>NW_027361903.1:2767500-3992500 GCF_039654945.1 Dendrobates tinctorius | reverse complement strand
TTATATACAGGAGATACTCATATATGTACAGCTGGTATAACCTGAGTATCTCCTGTATATAATATATGTACAGCCGGTATAACCTGGGCATCTTCTGTATATAATTATATATGTACAGCTGGTATAACCCGGGCATCTCCTGTATATAATTATATATGTACAGCTGGTATAACCTGGGCATCTCCTGTATATAACTATGTATGTACAGCTGGTATAACCTGGGCATCTTCTGTATATAATTATATATGTACAGCCGGTATAACCTGGGCATCTTCTGTATATAATTATATATGTACAGCCGGTATAACCTGGGCATCTTCAGTATATAATTATATATGTACAGCTGGTATAACCCGGGCATCTCCTGTATATAATTATATGTGTACAGCTGGTATAACCTGGGCATCTCCTGTATATAATTATATATGTACAGCCGGTATAACCTGGGCATCTTCTGTATATAATTATATATGTACAGCCGGTATAACCTGGGCATCTTCAGTATATAATTATATATGTACAGCTGGTATAACCCGGGCATCTCCTGTATATAATTATATGTGTACAGCTGGTATAACCTGGGCATCTCCTGTATATAATTATATATGTACAGCTGGTATAACCTGGGCATCTCCTGTATATAACTATGTATGTACAGCTGGTATAACCTGGGCATCTTCTGTATATAATTATATATGTACGGCCGGTATAACCTGGGTATCTCCTGTATATAATATATGTACAGCCGGTATAACCTGGTCATCTCCTGTATATAATTATATATGTACAGCTGGTATAACCCGGGCATCTCCTGTATATAATTATATATGTACAGCTGGTATAACCTAATTATATACAGGAGATGCCCAGGTTATACCGGCTGTACATATATACAGGAGGTAGATATTTACACACACATATTCCACCAGGCTGGAGCTTTGTGTAGTATTTGCTTTATTGAGGATTGTACAGATATACATGAGGGTCTCCGTACTGACGGATCAGCCCTACAGGAGAGCACCACTGCAGGATTTGGGGGTGCTCCTGCAGCTATGGCGTTGGGTGGGGAGGTGGACTCATACACACATTGTTCATACTTTCATCCTGTAATATACCTGATATGCGATAGAAAGTTCTTACAATCCAGTTATATCCTAAATGGTTAATGATCAGAGATAAGCGGCGTCATGTTCGCTCTCAGCAGGTCAGATCCAATCCTCCCCGATTGTCTGTGTGTTTGAGGGTGTGGGGGACTCGTAGCTGCCGAGGATGATAAATGTCAAGAGAAAACCTGAGCCGCTCTCCAACCAGAAGCTACAAGAGAAACCAACCTCATCACCCAGGCAAAAGCAGGGGCCAAGCACTGCCCAAACCAGAGCGGGGACCAGGCACGGCGACCTCCACTGCACCCCACATCCAGTGACCGCCCCAACAACAGGGGCCCCTCACAAGGCCATTGATAGAGACTAAGCAGGGGATGGACACAATGGTGCAAAGTCACCGGAGGAGGGATACAACGTTCATTACTCGAAAGCAGCGGGACTATTGCTCCAGCCTCCGCACAGCAGCATCTATGGGCCCTGCGAGGTGCGCGGGGGAAATCGGGGTCTTGTGTCCTATATGAAGCAGCGGGACGCCCAAAACAAAGAGAAAGTAAAGCAGTGGTTAATAAATGTGGCACAGGCCTGGTATAGCGCCATGTGGGAGTGCACGATTCCTATATAAGTGAGGTGACCACTTCTCTCCACGAGACGGACTCTGCCCCGCGGAACATAAATAGGGGACCGGCGGGAATTCAGCTAAAATCCAATTTCGGGACAGTGCAAGCCGTTCTAGGGAATGTGGTTAATAACGCGATGGCCGCTCCTGGCACGAGAACCTACCAAAGCCTAATCCGAGGCGCCCGGCGGAGCCGCACGGGCGCCATCATTACACAAACACACAACAGATCAATCACGCAGGCGGCTGGCGCACCCCTCCTGTGTTGGGACCCAGGAGGCAGACATTGCCAGGCAGTTGCATTCAGCTCGCTCTTCATAGTCCAATGGCACACCAAAGATAAGCGGTGGAGCTTCCACACCACCGCCCCTGATCACTAGCACCGCCCCGCCACAAGGGGGCGCAGTATTGGATTGCTTCCTAGAACGTCGGTGAGTGCAGCAGCTCAGAACAGCCGGGCCCTCTTCTTCAGATCATTGCGTCTCCACAGAGGCAACTTGTCAAATTCTTGTATCGTCATTTTAAAAATATCGTGAAAAACTTCAGGTGCCAAATGGCGCTGGTGAGAGAGAAGGAGAGACGCAGCGTTAGTCACATGACGCGGCTCGTGGGAATATCCCGACACCTTCATACACAATGACCCACATCTGTGCCTTCTTGCCCTGTCGTCCTCATAGCTGGACGGGTAACAGACACTAAACCCAAATAACAGAACCAGGAGGCACCGCGGCCGGGATCAGCAGATCGTGCTCTCCGCGGTGCCACGCGGGGGAGGCCGCTGGGTGCCAGGCACTGTCAGCGGTGCAGGGACTGGCTCGGGTGTTTTAATACACTGGGTCTGTGGATAACGTCAGGGTAAGGACTTCTGATATGGGCTCAGGTCCTTAAAATAACCAATATGAAGACGGGGTTAACTCCTTAGTGACCAAGCCCCATGTGTCACTTTATGCACTAGTAACTCTGGAGACTCCAAGGATCGCAGTGATCGGTAGACTGTTTTTTTGACACATTGTACTTTATACTGGCACTGGTGTCTAGGGGGTTAGACGACCACATCTGGTGCCAGCTCCGACTGTGGCCGATGCAGCAGGGTGTCATCTTCAGCGCAAACCTCCAAACCTATACAGAACAGAAAGATGGAAGAACTAGGAGGCCCACAATCGCGTCACCTTCCGATATCCCTGGTACGGCACTACATTATCATGGCTCCAAGAAAAAACAAAAGCCGCTCTGGGGACACCGGAAGGTAAGAGTTTTGTGGGTCTGAAGTCCAGCCGCCGGGTACCACTGACCAACGCTGGACCGGACTCGCCCGACTCATCTCTAGTTGGGGCCTGGAGATTATTTTTTGTTCCTTTATTCACAGTTGGAGCCGCCAGATCTCTCTCACCTTTATATGGCGACACTATGCGACGAGAAAGAAAAGTGACTTAAAAAACAAACTGCCAATAATGAATCGGGCCCCGAAATGTTCACTATGTATAGGACATATTGTGGACAGGAAAGTGTTAATGGCAGCAGGTTCGGGGTCACGGTCCAGGATTTCGGTCTCTCCTGGACGCCCACTCATATGATTGGGCAATAGAACCGACTCAGTGAGTTTGTGATGATGACTTCCAGATGATGGAGATCGTCCCATGACTGCACCGCCCTTCCTGGAAGACGCCCCCATAACAACACTCCAGCATGGACGTCTAGGGGTCAAGACCTGTCTAGAGACGTCATCACGTACACCCCAGCTCCACCATCAGTGGCCAGGCTTGGTCCTTGACAAGGAGCTCAGCTAAGGAGATTACATGCGGACGGCCGTGTCTGTTACCTCCAGTCTGGTCCTGTCCACGTCTCTCAGCATCTTGTTGCGGCCTCGGTTTGTTACCAACAGCATCTCGTATGAATAAATCTAGAAATAAGCGAGCAGAAGTGTCAGCGAGGGACGCATCGGGAGACCCACCTAACAGACCACCCTCACAACCTATAGAGGGCAGCGTAAGAGAGTGCCAGCCATGGCGAGTCTCCGATATAACGCACAATGGCGGCAGGTGGGATCTATCGGTAGATTGCACAACCCCAAGAGTGAACATTTCAGAGTTAGGACATCCACCCGATCTGCCCCAATAGAGAAGCCCACAATGATCGGTACCCAGAGAGCCCAAGCCAAGGGAACGATCCTCCACCAAGGTGTTGTTCCCCCCGTGCAGACCCACCACGCGGAGGCGCCGTCACCTGTTACATGCACACTTGCCTTAGGCTCCAGCATGTTAGGCATTGACACTCCCCTATCCATTCTCATGACGGGAACATGGCCATCTGGTAGTGACTATGTGGAAAAACATTTAGAGAAGCACTAGTTACACAGAAAGCCGGGAGGGAACCTACACACGACATCCAGGACACGTCACACATGCAGCTAAGAGGATGAGCCCCACGCGGGTCTAGGCACGAGGACAGGGATTAGGCAGGGAGAGGGTGTTACAGCTCAGGGTGCCAAGTGCAGGGCCACATCTGACTATAATGGGGTCCACACTACTTCAT
Organism: Dendrobates tinctorius; assembly: GCF_039654945.1. Lineage (NCBI taxonomy): Eukaryota > Metazoa > Chordata > Amphibia > Anura > Dendrobatidae > Dendrobates > Dendrobates tinctorius. Next base: position 3,988,249 of record NW_027361903.1, on the reverse strand, counting down.
CCATTGCCCCCCACACTGCTCCCTGCTGGTGACGATGGAGAACTGCAGCAACAGTTGGGACAATTCGTTACCGTTCGTTGGTACCAAGAATAAAGCGGAATTGTTGTCACTCTTCTGATCTGTTCTCAGAACTCTGCAAACACCAAGGCGACTGGAGCAGTGGACAGGACAGAACAGAGTGCCAAGTAAGACAGTGCAGGCAGCGCTGGCCTCCTGCACAGCAGTGCTATACAAGATGGAAGAGGCAGCGCTGGACTCCAGCACAGTAGTACTATATACCATGGGACAGGGAGCGCTGGACTCCTGCACAGCAGTGCTATATACCATGGGACAGGGAGCGCTGGACTCCTGCACAGTAGTACTATATACCATGGGACAGGGATCGCTGGACTCCTGCACAGTAGTACTATATACCATGGGACAGGGAGCGCTGGACTCCTGCACAGCAGTGCTATATACCATGGGACAGGGAGCGCTGGACTCCTGCACAGCAGTGCTATATACCATGGGACAGGGATCGCTGGACTCCTGCACAGTAGTACTATATACCATGGGACAGGGAGCGCTGGACTCCTGCACAGCAGTGCTATATACCATGGGACAGGGAGCACTGGACTCCTGCACAGCAGTGCTATATACCATGGGACAGGGAGCACTGGACTCCTGCACAGCAGTGCTATATAATATGTGACAGTCAGTGCTGGCCTCCTGCACAGCAGTCCTATACAAGATGGAGGAGGCAGAGCTGGACTCCTGCACAGCAGTGCTATACATGATGACAGATAAATAAAGATCATGGAGTAAAGTTCTCCAGATTTCTTAGTTGTATCTGATTCCCAGAGATCGATGTGACAACCGATTTGGCTGCCAGGATTCCAGGATCTTCTTTTCTGAGATCGGACCTGGGTGATACGCCTATAACACTGTGTCCCCAGCAATCAGCTGAAATCCTGGAAAGGAACTTGCTTGCAAGTGTTTTGCTTTCCCTGCAGCACCCCCAAAGGAGGAGCCAAGCATTGCACGACTGTCACAGTAATCATAGGTTGTCCTTACCAGCATGCGCTCACACAGTGCACCAGAAGAAGCACAAAAGCACCAGTGCACATACACAATGCACCAGTAGACATACAATGTTCCAGCACATACACATAATTCACCAGCTTGCACACACACTTTACTCCAGCACACATACAATGCACCACAGCACGCACACATATTTCACAAACAAAACACACAATGCCCAAGTATACACAGATAAACAATGCCCCAGCACACACACTATACACCAGCACATACAATGCACCAGTGCTACAGCCCCCACTATACACCATAACCAAACTATCACTAAAGTAATATCACGTAGATGGAAACAGAGAGAACACACAATCTGCAGCGCTTCTATCTGTACAGGTGACGAAATACCATCTCTCACCACAGGGGGCAGCGTGGAGCTGTGGCAATAAGGAGACTTACAGCAGCCGGCGCCAGACACCGAGACACCTACCTGATAATCTGCAAGGAAAAAGGAGACAGAGCAGAGGTGAGCGGAGGGCGGACGAGCCGGCAGTGCCATGCACATTATTATAGGATTACTCTCTCACCTCGGACCCCGCCGCTGACGTCTCCATAACTGTCGTACTGGACGAAATCCGTGGACATCGGCTAAAGGGAGAAAAGGGCATAAACCGCCATACTAGGAAATGCAGTCACCTCATGTAAAGGCTACAGTGCCGGAGCAGCAGACGCTCCAGAGTATCGGAAATTCAGCACTTTATCACTGTGCAGAAGATTCAACCTTTACATTTAAAGGGTCTCTGTCAGCTCAGAATGACTGTTCAAACCCAGCCCCGCAGCTCAGGGCATCACGCCGGCCGATCATTCTTACACACCTTCAATCCCCACCCCTCACCCCCCATCTTCTTTGATTGACAGCTCTGGCTTCATGGATCCCTAGAAGGGCGGACATAGATGGAAACCAAGAAGGTAGAAGGTTGGCTTACAGGATTGGCACCAAGCGCCTGTGCTTGGTTTGAAAAGTCATTCAGTGCTGACAGAGGCCCTAGAAGCCAGGGATGCTCCACACTGATGGCCGAACTCCACACGATACTTTGAACTTTGCTTATAACAAGGTAGTAATGATCAGGTGAGGGTGACGGAGGCCTATTAGGGGCCTACTGGGGTCCTGCTAAGGGTCCATTGGGGTCCTACTGGTGAACTGCTGTGGGACCTACTGAGAAACCTACTGGGGGCCTGCTGGGAAATCTACTGGGGGTCTGCAGAGAAAGCTGCTGGGAAATCTACTGGAGGGCCTGCTGAGAAACCTACTGGGGGTCTGCAGAGCAAACTGCTGGGAAGCCTACTGGGGGGCCTGATGGAAAATCTACCGGGGGGCCTGCTGAGAAAACTACTGGGGGTCTGCAGAGAAAACTGCTGGGGGACCTGCTGTGGGACCTACTGGGGGCCTGCTGAGAAAACTGCTGAGAAACCTACTGGGGGCCTGCTGGGAAATCTACTGCGGGACCTGCTGAGAAAACTGCTGGGAAATCTACTGGAGGGCCTGAGAGAAAACTGCTGGGAAATCTACTGGAGGGCCTGCTGAGAAACCTACTGGGGGTCTGCAGAGCAAACTGCTGGGAAACCTACTGGGGGGGCCTGATGGAAAATCTACCATGGGGCCTGCTGAGAAACCTACTGGGGGTCTGCAGAGAAAACTGCTGGTAAATCTTCCGGGGGGCCTGCTGAGAAATCTACTGGGGGTCTGCAGAGAAAACTGCTGAGAAATCTACCAGGGGCCTGCTGGGAAATCTACCAGGGGCCTGCTGGGAAATCTACCGGGGGCCTGCTGGGAAATCTACCGGGGGCCTGCTAGGAGACCTACTGGGGCCTGCTGAGAAACCTATTGGGGTTGTGCTGGGAGATCTACTTGTGGCCTCCTGGGAGATTTGCCTCGCCCGATCCCCTGTAGATTGTAAGCTCTTTTATTTGACAGTGGAAATAACAGAATGTTGAGGTGACCGCACCCGATGGAGGCCGTTCCGTCCGTATCCCGGGAGTGAGGACGTCTTAGATGCATCAGAACGAAGAGCTGAAAAAAATGAAAACATTTCACTGCATCAGAAACAGATCCACTATGACCACACCGAGGTCCTGCGCACCTCAACCCCTGCAAGGCTCACACCTCCGCTATATACTAACGCTCAATATGTACCTCCGACCTCCCGTATACTGCTTACTGAAGTGTCTTGGGGGCTCTGGTCTCCCGTATACTGATTATTGAGGTGGGTTGGGCCTCTGGCCTCCACTATAGTGATTATTGAGGTCGTTGGGCCTCTGTCCTCCTGTATACTGATTATTGAGGTGGGTTGGGCCTCTGGCCTCCACTATAGTGATTATTGAGGTGGGTTTGGCCTCTGTCCTCCTGTATACTGATTAATGAGGTGGGTTTGGCCTCTGGCCTCCCATATACTGATTTTTGAGGTGGGTTGGGCCTCTGGCCTCCCATATACTAATTATTGAGGTGGGTTGGGCCTCTGGCCTCCACTATAGTGATTATTGAGGTGTGTTGGGCCTCTGGCCTCCCATATACTGATTATTGTGGTGGGTTGGGCCTCTGGCCTCCCATATACTGATTATTGAGGAGGGTTGGGCCTCTGGCCTCCTGTATACTGATTATTGAGGTGGGTTGGGCCTCTAGCCTCCCATATACTGATTATTGAGGTGGGTTGGGCCTCTGGCCTCCCATATACTGATTATTGAGGTGGGTTGGGCCTCTGGCCTCCCATATACTGATTATGGAGGTGGATTGGGCCTCTGGCCTCCACTATAGTGATTATTGAGGTGGGTTGGGCCTCAGGCCTCCCATATACTGATTATTGAGGTGAGTTGGGCCTCTGGCCTCCACTATAGTGATTATTGAGGTGTGTTAGGCCTCTGTCCTCCTGTATACTGATTATTGAGGTGGGTTGGGCCTCTGGCCTCCACTATAGTGATTATTGAGGTGGGTTTGGCCTCTGTCCTCCTGTATACTGATTATTGAGGTGGGTTGGGCCTCTGGCCTCCCATATACTGATTATTGAGGTGGGTTGGGCCTCTGGCCTCCACTATAGTGATTATTGAGGTGGGTTGGGCCTCTGGCTTCCCATATACTGATTATTGAGGTGGGTTGGGCCTCTGGCCTCCACTATAGTGATTATTGAGGTGGGTTGGGCCTCTGGCCTCCCGTATAGTGATTATTGAGGTGGGCTGGGCCTGTGGCCTCCCCCAGGCCCTTACTGTGACCCTCCTTGGTGCAGTATATGACTAGTATATACCCCTTATAGCAGGGATCTAGGCCATGCTGCTTACAGGACAGGAGCGCAGAGTCGTATTTGCTGGCGGACTGCGGCCTCTCCCGACTTTCCTTCTCCTCTTTCAGGATCAGCTGCCCAAGACCTGAATTCAACTAAAGAAAAAACAGAAACGTGGAGATCAATGACGCCTCGCTCATCCGTCCCCTACAATCAGTAATCACAAAAATGGTGGATGATTAACAAGAAGGCATCCGCCCCCATGACAACCCTTCCTGCTCCTACAGGTCTGTGGAAAATAGTGCAAAAAGGAGTAGTCTGACAACTATTTGCCAATATAGGAAAATGGGTGTCATACCCGAAACTGTTACACTGTAGAGCCCAGACTGTACCATTTACAGGGGGACATTACAATGTAGAGCCCAGACTGTACCATTTACAGGGGGACGTTACAATGTAGAGCCCAGACTGTACCATTTACAGGGAGACGTTACTATGTAGAGGCCAGACTGTACCATTTACAGGGGGATGTTACAATGTAGAGCCCAGACTGTACCATTTACAGGGGGACGTTACAATGTAGAGCCCAGACTGTACCATTTACAGGGGGACGTTACAATGTAGAGCCCAGACTGTACCATTGACAGGGGGATGTAACAATGTAGAGCCCAGACTGAACCATTTACAGGGGGATGTTACAATGTAGAGTCCAGATTGTACCATTTACAGGGGGACATTACAATGTAGAGCCCAGACTGTACCATTTACATGGGAATGTAACAATGTAGAGGCCAGACTGTACCATTTACAGGGGGATGTTACAATGTAGAGCCCAGACTGTACCATTTACAGGGGGATGTTACAATGTAGAGGCAAGACTGTACCATTTACAGGGGGACGTTACAATGTAGAACCCAGATTGTACCATTTACATGGGGATGTTACAATGTAGAGGCCAGACTGTACCATTTACGGGGGGCGGGGAGGTGTTACAGTGTAGAGCCCAGACTGTACCATTTACAGGACGATGTTACAATGTAGAGTCCAGATTGTACCATTTAGAGGGGGATGTTTCACTGTAGAGCCCAGACTGTACCATTTACATGGGGATGTTACAATGTAGAGGCCAGACTGTACCATTTACAGGGGGGTGTTACAATGTGGAGCCCAGACTGTACCATTTAGAGGGGGATGTTACAATGTAGAGGCCAGACTGTACCATTTACGGGGGGCGGGGAGGTGTTACAGTGTAGAGCCCAGACTGTACCATTTACAGGACGATGTTACAATGTAGAGTCCAGATTGTACCATTTAGAGGGGGATGTTTCACTCTAGAGCCCAGACTGTACCATTTACAGGGGGATGTTACAATGTAGAGTCCATTGTACCATTTACAGGGGGACATTACAATGTAGAGCCCAGACTGTACCATTTACAGGGGGGGTGTTACAATGCGGAGACCAGACTGTACCATTTACAGGGGCGGCAAGGTTTTCTGGTGGCTCGGGCCATATCAGACTGATGGGTTCTCACCTTCATTAATTGTTCTTCCTGGAGTTGTCGCCGCCTCTGCAGTTCCTCATCTTCTTCCTCCCGGCCGCTCGATCTTCGTCGTGTGTCCCCTGATTCCAGAAAACACAATAATTGTAATGAATCATCTCATCACTTCATCCCATCAGTCACAGTTTATTATCTGAGGATAAAGTTTCTACACCCCCTAAAGGCCGACTCTACCCAAAATATGATTACGATTCTAGGCTTAACGAGACGAGGATAAGAATAAAACAACAAAAACCCCTCCCTTCTCCAGGGTGCAGCATTGGTGGAGCTATTCATAAAAAGAGGCGGATTAATAAGGTGACAGATGAGAAGTCCGCCTCCGCGTTCAGTGCAAGAACCAGGAATGGGAAGTAACTGGAGAAACCTGAAAACTCTCCTCACATTGGTGTATGCAGCCGGGTATATACTGATCAATGCGTCTCCATGGTTACACAATATAAACAACCCTGGATAGTCTCATTATATTATCTACTATCACAGGAATAGGATCGCACGGATTACAGGGCTCAGTGATCAGGAGACGAGACTGATCGCACTGATTACAGGGCTCAATGATCAGGAGACGAGACTGATCGCACTGATTACAGGGCTCAGTGATCAGGAGACGAGACTGATCGCACTGATTACAGGGCTCAATGATCAGGAGACGAGACTGATCGCACTGATTACAGGGCTCAGTGATCAGGAGACGAGACTGATCGCACTGATTACAGGGCTCAGTGATCAGGAGACGAGACTGATCGCACTGATTACAGGGCTCAGTGATCAGGAGACGAGACTGATCGCACTGATTACAGGGCTCAGTGATCAGGAGACGAGACTGATCGCACTGATTACAGGGCTCAGTGATCAGGAGACGAGACTGATCGCACTGATTACAGGGCTCAGTGATCAGGAGACGAGACTGATCGCACTGATTACAGGGCTCAGTGATCAGGAGACGAGACTGATCGCACTGATTACAGGGCTCAGTGATCAGGAGACGAGACTGATCGCACTGATTACAGGGCTCAGTGATTAAGAGACAAGACTGATCGCACTGATTACAGGGCTCAGTGATCAGGAGACGAGACTGATCGCACTGATTACAGGGCTCAGTGATCAGGAGACGAGACTGATCGCACTGATTACAGGGCTCAGTGATCAGGAGACGAGACTGATCGCACTGATTACAGGGCTCAGTGATCAGGAGACGAGACTGATCGCACTGATTACAGGGCTCAGTGATCAGGAGACGAGACTGATCGCACTGATTACAGGGCTCAGTGATCAGGAGACGTCAGTGATCGCATGGATTATAGTACTCAATGATCAACTGACGAGACGGATTGCACTGATTACAGGGCTCAGTGATCAGGAGATGAGACAGTTCACACTGATTACATGGCTCAGTGATCTGGTGATCAGACTGATCGCACTGATTACAGGGCTCAGTGATTAGGAGACGAGACTGATCGCACTAATTACAGGGCTCAGTGATCAGGAGACGAGACTGATTGCACTGATTACAGGGCTCAGTGATCAGGAGACGAGACTGATCGCACTCATTACAGGGCTCAGTGATCTGGTGATCAGACTGATCGCACTGCTTACATGGCTCAGTGATCTGGTGATCAGACTGATCGCACTGATTACAGGGCTCAGTGATCTGGTGATCAGACTGATCGCACTGATTACAGGGCTCAGTGATCAGGAGATAACACAGTTCACACTGATTACATGGCTCAGTGATTTAGAGTCATGACTAATCGTAATGATTACACTGCTCAGTGATCTGGAGACATGACTAGTGCACTGATTACATGGCTCAGTGATCTGGAGACTTGACTAGTGCACTGATTACATGGCTCAGTGATCTGGTGATCAGACTGATAGCAATGATTACAGGGCTTGGTGATCAAGGACAGAAACTGATGTAATTGGTTAAAGGATCTGGTGATCTGGAGATCTGACCGATCAATCTGATTATACACAATAGCAGAAGAACAATGAGAGGTATATTTCTAATGGTTGTGTGGTTGGAGACTTGTGACACCCTGAGAAGCGAGGAGGAGATTTTTGGCAGTGATTATACTTCAGAGCTGCACTCATTATTTTGCAAACTGTAAAAAAACATTAATAACCAAGATCACTTTCCAGAAAATGCTCAGAGATTGGAGTCCTGAAGTTGCAAAATAGCGAATACAGAACTGGACCATTATACGGACACATTCACAGTGTCTTCTGTAGATCAATCATCTAGAATGAAAATTTTCAGGAGACAACTGTGATGTTCTCAAGATCTCTGTTGCAGTCAGTAAATATCATTCTTCTTAAAGGGAATCTGTCACCCTATTTTTCGAGTATCAGCTGCCGGCACTGCCATCAGGGGCTTATCTTACATTCTGCAATGCTGTAGATAAGCCCCCCGGATGTAACCTGAAAGATAAGAAAAATGAGTTATATTACACTCACCGGGGGGGTCCGGGCCGATGGGTGTTGCGGTCCGGCGTCCGGTGACGTCCTCCTCCTTGCTGCCTGTCGTGGCTCCTGCGCAGGCGCACTGCTCTGCCCTGTTGAGAGTCCTGCAGTGTGCAGGTGCCGGGAGAGGTCAGAGAGGTCCGGTGCCTGCGCACTGCAGTATTCTGCTCTGCCCTCATCAGGTCAGAGCAGTGTGCCTGCGCAGGAGCTACTGCAGGAAGGGAAGGAGAGGACGGCATCGTATGAAGAAGGGAGGCGCCGGACCGCAACACCCATCGGACCAAGACTGGACCCGGACCGCCCCCGGTGAGTATAATACAACTCATTTTTCTTCTCTTTCAGGCTACATCGGGGGCTTATCTACAGCATTACAGAATGCATTACAGAATGCTGTAGATAAGCCCCTGATGGCGGTGCCGGCAGCTGATACTCGAAAAATGGGGTGAGAGATTCCGTTTAACATCCAGAGACTGAAAACCCATCCTGTGCTTCTCCTGCTCACACAGTGGGGGGTCTGTCACCAATCGCCCTCCTGTCCTTACAGTTTGTTACAATGTATCAGCAGGTTACTGCAAACAATTATCTAGAAAGGAGACAAATCTTGGGATCAACTGTAAACAAGAAAGTTCTCAGACATCTCGTCAATAACCTGGAGGTGACTGATGAAATAAACAATAACAAACAACACATGGGAACAGGACACAGTAGTGCTGGCAGAGCCCCAAACCCGCTCCCCCAGTATAATCGCCAGAAAGAGGTCAGCTTTGCTCTCAGATTCCCTACCTATAGCAGCCAGAGAGGGAGGACCCGGCCAATAATCGGTCTCAATCTTTGGGACATCGCCGGGAGCTGGAGCATGGGCAGCTGGGAACTTGGAAGACTTGATGATATCCTCGGAGCTGCTGATGAATGCGGCCATAGCCGCTGCATCTAAACAGGATTAGGTTGGAACTTAGCTCTATGGCTCAATGTGTAAATGTGCCATGCAGAACCTCAACCTTCACCTGCTGAATCAGGAGAAAGATCCTGTGCACCAGGACAGGGTGACGTCCTCACCCCAATATCCTCATCACCACCCCAATCACTGAACCCACAGATCCTATGTAACCAACACAAAACAGGAGCCGCTCACTGACCCCCAAACTGCCGGACAAATCACAGCTCTATCCTACATATATCCTTATAGTAGATATATTCTTGTACATAGGGGCAGTATTATAGTAGTTATATTCTTGTATATGGAGCAGTATTATAGTAGTTATATTCTTGTACATAGGGGCAGTATTATAGTAGTTATATTCCTGTACATAGAGGCAGTATTATAGTAGTTATATTCTTGTACATAGGGGCAGTATTATAGTAGTTATATTCCTGTACATAGGAGCAGTATTATAGTAGTTATATTCTTGTACATAGGGGCAGTATTATAGTAGTTATATTCTTATACATAGGGGGCAGTATTATAGTAGTTATATTCTTGTACATAGGGGCAGTATTATAGTAGTTATATTCTTGTACATGGGGCAGTATTATAGTAGTTATATTCCTGTACATAGGAGCAGTATTATAGTAGTTATATTCTTGTACATAAGGGCAGTATTATAGTAGTTATATTCTTGTACATAGGGAGCAGTATTCAGGGCTGTGGAGTCGGAGTCGGAGTCGTGGAGTCGGAGTTAGTTTTGGTTGGAGTCGGAGTCGGTAGAAATGTACCGACTCCAGCTTTAAAAAAAATGTATTAATATTTCATAATTGAACTTTCATATGAATTTTATAAATGTTACTCAAATATATATGTTCTATCAAACTATGAACAACAGTGATAAGCAGTTCTGCTGGAGATAGAGACATTTCTTACTTCTTGTGTGTCACTGTTCTCCACTGCCCTTATCTAATCTTATACTTGGTTAACCTCATGCTGCCCCAACCCCCCTACTTACAATGTATGAAACTGAAAGTGAAAATGTGTTGCAAATTCTTAGTAGTAAAGCTCCTCCTCTAGACTAGATCATACTAGGTGTGTGTCTTCCAAGCATCTCACAGCTGCCTGCTACTCAGAAGAGGAAGACTGTAAGAAGTATTATCCTTTCAACAAACTTTGCATCAGTTAACTGTGAGTACATGAGGAATAATAACAGTATTACTGACCACTATATCAGTTGTACGACCTGGCAATAATTTTGTACAATTGTTTTTAGGAAAAACAATTGTCATTTGGATTGTGAATGCAGAATTAAAAACCTGAGAATGTCAAAGAAGCATCACATTAAATCAGCTGTATTTGAACATTTCACCATCACTCAAGATAGAAAACATTATGTCTGTCAGTGTATGACAAATGATCCAGACGAAAACAAATGCTGTGAAGCCAAGATGAGTGCATATTCAGGCAAAGATAAAAATGCTCCTACCAGAGCTTCTAATCTAAAGAGACATTTACAGCGCTTTCATCCAGAAGTACTGAAAGCAGTGGATGAGAAAGACTGCATCCAAACCAATGAACCGGTGCCCAGCTCTTCCAGCCAAACAAAGGAGCAGAGAACTTTGCAGCCATCAGTTGCAAGATATTTTGTCAGTGACAAAGTTACTGTGACAATGACAGTAGATACATTTAAAAAACAGATCATAGAGCTTGTTGTAAAGGATAGTGTGCCTATTTCATTATTTTCACGACCAGCTTTTATGTGTCTGAATGGGGAAATGGCCCGCAAGCTTGGTGTTTCTCTGGAGAGAGAGAGTATTAGAAAATTAGTAATCGAAGAAGCTTTTAAACAAAAGGAAGAACTTAAAAAAACTCTCAAGGGACGCTTTCTGTTTCTTAAAATGGATGCCTGCACACGTCACAGAGTGAACTATTTTGCCATCAATGTCCGATTTGTTTGTGACAAAAATGAAATAGTTACCAAGACATTGGCAGTAAAAGACACCAAAGCTCATCACACCAGTGAGTTTCTCCAGGTCTTGGTGGAAAAGGTTCTGCAAGACTATGAACTTAAAAAAGAGCAAGTTCTTTCTGTCGTAACTGACAATGCTTCAAATATGATAAGTACTATTAAGCTAATGAATGAGAGTAATGATGGTGACCAGCAGCTAGAACAACATTCTGGGTCCACAGACACAGAAATGTTTGAAATAGAGGAACACAGTATTGTAACTGAGGAGCAAACTGAAGTTGCTTCAGATGAACAGCAACATGATAGCTTAGATGATCTTGTTGAAACTGTGTCAATATGTTCTTTCATTCATCACATGTGCTGTGTTGTGCATACGCTACAGCTGGCTATAAGAGACAGTCTGCAAGAAGGACATGCTGCTGCACTGATTGGCAAGGTGAGAAAATTGGCTACTGTTGCCAGAACCCCTAAAGTTGACTCAATTTTGAAGAGACGTGCTGGAAAAGGGGCAATTATTGATCAAGCCACACGATGGGGCAGTACTTACTTAATGATTCAGCGCTTGGTTGAACTGAAAACCTTTCTTGTAGACATGGCTAACCCTCAACTGACGCTAAATGAAAGTCAGTGGAATCAGGTGACTGAGCTGGAAAAATTGCTAGAGCACCCATTTACAATGACTAAAAAATTACAAGCAGAGGACTTAACTCCAGGTATTTTCTTAAAGGAGTGGAAGAACCTGATGTTTCGCCTGTCCCAAAGAGGAGGGTTAATTGCAAGTGGCATTGCTACATCAATGAAACGGAGAGAGGAGCTACTATTACAAAATAACATTCTTTTGGCAGCTGTTTATGTAGACCCAATGCATCGGATTCTTCTAGATGATCAACAGCTAAGTAAAGGAAAAGAAGCTCTGTTAGAAATAGCAGTAAGGATGAAAGGGTTGCAGAACAGTCAGGAGGAACAAGAAGAATTTGGTCGTCCTGCCACATCTTCACCCTCATCATCAACTGATGAAGAATTTAATTTCGAAAAATATTTGGATCACAAGGACCGTGCAAAGCGTTCCCGCATAGAAGAGTCATCCCCATCAAGAAACACAGCCAGTACATTTCAGCAGAATTTTTAATGTGCACTAAAAGAAATTGAGAAATTTGACCGTTCATCAAAAATAACAGTGCAACAAGCGATTCCTCTGTATCCTGACATTGTCAGAGATGTTGCCCAAGTAGTTACTGCTTTGCCACCAACACAAGTTAGTGTAGAGAGGTTGTTCTCTGCTCTCAAAATAATTAGATCAGATTTGAGGGCATCCATGAAGGAGGATCTGACAGAGGCAATACTTGTTCTGAGGACAAATTTATAGATTTCTTCTTATTAACTGCATAAAAGTGTTTATTGCATATTTACTTACAGTTTAGAAAAGTTTAGAAAAGTTATTTGCTATATTCTAATTGTATTCTAATAAATGTAGTTTTTGCTCTAAGTGGTCTGATTAATTATATGATGGTGAGAAACTGAATAAGCACGATGTTTAATATTTTACAACAGTAAATTTGTTGTTATGAATTGGCCATTTATGAAGGAGTCGGAGTCAGAGCCGGAGTCGGAGTCTGATAAAATCCAGGAGTCCGAGTCGGAGTCGCAACTGTGGCTTACAGACTCCACAGCCCTGGCAGTATTATAGTAGTTATATTCTTGTACATAGGGGCAGTATTATAGTAGTTATATTCTTGTACATAGGAGCAGTATTATAGTAGTTATATTCTTGTACATAGGGGCAGTATTATAGTAGTTATATTCTTGTACATAGGGGCAGTATTATAGTAGTGATATTCTTGTACATAGGGGGAAGTATTATAGTAGTTATATTCTTGTACATAGGGGCAGTATTATAGTAGTGATATTCTTGTACATAGGGGGAAGTATTATAGTAGTTATATTCTTGTACATAGGGGCAGTATTATAGTAGTGATATTCTTGTACATAGGGGCAGTATTATAGTAGTTATATTCTTGTACATAGGAGCAGTATTATAGTAGTTATATTCTTGTACATAGGAGCAGTATTATAGTAGTTATATTCTTGTACATAGGGGCAGTATTATAGTAGTTATATTCTTGTACATAGGAGCAGTATTATAGTAGTTATATTCTTGTACATAGGAGCAGTATTATAGTAGTTATATTCTTGTACATAGGGGCAGTATTATAGTAGTTATATTCTTGTACATAGGAGCAGTATTATAGTAGTTATATTCTTGTACATAGGAGCAGTATTATAGTAGTTATATTCTTGTACATAGGGGCAGTATTATAGTAGTTATATTCTTGTACATAGGGGCAGTATTATAGTAGTTATATTCTTGTACATAGGAGCAGTATTATAGTAGTTATATTCTTGTACATAGGGGCAGTATTATAGTACTTATATTCTTGTATACAGGAACAGTATTATAGTAGTTATATTCTTGTACATAGGGGAAGTATTATAGTAGTTATATTCTTGTACATAGGAGCAGTATTATAGTAGTTATATTCTTGTACATAGGAGCAGTATTATAGTAGTTATATTCTTGTACATAGGGGCAGTATTAGGCCGGGGTCACACTGGCGAGGAATACGGCCGAGTGAGAGGCGCTAAAAGCACGCATTAGACACGGACAAATGATTCTCTATGGGGTCCCTCGCACCAGGCGTATATTTCTCATCCGTATCCTACGCTCCATGCCAATCGCAGCATGCTGCGATTGTCAGCGTACTACGCCCGTAGTACGCCAATGCAATTCTATGGGTGCGCCAAAAATACGGATTACACACGGACCACACATGTGACTTACGAGAAATACGCACCCAGTGTCTTATAGAAAAGCCGGCAATTCAGTGCGCTATACAGTAAACTCACACTGACAGGTTTAATAAAGAAACGAAAGAATAGATATAAACACATAGAATACATATACATTCTATGTGTCTATATCTATTCTTTGGTTTCTGTTATAAACCCTGCCATAGGGCTCCATTATATGTCCATTTTGCCAGCCGGCGAGAAAATCTCGCCATACGGATTACATACGGATGCTTACATGCGAAAAATACGCGACCACACCTTGATTACGGATGACATACGGAGCACTGTTTAGGGGCCATTCATCCGTATTACGCATGTAAAATACTGACCATATTTTGCGTTGGTTAGTGTGACCCCGGCCTTATAGTAGTTATATTCTTGTACATAGGAGGCAGTATTATGGTAGTTATATTCTTGTACATAGGGGCAGTATTATAGTAGTTATATTCTTGTACATAGGAGGCAGTATTATAGTAGCTATATTCTTGTACATAGGGGCAGTATTATAGTAGTTATATTCTTGTACATAGGGGCAGTATTATAGTAGTTATATTCTTGTACATAGGAGCAGTATTATAGTAGTTATATTCTTGTACATAGGGGCAGTATTATAGTAGATATATTCTTGTACATAGGGGCAGTATTATAGTAGTTATATTCTTGTACATAGGAGGCAGTTTTATAGTAGTTATATTCTTGTACATAGGGGCAGTATTATAGTACTTATATTCTTGTATACAGGAACAGTATTATAGTAGTTATATTCTTGTACATAGGGGCAGTATTATAGTAGTTATATCTTGTACACAGGGGGCAGTATTATAGTAGTTATATTCTTGTACATAGGGGCAGTATTATAGTAGTTATATTCTTGTACATAGGGGCAGTATTATAGTAGTTATATTCTTGTACATAGGGGCAGTATTATAGTAGTTATATTCTTGTACATAGGGGCAGTATTATAGTACTTATATTCTTGTATACAGGAACAGTATTATAGTAGTTATATTCTTGTACATGGGGAAGTATTATAGTAGTTATATTCTTGTACATAGGAGCAGTATTATAGTAGTTATATTCTTGTACATAGGGGGCAGTATTATAGTAGTTATATTCTTGTACATAGGAGGCAGTATTATAGTAGTTATATTCTTGTACATAGGGGCAGTATTATAGTAGTTATATTCTTGTACATAGGGGACAGTATTATAGTAGTTATATTCCTGTACATAGGAGGCAGTATGATAGTAGTTATATTCCTGTACATAGGAGGCAGTATGATAGTAGTTATATTCTTGTACATAGGGGGCAGTATTATAGTAGTTATATTCTTGTACATAGGAGAAGTATTATAGTAGTTATATTCTTGTACATAGGAGCAGTATTATAGTAGTTATATTTTTGTACATAGGAGCAGTATTATAGTAGTTATATTCTTGTACATAGGGGGCAGTATTATAGTAGTTATTTTCTTGTACATAGGAGCAGTATTATAGTAGTTATATTCTTGCACATAGGGGGCAGTATTATAGTAGTTATATTTTTGTACATAGGGGGCAGTATTATAGTAGTTATTGGCTTCTCCTGGACATCAGTTTAAGGTAAAGAGGGAATTTCTAATATCTGATGCAAAAAATGTTATGTTGAATGTGAAATATCTTAAACTTGTTGCTTTAGTTTCTATAATTTGGCTTTGTGTTATAGTAAAGCATATACAATACATAAACTCTCCGTCTTGCTGTTCGCTTTCTCCGCTTCGATCCCACTGGTGACCCCTAATTTCCCCAGGTGTGAATTCGAATACACAGGACAGACTTTGGCGCTTCTCTCGGTGTAAATAACCAGTGATTCCGCCAATCTGATGCTTCAGGAACGCTGCATATTCCTTGGAAGGACGGCGTGATGAGAGGTCAGTATTTATCCTGGCGTTCGTCAGTGATACATTTCCAGTCCTGTTGCTTCTCTAGGTTTTATCTTCTCAAGAACTGGGGACAGCTGGGTGACAACTCACGGAGAAGCTGACATTGTGGCCACACTGGTTGTCACCCGGTTTTCCCAGTAACAGAGACTAGAAACTTTCCATTTCATGAGAATATTTTCTAATTTCATCTGATGAGCCACATCCCGTCTGGATATTTTGATTTCATGCATCAAGAGCTGACCTCCCTAATGCCCGAGTTCTACTTTTCTGGAAGCCACATCCTATCCTGGTGCACAAGGGGCCACGAAAATCAGCAGAGAGACCCCTGAAACCGGAGCATGCAGCCGCCAGGCATAGAGAAGCGCCAGGAGGTTAAAGGGTTAATATTGGAGGCAGATAAAGGGTCAAAGTGGAAGATTAGGCAGAAAACAGAGTTACCAGCAGGTGACACCTCTGGGTGCAGGCTCCGCAGTGATTCAGGCAACACTTATAGTTTCATAGTTTTTGAGGTAGATATAAGTCCATGGAGCTCAATCTGTATCCACCCCTGACAATACAGAGCAGCAGAAATGTCTGCGGTGGCATGTACTGTATATTACCAGGAGGAGAGGCGGTATATACTGCCTCCTGCCCAAGTCCTGGTAATATACAGTACACGGCACACACAACTCTGCTGCCGAGTATAGGTGTCAGGGTGCTGTGGCACACTCTGGTGGTGAGTGTTGGAAGTACAGTGGTGTCAGGCTGGATGTGCAGAGACAGGTTTGTGATCTGATGCAGGAGCTGCGGGGGGCTGTGAAGCCATTAGAGCTGGGACTCCACCTGGTACTTACTGAGGAAATATGACAAGGAGATGAGTGAGCGCTCACATGTTAAGGACGGACACAAAACACCATAAAACAGAATGAAACAAGACAGTGATTATCACGGAGACCTTCTGAACCGCACAGGTTTAGGGGGGCCTGGGCTCACCGGAGGACATGGGGCGAGTCCGGGTGACTTACATACAATGGTTGGGGTAACTCAGACTAAGGAAGCACATGGGACTGATCGCGATCTCATAGGATCACCCCTGAGCTTTGGGGACTGAAAGGAGGCTTTCATGGGCTCAGCCTTCCCATGGGGAGGGGGTCATGTTTAGGGATCACCAGGACTTTCCAACCATAGACTGATTTCTTCCCGTTGATCCCACTGGGGTCTACAGTGTGGCCAGTGAGGACACTGGTGGAGAAGGTTTCCAGCACTGGTCACCGTTAATATTCTGCGCCCGTCCAGTCAGAACTTGGGCTCAGTCCTTGGCCATGCATGGTCCAAGCCAAGGCCACACAGCAGAAGACAAGCAAGAGGCCGAGGAGACGTTACCGTGCTGCTTGTAGATGGGAGGCTTCCGGTAAATGTTCAGTCCTTGATCTGCGGAAGGAAACAATCAAGGGTTAATTAATGACTGAGGGTCTCGCACCTACAGAAGAGCCGATGACACCAACGAAAATGAGGAGACAGGCGGCAATGAGGTGACAACATGTCCCAACACGGACACATGAGGAGAGAAGACGCCGTCAGGCCACTAACGACAGAAAAGAGAGAGATGGGAAGACGTGACGCCGCTACGGGAGGCGAGACCCCCGAGAAGATGAGCCGGACCCCAGAAATAGGTCTTCTCCATCAGAGCCTCGGCCCCAAAGTCACAGACACCGGACCGGTGGCCAAGAGGTCACAGCCGTCATACAAGGGGTCCACGGGGGTCTCCGCACACTGATCCCCCTTCCTGGCAGATGGAAATGCAAACATGGCTGCAGTACGGGCGATGGCGTAAAGGAAGAGTCATGCACAACAGACCAAGACCCCTCATGGGGTCACATCCAGGAACGTGCCCGCCAGAAGGGTCCGCTGATCAGGGTGGGCACCTTCCCCGCTGAGGATTTATGCCCCATACATTGCAGCATTACACATCACCGTGAGTGTTCAGAATCACGCACCAGTGTAGCTCCACCCACCTGACTCCCACACAAGTCATGAGCACTCTGATCTACAGTCATCTGGGCCCCCACAATGCATTAATCGACGAGCCGAACAGAAGTAAAAAAAACCACCGCAAAGCATCACAAAGTCACGGACATTTCCCTGTAGAATTAACAGCGAGATGTAGGAAAGTGGAGTTCTCGACATGATTTCCTCGTGTCCGCGCTGCAGATCCTGAACAACTACTTGCACTGATCTTACGTTACATATCATACACTCCAGTCACATCCAGAGCTGCATTCACTATTCTGTGTGGTTGGGCTTCATATCGTATAATCCCTCCTGTCCATCAGGCTCATATACAGAGCACAGCAGAAGAACATGCAAAGATAGAAAGCAGCAGAGTTACAGGATCTCAGCGCTGTGTCTGCGGAGAAAGCTCTGCTGAAATCCAAGTGTCTCAAGAATATTGATTGCAGCTCTGGATGTGACTGGTCGGTAAGAAATTAACGGTGGATCAGTACATGATGAATAAAACAAAGGATTACACAATATTCAACATAAGTTTCCTGCACAGTGACTGCAACAGCAGAACAGTGAGTGCAGCTCTGGAGTATAATACAGGATGTAACTCAGGATCAGTAATATATGTACACAGTGACTGCACCAGCAGAATAGTGAGTGTAGCTCTGGAGTATAATACAGGATGTAACTCAGGATCAGTAATGTAATGTATGTACACAGTGACTGCAGCAGCAGAATAGTGAGTGCAGCTCTGGAGTATAATACAGGATGTAACTCAGGATCAGTAATGTAATGTATGTACACAGTGACTGCAGCAGCAGAATAGTGAGTGCAGCTCTAGGGTATAATACAGGATGTAACTCAGGATCAGTAATGTAATGTATGTACACAGTGACTGCACCAGCAGAATAGTGAATGCAGCTCTGGGGTATAATACAGGATGTAACTCAGGATCAGTAATGTATGTACACAGTGACTGCACCAGCAGAATAGTGATTGCAGCACTGGGGTATAATACAGGATGTAACTCAGGATCAGTAATGTAATGTATGTACACAGTGACTGCACCAGCAGAATAGTGAGTGCAGCTCTGGGGTATAATACAGGAGGTAACTCAGGATCAGTAATGTAATGTATGTACACAGTGACTGCACCAGCAGAATAGTGAGTGCAGCTCTGGGGTATAATACAGGATGTAACTCAGGATCAGTAATGTAATGTATGTACACAGTGACTGCACCAGCAGAATAGTGAGTGCAGCTCTGGGGTATAATACAGGATGTAACTCAGGATCAGTAATGTAATGTATATACACAGTGACTGCACCAGCAGAATAGTGAGTGCAGCTCTGGGGTATAATACAGGAGGTAACTCCGGATCAGTAATGTAATGTATGTACACAGTGACTGCACCAGCAGAATAGTGAGTGCAGCTCTGGGGTATAATACAGGATGTAACTCAGGATCAGTAATGTAATGTATGTACACAGTGACTGCACCAGCAGAATAGTGAGTGCAGCTCTGGAGTATAATACAGGATGTAACTCAGGATCAGTAATGTAATGTATGTACACAGTGACTGCACCAGCAGAATAGTGAGTGCAGCTCTGGAGTATAATACAGGATGTAACTCAGGATCAGTAATGTAATGTATGTACACAGTGACTGCACCAGCAGAATAGTGAGTGCAGCTCTGGGGTATAATACAGGATGTAACTCAGGATCAGTAATGTAATGTATGTACACAGTTACTGTTTAATGCAGGATGTATGTAACCTTTTTGCAGCTTCATGAGAGGTGACCTATGTCTTTAAACTGTTTTTCCTGGCTATGACAAGCTTTCATTCAGTGTGTAACATAAGTACTAATATAAAAAAAACTGACCAGCATTTACAAACAGAAAAGGACAAGTGTGAACAGGTGCAAGCTAAGAGCCACTCTGTATACTGTAAGTAAGAAATTAAAGCTGCACTGTGAAGCGCCATAATGTGCAAACCTTGAATATATAGAACTGCATTACTGCTGTAGAAAACATGCTAAAAAAAGAAGGTACTTAGCACAGAAATTGACCAATTCGTGTGAACCCTACAGCCAGCAACAAGCCTTAAACCTAACACGATGCTTCTCCCGGCTAAAACCCTCAATTATATGGACAGGTAGGATCATGCTCTATTTAGGCTGATGGGAGGATGCTCGGTCTGCACCAGCCAAAGACTGACCCTAAATGCCAAGTACCTTCATTTTTGAACCTGTTTTCTACAGCGGTAATGCCGTTCCTATTTCACACATTCAGTGTTTGCATATTGTAGCGTCTCAGATTTCAGCTTTCATTTGTAACATACACACTGTCAGGATTCCGCTCGGCTCACCGGTTCCAGTGACGGTCATGTGACCAGTATCAGATTTGCATACTTTTGTGCAGACTACTTTCTTTTCCTGCTTCTCTCCATGAACACTTGTCTTAGCCAAGATAACGCTTTGAAATGGCTTTAACCAAATTTTTAGTATAGGGAGAACTTACTGATCACTTTCTGTCAGTGAACTGACCCCATTTATAATGTTTGGGACAGCTGAAGAAAACCATTTTCAGAAGTCTCATGTTACTCAAAAAGAGATAACTTTATAATGTGTTACTACCCCTTTAAGGACCTTTAGCCAAATTTTTTCACGATGAACGGGACACACGATGTAATAGTGGCTGCAGAACAGAATAAAACCGTGTGTTTTTTAAAATTAGTTTCACCTCTCCATTGCAGAGATATGTTATCATATAGTTTCCATGGGGGCGTGGACTTCTTCCCCCCCCAGTTTGATGCTGACTAATCATAAGCAGGCAGGAACACTCAAAGAAAAGAAGAACACACCCCGATCGCAGCTTAGAGTAGGATTCTCAGTGTGTGTGAGATATAATAATACAACTCTGATCTCCTGCATGAGTCCATGTGGGGAGAGGCGACGTGCAGCTGAGTTTAGCTGCGTCACATTACAAACCCTTCTATCAGCACTCCTGAATAACGAGCATGCCATTATTCACACTTATGTCTGCTGTGCTCAGGAAGCTTGCACTCCACTCTGCTTGGAGATCACAGCTGTCATTATATCTCACAGAGGAGTAACTGTCCTGTTCCAGGCTCCTCCTGTGTGAGATGTAATGACACCTTGCTCTGTCTTCACTGCAGAGCAAGCACAACTGACATTACTGACACATCTCGAGTCAGGCAGCATGAGGGAGGGCAGTACAGCAAAGCCGACAGTGGTAGGAGAGATAGAAGGATTTGTAGTGTGACACAGCTAAAGTCAGCTGCACTGCCCCTCCTCCACACTGACTCCTGTAGGAGGTGATACCAGGAGATCAGAGCTCTATACTTACA
Source organism: Dendrobates tinctorius (assembly GCF_039654945.1). NCBI lineage: Eukaryota > Metazoa > Chordata > Amphibia > Anura > Dendrobatidae > Dendrobates > Dendrobates tinctorius. Next base: position 3,966,925 of record NW_027361903.1, on the reverse strand, counting down.
TCTGAAACACTGGTAAATGCGCACCAAGCTCTGGAGGGGGTGTGTCCTTTTTCAGCTGTGTGTTGCTACCTGCTTATGACTGGTCATCATCATACAGGGGAAGAAGTGCACGCCCCCCAGGGAAAACTATTTAACACCCACTTGGACTTAAAAAAAAAAGGGTAATTCATTAGATACCAAATACTTAAATTATTAATATCCTCACAAAGGAGAAATTTAAAAAGATAAATAAATTTTCTTTGGCTCTGCAGTCACTATTACATTGTGCGTCCAGTTCAACATGATAAGTTTGGTGAAAGGTCGTCTTTAATAGTATAACTAGACTAGTAGATGATCGGCAAACAAGCTTTTGTAAGGAGCTGGTTCCCAAATCTCAGCTCATATAAACATGCTGTCAATCACCTGAAAAACAAGCAACATTCACTGGGTGATTGAACTGTTCACAATGACAAAAAAAAAATCCTCATTCTCTGCAGCACATCGCCTGGAGAAAGCAATAATGTGCTACCGAGAGGAACAGGTTACCGCCGGGCAGAGAAGGAGCATATTGACGATGGTTCTGTCCTATCCTTTTCATCGGCTTGGGGAAAGGAGCCAGTAAACGAGCACCAAACAGCTTGTATATACAACATGTAAGACATTAGTATGTATCCAACAAATGATGGCAGAGAACAGATGTTTATCAGCACAACAGATTCCATGATTGATTTCCTGCAGCGACACATCGGAGACACATAGATGATCCCCCTCCCCATCAGCAGACGAGACAATGGAGACAGAACAAGTTGTGTTCCTACAGATCTACATTGGGACAGGACAAGGAGACATAGACAGCACCAGCTCCTACCTGGAACATGGAAATGTTTAGGGACCTGACCATATGTTGGAGTTAGAGGGCGACTGTCTGGCCGATGGGGGAGTGGGGAGTTCCTGCCGCTGAGTGGCTCAGTGCCTCCAACGAAAAGAACGAAAAGAAATGAAAAGAGAGCAGAGAACAAAAGAACAAAAAGTGATATAAAAGAAAGAACAGAAAAGTACATAAAAAGAACAAAGTGACAAAATGTAGCGACACGAGAGGCAGCCCCGCTGGAGCCGCTGCGCAGGGACTGCTCCCGCTGTGACGGACGGGATGGTTGCAGCCGAGGTTGCTCATGCCATGTTACACAGTATGACACAGTTCACACAGGGAGGCGCCAGTCGGAATCTTCTGCAGCTTTATCATAGACTTTGGCCCTGATTCATCATCGCTTTTGTGCCTCTTTTCTGCAGCTCTATGTCTGCGCCTCATTCATTACGTCATTTGCACCACTTTTATAAGCTACCTTCACTTGGATTGCCTGGTTTTTGGTTCGCCATGATGAGCGCGGTTTTCTTATCCAGAGGTTTCCGCCTAATTCATCATTTCAGGCTTTGTCTCGCTTGTACTCCGGGGCGTCTCGCCGAGCACATCATTATAATCCGTCCAACTGCATTTTTCTACAGATTTTAAGACTAAAGTGCGACATTTTATGGAACATGCGCGGGTTTGTTTTGCTCTGAAAAGGTGCAAAAGAAAAAAAAAATGATTGCACGAAATTCATAAACCAACGTGCGCCATTCTGAAGAATTTGGTGAAAAAATGTCAATGAATATAAGACAAAAAAGTGATGAATCAGGACCTGGGTGCCATCTCCTCACCGCTCGCAGCCGTCACGGTCTCACTTCTGCTAAGCGCTCTGGGTTCAGCTCGCGGAGGATCGCTGACACTGGTACATGGTAGCAAACCACCAGCTGTGTCTACATACCGGCAGCAAGCGGAGATACTGAAAGCTGCCAGGAATCAAAACACAGAGACTACTAGAAAGTTGTAGAATTTTACACTGGCGACATTTAGGTGCATTTAGTTTCGTTTCTTTGCCACCTGCTGGTGATAATGTCACCATGTGACGGTCAGTGAACGGAGCACTAAACCTGCACCGACTGCAGCGCTGCCCCGTCCTGCAGCGCTGCCCCGTCCTGCAGCGCTGCCCCGTCCTGCAGCGCTGCCCAGTCCTGCAGCGCTGCCCAGTCCTGCAGCGCTGCCCAGTCCTGATGCACTCCAAACGTGATCAGACCTAGAAAACCCAACACTAGCAGCATCTCCTCTGTGCCTGGTCACGGTATGTGGATGAGATCCGGCAACTGCAGCATATTCACTAATCATCTAGGCACTATACAGAAGTATATGTACTATATGGCAGTACATCCTAGCAATACACAGTATGGTAATATGTATGCAGTGTATGCACTACTTATCTGGGCACTATATGGCAGTATATGCACTAAGCACTGTACATCCTAGCAGTACACGGTATAGTAATATGTATGCAGTATATGCACTATATCTAGGCACTATATGGCAGTATATGCACTAAGCACTGTACATCCTAGCAGTACACAGTATGGTAATATGTATGCAGTGTATGCACTATATCTAGGCACTATATGGCAGTATATGCACTAAGCACCGGACATCCTAGCAATACACAGTATGGTAATATGTATGCAGTGTATGCACTACTTATCTGGGCACTATATGGCAGTATATGCACTAAGCACTGTACATCCTAGCAGTACACGGTATAGTAATATGTATGCAGTATATGCACTATATCTAGGCACTATATGGCAGTATATGCACTAAGCACTGTACATCCTAGCAGTACACAGTATGGTAATATGTATGCAGTGTATGCACTATATCTAGGCACTATATGGCAGTATATGCACTAAGCACCGGACATCCTAGCAATACACAGTATGGTAATATGTATGCAGTGTATGCACTACTTATCTGGGCACTATATGGCAGTATATGCACTAAGCACTGTACATCCTAGCAGTACACGGTATAGTAATATGTATGCAGTATATGCACTATATCTAGGCACTATATGGCAGTATATGCACTAAGCACTGTACATCCTAGCAGTACACAGTATGGTAATATGTATGCAGTGTATGCACTATATCTAGGCACTATATGGCAGTATATGCACTAAGCACCGGACATCCTAGCAGTACACGGTATAGTAATATGTATGCAGTGTATGCACTATATCTAGGCACTATATGGCAGTATATGCACTAAGCACCGTACATCCTAGCAGTACATGGTATAGTAATATGTATGCAGTGTATGCACTATATCTAGGCACTATATGGCAGTATATGCACTAAGCACCGGACATCCTAGCAGTACATGGTATAGTAATATGTATGCAGTGTATGCACTATATCTAGGCAATATATGGCAGTATATGCACTAAGCACCGGACATCCTAGCAGTACACGGTATAGTAATATGTATGCAGTGTATGCACTATATCTAGGCACTATATGGCAGTATATGCACTAAGCACTGTACATCCTAGCAGTACATGGTATAGTAATATGTATGCAGTGTATGCACTATATCTAGGCAATATATGGCAGTATATGCACTAAGCACCGGACATCCTAGCAGTACACGGTATAGTAATATGTATGCAGTGTATGCACTACTTATCTGGGCACTATATGGCAGTATATGCACTAAGCACTGTACATCCTAGCAGTACACGGTATAGTAATATGTATGCAGTATATGCACTATATCTAGGCACTATATGGCAGTATATGCACTAAGCACTGTACATCCTAGCAGTACACAGTATGGTAATATGTATGCAGTGTATGCACTACTTATCTGGGCACTATATGGCAGTATATGCACTAAGCACCGTACATCCTAGCAGTACACGGTATAGTAATATGTATGCAGTGTATGCACTACTTATCTGGGCACTATATGGCAGTATATGCACTAAGCACCGGACATCCTAGCAGTACACGGTATAGTAATATGTATGCAGTGTATGCACTATATCTAGGCACTATATGGCAGTATATGCACTAAGCACCGTACATCCTAGCAGTACATGGTATAGTAATATGTATGCAGTGTATGCACTACTTATCTAGGCACTATATGGCAGTATATGCACTAAGCACCATACATCCTAGCAGTACACGGTATAGTAATATGTATGCAGTGTATGCACTACTTATCTGGGCACTATATGGCAGTATATGCACTAAGCACTGTACATCCTAGCAGTACACGGTATAGTAATATGCATGCAGTATATGCACTATATCTAGGCACTATATGGCAGTATATGCACTAAGCACCGTACATCCTAGCAGTACACGGTATAGTAATATGTATGCAGTGTATGCACTACTTATCTAGGCACTATATGGCAGTATATGCACTAAGCACCGGACATCCTAGCAGTACACGGTATAGTAATATGTATGCAGTGTATGCACTACTTATCTAGGCACTATATGGCAGTATATGCACTAAGCACCGTACATCCTAGCAGTACATGGTATAGTAATATGTATGCAGTGTATGCACTACTTATCTAGGCACTATATGGCAGTATATGCACTAAGCACCGGACATCCTAGCAGTACACGGTATAGTAATATGTATGCAGTGTATGCACTACTTATCTGGGCACTATATGGCAGTATATGCACTAAGCACTGTACATCCTAGCAGTACACGGTATAGTAATATGTATGCAGTATATGCACTATATCTAGGCACTATATGGCAGTATATGCACTAAGCACCGTACATCCTAGCAGTACACGGTATAGTAATATGTATGCAGTGTATGCACTATATCTAGGCACTATATGGCAGTATATGCACTAAGCACTGTACATCCTAGCAGTACACGGTATAGTAATATGTATGCAGTGTATGCACTATATCTAGGCACTATATGGCAGTATATGCACTAAGCACCGTACATCCTAGCAGTACACGGTATAGTAATATGTATGCAGTGTATGCACTATATCTAGGCACTATATGGCAGTATATGCACTAAGCACCGTACATCCTAGCAGTACACGGTATAGTAATATGTATGCAGTATATGCACTATATCTAGGCACTATATGGCAGTATATGCACTAAGCACTGTACATCCTAGAAGTACACGGTATAGTAATATGTATGCAGTGTATGCACTACTTATCTGGGCACTATATGGCAGTATATGCACTAAGCACCGTACATCCTAGCAGTACACGGTATAGTAATATGTATGCAGTGTATGCACTACTTATCTGGGCACTATATGGCAGTATATGCACTAAGCACCGTACATCCTAGCAGTACACGGTATAGTAATATGTATGCAGTATATGCACTATATCTAGGCACTATATGGCAGTATATGCACTAAGCACCGGACATCCTAGCAGTACACGGTATAGTAATATGTATGCAGTGTATGCACTATATCTAGGCACTATATGGCAGTATATGCACTAAGCACCGTACATCCTAGCAGTACATGGTATAGTAATATGAATGCAGTATATGCACTATATCTAGGCACTATATGGCAGTATATGCACTAAGCACCGGACATCCTAGCAGTACACGGTATAGTAATATGTATGCAGTGTATGCACTATATCTAGGCACTATATGGCAGTATATGCACTAAGCACCGTACATCCTAGCAGTACATGGTATAGTAATATGTATGCAGTGTATGCACTACTTATCTAGGCACTATATGGCAGTATATGCACTAAGCACCGTACATCCTAGCAGTACACGGTATAGTAATATGTATGCAGTATATGCACTATATCTAGGCACTATATGGCAGTATATGCACTAAGCACCGGACATCCTAGCAGTACACGGTATAGTAATATGTATGCAGTGTATGCACTATATCTAGGCACTATATGGCAGTATATGCACTAAGCACCGTACATCCTAGCAGTACACGGTATAGTAATATGTATGCAGTATATGCACTATATCTAGGCACTATATGGCAGTATATGCACTAAGCACTGTACATCCTAGAAGTACACGGTATAGTAATATGTATGCAGTGTATGCACTACTTATCTGGGCACTATATGGCAGTATATGCACTAAGCACCGTACATCCTAGCAGTACACGGTATAGTAATATGTATGCAGTGTATGCACTACTTATCTGGGCACTATATGGCAGTATATGCACTAAGCACCGTACATCCTAGCAGTACACGGTATAGTAATATGTATGCAGTATATGCACTATATCTAGGCACTATATGGCAGTATATGCACTAAGCACCGGACATCCTAGCAGTACACGGTATAGTAATATGTATGCAGTGTATGCACTATATCTAGGCACTATATGGCAGTATATGCACTAAGCACCGTACATCCTAGCAGTACATGGTATAGTAATATGAATGCAGTATATGCACTATATCTAGGCACTATATGGCAGTATATGCACTAAGCACCGGACATCCTAGCAGTACACGGTATAGTAATATGTATGCAGTGTATGCACTATATCTAGGCACTATATGGCAGTATATGCACTAAGCACCGTACATCCTAGCAGTACATGGTATAGTAATATGTATGCAGTGTATGCACTACTTATCTAGGCACTATATGGCAGTATATGCACTAAGCACCGTACATCCTAGCAGTACACGGTATAGTAATATGTATGCAGTATATGCACTATATCTAGGCACTATATGGCAGTATATGCACTAAGCACCGGACATCCTAGCAGTACACGGTATAGTAATATGTATGCAGTGTATGCACTATATCTAGGCACTATATGGCAGTATATGCACTAAGCACCGTACATCCTAGCAGTACATGGTATAGTAATATGTATGCAGTGTATGCACTACTTATCTGGGCACTATATGGCAGTATATGCACTAAGCACCGGACATCCTAGCAGTACACGGTATAGTAATATGTATGCAGTATATGCACTATATCTAGGCACTATATGGCAGTATATGCACTAAGCACCGGACATCCTAGCAGTACACGGTATAGTAATATGTATGCAGTGTATGCACTATATCTAGGCACTATATGGCAGTATATGCACTAAGCACCGTACATCCTAGCAGTACACGGTATAGTAATATGTATGCAGTGTATGCACTATATCTAGGCACTATATGGCAGTATATGCACTAAGCACCGGACATCCTAGCAGTACACGGTATAGTAATATGTATGCAGTGTATGCACTATATCTAGGCACTATATGGCAGTATATGCACTAAGCACCGGACATCCTAGCAGTACACGGTATAGTAATATGTATGCAGTGTATGCACTACTTATCTGGGCACTATATGGCAGTATATGCACTAAGCACCGGACATCCTAGCAGTACACGGTATAGTAATATGTATGCAGTATATGCACTATATCTAGGCACTATATGGCAGTATATGCACTAAGCACCGGACATCCTAGCAGTACACGGTATAGTAATATGTATGCAGTGTATGCACTATATCTAGGCACTATATGGCAGTATATGCACTAAGCACCGTACATCCTAGCAGTACACGGTATAGTAATATGTATGCAGTGTATGCACTACTTATCTGGGCACTATATGGCAGTATATGCACTAAGCACCGTACATCCTAGCAGTACACGGTATAGTAATATGTATGCAGTGTATGCACTACTTATCTGGGCACTATATGGCAGTATATGCACTAAGCACCGGACATCCTAGCAGTACACGGTATAGTAATATGTATGCAGTATATGCACTATATCTAGGCACTATATGGCAGTATATGCACTAAGCACCGGACATCCTAGCAGTACACGGTATAGTAATATGTATGCAGTGTATGCACTATATCTAGGCACTATATGGCAGTATATGCACTAAGCACCGTACATCCTAGCAGTACACGGTATAGTAATATGTATGCAGTGTATGCACTATATCTAGGCACTATATGGCAGTATATGCACTAAGCACCGTACATCCTAGCAGTACACGGTATAGTAATATGTATGCAGTGTATGCACTATATCTAGGCACTATATGGCAGTATATGCACTAAGCACCGTACATCCTAGCAGTACATGGTATAGTAATATGTATGCAGTGTATGCACTATATCTAGGCACTATATGGCAGTATATGCACTAAGCACTGTACATCCTAGCAGTACACGGTATAGTAATATGTATGCAGTGTATGCACTATATCTAGGCACTATATGGCAGTATATGCACTAAGCACTGTACATCCTAGCAGTACACGGTATAGTAATATGTATGCAGTGTATGCACTATATCTAGGCACTATATGGCAGTATATGCACTAAGCACCGTACATCCTAGCAGTACACGGTATAGTAATATGTATGCAGTATATGTACTATATCTAGGCACTATATGGCAGTATATGCACTAAGCACCGTACATCCTAGCAGTACACGGTATAGTAATATGTATGCAGTATATGCACTATATCTAGGCACTATATGGCAGTATATGCACTAAGCACCGGACATCCTAGCAGTACACGGTATAGTAATATGTATGCAGTGTATGCACTATATCTAGGCACTATATGGCAGTATATGCACTAAGCACCGTACATCCTAGCAGTACACGGTATAGTAATATGTATGCAGTGTATGCACTATATCTAGGCACTATATGGCAGTATATGCACTAAGCACTGTACATCCTAGCAGTACATGGTATAGTAATATGTATGCAGTGTATGCACTATATCTAGGCACTATATGGCAGTATATGCACTAAGCACCGTACATCCTAGCAGTACACGGTATAGTAATATGTATGCAGTGTATGCACTATATCTAGGCACTATATGGCAGTATATGCACTAAGCACCGTACATCCTAGCAGTACACGGTATAGTAATATGTATGCAGTATATGCACTATATCTAGGCACTATATGGCAGTATATGCACTAAGCACTGTACATCCTAGAAGTACACGGTATAGTAATATGTATGCAGTGTATGCACTACTTATCTGGGCACTATATGGCAGTATATGCACTAAGCACCGTACATCCTAGCAGTACACGGTATAGTAATATGTATGCAGTGTATGCACTACTTATCTGGGCACTATATGGCAGTATATGCACTAAGCACCGGACATCCTAGCAGTACACGGTATAGTAATATGTATGCAGTATATGCACTATATCTAGGCACTATATGGCAGTATATGCACTAAGCACCGTACATCCTAGCAGTACACGGTATAGTAATATGTATGCAGTGTATGCACTATATCTAGGCACTATATGGCAGTATATGCACTAAGCACCGGACATCCTAGCAGTACACGGTATAGTAATATGTATGCAGTGTATGCACTACTTATCTGGGCACTATATGGCAGTATATGCACTAAGCACCGTACATCCTAGCAGTACACGGTATAGTAATATGTATGCAGTGTATGCACTACTTATCTAGGCACTATATGGCAGTATATGCACTAAGCACCGTACATCCTAGCAGTACACGGTATAGTAATATGTATGCAGTGTATGCACTACTTATCTGGGCACTATATGGCAGTATATGCACTAAGCACCGGACATCCTAGCAGTACACGGTATAGTAATATGTATGCAGTATATGCACTATATCTAGGCACTATATGGCAGTATATGCACTAAGCACCGGACATCCTAGCAGTACATGGTATAGTAATATGTATGCAGTGTATGCACTACTTATCTAGGCACTATATGGCAGTATATGCACTAAGCACCGTACATCCTAGCAGTACACGGTATAGTAATATGTATGCAGTATATGCACTATATCTAGGCACTATATGGCAGTATATGCACTAAGCACCGGACATCCTAGCAGTACACGGTATAGTAATATGTATGCAGTGTATGCACTATATCTAGGCACTATATGGCAGTATATGCACTAAGCACCGTACATCCTAGCAGTACATGGTATAGTAATATGTATGCAGTGTATGCACTACTTATCTGGGCACTATATGGCAGTATATGCACTAAGCACCGGACATCCTAGCAGTACAGGGTATAGTAATATGTATGCAGTATATGCACTATATCTAGGCACTATATGGCAGTATATGCACTAAGCACCGGACATCCTAGCAGTACACGGTATAGTAATATGTATGCAGTGTATGCACTATATCTAGGCACTATATGGCAGTATATGCACTAAGCACCGGACATCCTAGCAGTACACGGTATAGTAATATGTATGCAGTATATGCACTATATCTAGGCACTATATGGCAGTATATGCACTAAGCACCGTACATCCTAGCAGTACACGGTATAGTAATATGTATGCAGTGTATGCACTATATCTAGGCACTATATGGCAGTATATGCACTAAGCACCGGACATCCTAGCAGTACACGGTATAGTAATATGTATGCAGTGTATGCACTACTTATCTAGGCACTATATGGCAGTATATGCACTAAGCACTGTACATCCTAGCAGTACACGGTATAGTAATATGTATGCAGTGTATGCACTATATCTAGGCACTATATGGCAGTATATGCACTAAGCACCGTACATCCTAGCAGTACACGGTATAGTAATATGTATGCAGTGTATGCACTACTTATCTAGGCACTATATGGCAGTATATGCACTAAGCACCATACATCCTAGCAGTACACGGTATAGTAATATGTATGCAGTGTATGCACTACTTATCTAGGCACTATATGGCAGTATATGCACTAAGCACCGGACATCCTAGCAGTACACGGTATAGTAATATGTATGCAGTGTATGCACTATATCTAGGCACTATATGGCAGTATATGCACTAAGCACCGTACATCCTAGCAGTACACGGTATAGTAATATGTATGCAGTGTATGCACTACTTATCTAGGCACTATATGGCAGTATATGCACTAAGCACCGTACATCCTAGCAGTACATGGTATAGTAATATGTATGCAGTGTATGCACTACTTATCTGGGCACTATATGGCAGTATATGCACTAAGCACCGTACATCCTAGCAGTACACGGTATAGTAATATGTATGCAGTGTATGCACTATATCTAGGCACTATATGGCAGTATATGCACTAAGCACCGTACATCCTAGCAGTACACGGTATAGTAATATGTATGCAGTGTATGCACTACTTATCTAGGCACTATATGGCAGTATATGCACTAAGCACCGGACATCCTAGCAGTACACGGTATAGTAATATGTATGCAGTGTATGCACTATATCTAGGCACTATATGGCAGTATATGCACTAAGCACCGTACATCCTAGCAGTACACGGTATAGTAATATGTATGCAGTGTATGCACTACTTATCTAGGCACTATATGGCAGTATATGCACTAAGCACCGTACATCCTAGCAGTACACGGTATAGTAATATGTATGCAGTGTATGCACTATATCTAGGCACTATATGGCAGTATATGCACTAAGCACCGGACATCCTAGCAGTACACGGTATAGTAATATGTATGCAGTATATGCACTATATCTAGGCAGTATATGCACTAAGCACCGGACATCCTAGCAGTACACGGTATAGTAATATGTATGCAGTGTATGCACTATATCTAGGCACTATATGGCAGTATATGCACTAAGCACCGTACATCCTAGCAGTACATGGTATAGTAATATGTATGCAGTGTATGCACTACTTATCTAGGCACTATATGGCAGTATATGCACTAAGCACCGTACATCCTAGCAGTACACGGTATAGTAATATGTATGCAGTATATGCACTATATCTAGGCACTATATGGCAGTATATGCACTAAGCACCGGACATCCTAGCAGTACACGGTATAGTAATATGTATGCAGTGTATGCACTATATCTAGGCACTATATGGCAGTATATGCACTAAGCACCGTACATCCTAGCAGTACATGGTATAGTAATATGTATGCAGTGTATGCACTACTTATCTGGGCACTATATGGCAGTATATGCACTAAGCACCGGACATCCTAGCAGTACACGGTATAGTAATATGTATGCAGTATATGCACTATATCTAGGCACTATATGGCAGTATATGCACTAAGCACCGGACATCCTAGCAGTACACGGTATAGTAATATGTATGCAGTGTATGCACTATATCTAGGCACTATATGGCAGTATATGCACTAAGCACCGTACATCCTAGCAGTACACGGTATAGTAATATGTATGCAGTGTATGCACTACTTATCTAGGCACTATATGGCAGTATATGCACTAAGCACCGGACATCCTAGCAGTACACGGTATAGTAATATGTATGCAGTGTATGCACTATATCTAGGCACTATATGGCAGTATATGCACTAAGCACCGTACATCCTAGCAGTACACGGTATAGTAATATGTATGCAGTGTATGCACTACTTATCTATGCACTATATGGCAGTATATGCACTAAGCACCGTACATCCTAGCAGTACACGGTATAGTAATATGTATGCAGTGTATGCACTACTTATCTAGGCACTATATGGCAGTATATGCACTAAGCACTGTACATCCTAGCAGTACACGGTATAGTAATATGTAGGCAGTGTATGCACTACTTATCTAGGCACTGTATGGCAATGACTGTGAGCAGGATACATTAGCTTTGAGGGTGTAGTATGTACGGTTTATCTGGGCACTGTATGGCAATGACTGTGCACAGGATGCATTAGCTTTGAGGGTGTACTATGTACAGTTTATCAGGGCACTGTATGGCAATGACTGAGCAGGATGCATTAGCTTTGAGGGTGTACTATGTACAGTTTATCAGGGCACTGTATGGCAATGACTGAGCAGGATGCATTAGCTTTGAGGGTGTAGTATGTACGGTTTATCTGGGCACTATATGGCAATGACTGAGCAGGATGCATTAGCTTTGAGGGTGTAGTATGTACGGTTTATCGGGGCACTGTATGGCAATGACTGTGCACAGGATGCATTAGCTTTGAATTTGTAGTATGTACGGTTTATCTGGGCACTGTATGGCAATGACTGAGCGCAGGAAGCATTAGCTTTGACGGTGTAGTATGTACGGTTTATCTGGGCACTGTATGGCAATGACTGTGCACAGGATGCATTAGCTTTGAGTGTGTAGTATGTACGGTTTATCTGGGCACTGTATGGCAATGACTGAGCGCAGGAAGCATTAGCTTTGACGGTGTAGTATGTACGGTTTATCTGGGCACTGTATGGCAATGACTGTGAGCAGGAAGCATTAGCTTTGAGGGTGTAGTATGTACGGTTTATCTGGGCACTGTATGGCAATGACTGTGAGCAGGATACATTAGCTTTGAGGGTGTAGTATGTACAGTTTGTCTGGGTACTGTATGGCAATGACTGTGCGCAGGAAACATTAGCTTTGAGGGTGTAGTATGTACGGTTTATCTGGGCACTGTATGGCAATGACTGTGCGCAGGAAACATTAGCTTTGAGGGTGAAGTATGTACGGTTTATCTGGGCACTGTATGGCAATGACTGTGCGCAGGAAGCATTAGCTTTGAGGGTGTAGTATGTACGGTTTATCTGGGCACTGTATGGCAAAGACTGTGCACAGGATGCATTAGCTTTGAGGGTGTAGTATGTACGGTTTATCTGGGCACTGTATGGCAATGACTGTGCACAGGATGCATTAGCTTTGAGGGTGTAGTATGTACGGTTTATCTGGGCACTGTATGGCAATGACTGTGAGCAGGATGCATTAGCTTTGAGGGTGTAGTATGTACGGTTTATCTGGGCACTGTATGGCAATGACTGTGAGCAGGATGCATTAGCTTTGAGGGTGTAGTATGTACGGTTTATCTGGGCACTGTATGGCAAAGACTGTGCACAGGATGCATTAGCTTTGAGGGTGTAGTATGTACGGTTTATCTGGGCACTGTATGGCAATGACTGTGCACAGGATGCATTAGCTTTGAGGGTGTAGTATGTACGGTTTATCTGGGCACTGTATGGCAATGACTGTGAGCAGGATGCATTAGCTTTGAGGGTGTAGCATGTACAGTTTATCTGGGCACTGTATGGCAATGACAGTGCCCAGGAAGCATTAGCTTTGAGAGTGTAGTATGTACGGTTTATCTGGGCACTGTATGGCAATGACTGTGCGCAGGAAACATTAGCTTTGAGGGTGTAGTATGTACGGTTTATCTGGGCACTGTATGGCAATGACTGTGAGCAGGATGCATTAGCTTTGAGGGTGTAGTATGCACGGTTTATCTGGGCACTGTATGGCAATGACTGTGAGCAGGATGCATTAGCTTTGAGGGTGTAGCATGTACAGTTTATCTGGGCACTGTATGGCAATGACTGTGAGCAGGATGCATTAGCTTTGAGGGTGTAGTATGTACGGTTTATCTGGGCACTGTATGGCAATGACTGTGTGCAGGAAGCATAAGCTTTAAGAGTGTACTATGTACAGTTTATCTGGGCACTGTATGGCAATGACAGTGCCCAGGAAGCATTAGCTTTGAGGGTGTAGTATGTACGGTTTATCTGGGCACTGTATGGCAATGACAGTGCCCAGGAAACATTAGCTTTGAGGGTGTAGTATGTACGGTTTATCTGGGCACTGTATGGCAATGACAGTGCCCGGGAAGCATTAGCTTTGAGGGTGTAGCATGTACAGTTTATCTGGGCACTGTATGGCAATGACTGTGAGCAGGATGCATTAGTTTTGAGGGTGTAGTATGTACGGTTTATCTGGGCACTGTATGGCAATGACTGTGTGCAGGAAGCATTAGCTTTGAAGGTGTAGTTTGTACGGTTTATCTGGGCACTGTATGGCAATGACTGTGAGAAGGATGCATTAGCTTTGAGGGTGTAGTATGTACGGTTTATCTGGGCACTGTATGGCAATGACTGTGTGCAGGAAACATTAGTTTTGAGGGTGTAGTATGTACGGTTTATCTGGGCACTGTATGGCAATGACAGTGCCCAGGAAGCATTAGCTTTGAGAGTGTAGTATGTACGGTTTATCTGGGCACTGCATGGCAATGACTGTGCGCAGGAAACATTAGCTTTGAGGGTGTAGTATGTACGGTTTATCTTGGCACTGTATGGCAATGACTGTGAGCAGGATGCATTAGCTTTGAGGGTGTAGCATGTACAGTTTATCTGGGCACTGTATGGCAATGACTGTGAGCAGGATGCATTAGCTTTGAGGGTGTAGTATGTACGGTTTATCTGGGCACTGTATGGCAATGACTGTGTGCAGGAAGCATAAGCTTTGAGAGTGTACTATGTACAGTTTATCTGGGCACTGTATGGCAATGACAGTGCCCAGGAAGCATTAACTTTGAGGGTGTAGTATGTACGGTTTATCTGGGCACTGTATGGCAATGACTGTGAGCAGGATGCATTAGCTTTGAGGGTGTAGTATGTACGGTTTATCTGGGCACTGTATGGCAATGACTGTGTGCAGGAAGCATAAGCTTTGAGAGTGTACTATGTACGGTTTATCTGGGCACTGTATGGCAATGACTGTGTGCAGGATGCATTAACTTTGAGGGTGTAGCATGTACAGTTTATCTGGGCACTGTATGGCAATGACAGTGCCCAGGAAGCATTAGCTTTGAGGGTGTAGTATGTACGGTTTATCTGGGCACTGTATGGCAATGACTGTGCACAGGATGCATTAGCTTTGAGTGTGTAGTATGTACAGTTTATCAGGGCACTGTATGGCAATGACTGAGCAGGATGCATTAGCTTTGAGGGTGTAGTATGTACGGTTTATCGGGGCACTATATGGCAATGACTAAGCAGGATGCATTAGCTTTGAGGGTGTAGTATGTACGGTTTATCGGGGCACTGTATGGCAATGACTGTGCACAGGATGCATTAGCTTTGAATTTGTAGTATGTACAGTTTATCTGGGCACTGTATGGCAATGACTGTGAGCAGGATACATTAGCTTTGAGGGTGTAGTATGTACGGTTTATCTGGGCACTGTATGGCAATGACTGTGCGCAGGAAGCATTAGCTTTGAGGGTGTAGTATGTACGGTTTATCTGGGCACTGTATGGCAATGACTGTGCGCAGGATGCATTAGCTTTGAGGGTGTAGTATGTACGGTTTATCTGGGCACTGTATGGCAATGACTGTGCGCAGGAAGCATTAGCTTTGAGGGTGTAGTAAGTACAGTTTATCTGGGCACTGTATGGCAATGACTGTGCGCAGGATGCATTAGCTTTGAATTTGTAGTATGTACAGTTTATCTGGGCACTGTATGGCAATGACTGTGAGCAGGATGCATTAGCTTTGAGGGTGTAGTATGTACGGTTTATCTGGGAACTGTATGGCAATGACTGTGCGCAGGAAGCATTAGCTTTGAGTGTGTAGTATGTACGGTTTATCTGGGCACTGTATGGCAATGACTGAGCAGGATGCATTAGCTTTGAGGGTGTAGTATGTACGGTTTATTGGGGCACTATATGGCAATGACTGAGCACAGGATGCATTAGCTTTGAGGGTGTAGTATGTACGGTTTATCGGGGCACTGTATGGCAATGACTGTGCACAGGATGCATTAGCTTTGAATTTGTAGTATGTACAGTTTATCTGGGCACTGTATGGCAATGACTGTGAGCAGGATACATTAGCTTTGAGGGTGTAGTATGTACGGTTTATCTGGGCACTGTATGGCAATGACTGTGCGCAGGAAGCATTAGCTTTGAGTGTGCAGTATGTACGGTTTATCTGGGCACTGTATGGCAATGACTGAGCAGGATGCATTAGCTTTGAGGGTGTAGTATGTACGGTTTATTGGGGCACTATATGGCAATGACTGTGCACAGGATGCATTAGCTTTGAGGGTGTAGTATGTACAGTTTATTGGGGGCAATGTATGGCAATATCTGGTTAACGAGTGCAGAGGTTATTTTTCCAGAGGTCGAGTCTTATAGGATTGGAAACAAATACTGAATCACACAGACCCCTTTAACAAATTGCCTTATTCACAAAGAATAAATTTCCACCAGCAACAGGGTCACAATGAAATCACTTTATGTTTGAGGGTATGTGCACACGCTGCGGATTCTGCTGCGTTGTACAGTACCTTTATTTCCTATGGAAAAAAACAAAAAACGCAGTGCACATGCTGCAGATTTGCTGCGGGTTACAATCCGCAGCATGTCAATTCTTTGTGCGGTCTCCGCTGCGGTTTCACACCTTATCATTATGAGGTGTGAAACCGCAGGGCAAAACCGCTGGCTAATCCGCAGATAAACCGCAGGACTTTTGTCTTGCGGATTTACCTACGGATTTTTGAACAAAATCCGCACAACCTAAAAACTACGTGGGCACATAGCCTGAAGGTGCAGGCGATTGCTCATATGTGAGATGTCTCATGTATGATTATCACCCGTCACCCCGTGTCCTGCAGGTTATTACAGCCTCACCCATTATTACAGCTTTATTATCGGCACCGTCTGGCCACATTGTGCAGAATCATTTTACAGGTTCAATCTCCATATAATGTTATATGTAGCAAAGTCCTGATCTAGAGCTGCATCGTACTCCAGTCACAGCCAGAGCTGCATTTACAATTCTGATGGTTTTCTACAGCGAACCTGGTGCCCCCTGCTGGATCAGTGGCTTTATAGAGAATCATCTGCTGTAGGGTTTATGAGCAGCACTATGCAAGAAGAACT
The DNA here is from genome assembly GCF_039654945.1 of Dendrobates tinctorius. Lineage (NCBI taxonomy): Eukaryota > Metazoa > Chordata > Amphibia > Anura > Dendrobatidae > Dendrobates > Dendrobates tinctorius. Next base: position 3,949,352 of record NW_027361903.1, on the reverse strand, counting down.
ACAACTCCCACTCTGTATCCAGGACATTTACGATGCCTTTACACATTAGATGGAGGGTTGTCCTGGAAAGTCTTATTAGAGGGGTCATCCAGCCTTGTAAAACTGACGTCCTGTCCTCTTCAATGTTTACATCGAGTATTGCCCTGGAAGACTCAGCATGTCCATGCTTCACAAACACAGAACATTGATTTCACGGATATTGGTGTAATACCTCAATTCTCCTGTGGGATTGCTGCAGGGGAAAACTACACTTACTACCATGATCACCCATAGATTACAGGTGATCACAGGAGATCCTGGCGGAGGGACCCTCTGTGACAAGCTTACTGTTGGGACCCTTCTTACAAAAAGATTGTCAAAAGGAGAGAATCCCTGTAAAATTATGAACATGGAAATATGCAAAAAATTTTTTTAAAGAAATCCGTAAAAAAAAAAAAATCACATGGGAAAAAGGGAAACATAACTTAATGCTCAGAGGCCTGACGATGGTCAGAAATACTTTGCTAACTCTGTATTGAAGTCAATGGAGTTTTCCACTTTCTTATTTCTAAGCTCCATTGACCTCAACTGTAAAGAAATTATGTGGAACTGATCACGAGGCTTACAAGACCGGCCATAAATACCATCAGACCTTCCCTAGATCTGGACTCCTGGTATTACAGTATAATGTGCAGAAACATGCGACACATCAACCAGATAATAAAGGCAAGTGTGGGGGCTCTGCGACACGCAGCCAACATGCTCCGGTCTTAAAGGGGTGGTCCAGGAGTAGAGGAACATGGATGCCAACTTCTAGAAACAGCACCACAACATCCATGGATTTAGTATTGTATTCTAGCTCTGCTGAAGTGAAATTGAGCTGTGATACCACACACAACCTGCAGACACGTGTGGCGCTGTTCCTGGAAGAAAACAGACATTTTTCTAATGCTGAAAAATCCCTTTTAGTGAGTGAGTATGACACTGTGCTGAGATCATGCAAGACGGTGTCAGACGGCAGCGCAGATAGCAGGGTTACACTCCGCACTCAGGCAGAAGATCTAATAACGACAGTAAAAGCAGAAGGAGCCAGACGCGCAATGAGGCCGAGAATGCAAGAACGCTCCAGAATATATGTACAGACGCATCCATGAGGAATATCATCATCATCATCACCACCACCATCATAATCATCATCAATATCATCATCATCATCACCACTATCATCACCATAACCACCATCATCATCACCACCATCACTACTAATATAATTATCACGATCACCACTATCACAACCATCATCACCACTATCACCATCATCACCACTATCATCATCACCATCATAATAATCATCACCACTATCATCACCATAATCATCATCACCACCATCATCACCACTCTCACCATCATCATCACCATGATCACCATAATCATCATCACCACCATTACTACTATCATATTCACCATCACCACCACCATCACCACCAACATCACCACCATCATTATCACCACTATCATCATCATCACCACCATCACTACTAATATAATCATCACGATCACCACTATCACAACCATCATCACCACGATGACCATAATCATCATCACCACTATCACCACCATAATACTATCATATTCACCATCACCACTATAATCACCATCAACATCACCACCATCATTATCACCACTATCATCATCATCACCACCATCACTACTAATATAATCATCACGATCACCACTATCACAACCATCATCACCATCACCACTCTCACCATCATCACCACTATCATCACCATTATCATCACCATAATCATCACCATAATCATCACCACCATCACAACCATCATCACCACGATCACCATAATCATCATCACCACTATCATCAATCTGCTGTCCTAGGTTATAAGAGGAGGAAGATGATGTTAGGTGTAATAGCTGCACACATCTCCTATGTATTAACCTCCACCAGCAGAATAGTGAGTGCAGCTCTGGAGTATAATACAGGATGTAACTCAGGATCAGTAATGTAATGTATGTACACAGTGGCTGCACCAGCAGAATAGTGAGTGCAGCTCTGGGGTTTAATACAGGATGTAACTTAGGATCAGTAATGTAATGTATGTACACAGTGACTGCACCAGCAGAATAATGAGTGGAGCTCTGGAGTTTAATACAGGATGTAACTCAGGATCAGTAATGTAATGTATGTACACAGTGGCTGCACCAGCAGAATAGTGAGTGCAGCTCTGGAGTTTAATACAGGATGTAACTCAGGATCAGTAATGTAATGTATGTACACAGTGACTGCACCAGCAGAATAGTGAGTGCAGCTCTGGGGTATAATACAGGAGGTAACTCAGGATCAGTAATGTAATGTATGTACACAGTGACTACACCAGCAGAACAGTGAGTGCAGCTCTGGAGTATAATACAGGATGTAACTCAGGATCAGTAATGTATGTACACAGTGACTGCACCAGCAGAATAGTGAGTGCAGCTCTGGGGTATAATACAGGAGGTAACTCAGGATCAGTAATGTAATGTATGTACACAGTGACTACACCAGCAGAACAGTGAGTGCAGCTCTGGAGTATAATACAGGATGTAACTCAGGATCAGTAATGTATGTACACAGTGACTGCACCAGCAGAATAGTGAGTGCAGCTCTGGAGTATAATACATGGTGTAACTCAGGATCAGTAATGTATGTACACAGTGACTGCACCAGCAGATTAGTGTGTGCAGCTCTGGAGTATAATACAGGATGTAACTCAGGATCAGTGATTTAATGTATGTACACAGTGACTGCACCAGCAGAATAGTGAGTGCAGCTCTGAAGTATAATACAAGGATGTAACTCAGGATCAGTAATGTAATGTATGTACACAGTGACTGCACCAGCAGAGTAGTGAGTGCAGCTCTGGAGTATAATACAGGATGTAACTCAGGATCAGTAATGTATGTACACAGTGACGGCACCAGTAGAATAGTGAGTGCAGCTTTGCAGTATAATACAGGATGTAACTCAGGATCAGTAATGAGTGTAATGTATAATGTACACAGTGACTGCACCAGCAGAATGGTGAGTGCAGCTCTGGAGTATAATACAGGGTGTAACTCAGGAGCAGTAATGTAATGTATGTACACAGTGACTGCACCAGCAGAATAGTGAATGCAGCTCTGAAGTATAATACAGGATGTAACTCAGAATCAGTAATGTAATGTATAATGTACACAGTGACTGCACCAGCAGAATACTGAGTGCAGCTCTAGGGTATAATGCAGGATGTAACTCAGGATCAGTAATGTAATGTATGTACACAGTGACTTCACCAGCAGAATAGTGAGTGCAGCTCTGGAGTCTAAGACAGGATGTAACTCAGGATCAGTAATGTAATGTATGTACACAGTGACTGCACCAGCAGAATAGTGAGTGCAGCTCTGGGGTATAATACAGGATGTAACTCAGGATCAGTAATGTAATGTATGTACACAGTGACTGCACCAGCAGAATAGTGAGTGCAGCTATGGGGTATAATACAGGATGCAAATCAGGATCAGTAATGTAATGTATGTACACAGTGACTGTACCAGCAGAATAGTGAGTGCAGCTCTGGCGTATAATACAGGATGTAACTCAGGATCAGTAATGTATGTACACAGTGACTGCACCAGCAGAAGAGTGAGTGCAGCTCTGGAGTATAATACAGGAGGTAACTCAGGATCAGTAATGTAATGTATGTACAGTGACTGCACCAGCAGAATAGTGAGTGCAGCTCTGGGGTATAATACAGGATGTAACTCAGGATCAGTAATGTATGTACACAGTGACTGCACCAGCAGAATAGTGAGTGCAGCTCTGGAGTATAATACAGGATGTAACTCAGGATCAGTGATGTATGTACACAGTGACTGCACCAGCAGAATAGTGAGTGCAGCTCTGGGGTATAATACAGGATGTAACTCAGGATCAGTGATGTATGTACACAGTGACTGCACCAGCAGAATAGTGAGTGCAGCTCTGGGGTATAATACAGGATGTAATTCAGGATCAGTGATGTATGTACACAGTGACTGCACCAGCAGAATAGTGAGTGCAGCTCTGGGGTATAATACAGGATGTAACTCAGGATCAGTAATGTATGTACACAGTGACTGCACCAGCAGAATAGTGAGTGCAGCTCTGGAGTATAATACAGGATGTAACTCAGGATCAGTAATGTAATGTATGTACACAGTGACTGCACCAGCAGAATAGTGAGTGCAGCTCTGAAGTATAATACAGGAGGTAACTCAGGATCAGTAATGTATGTACACAGTGACTGCACCAGCAGAATAGTGAGTGCAGTTCTGGAGGATAGTATAAGATAAGCAATGTAATTTTTGATCTGAACATTGGAATCCCATTCATTGTTCTTGTTGCTGCGGGTGAAGGGCTGTAAACTCCTCCGTTCAGTTATATTACTGTTGAATATTCTGTCAGATTTTAATACTGAATGCTGAATGTGTGAATATGGTGTCACTCAGAACGTGAAGGACATGACCTGTGATCATTATATGACCGTGCTAGTTATTTCAGAGTGATAAGCTCCTATGAATCCTCTGCAGCAGCGTCCCCCTCCTCCCCCAGTGACGAGAGAATCACGAGCTCCTCTTCCTGCACTGAACATTTTACTAATGATGAGCAATGAGGCGATTAGAAACTATAACCATAAAATCTTCCTGATTTTTGGCCCAATAATTTCCTTGTGGATATAAATGGTGAATATCTGTAATACACATGCCATTCCATGGACACAAAGCAAACACAGGGTGCAAAAACCATGAAGTGCGCGGGAGAGGGGTGGAGCGCCTGGACAGCCGCGCATTAGCTTGTGTCCGGACAGAAGCTAATGACGCCGCTTGCTGTCCGCTCTCTTACCTTTCACGTGTAGGATCGTATGATGTCTGAATGGGGAGTGTGGACGGGAGTCGCTGTGGGCGGAGCTGAAGCTGCCGGTGCGCGAGTACGGCCAGCGCTGCACACCGCTACACAACAGCTCTGGCAAAGTGACGGGAAGGGGAGAGAAGCCGCGGGGAACGGACAGAAGAATAGCAAGAGGGGAGAGAACAGAAAAAAGCACAAAATAAGACGCGAAATAATGGAGGGCTCCAAAAATCTGGAGAAATGAAACGACAGTTAACAGAACAGAGCAGGAAACATTACAGGAACAGAAGGGTTAAAGCTGCAAAATCTGACACAGAAGAGCAAAACCGCAGCCCCTGCCCAGGGCCCGGGACAGTCATCAGCGGGGGGCCCGGGACAGTAATCGGCGAGGGCCCGGGACAGTCATCGGCGGGGGCCCGGGACAGACATCGGCGGGGGGCCCGGGACAGTCATCGGCGGGGGGCCCGGGACAGTCATCGGCGGGGGGCCCGGGACAGTCATCGGCGGGGGGCCCGGGACAGTCATCGGCGGGGGGCCCGGGACAGTCATCGGCGGGGGGCCCGGGACAGTCATCGGCGGGGGGCCCGGGACAGTCATCGGCGGGGGGCCCGGGACAGTCATCGGCGGGGGGCCCGGGACAGTCATCAGCGGGGGGCCCGGGACAGTCATCAGCGGGGGGCCCGGGACAGTCATCAGCGGGGGGCCCGGGACAGTCATCAGCGGGGGGCCCGGGACAGTCATCAGCGGGGGGCCCGGGACAGTCATCAGCGGGGGGCCCGGGACAGTCATCGGCGGGGGGCCCGGGACAGTCATCGGCGGGGGGCCCGGGACAGTCATCGGCGGGGGGCCCGGGACAGTCATCGGCGGGGGGCCCGGGACAGTCATCGGCGGGGGCCCGGGACAGTCATCGGCGGGGGCACAGAACAGTCAACAGCGGGGAGCTCAAGACAGACATCAGCGGGGGGCTCAGGACAGTCATCAGCGGGGGCCCGGGACAGTCATCAGCGGGGGCCCGGGACAGTAAACAGCGGGGGCGCACAGGACAGTCATCAGCGGGGGGCCCAGGACAGTCATCAGCGGGGAGCTCAAGACAGACATCAGCGGGGGACCAGGGACAGTCATCAAGGGGGCACAGAACAGTCATCAGTGGGGGGGAACCAGGACAGTCATCAGTGAGGCTGGGACTCCCTATTATACCAGAGAATAAGGGGCCCCTTAACCCATTCCTGATGGAGCTCCGAGCAAGCACCTTCATGTTCCTGATCGCTGCCCAGGAACCTTTATCATTAAATTACTAGAACTCATCAGTTTGTAATATAAATTGTGCTGCTATATTACTCCGTTCATATTCCCTGCGTGCGAGGTATACTACACCTGTCAGTATCATCCTGTCCTGTAGGGGGCGCTGTATACTACACCTGTCAGTATCATCCTGTCCTGTAGGGGCGCTGTATACTACACCTGTCAGCATCCATCCTGTCCTGTAGGGGGCGCTGTATACTACACCTGTCAGTATCCATCCTGTCCTATAGGGGGCGCTGTATACTACACCTGTCAGCATCCATCCTGTCCTGTAGGGGGGCTGTATACTACACCTGTCAGCATCCATCCTGTCCTGTAGGGGGCTCTGTATACTACACCTGTCAGTATCCATCCTGTCCTGTAGGGGCGCTGTATACTACACCTGTCAGCATCCATCCTGTCCTGTAGGGGGCGCTGTATACTACACCTGTCAGTATCATCCTGTCCTGTAGGGGCGCTGTATACTACACCTGTCAGTATCCATCCTGTCCTGTATGGGGCGCTGTATACTACACCTGTCAGCATCCATCCTGTCCTGTAGGGGGCGCTGTATACTACACCTGTCAGCATCCATCCTGTCCTATAGGGGGCGCTGTATACTACACCTGTCAGTATCCATCCTGTCCTGTAGGGGCGCTGTATACTACACCTGTCAGCATCCATTCTGTCCTGTAGGGGGCGCTGTATACTACACCTGTCAGCATCCATCCTGTCCTGTAGGGGGCGCTGTATACTACACCTGTCAGCATCCATCCTGTCCTGTAGGGGGCGCTGTATACTACACCTGTCAGTATCCATCCTGTCCTGTAGGGGATGCTGTATACTACACCTGTCAGCATCCATACTGTCCTGTAGGGGGCGCTGTATACTACACCTGTCAGCATCCATCCTGTCCTGTAGGGGGCGCTGTATACTACACCTGTCAGCATCCATCCTGTCCTGTAGGGGGCGCTGTATACTACACCTGTCAGCATCCATCCTGTCCTGTAGGGGGCGCTGTATACTACACCTGTCAGTATCCATCCTGTCCTGTAGGGGGCGCTGTATACACCTGTCAGCATCCATCATGTCCTGTAGGGGGCGCTGTATACTACACCTGTCAGCATCCATCCTGTCCTGTAGGGGAGCTGTATACTACACCTGTCAGCATCCATCCTGTCCTGTAGGGAATGCTGTATACTACACCTGTCAGCATCCATCCTGTCCTGTAGGGGAGCTGTATACTACACCTGTCAGCATCCATCCTGTCCTGTAGGGGGCGCTGTATACTACACTTGTCAGCATCCATCCTGTCCTGTAGAGGGCACTGTATACACCTGTCAGCATCCATCCTGTCCTGTAGGGGGCGCTGTATACTACACCTGTCAGTATCATCCTGTCCTGTAGGGGGCGCTGTATACTACACCTGTCAGTATCATCCTGTCCTGTAGGGGGCGCTGTATACTACACCTGTCAGTATCCATCCTGTCCTGTATGGGGCGCTGTATACTACACCTGTCAGCATCCATCCTGTCCTGTAGGGGGCGCTGTATACTACACCTGTCAGCATCCATCCTGTCCTGTAGGGGGCGCTGTATACTACACCTGTCAGCATCCATCCTGTCCTGTAGGGGGCGCTGTATACTACACCTGTCAGTATCCATCCTGTCCTGTAGGGGGCGCTGTATACTACACCTGTCAGCATCCATACTGTCCTGTAGGGGGCGCTGTATACTACACCTGTCAGCATCCATCCTGTCCTGTAGGGGGCGCTGTATACTACACCTGTCAGCATCCATCCTGTCCTGTAGGGGGCGCTGTATACTACACCTGTCAGCATCCATCCTGTCCTGTAGGGGGCGCTGTATACACCTGTCAGTATCCATCCTGTCCTGTAGGGAGTGCTGTATACTACACCTGTCAGTATCCATCCTGTCCTGTAGGGGGCGCTGTATACTACACCTGTCAGTATCTGTCCTGTAGGGAGTGCTGTATACTACACCTGTCAGCATCCATCCTGTCCTGTAGGGGGCGCTGTACACACCTGTCAGCATCCATCCTGTCCTGTAGGGGGCGCTGTATACTACACCTGTCAGCATCCATCCTGTCCTGTAGGGGCGCTGTATACTACACCTGTTAGCATCCATCCTGTCCTGTAGGGGGCGCTGTATACTACACCTGTCAGCATCCATCCTGTCCTGTAGGGGCGCTGTATACTACACCTGTCAGCATCCATCCTGTCCTGTAGGGGGCGCTGTATACTACACCTGTCAGCATCCATCCTGTCCTGTAGGGGGCGCTGTATACTACACCTGTCAGCATCCATACTGTCCTGTAGGGGGCGCTGTATACTACACCTGTCAGCATCCATCCTGTCCTGTAGGGGGCGCTGTATACTACACCTGTCAGCATCCATCCTGTCCTGTAGGGGGCGCTGTATACTACACCTGTCAGCATCCATCCTGTCCTGTAGGGGGCGCTGTATACACCTGTCAGTATCCATCCTGTCCTGTAGGGAGTGCTGTATACTACACCTGTCAGTATCCATCCTGTCCTGTAGGGGGCGCTGTATACTACACCTGTCAGTATCTGTCCTGTAGGGAGTGCTGTATACTACACCTGTCAGCATCCATCCTGTCCTGTAGGGGGCGCTGTATACACCTGTCAGCATCCATCCTGTCCTGTAGGGGGCGCTGTATACTACACCTGTCAGCATCCATCCTGTCCTGTAGGGGCGCTGTATACTACACCTGTTAGCATCCATCCTGTCCTGTAGGGGGCGCTGTATACTACACCTGTCAGCATCCATCCTGTCCTGTAGGGGCGCTGTATACTACACCTGTCAGCATCCATCCTGTCCTGTAGGGGGCGCTGTATACTACACCTGTCAGCATCCATCCTGTCCTGTAGGGGGCGCTGTATACTACACCTGTCAGTATCCATCCTGTCCTGTAGGGGGCGCTGTATACTACACCTGTCAGTATCCATCCTGTCCTGTAGGGGGCGCTGTATACTACACCTGTCAGTATCCATCCTGTCCTGTAGGGGGCGCTGTATACTACACCTGTCAATATCCATCCTGTCCTGTAGGGGGAGCTGTATACTACACCTGTCAGTATCCATCCTGTCCTATAGGGGGGCGCTGTATAGACCACCTGTCAGAATCCATCCTGTCCTGTAGGGGGCGCTGTATACTACACCTGTCAATATCCATCCTGTCCTGTAGGGGCGCTGTATACTACACCTGTCAGCATCCATCCTGTCCTGTATGGGGCGCTGTATACTACACCTGTCAGCATCCATCCTGTCCTGTAGAGGGCGCTGTATACACCTGTCAGCATCCATCCTGTCCTGTAGGGGGCGCTGTATACTACACCTGTCAGTATCATCCTGTCCTGTAGGGGGCGCTGTATACTACACCTGTCAGTATCATCCTGTCCTGTAGGGGGCGCTGTATACTACACCTGTCAGTATCCATCCTGTCCTGTATGGGGCGCTGTATACTACACCTGTCAGCATCCATCCTGTCCTGTAGGGGGCGCTGTATACTACATCTGTCAGCATCCATCCTGTCCTGTAGGGGGCGCTGTACACTACACCTGTCAGCATCCATCCTGTCCTGTATGGGGCGCTGTATACTACACTTGTCAGCATCCATCCTGTCCTGTAGAGGGCGCTGTATACACCTGTCAGCATCCATCCTGTCCTGTATGGGGCGCTGTATACTACACTTGTCAGCATCCATCCTGTCCTGTAGAGGGCGCTGTATACACCTGTCAGCATCCATCCTGTCCTGTAGGGGGCGCTGTATACTACACCTGTCAGTATCATCCTGTCCTGTAGGGGGCGCTGTATACTACACTTGTCAGCATCCATCCTGTCCTGTAGTGGGCGCTGTATACACCTGTCAGCATCCATCCTGTCCTGTAGGGGGCGCTGTATACTACACCTGTCAGTATCCATCCTGTCCTGTATGGGGCGCTGTATACTACACCTGTCAGCATCCATCCTGTCCTGTAGGGGGCGCTGTATACTACATCTGTCAGCATCCATCCTGTCCTGTAGGGGGCGCTGTATACTACACCTGTCAGCATCCATCCTGTCCTATAGGAGGCGCTGTATACTACACCTGTCAGCATCCATCCTGTCCTGTAGAGGGCGCTGTATACACCTGTCAGCATCCATCCTGTCCTGTAGGGGGCGCTGTATACTACACCTGTCAGTATCATCCTGTCCTGTAGGGGGCGCTGTATACTACACCTGTCAGTATCCATCCTGTCCTGTAGGGGATGCTGTATACTACACCTGTCAGTATCATCCTGTCCTGTAGGGGGCGCTGTATACTACACCTGTCAGTATCCATCCTGTCCTGTATGGGGCGCTGTATACTACACCTGTCAGCATCCATCCTGTCCTGTAGGGGGCGCTGTATACTATACCTGTCAGCATCCATCCTGTCCTGTAGGGGGCGCTGTATACTACACCTGTCAGCATCCATCCTGTCCTGTAGGGGGCGCTGTATACACCTGTCAGCATCCATCCTGTCCTGTAGGGGTGCTGTATATTACACCTGTCAGTATCCATCCTGTCCTGTAGGGGCGCTGTATACTATACCTTTCAGCATCCATCCTGTCCTGTAGGGGCGCTGTATATTACACCTGTCAGTATCCATCCTGTCCTGTAGGGGCGCTGTATACTATACCTTTCAGCATCCATCCTGTCCTGTAGGGGGCGCTGTATACTACACCTGTCAGCATCCATCCTGTCCTGTAGGGGGCGCTGTACACTACACCTGTCAGCATCCATCCTGTCCTGTAGGGGGCGCTGTATAGTACACCTGTCAGTATCCATACTGTCCTGTAGGGGGCGCTGTACACTACACCTGTCAGCATCCATCCTGTCCTGTAGGGGGCGCTGTACACTACACCTGTCAGCATCCATACTGTCCTGTAGGGGGCGCTCAGCTGTTTATTATAAATATATAACTCCCATTATAGAGGGGAGGAATAGTAGGTTTCCGCTTCAGGCCTGCAGGAGTCTCTGGATGGATTCAGTCTTTCCACCATAACCTGCTGGGGGTTGTAGTTCTCCACTATTCAACCACTGTGATCACTTAGTATGTGGAGCAATGTGTTACCCGTCGCCCTGCGTGCACTAGATGGCGCTCTAACACCACATAATACTACGATCCCGCTGGCATCGCTGTCTGAGGCTCGGGCTGTTCTCCGGGGGTCCCCCGTTCTCCGGGGTTGGGGGCTTCTGCCATTTGTCTGCTGTGTCAGCCCCTCCGGCCTGACCACATAGGGAAGATGGACGCTCGCCGTCATATATGCGCCTGGACTATCTCTGAGGGTCCCAGTGTACGATAAACCCCTCAGACAACATGAACCCCCCCATACAGAGCGGATCTTACCGGGCCTGTGGAAGTGCTGCGGGGATCGGGAGACGGTGGGGGTGTAGTTATGGCGGCTGTAGACGGGGGAGTTGATGGATCCTTGGCTGGTAGATCTCTGAATAATCCGTTCCCGTCCATCCTGATAGCCCTAGAAATGCCAGGGGACGAGAAGGTCACAGGGTAAATGCCCCCAGCTGTCGCGGACCCCTGAATGGCAGCCCCAGGTCAGGAGCATCGCACATCTGCAAGCAGCTACTTTATTCTATGTCCCATGACAACTCTTCCTGTCCCAGGCTGTGCCCTTGTCAGAATCAGCAGCCACAATGCACCACCTGGCCGCCTCCATCTGACAGTTCTGATGTGGACGGGGGGTCCCAAGGACAAGTCTGAAGAAGGCGATGAAGTGTAGTCATAGGGACATATGATTAGCAGGTACTAGTGAAAAGAGAGATCTTGGGCTCGCGGGTAAGAGAGCGACCAACCCTCCAACACATCCCTCCACAGGCGTCGTCACAATGTGTCAGTAAAACCTCCAATGTATCACTCACCTCGGCGGAAGGCGTCGGAGACAAAGTCCGGGGAGACTGTAACACAAAGGACATTGGGAGAACATCATCATCGGGGTCCGGAGGACGCAACAGACGATCAGAAGGAAAGGGTTAATCCACAGAGCAGAGATGTACGCGGTAGAGACACAGCGGGGGGCAGCACAGCACAGGTTAATAATGGCAGCTACAACCACACAAACTGTAATACACGACACGGGCATGAGATGGCGCTGCAGTCAGTCTCTGACCTGTGACCTCTGTGTTTGGGATGTGCTGACTTTCGTGTCTTTGTGTCAGTCCTGTTCTTGGTTCTCCTGTTATTTGGTGCTAAACAGTCCCAGGAATTAGAAGCGGCAGATTGTGGACCCCAGAGGACCCTCCGGCCTCACTGACCCACTATGTGAAGAGCTGCCCATTAATCCAGAAGGATACAGAGTGTAACGTGTGGGGGGCACAGGGATACAGGGTACGCCCTCCTCTGCCACCCTCCCTGCCACCTCCTGAGCGCGCGGTCAGGTGAGAAGACATCTCTAACGTCACTTCACTCAGGGGATTGTTCTGTTCTGCTGCTGACAGAGTTCTGTCCACAGAACCCAATGGGTCAAAGCGTGCATGGCATGTGGTCCGACGTCGGCGTGGTGATCAGAGGTCAGCACAGTAGTCTGACGTCGGTGCGGTGGTCAGAAGTCGGCAAGGTAGTCTGAGGTTGGTGCCGTGGACAGAGGTCGGCGCGGTGGTCAGAGGTCGGCGCGGTGGTCAGAGGTCGGCGCGGTGGTCGGCGCCGTGGTCAGAGGTCGGCGCCGTGGTCAGAGGTCGGCGCACTGGTCAGAGGTCGGCGCACTGGTCAGAGGTCGGCACGGTGGTCAGAGGTCGGCACCGTCGCAGAGATCAGTAGTGATGGACACATAGAGCTTTGTTCACACTTTGAAGTGGCGCCTACAATTTTCGAAACTCGCAAACTGCATTGTTTTTACTGCGATTTTGGAAAATTCTCTAGTTACAAAAAGGGCAAAGTGGCAGCCAGGTGTGAATAGAGCATGAAGGTGGCCGGCGTGACTGCGACTGAATCCGTGCAGCCATGTGCGGCATACAGAGGCGTGTTATACAGAGGGCAGACTGCACCACCAGGGATGGAGGAGACCGAAAGACACCCGGAGACAGTAAGAAAAGTCCCACCAAGAAGTGCCGAGGAAAGTATAGTCGGGGTGTCCCCGTATCCAGTGCTCGGCTCCTGACTTACTCGCTCATTCAGGACTGAGGAGCGGTCACTCCGGGGGCTCAGCGACTGCGGACAAGAGTCAGCAACGTCATTAATACCAGCACTCGAATGGATACATCTCATGATTACGGTCTGGTGGAACTACATGTCCCAGCACAGCCGGTATATTGCTAGAGCTCCAGACGTGTCCTCACCTCGCCCATGCTCTGCCGCTCGTCATACGTGGATGTATGGAAGGTCTCGTAGGTGATGAGGTCCGGCCGCTCGATGTCGTAGATGGCTTTCACTTTGGGGATGGCGGCGAGGTCCTTGTAATCCAGGATCTCATCGTCCACTTTAGCCTGCGGTCACAGAGAGAATAATGGCAGGAGGCACAAGAAGTGGGGAAAAAGGCTTCACTGGGGGGGTCAGAGAGATGGCAGGGGGACAATCAGTGAGCTCACGACATGTGACCCCATCCCCAAATCTGTGCAGGGGGTGCTGAAACCTATAGGGGTCACAAACCAACAAAATAATCCTTATCTGACTCGGAGGAGACCATGAAAGAAAATCTGTTTGGGGGTCAATCACCGCGTCGCAGATTTCCTTTAATAGACGGCCTTTGTTGTGTTTCACACCCGCACACTTGTGCGCTGCTGACACTGATTGGACGCTTGTTCCCGCGATCAGACGCAGCAGCGCACGGTCTCCATGTTCCGGATTCACCGCGTCTAATGACTGGCTGTGGGTGAGACCAGCGACTCCGCTGCAGATAAAGGACATGCTGCGGCTCGTAGTCCGCGGGGGAGTATACGCAGCGTCAGATAGCAGCACAGCGGGCACGGGATACAAATCCACCCACTGTGCGGCTAATGTAGAACGCAGCGCAGGTGAGCTGTGCCCACACCGCTGATATTCCGGATCATGGCCACGCAGCCTTATGATCTTAGAGTGCTCACAGCTGGGAAATTGTTCCAATTGTATCAGTCTAAAGAAAATAAAAACCCACTAAACACAGGTGAACGGATCGGACCTACTCACACAGATGGTGTGGGCCGGCGAGCCCGCGATACTGGATCCAGGGCGGGAATAGACGATCTCAGATGAAGACCTCGTGGGCTGAAACACAAAATCAAATATATCCATCATGATACTGGTTATGTTCACACATTGCATTTTTCCTGCAAGCGAAATTTGCTCGGACAGTAAAGACGCTGCTTCCACGCAGCCGGTTTTGCTGCATTTTATCAGGCAGATTTGCCTCTTGTGCTGATAAAGTTTAGTGCAAAAAAAAAAAAAGTGACGCAACGTACTTAGGTGTTTGCACCAAAAACGCAGCAAAACCTGATACCTGCGGTTTTTACTGCGTTTTTGCACTTACTCATTATTTCCTATGGGTGAAAAATCGCTGAAAGAAGTGACAGGCTGCAAATATCAAAAACGCAGCAGCTTCCCAAATCAGTCAAGAAACAAAAACCCAAAGTGTGTGCACGAGAGTCCTGAAATCTGACAGCGTCTGCTGGTACTGTACACGCAGCTCAACATCTACATTAAAAAAAACACAAAAAAACGCAAAATGTAAACATAACCTAAGAGAACAAAATGCCGACCTGTACCCGCATCCCCCCCATCTGCACAGGAGAGGTGACAGCTAAATACCCCTCAATATAAGTCACCAAAGTGATAAGACGCCCCGACCTGGGAAAGGACACAGGACAAGGAGCGCCCCATTAGGGGGTGGGGGGGAGGGGGAGTGTACACCAACAAGAGGGGTTCATTACAGGGGAGATGTAGTGTACACCAACAAGAGGGGCTCATTACAGGGGAGATGTAGTGTACACCAACAAGAGGGGCTCATTACAGGGGTACAGGGGGGGATGTAGTGTACACCAACAAGAGGGGATCATTACAGGGGGGATGTGGTGTACACCAACAAGAGGGGATCATTACAGGGGGGGATGTGGTGTACACCAACAAGAGGGGATCATTACAGGGGGGGATGTGGTGTACACCAACAAGAGGGGATCATTACAGGGGGGATGTAGTGTACACCAACAAGAGGGGCTCATTACAGGGGGGATGTAGTGTACACCAACAAGAGGGGCTCATTACAGGGGGGATGTAGTGTACACCAACAAGAAGGGCTCATTACAGGGAGGATGTAGTGTACACCAACAAGAGGGGCCCATTACAGGGGGGATGTGGTGTACACCAACAAGAAGGGCTCATTACAGGGGGATGTAGTGTACACCAACAAGAGGGGCTCATTACAGGGGGATGTAGTGTACACCAACAAGAGGGGGTCATTACAGGGGGATGTAGTGTACACCAACAAGAGGGGCTCATTACAGGGGGATGTAGTGTACACCAACAAGAGGGGCTCATTACAGGGGGATGTAGTGTACACCAACAAGAGGGGCCCATTATAGGGGGATGTAGTGTACACCAACAAGAAGGGCTCATTACAGGGGGATGTAATGTACACCAACAAGAGGGGCTCATTACAGGGGGATGTAGTGTACACCAACAAGAGGGGCCCATTACAGGGGAGGGTGTAGTGTACACCAACAAGAGGGGCTCATTACAGGGGGATGTAGTGTACACCAACAAGAGGGGCCCATTACAGGGGGATGTAGTGTACACCAACAAGAGGGGCTCATTACAGGGGAGGGTGTAGTGTACACCAACAAGAGGGGGTCATTACAGGGGGATGTAGTGTACACCAACAAGAGGGGCTCATTACAGGGGAGGGTGTAGTGTACACCAACAAGAGGGGCTCATTACAGGGGGATGTAGTGTACACCAACAAGAGGGGCCCATTACAGGGGGATGTAGTGTACACCAACAAGAGGCGGTGTAGTATACATCAACAACAAGGGCTCATTACAGGGGGGATGTAGTGTACACCAACAAGAGGGGCTCATTACAGGGGGGGATGTAGTGTACACCAACAAGAGGGGCTCATTACAGGAGGATGTAGTATACAAACACAAGAGGGGCTCATTACAGGGGGATGTAGTATACAAACACAAGAGGGGCTCATTACAGGGGGATGTAGTGTACACCAACAAGAGGGGCTCATTACAGGGGGATGTAGTGTACACCAACAAGAGGGGCCCATTACAGGGGGGATGTAGTGTACACCAACAATAGGGGCTCATTACAGGGGAGGGTGTAGTGTACACCAACAAGAGGGGCTCATTACAGGGGGATGTAGTGTACACCAACAAGAGGGGCTCATTACAGGAGGATGTAGTATACAAACACAAGAGGGGCTCATTACAGGGGGGATGTAGTATACAAACACAAGAGGGGCTCATTACAGGGGGATGTAGTGTACACCAACAAGAGGGGCTCATTACAGGGGGATGTAGTATATAAACACAAGAGGGTCTCATTACAGGGGGATGTAGTGTACACCAACAAGAGGGGCTCATTACAGGGGCATGTAGTGTACAGCAACAAGAGGGGCTCATTACAGGGGAGGGTGTAGTGTACACCAACAAGAGGGGCTCATTACAGGGGGATGTAGTGTACATCAACAAGAGGGGCTCATTACAGGGGGGGATGTAGTGTACACCAACAAGAGGGGCTCATTACAGGGGGGGATGTAGTGTACACCAAAAAGATAGGCCCATTACAGGGGGATGTAGTGTACCCCAACAAGAGGGGCTCATTACAGGGGGGATGTAGTGTACACCAACAAGAGGGGCTCATTACAGGAGGATGTAGTATACAAACACAAGAGGGGCTCATTACAGGGGGATGTAGTGTACACCAACAAGAGGGGCTCATTACAGGGGGATGTAAAATACAAACACAAGAGGGGCTCATTACAGGGGGATGTAGTGTACACCAAGAAGAGGGGTTCATTACAGGTGGGATGTAGTGTACACCAACAAGAGGGGCTCATTACAGGGGGATGTAGTATACAAACACACACAAGAGGGGCTCATTACAGGGGGATGTAGTGTACACCAACAAGAGGGGGTGTAGTATACACCAACAAGAAGGGCTCATTACAGGGGGGATGTAGTGTACAGCAACAAGAGGGGCTCATTAGAGGGGCATGTAGTGTACAGCAACAAGAGGGGCTCATTACAGGGGAGGGTGTAGTGTACACCAAGAAGAGGGGCTCATTACAGGGGGGATGTAGTGTACACCAACAAGAGGGGCTCATTACAGGGGGATGTAGTATACAAACACAAGAGGGGCTCATTACAGGGGGATGTAGTGTACACCAACAAGAGGCGGTGTAGTATACACCAACAACAAGGGCTCATTACAGGGGGGATGTAGTGTACAGCAACAAGAGGGGCTCATTAGAGTGGCATGTAGTGTACAGCAACAAGAGGGGCTCATTACAGGGGAGGGTGTAGTGTACACCAACAAGAGGGGATCATTACCGGGGGGAGATGTAGTGTACACCAACAAGAGGGGCTCATTACAGGGGGATGTAGTGTACACCAACAAGAGGGGCCCATTACAGGGGGATGTAGTGTACACTAACAAGAGGGGCCCATTAGAGGGGGATGTAGTGTACCCCTACAAGAGGGGCTATTACAGGGGGGGATGTAGTGTACACCAACAAGAGGGGCTCGTTACAGGGGGGATGTAGTGTACATCAACAAGAGGGGATCATTACAGGGGGGAATGTAGTGTACACCAACAAAAGGGGCTCATTACAGAGGGATGTAGTGTACACCAAGAAGAGGGGCTCATTACAGGGGGGATGTAGTGTACACCAACAAGAGGAGCTCATTACAGGGGGATGTAGTATACAAACACAAGAGGGGCTCATTACAGGGGGATGTAGTGTACACCAACAAGAGGGGCTCATTAGAGGGGCATGTAGTGTACACCAACAAGAGGGGCTCGTTACAGGGGGGAGATGTAGTGTACACCAACAAGAGGGGCTCATAACAGGGGGATGTAGTGTACACTAACAATAGGGGCCATTACAGGGGGATGTAGTGTACCCCTACAAGAGGGGCTCAATACAGGGGGGATGTAGTGTACACCAACAAGAGGGGCTCATTACAGAGGGATGTAGTGTACACTAACAAGAGGGGCTCATTACAGGGGGGGGGTGCAGTGTACGCCAACAAGAGGGGCCCATTACAGAGGAGGATGTAGTGTACACCAACAAGAGGGGCCCATTACAGGGGGATGTAGTGTACACCAACAAGAGGGGCTCTTTACAGGGGGATGTAGTGTACACCAACAAGAGGGGCCCATTACAGGGGGATGTAGTGTACACCAACAAGAAGGGCTCATTACAGGGGGATGTAATGTACACCAACAAGAGGGGCTCATTACAGGGGGATGTAGTGTACACCAACAAGAGGGGCCCATTACAGGGGGATGTAGTGTACACCAACAAGAGGCGGTGTAGTATACATCAACAACAAGGGCTCATTACAGGGGGGATGTAGTGTACACCAACAAGAGGGGCTCATTACAGGGGGGGGATGTAGTGTACACCAACAAGAGGGGCTCATTACAGGAGGATGTAGTATACAAACACAAGAGGGGCTCATTACAGGGGGATGTAGTATACAAACACAAGAGGGGCTCATTACAGGGGGATGTAGTGTACACCAACAAGAGGGGCTCATTACAGGGGGATGTAGTGTACACCAACAAGAGGGGCCCATTACAGGGGGGATGTAGTGTACACCAACAATAGGGGCTCATTACAGGGGAGGGTGTAGTGTACACCAACAAGAGGGGCTCATTACAGGGGGATGTAGTGTACACCAACAAGAGGGGCTCATTACAGGAGGATGTAGTATACAAACACAAGAGGGGATCATTACAGGGGGGATGTAGTATACAAACACAAGAGGGGCTCATTACAGGGGGATGTAGTGTACACCAACAAGAGGGGCTCATTACAGGGGGATGTAGTATACAAACACAAGAGGGTCTCATTACAGGGGGATGTAGTGTACACCAACAAGAGGGGCTCATTACAGGGGCATGTAGTGTACAGCAACAAGAGGGGCTCATTACAGGGGGGGATGTAGTGTACACCAACAAGAGGGGCTCATTACAGGGGGGGATGTAGTGTACACCAAAAAGATAGGCCCATTACAGGGGGATGTAGTGTACCCCAACAAGAGGGGCTCATTACAGGGGGGATGTAGTGTACACCAACAAGAGGGGCTCATTACAGGAGGATGTAGTATACAAACACAAGAGGGGCTCATTACAGGGGGATGTAGTGTACACCAACAAGAGGGGCTCATTACAGGGGGATGTAAAATACAAACACAAGAGGGGCTCATTACAGGGGGATGTAGTGTACACCAAGAAGAGGGGTTCATTACAGGTGGGATGTAGTGTACACCAACAAGAGGGGCTCATTACAGGGGGATGTAGTATACAAACATACACAAGAGGGGCTCATTACAGGGGGATGTAGTGTACACCAACAAGAGGGGGTGTAGTATACACCAACAAGAAGGGCTCATTACAGGGGGGATGTAGTGTACAGCAACAAGAGGGGCTCATTAGAGGGGCATGTAGTGTACAGCAACAAGAGGGGCTCATTACAGGGGAGGGTGTAGTGTACACCAAGAAGAGGGGCTCATTACAGGGGGGATGTAGTGTACACCAACAAGAGGGGCTCATTACAGGGGGATGTAGTATACAAACACAAGAGGGGCTCATTACAGGGGGATGTAGTGTACACCAACAAGAGGGGCTCATTACAGGAGGATGTAGTATACAAACACAAGAGGGGATCATTACAGGGGGGATGTAGTATACAAACACAAGAGGGGCTCATTACAGGGGGATGTAGTGTACACCAACAAGAGGGGCTCATTACAGGGGGATGTAGTATACAAACACAAGAGGGTCTCATTACAGGGGGATGTAGTGTACACCAACAAGAGGGGCTCATTACAGGGGCATGTAGTGTACAGCAACAAGAGGGGCTCATTACAGGGGGGGATGTAGTGTACACCAACAAGAGGGGCTCATTACAGGGGGGGATGTAGTGTACACCAAAAAGATAGGCCCATTACAGGGGGATGTAGTGTACCCCAACAAGAGGGGCTCATTACAGGGGGGATGTAGTGTACACCAACAAGAGGGGCTCATTACAGGAGGATGTAGTATACAAACACAAGAGGGGCTCATTACAGGGGGATGTAGTGTACACCAACAAGAGGGGCTCATTACAGGGGGATGTAAAATACAAACACAAGAGGGGCTCATTACAGGGGGATGTAGTGTACACCAAGAAGAGGGGTTCATTACAGGTGGGATGTAGTGTACACCAACAAGAGGGGCTCATTACAGGGGGATGTAGTATACAAACATACACAAGAGGGGCTCATTACAGGGGGATGTAGTGTACACCAACAAGAGGGGGTGTAGTATACACCAACAAGAAGGGCTCATTACAGGGGGGATGTAGTGTACAGCAACAAGAGGGGCTCATTAGAGGGGCATGTAGTGTACAGCAACAAGAGGGGCTCATTACAGGGGAGGGTGTAGTGTACACCAAGAAGAGGGGCTCATTACAGGGGGGATGTAGTGTACACCAACAAGAGGGGCTCATTACAGGGGGATGTAGTATACAAACACAAGAGGGGCTCATTACAGGGGGATGTAGTGTACACCAACAAGAGGCGGTGTAGTATACACCAACAACAAGGGCTCATTACAGGGGGGATGTAGTGTACAGCAACAAGAGGGGCTCATTAGAGTGGCATGTAGTGTACAGCAACAAGAGGGGCTCATTACAGGGGAGGGTGTAGTGTACACCAACAAGAGGGGATCATTACCGGGGGGAGATGTAGTGTACACCAACAAGAGGGGCTCATTACAGGGGGATGTAGTGTACACCAACAAGAGGGGCCCATTACAGGGGGATGTAGTGTACACTAACAAGAGGGGCCCATTAGAGGGGGATGTAGTGTACCCCTACAAGAGGGGCTCATTACAGGGGGGGATGTAGTGTACACCAACAAGAGGGGCTCGTTACAGGGGGGATGTAGTGTACATCAACAAGAGGGGATCATTACAGGGGGGAATGTAGTGTACACCAACAAAAGGGGCTCATTACAGAGGGATGTAGTGTACACCAAGAAGAGGGGCTCATTACAGGGGGGATGTAGTGTACACCAACAAGAGGAGCTCATTACAGGGGGATGTAGTATACAAACACAAGAGGGGCTCATTACAGGGGGATGTAGTGTACACCAACAAGAGGGGCTCATTAGAGGGGCATGTAGTGTACACCAACAAGAGGGGCTCGTTACAGGGGGGAGATGTAGTGTACACCAACAAGAGGGGCTCATAACAGGGGGATGTAGTGTACACTAACAATAGGGGCCATTACAGGGGGATGTAGTGTACCCCTACAAGAGGGGCTCAATACAGGGGGGATGTAGTGTACACCAACAAGAGGGGCTCATTACAGGGGGATGTAGTGTACACTAACAAGAGGGGCTCATTACAGGGGGGGGGGTGCAGTGTACGCCAACAAGAGGGGCCCATTACAGAGGAGGATGTAGTGTACACCAACAAGAGGGGCTCATTACAGGGGGATGTAGTGTACACCATCAAGAGGGGCTCATTACACAGGGATGTAGTGTACACCAACAAGAGGGGCTCATTACAGGGGGGTGCAGTGTACGCCAACAAGAGGGGCTCATTACGGGGGGGGATGTAGTGTACACCAACAAGAGGGGCTCATTACAGGGGGGATGTAGTGTACCCCAACAAGAGGGGCTCATTACAGGGAGGATGTAGAGTACACCAACAAGAGGGGCTCATTACAGGGGGATGTAGTATACAAACACAAGAGGGGCTCATTACAGGGGGATGTAGTGTAAACCAACAAGAGGGGCTCATTACAGGGGCATGTAGTGTACAGCAACAAGAGGGGCTCATTACAGGGGAGGGTGTAGTGTACACTAACAAGAGGGGCTCATTACAGGGGGGATGTAGTGTACACCAACAAGAGGGGCTCATTACAGGGGGGATGTAGTGTACACCAACAAGAGGGGCCCATTACAGGGGGATGTAGTGTACACCAACAAGAGGGGCCCATTACAGGGGGATGTAGTGTACACCAACAAGAGGGGCTCATTACAGGGGGATGTAGTGTACACCAACAAGAGGGGCTCATTACAGGGGGATGTAGTGTACACCAACAAGAGGGGCTCATTATAGGGGGATGTAGTGTACAACAAGAGGGGCTCATTACATGGAGATGTAGTGTACACCAACAAGAGGGGCTCATTACATGGGGGATGTAGTGTACACCAAGAAGAGGGGCTCATTACAGGGGGATGTAGTGTACACCAACAAGAGGGGCTCATTACAGGGGGATGTAGTGTACACCAACAAGAGGGGCTCATTACAGGGGGATGTAGTGTACACCAACAAGAGGGGCCCATTACAGGGGGATGTAGTGTACACCAACAAGAGGGGCTCATTACAGGGGGGATGTAGTGTACACCAACAAGAGGGGCTCATTACAGGGGGATGTAGTGTACACCAACAAGAGGGGGTCATTACAGGGGGATGTAGTGTACACCAACGAGAGGCTCATTACAGGGGGATGTAGTGTACACCAACAAGAGGGGGTCATTACAGGGGGATGTAGTGGACACCAACGAGAGGGGCTCATTAGAGGGGGGATGTAGTTTACACCAACAAGAGGGGCTCATTACAGGGGGGATGTAGTGTACCCCAACAAGAGGGGCTCATTACAGGGGGGATGTAGTGTACACCAACAAGAGGGGCTCATTACAGGGGGATGTAGTATACAAACACAAGAGGGGCTCATTACAGGGGGATGTAGTATACAAACACAAGAGGGGCTCATTACAGTGGGATGTAGTGTACAGCAACAAGAGGGGCTCATTACAGGAGGATGTAGTGTACACCAACAAGAGGGGCTCATTACAGGGGAGGGTGTAGTGTACACCAACAAGAGGGGCTCATTACAGGGGGATGTAGTGTACACCAAGAGGGGCTCATTACAGGAGGATGTAGTATACAAACACAAGAGGGGCTCATTACAGGGGGATGTAGTGTACACCAACAAGAGGGGCTCATTACAGGGGCATGTAGTGTACACCAACAAGAGGGGCTCATTACAGGGGGGGATGTGGTGTACACCAACAAGAGGGGCTCATTACAGGGGGGGGTGTAGTATACACCAACAAGAGGGGCTCATTACAGGGGGATGTAGTGTACACCAACAAGAGGGGCTCATTACAGGGGGGGATGTGGTGTACACCAAGAGGGGCTCATTACAGGAGGATGTAGTATACAAACACAAGAGGGGCTCATTACAGGGGGATGTAGTGTACACCAACAAGAGGGGCTCATTACAGGGGCATATAGTGTACACCAACAAGAGGGGCTCATTACAGGGGGGGATGTGGTGTACACCAACAAGAGGGGCTCATTACAGGGGGGGTGTAGTATACACCAACAAGAGGGGCTCATTACAGGGGGATGTAGTGTACACCAACAAGAGTGGCTCATTACAGGGGGGGATGTGGTGTACACCAACAAGAGGGGCTCATTACAGGGGGATGTAGTGTACTCCATCAACAGAGAGGAGGTGCTGGGCAGTGTAATAGGTCATAATGTGGCTGCACCTGGAGAACGGTCTTTGAGATTTCAGCTCTGGGGCCTCTCTGCTCTAGATCTGACCCTGACATACAGTGGTGAACAAACGTATTAAGTCAGCCACCCATTGTGCAAGTTCTCATGCTTAAAAAGATGAGAGAGGCCTGTAATTGACATCATAGGTAGACCACAACTATGAGAGACAAAATGAGAACACAAATCCAGAGAATCACCTTGTCTGATTTGGTAAGATTTATTTTTCAAATTATGGTGGAAAATAAGTATTTGGTCATTAACAAAAGTTCATCTCATTATTTTGTTCTACATCCATTTTTGGCAATGACATAGGTCAAACGTTTTCTGTAAGTCTTCACAAGGTTGGCACACACTGTTGGTGGTATGTTGGCCCCTTTCTCCATGCAGATCTCCACTAGAGCAGTGATGTTTTGGGCCTGTCGCTGGGCAACATAGACTTTCAAATCCCTCCAAAGGTTTTCTATGGGGTTGAGATGTGGAGACTGGCTAGGCCAATCCAGGACCTTCATATGCTTCTTACGAAGCCACTCCTTCATTGCCCTGGAGGTGTGCTTGGGGTCCCATCCACGTTTCATCTTCAATGCCCTTGCTGATGGAAGAAAATCTCACGATACATGGCTTCATTCATTCTTTCATGTGCACGGATCAATCGTCCTGGTCCCTTTTCAGAGAAACAGCCCCAAAGCATGAAGTTAACACTCCCATGCTTCACAGTAGGTATGGTGTTCTTTGGATGCAACTCATCATTCTGTCTCCTCTAAACACGACGAGTTTTGTTTCATCAGACCATATGACATTCTCCCAATACTCTTCTGGATAATCCAAATGCTCTCTAGTGAACTTCAGATGGGCCTGGACATGTACTGGCTTAAGCAGGGGGACACGTCTGGCACTGCAGGATCTGACTCCCTGGCGGCATAGTGTGCTACTGATGGTAGCCTTTCTTACGGTGGTCCCATTTCAATGCAGGTCATTCACTAGGTCCCCCCATATGGTTCTGGGATTTTTGCTTACCGTTCTTGTGATCATTTTGACCCCACGGGGTGAGATCTTGCGTGGAGCCCCAGATCGAGGGAGATTATCAGTGGTCTTCTATGTCTTCCATTTTCTTATTATAGCTCCCACAGATGATTTCATCACACCAAGCTGCTTGCCTATTGCAGATTCAGTCTTCCCAGCCTGGTGCAGGGCTGCAATTTTGTTTCTGGTGTCCTTCGACAGCTCTTTGGTCTTCACCATAGTGGAGTTTGGAGTGTGACGGTTTGAGGTTGTGGACAAGTGTATTTTATTCTGATAAGTTAAAAATCTTGCCAAATCAGACAAGGTGATTTTCTGGATTTGTTTTCTGATTTTGCCTCTCATAGTTGTGGTCTTCCTATGGTGTCAATTACAGGCCTCTTTCATCTTTGTAAGAACTTGCACAATTGGTGGCTGACTAAATATTTTTTTCCCCGCTGTATATGTGATGAGGGGGAACAGTCGTTCCCTCCAAGTATTTGTGCACTCTGTTCCTGATCACAGCACAGGGTGCGACTGATCTCAAGGTTCATCTCCAGGCTGAGGTCATACATTTTGGGGAGAGTACACACGCACGCCCTGCACATTCGTACTTATTGTTTAAGCCAAAAGAAATATGAGAAGATAGTTATATGAGAAGTGATGTAAGAAAAGACGTAAAATACCTGGGAAGCAACCCAGCTACACAGGGAACCGCTGGGACCACATTCACCCTATTATATCACAGCATTTCCATCATTGATCACCAAAGCTGAAATCTCCCAGCATCCCCTGCTTCTATAGTGTTTACACAGACGGAGCTCTGGAGATGGGCATTAGGGTTTGGTCACATATAAAATCGCTCAGATTCTCAGCCAGAAAAGTTGGTGAGTGCAATACGTATAACATTCGAACACAATGCGTTTTTAACATCAGCTTTTATATAACGTCATTGTCTTTGTCATTTACAACTAGTTTACAAACCAAAAAAGCAATTTTATATACAGAGATAGATACTATATAGAGAATAGATAATATAATAGATGATAGATAGTAGATAGATAACATATAAATAGATGATGGATAGAAACACAATAAATAGGATAAAAGTCCTGTAGACATTTACTATCACAAGCCCCCTATAAATAATAAAATAGCCTTTCATGTGGCACTAAAGGTTGTTCAGCCTTATTTAACCTATTAAATAAATAAAAAAAAAATGTGGGGTCCCCCCTATTTTTTGATAACCAGTCAAAAGAAAGCAGAAAGATGAGAGCTATTGTTATTATGCTGGGAAGGGGCCAATATCCATGGACCTTCCCAGCCTATTAATATCAACCTCTAGCTTCTCCTTTATTGGTTATTAAAAATGGGCAACCCAAAGAAAAATAATTATCTCCCCCCTATTTTTAATAACCAGCAAAGGAAACAGCTGCAGGCAGATATTAATAAGCAGAGAAGGTCCCTGGTTACTGGCCCCTTCTTAGCCTAATAACACCAAACCTCTGCCGCCCCAGAAATGGTGCATCCATTAGATGCATCATTTCTGGCGCTTAGCCTAGGCTCTCACAGATTGCCCTGGTGTGGGCAATGTTAGTTGTGTAATGTCCACTGACATCAAGCCCTGGGGTTAGTTATGGAGAGATGTCTATCAGACACCCCCATTACTAACCCAGTAGTCAAAAGAAATAAACGCACACACAGAAAAGGCCTTTAAGGCCGGGGTCACACTAACCTGCGCAAAATACGGTCAGTATTTTACATGCGTAATACGGATGACAGACCCCTAAACAGTGCTCCGTATGTCATCCGTAATCAAGGTGTGGTCGCGTATTTTGCGCATGTAAGCATCCGTATGTAATCCGTATGGCATCCGTATGGCGAGATTTTCTCGCAGGCTTGCAAAATGGACATATAATGGAGCCCTATGACAGTTTTAATAAAGAAATGAAAGAATAGACATAGACACATAGAATGCATATATATATATATATATATATATATATATATATATATATATGCATTCTATGTGTATATATCTATTCTTTCATTTCTTTATTAAACCTGTCAGTGTGAGTTTACTGTATAGCGCACTGAATTGCCGGCTTTGCTAAAAGACACCTGGTGCGTATTTCTCGCAAATCACATGTGTGCTCCGTGTGTAATCCGTATTTTTTGCTCACCCATAGACTTGCATTGGCATACTACGGGCGTAGTACGCTGACAATCGCAGCATGCTGTGATTGGCACGGAGCGTAGGATACTGAGGAGAAATATACGGCTGGTGCGAGGGACCCCATAGAGAATCATTGGTCCGTGTCTAATGCGTGCTTTTTGCGCCTCTCACTCTCCCGTATTCCTCGCCAGTGTGACTCCGGCCTAATTGTAAAAATCACTCTCCGATAATTATCCTCTTTTACCCATTTATTACCAAAAAAAAAAAAATCCACAGGATTTGCCACAATCCATAATATAGGGGTTTCATGACAATCCCCGTCTTTTGTTCAGTGGATGGAGTCCCCGTCAGAGAACGCAGCTCAATAGAGTGGAGCTGCAGCCACTAGGCTCTTGCTGCGCAGTGTGAGAACTTGGCTGCTGTGACGAGCAGTGACGTCAGTAAGGTTACCGCAGGTCACAGGAGCTGAACTGAAGTAACCTTACTGAGGTCCCCGCTCGTCACAGCAGCAGAGTTACTGCACAGCGTAGAAGAAGATGGGGATCATCGTGGGCCAGCCATATTGTGGGTTATGGCGAACCCCTGATGATTTTTTATTTTTAATAAATGGGTAAAAGTGGGTAATTGTCGGGGAGAGCTTTTTACAATTACAGGACTTTTCTGTGTGTGTTTGTGTCTATTTATTTTAACTACAGGGTTAGTTAAGGGGTGTGCCTGTGTAATGACCGGAGGTCCGAATAAGATCCAGTGGGTCACAAACCAAGACTGAGGCAGAAATCTCAAAAGAGTCTTTACTCAAACAGCAGATAAAGTAGAACTTAGTACATGGAAGAAACAGATTGAAAACCCTTATACCGTACATTCACTCAGCCGGAGCTGAAATCACTATGCCAGTCCAAGGTTCCCTGAAGAGAGTATTACACAGGGATTTGAAATAAATTTACCCATCAGAAAGGTCAATTCAGGTACTCAGAGAACAGGTGTAGACCGAATGTAGTGATATCAAGGGACACGCTGGAATGGCGCACTGAGTATAATCTACACAAATCTACAGTAACAATACATATAATACAAAAGGTCCTTAAGCGCTTCACCTAGGGATACCCGGGTACCTATGACTGTGGTACCGTTAACCTGAGGTGAGTCTCCTCTCAGGCATATAGATTGCATAGGTTGCAGCCAGTTGCAACACCACAAGGTTCCTCATCTTGTCGGCCGGTGCCAAGCCCAAATACCAGGGACTTATAGTTCTGTAGCCTCAAGATGCCGTCTCTGCTCCTGTAGTCCTCACAATTCTCCTAGAAGCAATCCACCTGTTTCTGTATAAAATGTCTGTCCAATATTGCTTCTCAGCTCATCACAACAGGGATTCCACAGAGCTCCACAGTCACACAGCTCTCAGGAACGCTCAGTCTTTGTTCCACAGCAAGGTCTCAGGCTCCCAAAATGAAGGGTTGCAGTACACAGTCTCTTACAGCATTCAATCTCTTTGCTTCTCACAAGCTGCTCCACACACACAGTGTGTCTCAGGGCACTCTCTCTCCTCTTCAGGAAGCTTCCCTTACAGCTCTAGACAGCTGACACTGGGCCCCACCCCCAGCACACACAGACTCCAGGGCACTCACAGCATCTGCTCTTATCTGCAGCAGGCAAACACCACAGGGTCCTAGAGCTCTCCTTGTGTAACCACAGTTCACCCTCTTACATGCCACCTCACTAGAGGTTGGCGTCCCCGACATACCTCTCCACTTTTCATTGGGGCAGTATTCCTGCCGTAGATCGGGTAGTTCTCCTGAGGCCTACTCCAACAGGCGCAGCCCCAGAGGGAGCGGAGGCCTCTTCCGTGGAGTTGCCAGAGGGCGCCAGTGAGGTTTCCTCCTCCTGCGGCACGGCGTCCTGTGACACAGTGTCAGGACCAAGCAGCTGACCTGATGCTCTCTCCTCAGCAGGAGCCACCATATTCTCAACACTCTCGTCACACAGGGACAGATTGGTCAAAGTGGGCAAGTAAGCTGGTGCGGAAGAAGGCACACCATTAAAATCAAGATCATTAAGAGTACCCATCCCTCTGTCTCCATGAGAATGGGAGCTGAATCTTCAAACCAGCACCGTTGTAGCATGTTACGGTATAAATTATGGGATGGCCCCCCTGTCCCCACCGGCTCGACCTCGTACACTGGAATTTCGGATTCACCTGGTTTTTCATCAGATACAGAGTCGCCTCCCATTGGTCACTCAGCTTTTCTGACAGTCGTTTTGCCCTCACCAACACTCTATCTCCTGGAGAAAACAGCTCTGTTTGCACGGGTCGTGTGTCCCTATGGGCCACCTGTCGAAGACGATCACCCACCACCAGATGCACTGCCCTCAACCGCCGCCGGTGTTCTCGTACCCATTCGGATGCAATCCGAGGGGGATTGGAGGAAGGATCCAGCATGTTCAAATCCTCAATGTCCCAGCCGGGTCTCCCAAACATCATCATGTGTGGTGAATAGCAAGTAGTGCTGTGTACTCTATTATTTTAGGCCCACATCAATTTGGGGAGATACTCAGGCCAGCGTACCTGCTGTTGACCCTGTTGTGAATTCTCTTTCTGGCCTCCCTCTGGTTATTACTGAAGGTAGTGGAGCTGGTCAGATTGACAGAGGGGTTGTGAGTTCTCTTTCTGGGCTCCCTCTGGTGGTTACTGGAGGTAATGGAGCTAATCTGATTGACAGAGGCTTGCCACCTGATAATGAGGATGACGATTGGAGATCTGGGGTTTAAGATTGGGATTTAAGACAGCAAACTCCCTCTATCCCTGCTTAGTGATTTTCTTCCTGTGCCTTCTGAGGTCTGATGTCTCCTGCTCTGTCCCTGCATGGTTCAACTAAGTGGTTCATTTGCTATTCTGTTTGCATTTGATCTGGTTTTGTCTATCTCTGCTTTGTGCGGGTCAGCCAGCTCCAGCTGGGGCCGTGCTGAATCATCGCCCATATGTTACTGCTTGTGCCACTTTGTTTTGTCCCGTTATATTGGCCTCTTTTTGCTCTGCTTTCAGAATATACCAGAGTGCTGATATAGTGGGCGAAGTCGTGCGACTTCAGTGTTTTTTGTGCATCAGACGTGTTGGACTTTTTGCAGGGTTTTTTCGTGATTGCAGACAGTGTCTTTCCTTCCCTTTCCTGTCCTGTCTAGTCAGTGTGGGCCCCATCATTTGCTCAGTCTATTTTCCTGCCTGCGTTTGTGTTTTCATCTTGTCTCATAGACACTATATGTTTGGGGGCTGTCTATTCCTTTGGGGTCTGCTCCGGGGCAGTTTAGATTTCCCCTTTCTTGCTTTAGTTCTCCGGCTGTGTCGAGGCGTCTAGGATCATCGTAGGTACGCTCCACTGCTTCTGCTAGTTGTGTGGATAGGATCAGGGGTCTGCAGTCCGCTTAGTTACCAATCTCTCTGGTTTTCTGTGGCTTAGCCTTGGGCCTGCTATCCTCCTCGGTGACCCATTCATAACGTGACCCTCTAATATCCTCAACATTTGCAACAGGGTCCGATTAAAACGCTCACATGCCCTGTTACCCTGCGGGTGATAAAGTGGTGTTCTCAACTGTTCGATACCATACAGCTGGTGCAGCTCCCTCATCAGAGTCCCCTGGAAGCATGCCCCTTGATCAGAGTGTATTCTCTGCGGACACCCGAACACTTGGAAAAAATGTCGACACACGGCCTTAGCCGCCGACTTTGCAGTCTGGTCTCTTTTCGGCACAGCTACAGCATATTTGGTAAAGTGGCCAATATTAAAGTAGGGACTTAAAGCAGTAATTATGTGGGCAGGTGAACATCCGGACTTCCTGTCAATCAGCCAATTGAAGAGACTCTCACCAGTAATGGCTGATAACAGGGAGTAATTGATTACATTTGTCTTTGCAACGTCCAAGACAGTTCACATTCCAGCCTGTAGGTGGCAGTAATTTATAACAAAATTACAATGTTCCCTGACCCTAATCCAAAGCAGGGGTCGGTCCACTGCGCCTTGAGCACCCAAGGCGACCAGTTGATCACTGCCGACTCCTCCGGATCTTTCCCTTTTGGTAATGAGATTTGCCAATTGTGAGTTAGATGTCACTCGTGAAAATACAAAAGGTGACTAACGAATTAGCAGCCAATCAAAGCGCAGCTCACCACCCACCGGTGACCCCGCCCCCAGTGATGTCACAGTGCAGCAGCAGTATATTAATAATTGTCACTATGGTGCATAAATCAGTGGTGAGATCAGATGTGTGCGGCAGGATGGTACCTTTCTCTTTATTAATCCTGGAAAAAATAATGGGAATCGCTGCAAAGAGAAGAGATCGCTTAGTGCCAAATGGTAGGAATTCAATCCCAGGGATCACAGCGAGGACTTAGGTGGCTGCTGGGTGATAGAGCCACAGCTGATCCCTTATGTCACAACTAATCTAAACTACTCATTATGTAATGCACCAGTAATGCCCTAATATACAAGGAATCTGTTACCAGGTAATTGCGGTGTCTCATCACATACTTCTGTATACACGGAGCTCCCCCTAGTGGTGGCTGCAGACAGAATGTTATCATGTATCTCTGTAAACTGGGAGCTCCCCCTAGTGGTGGCTGCAGACAGAATGTTATCATGTATCTCTGTAAACTGGGAGCTCCCCCTAGTGGTGGCTGCAGACAGAATGTTATCATGTATCTCTGTATACTGGGAGCTCCCCCTAGTGGTGGCTGCAGACAGGATCATATCATGTATCTCTGTAGACAGGGAGCTCCCCTTAGTGGTGGCTGCAGACAGGATCATATCACGTTTCTCTGTAGACAGGGAGCTCGCCCTAGTGGTGACTGCAGACAGATCTTATCATGTATCTCTGTAGACAGGGAGCTCCCCCTAGTGGTGGCTGCAGACAGGATCATATCACGTATTTCTGTAGACAGGGAGCTCCCCCTAGTGGTGGCTGCAGACAGGATCTTATCATGTATCTCTGTATACAGGGAGCTCCCCCTAGTGGTGGCTACAGACAGGATCTTATCGTGTATCTCTGTATACAGGGAGCTCCCCCTAGTGGTGGCTGCAGACAGGATCTTATCATGTATCTCTGTATACAGGAAGCTCCCCCTAGTGGTGGCTGCAGACAGAATCTTATCATGTATCTCTGTATACAGGGAGCTCCCCCTAGTGGTGGCTGCAGACAGGATCTTATCATGTATCTCTGTATACAGGGAGCTCCCCCTAGTGGTGGCTGCAGACAGGATCTTATCATGTATCTCTGTATACAGGGAGATTAAGAGCGCTATATAAAAATCTCAGCTCTGAGTCCTATAATGATGTATTACTGCTATAACGCTGTACTTAAATTTAGATGTAAATACAACAGTATGTTAATAGATGACGCAGAAGAAAAATATTCCTTTAAACATTAAACACCATTTTTCTCAGGCTCCTGAACAACAAGTTTGACCAACAAAGTCATTGATCTGACTGTGCACTAGATCCATGCTCGTGATCATCCAGGGGCAGAAATATCAAGAGAATTGACAAAAATATTTTAATATAGAAAAGGGTCTGGTACATGTTGTATTACTGGAGAAGACACAATACTGGAAGAGCGAGAAGTGACCCCTCCGAGTGTCCGCTCTGTGGGGCAGGGGCTCCGTGTGCCGGGCGTTCTCCCTCTTCCCGGTCACATCTATACTAGATGTGTATGATAATAATGTCTATTATCTCCAGCTCTGTACAGCGACCAAAATCTGAGGAGCAGAATATTCACTTGTCCTGTGACCCACAGAGAACGGCTAAATCTTCCCACACCCGGGACACAGGGTCAGAATCCGCAGCCAACACAAAACTATCAGTCCTATGTAAGAATCAGTGAGGAGATGGACAAATAGATAATAGATAAGATCGAGGATAGAGAATAGATGCGGCACTCACCCGCTGCTTCTCCTCCGCCTTGGTCGTCTGCTTACAGTCGGGGTGCCAGACCGTGGAGCCTGTGGAAGGAGCAGAGGACATGGAGCTGGGCGTGTGGTTGGCGGTTACACATTAGCACATTTGCTTTTCTGCCATTTTTCGGTTCTGGCCCCTTCTGACTGACGCTGCAGCTCTCACAGCACAGCGCCCCCTCTGGTGATCCTAGTAGTAAACGATCAGGGATTTCCTATTAATGCAGCTTTCCAGGACTCCAGAGCAGGTTCTGCGCCAGTCACAAGGGGCTCAGGGTCCCCCGGACATTGAAACCCCCCCACAGCTGGAAAAATGATGAATCCGGCAGAGATCAGAGAGCTGAAATGTTTTCACTTGACCAATGAATCGGGATCATACTGGGACCTGAAGAGTTAAGTTATCAGCATCTCCGTCTGATATTAATTATAGACACCAACAAGTAATGGCTGCAAATATGATAATGAAAACCTGATACTACGTGACATCCACGAGACGGTCAGACACCGCGAATTACGCCAGAACGCCACGATAAGTGTACAAACACAACTAGTAACTCATCACAACACTACAGGGCTGGGAAAGAAAAGCGGACGAGGCCTAACATGTACCTTACACCAGGGGTGGGCAGCCGAGGGGCCGCATGAGAGAACGTGACACGAACCAAGAGGCTGAAAGTAATTCCACCCAATATTAATATTGATATTAGAATTATATTATTGATAATTATATTAATATTAATTGCATCACTTAATATTGAACAGAATTAAGTATGCTGACACCCCTAGATATCGTTTGAACCCGAATACAGCCCCTTCTGTATATCATATCAGCCCCCCAAAAGCCCCTTATATGCGGCATGAGCCCCCACACAGCCTCCCTATATACTGGTGCAGTCACTGTGTACATACATTACATTACTGATCCTGAGTTACCTCCTGTATTATACCCCAGAGCTGCACTCACTATTCTGCTGGTACAGTCACTGTGTACATACATTACATTACTGATCCTGAGTTACAGCCTGTATTATACTCCAGAGCTGCACTCACTATTCTGCTGGTGGAGTCACTGTGTACATACATTACATTACTGATCCCGAGTTACATCCTGTATTATACCCCAGAGCTGCACTCACTATTCTACTGGTACATTACTGATCCAGAGTTACCTCCTGTATTATACTCCAGAGCTGCACTCACTATTCTGCTGGTGCAGTCACTGTGTACATACATTACATTACTGATCCTGAGATACATCCTGTATTATACTCCAGAGCTGCACTCACTATTCTGCTGGTACAGTCACTGTGTACATACATTACTGATCCTGAGTTACATCCTGTATTATACCCCAGAGCTGCACTCACTATTCTGCTGGTGCAGTCACTGTGTACATACATTACATTACTGATCCTGAGTTACATCCTTTATTATACCCCAGAGCTGCACTCACTATTCTACTGGTACATTACTGATCCGGAGTTACCTCCTGTATTATTCTCCAGAGCTGCGCTCACTCTCCTGCTGGTGGAGTCACTGTGTACATACATTACATTACTGATCCTGAGTTACATCCTGTATTATACTCCAGAGCTGCACTCACTATTCTGCTGGTGCAGTCACTGTGTACATACATTACATTACTGATCCTGAGTTACATCCTGTATTATACTCCAGAGCTGCACTCACTATTCTGCTGGTACAGTCACTGTGTACATACATTACTGATCCTGAGTTACATCCTGTATTATACCCCAGAGCTGCACTCACTATTCTGCTGGTGCAGTCACTGTGTACATACATTACATTACTGATCCTGAGTTACATCCTGTATTATACCCCAGAGCTGCACTCACTATTCTACTGGTACATTACTGATCCGGAGTTACCTCCTGTATTATTCTCCAGAGCTGCGCTCACTCTTCTGCTGGTGGAGTCACTGTGTACATACATTACATTACTGATCCTGAGTTACATCCTGTATTATACTCCAGAGCTGCACTCACTATTCTGCTGGTGCAGTCACTGTGTACATACATTACTGATCCTGAGTTACATCCTGTATTATACTCCAGAGCTGCACTCACTATTCTGCTGGTGCAGTCACTGTGTACATACATTACATTACTGATCCTGAGTTACATCCTGTATTATACTCCAGAGCTGCACTCACTATTCTGCTGGTACAGTCACTGTGTACATACATTACTGATCCTGAGTTACATCCTGTATTATACCCCAGAGCTGCACTCACTATTCTGCTGGTGCAGTCACTGTGTACATACATTACATTACTGATCCTGAGTTACATCCTGTATTATACCCCAGAGCTGCACTCACTATTCTACTGGTACATTACTGATCCGGAGTTACCTCCTGTATTATTCTCCAGAGCTGTGCTCACTCTTCTGCTGGTGGAGTCACTGTGTACATACATTACATTACTGATCCTGAGTTACATCCTGTATTATACTCCAGAGCTGCACTCACTATTCTGCTGGTGCAGTCACTGTGTACATACATTACTGATCCTGAGTTACATCCTGTATTATACCCCAGAGCTGCACTCACTATTCTGCTGGTGCAGTCACTGGGTACATACATTACTGATCCTGAGTTACATCCTGTATTATACTCCAGAGCTGCACTCACTATTCTGCTGGTGCAGTCACTGTGTACACACATTACATTACTGATCCTGAGTTACATCCTGTATTAGGGTGTGTGCACACGCTGTGGATTCTGCTGCGGTTTACCATCTGCTCCATTGTAGAGATGATAAACCGCAGCCTAATCTGCAGATAAACCGCAGGTCTTTTGACCTGCGGATTTGGCTAAATGTGCGCGGATCAATCCACAGCAGAATCCGCAGCGTGTTCAAGTACCCTAATACTCCAGAGCTGCACTCACTATTCTACAGCTATGTGCAGACATGATGCACTGCACAGTGATAACTTGAAACATGACGAGAATTTCATGAACTGAGATGAGGAAACATTCTGGTTAAAGTTGAGGTCTTGCCCCATTTAATCTCCAGTACAATAATGAGGCAGGAGCCAATGTAAACATCTAAGTGTCAGGAGATAGAGAACAGAGACCACGGGGCTCCGGGAGAGGGGAAATCAGCACATGGGGAAGCACACTTCTTTCTCAGCAGAAAAAAAAATATTTCTTAAAAACAGATTTCTTGCACTACAAGAACAATGTAAGAAAAGGAAAAAACTCCTGTCACAATTATGGGGATCTGTAGATGACACTGTTATGGGGGATCTGTGGATGATGCACTGTTATGGGGATCTGTGGATGACGCACTGTTATGGGGATCTGTGGATGACGCACTGTTATGGGGATCTGTGGATGACGCACTGTTATGGGGGATCTGTGGATGACACACTGTTATGGGGGATCTGTGGATGACACACTGTTATGGGGGTCTGTGAATGACGCACTGTTATGGGGGATGTGTGGATGACGCACTGTTATGGGGGATCTGTGGATTACACACTGTTCTGGCGGATCTGTGGAAGACACTGTTATGGGGGATCTGTGGATGACGCACTGTTATGGGGCTCTGTGGATGACGTACCGTCATGGGGGATCTGTGAAGGATGCACTGTTCTGTGGGATCTGTAGTGACGCACTGTTATGGGGGATCTGTGGATGACACACTGTTATGGGGGATCTGTGGATGATGCACTGTTATGGGGGACCTGTGGATGATGCACTGTTATGGAGGATCTGTGGATGACACACTTATGGGAGATCTGTGGATGTAATTTTTATGGGGACTGAGGGTGATATATAAGCCAAAGTATGGCTGGCACAGCCGCCATCAGAGCATTACTGCCCTTACTGGACTATGGGGCCCGGTGAGCAGAGGGCGCCCAGAGGGGGCCCCCTCTCTTCTGCTCACTGGGCTCAAGCGGCAGGATTCTGCTAGTTCAGGTAAAATCTATATTGCCATGTGGTAAGTGCTTCCAGCAGGGCAACAGGTAACAACTGCCAGACAATCAAAGGCTGGCAGCTGAAGTCAGTGTGCAAGTCGCCAGCATATGACATCACTGCCATACGCCGGCGTTTCCACATCAGACGAATCGGGGAGAGTACGTTGCTGGACCTCAGCTAGGTAAGATTAAACTTTTTTTTTTGTTAAGCAGCACTATGGGGGCATCATAACTGTACAGCATCCCCAAGGAAGCCCACAAGAAACACGCACTGGGGCTGCTGACTGGCCCATCCAGGTGGCAAAACATAGGTAAAAAAATTTGACTAACTACTTGTTTCATCCTGACATCATGCATTGTTGAACTGGCTGGGAACTTGCCTAGGAACAATTAGGATGCCTTCTACTAAGATACACTAAACCAAATCAGTATCATCTATGGAGTGATATCATGCATTTTCTTAGGACTTAATGGAAAGCTTAAGCACTGGCACTTTACGAATAGCATTTTTCTACTATTATACACTTGTTCATGGTGTATTTCCAATGTTCACCATACGTAACCTTTTTGGGATGAGCTAGTTTTATACCACCTGAGCTTTTCTATTTTACCTTGTCTTTATATGTATGCATGTAGTTGCTTATATTCCTGTTTTGTAATGTTTTTGAATAAAGTAATGATACATTTTTAAATTCACTTTTTGACTTTGTGGTGTCGGGTGTTTTGATACAGAGCTCCTGTGTATAATGTCACTGGTGATCACGGTATTACCTGTACACTGACACTATATACAGAGCTCCTGTGTATAATGTCACTGGTGATCATTGTATTACCTGTATACTGACACTATATACAGAGCTCCTGTGTATAATGTCACTGGTGATCACTGTATTACCTGTACACTGACACTATAGACAGAGCTCGTGTATAATGTCACCAGTGATCACTGTATTACCTGTATACTGACACTATATACAGAGCTCCTGTGTATGTCACTGGTGATCACTGTATTACCTGTACACTGACACTATATAAAGAGGTCATGTGTATAATGTCACTGGTGATCTCTGTATTACCTGTACACTATCCACTATATACAGAGCTCCTGTGAATAATGTCACTGGTGATCCCTGTATTACCTGTACACTGACACTATATACAGAGCTCGTGTATAATGTCACTGGTGATCCCTGTATTACCTGTAGACTGACACTATATACAGAGCTCCTGTGTTTACTGTCACTGGTGATCACTGTATTACCTGTACACTGACACTATAGACAGAGCTCCTGTGTATAATGTCACCAGTGATCACTGTATTACCTGTATACTGACACTATATACAGAGCTCCTGTGTATAATGTCGCTGGTGATCACTGTATTACCTGTATACTGACACTATATACAGAGCTCCTGTGTATAATGTCACTGGTGATCACTGTATTACCTGTACACTGACACTATATACAGAGCTCCGGTGTATAATGTCACCAGTCATCACTGTATTACCTGTATACTGACACTATATACAGAGCTCCTGTGTATAATGTCACTGGTGATCACTGTATTACCTGTACACTGACACTATAGACAGAGCTCCTGTGTATAATGTCACCAGTGATCACTGTATTACCTGTATACTGACACTATATACAGAGCTCCTGTGTATAATGTCACTGGTGATCACTGTATTACCTGTATACTGACACTATATACAGAGCTCCTGTGTATAATGTCACTGGTGATCACTGTATTACCTGTACACTGACACTATATACAGAGCTCCGGTGTATAATGTCACTGGTGATCCCTGTATTACCTGTATACTGACACTATATACAGAGCTCCTGTGTTTAATGTCACTGGTGATCACTGTATTACCTGTACACTGACACTATAGACAGAGCTCCTGTGTATAATGTCACCAGTGATCACTGTATTACCTGTATACTGACACTATATACAGAGCTCCTGTGTATAATGTCACTGGTGATCACGGTATTACCTGTACACTGACACTATATAAAGAGGTCATGTGTATAATGTCACTGGTGATCTCTGTATTACCTGTACACTATCCACTATATACAGAGCTCCTGTGAATAATGTCACTGGTGATCCCTGTATTACCTGTACACTGACACTATATACAGAGCTCCTTTGTATAATGTCACTGGTGATCCCTGTATTACCTGTACACTGACACTATATACAGAGCTCCTGTGTATAATGTCACTGGTGATCTCTGTACTACCTGTAAACTATCCACTATATACAGAGCTCCTGTGTACATCACTGGTGATCACTGTATTACCTGTACACTGACACTATATACAGAGCTCCTGTATATAATGTCATTGGTGATCACTGTATTACTTGTACACTATATACAGAGCTCCTTTGTATAATGTCACTGGTGATCCCTGTATTACCTGTACACTGACACTATATACAGAGCTCCAGTATATAATATCACGGGTGATCTCTGTACTGCCTGTACACTGACACTATATACAGAGCTCCTGTGTATAATATCACTGGTGATCTCTGTATTACCTGTACACTGTACACTATATACAGAGCTCCTGTGTATAATGCCACTGGTGATCCCTGTATTACCTGTACACGGACACTATATACAGAGTTCCTGTGTATAATAGTGATATTATGGTCATCTCTGTATTACCTGTACACTATATACAGAGCTCCTGTGTATAATATCACTGGTCATCTCTGTATTACCTGTACACTATATACAGAGCTCCTGTGTATAGTCACCTGTGATCACTGCATTACCTGTACACTGACGCTATATAAAGAGCGCCAGTGTATAATGTCACTGGTGATCCCTGTATTACCTGTATACTGACACTATATATAGAGCTCCTGTGTTTAATGTCACTGGTGATCACTGTATTACCGGTACACTGACACTATATACAGAGCTCCTGTGTATGTCACTGGTGATCCCTGTATTACCTGTATACTGACACTATATACAGAGCTCCTGTGTTTAATGTCACTGGTGATCACTGTATTACCTGTACACTGACACTATAGACAGAGCTCCTGTGTATAATGTCACCAGTGATCACTGTATTACCTGTACACTATCCACTATATACAGATCTCCTGTGAATAATGTCACTGGTGATCCCTGTATTACCTGTACACTGACACTATATACAGAGCTCCTTTGTATAATGTCACTGGTGATCCCTGTATTACCTGTACACTGACACTATATACAGAGGTCGTGTATAATGTCACTGGTGATCCATGTATTACCTGTAGACTGACACTATATACAGAGCTCCTGTGTTTACTGTCACTGGTGATCACTGTATTACCTGTACACTGACACTATATACAGAGCTCCTGTGAATAATGTCACTGGTGATCCCTGTATTACCTGTACACTGACACTATATAAAGAGCTCCTTTGTATAATGTCACTGGTGATCCCTGTATTACTTGTACACTGACACTATATACAGAGCTCCTGTGTATAATGTCACTGGTGACCCCTGTATTACCTGTATACTACATACAGAGCTCCTGTGTATAAAGTCACTGGTGATCCCTGTATTACCTGTATACTGACACTATATACAGAGCTCCTGTGTATAATGTCACTGGTGATCACTGTATTACCTGTATACTACAGAGTTCCTGTGTATAAAGTCACTGGTGATCACTGTATTACCTGTACATTGACTCTATATACAGAGCTCCTGTGTATAATGTTGCTGGTGATCCCTGTATTACCTGTACACTGACACTACATACAGAGCTCCTGTGTATAATGTCACTGGTGATCACTGTATTACCTGTATACTATATACAGAGCTCCTGTGTATAATGTCACTGGTGATCCCCGTATTACCTGTACACTGACACTATATACAGAGCTCCTGTGTATAATATCACCGGTGATCCCTGTAATACCTGTACACTGACACTATATACAGAGCTCCTGTGTATAATATCCCTTGTGATCACTGTATTAGGCTAGTTTCACATTTGCGGAGCCGCGTGTGTACGGAGCGGAGCCGCCTGTGTACGAGGTGAGCAGAGACGTGTGTGTACAAGGTGTACGGAGCAGAGACGCGTGTGTTGTACGAGGTGTACGGAGCAAAGCCGCGTGTGTGCGAGGTGAGCTGTGTGTGTGTGTGTATAAGGTGTACGGAGCAGAGACGCGTGTGTACGAGGTGAGCGGAGCCGGGTGTGTACGAGGTGTACGGAGCGGAGCCGCGTGTGTTGAACGAGGTGTGTGGATCGAAGCCGCGTGTGTACGAGCTGAGCGGAGCCGTATGTGTACAAGGTGTACAGAGTGGAGCCACGTGTGTACGAGGTGTACGGAGCAGAGATGCGTGTGTACGAGGTGAGCGGAGCCGGGTGTGTAAGAGGTGTACGGAGCAGAGCCGCATGTGTTATGAATGAGTCACCGAGAAGGAAAAAACAAAAAGCAAGCTAAGCCCAGAAAACCGGAGAGGTTGGTAACTAGCGGATTGCAGACCCCTGATCCTATCCACAACAACTAGCAGTAGCCGTGGAGCGTGCCTACGGTGGTCCTAGACGCCTCGTCACGGCCGGAGAACTAAATAAGCCTAAAGAAAGAAAGGGAAAATCTAAACTGCCCCAGAGCAGACCCCAAAGCAATAGACAACCCCCAACATGTATTGTCGGTGAAACAAGATGAAAACACAGACACAGATAGAAAGAGAGGCTGAGCAAACGATGGGGCCCTCGCTAACTAGAAAGGACAGGAAAGAAAAGCTGCTGTCTGCAATCACGCAAAAAACCCTGCCAAAAAAAATATCCAACACGTCTGATAGAAAAAGGCCCTGAAGTCACTAGACTTCAAAATCACTATATCAGCACTCAGGTATATTCTGAAGACAGAGCAAAAGAGACCAACTGATCAGAGACAAAATGGGGATTCAGCCCAGTCCCAGCCAGGGCTGGCTGAACACAAAAACTAAGTAAACCAGACAAAAACTCATATGAACAATAGCAGAGAAAACTTAGCATTAGGAAGGCAGGAACCAAACTGGAAACCAGGAGCCACAGTCAGGAAAAATCACCAGCAAGAGACTAGGGAGTCGGCTGCTTTAAATCCAATCAGAAACTCCTGATGTCCAATCGCAGTCCTCTTCCTCAGGTGGCCGGTCTCTGCCATTTAGATCAGCTTCATTACCTCCGTTCACCAACAGAGGGAGTCCAGATAGAGAACTCACTACTCCTCTGTCAGCACAGCCAGCTCCATAACCCTCACCAGAAGCCAGAGGCAAATCCGAAAATGAGCTCACAACACGCATGTTTTGTACGAGGTGTACGGACCAGAGCCGCGTGTGTTGTACGAGGTGTACAGAGCGGAGCCGTGTGTGTTTTACAAGGTGTACGGACCGGAGCCGCGTGTGTTTTACGAGGTGTGCGGAGCGGAGCCGCGTTTGTTTTACGAGGTGTGCGGAGCGGAGCCGCGTGTGTTTTACGAGGTGTACGGAGCGGAGCCGTGTGTGTTGTGCGAGGTGTGCGGAGCGGCATGTGTTGTACGAGGTGTACGGACCGGAGCCGCGTGTTTTACGAGGTGTACAGAGCGGAGCCACGTGTGTTTTACAAGGTGTACGGAGCGGAGCCATGTGTGTTGTACGAGGTGTGCGGAGCGGAGCCGCATGTTTTGTACGAGGTGTATGGACCGGAGCCGCGTGTTTTGTATGAGGTGTACGGACCGGAGCTGCGTGTTTTACAAGGTGTACGGAGCGGAGCCGCGTGTGTTGTATGAGATGTACGGAGCGGAGCCGCGTGTGTTGCATGAGATGTACGGAGCGGA
Source organism: Dendrobates tinctorius (assembly GCF_039654945.1). NCBI lineage: Eukaryota > Metazoa > Chordata > Amphibia > Anura > Dendrobatidae > Dendrobates > Dendrobates tinctorius. The sequence goes on along the minus strand of NW_027361903.1, from coordinate 3,906,499 downwards.
GCCGCGTGTGTTGTACAGAGTGGAGCCGCGTGTTGTACGAGGTGTGCAAAGTGGAGCCGCATGTGTTGTACGACATGTGCGGAGCGGATCCGCGTGTGTTGTACGATGTGTGAGGAGCCGCGTGTGTTGTACGAGGTGAGTGGAGCGGTGCCACGTGTGTTGTACGAGATGTGCAGAGCGGAGCTGCGTGTGTTGAACGAGGTGTGCGGAGCGGAGCCACGTTTGTTGTACGAGGTGTGCGGAGCTGCGTGTTGTACGAGGTGAGCGGAGTGGAGCCACGTGTGTTGTACGAGATGTGCAGAGCGGAGCTGCGTTTGTTGTACGAGGTGTGCGGAGCGGAGCCACGTGTCTTGTACGAGGTGTGCGGAGCGGAGCCGCGTGTGTGGAGTCATGCGTGTACAAGGTGTATGGTGTGGAGCATTCATACCTCCCAACCGTCCTGGTTCCAGCAGGACAGTCCCGATTTTGAGTCTGCCCCGGCCGGGAGGTTACTTTTCCCGTGGACACAGAAGTGCAAGGCGGAGACCCGAGGAGCACTTCCACCCGAAGTGACGTGCTGGAAGCTGACCGGAAATTAGGTAATTTCGGGAGGAGATTGTGACGGAACAATGGAGGCACATCACAGTGTCCTCCTCTGACAGCGGATTGCCTTGGACTCAGGGATGTTGGCCATGTGAGCGGATCATGATAGGTCCTGCATCGGGAGGCTCAGGTGGGCACTACAATGGGAGCCGGGCTGCTATAGTATATTTATAGAATCTTTATTTCTTTCTCTCTCTGTTTCTTTCTCGCTCTCTTATTTCTGTCTTTCCCTTCTTTCTTTCTCTCTCTATGTTCTTTCTTTCCCCTTTCTTTCTGTCTCTAATTGTTCTTCCTTTCTCTCTCTGTTCTTTCTTGCTCTGTTCTTTCTTTCCCCTCTTTCTTTCTTTCTCTATCCATTCTTTCTTTCCTCTTTTTCTCTCTGTTCTTTCTTTGTTCTATTTCTCTCTGTTCTTTCTTTCCCCTCTTTCTTTCTCTGTTTTTTTTCCTTTCTCCTCTGTTCTCTCTCTCCCTCTCTGTTCTTCCTTTCCCCTCTTTCTTTTTTCCTGTCCCCTTTCTATCTTTCTTTCTCTGTTTATTTCTTCCCCCTCTTTCTCTTTGTCTCCCTGTTCTTTCCCCTCTTTCTTGCTCTCTGTTCTTTCTTTCTCCTTTCTTTCTCTCTTTAGTGTCTTTCTCTGTTCTTTCTTTCCCCTCTTTCTCTCTCCCTCTCTGTTCTTCCTTTCCCCTCTTTCTTTTTTAATTTCCCCTCTTTCTTTCTTTTTCTCTTTGTTCTTTCGCTGTTTTTTCCCTCTTTCTTTCTCTCTCTGTTCTCTCTCTGTTATTTCTTCCCTTTCTCTCTGTTCTCTTTCTTCCCCTCTTTTTCTTTCTTTCTACTTCGTTCTCTCTCTGTTCTTTTTTCTGTCCCATGTTTCTTTCTCTGTTCTTTCTCTCTATGTTCTTTCTTTCCCCTCTTTCTTCTCTTTTCTTTTTCTGTCCTCTTTCTCTCTCTGCTCTCTCTTTTTTCTCTCTGTTCTTTCTTTCCCCTCTTTCTTTCTCTCTGTTCTCTCTTTCTCCTCTTTTTTTCCCTCTGTTCTTTCTCCTTTTTTTCATTCTGTTCTTTCTTTTCCTCAGTACCAGCCACTGTGCCCATAATGCCAGCCACTGAGCTCTCAGTACCAGTCAGTGTGATCAGCAGTGCTAAATGGGTGCGGTTGGGGCGTGGACATGGGTGTGACTTTGTAAAATGGGTGTGATCTGGGGTGTGGTCTAAAAAGCCTTTATTCCTCTTTCCCTTCTTCAAAAGTTGGGAGGTATGGGGCTCATCAGCTGTCTGGGTGACTGACGACCTCCACTTATTTTCTGCCCTCTAGATTTATCCTGAAACAGATTTATTAACTGCAAGCAGGAACCAAACCGACAAACCGTGCACCCTACAGCAAAGCGTCAGTCTGCAGCAGGAAAGGCAGTGATATAACAGTCACTTGGACCCAAGAAGGGAAACCTCCCCCAATGACTCTCACAGGGAGGGCGGGGGGAACTGACAGAGTGTGTGTGTGTGTATATATATATATATATATATATATATATATATATATATTTTCTGTAAATAAATTACTACTGATTGAAGACCCCCCAACTGAATGAATGTAAGAAAGGAATGGAGGCTTTTCTTGTGAGTAACAGTATAGAAGGTTACGAATAACAGAATATTATAGGTAGATGGCTGACCCAGCTTAGGGGAAGAAATTTTTTTCCCTATGGAGAAAATTGTCTTCTACTCTGTGGGTTTTTTGCCTTCCCCAGGATCAACAATGCAGAACAACTGCACTAAAAATAGGCTGAACTAGATGGACATAAGGTCTTCCTTCAGCCTCCAAAACTATGTTATGTTACAATACTGATGATGGAATATTAATATATTAATACAGGCTTGCGCCCCCAGCGACTCCGTGTTCTCGCACCTTATATCAGTCTCTGCCATTATAACTTATGGATGAGAAGTGACAGAGCGGAGCCACAATGAGGCTCCTCAGCGCCTCGCGCCTCCGTCTTACCTTGCAGGTACATTTCCTCTCCTTCGGTGAACATTTTGTGGCATCTGCTACATCGTGCACAGCTCGGGTGATAGTGCTTGTCCCCCGCCTGCGGAGCAAACAGACACAAAGCTCAGCAACCGGCACCTGCGGCCCCGGAAATCTCCCCCGTACCCCGAGAGCGCAGCGAGTGACAAGTGCACCGTCCAAGATTGTGCACAGGGGCAACGGGTATCATTCACCAGGATTAGATACAGAAGCTCCTCAGAATGTATCACACAGGATAGGATGAGATACACGACTCAGCAGTCAGTATCACACAGGATAGGATTAGATACACGGCTCAGCAGTCAGTATCACACAGGATAGGATTAGATACACGGCTCAGCAGTCAGTATCACACAGGATAGGATTAGATACACGGCTCAGCAGACAGTATCACACAGGAGAGGATTAGATACACGGCTCAGCAGTCAGTATCACACAGGAGAGGATTAGATACATGGCTCAGCAGTCAGTATCACACAGGATAGGATTAGATACACGGCTCAGCAGTCAGTATCACACAGGAGAGGATTAGATACACGGCTCAGCAGTCAGTATCACACAGGAGAGGATTAGATACACGGCTCAGCAGTCAGTATCACACAGGATAGGATTAGATACACAGCTCAGCAGTCAGTATCACACAGGAGAGGATTAGATACACGGCTCAGCAGTCAGTATCACACAGGAGAGGATTAGATACACGGCTCAGCAGTCAGTATCACACAGGATAGGATTAGATACACGGCTCAGCAGTCAGTATCACACAGGAGAGGATTAGATACACGGCTGAGCAGTCAGTATCACACAGGATAGGATTAGATACACGGCTCAGCAGACAGTATCACACAGGAGAGGATTAGATACACGGCTCAGCAGACAGTATCACACAGGATAGGATTAGATGCACGGCTCAGCAGTCAGTATCACACAGTATAGGATTAGATACACGGCTCAGCAGTCAGTATCACACAGGAGAGAATTAGCTACACGGCTGAGCAGTCAGTATCACACAGGATAGGATTAGATACACGGCTCAGCAGTCAGTATCACACAGGATAGGATTAGATACATGGCTCAGCAGACAGTATCACAGGAGAAGATTAGATACACGGCTCAGCAGAGAGTATCACACAGGAGAGGATTAGATGCACGGCTCACCAGAGTGTATCACACAGGAGAGGATTAGATACACGGCTCAGCAGACAGTATCACACAGGAGAGGATTAGATACACGGCTCAGCAGACAGTATCACACAGGATAGGATTAGATACAGGCTCAGCAGTCAGTATCACAGGAGAGGATTAGATACACGGCTCAGCAGACCGTATCACACAGGATAGGATTAGATACACGGCTCAGCAGTCAGTATCACACAGGATAGGATTAGATACACGGCTCAGGAGTCAGTATCACACAGGAGAGGATTAGATACACGGCTCAGCAGACAGTATCACACAGGAGAGGATTAGATACACGGCTCAGCAGACAGTATCACACAGGATAGGATTAGATACAGGCTCAGCAGTTAGTATCACAGGAGAGGATTAGATACACGGCTCAGCAGACCGTATCACACAGGATAGGATTAGATACACGGCTCAGCAGTCAGTATCACACAGGATAGGATTAGATACACGGCTCAGCAGTCAGTATCACACAGGATAGGATTAGATACACGGCTCAGCAGAGAGTATCACACAGGAGAGGATTAGATACACGGCTCAGCAGTCAGTATCATGCAGGAGAGGATTAGATACACAGCTCAGCAGTCAGTATCACACAGGAGAGGATTAGATACACGGCTCAGCAGACAGTATCACACAGGATAGGATTAGATACAGGCTCAGCAGTCAGTATCACACAGGAGAGGATTAGATACACGGCTCAGCAGTCAGTATCACACAGGATAGGATTAGATACACGGCTCAGCAGTCAGTATCACACAGGAGAGGATTAGATACACGGCTCAGCAGTCAGTATCACACAGGATGGATTAGATACACGGCTCAGCAGTCAGTATCACACAGGAGAGGATTAGATACAACGCACAGCAAGCAGTATCACACAGGAGAGGATTAGATACACGGCTCAGTGGTCTGTATCACACAGGAGAGGATTAGATACACGGCTCAGCAGTCAGTATCACACAGGAGAGGATTAGATACACGGCTCAGCAGTCAGTATCACACAGGAGAGGATTAGATACACGGCTCAGCAGTCAGTATCACACAGGAGAGGATTAGATACAACGCTCAGCAAGCAGTATCACACAGGAGAGGATTAGATACACGGCTCAGTGGTCTGTATCACACAGGAGAGGATTAGATACACGGCTCAGCAGTCAGTATCACACAGGAGAGGATTAGATACAACGCTCAGCAAGCAATATCACACAGGAGAGGATTAGATACACGGCTCAGCAGTCAGTATCACACAGGAGAGGATTAGATACACGGCTCAGCAGTCAGTATCACACAGGAGAGGATTAGATACAGTGCCCTCCCACAACACTCGCTCAGTAGGTTACTAATTACCACCAGTGTAACATGTAGGTTCCCGGAGCCTCGGTCTGGGGGGTCGCGGTTCAGTCCCTGAGCTCAGTACATGGTATCACAATTGTCCGTCACAGCCAGGAGATCATGGAGACAGAGGACTCCCATCATCCACACTGTATCATCCTCTTCCCCACTCAATGTTAAGGCTTTGTCCCCCATGACGCTGATACAATCCGGATGTTTCTACATTGTAGCAGTTTGTGGCTGCTGTTCTGCTGACGGCTAGTTTGCGGTGTCAGCCATTAGTTGTCAGACTCCACCGCTTCTGACATTTCATTAACTAGAAACAGTCACATTTCTGCGATGAAGGACGGAGGCTCCTGACGACTAAGTCCCCAGGAGTCGGATGAAGATTGTCCCTACAAGACGACTGCAGACAATCCGCAGGAATTACCACCGCCCCTGGTCCTCAGGAATGTGGCGCCGTCCGGCCGTAGTGAGCACAGGATGGCGGCCACCGGGATAAACCCAGCACCACAGACAGGACACCACTAATCCGGGTTATGTCTCGAGCCTCCCCCAACAAGGACCCCAAATACCGCAACACTATCATTCAATAACTACGGAGGAAGCTCAACCAAGCGAGTCCGGCTGATAACTCCGAGCACCAGAGCACCACTACAAGAATGGCAAAGGGATTCTCCATCACGACTCTGGTCAGAGGTTCACAGGGGTCACGATCACATCCAGTAATGGACAATGCGTCCCCGGAAAAAGCTGGATGCGAAACGTGCGCTGGGTGAGGGACACTGAGATCTCGGTGTCACTGCAATCTCTACTGCACCGCAGGTCTGGTAATGGGTCATGTTTATTGTTCTATGGATTGCACAGCGATATGGCCTTTACCTAGGCAGGCAGTAAACGCATGGTGCATATAAGTTCTTAGGCTAGGTTCGCATTAGCGGTTCTGTGCGCAGCATATCATCTGCATGTGCAAACGCATGGAAACGCGTGTTTATGCAGCGTTTATCAGCATCATCTTCAGCATGACGCCAAAAAAAGCTGCATGTGCATGTGTGTATGCGTTTGCGTTGTTTGTGCGCATGCGTCTGATATTTCCAATGCTTTTCCAGTAGAGTTTCCTTGACCCCAGACACCCAATGGGCGTGTATCATGGGATATTGTATATATATATATATATATATATATATATATATATATTCATTCCAAAAAAAGGCAGCACTCCATAGTAACTTTTAAGTGGTAGGTGAGTTTTATTCAGCCTGTCACATATCAAGGCCTTAGTTACTATGGAGTGCTGCCTTTTTTTGGAATGAAAACTGAAATTGTGGCTGAAAATAGGACTTGCTGCCAGGGGCCGTGCACCGAAGCCAAGTACTGTGCCGTTTCCTTTTTTTTCTAGATAGGCACACCGCACTGATGAAGTCCTCGTCTTTTGCTGCAAGATGAATCTTGGCTGGAGAGCTTCCTTCTTAATCTTGATTTGTCATTGGCTGTTGCCTTTGCTGTGGCTTGTGAAGAAGAAAGAACAAGAGAAAGACAGAGAAGACGTCATCATCGCTATTGGGAACACCCCATCGTTGAAGTCCGAGAGAGCCGTGGAGCCCACCACTCATACACAGAACTGAGGAAAACCCGGAGAAGTTTTTGGAGTACACGAGAATGTCGGAACAGATCTTCAATGACTTGCTGCTTTGTGTCCGAGGATCCATCACCAGGGAGGACTCACAGCTCCGTTAAGCAATTCTGCTGCGGAACGTCTGTTGCTGACCCTGAGGTATGTAATTTTGACAAAGAAACACGTGTCATTAATATTATTGTTCTAAAAGCCATGTACTGATTTTTTTTCCCATTTTCTGCTTAGCAGTTTCCTGGCTACCGGAGAGACCTTATCTCTACATTTTCAATTCCGGACTGGAGTGTCCACGCTTTCTGGGATTGTTGGAGACACCCGCAGGTCTTTATGTGACGTTCTGCATGAAGAATTCCTCCCCCAACCCACAACTGAACTCTGGCTGGAAAATGCTGCAAAATTCCAGGACATTTGTAATTTTCCAAACTGTTTGGGGGCTGTGGACAGCAAACACATTCGGATTCTGAAACCTGCTGGAAGTGGATCCAAGTATTTCAATGACAAAAAACACTTTTCAATTGTTCTCATGGCGACTGCAGATGCTGTCAATTTGTCACCGTGGACGTTGGCTCATTTGGACGTGGAAATGATGGAGGTTGTGAAAGGGTGTGTTGTTCTGCACAATTACACCCTGGTGAAAGAGCGACACCACTTAGAACTTGAGGAACCTGTTACTACCACATGGTAGGATTACCAAGATCACCCTCTGAGGACAACAGTGGAAGTCGCCCAAATGAGGGATACATTTGCTGCCTACCTTGTTTCGGATATTGGACGTGTGGCATGGCAAGACGAAATGGTTTAAGCCCTTAATAAGTAAAATGTACCTGTAATCCTTAATACTACCACCTTGACTGTCACACCCGTTAATACTTCACTCAACAATACACACGTTTAAATAAAGAGATAAAGAAAACACAGGGAGACAGCTACTGTGGAAAAAAAGAATTTTTATTAACAAAAATAAAAACAATGTTTAATTTAACACTTCCTGGACCTGCTCATTCTGAAGTGCGCATGCGTACCAATGCGTTCCCATAGACAGTAATGCGTTCTTTTGACGCACTCATCCGCACGCGCATGACTGCGCATAACTGACACCTCAAAAAATGTAACATGTTGCGTTCGACGGACACCGCCAAACGACACATGCATACGCATTTGAAGTGATGCAAACGCATGTCCCTGCGTACACAATGTTAAATATATGTATATGCCGTGACGCATGCGGATCATACGCTGCGCACAGACATGCTAATGTGAAACCAGCCCTAGTGAGTCACTTGACTTTAACCCCTTCATGACCAAGCCTATTTTGACGTTAATGACCAGGCCATTTTTTGCAATTCTGACCAGTGTCCCTTATGAGGTAATAACTCTGGAACGCTTCAACGGATCCTAGCGATTCTGAGATTGTTGTTTCATGTTTTAGGTCGATAATTTTTGCATTTATTTGTGGAAAAAAAATCAGAAATTTGGCGAAAATTTTCAAATTTTGAATTTTTAAACCAGAGAGTTACTGTATGTGACACAAAATAGTTACTAAATTACATTTCCCACATGTCTACTTCACATCAGCACAATTTTGGAAACAAAATATTTTTTTGTTAGGAAGTTATAAGGGTTAAAAGTTGACCAGCGATTTCTCATTTTTACAACAAAATGAGACCTCCTCACATTTGAAGTCACTTTGAGGGGTCTATATGGCAGAAAATACCCAAAAGTGACACCATTCTAAAAACTGCACCCCTCAAGCTACTCAAAACTACAGTCTAGAAGATTATTAACCCTTCAGGTGTTTCACAGGAACTAAAGCAACGTGGAAAGAAAAAAATGGACATTTTAATTTTTCCAACAAAAATTTTCTTTTAGCATCAATTTTTTCATTTTCACATGGGCAACAGGATAAAATGGATCCTAAAATTTGTTGAGCAATTTCTCCTGAGTACACCGATACCTCATATGTGGTCATAAACCACTGTTTGGGCGCACGGCAGGGTCCGGAAGGGAAGGAGCGCCATTTGACTTTTTGAATGGAAAATTAGCTCCAATCATTAGCGGACACCATGTCGCGTTTGGAGAGCTCCTGTGTGCCTAAACATTGGAGCTCCCCCACAAGTGACCCCATTTTGGAAACTAGACCCCCGAAGGAACTTATCTAGATGTGTAGTGAGCACTTTGAACCCCCAAGTGCTTCACAAAAGTTTATAACGCAGAGCCGTGAAAATAAAAAATATTTTTTTTTCCTCAAAAAATTATTTTTTAGTGCGCAATTTTTTATTTTCACAAGGCTACCAGGATAAATTGGACCCCAAAAGTTGTTGTCCAGTTTGTCCTGAGTACGCTGGTACCCCATATGTGGGTGGGGACCACTGTTTGGGCACAATCGGGGCTCGGAAGGGAAGTAGTGACGTTTTGAAATGCTGACTTTGATGGAATGGTCTGCGGGTGTCATGTTACATTTGCAGAGACCCTGATGTACCTAAACTGTGGAACCCCCCACAAGTGACCCCATTTTGGAAACTAGACCCCCGAAGGAACTTATCAAGATGTGTGGTGAGCACCTTGAACCCCCAAGCGCTTCACAGAAGTTTATAACGCAGAGCCGTGAAAACAAAAAATATTTTTTTTTTCCCTCAAAAAAATGATTTTTAGCCAACTATTTTTTATTTTCACAAGGGTAACAGGATAAATTTGGACCCCAAAAGTTGTTGTCCAGTTTGTCCTGAGTACGCTGGTACCCCATATGTGGGGGGGAGCCATTGTTTGGGCACACGTAAGGGCTCGGAATGGAAGTAGTGACGTTTTAAAATGCAGACTTTGATGGAATAGTCTGCGGTTGTCATTACGTTTGCAGAGCCCCCTTACTAAACAATAGAAACCCCCCACAAGTGACCCCATTTTGAAAACTAGACCTTCCAAGGAACTTATCTAGATGCCTGATGAGCACTTTGAACCCCCAAGTGCTTCATAGATGTTTATAACGCAGAGACGTGAAAATAAAAAAAAAAAAAATTTCCACAAAAATAATTTTTTAGCCCCCAATTTTTTATTTTCCCAAGGGTAACAGGAGAAATTAGACCCCAAAAGTTGGTGTGCAATTTTTCCTGAGTACGCTGATACCCCATATTTTGGGGTAAACCACTGTTTGGGCACACGTCGGGGCTTGGAAGGGAGGGAGCACCATTTGACTTTTTGAACACAAAATTGGCTGGAATCAATGGTTGCACCATGTCGCGTTTGGAGACCCCCTGATTTACCTAACCGGTGGAAACCCCTCAATTCTAACTCCAACCCTAACCCCAACACACCCCTAACCCCAACACATCCCTAACCCTAATCCCAACCCTACCTATAACCCTAACCCCAACACATCCCTAACCCTAATTCCAACCCTAACCATAACCCTAACCACAAGCCTAACCCTAATTCCAACCCTAATTCTAACCCTAACCCCAATTCTAATCCTAACCCTAATTCCACCCTAACCCTAATTCCAACCCTAACCCTCTTTCCAACCCTAACATTCTTTCCAACCCTAACCCTAATGGAAAAAATAAAATAAAAATAATTTCTTTATTTTATTGTTTGTTCCTGCCTATGGGGGTGATAAAGGGGGGGGTTTATTTACTTTTCATTCTATTTTGATCACTTTGAGAGTTTATCACAGTGATCAAAACGAATGAATGGAAATTGCAGCCGGCGGGCGCACTGCGCATGAGCCTGCCATTTTCCAATACGGCGGCGCCCATGGTCCGTAGTGAGCCCCATCTAGTGGTGGCTGTATAAATCTGTATGTAGTGAGCTCCCTCTAGTGGTGGCTGTATAAATCTGTATGTAGTGAGCTCCCTCTAGTGGTGGCTGTATAAATCTGTATGTAGTGAGCTCCCTCTAGTGGTGGCTGCATAAATATGTATGTAATGAGCTCCCACTAGTGGTGACTGTATAAATCTATAAGTAGTGAGCTCCCTCTAGTGGTGGCTGTATAAATCTGAATGAAGTGAGCTCCCTCTAGTGGTGACTGTATAAATCTATAAGTAGTGAGCTCCCTCTAGTGGTGGCTGTATAAATCTGTATGTAGTGAGCTCCCTCTAGTGGTGACTGTATAAATCTATAAGTAGTGAGCTCCCTCTAGTGGTGGCTGTATAAATCTATAAGTAGTGAGCTCCCTCTAGTGGTGACTGTATAAATCTGTATGTAGTGAGCTCCCTCTAGTGGTGACTGTATAAATCTGTATGTAGTGAGCTCCCTCTAGTTTTGGCTGTAGGTAGTGGTATTTAATTATGTAATTATAATTGAATGCAGGAAATATTTAACTCAGGTTCTGACTGCTGAAATGGTGGATTGAGAAAAAGAAAAATCAGTTTTGGCCACTGCCAGGGAACCTTTCAGCTCACTGTGGGGGTGCCAGCGGACAGAACTCCACAGATCTCATTTCAATATAGATCTTAACCTCTTCAAATTTTAAGACCAGGTTTTGGGGGTGATATGTCCCAAACCACTAGGGTCCAATCTTCTACCCATCCAATATCGCCCCAGTGTGGAGAGGATCAGCTGTAAGGAGATGGCAGTCAGTAATGTAATGGGCTCTTGTCAGCAGCACGGACTTGTCTACTAGTTCTCATATGTTGGGAGTTGGTTTCGGGTGAATACTAAGTTGAGGCCACATTTGCAGGAGGCCTCTATGATCCGGAATATCAGCGGTGTGGGCACAGCTCACCTACGCTGCGTTCTACATTAGCCGCACAGTGGGTGGATTTCTATCCCGTGCCCGCTGTGCTCCTGACGCTGCGTATACTCCCCCGCGGTGTACGAGCCGCAGCATGTCCTTTATCTGCAGTGGAGTCGCTGGTCTCACCCACAGCCAGTAATTAGACGCGGTGAATCCGCACGGTTCACTGTACACGTCCGGATTCACGTCCGTACCGAGAACGTGCTGCATCCACACGCTGCTGCGGATGATCGTGGGGACGTAGCCTAAAGGGCAGAAACACTGGTTGTGAATGGCGGAACAATTCTCGGACAGTCTGCAGTCATCATAAGGATGAGGGACAAACTATCTGGGAGACTTCCCCGGGTCAGAGGGACCGCGCTTTATTCCCTGCACTCCATCTCTGTGCAGCCACTCATCACAGGAGCAGCAATCGCTCCCATTATTCTTATCTGAGAAAACAAACAAAAAGCACACGGTGGCAGCCGAGGAATGACAGAACCCCCAAGACCCCGCAGATGTCACCAAAGAAGTAGAAGAAAGAAAAAAGTGTTCGGCTCACCCTTCATACTTCCATGTTGCTTTCAAGCCACAGCTCTGTCCGGCAGTAGACAACATATGGAAAAGATGGTCCAGCTCAAAAGGGTTAAATCCAAAACATTTTATTTAGATATCCATAAAATAGGTATACAAAATACAATCAATGCATGAACCGACCGGAAACCCGGAGGGAAGGCTGAGGAGACACTGTGCGCGCTTCGAACGAAAAGTTCTTAAACTCAGTATAGCTCCAAGGGAAGGGGTGTGAGGACATAACCCGGACACACAGGTGGCGCTAAGTAACATGTGACGCGCATGTAACACCACCAAATAAAACACAATAATGCAACATGAGCTCTGTCCGTACATTCAATCCAGTGGGAACACGCGCATCGAGAAGAAGAATCCATAAGGCTTCTTTGTCCCGTAATTGTTTTTCTCTATTTCCTCCACGAATCTGTCTATTTACCTGGTCAATAGCAAAAACATTGAAAAACAACAAATCTCTGTTGTGTGACATAATAAAGTGTTTGGAAGCAGTAGATATGCTGCGCACCGTAGGGTTAATGACATCATAGATGGGTTCTCGGACACGTTCCTTTAATTTTCTGATGGTGGAACCTACATATTGTAAATTGCATTGTTTGCATTCTATACCGTACACTACATGATCTGTGTGACAATTCAAATAATCATTAATAAAAAAAACTTTTAGTTAAACAGTTAGAAAAAGACAGCGTTTTCCAAATTATTATGCAAAAAATATTTCCTCCTATTTTCTGTAAATTACCTATATGAATTGCAGTCATTGTTAATTTTCCCGTCATCTAATATTCTAGTATAATTGCAATGTTTTTGAACAATCTGCCTATGAAAACAGGATATTTTTAAAAATAAGAAACTCTCACAATGCATGTTCCAAATTATTATGCACAGCAGAGTTTTCAACCTTTTAATTTTTATTTTGAACAAAACAATGGTGAATTGTGAAATTATAAGCATTATCAGCTTATTACAAAATTAAATCAAACAGTTTTCAAGTCAAAACTTTCTTCTGGGTGATGTTACATCTGCACATAGGACCCTTGTTGGAAAGAAGCTTCTGAGCTCTCTCGTCCATTGGATTTGTCAGTTTTTGGACGGTTTGTGCCCCAGTTGTTTTGCATGTGGACAGAATCCCCTCCCAGAGCTGTGGCTTAGATGTGAGCTGCCTAACGCCATCATAGACACTCCTTGTGATGATGCTCCAGAGGTTCTCAATGGGGTTGAGGTCAGGGGAAGATGGTGGCCACACCATAAGTTTGTCCTCTTTTATGCCCATAGCAGCCAGAGATGCAGATGTGTTATTTGCAGCAGGAGACGCTGCATTATCAGGCATGACAATGATCTTGCTGCGGAAAGCACGGTTCTTCCTCTTGAACCATGGCGGGAAGTGCTGTTCTAGAAACTCCACATAGATTATGGAGTTCATCTTTACCCCTTCAGGGATCCTAAAGGGGCCGACAATCTCTCTCCCCATGATTCCAGCCCAAAACATTACTCCACCTCCTCCTTGTTGGCGCCTTAGCCGTGTTTTCATGGGGTGTCTATCAACCAGCCATCCTCCACTCCATCCATCCGGACCATCGAGTGTTGCACGGCACTCATCAGTCTTCATGTCTCGTTTGGCCCACTGGAGCCGTTTCTGCTTGTGTGCAGTGGATAGAGGTGGTCGACAGGATGGCTTACGCACAGCTGCAAACCTCTGAAGGACCCTGCATCTTGTTGTTCGGGGGACATTGGAGGCACCAGCAGCTTCAAAAACTTGTCTGCTGCTATGACAAGGCATTTCTGCAGCTGCTCTTTTAACCTGACGCAATTGCCTGTTGGAAAGGGTCCTCAGTTTTTCCTTTTCAGCACACACACGTGTGTGCTGGGAATCAGCGACATACTTCTTGATTGTGCGATGATCACGATGAAGTGTCTTGGCAATGTTGATTGTAGTTCTGCCTTCACCTAAATACTCCACAATTTGTTGCTTCTCAGCAGCCGACACATCCTTTTTCTTTCCCATTTTGGCAAAAAATGTCGGCTGCTTAATAATGTGGAACAGCCTTCTTCAGTAGTCTTGCCTTTATTTGGACACACCGGCCAAACTAATCTGCACAGGTCTCTGCAATTGCTTTCAGTGATATAAAGAACCCTGACACACATCACTATCAATGAGTGTAAATGACAAAAAACTCTAACCTTATCACTCCGAAACTCTTTGTGCGTAATAATTTGGAACACAGTTTATGAATCTGGAATAATGTTGAATAGAACCTGTGAAAGGATTGCTAATATTGTAAATGTACAGCTCCTCCCACCACGACATGACAAGGTTTGCAACAGAAGGGGAGAATTTCACCCCCATGGAAACACCTCAGCCCATCTTGCCCAAACACATGACAGAAAAAAAACACTTACAATTCCAACAACTATCTGCTCTTTATCTTCCTATTCCTACTGATTTCAGGGGACATCTCCCCCAACCCTGGTCCACCATCCCCCAACCTCAACCCCTACCCTACCTCATATCGAAACCTTAATAATCTTATTAACATTACTTGCTCTCCCTCATCTCCATCTTTTAATTGTGCCCTCTGGAATCCACGGTCTGCTTGTAACAAGCTTCCTTTCCTACACAACTACTTTCTGAACAACTCTCTTAATCTGTTGGCCCTCACTGAAACCTGGATTCAGGATTCTGACACTGTCTCTCCTGCTGCCATTTCCTACGGTGGCTTACAATTCTCTCACTCCCCGAGACCCACAAACAGACATGGTGGTGGAGTCGGCATACTCCTGTCCCCACAATGCACTTTCCAGGTCATCCCCCCAGTTCCATCACTCTTATTCCCTTCTTTTGAGGTCCACACCATCAGGCTCTTTCGTCCCCTCTCCCTCAGGGTAGCGGTCATATACCGGCCCCCAGGCTCACCCACCCACTTCCTTGACCACTTTTCAGCCTGGCTGCCGCACTTCATGTCCTCAGAACTACCAACCCTCATCCTGGGAGACTTCAACATCCCCATTAACAGCCCTACTTCCACATCTGCATCCCAGCTTCTATCACTAACCACCTCTCTAGGCCTCTCACAGCATTCAATCTCTGAGACATATAAGGACGGTAACACCCTTGATCTGGTCTTTGTCCGGCTCTGTTCAATCTCCCACCTAAATAACTCACCGCTTCCACTCTCTGACCACAACATTCTCTCCTTCACGCTCACAAATCCTCATCCACCCCAGCACACTCCTACCTATCACACATTCAGAAATCTACAAGCCATTAACCCTCAGACACTTTCAGATTCCCTACATTCATCACTGTCCCCAATCTCCTCTCTTTCCTGTCCTAATCTGGCTGTTCATCACTACAATGACACTCTTAGAAGCACCCTTGACCAAGTAGCTCCCCTCACCCTCAGAACCTCCAAACACAGAGTAAAACAGCCCTGGCTCACATCGCAAACTCAACTTCTCCAGCGATGCTCCAGGAGTGCTGAACGCCTATGGAGAAAAACCCGCACACCAGAAGACTTCATCCACTTCAAATTTATGTTAAGAACCTATAACGCTGCCCTTCACCTCGCCAAACAGACCTACTTCACCACCCTGATCTCCTCACTAGCCAACAACCCCAAGAAACTTTTTGACACTTTTCACTCCCTCCTCAGGCCTAAAGCACAAGCCCCCATCACAGACATTTGTGCTGATGACCTGGCCTCCCACTTTACAGAAAAAATAGATAATATCCGTCAAGAAATCTGCTCCCAACCACCAAGTGCTGTGACTCCCATCCCTTCCTGCATCTCCCCTGGCTCACTTTCCACATTTGATCCCATCACAGAAGAAGAAGTCTCCAGACTCCTCTCTTCTTCTCGTCCGACTACATGCACTACCGACCCCATGCCCTCACATCTCCTCCAGTCTCACTCTCCAGTCGTCACAGCCCACCTAACTACAATCTTTAATCTCTCCCTCTCCTCGGGAATTTTCCCATCCTCCTTCTAGACCCTTCACAGTCTGGCCTCCGCCCCTTACATTCGACTGAAACTGCACTTAAAGTGACCAATGACCTTCTGACAGCAAAACGTAACGGTGACCACTCTCTGCTCATTCTTCTTGACCTATCTGCAGCTTTCGATACTGTTGACCACCATCTCCTACTCTCTAGGCTCCAGTCACTAGGCATTAAGGACACTGCTCTCTCCTGGTTCTCTTCCTATCTCTCTGACTGCTCCTTCAGTGTTTTGTTCTCTGGCTCCACGTCATCTCCTCTTCCTCTCACTGTCGGGGTACCTCAGGGCTCAGTCCTTGGTCCCCTTCTTTTCTCTCTCTACACAGCCCCAATTGGACAGACCATCAGCAGATTTGCCTTTCAGTACCATCTTTATGCTGATGACACACAACTATACACATCTTCCCCCGACCTCACCCCCGTGGTACTACAGAACACCACTGACTGTCTGTCCGCAGTCTCCAATATCATGTCCACTCTCTATCTGAAACTCAACCTCTCTAAAACTGAACTTCTTCTGCTCCCGCCGTCTACTAACCTCCCTAAATCTGACATTTCCCTCTCCGTGGATGGTACCATAATAACACCCCGGCAGCAGGCGCGCTGTCTGGGTGTTTTGTTTGACACCAATCTCTCCTTCACATCCCATATACAAGCTCTTGCCCGCTCATGCTGCTTACACCTAAAGAACATCTCTAGAATCCGCCCTTTTCTCACTATGGAAACAACAACAACCCTCACTGTAGCACTGATCCACTCCCGCCTGGATTACTGCAATGCTCTATTAATTGGCCTCCCCGTCACTCTACTATCCCCCCTCCAGTCCATACTTAATGCAGCGGCCAGGATCGTCCATCTGGCTAATCGGTACTCGGACGCATCCGCTCTTCGCCAGTCCTTACACTGGCTGCCCATTCATTATAGGATCCAATTCAAAGTACTTGTTCTCACCCACAAAGCTCTCCACAGTGCGGCACCCCCTTACATTTCTTCCCTCATTTCTGTCTAATCGGCCTAGCCGATCGCTGCGCTCTGCAAATGACTTTCGACTAACCTCTGCACTAATCCGTACCTCCCACTCCTGA
Source organism: Dendrobates tinctorius (assembly GCF_039654945.1). NCBI lineage: Eukaryota > Metazoa > Chordata > Amphibia > Anura > Dendrobatidae > Dendrobates > Dendrobates tinctorius. The sequence continues at coordinate 3,889,368 of NW_027361903.1, read as the reverse complement.
CTCAAAGACTTCTCCCGTGCTGCTCCTATCCTCTGGAATGCTCTACCCCAAGAAATCAGGACTATCCACAATTTGCATAGTTTTAGGCGCTCCCTCAAAACTCACTTGTTCAGAGCGGCCTATCACGTTCACTGATCAAAGTCATTCTTTGTGTAAGTGTGCGTGTGTAGCCCATTCACCATCTCCATCCATCCTTCACTCCCGCAAGATGGCTGGACCATCATTGTAGATACACCATTGTAAATACAAACCTGTGCTTTGTATCTCCCTCACCTCATTGTAGATTGTACGCTCTCACGAGCAGGGTCGTCTCATTTCGTCTTATTTTGCTTCAATTATTGTATTGTTAACGTTGTTACTTATGACTTGTGTTTTGAAACTGTTAAACTGTAAAGCGCTGCGGAATATGTTGGCGCTATATAAATAAAGATTATTATTATTATTATTATTATTAATAAACACCTGAATTCTGTAAAAAAAAAAAAAATTTGCTATTGAAAGAAAAATAATTGTAAGAAGAAAATTCAAAACCTGCAAAATAAAATCAGAGACATCACTGGTGAAACGACCCTATTTCTGGAAATGAAATTTATCAGCTGATAAAGCCACATGATGAGGAATACTGGTGCACAATGCGGAAACATCGCAACCAAAGCTTCCAAACACTTTATTATGTCACACAACAGAGATTTGTCGTTTTTCAATGTTTTTGCTATTGAACAGGTAAAGAGACACCTTCGTGGAGGAAATAGAGAAAAACAACTGAGGGACAAAGAAGCCTTATGGATTCTTCTTCTCGATGCGCGTGTTCCCACTGGATTGAATGTACGGACAGAGCTCATGTTGCATTATTGTGTTTTATCTGGTGGTCGTACATGCGCGTCACCTGGTCATTAGCGCCACCTGTGTGTCCGGGTTATGTCCTCACACCCCTTCCCTTGGAGCTATACTGAGTTTAAGAACTTTTCGTTCGAAACGCGCACAGTGTCTCCTCAACCTTCCCTCCAGTTTTCCGGTCGGGATCATGCATTGATTTTATTTTGTATACCTATTTTATGGATATCTAAATAAAATATTTTGGATTTAACCCTTTTGAGCTGGACCGTCTTTTCCATACCAAAGAAGGAGAGACAAGACGCCACAGGGAGAAAACTCCACCAGGTGTCGATCACACACTACTGCTGCCCTCCCATTTTTCAGCCTTCAGAGCTGAAATCTCCCAGCATTCCCTGCTTGCACAGAATTTCCTTCAGAGATTTGAATTCTGAAAAATGACGTCTCTACACAGAACGGCGTTATACAGTCATCTGCAATGTAAGGGAGGTGTCTGTACTATACGCCAGCTTGCTGACTGCTTCCAATAACTACTGCCATACTGTGATGTAATATATATCTAGAAATTCTTGAACTTCATCACCGTTCTCAAGATCTCTGTTTGCTGTCATGAAAACATTCTGCTTCTAGATGTGGTCTAGACGAGGAGATTCAGCCTCAGTCAGTAAAGATATAGAAAACTGTGCCGAACTGTGGAAATGCCAGGTATGGGGTCATCCCTCCTAAAAAGAGAGGTCACCGTCTGTGCCCCCTCTGGTATGTCCCCACTGCTCTCAGTTCTGTCACTTCCGAAACTAACAATGAAGCAGAACTGCGACCGGAAGCAGCAAAACTAAGGATCTAATGATTTAGGACTCAACCTGAAACCGATGACCCAGAAGGAAGCACCGGGATAAAATTGGCACTGGCACTATAAATATGCACAAACGCTGTCATTACCCGGGTACAAAGCGTGAAACGAGAGTGATTAATTACAGGCGAAGCGTAAAATATGCAACAGATGTGACGCCATCGCTGATCCAACACACCCGGCCACAAGAAGACTGTTACAGAACCACTCAGCACCCAGAATATGTTGTGCAGTTATATATATGTATAATAGGTTCCAGCAGTGTCCGCCCTCCCCCCACCCACACGGTATCCAGAGGCGGTTACGTTACCTAACATACTGGCAGAGACGGTGGCGGCCGCCCTGCTCCAGGTTTTCTCACGGGTTGGATTTCCCCGGGAGATTATCTCGGACCAGGGTACCCAGTTTACAGCAGAGGTGACCAACCAACTGTGGAAGCTGTGCGGCGTAAAGTCCATTAGAAGCGCCTCGTACCACCCGCAAACCAATGGGTTGTGTGAACGCTTTAACGGGACATTAAAACAGCTCATTGGGACTTTTACCACGACCTACAGGGACTGGGAGAAATTCCTGCCACACCTCCTGTTTGCCTATCGGGAGGTGCCCCAAGAATCCACTGGGTTCTCCCCGTTCGAGCTGGTATATGGGAGACGGGTAAGGGGACCCCTAGACTTAGTGCTGGAACACTGGGAAGGGGAGGGCCTCATAGAAGGGGTACCTATTGTACCCAAGTGCTGGAATTCCGGGACCGCCTACAAGAGCTGACTCAGGCTGTACGTGAGAACCTGCAGGCGACCCAGCGGCGCCAGCGCATATGGTACGATCGGAGGGCCAGAGAACGCACTTTGGAAATAGGACAGAAGGTCCTGGTGTTACAGCCCACTAAGCAGAACAAGTTTCAAGCTGCATGGCAGGGGCCCTACCAGGTAGTGGGGAAAATAGCCGACACAACCTATAATGTTGCCGATAGTGACGACCCCAGGGTTATCCTCATGTTCCACGTGAATATGCTGAAGCCCTACCGGGAGCGCCCTGAAGAGGTAGTGGCCATCTGTGCACCTGAAGCAGAGGATTTAGCGGGACTTCCCTTGCCGGATGTCTTAGGGGAAAGGATTCAGTCTAAAACATGGGATCAGGTACACTTGGGTGAAGACCTAGGCCCCCGGGAGAGACAGCAGGCGGAGGCGTTGTTGAGGCTGCGACAGAAGATGTTTTCAGAGAGACCGGGGTACACTCGCCTGGCACAACACAAGGTTGAGACCCAGGATCAGACCCCCCTGCGACAAAACCCCTTCCGCGTCCCTGAGTCTGTACGAGAGGGGATGCGACAAGAGATCCAAGAAATGTTGCGTTTAGGGGTCATTGAAGAGTCAGATAGTCCCTGGGCATCCCCCGTAGTGTTAGTGCCCAAGAAGGATGGGACTACACGGTTTTGTGTAGACTATCGTAAGCTCAATGAAAAAACAGTGACTGATGCATACCCCATGCCGCGTGTGGATGAGTTGTTAGACCGGCTGGCGGGGGCAAAGTGTTGTGAGTTCATTTTCCCCTTCACCATTGAGGTCTGATGAACTCCCTCTTCTGGTGAAGGAAGGTAGTGAGGCTGATTACAAAGCACCTGAGCAGAATGATGATGACTGGGTGACTGGGATTGCTGACTGGATATAAGGCACCCGACGCCCTTCTGCCTTGCGGGTGATTACTCTGAAGGATTCTTGGAGACCTGTCTGATTCCTGCTCCTCAAAAGCTAAGTTTTCTGCTCTACTTTTTGCATTTGTGTTTTGGTTTTGTTTTGCCTTGTTTTTCTGGATTTCTGCCTTTCCCTGCTGGGTGAGCTGAATTCCTTCTGTTATGAATGAGTTACCGTAGGAGGCAAAAACAGAAATGCTAGCCAAGTCCAGAAAACCAGAGAAGTTGGCAGCTATCGGATTGCAGACCCCTGAACCTAACAACAACTAGCAGTAGCCGTGGGGGGTTCCTACGGTGCCCTAGACCCCTCGATCACAGCCGGAGAACTACATAGCCTAAAGACAGAAAGGGAAATCTAAACTGCCCCAGAGCAGACCCCAAAGCAATAGGCAGCCCCCAACATATAATGACGGTGAAGCAAGATGAAAAAACACTCACACAGATAGAAAGATAGGCTGAGCAAATGATGGGGCCCAAGCTAACTAAATAGGACAGAATAGAAAAGCTGCTGTCTGCAATACGCCAAAACCCTCTCAAAAACAAGAGCCAACAGACTGATAGGGAAAAAAGCCCTGAAGACGCTAGGCTTCAAAAAGACTATATCAGTACTCAGGTATTATCTGAAGACAGAGCAAAAAGGAATTCAGCTCACCCAGCAGGGAAAGGCAGAAAAACAAGGCAAAACAAAACCAAAACACAAATGCAAAAAGTAGAGCAGAAAACTTAGCTTTTGAGGAGCAGGAATCAGACTGGTCTCCAAGAATCCCTCAGAGTAATCACCCGCAAGGCAGAAGGGCGTTGGCTGCCTTATATCCAGTCAGCAATCCCAGTCACCCAGTCATCATCATTCTGCTCAGGAGCTTTGTAATCAGCCTCACTACCTTCCTTCACCAGAAGAGGGAGTTCATCAGACCTCAATGGTGAAGGGGAAAATGAACTCACAACAGCAAAGTATTTGACCACCATCGATCTATGCAAAGGCTACTGGCAGATTCCCCTTAGTCCTGACACTATTCCCAAGTCGGCATTTGTCACCCCGTTCGGCTTATTCCAGTTTCGAGTTATGCCATTCGGGATGAAGAATGCCCCGGTGACCTTCCAAAGGCTGGCTGACCGGCTTCTGGATGGTCTCAAGGACTATGCTTGTGCCTACCTGGACGACATCGCCATCTACAGTTCGACATGGGAAGAGCATCTAAATCACCTAGAGACAGTATTGGACAGGATCCACCAGGCCGGAATCACCCTGAACCCAAACAAGTGTCACGTGGGCAAAGCAAAGGTTCAGTATTTAGGGCATTGGGTGGGAAGTGGGAAACAGCGACCAGAACCAGCCAAGATTGAGGCCATAGCCAAATGGCCCATCCCACGCACTAAAACCCAGGTCATGGCGTTTCTAGGGACAGCGGGGTATTATAGGAAATTCGTTCCCAATTACAGCAGCGTAGCCAAGCCCCTCACTGATCTGACCCGTAAGAACCAACCTCCGAGTGTGAGGAAGCCTTCCGCCAACTAAAGGACGCCCTCACCAATACCCCTGTATTGGCCGCACCCGATCCAACTAAACGTTTCCTTGTTCATACAGACGCTTCTATGTTTTGATTGGGGGCAGTACTGAGCCAAGTCGGGCCGGACGGCCAAGAACACCCGGCAGCTTACCTGAGTCGGAAACTACTGCCCCGTGAAGTAAGCTATGCGGCCATCGAGAAGGAGTGCCTGGCAGTAGTATGGGCACTCAAGAAGTTGCAACCATATTTGTATTGACGACAGTTTTCCCTCCTAACGGACCATAATCCCCTAGTCTGGCATAATCGGGTCTCCGGAGACAACGCCAGATTGCTGCGGTGGAGTTTAGCCCTACAACCTCTGGACTTCACCATCCACCACAGACCCGGCAAACAAAACGGTAACGCCGATGGACTAAGTCGACAAACGGAACTTGTACCAACCCTATAAACTTTGGTCATCCCCAAACCGATCCGTTGAGGATCAGACTATGTATACCGATCGCGTCGCTGAAAAGGGGAGACGTGTTATGTGTTACAGAACCACTCAGCACCCAGAATATGTTGTGCAGTTATATATATGGATAATAGGTTCCATGGGAGATGCATGTCCCTAATGCATCAGTTTACAGGCTGCGCCCTTGGGCAGAGGGGACACGATATTCTCCTTTTGTCCGCCCTCCCCCCACCTTTGTAATTCCCACAGTAAACATCGGCAGGCTCCGGCCACCTGCGGCTTTTGTAATGCATGTCTAGCCTGCCGCTTTTCTATTGGCCTGCCCTCTATATCTGTGTGATATATTCTGTGTCCTGTGAGTAAAGTGTTGTCAGACTGGAAATACATGGAGAAGCAGTGATCTTTTATATGCGCCCATGTAACTAAGGAATTCCAGCCAGCGTCATTCAGGGGTGGTACTGAAAGAGGTACCCCAGCTTGGTAGACCCCGTTACAAAGACCATGCCTGACATCAGACCCAACAGATAATCGTCTCCTGGGACACCCCCTGTATGCGACACCCCCTGTATGCGACACCCCCTGGATGCGACACCCCCTGGATGCGACAACCCCAGGATCGATCCGACACCCCCACGATCCGACACCCCCACGATCTGACACCCCATGATCTAACAAGTCTGGGGTCTTACACCTAGTTTGTTGTATCCCAGCTCTTCTGGGATCTAAGGGTTAACGTTTCTCCTTGTGAAGAGTGACAAGCCAGGCCTGACATGTCAGAGTGAGGAGGCTTATAGGCCATGCATGCTCATCTAGGAAGTTAAATATGCAAATTGCCTCTTCAGAGAGGAAGAGGACTACTCCCCATAGGTGGCGCTAGAGTTCAAGTCCTATTACTTTCTGAAGAGGCAATATTCACATCCCAGATCTTCAAAATGATTGTCATTCAGGAGTCTAGGAAGACTGTGATGGACATAACGGCGAATGCGAGAGGGTGAGGGGGCGCCGGAGCCTTTTGGGGATATTGGCTGTTCTGATTTCATAATTTTGGCAATCTCTACAATAGTGCCCTGTGTCTTTCACGGACTCTTGTAATTGGATCAAGTTTTTATAGTGTGCTGCGCCTGTTTTCACTTTGACATTTTGGAGCATCCTGGCGACGCTGTATATTCTCCATCTCGTTTGAAGGCAGTACAAGCGTCTCTGCTCCTTGAAATCATCTCCTTGGTTGTTCCCCTTGTACCTGTCCAGACCCCTCAGTTTCGCTCCTTCAGACGCCTCTGTCCTCCTCCATGCCCCTTTGCTTCCCTCAGACTTTCTTGCTCGCTCCCTTCAGACCCCCTTTTGTCCCTTTTCAGAATCCTCTGCCCCAAACACCTCTGCCCCCGCCACACTCCTATGTCCCAGAATGGTGACTATTTCTGCAATATATTTTTCCAAGTGACTATATAAAAAAAAGTTTCATTAAAGTTTTTATGGGCTGCAGAATAGGAGATGTGGACAGTAATTCCCCCCTGGTGACATTATCATCCTCAGTCACTAAATACAATGTAGCAACATTACAAGTCAGAAGCAGCAGCGCACCCCAAACACCACTAACCATCAGAGCAGCGCACCCCAAACACCACTGACCATCAGAGCGGAGCACCCCAAACACCACTGACCATCAGAGCGGAGCACCCCAAACACCACTGACCATCAGAGCGGAGCACCCCAAACACCACTGACCATCAGAGCGGAGCACCCCAAACCCTACTGACCATCAGAGCGGAGCACCCCAAACACCACTGACCATCAGAGCAGCGCACCCCAAACACCACTGACCATCAGAGCGGAGCACCCCAAACACCACTGACCATCAGAGCGGAGCACCCCAAACACCACTGACCATCAGAGCGGAGCACCCCAAACACCACTGACCATCAGAGCGGAGCACCCCAAACCCTACTGACCATCAGAGCGGAGCACCCCAAACACCACTGACCATCAGAGCGGAGCACCCCAAACACCACTGACCATCAGAGCGGAGCACCCCAAACACCACTGACCATCAGAGCGGAGCACCCCAAACCCTACTGACCATCAGAGCGGAGCACCCCAAACACCACTGACCATCAGAGCGGAGCACCCCAAACACCACTGACCATCAGAGCGGAGCACCCCAAACACCACTGACCATCAGAGCGGAGCACCCCAAACCCTACTGACCATCAGAGCGGAGCACCCCAAACACCACTGACCATCAGAGCGGAGCACCCCAAACACCACTGACCATCAGAGCGGAGCACCCCAAACACCACTGACCAAACTCCTTCTGCAGTCAGACAGGTGCACACTGGAGACGCAGGTGTGCTCACCTGGACGTCGTGAACTCATGCACTCTATATCCAGGGTTACATCCAAAGCCAGAAAGACAACATCAGCGACGGATCCACCAGCACAAAACACGGGGCGGAAAGTCTGATAGATGAGAAAGCGAAGACGGAATCACTACAAGACCAAAACCACATCATAAATGTCCACACCGAGATCTGAAGGGAAGCATCAAACATCAGCCATGTGTACACAACACCATCACTTACCATCAATTCACATACAAGGACAAAGTCACCGACTAAAAAAAAATCAAATGTTCCAATACTTCTCCACTAACACAAAACACTAGTGACGGCCTGTATCCGTACCGCCCAAAATAAGGGGTGAAAGAATAAGGAAACTCCCTTATGCAGGAAGAGGTAAGGTCCTTTTTCTGCACCTGGGACTTCTGGGACTCCCCACACTTACAAAACTATTTTCTTACATTACCTCTTTTGCATGGTGGTGACCTGATGCTCAGTTACAGCAAGTGGTCAGTTTTCTGGGCTACATAGCAAGGTTTCAGGTGCGTTGCTTCTACTATAATACTGCCCCTATGTACAAGAATATAACTACTATAATACTGCCCCTATGTACAAGAATATAACTACTATAATACTGCCCCTATGTACAAGAATATAACTACTATAATACTGCCCCCTATGTACAAGAATATAACTACTATAATACTGCCCCTATGTACAAGAATATAACTACTATAATACTACTCCTATGTACAAGAATATAACTACTATAATACTGCCAATATGTACAAGAATATAACTACTATAATACTGCTCCCTATGTACAAGAATATAACTACTATAGTACTGCCCCTATGTACAAGAATATAACTACTATAATACTGTTCCCTATGTACTAGAGTATAACTACTATAATACTGCTCCTATGTACAAGAATATAACTACAATAATACTGCTCCTATGTACAAGAATATAACTACTATAATACTGCCCCTATGTATAAGAATATACCTACTATAATACTGCCCCTATGTACAAGAATATAACTACTATAATACTGCTCCCTATGTACAAGAATATAACTACTATAATACTGCCCCTATGTACAAGAATATAACTACTATAATACTGCCCTTATGTACAAGAATATAACTACTATAATACTGCCCCTATGTACAAGAGTATAACTACTATAATACTGCTCCTATGTACAAGAATATAACTACTATAATACTGCCCCTACGTACAAGAAAATAACTACTATAATACTGCCAATATGTACAAGAATATAACTACTATAATACTGCTCCCTATGTACAAGAATATAACTACTATAGTACTGCCCCTATGTACAAGAATATAACTACTATAATACTGCCCCTATGTACAAGAATATAACTACTATAATACTGCCCCTATGTATAAGAATATACCTACTATAATACTGCCCTTATGTACAAGAATATAACTACTATAATACTGCTCCTATGTATAAGAATATAACTACAATAATACTGCTCCTATGTGCAAGAATATAACTACTATAATACTGCCCCTATGTATAAGAATATACCTACTATAATACTGCCCCTATGTACAAGAATATAACTACTATAATACTGCCCCTATGTACAAGAATATAACTACTATAATACTGCCCCCTATGCACAAGAATATAACTACTATAATACTGCCCCTATGTACAAGAGTATAACTACTATAATACTGCCCCCTATGTATAAGAATATAACTACTATAATACTGCCCCCTATGTATAAGAATATAACTACTATAATACTGCCAATATGTACAAGAATATAACTACTATAATACTGTTCCCTATGTACAAGAATATAACTACTATAATACTGCTCCCTATGTACAAGAATATAACTACTATAATACTGCCCCTATGTATAAGAATATAACTACTATAATACTGCCCCTATGTACAAGAATATTACTACTATAATACTGCCCCTATGTACAGGAATATAACTACTATAATACTGCCCCCTATGTACAAGAATATAACTACTATAATACTGCTCCTATGTACAAGAATATAACTACTATAATACTGCCCCTATGTACAAGAATATAACTACTATAATACTGCCCCTATGTATAAGAATATAACTACTATAATACTGCCCCTATGTACAAGAATATTACTACTATAATACTGCCCCTATGTACAGGAATATAACTACTATAATACTGCCCCCTATGTACAAGAATATAACTACTATAATACTGCTCCTATGTACAAGAATATAACTACTATAATACTGCCCCCTATGTACAAGAATATAACTACTATAATACTGCCCCTATGTACAAGAATATAACTACTATAATACTGCTCCTATGTACAAGAATATAACTACTATAATACTGCCCCTATGTACAAGAATATAACTACTATAATACTGCTCCTATGTACAAGAATATAACTACTATAATACTGCCCCTATAGATATATGCACAGGTTTAGTTGTCAGTCTCTTCAGGACTGCTGTGTGCACCATGTGGCAGTGACACTGGATACATAACACACGACCCGTCACTGTAGAGAATGATTTGCTGCAGTTATTGCACATTATCTCGCAGTTTCCATATTGTCGCCATCGTAATTCTATAAGGTCTGAGGCCAGAATGATTCTTGATATCAGCGTCTCCATCTTTACACACAGTGGTAAGACAGTACTGATGTCTTCACTCTGGAAATGCCGGAGGGTGAACATGAAAAATCTCAGACAAAAGCAGAGTGACAGGATAGAAGGAATTTCTCAGTGATGTCATCATCAGCGACAGCGATTACATCATCGCTACAAAGTTAACAATGCAAATGTCAGTATTCTACAACAGTGTTTTTAAGCCAAAATCAGGAGTGGGAGATAAATGCAGAAGTCGTGACGTGTACTCAGAGTGATCACTGTGTTATCCGTGGTGTTACATAGGACTGCAGGTGACATCTACTACATTATCTGTACTCAGAGAGTGATCACTGTGCTATCCGTGGTGTTACATAGGACTGCAGGTGACATCTACTACATTATCTGTACTCAGAGAGTGATCACTGTGATATCTGTGGTGTTACATAGGGCTGCAGGTGACATCTACTGCATTATCTGTACTCAGAGAGTGATCACTGTGTTATCCGTGGTGTTACATAGGACTGCAGGTGACATCTACTACATTATCTGTACTCAGAGAGTGATCACTGTGCTATCCGTGGTGTTACATAGGACTGCAGGTGACATCTACTACATTATCTGTACTCAGAGAGTGATCACTGTGCTATCTGTGGTGTTACATAGGACTGCAGGTGACATCTACTACATTATCTGTACTCAGGGAGTTATCACTGTGTTATCAGTGGTGTTACATAGGACTACAGGTGACATCTACTACATTATCTGTACTCAGGGAGCTATCACTGTTATCCGTGGTGTAACATAGGACTGCAGGTGACATCTACTACATTATCTGTACTCAGAGACAGAGAGTCATCACTGTGTTACATAGGACTGCAGGGGACATCTACATTATCTGTACTAAGAGTTATCACTGTTTTATCTGTGGTGTTACATAGGACTGCAAGTGATATCTACTACATTATCTGTACTAAGAGTTATCACTGTGTTACATAGGACTGCAGGTAACATCTACATTATCTGTACTTAGAGAGTGATCACTGTTATCCATGGTGTTACATAGGACTGCAGGTGACATCTACTACATTATCTGTACTCAGAGAGTGATCACTGTGCTATCTGTGGTGTTACATAGGACTGCAGGGGACATCTACTACATTAAATGTACTCAGAGAGTGATCACTGTGTTATCTGTGGTGTTACATAGGACTGCATGTGACATCTACTACATTATCTGTACTTAGAGAGTTATCACTGTTATCTGTGGTGTTACATAGGACTGCAGGTGATATATACTACATTATCTGTACTTAGAGAGTTCTGACTTATCTGTGGTGTTACATAGGACTGCAGGTGGCCTCTACTACATTATCTGTACTCCGAGAGTTATCACTGTTATCTGTGGTGTGACATAGGACTGCAGGTGGCCTCTATTGCATTATCTGTACTCCGAGAGTTATCACTGTTATCTGTGGTGTGACATAGGACTGCAGGTGACATCTACTACATTATCTGTTTTCAGAGAATTATCACTGTGTCATCTGTGGTGTTACACAGGACTGCAGGTGATATCTACTACATTATCTGTTTTCAGAGAGTTATCACTGTGTTATGTGTGGTGTGACATAGGACTGCAGGTGACATCTACTACATTATCTGTATTCAGAGAGTCATCACTGTGTTATCTGTGGTGTTACATAGGACTGCAGATAATACTACTATATCTTTTGTACAGCTCTGCTACATGCGCACACAGTCCAGATGTCCGGTTACCTGCGGCTGGTGACCTGTCTTCTCTCTTGGGTGGGGTTCCCGGATTCTTGGCGGCTTCTCAGGCTCTGGCAGTAGTGGATGTTGGGGTCCGGGGGGCCGCTCCTCTCTCCATCCCCCGGTTATTACATGATTCTGTCCCTCACAGCAACAGGGAAATTACACCGAGCTGCAGATCTGTCGCTGACCAAACAGAATACAGGCGAGGAGCAGCAGGGAGGGGCGGCGGAGAATGTTCTCCAGGCCTGAAAAACGCGTTCTAGCAATGCCCAGAACAGAGGAGGAGGAGAAGCCCCAGGTAAAGCCCAACAATGCAAGCCGAGGAGTCCGTCAGGGATGGAACGCTGATGTTTGTTGTAGTCTACAGGATCCAACAGACCAGTCCGGGACCCCCGGCAGACTAGTCTAGACCCCCGCAGACCAGTCCGGGACCCCTCACAGACCAGTCCGGGACCCCCCGGACAGACTATTCTAGACCACCGCAGACCAGTCCGGGACCCCCCCCGCAGACCAGTCCAGGAACCCCCCCCCGCAGACCAGTCAGGGACCCCCCCCCCCCCGCAGGCTAGTCTAGACCCCCGCAGACCAGTCCGGGACCCCCCCGCAGACCAGTCCGGGACCCCCCCGCAGACCAGTCCAGGAACCCCCCCGCAGACCAGTCCAGGAACCCCCCCGCAGACCAGTCCAGGACCACCCCGCAGACTAGTCTAGACCCCCGCAGACCAGTCTGGACTTTCCCGAGACCCCTCTGACCCCGCAGACCTGTCTCGACCACCACAGAAATGCAGTGACCCCCTGCAAACCTGTACTGACCACCGCAGACCAGTTCAGCTTAGAATATGCATCTTTCATGTAGAAACACAATGATGAATATTAAATCACAAAACTCAAGATAAAAAGCGGACGGCACCGCTGTTACCGTGTAACTTCAAATGATGTGCGGCATACAGAAGCCCAACAGCTGGGAATCTCGGGTGCCAGACCTGGAAACAGTCAATCCTGGGAATCCATGCAAAGAGAAGTGGTCGCACTCATCGAGATGGAAATTTCACTGATTTATTGACATATCATGAACATGTCAAGTCGGGGGAGTGACATAAGGAGTGCAAAGAAGGCTGACAACGGCCGTTTTGCGCTGCTCGAGCGCTTCAACGGGTCTGTTGAAGCGCTCGAGCAGCGCGAAACGGCCGTTGTCAGCCTTCTTTGCACTCCTTATGTCACTCCCCCGACTTGACATGTTCATGATATGTGAATAAATCAGTGAAATTTCCATCTCGATGAGTGCGACCTCTTCTCTATGCATGGATTACAATGATGAATATTTCGCACTTCACCTGTCCTGATCCAAGTAAGAAAACCCAGACAACAACCAATGGAGACTACGGCTTGTGTCATGAAGGTCGGGGTGTGAGACAAGGAAAGGCCGGCTACACGGCGGAGACGGAGAAATCTACGAATATTCCCTCATATCATGAGTCCGGGCTCAGGGGCAGCGCTAATATTCATCATTCACTATTACAGCAGAAGCAGATTCATCATGGCCTGTAGGGAAGGCACAGCGTGCCAATCAAGAGCCCGGCACATACTGAGAATGCTGGGAGATTTCAGCTCTGGGGTATAATGCAGGATGTACCTCAGGATCAGTAATGTATGTACACAGTGACTGCACCAGCAGAATAGTGAGTGGAGCTCTGGGGTATAATACAGGATGTAACTCAGGATCAGTAATGTAATGTATGTACACAGTGACTGCACCAGCAGAATAGTGAGTGCAGCTCTGGAGTATAATATAGGAGGTAACTCAGGATCAGTAATGTAATGTATGTACAAAGTGACTGCACCAGCAGAATAGTGAGTGCAGCTCTGGAGTATAATACAGGATGTAACTCAGGATCAGTAATGTAATGTATGTACACAGTGACTGCACCAGCAGAATAGTGAGTGCAGCTCTGGAGTATAATACAGGATGTAACTGAGGATTATTACATCGAGGTTTACACGCTTTGATGACTGATCACGCAGCTGCTGTCAGTGAATCCTCCGTATTACTGGAAGGATAACTTCAGAAGTGACATCTTACCTTTTTCTTGAACGGATTCATATCTGTGGCTGCAGCGCTGGCCGTCAGCAGTCTGAGCTACATGTGAATGACAATGGCCTCCGCCTCACATATTTCTGGAATATTAATTTCTGCTTCGTTACGAATCATCGTTAATGTCCGTACGTCGGGTCAATGTGATATAATTTCTTTCAGTAGTAAAGATTCATTTATTATGGGTTCAGTTCTGTAAAGCGCCGCGCCCACAACTCGGTACGTGAGGAGTCATTCTCCGCCCCGAGCAATTACTAATTCCCCACAACCTGAAACATTGTAACCAGTTCATGTGATTGTTATATTACAAGATTCCGGTGGATCCGCACCCTGAAATCAACGATTATGGAGCAACTCATAGAACCCAAAATAATGATACCTTATACAGGATCCTCCTTCACTGAAACAGAGCTCCAAATCCCCAGCACAGCAAACAGATAAACATGATAAAGTCCCTGCAGTCAGTCGTCACTAAAGGAAGCAAAGTTTAGACATACTGCGCTCATAGGAGTCTAATTAATCTGTATACAGGGAGCTCCCCCTAGTGGTGGCTGCAGACAGGATCTTATCATGTATCTCTGTATACAGGGAGCTCCTACTAGTGGTGGCTGCAGACAGGTTCTTATCATGCATCTCTGTATACAGGGAGCTCCCCCTAGTGGTGGCTGCAGACAGGATCTTATCATGTATCTCTGTATACAGGGAGCTCCTACTAGTGGTGGCTGCAGACAGGTTCTTATCATGCATCTCTGTATACAGGGAGCTCCCCCTAGTGGTGGCTGCAGACAGGATCTTATCATGTATCTCTGTATACAGGGAGCTCCCCCTAGTGGTGGCTGCAGACAGGATCTTATCATGTATCTCTGTATACAGGGAGCTCCTACTAGTGGTGGCTGCAGACAGGTTCTTATCATGCATCTCTGTATACAGGGAGCTCCCCCTCGTGGTGGCTGCAGACAGGTTCTTATCATGTATCTCTGCATACTGGGAGCTCCAGCTAGTGGTGGCTGCAGACAGGATCTTATCATGTATCTCTGTATACAGGGAGCTCCCCCTAGTGGTGGATGCAGACAGGATCTTATCATGTATCTCTGCATACAGGGAGCTCCAGATAGTCATAGAATCATAGAATCGTAGAGTTGGAAGGGACCTCCTGGGCCATCTGGTCCAACCCCCTGCTCAAAGCAGGATTCGCTAAATCATCCCAGTCAGATGTCTGTCCAGCCTCTGTTTGAAGACTTCCATTGAAGGAGAACTCACCACTTCTCGTGGCAGTCTGTTCCACTCATTGATCACTCTAACTGTCAAAAAGTTTTTTCTAACATCTAATCTGTGTCTCTTCCCATTCAGTTTCATCCCATTGCTTCTAGTCTTTCCTTGTGCAAATGAGAATAAAGTTGATCCTTCTACAATGTGACAGCCCTTTAGATATTTGTAGACAGCTATTAAGTCTCCTCTCAGTCTTCTCTTTTGCAAACTAAACATTCCCAAATCCTGCAACCTTTCCTCATAAGACAGGGTTTGCAGACCGGTCACCATTCTGGTCGCTCTTTTCTGAACTTGCTCCAGTTTGTTGATGTCTTTTTTAAAATGTGGTGCCCAAAACTGGACACAATATTCCAGATGAGGTCTGACCAAAGAGGAGTAGAGGGAAATAATGACTTCACGTGATCTAGACTGTATGCTTCTGTTAATACATCCTAGAATTGCATTTGCCTTTTTTGCTGCTGCATCACACTGTTGACTCATATTCAGTCTGTGATCTATTAGTATACCCAAGTCTTTTTCACATGTGCTGTCACTTAGCCCTATTCCTCCCATTCTATATATGCTTTTTTCATTTTTATTGCCCAGATGTAGTACTTTGCATTTCTCCCTGTTAAAAACCATTCTGTTAGTTGCTGCCCACTTCTCCAGTTTATTTAAATCTTTTTGAATCCTCTCTTCTCTAGTATTAGCTATCCCTCCTAGCTTTGTGTCATCAGCAAATTTAATCAGTTTACCCTCAATTCCTTCATCTAAATCGTTGATAAAGATGTTGAACAATACAGGGCCCAGGACAGAGCCCTGTGGTACCCCACTTGAGACATTCTTCCAACTGGATGTGCAGCCATTTACGACCACTCTTTGGGTCCGATCACTAAGCCAGTTATGAATCCACCTAACAGTTGCCTTGTCCATTCCATACTTAGTCATTTTTTCAATAAGGATTGTATGAGAGACTTTGTCAAATGCTTTGCTGAAGTCAAGATATACTATATCTACAGCATTTCCTTGATCCACCCAATCAGTGATACCGTCATAGAAGGAAATTAAGTTAGTCTGACATGACTTATTAGTTAGAAACCCATGCTGACTCTGTTTAATCACTTCATTCTTATCCAGGTATTGACATACATGTTGTTTAATAATTTGTTCAAAGATCTTTCCTGGTATAGAAGTCAGACTCACCGGCCTATAGTTGCCTGGGTCCACCTTCTTCCCCTTTTTGAAGATAGGAACAACATTTGCTCTTCTCCAGTCTTCTGGCACTTCTCCTGTTCTCCAAGAATTTTCAAAGATTATGGAGAGGGGTTCAAAAATTTCTTCTGCTATCTCCTTCAGTACTCTGGGGTGTAATTCATCTGGACCTGGAGACTTGAATTCATTTAGGTTAGCTAAGTGTTTCCTCACTATCTTTCTGTTTATAGATATCCTGGATTCTTCTATTCCTTTAATAGGACAGTGAATAACAGATGATGTTGCATTTCCTTTCTTAGAGAAAACAGATGCAAAATAGGAATTTAAAAGTTCAGCCTTCTCAACATCCTGTCTTACCATTTCATCATTTTCATCCTGTAAAAATCCTATAGCATCTTTGACTTTTCTTTTACTTTTGACATATCCCCAAAATCCTTTATTATTGCTTTTGACATCTCTTGCAAGCCTCAGTTCATTTTCATCTTTAGATAATCTGATTTGTGCCCTGCAGGTTCTGCAGACAGCATTATATTCTTCTTTAGATATGCCTCCCTCTTTCCATTTTATAAACATTTTTTTCTTCCTTTTTAGCATGTGCTTAAGTTCTGTGTTCATCCATCCTGGTTTCCTTAAATGCTTCCTATTCTTCCCTCTTTTCGGAATTGTTAACAACTGTGCTTTGAGAATTTCATTTTTCAAGATTTCCCATCCTTCCTGGACATTTTTGTCTTTAAGGATATCCAGCCATTGGATCCCTCCAATTCTCTTTCTGAATCCCTTAAAATCTGCCTTTCTGAAATCTAACCTTGACGTCTGAGTCTTCACAGGTCTTCCACCTCTAGTAATCCAAAATTCTAAAATAGCATGGTCGCTACCTCCTAGGGTCCCAGCCACTTTTACCTCCTCAACCATTTCCTCCCTGTTTATAAGGATTAGATCCAAGGTAGCAGTTCCCCTTGTTTTCTCCCCTACCTTTTGGAAGATAAAGTTGTCAGCAAGAGAGGATAAGAATTTCCTTGACCTGTTAGTTTTGCCTGAGAGAGATTCCCAACAAATGTCTGGATAGTTGAAATCTCCCATGACAACTATGTCATATTTTTTGGAGAACTTGGCCATCTGATGCATAAAGAGTTCATCCATATCTTCAGCTTGCACAGGCGGCCTGTAGTAAATGCCTACAATGGTGTCCTTTCCATTGTTCTGTCCTTGTATTCTTACCCAAACAGTTTCCACAGAACTCCCAGTCTCTGAAGCTTCAATCTCTGTGCAGATATACGCGTTTCTAACATACAATGCGACACCCCCTCCTCGTTTATCAAGTCTGTTTCTTGCAAATAAGTTGTATCCTTCTAGTCTTGTATTCCAATCATGTGTATTGTCCCACCAAGTTTCAGTGATTCCAATGACATCATATTTCTTTTCCTGTGTTAGTAGTTCCAATTCTCCTTGTTTGTTGCCCATGCTTTGTGCATTAGTATAGAAACATTTTAGTTTGTGATTGGTTTCTCTTTCTCCAATATTTTTATTAATTAGATTCTTTCGTCTTTGTTCTTCCTTTCCACTTCTAATAGCAGAGTTCTCAGTAGCATTTGTCAGGTGTATGGCTTTTTCTGGTCTTTTGCTTCCCTTCCCATGTTGTTCTAGTTTAAAGCTCTCCTTACAAGTGTAGCAAGGCGACTTCCAAATACCTGCTTTCCAGTCTTCGTAAGGTGCACCCCATCTCTAGCAAGTAGTCCATCGTATAAGTAGTTCACTCCGTGATCCAGAAATCCAAATCGTTGCTGACGGCACCATCGACGTAGCCAGTTGTTCACCTGCAGAATCTTATTCCACCGCCTTGTTCCATGGCCATCCACTGGGAGGATGGAAGAGAAGACCACCTGCGCTCCCAGTTCTTTCACTTTCTTGCCTAAGTCTTCAAAGTCTCTGCAGATGGTTTCCAGGTCGTTTCTTGCGGTGTCATTTGTCCCCACATGTAGTAGCAGGAATGGGTAGTCATCTGTAGGTCTGAAGAGTCCTGATATCCTGTCAGACACATCTTTAATTTTTGCACCTGGAAGACAACACATTTCTCTTGAAGTTATATCCGGTCTGCAGATAGCGGCCTCTGTTCCTCTCAGCAGGGAATCCCCCATGACCACCACTCTCCGTTTCTTCTTCACAACATTTTTCTTTCTCCATCCAGGAGGACTCTGAGGGCGTACAAGGTTGCTGTTTGTTGGCAAAGTCTTATCCTGATGTATTTCTTCATCGTTTTCCTGCGTGAGAGCCTGGTACTGGTTCCTGAGCAGTATGGGTGCTGACTGCCTCCTGATCCTCCTGCTTCTCTGGGTCACATGTCTCCATTCCTCTGTTTCTTCAGGTGCACTTCGAATTTCTTCTCTTTCTGTAACATGAAGAGATAATTCTGCTCTGTCCAAGAACTCTTCACCTTCCTTAATGATCTTCAACGTAGCTAACCTCTCTTCGAGATTTTGCAACTTTTCCTCCAGCAGGGACACAAGCTTGCATTTGTGGCATGTGAAGTTTGGCTTTTCCACTGGAAGTCTGTGAACATGTAGCAAGAAATGCAGCTCACCAAATGGCTCCTGGCCTCTTCCATCTTGAGATTTCTTAAAAACGATGAAAGATGAGCCAAATTATCGGCGCGCGGTTTTTCCAATTTCCTCTTTTCAGCTGCAACGGCCAAAACCCAGTGATCGTTGAGCTCGCGGAGACTCTTCACTTATCCCAGAAGGCACTGGGAATATGCAAATGATCTCCTCAAGACTCTTCCCCTGGTTTTAGTCGTGGCTGCAGACAGAATCTTATCATGTATCTCTGTATACAGGGAGCTCCCCCTAGTGGTGACTGCAGACAGAATCTTATCATGTATCTCTGTATACAGGGAGCTCCCCCTCGTGGTGGCTGCAGACAGGTTCTTATCATGTATCTCTGTATACAGGGAGCTCCCCCTAGTGGTGGCTGCAGGAAATCATGACAGCGTCACAGCAGGTTCTGCTCTAGGGCTGCACTTACAATTACACATTTTCACACCTGAAATCTCCCAGAATGCCCTGCTTCCCATTATCTGGTCAGAACGTCATTTTACACCAGGTTGTAATGTAATAATTACATCTGGGTCACAAATACGTCTAAATGTTTAATCCCATAATTTTCTTGAGTTTAATGAGGAAGACTGAAATAAAGCATTGAAAGACGCCTGAAATAATTGCTGCTGAGCCAACCGGGACACCGAGATATAATGATTAACCCCTAAGAGGCCAGATGGCCCCAGAGTGGTAATCGCCAGACAGCGGTCACGGCTGCCAGATGAACCTTCATATATTGACGTCCCGCAGGTCACGAGGTGGAAACTCTGCCGCGCACGGTACAAGTTTGGAGTTTTCTATTTGTAGCAGATGATAACTGATGTCTCGTGTCGGCCCGGCAGCATCGATCTACGGCCCCGCGACAACCTGCACTGGCCTAATACCTTCTACAGCGGAGGGTCTGTTACAGTGTAGACAGTCCTCTATGCGCTCAGCTCTCCTGCTCTGATCATTTGCTCCAATGTATCAGTCTAGAGTCCGGATGATGGTGTCACAAACCCTCTGCTGTGAGAAGCTTCGGGTCCGGGCAGCCGCCGTCCGCCTCATCTGTGAGCAGTGCCGGATTAGCAGATGGAGACCACAGGTAGCGGATTAACGGACGTGCACAGTAAATATACGCTTCCCTCCGCCGCTATATACCGGTCAGACTCAGGGATACAATGTGTCGGCCATGTCTACACTGCGGGATCGGCCTGAGGGAAATCTCCCATCGAGAACAAGCAGGAAAGGGCCGAATCGCAAGTATTTCTGGTCCGTGTTCTGCAGGGGTCCAGGGAAGGGGCCCGGAGCGGCGTCTCCATGGAAATGGATGACGGGGGGATAAATACACATGGAGATCAGCTGCGGATCTGGAGACGAGGAAACCTCAATATTCAGCCAAAATCCTACAGAAAACGTCATCAATAAGAACAGGGTCACGGCCGAGAGAAGCGAACGGGTCACATCGCTACCTCTGATCAATACTCCTCCGCCGGCCGCCCCATGACACCCACTATGGACACAAGGGCAGATCTCACACTACACACAAGAGATCCTTCCTTTAGATTCTATTTTTTTCCTTAGGATCTACTTCTATATTCATTTCATGAAACTGCCTGATAATCTGACTCCAGCCTTAAAGGGCTTCAATTCCAACAGGCCCAGTGCTGCTCTATCCTGACACTGGAAGATGAATAAGCCGTCCCTTTAAGCAGTAGATTGTGGCGGATCCCTCTGATAATGGATCTCCTGACAATCTGCTCAACTACACAACCCTGTGGTCAGATGAGAGCTGCAGATGAATCTGCCAAGTGCATGCTGCCACCTGGTGGGCAGATTCAGAAAATACAAGGAAACAAAATATGCTGCCACCCAGTGGGCAGATACTGAAGGTGCAGGCAAAATTTTTATAGCTATTACCCAACTTATTAGAATTTTAAAAACCAGCATTAATTTTTATCTACAGTACATGTACACACATATATACCACATACATGTCGGGACTGTGCATTCTACACTACCACAAAATGCTTTAATAAATGCAGCCAGAAATCATGATCAGCATCAAGTGAAATTCAGTCGCACCAAAAAATAATGGAGGGGAAAATACTTTATCAGGGCATTGTATTAGCTATACAGATTCCCATTCACATGTAGCAGTATAAGTAATAGCCGATATATAGGAGTGGCACTGTGGCTCAGTGGTTAGCACTGTATGGTGGCTCAGTGGTTAGCACTGTATGGTGGCTCAGTGGTTAGTACTGTACGGTGGCTCAGTGGTTAGCACTGTACGGTGGCTCAGTGGTTAGCACTGCAGCCTTGCAGTCCTGCGTTCAAATCCCACCAAGGACAACATTTGCAAGGAGTTTGTATGTTCTCCCCGTGTTTTGTGGGTTTCCTCCGGGTTCTCCGGTTTCCTCCCACATTCCAAAGACATACTGATGGGGCTCACAATCTAAATTCCCTATCGGGGACACGATGATAATGTCTGTAAGGGCTGTGGAATTAATGGCGCTATATAAATGAATAAAATAAATAAAATGTATTGTAAAATTCACTGTATGGATATAACCTATGCTCATTGAGAACACAAGCTGCACTCTGCTGCCGCCTGCTGGTGACGTGTGTGCGGTGCACCACACACATTGCACAATTCCTCCCTTACTTATAAGTTTCATAACAATAATGAATTGGAAATATTAATACTTTAGATCCGGCTGCCACATTGCGGTAAAGTTCGCAAACCGCTCCAATCTTCACAACAACTGAGAAATAACGACCAAACCCCCCGGTCGCGCCACAGGGCGGAATGTCACACAAATATCAGAAGACTGGGAGATGTGGGGGAGGGGACGATGGCGGGATCATAATGTTACGGACACCGCTAATGGCGTAAGATTCCCAGACAGGAAGCGGCTTATTACATGTCAGTAACAGATACGTGCCCATCCTGCCAGGCTCAGTGGTCATTAATAAGAGGCACTTCGGATATGTGCCCATTCTGCCAGGCTCACAAATTTGTCGTGTACCGGCTTCTCAGCACGTGACTTGGGGTTGCGCCTGTAAGGGTTAATCTATCTCCTCTCACTCAGTCCAGCATTCAACCTCTGTCCTATGCTGCAATGGGAGCATAAATCACACCCCGACACAGACCATGGACTCCACTTCATACACGCTGCCACCAATCCCCGGACACTCGAGGGAGGAGTCCCAGAAATATTACTACTACTAAGTGCCAATCACCAGGAGCACACACTCGAAGGCTATGGATTCTTTAGAGCACACAAGGTTTAAACTTATTAAAGTTTTAAGCTTGAATACAAAAGGTACAGTGCTTACAATAAAAGGATATAAAAAAATAAGGAAATAAAAAGGGACATACAAATATGCAAAACAGTTATAAAATAAAAGTGATAACCTTACAGAAATATCTAAACCTTGCAGTCTGCTCCCGGGGGGGGGGGGGTTGTGAATATGGATTGGCTCACACCAGCTTGGCTGTTGTGAACTCTCTTAATCCGACTTTTGAGGCAAGGCTCCCTCTGGTGGATACTTCTGGTAGTGGAGCTTGTCAACATGATGTTAACCCAACAGCTTCAGAAGATAATTAGAGGAGTGGGGGTAGTGACTGGGACTACATAAGCAAGCAGACTTCTCTCAGTTGCTGCCGGTCATACTCCTTTCTTTGATTATTGAGGATTTCTGCCTCCTGCCTGATCCTGCATTTTCCAGCTAAGTGTCATTTGCTAAACCCTTTGCATCTGATTTTGCCTTGCTGTCAGGGGTCAGCTTGCTCCCCCAGGGGCTGCTGGCTCCTGCCCTGTATTTTTGTATCTTGTGTTTGTTTGCTCAGTCCCCTGCTGTATTAGCCTGTTGCTAGCCACCAGTTCACACAAGAGTGCTGATATAGTGGGGGCGAGGTTTGTGCAAACCTCAGTAGTTTTGTACATCAGTCATGTTGTAATTGTTAGGGTTTTTGCGTGATTGCAGACAGTGCCTTTTCTGTCCTGTCCTATCTAGTCAGTGTGGGCACCATCATTTGCTCAGTCTATTTTCTTTCTGTGTTTGTGCTTCATCTTGTCTCACCGACAATATATGTTTGGGGGCTGTCTATTCCTTTGGGGATCTGCTCCGCGGCAGTTTAGATTTCACCTTTCTGTTTTTAGGCTTAGTTAGTCCTCCGGCTGTGACGAAGCGTCTAGGGCAACGTAGGAACGCTCCACGGCTACTGCTAGTTGTGTTGTTAAGATCAGGGGTCTGCAATCTCCGGTGTTATGGTGGTATAGCCTATTGCGCTCTCTCCTCCTCGGTGGCCCATTCATAAAACTTGGCTGTCCCTCAGTCTGTGAACAGCTTTCTTTATGTAGAGGCCTAATTTATAGATTTAACCTGGAGATCAGATTTCTGGACCAACCTCTCAGGTAAATATTCTAATTGCTGGTTTGTGACTGGACTCTGGCTGCTCCACCAATCAATACATTATTTTTCTCTGAACGCTGTTTATACAACTTTTCTTTCTCAATACTGTCAGGCTGCAATTTGGCGTCTCCCCTTCAAAGACACTAGGAGGTGTGAAATGTTTCCAATTCCGTGTGTGTTCTCAGGAAGGCCCCCTGGGGACAGGGACCAGGAAAACTCTTCTCAGGATAACATAGGTTGTGACCTTTGTGAAGAGCTGCAGCCTGGAAACATGCTATCATCTTTATGAGACCTGCAGCCTAGAACAGATGTTAATTACTGCTGGGTCCATCCTGCCAGGCTCAGTGGGGATTAGTAAGGGGCACTCGGGATATGTGCCCATCCTGCCAGGCCCAATGGGCATTAGTAAGGGGCACTCGGGATATGTGCCCATCCTGCCAGGCTCAGTGGGCATTAGTAAGGGGCACTCGGGATACGTGCCCATCCTGCCAGGCTCAGTGGACATTAGTAAGGGGCTCTCGGGATATGTACGCATCCTGCCAGGCTCAGTGGGCATTAGTAAGGGGCTCTCGGGATATGTACCCATCCTGCCAGGCTCAGTGGGCATTAGAAAGGGGCACTCGGGATACGTGCCCATCCTGCCAGGCTCAGTGGGCATTAGTAAGGGGCACTCGGGATACGTGCCCATCCTGCCAGGCTCAGTGGGAATTAGTAATGGGCACTCGGGATACATGTCCATCCTGCCAAGCTCAGTGGGCATTAGTAAGGGGCACTCGGGATACGTGTCCATCCTGCCAGGCTCAGTGGGCATTAGTAATGGGCACTCGGGATACGTGTCCATCCTGCCAGGCTCAGTGGGAATTAGTAATGGGCACTCGGGATACGTGTCCATCCTGCCAGGCTCAGTGGGCATTAGTAAGGGGCACTCGGGATACGTGTCCATCCTGCCAGGCTCAGTGGGCATTAGTAATGGGCACCTGTCACCAGTGTACAGCACCATGTGAAGGATTAATGGATCCACTGACGACACAGGATAA
Organism: Dendrobates tinctorius; assembly: GCF_039654945.1. Taxonomy (NCBI): domain Eukaryota; kingdom Metazoa; phylum Chordata; class Amphibia; order Anura; family Dendrobatidae; genus Dendrobates; species Dendrobates tinctorius. Next base: position 3,864,688 of record NW_027361903.1, on the reverse strand, counting down.
ACCGGATTTAACGAATGGAGAATAAAGAGATTTGCAGCTTCCACAAACACTTTGTATTTAATTTGTAAAATCTGTGCTTTCATTTAAGAAATAGAAACTGTTAGTTTCATCCAGCACTCATCAGTCTCACAAATCTCTCCTGTCCTGATCGTTTGTTACAATGTATCAGTCGGGAGTCCGGGATCATTAGAGAATTCTCCAAGGCTGGTTACAATTGTAACAAACCCTCAGATGTGAGAAATAGAAAAGATTCATTGACAGCAATCACAGATATTGAAAATGGTGACAATTCTAAACCAAATGTTCTTCAAATAATCTCCAAAGTGGAAAAACATTTAGTTCTTGAACCTCGTGAAGCTCCTGTAACCGGATCCCATCATCTGCCGCCTCCATCCACCCTCACAACCCCCAATAAGGAACAGAACGAGAAGACGAGACGTTACCTCCAGAACCTTCCCTGTGATGAACTCATGACAAGCCTCACACTTCACCCCGAAGAGGAGCTGATAATCCTTCTCACAGTACGGAGACGCGTCCCTGAGAAAACAAGAAGATCAGCGCGCAATCAATGTCACCACTGGGGGGCAGCACTGAACCTCTCCTGTATATAGCAGTGATAGGTGAGGGGCGGTGCTGGAGTATAAGGGGTGTGGTCTCATTATATCAGTGATGTCATCACCGGGGGCGGGGCTGAAGTATAAGGGGTGTGATCTCATCATTATATCAGTGATGTCATCATCAGGGCGGAGCTGGAAAATAAGGGGTGTGGTCTCATCATTATATCAGTGATGTCATCACCGGGGGCGGAGCTGGAGTATAAGGGGTGTGGTCTCATTATATCAGTGATGTCATCACCAGGGGCGGAGCTGGAGTATAAGGGGTGTGGTCTCATTATATCAGTGATGTCATCACCAGGGGCGGAGCTGGAGTATAAGGGGTGTGGTCTCATTATATCAGTGATGTCATCATCAGGGCGGGGCTTGAGTATAAGGGGTGTGGTCTCATCATATCAGTGATGTCATCACAGGGGTGCGATTGACAACGTCTCACATGTATACAGGCAGGCTGTCAGCAGTAATTGCTGGTGCTGCGGTATAGGTTGTGTGGTCTCTACACACAGGGATGAGAAGATGATGGGGGTGATGATTCCTTCCTTACTTGCTGATATATTCCCCGGTCAGGACCTTGCCGCAAGATTTGCACTTGAAGCAGCCCAGGTGCCACTGTTTGTCCAGGGCCAGCAGCGCTTGTCCATTCTTGATGTCTCTGCCGCAGCCCGAGCAGCCTGCAAACAAGTGGAGAGAAAGACTCAGCAAAATCACCGCCCTGCACACAGAGAATCATGTAAGAAGCTCAGCACACGGCAGATGCTTCCTCCATGTTGTTCTTACAGTGTAACACCCCTTCACACGACCCTAACCCTCCAACCCTTGAAGCATCTGGACCAATCTTCAGTTTTGTGCTCATCCTTTTACTCCTAGAGGCAGAAGTTCCTTATTTCTCAGTCCAGGTCGTTGCCGTATGACCGGATTTTTTGCGGAACAATTTCTATTTGATCTCAGGAAAGATGTCAAACAACAAACTGGAAACCGGAGGAGAGACTCTCGGAGATGCGGAATCAGGAGAAATGATGGAATCAGAAAGCTCAGGAAATCCCTTACTCCAATTATCTGATTCTCATCTCATGCTCTAGTCACATCCCAAGCTGCATTTACAATTCTGCATGTTTATTATCTGTTGTCCGGATGCAAGACCAGGCTTGTGGTAGAGCTTCCTGGGAATAGTAGTCCTTATGCTGGGCAGAGTAGTACAATGCAGCAAGGAATGTCATCGCAGAGCTGATTATTGCTGACTGCAAGCAGAATAGTGACCGCAGCTCTGGAGGTGACTGGAGGAGGAGACATGATGTAACAACAGAATAGTGACTGCAGCTCTGGAGGTGACTGGAGGATAAGACACGATGTAACAGCAGAATAGTGACTGCAGCTCTGGAGGTGACTGTAGCATAAGACAAACTATAAATGAAGATCAGGATGGGACAGTAGATTCCCAAATATAGACATATACAGCTCTGGCAAAAATTAAGAGACCACCACATCCAATCCCTGTCATGGCCGCCCAATCTCCAGACCTGAACCCCACTGAGAACCTCTGGAATGTAATCAAGAGGAAGATGGAGAGTCACAAGCCATCAGACAAAGAAGAACTGCTGACATGTGTGTACCAGGAGCGGCATAAGGTCACCAAAAAGCCGTGTGAGAGACTGGTGGAAAGCAGCCGAGACGCAGGAAAGCTGGGGTTAACAATCATGGGGATTCCACAGAATACTGATCTCTGAACTCTTCCTGAGGTAAAACATTAGTATTGTTGTGTCTAAATGATTATGACCTTGTTTTCTTTGCATTATTTGAGGTCGGCATTGTTTTGTTATTATGACCATTTCTCATTTTCTGAAAATAAATCCAAAATTTAGTGCTTGGAAATTCGGAGACATGTGGTCAGAAGTTTATAGAATAAAAGAGCAATTTACATTTTACTCACAAATATAAAGAGAAAAATCAGAGAAACTGAACATTGTGCAGCGGTCTCTTCATTTTTGCCAGAGCTGTATATATTGTAGGGATTCTACTCGCTAAGGTGCGACGGGAGACAGTCAGGAGGCAGGTTCCCTTAAAGTTCATGCGGTTTATTACGTTATAAACCAAACAGCACGTCACCAAAATAAACAGCCTTCAGTTCAGGAGACAAAGTAACATGGAATGTCCTTTCCTTCAGGCTCAGTCCGCGAGACTCAGCGCACACAGGAGGTGTATACCCCTCACATACAGCTGCCTTGCAGGCCACATTATAAGGGTGTAGCCACAGCCACGAACCCAGCAGCTGACTGGTCACATGACTGTGACCTCACCACAGGTCCTTCAAAACAATAATACAGCAATATTTGTTATGCCTTACATTATGGAGACAAGCCATTTATGAGACACATATCTCCTATCGATTACACGACCCTTAGCCCTGCCACATACCTCCCCCCTCTGCCTAAAGCTGTGGGGCTTGGCACTTTCACCTACCAGGCAAGGGATTCTTGAGAGGGCATCGGCATTACCATGTAGCTTCCCGGCCCTATGCTGTACATGGAAGCTGAAGTCTTGTAGGGCTAAGAACCAGCGGGTGACCCTAGCATTCTTACCCTTTGTTTCCCTCATCCACTTGAGTGGGGCATGGTCAGATATTAACCTAAACTTCCGTCCCACCAGGTAGTACCGTAATGTATCCACTGCCCATTTTATGGCCAAACACTCCTTCTCTACAAGTGAGTAATTTGTCTCACAAGAAGTCAACTTCCTACTCAAGTAGAGAACAGGATGCTCCTCCCCAGGTATCTCTTGGGAAAGGACTGCTCCTACCCCGACATCTGAGGCATCTGTCTGGAGGACAAATTCACGCTTATTGTCTGGGGCCACCAAAACGGGTTGCTAACAAAGAGCTCCCTTCATTTCTCGGAAGGCTGACTGTGCTTCTTCGGACCAGCTGACCATCACTGACTTTGTCCCCTTAAGCAGATCAGTTAGAGGTGCAGCCATTGTGGCGAAGTTTGGGATGAACCTCCTGTAATATCCCACAATCCCGAGGAAGGCTTTATCTTGCTTCTTTAACAGAGGTCTCGGCCATGTTTGAATTGCCTCCACTTTATTGATTTGGGGTTTGATTTTGCCACGCCCCACTACATATCCGAGGTACTTGGCTTCCTTCCTTACCCAAGGCACACTTTTTCGGGTTTATTGTAAACCCCGCCTCCCTTAGAGCGTCAAACACTGCTTGGACTTTTTCCAGGTGAGACTCCCAGTCCGGGGTAAAGATGACGATATCATCCAGGTACGCGGCAGCATATAGCTTATGAGGTGCAAGGATTCTATCCATAGCCCTCTGGAAGGTTGCCGGAGCTCCCTGCAGGCCAAACTGCATCCGGACATACTGGAAGCACCCGTCTGGTGTGGAGAATACCGTCTTCTCCTTGGCTTCCTGTGCCATGGGGATCTGCCAGTATCCCTTTGTCAGATCCAAAGTGGTTATGTACCTGGCAGGTCCAAGTCTCTCGATGAGCTCATCAACGCGTGGCATGGGATAAGCGTCGAACTAGAGACCTCATTCAGCTTCCGGTAATCGTTGCAGACCCTCCATTCACCATCAGGTTTTAGGACCAGGACAATCGGGCTCGACCAGCCGCTCTTGGATTCCTCAATGACCCCGAGTTTCAACATACGTTGCACCTCCTTGGAGATTACCTCTCGCCGGGCCTCAGGAATACGATACGGTTTCAGGTTCACCCGCACATCTGGCTCGGTCAGAACGTCATGCTCCACCACCTTCGTGCACCCCGGCAACTCTGAGAACAGGTCCCTGTTTTTTTGGAGTAACTCCCGGCACTGCTGTTTCTGGGCCTTCGATAGCGACTCCGCTATGGTAACCGCTCCAACCTCCCCTTCTAGGTTGCCCAGCAAGCATGGAGTTACCGCAGGCTCTCTATCTTGCCACGGCTTGATGAGGTTGACATGGTAAACCTGGTATGACTTCTGTCTTCCGGGTTGGTGGATCTTGTAATTTACGTCTCCCAGCGTCTCCACCACCTCATATGGCCCTTGCCACTTGGCCAAGAACTTACTCTCCACCGTCGGGATTAGCACGAGAACTCGGTCTCCCGGATTGAACTGCCTCACTCTGGCTGACCGGTTGTAGACCCTGGCCTGAGCCTCTTGTGCCTGGCGGAGATGTTCTTTAACAATGGGCATCACTTTCACAACCCTCTGCTGCATCAGTGCCACATGCTAAATGACGCTTCTGTGGGGCGTGACTTCGGCATCCCAGGTTTCCTTGGCTATATCTAGGAGACCTCGCGGATGCCGGCCGTACAGAAGCTCGAAGGGCGAGAACCCCGTGGAGGCCTGGGGAACTTCACGGATAGAAAACAGCAAATACGGTAAGAGACAATCCCAGTCTCTACCATCTTTCTCTATGACGTTTCTCAGCATGCTCTTCAGTGTCTTGTTAAACCTCTCAACAAGGCCATCTGACTGTAGATGGTACACTGAAGTCCTCAACTGGGAGATTTGCAAGACTCTGCACAATTCCCTCATCACCTTGCTCATAAAAGGTGTCCCCCGGTCGGTCAGGATCTCCTTCGGCAAACCCGTCCGGGAAAACACATGGACCAGCTCGCGGGCTATACTCTTCACGGAGAAGTTTCTCAGGGGAATGGCCTCAGGATAGCGTGTGGCATAGTCCAGGATGACTAATATATACTGATGGCCCCGAGCTGATTTAACTAAGGGACCGACCAAGTCCATGGCAATTCTCTCAAAAGGCACCTCAATAATGGGCAGTGGCACAAGAGGGTTCCGAAAATGAGATGTGGGGGCAGATAACTGACATGTCGGGCAGGACCTGCAATAGTTTGCTATTTCCCGGTGACACCCAGACCAATAGAACCTCTGTACAATCCGTTCCTGCGTTTTTTCCACCCCCAGGTGTCCCCCCAAGATGTGTGAATGGGCCATGTCCAACACTTTCCGTCTATAAGGGCCTGGTACTATTAACTGCTCTACCACCTCCTCCCTTATTTTCGTGACCTGGTACAACAATTCCCCACTCAACATGAAATAGGGAAACCTTGTGTCTGCTCCCGGCTCTTGTGCAACCCCATTAATGACGGTGACATTGTTAAAGGCTTCCCTCAGCGTGGGGTCCCTATGTTGGGCAGTCCCAAAATTCTCCCCAGCCACCCCTAACCCCCGGGATGTCAGGTACAGGGGACTCTTCCTCTTCATCCCCGACAAGGACACATAAAGGAAACCCGTCTGCCTCTGGTGATGGCGATACCTCATTGGGGTGGATTGGTTCCCTGCTTTTGCTAGCACACTCAGAACCCTTCCCCCACAGATCCCAAAACAGACAGAAATCCCGGCCAATAATTATAGGATGCAACAAATCTCGAACAACGCCAACTTCATGCGACTCGGTGCCATTCGCCGCTTCAATGTTCACCCTGGCCATAGGGTAGTCCTTTGCATCGCCATGTATGCACCGAACGCCAATCTTTTTACCCGGGAGTATATTGAGAGGAAAACTGGCCCTCACAAGGGTCACCAAGCTCCCGGAGTCTAGAAGCGCCATTGCTGCTCGCCCGTTCACCTTCACGGGACACGCTTGTGGCCCCTCGTTAGGTGGCGAATTCACACTGCAAGCTGGATATGCGTAGTATGAACTACGGCGTCCCATGCTGCAGTCCATCTGCTCGGTGGTCTGGGAACAACGGGCAGCTATATGTCCAGGCCCATGGCACTTCCAGCAAATAATATCACTCGTGGGGACCTTGGGCACCGCCTCCCCCACCCCTTTTGACCTTGGACGCACCACCCCTTTTTGGGACTCCGCCCTCTGCTGGGACCCCCAATATGGAATGGGCTGCTTCCCCAAGGAACCTTCCATCCCCTGGTATCTCTCGACCAGTCCAACCAGTTCATCGGCATTTTGGGGATCACCCTGGGCAACCCAAGTCTGTAGGAGTCTCGGCAGAGAATGCACAAACCGATCCATGACCACTCGCTCTACCATCTGTGCCGGGGAAGACGATTCTGGCTGCAGCCATTTCTGGACCAGGTGCAACAGGTTGAACATTTGGGAGCGCGGCGGTTTGTCCCGGTGATAGGCCCAGCGATGAACTCGCTGTGCCCTGGTAGTCATTGTTACCCCCAAGCGTCCGAGAATTTCCGCTCTTAATTTGGGATACTCTCTGGCGTCTTGTACAGTCAGGTCAAAGTACGCCTTCTGGGGCTCCCCCGTTAGGTAAGGGGCCAGTACCTCTGCCCACCGCTCTGGCTGAAGTTTTTCCCTCTCAGCCACCCTCTCAAACACCGTCAGGAAGGCCTCCACATCATCTTCAGGGGTCATTTTTTGTAATGCGCGTCTTACCGCCTTCTCGACGTCGGTGGCATCAGCCCGACCTGGGGTTGGGGCGCTCGTCCTGCCCTCCTGGATGGCGGTTGCCAGAAGCTGCATCAGCTGCCGTTGCTCCTGCTGGCTCTGCTGCCGTTGCTCCTGCTGGCTCTGCTGCCGTTGCTCCTGCTGGCTCTGCTGGAGCTGCTGTAAGAACAGCCTGTTGGCCTCCTGTTGCTGTGTCTGGGCCTGGACCAGGTGTTTCAGCAGGTCCTCCATTATTCCGGGTAGAACTTGCTGCCTTGCTGAAAACTTTACTCAGGACATGCAGCAACGGTCTCACGTCTCTGCTGGGAACTCTGCCCGCACGTCTAGCACCAATTGTAGGGATTCTGCTCGCTTAGGTGTGACGGGAGACAGACAGGAGGCAGGTTCGCTTAAAGTTCATGCGGTTTATTACGTCATAAACCAAACAGCACATCACCAAAATAAACAGCCTTCAGTTCAGGAGACAAAGTAACATGGAATGTCCTTTCCTTCAGGCTCAGTCCGCGAGACTCAGCGCACTCAGGAGGTGTATACCCCTCACATACAGCTGGTTCAAGAGCAGGCCACAGTATAAGGGAGTAGCCACAGCCACGAACCCAGCAGCTGACTGGTCACATGACTGGGACCTCACCACAGGTCCTTCAAACAATAGTAATACAGCAATATCTGTTATGCCTTACATTATGGAGACAAGCCATTTATGAGACACATATCTCCCATCGATTACACGACCCTTAGCCCTGCCACTATATATATATATATATATATATATATATATATATATATATATATATTTATATTTATGGGATGTGTTTATGGGGGGGCCCTTCCTCTGAATTTGGGCTGATGTTTGGGGGCTGCTGCTTCCTCGGGTTTATTCGCCCTGGAGCATTGTGCGCGTATGCTGTGTCTCGGGGGGGATGACCGGTTTCGCGATACCACACAGTACCCGCCTCTGTGCCCCCCCCCCCGCAGTTCTGTGACCCCCGAGGTTGACCCCATGTGGGCAGTTCTGTAGCCATAATCCACACAATGTTCCCCGGAGCGAGAACGCTGGAAATGTGGCGACTTCTGGGAATATTTTACACACGATAAATGCCGCTGCCGCCATTACGGAGGCCGACATCTGACACCGCTCATCCTCGACAGCGACGGTCACCTGGATGTTGTCAGCACAAAGACAAGGAGCATCCAGAGGCCGCAGCAGGTAAGGGCGACTTAAAGGGGTTCTCTCAAATCCGAGTTATTTGGCTGCAGAGGTAAAAGTCATAAAAGGGGAAGCCCTGCCGGGCGTCTGACCCTCAGTTTAGTCACAAGTTTGATAGACTGAGCTCAGGTTGGTGACTGTGGACCTGCTGCCTGGCAACAGTGGATGTTACATTGACAGTCTGGTTGCTATAGAGACAGGGAGGAATCTGCTGTACAACTCAACGCTCAAATGTCCTATAAGAATGGAAAAAAGTGCCAGTGCAAATAAATAATCCTATATAAGAACTGAACAAGTATCAATAGTAGCCCATTCAGCAAAAGGTAAGGACTACCTAAAGTCACATTCAAGTATAACTAGTGCCAGAAACAAAATCTAATGAGGCAAACAAAAATTGTTCAGTGCCTAAAAATAGTAAAAAGATGTAACAATACATAAGACAATTATATATAAATTGTGTCTCTATTCCAATGTCAACAAGTGACACCTTCATGCCAAAAGTTGCTTTACCCATAGTCTCCAGTCAGGGACCAAGTGTGCGTAGCCCCGACGCGCGTTTCACGTGAGCTTCTTCCGGGAGCTGTCACACTGCGCACAAGTGGGGCTGTGCACACTTTGTCCCTGACTGGAGACTATGGGTAAGGTCAACTTTTGGCATAGAGGTGTCACTTGTTGACATTGGTATAGTGACACAATTTATATATAATTGTCTTATACATTGTTACATCTTTTTACTATTTTTAGGCACTGAACAATTTTTGTTGGTCTGAATATTTTTTGTTTTTGGCACTAGTTACACTTGAATGTGACTAAGTAGTCTTTACCTGTTGCTGAATGGACTATTATTGATACTTGTTCAGTTCTTATATAGGATTATTTATTTGCACTGGCGCTTTCTTTTTCTCTTGCCATAACTTGCTCTCCCATCCTTTGAAATCAAGGTGGACCTGATGTGATACACCTGTTGTTTTCACTTTTCAAACTTTGCCTATAAAGGAATTGCTTATTTAATTGTGTGTCTATTTTATATGTATTTTGAATAAACATCTTCCATTTTTATATGTGGGATCTTTGTGCTATCTTCTTTTTTCGGTTCTTGTTTACGTATTTGAGCGTTTCCTATGCTATTATAGCACCCTATACTACTTGGATTGGGATAGTATGAAATAAGAAAACGTGTTCTGGTCTGTAGCTTGTTTGTCTCGCTCAAATGTCCTATACTGTATGTGGGGGGAAGGGGAGGAGACTAAGAAGGGAGGAGTCACAGAGAAGGGGAGGAGCAGCCAGACAGCAAAAAAGGGAGGAGCCACAGAAAAGTGGAGGAGCAGCCAAAGAGCAGAGAAGGGGAGTGGTTACACAGAATGGGAAGGACCACAGACAGAAGAGAAGGGGAGGAGCCACAACAAGCGTAAGGAGTAACTGTGGGTAAGGGGAGGAGCAGCAAGAAATCGGGTAGGGTCAGCTTAAACGGTGGAGCAGATGGAAATCAGAAAAGGGAAGGAGCAGCAGTAACCATAGAAGACGAGAAGCAGCAAGAAAGGGGCAGCAGAGAAAGGGAGGAGCCATAAGGATAGGGAGGAGCTGCTAGAAAAGAAGGGAGGAGCAATGCAGTAGAAAAGTGGAGAAGCAGTGAAAAATTAAGAGAGGAGCCATGCAACAGGGAGGGGGAGGAGCATCAGAATAAGGGAGGAGACGTGCAGCAAGGACAAGGAGGAGCAGCAAAAAAGGTAAGGGGATCCGTGCAGCACTGAAGGGGAGGAGCAGCCAGAAAGGAAAGGGTCAGCAGGAAGGGAGGCTCCCTGCAGCAATAGCAGCAGCTGCTGATCTCCACCTTGGGCTCCCCCTGAGCTCGCACATTAGGGTGGATTCGCCTTTAATCGTCATATACAATTTTGAGGGCACTTACTGCTGGGGGCCGACAGCTCCTTGGCTCCTGGAGACATTGGTTGGGCAGCGCACGCCTGGCACAGGCAGTCTCTCCCATTGAACGTTACTCGATCTCCGGGTGGGAACGGACGCCTGCCGGGGAAGAAAGAGCAAGGTCAGATGGAAGCGATAATCCCAATAAATACGTAGTGATCAGCGGGGAGGACTGAAAACGGCGAGGCCCCAGGGAGCGGGTGACACTTTATAAGCGCAATATGGCGACATCCTCACCAGAGACACGACAGACACGAGCTCAGTTATTTCAGCACAACTTGTGATGGGTTTTGCATGAAAGACTCACTTGCAGGCCGTGCAGGCGAAGCAGGCGGGGTGGTAGGTCTTTCCCAGCGCCGTCACCACTTCTCCCTCCACAAACTCTCCGCAGCCGCTGCACTGCGTCCCGTACATGCGCTGGTAATCCAACGTGCACAGATACTCTCCGTTCTTGATGAAGAAGCCGCCCTGAGCCAAATCACAGCCGCAAACTGCAAAAAAGAAAGAAAACACCGAAGGTGAGAAATGGAAGGGAAACAGAAACAATGGCCAGAACGGACAACCGCCGCAGAGCAGGACATGCGTCCAGACCGGTTGTCGCATTCAATTCCCCAGAGGTGGAAGGAAAATTATTTATGAATCTGCATGCCAGATTTATGCTCCAAGGGCCCCCAAAGATCTCAGCATCCCCCTAATAAACCATCAATGCAGATTACCATATATATTATATACCCACTTTCCACAATTCCAGATACAGCCCTGCTCATCCTGAACTTCCTGGTACATTTAGAATAGAATTCCTCTTTAGTGTTTTTCTCCTTTTTAGTCGCTGTTTCTATGGTTAATGGCGGACAATTATAAAGGTTTCATGAGTTTTTACACTTTTATTGACAAAAACATGAAGTTTCTGTGATGTCTCAATATTTCCAGCACTGCCCTTTATTCCCTAGACTACTGCCTCTCTCCTAGCAGCTGGATATCAGCTTCTGGGCCGATCCTGACTGATGGCTGCCCATTCTTGTCTCATCAGAGGTCAGAGTTATCACAAGTTCTGGATTTTGTTGCTTTTTGAAGATTGACCGCAGGTTCTCAATGGAATGAGATCTGGGAGTTTTCTTACTTTCGACTCTACAAAAACTCTCACTGTCGCTCTTATTCATTCTCGTCTGAACTATTGTAACTCTCTACTAATCGGTCTCCCTCTTACCAAACTTTCCTCCCTCCAATCTGTACTGAATGCTGCAGCCAGGATTATATTCCTCACCAATCGTTACACCGATGCCTCCACCTTGTGCCAGTCATTACACTGGTTACCCATCCACTCCAGAATCCAGTATAAACTTATTACCCTCACCCACAAAGCCCTCCATGGCTCAGCACCACCCTACATCTCCTCCCTCGTCTCAGCCTACCACCCTACCTGCGCCCTCCGTTCTGCTAATGACCTGAGGTTAGCATCCTCAATAATCAGAACCTCCCACTCCCGTCTCCAAGACTTTTCACGTGCTGCGCCAATTCTTTGGAATGCACTACCCAGGATAATTCGATTAATCACCAATACCCACAATTTTAAGCGTGCCCTGAAAACGCATTTATTCAGACTGTCCTACCGCATCAACAAATTAATCTACCGTATTTTTCGAACCATAAGACGCACTTTTTTCCCAAAATTTTTTTGGGAACAATGAGGGTGCGCCTTCTAATCGTAATATACTTACAAAATACTGCGGCGGTGGTCCCGATTTGACTCTGCAGGGCGATGCAGCCTCCGTACCCAGGCTGGCGCGGTGGTCGTGCTCTGTGGAGAGGTGGTGGTGTGGCGATGATGCTCTGTGGAGTGGGGGCCCCGCCGGTATTTGGCGAAAGCCAGGAGGACCCCGCAGATCCACAGCTGCGATGCAGTGGCCTTCGGGAAAGTGGCCGCTGGGGGCGGCGCATGCTCAGATTCAGATCTCGGAAGAGGAGATCTCGTTTGCCGAGATCTGAATTTGAGCATGCGATGCCCCCGTGGTCATTTTCCCAAAGGCCACAGAATCGCAGTAATAGATCTGCGGGGGGCCTCTGGGCTTTGACCAAATGCCGCCGCACCCATTACATAGTGCCAGCAGAGCCCCACTGCACCACAGAGCACCACCGCCGCACCTGTCGTAAAATTCCGGTGGAGGCCTGCCGCACCACAGCCGAACCTGTCGCGAAATACCGGCGGAACCACCGGGAACCTAAGAGGACCACCGCTGCACCAGCCTGGGATGGGATTTACCGAAGGTCACCGCACCGGCCTGGATCACCGAACAACCCCTGTGACCATGCTCCCCTGTGACCACTCCACCTGTGCAGATCCCCCCTCCCCCGGTAAGCTGAATTCAAACTGTAAGACTGACCCCCATTTGACACTTTTTTTTCCCTATTTTCCTTCTGAAAATTTGGGGTGCGTCTCATGGTCCAGTGCGTCTTATAGTCTGAAAAATACGGTAAATATCCCTGCTTGTCCATTCAAAATTTTCTTCATAACCAGAGTCCTCGTATCATGTTCTCACATGTTTTTGCATTTAATAGCCCTCTGTGTCTGTACTGTTACATACTTAGACTGTTATCTGGTTCATGCAGCAACAGGAACACCCGATTCTTACACTATGGCTGGTCCGAACAATGAAAGCAATTACCATCCACCTTTTGTGTCTCCCCTTTTCCCTTATAGATTGTAAGCTTGCGAGCAGCAGGGCCCTCACTCCTCTTGCTATCTGTGATTTATTCTGTGATGTCATTTATTGTCTGTACAAGTCCCCTCTATAATGTAAAGTGCTGCGGAATATGTTGGCGCTATAGAAATAAAATTATTATTAATATTATGTTTTGTTCCCGAGCCACTTAGTTATCACTTTTGTCTTGTGACCTGGACCCCATCATGGGGGAAAGAATCATCTCCACATTGTCCTGGATGAGGAGTTGTTCTTGGAGGAGGTTTAGAGCCCATTATTTATTCCTGGCAGTGTTTTTAGGTATGATTGTGATCCCCACCATGGATGAGAAGCCCCCGCACATGGATGATCTCAGGAGGCTTTATTGCTGGCAGACACAGGATCATTGCAGCATCACCTTCTCTACAGTCTAAAGGGGCTTCATCAGAAACATATCTGCCAGAAGTACAGGGACTGGTCTGCAGGGGACGAAGCAGAGGTGGCGAGGGGATGAGGAAAGTTTATATATTTGTCAATAAAAAATGTGTCAAAACTTATGGAATGTTTATAATTGTTTGTCAGTTACCATAGGAACAAACAACTAAAAAAAGAGTGAAAACACTAACGCTGCAAAATGTGAAAATCAAAATTTGTAGCAGTGTCAAAACTTTTAGCCACAACTGCATATACAGTAGATCAGGGGCGGACCTACCGCCCGTGCAGCCCGTTCATTGAACGTGGGCCCCGGGGGAGAGGGGCCCCCTCCAGCACTGCATGGCTAATTCATGGCTCCAATGATGTGGCTGGGCTGTGTGTGTTCTGTCACTGTGCGCAGAGGACCTGTGAGAGGGGAGGAGTCAGGGGTCACATAATCAGGGTTCTCCGTGTCTATGTGGCTGGGCTGTGTGCGCTCTGTGCGCACAGGACCTGTGAGAGGGGAGGAGTCAGGGGTCACATGATCAGGGTTCTCCGTGTCTATGTGGCTGGGCTGTGTGCGCTCTGTGCGCACAGGACCTGTGAGAGGGGAGGAGTCAGGGGTCACATGATCAGGGTTCTCCGTGTCTATGTGGCTGGGCTGTGCGCTCAGGACCTGTGAGAGGGGAGGAGTCAGGGGTCACATGATCAGGGTTCTCCGTGTCTATGTGGCTGGGCTGTGTGCGCTCTGTGAGCCCAGGACCTGTGAGAGGGGAGGAGTCAGGGGTCACATGATCAGGGGCAGTGTCTGCCTCTGTGTCTGTCTGCACTCCGCAGGACTTTGCTGTGCTGGTTGAGGTAAAGTTTCTGTGTGGGGTGAGGAGGGTTTTACAGTGTGGATGTAGCAGAGCCGCGCATGTACGAGGTGTACAGAGCGGAGCGTGTACGTGCTGTACGGAGCGGAGCGTGTACGTGGTGTACGGAGTGGAGCGTGTACGAGGTGTACGGAGCAGAGCCACGCGTGTACGAGGTGTACGGAGCAGAGCCACGCGTGTACGAGGTGTACGGAATGGAGCAGCGCGTGTACGGGCGTACGAAGCGGAGCTGAGTGTGTACGGGGGCGTACGGAGCAGAGTCGCGTGTGTATGAGGTGTGCGGAGCCGCGCGTGTACGTGGTGTATGGAACGGAGCCGCACGTGTACGAGGTGTACGGAATGGAGCAGCGTGTGTACGGGCGTACGAAGCGGAGCCGAGTGTGTACAGGGGCGTACGGAGCAGAGTCGCGTGTGTATGAGGTGTACGGAGCGGAGCCGCGCGTGTACGAGGTGTACAGAGCGGAGCCGCATGTGTACAAGGTGTACGGAATGGAGCAGCGCGTGTACGGGCGTACGAAGCGGAGCCGAGTGTGTACGGGGGCGTACGGAGCAGAGTTGCGTGTACGAGGTGTACGGAGCGGAGTCGTGTGTGTACTTGGTGTACGGAGCGGAGCCGCGTGTGTACTTGGTGTACGGAGCGGAGCCGCGTGTGTATGGGGAATGTGGAGCCGTGTGTGTACGGAGTGGAGCCATATGTGTACTGGATGTATGGAGCGGAGCCAAGTATGTATGAGGCATACAAAGTGGGCTTTTCCCACGGACACAGGAGTACACGGTAGAGCCCAGAGTAGCACTTTAAAACTCGCACATGATGTTCCACCGGAAGTGATGTGCTGGAAGCTGATGAGGTAATTTCATGAGGAGATTGTGACGGAACCAGGAATGCTTCAGATCCATCACCATGTCCTCCTCGGACAGCGCGGACAGCAGCATCGCCTTGGAATCAGGGATGCTGGCCATGTTAGCGGATCATGATATGTCCTGCATCGGGAGGCTCAGGTGGGCAATACAATGGGAGCCGGGCTGCTATAGTATCTTTATAGAACCTTTCTTTCTTTGTTTCTTTCTTTCTCTGTTCTGTCTTTCCCTCTCTTTTTCTTTCTCTCTCTGTTCTTTCTTTCCCCTCTTTCTTTCTCTCTCTCTGTTCTTTCTTTCCCCTCTTTCTTTCTATGTTCTTTCTTTTTCTTTCTTTCGCTCTCTATTCTTTCTTTCGCCCCTCCCTCTGCTCTTTTTTTCTGTCCCCTCTCTCTGTTCTTTCTTTCCCCTCTCTTTCTCTCTCTGTTCTCTCTTTTTTTCTTTCCCCTCTTTCTGTCTGTGTTCCTTTCTTTTTCTCTGTTCTTTCTTTCCCCTTTCTTTCTCTGTTCTTTCGCTCTCTGTTCTTTCTTTCCCCTCTTTCTTTCTCTGTTCTTTCTTTCTCTGCTTTTTATTTCTCTCTCGCTCTCCTTTCTTTCTCTATTTTCTTTTTGCTCTCTGTTTTCTTTCTTTTCCTTAGTACCAGTCAGTGTGCCCACAGTACCAGCCACTGTGCCCATAATATTAGCCACTATGCCCCTAATAGTCAGTGTGATCAGCAGTGCTAAATGGGTGCGGCTGGGCGTGGACATGGGTGTGACTAGTCGCTAAATGGGTAGGCTTGTGGGTGTGGCCTAGAACTTGCGGCGGCAGCCTTTGTCCCTATTTCTCTTCTTCAATAGTTGGGAGGTATGCTAATTATTTACCTATTCAAATTTACCATGTGGAGCGCCGCGGAGCCGAGGCGCAAAGAGGAGAGCAGCACTTCGGGAGGCGCGTGGGAGTGGATCCTGACAGTGCGAGCGCCGCTGCAGAGGAGCCAGCCCTGAGGTGAGATCAGCGTCAGTGCTGTGCTGCGCTGCCACTGTGGGGGAGGAGAGGAGGAGACAGACTGACTGTCACTCACTGTGCGTGGACGGTGGCTGCAGCCGCAGCGCGTGTCTGTGAAGTCACTGTGTGTCGTGCCCCATAACAAAATGCTGCAGCTCAGGAATGTGCGGACAGTGGATGGATCCTCTTGGTCTGGCCTGTCCTGCCTGCTCCAAGTAAGAGTACCAGAGCTGAGCAGGACTGAGGGACTGGGACCGAGGCAGGCATGATTTTGGGGGGCTCCTGGGGGAGAACTGAAGCAGGGCAGGCATGATTTTTGGGGGGCTCCGTCCTGGGGGAGAACTGCAGCATGGCCTGGCTGCTCATGAATGGGGGGCCCCTGGCCTGGGGAGAAGGGAAGCATGGCCTGGCTGCTCAGGAATGTGGGGGCCCCTGGTCTGGCTGCTCATGAATGGGGGGCCCCTGGCCTGGGGAGAAGCATTGCCTGGCTGCTCATAAATGGGGGGGCCCTGGCCTGAGAAGCATGGCCTGGCTGCTCATGAATGGGGGGCCCCTGGCCTGGGGAGAAGGGAAGCATGGCCTGGCTGCTCAGGAATGTGGGGGCCCCTGGTCTGGCTGCTCATGAATGGGGGGCCCCTGGCCTGGGGAGAAGCATTGCCTGGCTGCTCATAAATGGGGGGGCCCTGGCCTGAGAAGCATGGCCTGGCTGCTCATGAATGGGGGGCCCCTGGCCTGGGGAGAAGCATGGCCTTGGCTGCTCATGAATGGGGGGCCCCTGGGGAGAATGGCTGGTCATGAAAGGGGGTGCCCCTGGGGGAGATGCTTGGCTGCTCATGAATGGGGCGGCTCATGGGGGGAGAAGAAACATGAATCGGGCGGCCCACATAGGGGGAGAAGCAGCATAAACTGGGGGGCCACATAGGGCGAGAAGTACTATGCCAAAAGTAGACCGTATATGGGGAGAGCATTATGAAACAAAGGGAAACGGGGGTGCCTATATATATTACCTGGAGGCTGTCTTGGGCTATATATGTTATTTAGAGGCTATGCTGGGCTGTATATATTACCTGGAGGCTGTGGTGGGCTGTATATATTACCTGAAGGCTGTATATATTAAATGGAAGCTGTGCTGGGCTGTATATATTACCTGGAGTCTGTGCTGGGCGCTGTATATATTAACTGGAGGCTGTGCTGGGCTGTATATGTTATTTGGATGCTGTGCTGGGCTTTATATATTAACTGAAGGCTATGCTGGGCTAGTGGGCTGTATATGTTATTTGGATGCTGTGCTGGGCTTTATATATTAACTGGAGGCTATGCTGGGCTGTATACCATATTTTATTTGGAGGTTATGCTGGGCTGTATATATTAACAACTAGAGGCAATGCTGGGATAGTGGGCAATATATGTTATTTGGAGGCTGTGCTGGCCTGTATATATAATTTGGAGGCTGAAACTGGCAAATAATAAATACAGCCTAGCAGGACCCTACAGATATTATATCCAGCCCTGCATAGCCTCAATATTAGATAATAACAAATAACTTTGTTGCCCTATGAAGGGCGGGAGGGGGGGGCCAAAAATTTCTTGCACAGGGGCCCACTACAGTCTGTGTCCGCCCCTGCAGTAGATATAAAAGTCTACACGCCCAGTTTAAAATACCATATTTTTGTCATGTAAATAATCCTACCAAGATGACTAATTTCAGAACATATTACCCCTTTAATGTCGCCCACAATCTGTACAAATCCAGTGAGAAACACTGAAATCTTTTTGGAAGAAAAATAAATAAAATGTGGTTGCATAAGTGTGTGTGCCCTCCTATAATCGGGGCTGTGGTTGTGCTCAGTATCAGCCGGTCACATTCCCCCCACTTCACACCGTATCAGCGCTCGGCCGTCGTCATTTACAGCGATTCTGATAAACCCCAGAGAAAGTGTCGCTGCTCTCGGAGGATTTTCCTGACATATTCTGTCCACAAACAGCTGACAACACAGCAGAGGATCTCAGTGTGCACAGTTGTCAGTCAGAGGAAGGTGCTAAAACATTTCCCAAGCATAAGATCTACCACTGACACAGTGAAGACGTCATCAAGAAGTGGCTGACAGCAGTGACATTACCGAGAACTGGACGTCCCTCAGATATTGGTGAAAACACAAGAAAAATAATTGTCACATGAGGCTGAAAGAGGCCGACAGCAACATTAGAGGAGCTGCAGGAGCTTCTGGCCAGTCCCAGTTTTGTCCTGCATGTGACCACAATCTCTAATGTTCTTCATATCTCTGGCCTGTGGGGTCGGGGAGAAGAAGGAAGCATTTTCTTACACAGAAAAACATCCGAGCCCGGCAAAGTTCTTCCAGAGCTTCCATCACACGGGCCAGAAGCAGAAACGAGTTCTGTCTGAGAGGGAACTCTTGGTCAGAATTCCAAAAGGTGCAAATCCAATGCCGGTCATCACCATCCCCACTGTGAAGCAAGTTGGGGGCAGCATTGTACTCTGGAACTGGGGCTTTAGCCAAAGGGGAGGGGATTATGAACAGAACAAATCCCAAATATCATACAATTTTACATCAGGACCTTCCGGCCTCTGCTAAAAAGCTGAAGATGAGGAGGAATTTCACCTTTCAGTGACAACTCTTAATGAGCTCCAAATCACCAAAAGAACGTTGTCACCAGAAGATGGGTGTTCTGGAGCGTCCGAGCCCAGATAAGAACCAAGGGGCAATCTATCTGGAGAACCCAGTGATCTATGAGGGATCCTAATGGAGGGGGGCAGAAATCTCAGGGATGCCTGTGCTAAATCTGTTGGAAGATTAGAATAATTAAAATGTTTCTAACTAAATTCCAAGCTTTTAATATGTTCCTTCCCCATGCGGTAGCGGAGGATAACTTATTGATATGTGGGGACCATCTTCAGTGTCCACGACAGTGGGGCTCGGCGGTATGCCATCTTAGTGGAGTGTTGGCAGAGCGTGCGCTCCTCCATTCTCAGGATCGCTGGTGGTCTCAGTGGTTGGACCCTCAGTGATCTATAAATTGTCCATTACCCGAAAGATTATGATGTCACAAAAAACTTGGCAGCAACACTAAAACAAAAGAGGAAATAATATAATCATGCACTGACTGAGGAGAGAGGACAGGGTTAAACGGCAGCAGGTCGCTGTGCAGAATGGCAGCAAAGTGATGGTGGCAACATGCAGCCAGGTAGACACAGATGGGAGGTTTAGTACCGTGCCCACGGGGTTTGGCAGCCGATACCGGAGAGAAGGGTTTCATTGTGTCGCACCAGGAAATCGCGCTCCACTCCTCAGCCATATGATTACTGATGTACGGCAGACGCTGCGCATCACCGGCGCAGGAACAGACCGGCTCCTGCGGAGGAAAGACGCTGCACCTGGTGCTGTGCAGTGTGTATATACAGGAGTGGTACTGTGAAGTGTGTATATACAGGAGGAATGGTACTGTGCAGTGTATATATATACAGGAGGAGTGGTACTGTGCAGTGTATATATACAGGAGGAGGGGTACTGTGCAGTGTATATATACAGGAGGAGCGGTACTGTGCAGTGTATATATACAGGAGTGGTACTGTGAAGTGTGTATATACAGGAGGAGTGGTACTGTGCAGTGTATATATATATACAGGAGGAGCGGTACTGTGCAGTGTATATATACAGGAGGAGTGGTACTGTGCAGTGTGTATATACAGGAGGAGTGGTACTGTGCAGTGTATATATACACAGGAGGAGCGGTACTGTGCAGTGTATATATACAGGAGGAGCGGTACTGTGCAGTGTATATATACAGGAGGAGTGGTACTGTGCAGTGTGTATATATACAGGAGGAGCGGTACTGTGCAGGGTATATATACACAGGAGGAGCGGTACTGTGCAGTGTATATATACAGGAGGAGCGGTACTGTGCAGTGTATATATACAGGAGGAGCGGTACTGTGCAGTGTATATATACAGGAGGAGTGGTACTGTGCAGTGTATATATACAGGAGGAGTGGTACTGTGCAGTGTATATATACACAGGAGTGGTACTGTGCAGGGTATATATACACAGGAGGAGCGGTACTGTGCAGTGTATATACACAGGAGGAGCGGTACTGTGCAGTGTATATATACAGGAGGAGCGGTACTGTGCAGTGTATATATACAGGAGGAGCGGTACTGTGCAGTGTATATATACAGGAGGAGTGGTACTGTGCAGTGTGTATATACAGGAGGAGTGGTACTGTGCAGTGTATATATACACAGGAGTGGTACTGTGCAGGGTATATATACACAGGAGGAGCGGTACTGTGCAGTGTATATATACACAGGAGGAGCGGTACTGTGCAGTGTATATATACAGGAGGAGCGGTACTGTGCAGTGTATATATACAGGAGGAGCGGTACTGTGCAGTGTATATATACAGGAGGAGTGGTACTGTGCAGTGTGTATATACAGGAGGAGTGGTACTGTGCAGTGTGTATATACAGGAGGAGTGGTACTGTGCAGTGTATATATACAGGAGGAGTGGTACTGTGCAGTGTATATATACAGGAGGAGCGGTACTGTGCAGTGTATATATACAGGAGGAGCGGTACTGTGCAGTGTATATATACAGGAGGAGCGGTACTGTGCAGTGTATATATACAGGAGGAGCGGTACTGTGCAGTGTATATATACAGGAGGAGTGGTACTGTGCAGTGTATATATACAGGAGGAGTGGTACTGTGCAGTGTATATATACAGGAGGAGTGGTACTGTGCAGTGTGTATATACAGGAGGAGGGGTACTGTGCAGTGTATATATACAGGAGGAGTGGTACTGTGCAGGGTATATATACACAGGAGGAGCGGTACTGTGCAGTGTATATATACACAGGAGGAGCGGTACTGTGCAGTGTATATATACAGGAGGAGCGGTACTGTGCAGTGTATATATACAGGAGGAGCGGTACTGTGCAGTGTATATATACAGGAGGAGCGGTACTGTGCAGTGTATATATACAGGAGGAGTGGTACTGTGCAGTGTATATACACTCACTGGCCACTTTATTAGGTACACCATGCTAGTAAGGGGTTGGACCCCCTTTTGCCTTCAGAACTGCCTCAATTCTTCGTGGCAGAGATTCAACAAGGTGCTGGAAGCATTCCTCAGAGTTTTTGGACCATATTGACATGATGGCATCACACAGTTGGCGCAGATTTGTCGGCTGCACATCCCTGATGCGAATCTCCCGTTCCACCACATCCCAAAGATGCTCTATTGGATTGAGATCTGGTGACTGAGGAGGCCATTTGAGTACAGTAAACTCATTGTCATGTTCAAGAAACCAATCTGAGATGATTCGAGCTTTATGACATGGCGCATTATCCTGCTGAAAGTAGCCATCAGATGTTGGGTACATTGTGGTCATAAAGGGATGGACATGGTCAGCAACAATACTCAGGTAGGCTGTGGCGTTGCAACGATGCTCAATTGGTACCAAGGGGCCCAAAGAGTGCCAAGAAAAAATTCCCCACACCATGACACCACCACCACCAGCCTGAACCGTTGATACAAGGCAGGATGGATCCATGCTTTCATGTTGTTTACGCCAAATTCTGACCCTACCATCCGAATGTCGCAGCAGAAATCGAGACTCATCAGACCAGGCAACGTTTTTCCAATCTTCTACTGTCCAATTTCGATGAGCTTGTGCAAATTGTAGCCTCAGTTTCCTGTTCTTAGCTGAGAGGAGTGGTACCCAGTGTGGTCTTCTGCTGCTGTAGCCCATCTGCCTCAAAGTTCGACGCACTGTGCGTTCAGAGATGCTCTTCTGCCTACCTTGGTTGTAACGGGTGGCAATTTGAGTCACTGTTGCCTTTCTATCAGCTCGAACCAGTCTGCCCATTCTCCTCTGACCTCTGGCATCAACATGGCATTTCCGGCCACAGAACTGCCGCTCACTGGATTTTTTTTCTTTTTCGGACCATTCTCTGTAAACCCTAGAGATGGTTGTGCGTGAAAATCCCAGTAGATCAGCAGTTTCTGAAATTCTCAGACCAGCCCTTCTGGCACCAACAATCATGCCACGTTCAAAGGCACTCAAATCACCTTTCTTCCCCATACTGATGCTCGGTTTGAACTGCAGGAGATTGTCTTGACCATGTCTACATGCCTAAATGCACTGAGTTGCCGCCATGTGATTGGCTGATTAGAAATTAAGTCTTAACACACAGTTGGACAGGTGTACCTAATAAAGTGGCCAGTGAGTGTATATACAGGAGGCGTGGTACTGTGCAGTGTATATTTACAGGAGGAGGGGTACTGTGCAGTGTGTATATACAGGAGGAGGGGTACTGTGCAGTGTATATATACAGGAGGAGGGGTACTGTGCAGTGTATATATACAGGAGGAGGGGTACTGTGCAGTGTATATATACAGGAGGAGGGGTACTGTGCAGTGTATATATACAGGAGGAGCGGTACTGTGCAGTGTATATATACAGGAGGAGCGGTACTGTGCAGTGTATATATACAGGAGGAGCGGTACTGTGCAGTGTATATATACAGGAGGAGTGGTACTGTGCAGTGTATATATACAGGAGGAGTGGTACTGTGCAGTGTATATATACAGGAGGAGCGGTACTGTGCAGTGTACATATATACAGGAGGAGTGGTACTGTGCAGTGTATATATACAGGAGGAGTGGTACTGTGCAGTGTATATATACAGGAGGAGTGGTACTGTGCAGTGTGTATATACACAGGAGAGGAGCGGTACTGTGCAGTGTATATATACAGGAGGAGCGGTACTGTGCAGTGTATATATACACACAGGAGAGGAGTGGTACTGTGCAGTGTATATATACAGGAGGAGGGGTACTGTGCAGTGTATATATACAGGAGGAGCGGTACTGTGCAGTGTACATATATACAGGAGGAGTGGTACTGTGCAGTGTATATACACAGGAGAGGAGTGGCACTGTGCAGTGTGTATATACACACAGGAGAGGAGTGGTACTGTGCAGTGTATATATACAGGAGGAGTGGTACTGTGCAGTGTATATTTACAGGAGGAATGGTACTGTGCAGTGTATATATACAGGAGGAGCGGTACTGTGCAGTGTATATTTACAGGAGGAATGGTACTGTGCAGTGTATATATACAGGAGGAGGGGTACTGTGCAGTGTATATATACAGAAGGAGGGGTACTGTGCAGTGTATATATACAGAAGGAGGGGTATTGTGCAGTGTATATATACAGAAGGAGGGGTACTGTGCAGTGTATATATACAGGAGGAGGGGTACTGTGCAGTGTGTATATATACAGGAGGAGGGGTACTGTGCAGTGTATATATACAGGAGGAGCGGTACTGTGCAGTGTATATACAGGAGGAGTGGTACTGTGCAGTGTGTATATACAGGAGGAGTTGTACTGTGCAGTGTGTATATACAGGAGGAATGGTACTGTGCAGTGTGTATATACAGGAGGAGTTGTACTGTGCAGTGTATATATACAGGAGGAGTGGTACTGTGCAGTGTATATATACAGGAGGAGTGGTACTGTGCAGTGTATATTTACAGGAGGAGTGGTACTGTGCAGTGTATATATACAGGAGGAGCGGTACTGTGCAGTGTACATATATACAGGAGGAGCGGTACTGTGCAGTGTATATATACAGGAGGAGTGGTACTGTGCAGTGTATATATACAGGAGGAGTGGTACTGTGCAGTGTGTATATATACAGGAGGAGGGGTACTGTGCAGTGTATATATACAGGAGGAGCGGTACTGTGCAGTGTATATACAGGAGGAGGGGTACTGTGCAGTGTGTATATATACAGGAGGAGGGGTACTGTGCAGTGTATATATACAGGAGGAGCGGTACTGTGCAGTGTATATACAGGAGGAGTGGTACTGTGCAGTGTATATATACAGGAGGAATGGTACTGTGCAGTGTGTATATACAGGAGGAGTTGTACTGTGCAGTGTATATACACAGGAGGAGTGGTACTGTGCAGTGTATATATACAGGAGGAGTGGTACTGTGCAGTGTATATATACAGGAGGAGGGGTACTGTGCAGTGTATACAGGAGGAGTGGTACTGTGCAGTGTATATATACAGGAGGAGTGGTACTGTGCAGTGTGTATATACAGGAGGAGTTGTACTGTGCAGTGTATATACACAGGAGGAGTGGTACTGTGCAGTGTATATATACAGGAGGAGGGGTACTGTGCAGTGTATACAGGAGGAGTGGTACTGTGCAGTGTATATATACAGGAGGAGTGGTACTGTGCAGTGTATATATACAGGAGGAGTGGTACTGTGCAGTGTGTATATACAGGAGGAGTGGTACTGTGCAGTGTATATATACAGGAGGAGTGGTACTGTGCAGTGTATATATACAGGAGGAGTGGTACTGTGCAGTGTGTATATACAGGAGGAGTGGTACTGTGCAGTGTGTATATACAGGAGGAGTGGTACTGTGCAGTGTATATACACAGGAGGAGGGGTACTGTGCAGTGTATATATACAGGAGGAATGGTACTGTGCAGTGTATATATACAGGAGGAGTTGTACTGTGCAGTGTATATATACAGGAGGAGCGGTACTGTGCAATGTATATATACAGGAGGAGTGGTACTGTGCAATGTATATATACAGGAGGAGGGGTACTGTGCAGTGTATATACACAGGAGGAGGGGTACTGTGCAGTGTATATATACAGGAGGAATGGTACTGTGCAGTGTATATATACAGGAGGAGTTGTACTGTGCAGTGTATATATACAGGAGGAGTGGTACTGTGCAGTGTATATATACAGGAGGAATGGTACTGTGCAATGTATATATACAGGAGGAGGGGTACTGTGCAGTGTATATACACAGGAGGAGGGGTACTGTGCAGTGTATATATACAGGAGGAATGGTACTGTGCAGTGTATATATACAGGAGGAGTGGTACTGTGCAGTGTATATATACAGGAGGAGTGGTACTGTGCAGTGTATATACACAGGAGGAGGGGTACTGTGCAGTGTATATATACAGGAGGAATGGTACTGTGCAGTGTATATATACAGGAGGAGCGGTACTGTGCAATGTATATATACAGGAGGAGTGGTGCTGTGCAGTGTATATATACAGGAGGAGGGGTACTGTGCAGTGTATATACACAGGAGGAGGGGTACTGTGCAGTGTATATATACAGGAGGAATGGTACTGTGCAGTGTATATATACAGGAGGAGTGGTACTGTGCAGTGTATATATACAGGAGGAGTGGTACTGTGCAGTGTATATACACAGGAGGAGGGGTACTGTGCACTGTATATATACAGGAGGAGCGGTACT
Organism: Dendrobates tinctorius; assembly: GCF_039654945.1. Lineage (NCBI taxonomy): Eukaryota > Metazoa > Chordata > Amphibia > Anura > Dendrobatidae > Dendrobates > Dendrobates tinctorius. The sequence continues at coordinate 3,839,442 of NW_027361903.1, read as the reverse complement.
GTGCAATGTATATATACAGGAGGAGTTGTACTGTGCAGTGTATATATACAGGAGGAGCGGTAATAATAATAATAATAATCTTTATTTATATAGCGCCAACATATTCCGCAGCGCTTTACAGTTTAACAGTTTCAAAACACAAGTCATAAGTAACAACGCTAACAATACAATAATTGAAGCAAAATAAGACGAAATAAGCCGCCCCTGCTGGTGAGAGCTTACAATCTACAATGAGGTGAGGGAGATACAGAGTACAGGTGTGTATTCACAATGGTGTATTTACAATGAAGGTCCAGCCATCTTGCGGGAGTGAAGGATGGATGGAGATAGTGAATGGGCTACTCACGCACACTTACACAGAGAATGACTTTGATTAGTGAATGTGATAGGCCGCTCTGAACAAGTGAGTTTTGAGGGAGCGCCTAAAACTATGCAAATTGTGGATAGTCCTGATTTCTTGGGGTAGAGCATTCCAGAGGATAGGAGCAGCACGGGAGAAGTCTTGGAGTGGGAGGTACGGATTAGTGCAGAGGTTAGTCGAAAGTCATTTGCAGAGCGCAGCGATCGGCTAGGCCGATAGACAGAAATGAGGGAAGAAATGTAAGGGGGTGCCGCACTGTGGAGAGCTTTGTGGGTGAGAACAAGTACTGTGAATTGGATCCTATAATGAATGGGCAGCCAGTGTAAGGACTGGCGAAGAGCGGATGCGTCCGAGTACCGATTAGCCAGATGGACGATCCTGGCCGCTGCATTAAGTATGGACTGGAGGGGGGATAGTAGAGTGACGGGGAGGCCAATTAATAGAGCATTGCAGTAATCCAGGCGGGAGTGGATCAGGGCGACAGTGAGAGGTTTTTGTTGTTTCCATGGCGAGAAAAGGGCGGATTCTAGAGATGTTCTTTAGGTGTAAGCGGCACGAGCGGGCAAGAGATTGTATATGGGATGTGAAGGAGAGATTGGTGTCAAACAAAACACCCAGACAGCGCGCCTGCTGCCGGGGTGTTATTATGGTACCATCCACGGAGAGGGAAATGTCAGATTTAGGGAGGTTAGTAGACGGCGGGAGCAGAAGAAGTTCAGTTTTAGAGAGGTTGAGTTTCAGATAGAGAGTGGACATGATATTGGAGACTGAGGACAGACAGTCACTGGCGTTCTGTAGTACAGCGGGGATAAGGTCGGGGGAAGATGTGTATAGTTGTGTCATCAGCATAAAGATGGTACTGAAAGGCAAATCTGCTGATGGTCTGTCCAATTGGGGCTGTGTAGAGAGAGAGAAAAGAAGGGGACCAAGGACTGAGCCCTGAGGTACCCCAACAGTGAGAGGAAGAGGAGATGACGTGGAGCCAGAGAACAAAACACTGAAGGAGCGGTCAGAGAGATAGGAGGAGAACCAGGAGAGAGCAGTGTCCTTAATGCCTAGTGACTGGAGCCTAGAGAGTAGGAGATGGTGGTCAACAGTATCGAAAGCTGCAGAAAGGTCAAGAAGAATGAGCAGAGAGTGGTCACCATTACGTTTTGCTGTCAGAAGGTCATTGGTCACTTTGATGAGTGCAGTTTCAGTCGAATGTAAGGGGCAGAAGCCAGACTGTGAAGGGTCTAGGAGGTAGTGAGTGGAGAGGTAACGGGTAAGGCGGGAGTAAACTAGGCGTTCCAAAAGTTTAGAGATGAAGGGGAGATTGGAGACTGGTCTGTAATTGTTTGTGCAGGATGGGTCGAGAGCAGGTTTCTTTAGTAATGGAGTAACAATGGCGTGTTTGAAGGAGGATGGGAAAATGCCCGAGGAGAGGGAGAGATTAAAGATTGTAGTTAGGTGGGCTGTGACGACTGGAGAGACTGGAGGAGATGTGAGGGCATGGGGTCGGTAGTGCATGTAGTCGGACGAGAAGAAGAGAGGAGTCTGGAGACTTCTTCTTCTGTGATGGGATCAAATGTGGAAAGTGAGCCAGGTACTGTGCAGTGTATATATACAGGAGGAGTGGTACTGTTCAGTGTATATATACAGGGGGAGCGGTACTGTGCAGTGTATATATACGGGAGGAGCGGTACTGTGCAGTGTATATATACGGGAGGAGTGGTGCTGTGCAGTGTATATATACAGGAGGAGTGGTGCTGTGCAGTGTATATATACAGGAGGAGTGGTACTGTGCAGTGTATATATACAGGAGGAGCGGTACTGTGCAGTGTATATATACAGGAGGAGCGGTACTGTGCAGTGTATATATACAGGAGGAGCGGTACTGTGCAGTGTATATATACAGGAGGAGCGGTACTGTGCAGTGTATATATACAGGAGGAGCGGTACTGTGCAGTGTATATATACAGGAGGAGCGGTACTGTGCAGTGTATATATACAGGAGGAGCGGTACTGTGCAGTGTATATATACAGGAGGAGCGGTACTGTGCAGTGTATATATACAGGAGGAGCGGTACTGTGCAGTGTATATATACAGGAGGAGTGGTACTGTGCAGTGTATATATACAGGAGGAGCGGTACTGTGCAGTGTATATATACAGGAGGAGCGGTACTGTGCAGTGTATATATACAGGAGGAGTGGTACTGTGCAGTGTATATATACAGGAGGAGGGTACTGTGCAGTGTATATATACAGGAGGAGTGGTACTGTGCAGTGTATATATACAGGAGGAGTGGTGCTGTGTGTGCATTTATAGGAGCAGATGCTGATGACTCACGTACGTGTCCTGTAGGTTCCATGACTCCTTCCTCTTGCAGGCTTCCTATACAGCTCTGTATTCTGGGGTCTCGGGGCAGCGCCCCTCTCTTTTCCTGTTCGCACTCACCTGGGTCTCATCTGCCGGCTCGCTCTCCTTCAGGCTCCCACGTCCCTGTCCTATGGTTCCCGGCACGGAGGCGGCAGTCGTGGACACTTATTATTCTTTATCTACCACAAACTTTATTTCCCAGCGAAGTTCTGCTGAGACTCATTGCACCGCACATAAATAATAACAGAGCGCCTGGCGCTGCGCCATCCCCGCCGTCCTCCGAGAGCTCATTCAATTAGTCTCAATTAAAAACACAAGAGGTTCAGAACGGCAGACGATCGCCAGAACCGAAAATGGCAAAATTAAAAAACGTAATGAGGCTCCTGCATCCGTCTACCACGATGGCGCCCTACACACCCGTGTGATATACTGGACATGAAGCTGATCGGCCGGATAGAGGAATGTTCTTCTAATAGACTCCGCATCACTTCCACAGTCCCTGCCGCGCTCGGTACGGCCTCAGTCACATACGAGTTCTCGCCGCTTTCTCTGTTAGGCCGGAGTCACACTAGAGAGAAATACGGACGAGTGCTACGCAAGAGAAAACTCACACAGCACTCGGAACAAGGTTAATCTATGGGGCAGCTCCCATCAGCCGATTGTTTCTCGCCCGTATTATGCGAGCGATTTCCACCGTATCTCGTCCGAGACTCAACAATGCAGGTCTATGGGTGCGAGAAAAAAAAAACGGATTACACACGGACCATGCGTGTGACTTGCGAGAAATACGCACCGGTGTCCTTTAACAAAAACCGGCAATTCAGTGCGCTATATTGTAAAATCACACTGACCGTTCAAAAGTTTAGGGTCACTCAGAAATTTCTTTATTTTTGAAAGAAAAGCACAGTTTTTTTCCAATGCAGCTAACATTAAATGATTCAGAAATACACTCCATACATTGTTAATGTGGTAAATGACTATTCTAGCTGCAAACGTCTGGATTGTAATGCAATATCTTCATAGGTGTATAGAGGCCCATTTCCAACAACCATCACTCCAGTGTTCTTATGGTACTTTGTGTTTGCTACTTGTGTAAGAAGGCTAATGGACGGTTAGAATACCCTTGAAAACTCTTGTGCAAGTATGTTAGCACAGCTGAAAACAGTTTGGCTGATTAGAGAAGCTATAAACCTGACCTTCCTTTGAGCTAGTGGAGAATCTGGAACTCTACATTTGTTGGTTTCATTAAACTCTCAAAATTGCCAGAAAAAAAGGACTTTCATGTGAAACTCGACAGTCTATTCTTGTTCTTAGAAAGCTATTCCAAGTGAGAAGATGGCAAGAAACTGAAGATTTCCTACAATGGTGTGTACTACTCCCTTCAGAGGAGAGCAAAAACAGGCTCTAACCAGAGTAGAAAGAGAAGTGGGAAGCCGCGCTGCACAACGGAGCAACAAGACAAGTACATTAGAGTCTGTAGTTTGAGAAATCGACGCCTCACAGGTCGTCAACTGGCAGCTTCATTAAATAGTACACACAAAACGCCAGTGTCAATGTCTACAGTGAAGAGGCAACTCCGGGATGCTGGCCTTCAGGGCAGAGTGGCAAAGAAAAAGCCATATCTGAGAGTGGCTAATAAAAGGAAAAGATTAATATGGGCAAAAGATAAAAGGAAGATTGGTAAAAAGTGTTATGGACAGACGAATCCAAGTGTGAGGTGTTTGGATCACACAGAAGAACATTTGTGAGACACAGAACAACTGAAAAGACGCTGGAAGAGTGCCTGACAACATCTGTCAAGCATGGTGGAGGTAATGTGATGGTCTGGGGTTGCTTTGGTGCTGGTAAAGTGGGAGATTTGTACAAGGTAAAAGGGATTTTGAATAAGGAAGGCTATCACTCCATTTTGCATCGCCATGCCATATCCTGTGGACAGCGCTTGGAGCCAATTTTATCCTACAACAGGACAATGACCCAAAGCACACCTCCAAATTATGCCAGAACTATTTAGGGAAGAAGCCGGCAGCTGGTATTCTATCTGTAACGGAGTGGCCAGCGCAGTCACCAGATCTCACCCCCATTGAGCTGTGGTGGGAGGAGCTTGACCGTATGGTACTAAAAAGTGCCCATCAAGCCAAATTGTGGGAGGGGCTTCTGGAAGCATGGGGGGAAATTTCTCCAGATTACCTCCGCAAATTAGCTGCTAGAATGCCAAAGGCCTGCAATCCTGAAATTGCTGCAAAGGAGCATTCTGTGACCAAAGCAAAGTTTGAAGGAGAAAATTATTATTTCAAATAAAAATCTTTTTTTCAAACATTGTCAATGTCTGGACGAGATTATAAATTCATTTGATACAGGAAAGATGTATATCTTTGTATCTTTGTACCGTGTTAGCCAGTAGATAGAAAAATATTCAGGATTGAGAGTCCTCAGTGGTTGATGCCTTTTAATGGCTACCTGAAAAGATGGTAACACATTGCAGCTTTCCAGACTCCTCAGGTCTCTTCATCAGGCATTGACTAATACAACATCTGAAGAGTCACATATTTATGCACAATACAGCCTAGAAAAAATGCAATAGATAAGACAAGTGATGTGAAGCAGAACTAGACCCCAATCAGAGGACCATAAAACATCCGGACTCCTTATCTATGAACTGGTCCAATGTTTATATTTATGTTTCTCCCTCTCCCATATTGATAGTTCTACTTCACGTCACTTGTCTTATCTATTGTGTTATTTCTGTGCTGTCTTGTGTATAAATATGTGACTCTTCAGATTTTGTATTAGTCTAGCCTGAAGAAGAGACCTGAGGAGTCTGGAAAGCTGCAATGCGTCACCATCTTTTCAGTTAGCCATTAAAAGGTATCAACCAATGAGGACTCTCAATTCTGAATATAAATTCATTTGGTAACTCATGTGATTAATAAAAGTATGAGTTTTCATGGAAACCACAAAATTGTCTGGGTGACCCCGAAACTTTGCAACGGTAGTGTGTATACCAGTGACACACACATATATATATTTATATTTCATAGAGATATAGATAGCAGAATCGGTTAAAATTCAATTGTCGTCATCTGTAAAATCACTGCAGAACCCGACAGGATGAGACATTGGTTACATACAGTGAACCATGGCATATCCGTTAGATTTATATATGTCCCTCACCAATAATGTTAGTAGTGTGTTTGTGTGTAAAATTTTGGAGCTTTAGTTGTTAAAGGATTAATTCAAGGAAAAAACTTGTGTGGGCTCCCAAGAGAGGACAAGCCAGTGACTGAGGGCAGAAATTAATAGCCAGCGGTAGTCACTGAGGCTGCGCAGCCTCCCCGCCTGACCCGCGGTGAACTCACCAGCGTGGGAAAGTATTCAGTAACTTTCCCACGCTAATCAGTTCTTCTCCGGTCAGGCGGGGAGGCTGCGCAGGCAGTTTTTCCTTCATTACTCCGTGGTTTACAGTTGGGCCGCTCGTATTAGCACCGCTCCCGGTTGTAAACTATTTAACCCCTTCAGATGGATTGCAGCGTGGGACTTGACTGTACGGTCGACAGGTATGGGATAGTGTTGCTTTTTTATTGGAGAATGATGGCTTCGCTTGGATTGGGAGTGAAATAAAGATGGAAAAAATGTGTGTTTATCTCATACTATTGGATTAACAATGGATAGGTGTCTTATTGAACCTCTACATTATTAACCAGGCTTAATGTCATCTTACAATAGCAAGGTGACATTAACCCCTTATTACTCCATATGCCACCTGCTACAGGGGAATGGGAAGAGAGTGGGTACCTGCCAGAATAAGTGCATCTTACAGATGCTCGTATTCTGGGGTGGCTGGCGGCAGATTTTTTTTAGCGGGGGGGGGGGCAAAAACAATGGTCCCTCTCTAGGCTATTAATATCTGCCCTCACTCACTGGCTTGTCCTCTCTGGCGGAGAAAATTGGGTGGGAGCTGACGCAAGTTTTTTCCGTGAATTAATCCTTTAATTTAACACCTACAGCTCCAAAGATTTTACACACATACGCTACTAACATTATTAGTGAGGGACATATATAAATCTAACGGATATGCAATGGATTACTGTATGTAACTCATGTCTCATCCTGTCGGGTTCTGTAATGATTTTACAGATGCCTGCAATTGAATTTTAACCGATTCTGCTAGAGATATAAATATATATATATATATATATATATATATATATATATATATATATATATATATATATATATATATATATATATATATACACACACACACACACACACTATATACACACTGTATATATGTTTTCATCAATATTTGAGGCCATGGACCCATTATTTGTCCATTCTGCAAACCAGCGAGAAAATCTCGCCGTACGGATGTCACATGGATCCTCGCATTGCACACGGCTGACAGACGGATCACTGCTCAGGGAAAATTTCTGTGATTCTCGTCTGTAGAACACGGACCATATTTTTATACATTGTGTGTGACTCCGGCCTTACGGATAGAGCCCGAACCTAGTAAAATCTAATAGTTTGCACCAAGAATGGAGACAATTCTGATTATGATCCGACTCGCTGCTCAAACTCGCCAATGGAAGTGTATGAGTCTGTGGAAAAAAAAAAATTGTGCAGTACTCAATGAAAAACGGGCAGAACACGGCCGGCATCTGACTATTAGGAGAATCTTCCAGCAGATTTTATTTGCATAAAAAAAATGAAAAATTGATGGTAAAACAACAGACACCGAGCAAACATTGATATCTCATCCTAAATTGTGATGAACATCGGTCAAGTTTCAGCACAAAAGAAAAATCAATGACGTCTGAATGACGGACTGTCCGGCGATTGTGCGGCTCATCTCCCCTCGGACTGTCCGGCGATTGTGCGGCTCATCTCCCCTCGGACTGTCCGGCTCATCTCCCCTCGGACTGTCCGGCGATTGTGCGGCTCATCTCCCCTCGGACTGTCCGGCGATTGTGCGGCTCATCTCTCCTCGGACTGTCCGGCGATTGTGCGGCTCATCTCTCCTCGGACTGTCCGGCGATTGTGCGGCTCATCTCCCCTCGGACTGTCCGGCGATTGTGCGGCTCATCTCCCCTCGGACTGTCCGGCGATTGTGCGGCTCATCTCCCCTCGGACTGTCCGGCGATTGTGCGGCTCATCTCCCCTCGGACTGTCCGGCGATTGTGCGGCTCATCTCCCCTCGGACTGTCCGGCGATTGTGCGGCTCATCTCCCCTCGGACTGTCCGGCTCATCTCCCCTCGGACTGTCCGGCGATTGTGCGGCTCATCTCCCCTCGGACTGTCCGGCGATTGTGCGGCTCATCTCTCCTCGGACTGTCCGGCGATTGTGCGGCTCATCTCCCCTCGGACTGTCCGGCGATTGTGCGGCTCATCTCCCCTCGGACTGTCCGGCGATTGTGCGGCTCATCTCCCCTCGGACTGTCCGGCGATTGTGCGGCTCATCTCCCCTCGGACTGTCCGGCGATTGTGCGGCTCATCTCCCCTCGGACTGTCCGGCGATTGTGCGGCTCATCTCCCCTCGGACTGTCCGGCGATTGTGCGGCTCATCTCCCCTCGGACTGTCCGGCGATTGTGCGGCTCATCTCCCCTCGGACTGTCCGGCGATTGTGCGGCTCATCTCCCCTCGGACTGTCCGGCGATTGTGCGGCTCATCTCCCCTCGGACTGTCCGGCGATTGTGCGGCTCATCTCCCCTCGGACTGTCCGGCGATTGTGCGGCTCATCTCCCCTCAGATTGTACGGCGATTGTGCGGCTCATCTTCCCTCAGATTGTACGGCGATTGTGCGGCTCATCTCCCCTCGGACTGTCCGGCCATTGTGCGGCTCATCTTCCCTCAGATTGTACGGCCATTGTGCGGCTCATCTCCCCTCGGACTGTCCGGCGATTGTGCGGCTCTTCCTGGTGTGATGGCAGAACGGTGCTGTGCGCTCTGAGCCAATCAGATGTCTCCTGACTCCCGTTTCTGTACCACTGTGAGTAGAGAGAAGCTGCAGCTGCATCCCCCTCCTCCCTCTCTGAGATCTCCTGTATTCATCCACCTTGTAACAATGTGTCAGTGCTGCTGATGTGCTTCGCTCACAGAGGATTATCTGCACGGATACACGATATCTCACCAACTATACAGAGTAATTGCACTTGTATATTTTTATTTCTTGTTTTCAAGCGTCGAGAAGGGTAAAATTGCAGAGTTGTGTATAAATATAAATGCTGTGCCTTTTTCCGCCATTTGTGCCTCGGCTCCTCGCCATCTTCATCATACACTGATTAACCCCTTATTTCTATAACCCCGGAGCCAGTAACAGACGGAGGAGAGGACGGGTCGATTTTCTGGAAGGTTTCTTATTCTGAATCTTCTTCAAGGTCTTCAGTAAAAATAACTTTGTGGAGCTCGGAGCGGCGGCTCCAAGGATCGACAGACTCCTGCGGAGTCCATCGCCCTACATTACTCTGTGGCCCGGCCGCCAGCGACTCCACAGCCCCCCGGCGATCAGCGGATCCATAATATCAGAGAAACCCACCGGGAAGAAAGGAACTTGTGACCCCAACTAGAGGCTCCAACAAAGGGCCAGTGGTGGATATGTGCAAAAGTGAGGTATCCAAGCCGGATAGTAGTGCTTAAAGCTGTGGCATCTCAGCCGGAGGACGGCGTCTATAACTGTGGTATCTCAGCCGGAGGACGGCGTCTATAACTGTGGTATCTCAGCCGGAGGACGGCGTCTATAACTGTGGTATCTCAGCCGGAGGACGGCGTCTATAACTGTGGTATCTCAGCCGGAGGACGGCGTCTATAACTGTGGTATCTCAGCCGGAGGACGGCGTCTATAACTGTGGTATCTCAGCCGGAGGACGGCGTCTATAACTGTGGTATCTCAGCCGGAGGACGGCGTCTATAACTGTGGTATCTCAGCCGGAGGATGGCGTCTATAACTGTGGTATCTCAGCCGCATAATAGCGTCTATAACTGTGGTATCTCAGCCGGAGGATGGCGTATATAACTGGTATCTCAGCCGGAGGACGGCGTCCATAACTGTGGTATCTCAGCCGGAGGATGGCGTCCATAACTGTGGTATCTCAGCCGGAGGACGGCGTCCATAACTGTGGTATCTCAGCCGGAGGACAGCGTCCATAACTGTGGTATCTCAGCCGGAGGATGGCGTATATAACTGTGGTATCTCAGCCGGAGGATGGCGTATATAACTGTGGTATCTCAGTCAGATGATGATAGTGTATAGAACTACTGTATCTCAGCTGAGCGATGTATATATAAAGCCATGTGATCGTGGATATAACTTTTGTACATAATATCTTAGCAGAAAGATACAATATATATAACTGCTGTATCTCAGCAGAATGATGAGTAATTGCTGTATCTCAGCCAGATGATGGTGTTTATAACTACGGTGTCTCAGCTGGGTGATCACTATGATCTGCATTATTAATGTTCTCGCACTTACATTCTGGTGTATACGAGTTTATAAAGTAACTTATTAAGGTTTGCACATAAAGACTGACGGTGTGCACAGCGCTCAAGACGTTTGTCAGTGCCAAAGTGCGAGCCGTGTGCGGACGAGCGGAGCCGCAGCCGAATTCCACATTGGTCTGCGCCAGTTTAGTGCAAACTAAGATGTTGTAAGAGAACAGTAACTTCTCCTGAAATGCGCCATTCCCATCACATCTGTGGCGCATCCTCAGAGCCGCTCCCGGTTTCTGCCATCTGTGTGCGCCGTGCACACGGGAATCTCGGTGTCGCCTCCTCGCAGTCTACTCGCCCCCTAATACTTCATTAACATTGGATGAGCGGCGTAACCAGAGCCGAGCGACCTTCATCCAAGGCCAAGGTCAGCGCTGAGGGATTCCCTAGAGAGATCCTTCCCAAGATCTGAGGCTCCTGAGTTTCTCCACAGAAGGCCATCATCACTGGAGGGGGCACTCACCGGTCACTGCACCGCCCATGACGGTGAGCGATGGAAGAACAGTCCAAACAACAAATAATAGGGACTACGGCAACAACGTATCAGTCAAGAAAGCAACAAGGTATCAGTCAGGAAAGCAACAACATATCAGTCAGGAAAGCAACGACATATCAGTCAGGAAAGCAACAAGGTATCAGTCAGGAAAGCAACAAGGTATCAGTCAGGAAAGCAACGACGTATCAGTCAGGAAAGCAACAACGTATCAGTCAGGAAAGCAACAACATATCAGTCAGGAAAGCAACAACGCATCAGTCAGGAAAGCAACAACGCATCAGTCAGGAAAGCAACAACATATCAGTCAGGAAAGCAACAACGCATCAGTCAGGAAAGCAACAACATATCAGTCAGGAAAGCAACAACATATCAGTCAGGAAAGCAACAACATATCAGTCAGGAAAGCAACAACATATCAGTCAGGAAAGCAACAACGCATCAGTCAGGAAAGCAACAACGCATCAGTCAGGAAAGCAACAACGCATCAGTCAGGAAAGCAACAACGCATCAGTCAGGAAAGCAACAAGGCATCAGTCAGGAAAGCAACAAGGTATCAGTCAGGAAAGCAACAAGGCATCAGTCAGGAAAGCAACAAGGCATCAGTCAGGAAAGCAACAAGGTATCAGTCAGGAAAGCAACAAGGTATCAGTCAGGAAAGCAACAACATATCAGTCAGGAAAGCAACAACATATCAGTCAGGAAAGCAACAACATATCAGTCAGGAAAGCAACAACGCATCAGTCAGGAAAGCAACAACGCATCAGTCAGGAAAGCAACAACGCATCAGTCAGGAAAGCAACAACGCATCAGTCAGGAAAGCAACAAGGCATCAGTCAGGAAAGCAACAAGGTATCAGTCAGGAAAGCAACAAGGCATCAGTCAGGAAAGCAACAAGGCATCAGTCAGGAAAGCAACAAGGTATCAGTCAGGAAAGCAACAAGGTATCAGTCAGGAAAGCAACAACGTATCAGTCAGGAAAGCAACAACATATCAGTCAGGAAAGCAACAACGTATCAGTCAGGAAAGCAACAACGTATCAGTCAGGAAAGCAACAACGTATCAGTCAGGAAAGCAACAACGTATCAGTCAGGAAAGCAACAACATATCAGTCAGGAAAGCAACAAGGTATCAGTCAGGAAAGCAACAAGGTATCAGTCAGGAAAGCAACAAGGTATCAGTCAGGAAAGCAACAACGTATCAGTCAGGACTTCTTGAGTCTTCTGTCACCTGCAGTTCTAGTAAACAGGAGGAAGAAGTCGGACAAATTATCCTCCATTATATCGATTCTAGAGAAACCACAAGAACTACATTTCTAGGACAAGGTCCCTTTAAACGTCAGCGCCCCAGGGGGGCAAAGATTAACAAAGTGTCAAGAGCAGAAGAAACCACCGGAAATGTTCCCAGACTCCGAGGAGAAGGACAGGAACGTCACAGGGAAAGTATGGAGGACGGGTGCAGACAGGACCGAGCAATACTGATAATCCGGAGAGATCGCCTGCAAATAGCATCAGTGACCCGGGAAGTCCCTGCACCTCCCATAATGCACCACACCGCTACAGTATCTGTATGTGGCCTGCAGTCCCATGTAACACCACAGATAACACAGTGATAACTCTCTCTCATCATCATCCCGCCACTCCGCACTAGCGGAAAATACTCTGTGCTGCGGAGGATGCGACAAGGCGCGAGACTGACGTCACACGTCAGATCCAGACCAGGGAACAAGCAGGGACCGCCGCACACGAGGCTCTGCGACACTCGGGGCCACAAACTGCACCGCATCCAATCCCTACACACGGGACACCGCACAGCTGGGCAGGATCCCGAGGAAAAGATTAGATACACAGCTCAGCAGTCAGTATCACACAGGAGAGGATTAGATACACGGCTCAGCAGACAGTATCACACAGGATAGGATTAGATACACGGCTCAGCAGACAGTATCACACAGGATAGGATTAGATACACGGCTCAGCAGTCAGTATCACACAGGATAGGATTAGATACACAGCTCAGCAGAGAGTATCACACAGGAGAGGATTAGATACACGGCTCAGCAGTCAGTATCACACAGGATAGGATTAGATACACAGCTCAGCAGAGAGTATCACACAGGAGAGGATTAGATACACGGCTCAGCAGTCTATCACACAGGAGAGGATTAGATACACAGCTCAGCAGAGAGTATCACACAGGAGAGGATTAGATACACGGCTCAGCAGTCAGTATCACACAGGATAGGATTAGATACACAGCTCAGCAGTCAGTATCACACAGGATAGGATTAGATACACGGCTCAGCAGTCAGTATCACACAGGATAGGATTAGATACACAGCTCAGCAGTCAGTATCACACAGGATAGGATTAGATACACAGCTCAGCAGACAGTATCACACAGGATAGGATTAGATACACAGCTCAGCAGTCAGTATCACACAGGAGAGGATTAGATACACAGCTCAACAGAGAGTATCACACAGGAGAGGATTAGATACACAGCTCAGCAGTCAGTATCACACAGGATAGGATTAGATACACAGCTCAGCAGTCAGTATCACACAGGATAGGATTAGATACACAGCTCAGCAGACCGTATCACACAGGATAGGATTAGATACACAGCTCAGCAGTCAGTATCACACAGGAGAGGATTAGATACACAGCTCAACAGAGAGTATCACACAGGAGAGGATTAGATACACAGCTCAGCAATCAGTATCACACAGGAGAGGATTAGATACACGGCTCAGCAGACAGTATCACACAGGATAGGATTAGATACACAGCTCAGCAGTCAGTATCACACAGGAGAGGATTAGATACACAGCTCAGCAGAGAGTATCACACAGGAGAGGATTAGATACACAGCTCAGCAATCAGTATCACACAGGAGAGGATTAGATACACAGCTCAGCAGAGAGTATCACACAGGAGAGGATTAGATACACAGCTCAGCAATCAGTATCACACAGGATAGGATTAGATACACAGCTCAGCAGTCAGTATCACACAGGATAGGATTAGATACACAGCTCAGCAGTCAGTATCACACAGGATAGGATTAGAAACACAGCTCAGCAGTCAGTATCACACAGGATAGGATTAGATACACGGCTCAGCAGTCAGTATCACACAGGATAGGATTAGATACACGGCTCAGCAGTCAGTATCACACAGGATAGGATTAGATACACGGCTCAGCAGTCAGTATCACACAGGAAAGGATTAGATACACGGCTCAGCAGTCAGTATCACACAGGATAGGATTAGATACACGGCTCAGCAGTCAGTATCACACAGGATAGGATTAGATACACGGCTCAGCAGTCAGTATCACACAGGAGAGGATTAGATACACGGCTCAGCAGACAGTATCACACAGGAGAGGATTAGATACACAGCTCAGCAGTCAGTATCACACAGGATTGGATTAGATACACGGCTTAGCAGTCAGTATCACACAGGAGAGGATTAGATACACAGCTCAGCAGAGAGTATCACACAGGAGAGGATTAGATACACAGCTCAGCAATCAGTATCACACAGGATAGGATTAGATACACAGCTCAGCAGTCAGTATCACACAGGATAGGATTAGATACACGGCTCAGCAGTCAGTATCACACAGGATAGGATTAGATACACAGCTCAGCAGTCAGTATCACACAGGATAGGATTAGATACACGGCTCAGCAGTCAGTATCACACAGGATAGGATTAGATACACGGCTCAGCAGTCAGTATCACACAGGATAGGATTAGATACACGGCTCAGCAGTCAGTATCACACAGGAAAGGATTAGATACACGGCTCAGCAGTCAGTATCACACAGGATAGGATTAGATACACGGCTCAGCAGTCAGTATCACACAGGATAGGATTAGATACACGGCTCAGCAGTCAGTATCACACAGGAGAGGATTAGATACACGGCTCAGCAGACAGTATCACACAGGAGAGGATTAGATACACAGCTCAGCAGTCAGTATCACACAGGATTGGATTAGATACACGGCTTAGCAGTCAGTATCACAGAGGATAGGATTAGATACACGGCTTAGCAGTCAGTATCACAGAGGATAGGATTAGATACACGGCTCAGCAGACAGTATCACAGAGGATAGGATTAGATACACGACTCAGCAGTCAGTATCATACAGGATAGGATTAGATACACGGCTCAGCAGACAGTATCACACAGGAGAGGATTAGATACACGGCTCAGCAGACAGTATCACACAGGAAAGCATTAGGTACACGGCTCAGGAGACAGTATCACACAGGATAAGATTAGATACAGCAGCTCAGCAGACATGTAGATAGGTACACGTACATTATTGTTGCTTGTCCCAATAACATTAAGTTCCTATAGACAAAGCCGCATTGTTCAAAAATCACATATAAAACGAGTTATGCGAGTTTATAGGTCATGAATATGACACTGCTACATGGCACACAGGGCACTACACCACCGCACGCACACGGCACTGCTACATCACACATACTGTGCCCCAACCCCAATAATTACCTTTATGTGGTTACAATATGCCAGCAGTAGTGATGATGCAGGGAGTTCTGACAATCTCAGCTCTGCTACCTCGGTATCCCACCTCCTGACAGCTCCGACCTCCTGGTTCTGGATCAGTAATGAGCAGTTTCCTCCCAGTTACTACAAGTGGTCTCTGTTATCAGCAGCTGCAGGGTCACGTTATCAGGGGAGCTGTCACAGGACGCACAATGGCCATTATTATTTATTCTGCCTCCTATACCAGCAGCACAGGGGACCCCAGGAACAGACCAGCGCCCGCTGTGAGCAGCACAAGAGCGGGGCAAACCCGGATCCCCCTGATGACTAATCACCAGTAGGGGGCGCCAGCTGGAAAAAGGACATTTCTGTTACTCAACATTTATGTATAAAGTGGATGGATGGATCAGTGATGGGACAGATGATGTCCGGTGACGTGTACCATCACCCTGTGCCATGGATGGATCAGTGATGGGAAAGATGATGCCTGGTGACATGTACCATCACCCTGTGCCATGGATGGATCAGTGATGGGAAAGATGATGTCCGGTGACGTGTACCATCACCCTGTGCCATGGATGGATCAGTGATGGGAAAGATGATGCCTGGGGACATGTACCATCACCCTGTGCCATGGATGGATCAGTGATGGGAAAGATGATGTCCGGTGACGTGTACCATCACCCTGTGCCATGGATGGATCAGTGATGGGAAAGATGATGTCCGGTGACGTGTACCATCACCCTGTGCCATGGATGGATCAGTGATGGGAAAGATGATGTCCGGTGATGTGTACCATCATCCTGTGCCATGGATGGATCAGTGATGGGACAGATGATGCCTGGTGATGTGTACCATCACCCTGTGCCATGGATAGATCAGCGATGGGACAGATAATGTCCGGTGACGTGTACCATCACGCTGTGCCATGGATGGATCAGTGGTGGGAGAGATGATGCCTGGTGACGTGTACCATCACCCTGTGCCATGGATGGATCAGTGATGGGACAGATGATGTCCGGTGACGTGTACCATCACGCTTTGCCATGGATGGATCAGTGGTGGGAGAGATGATGCCTGGTGACGTGTACCATCACCCTGTGCCATGGATGGATCAGTGATGTGACAGATGATGCCTGGTGACATGTACCATCACCCTGTGCCATGGATGGATCAGTGGTGGGACAGATGATGCCTGGTGACATGTACCATCACCCTGTGCCATGGATGAGTCAGTGATGGGACAGATGTCCGGTGACGTGTACCATCACCCTGTGCCATGGCTGGATCAGTGATGGGACAGATGATGCCTGGTGACATGTACCATCACCCTGTGCCATGGATGGATCAGCGATGGGACAGATAATGTCCGGTGACGTGTACCATCACGCTGTGCCATGGATGGATCAGTGGTGGGAGAGATGATGCCTGGTGACGTGTACCATCACCCTGTGCCATGGATGGATCAGTGATGGAACAGATGATGTCCGGTGACGTGTACCATCACGCTGTGCCATGGATGGATCAGTGGTGGGAGAGATGATGCCTGGTGACGTGTACCATCACCCTGTGCCATGGATGGATCAGTGATGGGAGAGATGATGTCCGGTGACATGTACCATCACCCTGTGCCATGGATGGATGAGTGGTGGGACAGATGATGCCTGGTGACATGTACCATCACCCTGTGCCATGGATGGATCAGTGATGGGACAGATGATGTCCGGTGACGTGTACCATCACGCTGTGCCATGGATGGATCAGTGGTGGGAGAGATGATGCCTGGTGACGTGTACCATCACCCTGTGCCATGGATGAGTCAGTGATGGGACAGATGTCCGGTGACGTGTACCATCACCCTGTGCCATGGATGGATCAGTGATGGGACAGATGATGCCTGGTGACATGTACCATCACCCTGTGCCATGGATGGATCAGTGATGGGACAGATGATGCCTGGTGACATGTACCATCACCCTGTGCCATGGATGGATCAGTGGTGGGACAGATGATGCCTGGTGACATGTACCATCATCCTGTGCCATGGATGGATCAGTGGTGGGACAGATGATGCCTGGTGATGTGTACCATCACCCTGTGCCATGGATGTATCAGTGATGGGACAGATGATGCCTGGTGACGTGTACCATCACGCTGTGCCATGGATGGATCAGCGATTGGACAGATAATGTCCGGTGACGTGTACCATCACGCTGTGCCATGGATGGATCAGTGGTGGGAGAGATGATGCCTGGTGACGTGTACCATCACCCTGTGCCATGGATGGATCAGTGGTGGGACAGATGATGCCTGGTGATGTGTACCATCACCCTGTGCCATGGATGTATCAGTGATGGGACAGATGATGCCTGGTGACATGTACCATCAGCCTGTACCATGGATAGATCAGTGATGGGACAGATGATGCCTGGTGACGTGTACCATAACCCTGTGCCATGGATAGATCAGTGATGGGACAGATGATGCCTGGTGACGTGTACCATCACCCTGTGCCATGGATGGATCAGTGGTGGGACAGATGATGCCTGGTGACATGTACCATCACCCTGTGCCATGGATGGATCAGTGGTGGGACAGATGATGTCCGGTGACATGTACCATCACCCTGTGCCATGGATGGATCAGTGATGGGACAGAAGTCCGGTGACGTGTACCATCACCCTGTGCCATGGATGGATCAGTGGTGGGGCAGACGATCTCTCTCATTAGTAATCTTACCCAAACTACTGCTGCACCAATCCAAATTTTAACTTACCTAGAGACTACTAATCCACTCACCCCACACTACAGAACCAGCCTCAACTGGTGACACGCTATAATCTACTGCTTCATTCCCAAACTCCTGACCGGCTTCCAAGTTCCTGCTGCAGTGCCAGATTACTGATCTACGTAAAGCGCTGATCCAACCCCAACTGTTGACACAAATATTGCCACCTCTCAGTGCATTGCTCCTAACTGATGATCCAGCCCAAACTACCAGTGCACCCCAATTGCCGCTGTACTGCAATTCCAGCCCCAAATTACTGCTCCTCTCAACAACTCTGCAACTTCAGTTTCAATTCCTGACTCTCGTCTGATGGAGCAACGTCCAGAGCGGAAACACCGATAATCCAGCGCCGGATTACTGGAATACACAAGAGACAGAAGAGACAGACTTCCCATCATGGACACCAGTCACTACCTTTGCATATGAAGCACTTGATGTGGAAATGCTTGGATTGGACGCGCAGCACCTCGCCTTTGCATGGCTCCCCACATTTATGGCAGTGGATGAGGGGCTTCTCTGCAGACTGCCCGTGGTCCTGAGAATGGGCGACTGGAAGAGAGAGAAAGAGAGGCGGTCACTAAAGTCCCCAATATCTACCGGCATTACAGTAAAGAACAGCGACAATGAGAAAACGAGGTCTAAGAATCTCCAGAACATTACAGAGGACCTACCAGAGGAGCGTGGAGGAGAAGGACCAAGGAGCGCGGAGGAGAAGGACAGAGGAGCGCGGAGGAGAAGGACAGAGGAGCGCAGAGGGAGGAACCAGGAGGGAGGAGGAGAAAGACCGAGGAGCGCAGAGGAGGAGGAGGACAGAGGAGCGCAGAGGGAGGAGCCAGGAGGGAGGAGAAAGACAGAGGAGCGCAGAGGAGGAGGAGAAGGACAGAGGAGCGCAGAGGGAGGAACCAGGAGGGAGGAGGAGAAAGACCGAGGAGCGCAGAGGAGGAGGAGGAGGAGGAGGAGGAGGAGGAGGAGGAGGAGGACAGAGGAGCGCGGAGGAGAAGGACAGAGGAGCGCAGAGGGAGGAACCAGGAGGGAGGAGAAAGACACAGGGAGGAACCAGGAGGGAGGAGAAAGACAGAGGAGGACAAGGATAAAGGAGCGCGGAGGAGACGGACAGAGGAGTGCGGAAAAGGAGGACAGAGGAGCGTCCAGGAGAAGGACCCAGGAGGGAGGAGGACAAGCACAAAGGAGCGCGGAGGAGGAGAAGGACAGAGGAGCGCGGAGGAGGACAAGGACAGAGGAGCGCAGAGGGAGGAGC
Source organism: Dendrobates tinctorius (assembly GCF_039654945.1). Classification (NCBI taxonomy): domain Eukaryota; kingdom Metazoa; phylum Chordata; class Amphibia; order Anura; family Dendrobatidae; genus Dendrobates; species Dendrobates tinctorius. The sequence goes on along the minus strand of NW_027361903.1, from coordinate 3,820,162 downwards.
TAGGAGGAGAAAGACAGAGGAGCACGGAAGAGGACAAGGACAAAGGAGCGCGGAGGAGGACAAGGACAGAGGAGCGCAGAGGGAGGAGCCAGGAGGGAGGAGAAAGACAGAGGAGGACAAGGACAGAGGAGCGCGGAAAAGGACAAGGACAGAGGAGCCAGGAGGGAGGAGGAAAAGAAGAAGGACAGAGGAGTGTCCAGAAGGAGCCAGGAGGGAGGAGGAAAAGAATAACAGAGGAGTGTCCAGGAGAAGGAGCACAAGGACAGAGGAGCCAGAACGGAGGAGAATGACAGAGGAGCCAGAACGGAGGAGGAGGAGGAGGAGGAGGAGGAGGAGGAGGAGGAGAAGAACAGAGGAGTCTGAAAGGAAGAAGAGAAAGACAGTGATACCTTAAGGGAGGAGAAGGACAGAGGAGCCTGAAGGGAGGAGGCGAAGGACAGAGGTGCCTGTAGAAAGGAGGAGGAGGACGAGGACAGAGGAGGACGAGGACAGAGGAGTGTGGAGGGAGGAGAAGAAGAAGGACAGAGGAGTGTGGAATTACAGCGCTAGCAAAAATTAAGAGACCACTGCAAAATTTTCAGTTTATAGACACAGTCATAACAAATTAATAGAGCAAAGAAGTAAATAAATTGAATATATATATATATATACACACACACACACACACACACACACACACACACCCTCCCAAGATTTAAATGGAGGTAGGACGAAAAAAAATGCCAAAAAATATCAGATTAGAAAAATCTTTATTCATTAGAGAGAGTGTAATAAAATTATTAAAATTGCAATTATATGCACATCAAGCTAGCGGAAGATGAAGAACAACAACACTGGGAAAATATGAGAAGTATCAAGCACACAAAAAAACTTTATTTAAAAATCAAACAGTGCATGGAAGCATGAAAAATACAAAGAAGGGGTTGGAGGATACTCCCTGGGAGCTTCAGCACACATGCACCTATGTGTCTATGCAATTTATACTTTAATTTCATCCAAATAATGAGTTTTTCTGGCATATAGCTATGTGTCTGAATTAACCATTAAATTGCCTGCGTTGTTTTTTTTTTTTTAAAGAACTATCTCCATGAGAAAGTGACAGGAAGGATCCAGAAATGAGATGAAGCCGCAAAATAAAAGAAGCAAAAATCTTCTACAACCTGGAAACCATCAACAAGCAGCTGCTGACAGATCTCATTGTGGCCTATGACCGAGTGACACAGAATGTGTCAGGCATTGGACCAAGTAATCCACGGAGCCCAGAGCTGTTATAGATCCGTTAGCAGCAACTTGTTGACAGTTTCCATGGTGAAATGACACAGATAAAACCTGTTAATGACAAGGGAAGTGTTACATTATTACACTGTGCGCCTAGTGACGGCCATATTGGTTGTCACCCAGCAATGGGTGCGCTGAATGATGAGGCCGCCCCGGCGCTCACGTGACTCCGTTTCACCATTTGTCATTCTGGAGGTGAATTATAATCAGTAGTTTATACGGCATTTCGGTGCCTGGGAAAGCTGGGTGACCTCGAACATGGCCGCTATTCCAGCTCCTGCAGAACTGTGGCTGCAGCTTTGGCTGTGACTGGAGTATATGAGTGACCAGGGTCAGTACAGGAGAACTATGAAGTTTTCGGATGACTCCTTTCTCCAGCGAGCTGCTGTCTGTCCTCTCGCTCCGCACATCTCTACCACAAACTAGACCCATCCACCGGTCCTATGACTGACCCAGAATTGGGATCATCTGCTGGGGCCTCAGTTATAGGGATGGAGAGAATAACTGGTTAATGACGCTGTTACACGGCTATGGAGTCTAAGCCAAACCTCCGACTCCACAGCCCTGGATACACACATCTGGATCCTGCTTAAAGGGACGGTCAGCACAGAATGACTGTTCAAACCAAGCACAGGCACTCGGTACATCAGGGCGCCCAAACATTTGATTACACCTTCCCATTTATCTCCGCCCTTCTATGTTTCTATGAAGCCGGAGCTGTCAATCAAAGAAGAAGATGGAGAAACAGGTGGAAACGGGCACGTCAATGTTCTGCCCGAGCGCCTGGGCTTGGTGTGAACAGTCATTCTGTGCTGACAGAGGCCATTTAAGCCTAAACATCAGTATTTCTCGGTCGGTGCACAGACGACCCCCGGCCTGGTGTCTTCTATCATTGGGGAGAAGCCGCACTTCTCACCCTTCGCATTGCTCATAAATATATGGACATGACGCAGCGCTGTGTCCGGAGGCTCCTCACAATCAGTGCCACAAAAAACAGAAGAAAATAAAACCATTGCCATAGACATACAAGAGACCCGGGTAACGAATCGTGGCCCCTCCAGGGACAGTAAAACGGAGACGGATCAATCTGCCCTGACAGCCCAGGCACGGTGTCCGTGCGCTCTCTTATCGGAGAGCCATCAATTCCACTGATGACGTCCCACGGTGATCCTCAAAATGTGATCAGGGCAGGATCTACTCCAAGTTTCCAACATTTTAACAGAAGTCTCATTAAACCAATGGGTCCGTGTGCTGGCCATAAAAAATATGGTGTTTAACTGTGCAGATAGCTTGTTATATTTCACCTGCACCGAGATCCTAGAAAAACATGGACCGCTGTTCATCAGGGATATGAGCGTCAACCACCCCCTGGACCACGGCGTCAGCCGCCCCCTGGACCACGGCGTCAACCGCCCCCTGGACCACGGCGTCAACCGCCCCCTGGACCACGGCGTCAGCCGCCCCCTGGACCACGGCGTCAGCTGCGCTCCAGACCGCAGCCTTAGCCACAGCCACGCCCTGTACCACGGCGTCAACCGCCCCCTGGACCATAGCCTCAGCCGCCCCATGGACCACAGCATCAGCCACGCTCCGGACTGCAGCGTTAGCCACAGCCACGCCCTGGACCACGGCGTCAGCCGCCCCCTGGACCAAAGCGTCAGCCGCCCCCTGGACCACGGCCTCAGCCGCCCCCTGGACCACAGCCTCAGCCGCCCCCTGGACCACAGCCTCAGCCGCCCCCTGGACCACAGTGTCAGCCGCGCTCCGGACCGCAGCGTTAGCCACAGCCACGCCCTGGACCACGGCATCAACCGCCCCCTGGACCACGGCGTCAACCGCCCCCTGGACCATAGCCTCAGCCGCTCCCTGGACCACAGCATCAGCCACGCTCCGGACCGCAGCGTTAGCCACAGCCACGCCCTGGACCACGGCCTCAGCCGCCCCCTGGACCACAGCCTCAGCCGCCCCCTGGACCACAGCCTCAGCCGCCCCCTGGACCACAGTGTCAGCCGCCCCCTGGACCACAGCATCAGCCGCGCTCCGGACCGCAGCGTTAGCCACAGCCACGCCCTGGACCACGGCATCAACCGCCCCCTGGACCACGGCGTCAACCGCCCCCTGGACCATAGCCTCAGCCGCTCCCTGGACCACAGCATCAGCCACGCTCCGGACCGCAGCGTTAGCCACAGCCACGCCCTGGACCACGGCGTCAGCCGCCCCCTGGACCAAAGCGTCAGCCGCCCCCTGGACCACGGCGTCAGCCGCCCCCTGGACTACAGCCTCAGCCGCCCCCTGGACCACGGCGTCAGCCGCCCCCTGGACTACAGCCTCAGCCGCCCCCTGGACCACAGCGTCAGCCGCGCTCCGGACCGCAGCGTTAGCCACAGCCACGCCCTGGACCACGGCGTCAACCGCCCCCTGGACCACGGCGTCAGCCGCACTCCGGACCACGGCGTCAGCCGCCCCCTGTACCACGGCGTCAGCAATTACTTTCCTTTGCAATGTTAATGACACATCACACGGCCTGTACTCGACGCCATCCGTGTGCAGTCTGTGATTTTCATCGGTGATGTGGATTATCGTCCATTATTGGTTTGCAGGCTCAGATTCTGCACACGCACCTGTGAATTACTCCATAGACGATAATGAGTACATGACACAGAGAACCAATAATGATCTGAGTGCAGAGTCTGAGAAAGTTCCAGAACGTCTGCAGGGAACGGACGGATCCATGAATGCGGACACATTTCTTAGCCCCGATGGCTGAGGTTTGGCAGGTAGCGATCGGTCGGATGCAGAATTTGCGCGGCCTCCTATTATTACACGGGTGACCTTGTGTTCTGATCTACACTTGATCGTCAGCATTAAAATAGCCTCTTATCTGGGAATGTGGGGCGGCTGCCTGTGACTATAGATGGTCAGCAGCGCTCGCTCCACTTTATCCCAGATTAACCCCTTCTATGACCGGTACAAGTTTGCCAACATTAACATTATCAGATTTCGGCAATTTGTAGATGTTTCCAAGTCTGGTGATAACAGCTGCTGGAAAAAATGACCCCAAGATAAGAGGCAATCCTGAAACACATCCCCAGCGAAGTGCCAATTATTGGAGAAGTTTCCACAATACGAGGCTGATCTGAACATAGGCCACGAATTGCTGGAGCTTCCCTTGTCGTGTGTCAGCCGGCCGTGCACTGGCGATCAGAGCAGTTACAGTCAGTGACTGGCAGTCAGAGCAGTTACAGTCAGTGACTGGCAGTCAGAGCAGTTACAGTCAGTGACTGGCAATCAGAGCAGTTACAGTCAGTGACTGGCAATCAGAGCAGTTACAGTCAGTGACTGTCGATCAGAGCAGTTACAGTCAGTGACTGTCGATCAGAGCAGTTACAGTCAGTGACTGTCAATCAGAGCAGTTACAGTCAGTGACTGTCAATCAGAGCAGTTACAGTCAGTGACTGTCAATCAGAGCAGTTACAGTCAGTGACTGTCAATCAGAGCAGTTACAGTCAGTGACTGTCAATCAGAGCAGTTACAGTCAGTGACTGTCAATCAGAGCAGTTACAGTCAGTGACTGTCAATCAGAGCAGTTACAGTCAGTGACTGTCAATCAGAGCAGTTACAGTCAGTGACTGTCAATCAGAGCAGTTACAGTCAGTGACTGTCAATCAGAGCAGTTACAGTCAGTGACTGTCAATCAGAGCAGTTACAGTCAGTGACTGTCAATCAGAGCAGTTACAGTCAGTGACTGTCAATCAGAGCAGTTACAGTCAGTGACTGTCAATCAGAGCAGTTACAGTCAGTGACTGTCAATCAGAGCAGTTACAGTCAGTGACTGTCAATCAGAGCAGTTACAGTCAGTGACTGTCAATCAGAGCAGTTACAGTCAGTGACTGTCAATCAGAGCAGTTACAGTCAGTGACTGTCAATCAGAGCAGTTACAGTCAGTGACTGTCAATCAGAGCAGTTACAGTCAGTGACTGTCAATCAGAGCAGTTACAGTCAGTGACTGTCAATCAGAGCAGTTACAGTCAGTGACTGTCGATCAGAGCAGTTACACTCAGTGACTGTCGATCAGAGCAGTTACACTCAGTGACTGTCGATCAGAGCAGTTACACTCAGTGACTGTCGATCAGAGCAGTTACACTCAGTGACTGTCGATCAGAGCAGTTACAGTCAGTGACTGTCGATCAGAGCAGTTACAGTCAGTGACTGTCGATCAGAGCAGTTACAGTCAGTGACTGTCGATCAGAGCAGTTACAGTCAGTGACTGTCGATCAGAGCAGTTACAGTCAGTGACTGTCGATCAGAGCAGTTACAGTCAGTGACTGTCGATCAGAGCAGTTACAGTCAGTGACTGTCGATCAGAGCAGTTACAGTCAGTGACTGTCGATCAGAGCAGTTACAGTCAGTGACTGTCGATCAGAGCAGTTACAGTCAGTGACTGTCGATCAGAGCAGTTACAGTCAGTGACTGTCGATCAGAGCAGTTACAGTCAGTGACTGTCGATCAGAGCAGTTACAGTCAGTGACTGTCGATCAGAGCAGTTACAGTCAGTGACTGTCGATCAGAGCAGTTACAGTCAGTGACTGTCGATCAGAGCAGTTACAGTCAGTGACTGTCGATCAGAGCAGTTACAGTCAGTGACTGTCGATCAGAGCAGTTACAGTCAGTGACTGTCGATCAGAGCAGTTACAGTCAGTGACTGTCGATCAGAGCAGTTACAGTCAGTGACTGTCGATCAGAGCAGTTACAGTCAGTGACTGTCGATCAGAGCAGTTACAGTCAGTGACTGGCGATCAGAGCAGTTACAGTCAGTGACTGGCGATCAGAGCAGTTACAGTCAGTGACTGGCGATCAGAGCAGTTACAGTCAGTGACTGGCGATCAGAGCAGTTACAGTCAGTGACTGGCGATCAGAGCAGTTACAGTCAGTGACTGGCGATCAGAGCAGTTACAGTCAGTGACTGGCAATCAGAGCAGTTACAGTCAGTGACTGGCAATCAGAGCAGTTACAGTCAGTGACTGGCAATCAGAGCAGTTACAGTCAGTGACTGGCAATCAGAGCAGTTACAGTCAGTGACTGGCAATCAGAGCAGTTACAGTCAGTGACTGGCAATCAGAGCAGTTACAGTCAGTGACTGGCAATCAGAGCAGTTACAGTCAGTGACTGGCAATCAGAGCAGTTACAGTCAGTGACTGGCAATCAGAGCAGTTACAGTCAGTGACTGGCAATCAGAGCAGTTACAGTCAGTGACTGGCAATCAGAGCAGTTACAGTCAGTGACTGGCAATCAGAGCAGTTACAGTCAGTGACTGGCAATCAGAGCAGTTACAGTCAGTGACTGGCAATCAGAGCAGTTACAGTCAGTGACTGGCAATCAGAGCAGTTACAGTCAGTGACTGGCAATCAGAGCAGTTACAGTCAGTGACTGGCAATCAGAGCAGTTACAGTCAGTGACTGGCAATCAGAGCAGTTACAGTCAGTGACTGGCAATCAGAGCAGTTACAGTCAGTGACTGGCAATCAGAGCAGTTACAGTCAGTGACTGGCAATCAGAGCAGTTACAGTCAGTGACTGGCAATCAGAGCAGTTACAGTCAGTGACTGGCAATCAGAGCAGTTACAGTCAGTGACTGGCAATCAGAGCAGTTACAGTCAGTGACTGGCAATCAGAGCAGTTACAGTCAGTGACTGGCAATCAGAGCAGTTACAGTCAGTGACTGGCAATCAGAGCAGTTACAGTCAGTGACTGGCAATCAGAGCAGTTACAGTCAGTGACTGGCAATCAGAGCAGTTACAGTCAGTGACTGGCAATCAGAGCAGTTACAGTCAGTGACTGGCAATCAGAGCAGTTACAGTCAGTGACTGGCAATCAGAGCAGTTACAGTCAGTGACTGGCAATCAGAGCAGTTACAGTCAGTGACTGGCAATCAGAGCAGTTACAGTCAGTGACTGGCAATCAGAGCAGTTACAGTCAGTGACTGGCAATCAGAGCAGTTACAGTCAGTGACTGTCGATCAGAGCAGTTACACTCAGTGATTGTCGATCAGAGCAGTTACACTCAGTGATTGTCGATCAGAGCAGTTACACTCAGTGATTGTCGATCAGAGCAGTTACAGTCAGTGATTGTCGATCAGAGCAGTTACAGTCAGTGATTGTCGATCAGAGCAGTTACACTCAGTGATTGTCGATCAGAGCAGTTACACTCAGTGATTGTCGATCAGAGCAGTTACACTCAGTGATTGTCGATCAGAGCAGTTACAGTCAGTGATTGTCGATCAGAGCAGTTACAGTCAGTGATTGTCGATCAGAGCAGTTACACTCAGTGATTGTCGATCAGAGCAGTTACACTCAGTGATTGGCATTCACAGCAGTTACACTCAGTGATTGGCATTCACAGCAGTTACACTCAGTGATTGGCATTCACAGCAGTTACACTCAGTGATTGGCATTCACAGCAGTTACACTCAGTGATTGGCATTCACAGCAGTTACACTCAGTGATTGGCATTCACAGCAGTTACACTCAGTGATTGGCATTCACAGCAGTTACACTCAGTGATTGGCATTCACAGCAGTTACACTCAGTGATTGGCATTCACAGCAGTTACACTCAGTGATTGGCATTCACAGCAGTTACACTCAGTGATTGGCATTCACAGCAGTTACACTCAGTGATTGGCATTCACAGCAGTTACACTCAGTGACTGGCGATCAGAGCAGTTACAGTCAGTGATTGGCGATCAGAGCAGTTACAGTCAGTGACTGGCGATCAGAGCAGTTACAGTCAGTGATTGGCGATCAGAGCAGTTACAGTCAGTGACTGGCATTCAGAGCAGTTACAGTCAGTGACTGGCATTCAGAGCAGTTACAGTCAGTGATTGGCGATCAGAGCAGTTACAGTCAGTGACTGGCATTCAGAGCAGTTACAGTCAGTGATTGGCGATCAGAGCAGTTACAGTCAGTGATTGGCAATCAGAGCAGTTACAGTCAGTGACTGGCATTCAGAGCAGTTACAGTCAGTGATTGGCATTCAGAGCAGTTACAGTCAGTGATTGGCGATCAGAGCAGTTACAGTCAGTGATTGGCGATCAGAGCAGTTACAGTCAGTGATTGGCGATCAGAGCAGTTACAGTCAGTGATTGGCGATCAGAGCAGTTACAGTCAGTGATTGGCGATCAGAGCAGTTACAGTCAGTGATTGGCATTCAGAGCAGTTACAGTCAGTGATTGGCATTCAGAGCAGTCTTGTGTCAGTACTCATGGGGTTTCTGGCATTCCATTCTTGAACCAGGAGGTACAGGATGAACAGTTCTAGGTCCTGAGAGGACACGGTGGGATGGATCAATAATATTCTTTACCTCCATCACTAGATGCTGGATCTATAGACGGGATCTATGGGGCTCCTGGGGTATATAATTGTCCGGGGGTTTCCAGTGCTGTCCACATATTCATGTGCACGGTGATCAGTCACAGACGCTGATTTTGCTTATACAAAATATTGGATGGCCAGAAAAAACAGATGCCGCTGACGCTGCTAAGCCCGGGATGAATGAAAAGCTCACAAGTCAACGTTTTCCAGTCCATTTGTTTCCAGGACCTAAACTCAAAGGACAGAGGAACAGGAAGGTCACAAGGGAGCTGCAGTGTGTGCACAGGGGGCTGCAGTGCGCGCACAGGGGTATTACAATGTTTCATACAAGACCATCTGTATCATGTATGACCTCCCTAACCAGGGTGGGCACCCGGAAAACCCAAGCAAGTAGCAGGACTTGGGGGCCCCTTACATACAACCGACACCCGACTGACTGCTGAGATCAGAGTAAGTTCCGATCACAGCAGTTTAACCCATTAGATGCCACTGACCATTGTGATAACAGCATCTAAGAAGTTGGAAATGGTGGAACATCTGACTCCCATCAGCTCCTCCTCAGCATGATTGTGCGGTGTCAATGGCTTCATCATGGCAGTCAGGGACCTCCTGAAAGCCGCGGGTTTGCCACGTTTCCACATCTATGAAGTCTGTGGCTGCGCTTCATAGGACAGAGACATTTTTACACCATACTGCAATATTACAGTGTATTGTACCAGTGATCAAGTAACTGCAGGTCCAAAACCCCTCAGGAAAACAATAGATGTAACAAAAAAAAAAACAAAATATAAAACTTCTTATCACAACTTTTCCCAGAATGTAAATTAAATCTAGGAAAAAAAAAAATGAAAATTACAAATGGCTGAATCAGTGTTTTTGATCACTTTGACTACCCAAAAAATGGAAGAAAATTAGATAGAGTTATAAAAACCCCGTATTGGTAAAAATTGAAAGATACAGCTCGTACCACAAAAAACTAGACCCCATACAGCCCTATTAACTGAAAAATAAAAAATAAGTTATCGCTATTGGAAGGTGAGGAAGGAAAATACAAAGAAAAGAAGAACTGAAAGGGTCACAGGATCTGCCTAAACCTGGTGACTGGTGGCTCACGGTCAGGAGACGGACTCACAACTCAGAGGGTAAATGGTTATTTTTACAGACTGGATTACCGCTTCAAAGATGAATATTGTCAGAAAACTTGTTATTTGGGGACGTAAGTTATGTCCAGTATGGCAGCTGACATCCCAACCCCACGGCCCGATCCCAACCCACATTACAGCTGTCAGCGTCACACAGAAAGACACAGGAATACAGAGATGGGGAGAAACATAAAAACAGATGTAGAAAAAGCACATAAATGTATAACAAAGCAAGACACACAGAGAAAAGCACAGAGATTCAAGAAACACACAAACACTCAGAGGAGAGCATGTACAAAAACAGAAAAACACAACACTAACACACAGGGTAAATAAAAAAACAAATACCGTATATAATCTAGAAACACAGAGAAGCACATGTACAAAGACAGAGAAATGTATAAACACACAGATACATAGAAACACAAAGATACACAGGACATACACAAACCCCACAATAATGTAGATTCAAAAAACATACAATGTAATTAGGGAGAACTGCACATACAGGTGCGTGTCTCCACACATAGACGCGCATATATAGACAAGAACACACGGATACAGAAAAACAAAGTAAATCAAGACAAATACACAAAATCAAAGGATCTGCAGAAACAGACATAAAACCAAACACATCCACAGTAAGGCTGGAGTCACACACAACGTATAAAAATACAGTACGTTTTTCACAGACCAGAATCGCACAATGTTTCATGAACACTGATCCGCATGTCATCCCATTGTCATGCGAGGATGCGATTTTCTCGCATCTAAGCATCCGTGTGACATCCATAAGATGAGATTTTCTCGCCGACTTGCAAAATGGACATACTGTATAATGGATCCCAATGACAGGTTAAAACACAAACAAAAGAATAGATCTGTACACATAGAAATAATATATATAAAACAAAAAATAAAAAAACAACAATATCCATACCTCTCCGGTGTTCAGTCAGGTAGTCAGTGAGGCTGCGTGGAGTCCCCGGCTGACCTGAGGTGAACTGACAGCGTGGGAAAAAATTCAGAAACTTTCTCACGCTTATTAGTTCATCCCTGATCAGCCAGGGTGCCTGCGCAGACATGATTTTATTCATTCTGCAGTGGTTTACAGCAGGGCTGGTAGCATTACCATCGGTCCCTGTTGTAAACTAGTTAACCCCTTGTGATGGATTGCAGCGAGGGACCTGACTGAACGGCGGAGAAGTATGGATATTGTTGGTACTTTATTTTTTGCTTTTTTTACAGGACAACAAGGGAAAAATAAAGCAAAAAAAAAAAAAAAAAAGCGGATCACGGGAGCAGCCCCATAGAATAACATTGGCCCGAGTGGTATGCAAATTTTTCTTGCATAGCACTGGTCCGTATTTCTCGCTAGTGTGACTCTGGCCTAACAGAGAAACGGGCACATGGGATGAAACATTCAGGAAAAAAAAATATATATCACACACAGATTGTTCTTCCAGAACTCAGGAATTTCAAAATAGAAGTGATTCCTGAGAGGGAAGATAAGACTCCTGTCATCTAACCACATTATCTGAAGACAGAGAATCCAAAAATGTCCCCTGCTCCCCCCCTGACACTGAGGCCCAGTGTGATAGGGGCATCAAAATCCAGCCATTCCAAAGTGGACAACAGGGAGTCACCCTGCACGGAGAAGAGGACAGAGGGTGGAGAAAAGTACCCAGCATCCATCAGAGATGGGGATAGAAAACAGCAAGAAAAATATATCATAACGTCCTGTATGATGCTAAACGGAAAAACCTGTTCCTACTACTACTCTCGCAGGAGGATTGTAATACATATGTAAGGCAGCGGTAGCACCGTACGCAGTGATGAGGCAGTGACCCACTAAATTCAAACACAAAAGTCTCTTTAATGTGTTATCTTCACACATAAAAGTCCAAATTCACACAATTGCATATAACGTCAGTGCATATTCTCAGCATTCAGTTCACACCAGTTCATAGCACTCCATAGTACACGACATCCTTTAGATTGCAGACACTACAAACGTTAGTCCTCCTCTGACTAGTTCCCGTGGGTGTCCAGCACCGCTGTATCACAGTCTCTACTCACAGCCGTACACAGACCTTGACATCCTCCTGTCTGCAGCTGTGACACACGCCAGTCCTTCCTTCGGGCACAGGACAGTCTACCACCGGTTCATCTCCGGGCACAACACTGCTGTGTACGCTGTGGGGTGCCAGGCCTCACTCTGACCGTGACACACCTGAGACTCACTAAGCACTCACTCAGTCCTACTCAGAACTCTCTAACCCTTTCCTGCAGGGCTTTTATCACAGAAACCTGGTGCTTTCAGCCACATGGAAAACATGGGTTGGGAATGGAACAGACTGCACCAACTACTATCATACTGCAATCTGTTTCATACACAACCTCCAGAGCAGGTTTTCCCTACCTCTGTCTTGGACACTAAACATATCCAAGACTAACTTTTATTATCAGCCCGCATTGTAGTCACAGCTACTCCTGTGACTGCTATGCACACCTATGGCCTTCATACACAACCGTGCATATCCTGGGGAGACTACACAGCGACTTCTACCTGTGACATCGGTCACTGCTTCCCCACTGCAATCTCAGCTACAACTGTGACAGCAATACATTCCCATAGCCTCAATACACCTCCGTGCGCATCCTGGGGAGAACATACAGCGCCCCGTAGCTGTAACAGGGGTCACTGCCTCACATAGTATAAACAGTGATGAGAGAGCGTGCACGGAAAAGGTGCTATTCAACCACACTCATGTCCTAATCGAGTATTTTCAACAAGCTCAAAAAAAAAAAAAAAAAAGCTCGCGTCCCCGCAGCTGTTCAACAGCAGCAACACATGCACGGATTGTCTAGAGCATTTTTTCAAGCACACCTAAAATACTCAATTGGGACGCGAGGGTGCTTCGATAAGACCTTAACGGAGCACGCTCACTCATCACTAATAAGCATACTACAATACGACATATCTGCTATAATTATGTGTATAGTGTGCTGGGTACATACATTACATTACTGATCCTGAGTTACATCCTGAATAATACTCCAGAGCTGCACTCACTATTCTGCTGGTGCAGTCACTGTGTACATACATTACATTACTGATCCTGAGTTACATCCTGTATAATACTCCAGAGCTGCACTCACTATTCTGCTGGTGCAGTCACTGTGTACATACATTACATTATTGATCCTGAGTTACATCCTGTATTATACTCCAGAGCTGCTCTCACTATTCTGCTGGTGCAGTCACTGTGTACATACATTACATTACTGATCCTGAGTTACATCCTGTATAATACTCCAGAGCTGCACTCACTATTCTGCTGGTGCAGTCACTGTGTACATAAATTACTGATCCTGAGTTACATCCTGTATTATACTCCAGAGCTGCTCTCACTATTCTGCTGGTGCAGTCACTCTGTTCATACATTACATTACTGATCCTGAGTTACATCCTGTATAATACTCCAGAGCTGCACTCACTATTCTGCTGGTGCAGTCATTGTGTACATACATTACATTACTGATCTTGAGTTACATCCTGTATTATACTCCAGAGCTGCACTCACTATTCTGCTGGTGTAGTCACTGTGTACATACATTACATTATTGATCCTGAGTTACATCCTGTATTATACTCCAGAGCTGCACTCACTATTCTGCTGGTGCAGTCACTGTGTACATACATTACTGATCCTGAGTTACCTCCTGTATTATACCCCAGAGCTGCACTCACTATTCTGCTGGTGCAGTTACTGTGCACATACATTACATTACTGATCCTGAGTTACATCCTGTATTATACTCCAGAGCTGCACTCACTATTCTGCTGGTGCAGTCACTCTGTACATACATTACATTACTGATCCTGAGTTACATCCTGTATAATACTCCAGAGCTGCACTCACTATTCTGCTGGTGCAGTCATTGTGTACATACATTACATTACTGATCTTGAGTTACATCCTGTATTATACTCCAGAGCTGCACTCACTATTCTGCTGGTGTAGTCACTGTGTACATACATTACATTATTGATCCTGAGTTACATCCTGTATTATACTCCAGAGCTGCACTCACTATTCTGTGGTGCAGTCACTGTGTACATACATTACATTACTGATCCTGAGTTACCTCCTGTATTATACCCCAGAGCTGCACTCACTATTCTGCTGGTGCAGTCACTTGTACATACATTACTGATCCTGAGTTACATCCTGTATTATACTCCAGAGCTGCACTCACTATTCTGCTGGTGCAGTCACTCTGTACATACATTACATTACTGATCCTGAGTTACATCCTGTATTATACTCCAGAGCTGCACTCACTATTCTGCTGGTGCAGTCACTTGTACATACATTACTGATCCTGAGTTACACCCTGTATTATACCCCAGAGCTGCACTCACTATTCTGCTGGTGCAGTCATTGTGTACATACATTACATTACTGATCTTGAGTTACATCCTGTATTATACTCCAGAGCTGCACTCACTATTCTGCTGGTGTAGTCACTGTGTACATACATTACATTACTGATCCTGAGTTACATCCTGTATTATACTCCAGAGCTGCACTCACTATTCTGTGGTGCAGTCACTGTGTACATACATTACATTACTGATCCTGAGTTACCTCCTGTATTATACCCCAGAGCTGCACTCACTATTCTGCTGGTGCAGTCACTGTGTACATACATTACATTACTGATCCTGAGTTACATCCTGTATTATACCCCAGAGCTGCACTCACTATTCTGCTGGTGCAGTCACTGACATCCCTGTCTGATTGCAGGAATCCCACTAATTACATAATATTCTAGAATCGGTAATTCAGCAATTCTTTATTTTTGAACAGAAATTGAATCCAGCACTAAATGCAGCGATTCCCCGGCGGAGAACGTTGCTGACAGTTTTGTCAGAGCGGCGATCCCTGGCGCATTAGGTTAATAATCCCTGGAAGCCGGAGACAACGTTAAATACATGTAAAGTAATAATGTGGAGTCAATAGTTGTGGAGATCGGCTGCCGCCGACACTGGTCCATCAATATAATGGATGGCGATGTCAGGAGCGAGGCTCCATCTGAAAAGGAGAAGGAGACTTTCACAGCATCTTTTCTAATTACTTAAATGCATCTGAAATGAAAAATGAAGAACTTTTTGTTAATAATCTTTATTAACCCCTTAATGATGGGACCAAGTTTTTGAATTTTGACCAATATCACTTTATGTGGTGATAACTCAGGAACGCTTTCACAAATCCCACATTTTGATGGTCTGTGCGCACGTTGTGGATTTGCTGCGGATCCGCAAGTGATTTACAGAACAATGTTATTCTATGGGGAAAAAAACCGCTGTGCACATGCTGCGGAAAAATCAGCGCGGAAAAATCAGCGCGGAAACGCAGCGGTTTATTTTCCACAGCATGTTAATTCTTTGTGCAGATTCTGCAGCGTTTTTACACCCATTCCATTATAGGAATCTGCAGGTGTAAGAACGCAGGGGAAATCCGCAAGAAAGCTGCAGGAAATCCGCCTAAAAACGCGCAGATTTTTACTTGCGCATTCTGCCAAAAAAAGCAGATTCCGCGTAGAAAATTCTGCACAGCAATCTGCCACGTGTGCACATACCCCGAGATTGGTTTTTCGGGGCACATTATAACCTTATAATTTATGATAATGGTAAATTTAGGTCAATATTTTTTTTTTTTTTTTAATAAACACAAAACTTATCAGAAATTTGACAAAAATGTAAAAAAAATTAGCAATTTTAAAACTTTGAATGATTATCCCTTTAATCCAGATAGTCACACCACAGAAAAACATTCATAAATAATATTTCGCTCACATCTATTTACATCAGCACCAGTGATTAAAAGGTTAACAAAATACAATTACATTTTAGGAGGTTTAGAATGTAGCAGCAATTTTTCATTTTTTTCATGGAAATTTACAAAATTTATTTTTTTGAGGGACCTATCCAGGTTTGAAGTGACTTTGGGGGTCCTATATATTGGAAAACCCCCAAAAGTGAAAACATCACCCCCTGACATATTAAAAGCAGCTGTCAGGTAGTTTATTAACCCTTCAGGTGATTTTAAAGAATTAATGCAAAATGGCATGACAGGAATGAAAACTTTGATTTTTACCACCTAAATGTCGGAAACTTCTGAAAAGGTCACTATAGCCGGGAGGCTCGAAGGCGACTTTCCACGTAGCGCAAACCCCACTCCGCCCAAAGCCCGCCCCCTGTTGTACGCGCGGTGATTCTGGAGGTGCTCACTGAACAATTCCGGAACCGCCACAGCGTATCCACAGAGCAGACTATACATCTTGCGGAGACTGAGCGTCTTCGCAAGGTAAACAGACATGCTGCGCTCTAAAAAGACGCGCGGCATGCGGTTAGGTGGGTGTGTCACCCGCGTATTAGTACGCACAGTGGAGACGGGATTTCATAAAATCCCCTGCACTCTGCTGTATCATCTGGACGCTGCGGCTGTACGCAGTGTTCAATCCGCAGCAATACGGCCCATGGAAACATCAGGACCACAGAATCATGATCTCAGGGTGCCGGTGGGGTTAAAGAAGCAGCCCCCACACTCTGTTAACCATTTATATGATGTAGTCACTATTGACAGCAGGATCTAAGGGGTTAAACAGATATGGATGGTGCAAACACCGATCTTGGCTGATACAGCAAGTTGTCAGCTCTAGAGTACAGCCGACAGCTGCTGGATTGTCACCTGTGTGGGGATCATATTCTCTTATATCTCAGGTCAATAAAAAGACGTATTGGCTGTCATCAAGGGGTTAATGATTAATTCCTGATTTTGTGTATATAGCTCCTATACAAAATCTATAAGTATTCATGAGTGTCTAGTGGTGACTGCAGACAGGATCTTATCATGTATCTCTGTATACAGGGAGCTCCCCCTAGTGGTGACTGTTGACAGGATCTTATCATGTATCTCTGTATACAGGGAGCTTCCCCTAGTGGTGACTGCAGACAAGATCTTATCATGTATCTCTGTATACAGGGAGCTCCCCCTAGTGGTGACTGCAGACAGGATCTTATCATGTATCTCTGTATACAGGGAGCTCCCCCTAGTGGTGGCTGCAGACAGTAAAAAGTAAAAGAAAAGTCAAAGATCCTATAGGATTTTTACAGGATGAAAATGATGAAATGGTAAGACAGGATGTTGAGAAGGCCGAACTTTTAAATTCCTATTTTGCATCTGTTTTCTCTCAGAAAGGAAATGTAACATCAACTGTTCTTCACTGTCCTATTAAGGGAATAGAAGAATCCAGGATATCTATAAACAGAAAGATAGTGAGGAAACACTTAGCTAACCTAAATGAATTCAAGTCTCCAGGTCCAGATGAATTACACCCCAGAGTACTGAAGGAGATAGCAGAAGAAATTTTTGAACCCCTCTCCATAATCTTTAAAAATTCTTGGAGAACAGGAGAAGTCCCAGAAGACTGGAGAAGAGCAAATGTTGTTCCTATCTTCAAAAAGGGGAAGAAGGTGGACCCAGGCAACTATAGGCCGGTGAGTCTGACTTCTATACCAGGAAAGATCTTTGAACAGATTATTAAACAACATGTATGTCAGTACCTGGATAAGAATGAAGTGATTAAACAGAGTCAGCATGGGTTTGTAACTAATAAGTCATGTCAGACTAACTTAATTTCCTTCTATGACGGAATCACTGATTGGGTGGATCAAGGAAATGCTGTAGATATAGTATATCTTGACTTCAGCAAAGCATTTGACAAAGTATCTCATACAATCCTTATTGAAAAAATGACTAAGTATGGAATGGACAAGGCAACTGTTAGGTGGATTCATAACTGGCTTAGTGATCGGACCCAAAGAGTGGTCGTAAATGGCTGCACATCCAGTTGGAAGAATGTCTCAAGTGGGGTACCACAGGGCTCTGTCCTGGGCCCTGTATTGTTAAACATCTTTATCAACGATTTAGATGAAGGAATTGAGGGTAAACTGATTAAATTTGCTGATGACACAAAGCTAGGAGGGATAGCTAATACTAGAGAAGAGAGAGAGAGGATTCAAAAATATATAAATAAACTGGAGAAGTGGGCAGCAACTAACAGAATGGTTTTTAACAGGGAAAAATGCAAAGTATTACATCTGGGCAATAAAAATGAAAAAAGCATATACAGAATGGGAGGAATAGGGCTAAGCAACAGCACATGTGAAAAAGACTTGGGTATACTAATAAATCACAGACTGAATATGAGTCAACAGTGTGATGCAGCAGCAAAAAAAAGGCAAATGCAATTCTAGGATGTATTAACAGAAGCATACAGTCTAGATCACGTGAAGTCATTATTTCCCTCTACTCCTCTTTGGTCAGACCTCGTCTGGAATATTGTGTCCAGTTTTGGGCACCACATTTTAAAAAAGACATCAACAAACTGGAGCAAGTTCAGAAAAGAGCGACCAGAATGGTGACCAGTCTGCAAACCCTGTCTTATGAGGAAAGGTTGCAGGATTTGGGAATGTTTAGTTTGAAAAAGAGAAGACTGAGAGGAGACTTAATAGCTGTCTACAAATATCTAAAGGGCTGTCACATTGTAGAAGGATCAACTTTATTCTCATTTGCACAAGGAAAGACTAGAAGCAATGGGATGAAACTGAATGGGAGGAGACACAGATTAGATATTAGAAAAAACTTTTTGACAGTTAGAGTGATCAATGAGTGGAACAAGCTGCCACGATATGTGGTGAGTTCTCCTTCAATGGAAGTCTTCAAACAGAGGCTGGACAGATATTTGACTGGGATGATTTAGCGAATCCTGCTTTGAGCAGGGGGTTGGACAGATGGCCCAGGAGGTCCTTTCCAACCCTACGATTCTATGTATCATGTATCTCTGTATACAGGGAGCTCCCCCTAGTGGTGACTGCAGACAGGATCTTATCCATGTATCTCTGTATACAGGGAGCTCCCCCTAGTGGTGGCTGCAGACAGGATCTTATCATGAATCTCTGTATACAGAGAGCTCCCCCTCGTGGTGGCTGCAGACAGGATCTTATCATGTATCTCTGTATACAGAGAGCTCCCCCTAGTGGTGGCTGCAGACAGGATCTTATCATGTATCTCTGTAAACAGAGAGCTCCCCAAAGTGGTGGCTGCAGACAGGATCTTATAATGTATCTCTATAAACAGAGAGCTCCCCCTAGTGGTGGCTGCAGACAGGATCTAATCATGTATCTCTGCATACAGGAAGCTCCCCCTAGTGGTGGCTGCAGACACACTATAAGATTCTGTTAGGAGTGGCGGAAGGCACTAAAAAAAAAAAAATAAATAAAGTGCCTTCGCCACTCGGGGTCCACCGTGCGGAGGATGGTAAACCCGCTGCTGAGAGAGGCAGGGAACTAATATGCACAGGGTTCTAACTCACCCAGGTGCTGAAAGGCAAGCTCTGTTAAGGAATACAGAGCTGCCAGGAAAAACAATACAAAATAGTACTGTTGAGCCTGTTAACAGCACAGGATCTCAGCGGCGCACGTGCGGTAGCCGGAAACCGGAGTAGTTAAATACAGTCACTACAACCGAGCGGACTTACCGTGTACACGTGTGCTCGGCGTCACAACTGCACACGCCTGGACAGGCTGCAACCGCAAATATCGCAAGCGCAATGCAGGACGCTAAGCGGCTGGAAAGATGGAGCTTGTTAGCGCAGGTGCTGACAGAAAACCACTCACACAGACGTAATAACCGAGGGAAGGGGCTTCTTAATGAGTCAGTCACCAGTCCAAGCATCCGTCACCATACACACAGCAGCAGTATAAAATACTAGCGCATGGCATAACGGCCATGCGCACTTTTTATAGCGTACGGGACCTGCTGGAAATCTCCAGAGCACTGAGCCAAGCCAATGGAATCAGGAGCAGGACCTGAGCACCTGACTCCTCAACTCCAGCGGGAGCTCGTCCTGTGGGCATGCTCAGAAGCCGGAAAAAAGGACTTAGCCTCTGGAGACAAATGTGAGAATCTGGATTCCCGCATAGGCGACATAGAACCCAGATTCCTAACAGTATCTCTGTATACAGGGAGCTCCCCCTAGTGGTGGCTGCAGACAGGATCTTATCATGGATCTCTGTATACAGGGAGGTCCCCCTAGTGGTGGCTGCAGACAGGATCTTATCGTATCTCTGTATACAGGGAGCTCCCCCTAGTGGTGGCTGCAGACAGGATCTTATCATGGATCTCTGTATACAGGGAGCTCCCCCTAGTGGTGGCTGCAGACAGGATCTTATCGTATCTCTGTATACAGGGAGCTCCCCCTAGTGGTGGCTGCAGACAGGATCTTATCATGGATCTCTGTATACAGGGAGCTACCCCGAGTGGTGGCTGCAGACAGGATCTTATCGTATCTCTGTATACAGGGAGCTCCCCCTAGTGGTGGCTGCAGACAGGATCTTATCATGGATCTCTGTATACAGGGAGCTACCCCTAGTGGTGGCTGCAGACAGGATCTTATCTTGTATCTCTGTATACAGGGAGCTCCCCCTAGTGGTGGCTGCAGACAGGATCTTATCATGGATCTCTGTATACAGGGAGCTCCCCCTAGTGGTGGCTGCAGACAGGATCTTATCGTATCTCTGTATACAGGGAGCTCCCCCTAGTGGTGGCTGCAGACAGGATCTTATCATGGATCTCTGTATACAGGGAGCTACCCCTAGTGGTGGCTGCAGACAGGATCTTATCATGTATCTCTGTATACAGAGAGCTCCCCCTAGTGGTGGCTGCAGACAGGATCTTATCATGTATCTCCGTATACAGGGAGCTCCCCCTAGTGGTGGCTGCAGACAGGATCTTATCATGTATCTCTGTATACAGGGAGCTCCACCTAGTGGTGGCTGCAGACAGGATCTTATCATGTATCTCTGTATACATGGAGCTCCCCCTAGTGGTGGCTGCAGACAGGATCTTATCATGTATCTCTGTATACATGGAGCTCCCCCTAGTGGTGGCTGCAGACAGGATCTTATCATGTATCTCTGTATACAGGGAGCTCCCCCTAGTGGTGACTGCAGACAGGATCTTATCATGTATCTCTGTATACAGGGAGCTCCTTCTAGTGGTGGCTGCAGGCAGGATCTTATCATGTATCTCTGTATACAGGGAGCGCCCCCTAGTGGTGGCTGCAGACAGGATCTTATCATGTATCTCTGTATACAGGGAGCTCTACCTAGTGGTGGCTGCAGACAGGATCTTATCATGTATCTCTGTATTTAGAGAGCTCCCCCTAGTGGTGGCTGCAGACAGGATCTTATCATGTATCTCTGTATACAGAGAGCTCCCCCTAGTGGTGGCTGCAGACAGGATCTTATCATGTATCTCCGTATACAGAGAGCTCCCCCTAGTGGTGGCTGCAGACAGGATATCATCATGTATCTCTGTATACAGAGAGCTCCCCCTAGTGGTGGCTGCAGACAGAATCTTATCATGTATCTCTGTATACAGAGAGCTCCCCCTAGTGGTGGCTGCAGACAGGATATCATCATGTATCTCTGTATACAGAGAGCTCCCCCTAGTGGTGCCTGTAGATACAATTTTATCAAGTAACTGTCTATGCAGGAAATTTGGAGTTTTGCTTCTGAAAGCACTCAGTTTCTGTAAAGATTTATTAATTAGCTATTGAACACTACATCAATATGTAATAGTGGACCCTTTAATTAATTATCACAATCCGTGTGTTCACTGCTACCATGTATCAGTTTAGGGCCAGTAAGGAACCAAGCACCTAGTCTAACCACTCTGCAGAGACTAAACGCTCCATACTAGATCCTATAAACTACAGTGTTAGTCGGGGAGGGGTCAGATCTATGGATTTTATGATGTGACCTTGCAACTATCAGCAGATGGAATATCATAGCGCGATTTATATTACAAAGTGCAGCAGATACTAAAACTACAGGGAATATACAATATCACTAATAGACTAAACTACAACCTGCTCAGCTCTGCTAAAAAAGCCGCAACGCAGGCGTCTTACCCAGCGGAAAATCCGGCTCTATCCTGAATGCTGTGCAAAGAGACAAAAGCATGTTACTCCCCGGAGATCCACATGACAAGCACATATTACACGGCACTCGGCAGTGCATCAGCTCTGCTTTGTAAGGGAGACTTTGATTATTCCCATCCACTTTGCTGGAACTAGAAGACACTGTATCTGGAGCAGCAAAAATATGCAGCGTCAAAGACGCACCAAAAGCTCATGGTGGGAACGTAGCCGTACAGATCCAGCAAAGTGGATGGGATTTATGGAAGTCTGGTGCTCCATCTCCATCTTTTATTATTCAGCATAAACTGATCTGCGGTGCGTGTTTAAAATCCACAACGTCGACTCGTCTTGCGCGTTCGCCATAGTTTTATGTACAGTTTTTCCCCATAGACTTGCATTAGATGCGGAAAATCCAGAGGTAAAACACGCACATGCTGCGGAAAAGCTCTAAAGATGCACAAAATCTGCACATGATTGTGTCAATAGAGTTTTGTCAAAGTATCAGGAAGTATCAAACACAAAGCAGCTAAAATTTACAACATATCAAATGTTATCTAGTCTAAATTTACAACAGGACAGAGAAAAGAAGAGAAAAAAAAAGAAAAAAAAGCAATAGATGTAAGAAAAAAAACGCAGGCAATCTAATTTACTGAACAGGTGCAAAAATGGTGCCGAAAATCTACAACATCAGATCCTCATTGGCTTTTGTGACCGATCAGTGGGCGGATTGGACATTGGGACTTTGATGAACGACAATAAACCCTTCCGCCCCAAAACCAAAATAAACTATGACGACATATAGGTCTCCATTCATTCTATAGTTTTATGCCAGAACTCTGGGGAAAATTATTTGGAATGTTACATATTTTGGCGCAAGTCACAGATGGAAAAAATGTCTCGACTTTTCAAGCTTTCACGTCAGTTCAGACCAGATGCTCCAACTTTCTGAAGCGTAGGAGAAGCTTATTCTGGAGGGTGGGTGGCCGAGCGCGGCCACAAAATGATCATTTACACCACAAAAGGTGCCTGGAATAATGACAAATGAGTGGACATTTATTCTGGTGGCACCCGGCAGCTGAACGATGCCTCAAGCGCATTGAGAGGGTCTTCATGAGTCTAGATGTATCGGCACCATAGTAAATATTCTGGTAAATGACAGGTGATCCCCCAGAGATGACGACGCACACTCTGATGAAGGACAGTATACACAGTCATGGCCAAAAGTGTTGGCACCCTTGAAATTGTGGCAGAAAATAAAGTATTTCTCCCAGAAGAGTATTGTCATTACATTATTGCACAGGTTTATTTCCATTGTGTGAATTGGAACAACATAAAAAGAAAGAAAAAATGGGCCAGACAAAATTGTTGGCACCTTTCCAAAATTGTATCCTAACAAGGAGAGTTTTTCCAGAGAGCGTTGGAGGAACAGTAGTAGACGTTTTTGCAAAAAGCTTCTTAATATTTAATGAATGAAAACGTTACATATAGAGACAAAAATTTTACCTCTCACCCCCCCTCCTAAAACTACGCGCTTCGGCGGATGCCTTTATCAAGTTGTGAACAGATATTTGCGGTTGCGTTGATGCCTCTGACACTGGGTGCCCTGACTGTGTACAAGGCATCACGAAATCTGAAGATTACCAAAGGATTTTGGGTTGCAATGTAGTGCCCGGTGTCAGAAAGCTGGGTCTGGGTTTCCAGCAGCACAATGACCCCAGACATACTTCAAGAAGCCCCCAGAAATGGATGGAAACAAGGCTCTGGAGAGTTCTGAAGTGGCAGCAATGAGTCCGGATCTAAATCCCATTGATCGCCTGTGCAGAGATCTTACAATCACTGTCGGGAGAAGGAGACTTCAATACGAGACCGGGAGCAGTTTACAAAGGAAGAGTCGTCCAAGATCCCGGCTGAGAGGAGCAAGAAGCGGACGATGGTTATAGGAAGCCATTGATCGCAGTCATTTATTTCAAAGGGTGCAATCAAATATGGAGTAGAGGGCGCCAACAATTGTGTCTGGCCCATTTTTTGAGGTTTTGTGTGAAATTATGTCCAATTTGCCTTTTTTTCCTGCTTTTTTTTGTTGTTCCAATTCACACAAAGGACATACAGTTGTGGCCAAAAGTATTGACACCCCTGCAATTCTGTCAGATAATACTCAGTTTCTTCCTGAAAATGACTGCAAACACAAATTCTTTGGTATTATCTTCATTTAATTTGTCTTAAATGAAAAAACACAAAAAGAATTGTCCTAAAGCCAAATTGGATATAATTCCACACCAAACATAAAAAAGCGGGTGGACAAAAGTATTGGCACTGTTCGAAAAATCATGTGATGCTTCTCTAATTTGTGTAATTAACAGCAACGGTAACTTACCTGTGGCACCTAACAGGTGTTGGCAATAACTAAATCACACTTGCAGCCAGTTGACATGGATTAAAGTTGACTCAACCTCTGTCCTGTGTCCTTGTGTGCACCACATTGAGCATGGAGAAAAGAAAGAAGACCAAAGAACTGTCTGAGGACTTGAGAAACCAAATTGTGAGGAAGCATCTCAAGGCTACAAGTCCATCTCCAAAGACCTGAATGTTCCTGTGTCTACCGTGCGCAGTGTCATCAAGAAGTGTAAAGCCCATGGCACTGTGGCTAACCTCCCTAGATGTGGACGGAAAAGAAAAATTGACAAGAGATTTCAACACAAGATTGTGCGGATGTTGGATAAAGAACCTCGACTAACATCCAAACAAGTTCAAGCTGCCCTGCAGTCCGAGGGTACAACGGTGTCAACCCGTACTATCCGTCGGCGTCTGAATGAAAAGGGACTGTATGGTAGGAGACTCAGGAAGACCCCACTTCTTACCCCGAGACATAAAAAAGCCAGGCTGGAGTTTGCCAAAACTTACCTGAAAAAGCCTAAAACGTTTTGGAAGAATGTTCTCTGGTCAGATGAGACAAAAGTAGAGCTTTTTGGGCAAAGGCATCAACATAGAGTTTACAGGAGAAAAAAAGAGGCATTCAAAGAAAAGAACACGGTCCCTACAGTCAAACATGTCGGAGGTTCCCTGATGTTTTGGGGTTGCTTTGCTGCCTCTGGCACTGGACTGCTTGTCCGTGTGCATGGCATTATGAAGTCTGAAGACTAACAACAAATTTTGCAGCATAATGTAGGGCCCAGTGTGAGAAAGCTGGGTCTCCCTCAGAGGTCATGGGTCTTCCAGCAGGACAATGACCCAAAACACACTTCAAAAAGCACTAGAAAATGGTTTGAGAGAAAGCACTGGAGACTTCTAAGGTGGCCAGCAATGAGTCCAGACCTGAATCCCATAGAACACCTGTGGAGAGATCTAAAAATGTCAGTTTGGAGAAGGCACCCTTCAAATATCAGGGACCTGGAGCAGTTTGCCAAAGAATGGTCTAAAATTCCAGCAGAGCATTGTAAGAAACTCATTGATGGTTACCGGAAGCGGTTGGTCGCAGTTATTTTGGCAAAAGGTTGTGCAACCAAGTATTAGGCTGAGGGTGCCAATACTTTTGTCTGGCACATTTTTGGAGTTTTGTGTGAAATGATCAATGTTTTGCTTTTTGCTTCATTCTCTTTTGTGTTTTTTCATTTAAGACAAATTAAATGAAGATAATAATACCAAAGAATTTGTTTGCAATCATTTTCAGGAAGAAACTGAGTATTATCTGACAAAATTGCAGGGGTGTCAATACTTTTGGCCACAACTGTAAACCTGAGTATAACAAAACGTGTTTAATTCCTTTTCTGTAACAATTTCAAGGTTGCCAACACTTTCGGCCATGACTGTATACCTCAATATCTAGTGACTAGGAATTCTCTAAACGGACACCCTTTCTTATTGGGGCTCCTCCCTGTTGTCTGCACTCGTTGGAGGTAGAAGTGTTGGAGTTTCTATCATCTCCCTTTATCGAGTTATTATCAAACATTGTGGTTTTGGTTTTCAAATCATTTAGTCCAATTATTAGTCCATCTATTAATCCGGCGCCCCCTCCCCCATCACACGTACAAACACGTGACAGGTGCTTCTACATGTCTGCATACCACCGGGTGACAGATACACTCATGCGGCGGGGCAGGAGGATGGAGGGTGGGTGCAGCATTACAGCTTCCTCTTATCAAGAAAAACTCAAGTTCATTGTCAGGTTTTATCAACAAGGAGAAAGGGCAAAGGTGACACACGACGGCGCAGCCGCAGCGCACCCACTTCATAAACAGCAGCAATAATGCAGCAGGAATGTTATCACCACACACTGATTCATAAATCACTCATCTGTCACTGCCCGGCCGGACCAACACTGGGCACCGACTCCTGGAAACAACAATGTAACCTACAAAGGATGGCAAGGCTTCCCGAGAGAGGTGACAATATAACCCGGCATCGAGCAGAATGTATCCGGATAGATGACAATGTAACCCCTAATAAGTGACATCACAACCTAATAATAAATCATAGTTTTTTATTTCTATTATATTACAGAGTAACACAGCTCAATGCATAACATGAGGAGTGAGGGTCCTGCAAGCAAGTTACAATCTATGAGGAGTGAGGGTCCTGCAAGCAAGTTACAATCTATGAGGAGTGAGGGTCCTGCAAGCAAGTTACAATCTATGAGGAGTGAGGGTCCTGCAAGCAAGTTACAATCTATGAGGAAATAGTACAAAAGATGACAACGTAACAAATAGTAACATAGTAATTGGTAGATGACAACATGACCCCCACTGAGCTGGATATAACCCACACATGACAACGCAAAACATGATAGATGACGGAGTACCCCACAGATACTAGTCTAAGCCCTAATAGATGACGGCGTACCCCACAGATACTAGTCTAAGCCCTGATAGATGACGGCGTACCCCACAGATACAAGCCTAAGCCCTGATAGATGATGGCGTACCCCACAGATACAAGTCTAAGCCCTAATAGATGACGGCGTACCCCACAGATACAAGTCTAAGCCCTAATAGATGACGGCGTACCCCACAGATACAAGCCTAAGCCCTAATAGATGATGGCGTACCCCACAGATACAAGTCTAAGCCCTAACAGATGGCGGTGTACCCCACAGATACAAGCTTAAGCCCTAATAGATAACGGCGTACCCCACAGATACAAGTCTAAGCCCTAACAGATGGCGGCGTACCCCACAGATACAAGCTTAAGCCCTAATAGATAACGGCGTACCCCACAGATACAAGTCTAGGCCCTGATAGATGACGGCGTACCCCACAGATACAAGTCTAAGCCCCGATAGATGACGGCGTACCCCACTGATACTAGTCTAAGCCCCGACAGATGACAACATACCCCACAGATACAAAGCCCCGATAGATGACGGTGTACCCCACAGATACAAGTCTAAGCCCTAATAGATAACGGCGTACCCCACAGACACAAGTCTAAGCCCTGATAGATGACGGCGTATCCCACAGACACAAGTCTAGGCCCTGATAGATGACGGCGTACCCCACAGATACAAGTCTAAGCCCTGATAGATGACGGCGTATCCCACAGACACAAGTCTACGCCCTGATAGATGACGGCGTACCCCACAGATACAAGTCTAGGCCCTGATAGATGACGGCGTACCCCACAGATACAAGTCTAAGCCCTGATAGATGACGGCGTACCCCACAGATACAAGCTTAAGCTCTAATAGATAACGGCGTACCCCACAGATACAAGTCTAGGCCCTGATAGATGACGGCGTACCCACAGATACAAGTCTAAGCCCCGATAGATGACGGCGTACCCCACAGATACTAGTCTAAGCCCCGACAGATGACAACGTACCCCACAGATACAAAGCCCCGATAGATGACGGCGTACCCCACAGATACAAGTCTAGGCCCCGATAGATGACGGCGTACCCCACAGATACAAGTCTAGGCCCTAATAGATGACGGCGTACCCCACAGACACAAGTCTAAGCCCTGATAGATAACGGTGTACCCCACAGATACAAGTCTAAGCCCTGATAGATGACGGCGTATCCCACAGATACAAGTCTAGGCCCTGATAGATGACGGCATACCCCACAGATACAAGTCTAAGCCCTGATAGATGACGGCGTATCCCACAGACACAAGTCTACGCCCTGATAGATGACGGCGTACCCCACAGATACAAGTCTAGGCCCTGATAGATGACGGCATACCCCACAGACACAAGTCTAAGCCCTGATAGATGACGGCGTACCCCACAGATACAAGTCTAGGCCCTGATAGATGACGGCATACCCCACAGATACAAGTCTAAGCCCTAATAGATAACGGCATACCCCACAGACACAAGTCTAAGCCCTGACAGATGACGGCGTATCCCACAGATACAAGTCTAGGCCCTGATAGATGACGGCATACCCCACAGATACAAGTCTAAGCCCTGATAGATGACGGCGTATCCCACAGACACAAGTCTACGCCCTGATAGATGACGGCGTACCCCACAGATACAAGTCTAGGCCCTGATACATGACGGTGTACCCCACAGATACAAGTCTAAGCCCCGATAGATTATTATTATTATTATGCATTTATATAGCGCCATTTATTCCATGGCGCTTTACATGTGAAAAGGGGAAATATAGACAAGTATAATAAACATGTGTAAGACAAGGGACACACAAGGCATGTTTGAAGGATGAGAGAAAGACACCATTTGTAAGTGAAAGGTTGAAGAGGTGTGTTAGAGATGGGATGAAGACTGTGGCCAAGTTAGGGATGGGGTGAGACGGGAGCAGGTCGAGGGCACAAGTGGTGTGGTGTGATCTTGACAGAAGGGTGGAGAGCTGATCTTCTGTCATGGTGGAGAAGCTGGCTTTTGCAGAACAGGGCTGAGCGGCTAAGAGGGGCATTGGGGGCTGCGGGCCAAAGTTTTGTCTTATCGTGTCGATCTTCTGCTTAAAGAAGGAGGCAAAGTCTTCGGCAGAAATGAGAGGAGGGGGAGGAGGTGCTGTGGGATGGAGTAGAGAATTGAAAGTGTTGAAGAGCTGTTTAGAGTTGTGAGACAGGGAGGATATGAGAGATGCGAAGTAAGTTTGTTTTGCGGTAGAGAGTGTGGACTTAAAGCTGGCAAGGGACTGCTTGTATGTGCTGAAGTGCTCAGTAGAATGGGTTCTCTTCCATCTCCGCTCAGCGGCCCTGGAAACCCGTCTCAGTTCTTTGGTCAGGCTGGTCAGCCAGGGCTGCCTGTTGATTGTATGAGTTTTGCTCTGCGTGAGGGGGGCGGCCGAATCAAGCGTTGCTGTTATTGTGGTGTTATAAAAAGTGGCAGCAGCATCTGTGTCATGCAGGGAAGCTATGTCTGTAAGAGGGAGAAGGGACTCAGAGAGTGATTGTAAATTGAGGCGTTTGAGATTCCTGAGAGGGTGAGCGAGTTTATGGAGCGGGGGCTGCGCAGTAGGAGAGGAGAGGGAAGAGAATGTCAGTAGGTTGTGGTAAGACAGGGGGAGGGGTGAGTTATTGAGATTAGTGAGGGAGCAGAAACGGGTGAAGATAAGGTCCAGCGTGTCACCATCTTTGTGAGTGGCCGCAGAGGACCATTGAGTGAGGCCGAGGAAAGCCATGAGTGATAGAAGTTTAGAGACAGCCGGGGTGGAAGTGTCAATGGGGATGTTGAAGTCGCCCATGATGATGGTGGGGATGTCAGCAGTAAGGAAATGGAGTAGCAGGTGGTGAAGTGGTCGAGAAAGGTGGAGATGGCTAGTTCTGGGGGGCGGTAGATGACAGCCAGTTGGAGGTTGGAGGGGGAATAGATGCGGACGGAGTGCACCTCAAACGAGGGACGAGTAGCGGAGGGTGGCAAAGGAATTGGGGTAAAGGAGCAGGTATCAGACAGGAGCAAGCCAACTCCTCCACCACGTTTGTTGCTGGGGTGAGGGGTGTGAGAGAGATGGAATCCGGCATAGGAAAGCGCAGCTGGAGAGGCTGTGTCAGAGGGAGTGAGCCAGGTTTCAGTGATAGATGACGGCGTACCCCACAGATACAAGTCTAAGCCCCGATAGATGACGGCGTACCCCACAGATACAAGTCTAGGCCCTGATAGATGACGGCGTACCCCACAGATACAAGTCTAGGCCCTGATAGATGACGGCGTACCCCACAGATACAAGTCTAGGCCCTGATAGATGACGGGGTACCCCACAGATACAAGTCTAAGCCCTAATAGATAATGGCGCACGCCACAGACACAAGTCTAAGCCCTGATAGATGACGGCGTACCCCACAGATACAAGTCTAAGCCCTGACAGATGACGGCATACCCCACAGATACAAGTCTAAGCCCTGACAGATGACGGCATACCCCACAGATACAAGTCTAAGCCCCGATAGATGACGGCGTACCCCACAGACACAAGTCTAAGCCCTGATAGATGACGGCGTACCCCACAGATACAAGTCTAAGCCCTGATAGATGACAACGTAACCTGCCCTTGATGAGAATCTACTATAGATATCTATGGAGAATACAATATATCCGATTAGATGAGAATGTAATCTACAGAAGGTATAAATCGATTGCTATCACTAACTTGAAACTTGTGGGTCTTAAATCAAAATCTCCAACGTGGCCCTCAACTATCAGAGGTATTGAATAGTGATAGGGCCCAGATGTAATTGCAACCCTGCTCCTGATGACAATGTAATATCCCTGACAGATGAATATGTGACACGTCCTCCCCGCACCGAGATGCGACTGTAGACCCTGATAAAGGACAGTGTAACCTACAGTCAGTGTAGACAAAGAGGACAACTGATCCCGTCAGACTGCAATGTCACCCACAATATGAGGCTGCACCCCGATACATTGCAATGTGAGATGAGAACGCAGCCGCAGATAACAGTGTAACCTCTGATAAAGGGAGCACAACTCATGGATGAGAAAGTATCTTCTACGAGATGACAATGTAAACCCACGACAGAGGACATGTGACGCCGGCACAAGGTCACCGGCTGAGCTATTATTCCTTAGAAAAGCAGTATGGTCGCGGCTCTAATGTGGTTTTACGTCACCACGTGAGCGGCCAGATGTCTCCAAGTGGCAGCGACATAATGGGAAACGTGGCTTTGTTCTCATTGTAATAAATATTCTGAACTTTTGAGAAGCCTGTCTAATGAACATTCCCATCTTGAGTTTTCTCGCATCTTATTAACTCTTTCCAGCTGAGTGACAATCGATGTAGATGTAGCCATCAAAGCGGTCTCAGGGTCTCTGACCCAGCTCGTCATGGCTCCTGAGTGACAAGTCTGCCCAGTTTCGCACAAGGACACCTTTGATTTGCTGCATATTTTGCTGTTCTGAAGTTTACAAAACTCCGACAAACACAAGACCATGAAATCAAATCATCCCATAAAGACTAAAGAGACCCAAGTCTATCCGACAGAGCGAGGGGAAGGTGCAGCCATCCAGAAGCAATGACCGCTCTCCTGACACCGGGGCCACACACAACTAGACTCACAGAGGAGCTTGTCAGAGTTTCCACTTTTCCTCCCTGGTGCTTTGTACTGGGAGAATTCCTGACATACAACAAGAAGAAGACATTCCCCTACCCAAGCCCTGGTGACACATGGAGGGTCCACACGACACGTGTGAGCCCAGCTGCTGTAAGGCGAGCATCCCCGCTATGTGCGCCGCCATCCTTCATATCTACTCACTGGATGACCACAAATAGGATGAAACCAGGAGAAGAAAAAGCCTCAGCGTTCCATCTACAGAACAGAAACTACGTATCAATATTCTACACCTCATACAGTGAGGAAATCAGTGTAAAAAGAAACTGATTATTAAACGGCAGCATCGGAGCGCGGGAATAAATGAAACAGAACAGCAAAACTGTAACTACCGGGAATTACCGAGGACATAGAAAGGTAATAAAGAAAAATTCTCTTGTAAAGAGCTGAGTCTTTAACACTGGACGATTTCTTATAGGGGCGACATCGACGACCCCTAATCTAGAAGACAGCTGTCCTCCGCTGGCTCTGCGGGGGTCTCAGCTCCCTTCTGACAATTGTGCGCGTCACTTCCTCAAACACAAAGAATCATCTGATAAATGTGAAGCAAACTTTCCCCGATAAAATGTTCTATATTGAGAGAACGCATCTGTTCCTGGGAAAGCTGGGTGACAACCAATATGGCACAAATGTGAAGAGTTCCCGGGACTCCTGTGGGGTAATGGTCACCTACTGATGCTGTCAGCCCCCGGCGCCTGACTTTCTCTGTGCTGGGAAGTTAGTGACCATCAGGTTGTGGCCAGGCTGTCACCGACCTTTCCTGACAATTGCTCAGAGATAATAATTACCTGCTTCGTCTTTCACCATGACGGCTGCCTCTGGCCCTGGACTGGAGGGGATTCTGTGGTCGGAGCAGGGACAGAGCCTGGAGCCCAGTGATCGCTGCTGCTCTGCTGGCGGACTCTGCGGTCTGCAGCTGCTGGGGACACAGGGAGCCTTCCAGAGTCTGCTGCCTCCACCGGGCGCTGCCAGACACAGAGGCCAAACTCCAAGCTGCACTCACACACCTTCCCCTCTACCAGAAAAGCCCGGAGTGGGCGAGAAATGCACAAGTGCAGCTCGGGGCTATGAGACTTTTCCTCTCCTGGTTTTGGCACGTTCGTTGCCTAAATCACAGGTGGAGAAAGTTGTGCAGCCAAGGGGCCAAGAGGTAAAGGGGCCACGTCCACCTGCAAAGCTGCATGCAGACTGGACACACGGAGGCGCTATTGGACTCCATGGGACCATTACTTTTATTACACCTGTCTGTGTCAGGTCCTTAATAAAAGTAATATATAGATAGCTGGAGTGCACCACTAATTACACAAACTATCCATCAGAGGGCGCTACATTATGTTGACACAACCAAATTAAGGGCTCGTACTCAATTGGGAGAAATATGGACGAGTGCAATCCGATAAAAAAAAAAATCGGATTGCACTCGAACCAATGTTATTCAATAGGTGACATCTCATTTGCGAGTTTTTTCTCAGCCAAAATCGGACTGAGATAAAAAATCACAGCAGGCTGCGTATTGCTGCGATTCTCAGACGAGACTCCCAATGGGTGCGAGAGAGAGAAAAAAAAAAAAAATCGCACAGCAGTCGTACTAAACGCACCGGTGTGCAAAGCAGTAATCAAAGCAAAAGGTGGTTACTGTGAAGAACCTAGAATATAAGACATATTTTCAGTGGTTTCACACTTTTTTGATAATTATATAATCCCACATGTGGTAATTCATAGTTTTGATGCCTTCAGAGTGAATCTACAATTTTCATAGTCATGAAAATAAAGAAAACTCTTTGAATGAGAAGGTGTGTCCAAACTTTGGTCTGTACTGTATACATACATATTTTGAAGATTATTTTGTTTTAAAGTGGTGTACAGTTTTTTTTAACAATACTATTTTAACATGAGATTTAACATAGAGAGGACTGCTGTATGTAAAAGCTCATATTAAAATCGCATGACACTCGCATAGCACTCGTCTGTTTTTTTTCGGTCTGGAAATCGGACCATTTTTTCCTCACAAATGGGTATGTGCCCTAAGGGAAAGAACCACCTAGCGAAGAGCTTCAAGGTCGTTCTCTCACTTGAGCCCCTTAATTAAACATCACGAAACAATCACTGACCTCAGGGAGACCAGTCAAAGAAAACACTGCGGCAGCCGGCAAAGGCGCTCAGTGAAATCCTAGGTGCAATGCTCCCTGGGAAATACGAATATGCAAATAAAGTCCGTGGAGCCTCATTTAATAGTCTCAAACACGGGACTAGCCAGATCCATCTCCAGGGAAGGACCCTGGGAAGGCCTTGTCATATCTGTAAACTTGTAAAGAGCTGGATATTGACTTAAAGGGCCACTTAATATGGTGGTTTCCGAAAGGAGCCACTCCTTGGCTGGGTCCTTCCCTGGAGGAAGATCTGGCTAGTCCCGTGTTTGAGACTCTTAAATGAGGCTCCACGGACTTTATTTGCATATTCGTATTTCCCAGGGAGCAATGCACATAGGATTTCACTGATTGAGCGCCTTTGCCGGCTGCCGTAGTGTTTTCTTTGACTGGTCTCCCTGAGGTCAGTGATTGTTTCATGATGTTGGTCTACTAGGCATTGCTCCCACCTAGCCAGAATCCTACTCCACACTGATGAGGGGCAACACCCCGAAACAGCTGCCTGTGGATGGATACCTGGCCTTGGTATTTCCCTTGCCATATCTGTAAACTCGTAAAGAGCTGGATATTGACTTAAAGGGCCACTTAATATGGTGGTAATGGTGGTTTCCGAAAGGAGCCACTCCTTGGCTGGGTCCTTCCCTGGAGGAAGATCTGGCTAGTCCCGTGTTTGAGACTCTTAAATGAGGCTCCACGGACTTTATTTGCATATCCTTAATTAAAACAGACAGTCCGGCTCTCACACACCTGCAGTGTGAATTTCTCCACATATTAATAGAGCGGATTGCTGTCAACAAATCGGACATTTGCATCACGCGATAAAACTCTATTACTGACCTAGGAATTCTTACAGATGAAGGTTTTCTAACAATGTATCACTGGAGATCCAAGCGGTGAGCCTGGACAGAACTCGGATCTGTGCAGCTCACAGAGGTTTGTCTGGATCAGCCAGCAAGGTCTTCAGGATTTACTTAAAATTTGACAAGAAGGATCATCAAATCATGACCATGAGCGAGACTGACACCCAGTAACAACGACAGCAAAGGAGTCAGGACAGAAACAGAAATGCCATCTCGTCTAGCTTCTATCAACCCTTCCACCTCCCCTCTCTGTTGGAGGGATTGCCGGCATCATGGTAGCCTTTCCCATTTATTTTGGCTTGGTCCACGTCTTCGGCATTTTGGGACGACGTCTCCTCTCTTATTTCTCATATTTTAAATCAATCAGATTTTTCCCTGACTCCTCAGTTTGCCCTGCTCTCGTTGGATGCAAGTCGTTTGAATCCTTCTGTTAGGAAATTGGTTCTTCATTTACTTTTGGTTTCTAAAAATGAAATTGTGTTTTATTGGAAATCCACTCGAGAGCCCACTTCACTCGATATCATTGCAAAGCTGACTTTACATAAGTCATGTGAGCAAAAATTGGCGTTGCTGAATGGCGGTCTTCCTTCCTTTATAAAGAAATGGTCTCGCTGGCTGGAAATGTTTCCAGGAGTTCTTCTTATTATTATTTATAGTCTGGTTGTGGTTATTTTTTCTTTCATGAATGCCTCATGATATTACATTTATGTATACTCTGTTTTAAAACGTTAATAAAATTGTTTGGAAAAGAAAAAGAAATGCAAGGTCAGAGAACACAAAGAGGTCATGGGATTGAAAGGACCCAACACAAAGAGCGGCAAGAAATAACTCACTTCAAAGACGTCAAAGACGTCAGTAAAAGACGACATTTCACCAAATCCTGCAATGTATCAATCACTTTATTAGCGCTGCTTGTCACGGCCGCCGCTGACACTCACCTGCAGGGTCCTGTGCGCACCTCCCGGCGCGCACCCGCTCCCCGGCGCGTCCCCGCTGCTGACCTCCGGCCTCCCCGACGTCGCTCCCACGCTCTTCTGGCCGGAGCTCTGACGGCGTCACGTGACGCGGTGGCTCCGCCCCCAACATGGCGGCGCCCATCGCCTATTTCTGGCAGGCGTCTCCCCAGGTAAGACGCCTGTGTATCTTTTCCGGGCTGCTGTCCTTTTGGCCAGCGCTCTGTACGCTCTCAGGCCCTGCTACTCTTCACCTCCTAGCCCCGCTCAGTTAGGTTTCCTTTGCTGTTCGCTCTCTGGGTTCGCCCATCTGGCTGTTCCGTTTCCCTGCCTCCTTCCCGGTGTGCTTGCGCCCCTGTGAACTCCTTGTCCGTGCCCTCTCTTACCCGCTCTCTCTCTTGCAGCCTCCAGCCACTACCTGCTTCGAACCCTCCAGGTCTCTGCTTCCTTCTGGCTCCTACCACTGACCTCCCGTGCCGCTGCTCCGCTGACTCTCCACCCTAGTTCCCCTGGTGCTCACCCAGTCGTCCCTTTGGCTCCGGCTGTCACAGTTCCATCCCTTGTGGGCCTGCCCCTAACACTCCCTGTATAGGGGGTGGCTCCACCTGGTCCAGCTCGTCCGCAGGGGCTCTGGGGCCGTGACCCAGAGGGTCCACTCCGTGTTGCTCTCCTTGTTTTTTGCCATCCGAAACACACTCCGTAACACTGCTCTTCTGATGAATCAGTATTTGTATTTCTTTTAAATCTGCCATAAAGCTCTAGCGATACGGAACGTTACATTTAGGCTGAGTTCACACGTGGCGTTTTTTTTCGCGTTTCCATGGCGATATTTTCCGCTAGTTTTTGCCGCGAAAACGCGAAAAATAAGCATCCCATGCATTCCTATGGGATTCCGCAATGCTTTGCTAATGCTGCGGTTTTTACCGCGGCAGAATTGCTTCACGGTAAAAAACGCAGCATGCTCATTAATTTTGCGGAATCGCGGCGATCCCGCACCCATAGGAATGCATTGTTTCGCTTACTTCCCGCATGTGGCTGTGCACACCATGAGGAAAAATAAGCAGAACGTTTGCGGATGGTACCCACGGTCCGGAGGAGAGGAGACTGTCCTCCGGGCTTTGGGTACCATATCCCTGTAAAAAATAGAATTTAAAATAAAAAAATATTGTTATTGTCATCTTCCGACGTCCCGCGCAGCCTTCCCGCCTACACGCTCCCGGTCACAGTAAGCCTTTGCGAGCGAAGACGTCCGTTCTCGCAGAATCGCAAAGTCTCTCGGTCATTCGCGCGACGTCATCGCGGTAATTGTCGCAAAGGATTACTGGGACCGGGAGCGTGGAGAGAGGCGGGAAGGCTGCGCGGGACGTCGGAAGGTGAGAATAGCAATATGTATTTTTTTATTATTAGTATTATTTACATTCTTTTACTATTGATGCCACATAGGCAGCCTCAATAATAAAAAGTTGGTCACACTCGTCGAACACTATGTTTGACGAGTGTGACCAACCTGTCAATCAGTTCTCCAAGTGATGCTCCAGATCGCTTGGAAAACGCTAGCAATTCTGCAAGCTAATTACGCTTGAAAAATGCTAGTTTTTCCGCGAGAAAATCGCGGGAATTTAAATTATGATTTTCCCGCGAAATGGAATTCCGGAATTCTCGCGGTAATTTCCGCGAGAGTTCCGCTACGTGTGAACCCAGCCTTACTGCTAATTTATGGTGTTTACTAAAGGGAATTCTGAGAGCACCAAGTAATAAGATAATCAGGAGGAGAGCACTAACAATAAATTAAATGCAAAAACTGCCCAGTTTTCACCTGGTGAAAGGTCAACTTTAATGTAACAAAACCAAAGAAAATAGTCTACCTGTACAAATATACTGTATATCCTTATCCATAGGAGCAGTATTATAGTAGTTATATTCTTGTACATAGGGGCAGTATTATAGTAGTTATAGTCTTATACATAGGAGCAGTATTATAGTAGTTATATTCTTGTACATAGGGGGCAGTATTATAGTAGCTATATTCTTGTACATAGGAGCAGTATTATAGTAGTTATATTCTTGTACGTAGGAGCAGTATAATAGTAGTTATATTCTTGTACATAGGGGCAGTATTATAGTAGTTATATTCTTGTACATAGGAGCAGTATTATAGTAGTTATATTCTTATACATAGGAGCAGTATTATAGTAGTTATATTCTTGTACATAGGGGGCAGTATTATAGTAGCTATATTCTTGTACATAGGAGCAGTATTATAGTAGTTATATTCTTGTACATAGGAGCAGTATTATAGTAGTTATATTCTTGTACATAGGGGGCAGTATTATAGTAGTTCTATTCTTGTACATAGGGGGCAGTATTATAGTAGCTATATTCTTGTACATAGGAGCAGTATTATAGTAGTTATATTCTTGTACATAGGAGCAGTATTATAGTAGTTATATTCTTGTACATAGGGGGCAGTATTATAGTAGTTCTATTCTTGTACATAGGAGCAGTATTATAGTAGTTATATTCTTGTACATAG
This sequence comes from Dendrobates tinctorius, assembly GCF_039654945.1. Classification (NCBI taxonomy): domain Eukaryota; kingdom Metazoa; phylum Chordata; class Amphibia; order Anura; family Dendrobatidae; genus Dendrobates; species Dendrobates tinctorius. The sequence goes on along the minus strand of NW_027361903.1, from coordinate 3,782,292 downwards.
GGGGCAGTATTATAGTAGTTAGATTCTTGTACATAGGAGCAGTATTATAGTAGATATATTCTTGTATATAGGGGCAGTATTATAGTAGTTAGATTCTTGTACATAGGAGCAGTATTATAGTAGATATATTCTTGTATATAGGGGCAGTATTATAGCAGTTATATTCTTGTACATGGAGCAGTATTATAGTAGTTATATTCTTGTACATAGGGGGCAGTATTATAGTAGCTATATTCTTGTACATAGGAGCAGTATTATAGTAGTTATATTCTTGTACATAGGAGCAGTATTATAGTAGTTATATTCTTGTACATAGGGGCAGTATTATAGTAGTTATATTCTTGTACATAGGAGCAGTATTATAGTAGTTATATTCTTATACATAGGAGCAGTATTATAGTAGTTATATTCTTGTACATAGGGGGCAGTATTATAGTAGCTATATTCTTGTACATAGGAGCAGTATTATAGTAGTTATATTCTTGTACATAGGAGCAGTATTATAGTAGTTATATTCTTGTACATAGGAGCAGTATTATAGTAGTTATATTCTTGTACATAGGGGGCAGTATTATAGTAGTTCTATTCTTGTACATAGGAGCAGTATTATAGTAGTTATATTCTTGTACATAGGGGGCAGTATTATAGTAGTTAGATTCTTGTACATAGGGGGCAGTATTATAGTAGCTATATTCTTGTACATATGAGCAGTATTATAGTAGTTATATTCTTATACATAGGAGGCAGTATTATAGTAGTTATATTCTTGTACATAGGGGGCAGTATTATAGTAGCTATATTCTTGTACATAGGAGCAGTATTATAGTAGTTATATTCTTGTACATAGGGGGCAGTATTATAGTAGTTATATTCTTGTACATAGGAGCAGTATTATAGTAGTTATATTCTTGTACATAGGGGGCAGTATTATAGTAGTTAGATTCTTGTACATAGGAGCAGTATTATAGTAGTTATATTCTTGTACATAGGGGCAGTATTATAGTAGTTATATTCTTGTACATGGAGCAGTATTATAGTAGTTAAATTCTTGTACATAGGGGGCAGTATTATAGTAGTTATATTCTTATACATAGGAGCAGTACTATAGTAGTTATATTCTTGTTCATAGGAGGCAGTATTATAGTAGTTATATTCTTGTACATAGGGGCAGTATTATAGTAGTTATATTCTTGTACATAGGGGACAGTATTATAGTAGTTATATTCTTGTTCATAGGGGGCAGTATTATAGTAGCTATATTCTTGTATATAGGAGCAGCATTATAGTAGTTATATTCTTGTACACTCACTGGCCACTTTATTAGGTACACCTGTCCAACTGTGTGTTAAGACTTAATTTCTAATCAGCCAATCACATGGTGGCAACTCAGTGCATTTAGGCATGTAGACATGGTCAAGACAATCTCCTGCAGTTCAAACCGAGCATCAGTATGGGGAAGAAAGGTGATTTGAGTGCCTTTGAACGTGGCATGATTGTTGGTGCCAGAAGGGCTGGTCTGAGTATTTCAGAAACTGCTGATCTACTGGGATTTTCACGCACAACCATCTCTAGGGTTTACAGAGAATGGTCCGAAAAAGAAAAAAAATCCAGTGAGCGGCAGTTCTGTGGCCGGAAATGCCTTGTTGATGCCAGAGGTCAGAGGAGAATGGGCAGACTGGTTCGAGCTGATAGAAAGGCAACAGTGACTCAAATTGCCACCCGTTACAACCAAGGTAGGCAGAAGAGCATCTCTGAACGCACAGTGCGTCGAACTTTGAGGCAGATGGGCTACAGCAGCAGAAGACCACACCGGGTACCACTCCTCTCAGCTAAGAACAGGCATCTGATGGCTACTTTCAGCAGGATAATGCGCCATGTCATAAAGCTCGAATCATCTCAGATTGGTTTCTTGAACATGACAATGAGTTTACTGTACTCAAATGGCCTCCTCAGTCACCAGATCTCAATCCAATAGAGCATCTTTGGGATGTGGTGGAACGGGAGATTCGCATCAGGGATGTGCAGCCGACAAATCTGCGCCAACTGTGTGATGCCATCATGTCAATATGGTCCAAAATCTATGAGGAAGGCTTCCAGCACCTTGTTGAATCTCTGCCACGAAGAATTGAGGCAGTTCTGAAGGCAAAAGGGGGTCCAACCCGTTACTAGCATGGTGTACCTAATAAAGTGGCCAGTGAGTGTATATAGGGGGCAGTATTATAGTAGTTATATTCTTGTTCATAGGGGGCAGTATTATAGTAGTTATATTCTTGTTCATAGGGGGCAGTATTATAGTAGTTATATTCTTGTATATAGGAGCAGTATTATAGTAGTTATATTCTTGTATATAGGGGCAGTATTATAGTAGTTATATTCTTGCACATAGGGGCAGTATTATAGTAGTTATATTCTTGTTCATAGGGGGCAGTATTATAGTAGTTATATTCTTGTATATAGGAGCAGTATTATAGTAGTTATATTCTTGTATATAGGGGCAGTATTATAGTAGTTATATTCTTGCACATAGGGGCAGTATTATAGCAGTTATATTCTTGTTCATAGGGGGCAGTATTATAGTAGTTATATGCTTGTATATAGGAGCAGTATTCTAGTAGTTATATTCTTGTACATAGGGGGCAGTATTATAGTAGTTATATTCTTGTACATAGGGGGAGTAATATAGTAGATATATTCTTGTACATAGGGGCAGTGTTATAGTAGTTATATTCTTGTACATAGGGGCAGTATTATAGTAGTTATATTCTTGTACATAGGAGCAGTATTATAGTAGTTATATTCTTGTACATAGGGGCAGTATTATAGTAGTTATATTCTTGTACATAGGAGCAGTATTATAGTAGATATATTCTTGTACATAGGGGCAGTGTTATAGTTGTTATATTCTTGTACATAGGGGCAGTGTTATAGTAGTTATATTCTTGTACATAGGAGCAGTATTATAGTAGTTATATTCTTGTACATAGGGGCAGTATTATAGTAGTTATATTCTTGTACATAGGAGCAGTATTATAGTAGATATATTCTTGTACATAGGGGCAGTATTATAGTTGTTATATTCTTGTACATAGGGGCAGTGTTATAGTAGTTATATTCTTGTATATAGGGGCAATATTATAGTAGATATATTCTTGTACATAGGGGCAGTATTATAGTAGTTATATTCTTGTACATAGGAGCAGTATTATAGTAGATATATTCTTGTACATAGGGGCAGTGTTATAGTTGTTATATTCTTGTACATAGGGGCAGTGTTATAGTAGTTATATTCTTGTACATAGGAGCAGTATTATAGTAGTTATATTCTTGTACATAGGGGCAGTATTATAGTAGTTATATTCTTGTACATAGGAGCAGTATTATAGTAGATATATTCTTGTACATAGGGGCAGTATTATAGTTGTTATATTCTTGTACATAGGGGCAGTGTTATAGTAGTTATATTCTTGTATATAGGGGCAATATTATAGTAGATATATTCTTGTACATAGGGGCAGTATTATAGTAGTTATATTCTTGTACATAGGGGGCAGTATTATAGTAGTTATATTCTTGTACATAGGAGCAGTATTATAGTAGTTATATTCTTGTACATAGGGGGCAGTATTATAGTAGTTATATTCTTGTACATAGGGGGAGTAATATAGTAGATATATTCTTGTACATAGGGGCAGTGTTATAGTAGTTATATTCTTGTACATAAGAGCAGTATTATAGTAGTTATATTCTTGTACATAGGGGCAGTATTATAGTAGTTATATTCTTGTACATAGGGGGCAGTATTATAGTAGTTATATTCTTGTACATAGGAGCAGTATTATAGTAGTTATATTCTTGTACATAGGGGGCAGTATTATAGTAGTTATATTCTTGTACATAGGAGCAGTATTATAGTAGTTATATTCTTGTACATAGGGGGCAGTATTATAGTAGTTATATTCTTGTACATAGGGGGCAGTATTATAGTAGTTATATTCTTGTACATAGGAACAGTATTATAGTAGATATATTCTTGTACATAGGGGCAGTATTATAGTAGTTATATTCTTGTATATAGGGGCAGTATTATAGTAGTTATATTCTTGTACATAGGAGCAGTATTATAGTAGATATATTCTTGTACATAGGGGCAGTATTATAGTAGTTATATTCTTGTATATAGGGGCAGTATTATAGTAGTTATATTCTTGTACATAGGAGCAGTATTATAGTAGATACATTCTTGTACATAGGGGCAGTATTATAGTTGTTATATTCTTGTACATAGGGGCAGTGTTATAGTAGTTATATTCTTGTATATAGGGGCAGTATTATAGTAGTTATATTCTTGTACATAGGGGCAGTATTATAGTAGTTCTATTCTTGTACATAGGGGCAGTATTATAGTAGTTATATTCTTGTACATAGGGGCAGTATTATAGTAGTTATATTCTTGTACATAGGAGCAGTATTATAGTAGATATATTCTTGTACATAGGGGGCAGTATTATAGTAGTTATATTCTTGTACATAGGGGGCAGTATTATAGTAGTTATATTCTTGTACATAGGGGCAGTGTTATAGTAGTTATATTCTTGTATATAGGGGCAATATTATAATAGTTCTATTCTTGTACATAGGAGCAGTATTATAGTAGTTATATTCTTGTATATAGGGGCAGTGTTATAGTAGGTTTATTCTTGTACATAGGGACAGTATTATAGTAGTTATATTCTTGTATATAGGGGCAATATTATAATAGTTCTATTCTTGTACATAGGAGCAGTATTATAGTAGTTATATTCTTGTATATAGGGGCAGTGTTATAGTAGGTTTATTCTTGTACATAGGGACAGTATTATAGTAGTTATATTCTTGTACATAGGGGCAGTATTATAGTAGTTATATTCCTGTACATAGGAGCAGTATTATAGTAGTTATATTCTTGTACATAGGGGCAGTATTATAGTAGGTTTATTCTTGTACATAGGGACAGTATTATAGTAGTTATATTCTTGTACATAGGGGCAGTATTATAGTAGTTATATTCTTGTACATAGGGGGCACTATTATAGTAGTTATATTCTTGTACATAGGGGCAGTATTATAGTAGTTATATTCTTGTACATAGGAGCAGTATTATAGTAGATATATTCTTGTACATAGGGGCAGTATTATAGTAGTTATATTCTTGTACATAGGGGCAGTGTTATAGTAGTTATATTCTTGTATTTAGGGGCAATATTATAGTAGTTATATTCTTGTACATAGGGGGCAGTATTATAGTCGATATATTCTTGTGCCTAGGGGCAGTGTTATAGTAGTTATATTCTTGTACATAGGGGCAGTATTATAGTAGTTATATTCTTGTACATGGGGGCAGTATTATAGTAGTTATATTCTTGTACATAGGGGCAGTATTATAGTAGTTATATTCTTGTACATAGGGGCAGTATTATAGTAGTTATATTCTTGTACATAGGAGCAGTATTATAGTAGTTATATTCTTGTACATAGGAGCAGTATTATAGTAGTTATATTCTTGTACATAGGGGCAGTGTTATAGTAGTTATATTCTTGTATATAGGGGCAATATTATAGTAGTTCTATTCTTGTACATAGGAGCAGTATTATAGTAGTTATATTCTTGTACATAGGGAGCAGTATTATAGTAGTTATATTCTTGTACATAGGGAGCAGTATTATAGTAGTTATATTCTTGTACATAGGGAGCAGTATTATAGTAGTTATATTCTTGTACATAGGGACAGTATTATAGTAGTTATATTCTTGTACATATGGGGCAGTATTATAGTAGTTAGATTCTTGTACATAGGGGGCAGTATTATAGTAGCTATATTCTTGTACATAGGGGCAGTATTATAGTAGTTATATTCCTGTACATAGGAGCAGTATTATAGTAGTTATATTCTTGTATATAGGGGGCAGTATTATAGTAGGTTTATTCTTGTACATAGGGACAGTATTATAGTAGTTATATTCTTGTACCTAGGGGGCAGTATTATAGTCGATATATTCTTGTGCCTAGGGGCAGTATTATATTATATTTCTGTGTCACTAACTTAAGTTAGAAATGTTCTCACTGCAGTCATCAGTTCCATATTCGCATACGGCTGTAGTAAGCTTATATTCCTCAGAAGGTGGCGACACTCCGGGTAATGAGGACATAAGTATACAGCTATGTTGTGTCCCAATGCCTATCCAGAATGAAAGGCGAAACATGCCATGTACACAGGGGTTACCTACAAACACAATATTTAACTGACAGTACAAAAAGCCAAATAAAAACAAACATTAAAAACATAAAAAGTCATGAAATGACAGAGTATACAATATCTCACAATAGAGCTACAGCCCTTACATCACTTAACACAAAAATAGTAATAAAGAATGATGTATAACACTGAAACCAATCCAGGAGCGAAACATGTTCATGGTCAGCACACCAACAAATCTTCAATGTGGTGCTATTCACCAATAGATAAAGTGTCACAGTGCTCAAGAAGTATATACAGGTGAAACCAGAAGTTTCCATCCACTCTATATAGACACATCTGCAGGTTTTTATCAATATCTGACATAAAATCAGAATAAACCTTTCCCGGTTTAGGCCAATTACCATAATTATTAATATTTGCCAAATGCCAGAATAATGAGAGACAATGTTATAAGGCATTTTTATTATTTACTGCAAAGTCAGAAGTTTCCATACACTAAGATTACTCTGCCTTTACATAATTCTGGACAGCCCATATGATGATGTCTTGTGTTTGGAAGCTTCTGTGGATGTATTTTCATGCACACCTGAAACACACTGCTTCTTTGTGTAACATCATGGGAAAATCTAAAGAAATCAGCCAAGATATCAGGAAGAGAACTGTGGACTTGCACAAGTCTGGCTCATCCTTGGGTACAATTTCAAGATACCTGACGGTGCCTCGTTCATCTGTACAAACAATTATAAGCAAGTACAAACAAGATGGGAATGTCCAGCCATCATACCGCTCAGGAAGGAGACGGGTTCTGTGTCCCAGAGATGAATGTGCTTTGGTCTCACAGACCTTGTGAAGAAGATGGGGGAATCTGGTAAGATTGTGTCAATATCCACAGTGAAACGAGTACTGTATCAACATGGGCTGAAAGGCCACTCTGCCAGGAAGAAGCCATTACTCCAAAAGAAACATAAAAAGCCAGATTAATATTTGCAAATACACACAGGAACAAAGACCTTCATTTTTGGAGACATGTTCCTGTGGTCTGAGGAAACTAAAATTGAACTTTTTGGGCATAATGACCATCGTTATGTTTGGATAAGAAAGGGAGAAGCTTGGAAGCCTAAGAACACCATCTCACCTGTGAAACATGGTGGAGGCAGCATCATGTTGTGGGGTTGTTTTGCTGCAGGAGGGACTGGTGTACTTCAGAAAATAGATGGCATCATGAGAAAAGAAGATTATGTGACAATACTGAAGCTACATCTCAAGACATCAGCCAAAAAGTTAAAGCTTGGGTGGAAATGGGTCTTGCAAATGGACAATGACCTGAAGCATACTGCCAAAATGGTAACAAAGTGGCATCAGGATAACAAAGTCAATGTTTTGGAGCGGCCATCACAAAGCCCTGATCTCAGTCCTACAGGAAATTTATGGGCAAAGCTGAAAAGGCCGATGCGAGCACGGCGACCTACAAGCCTGAGGAAGTTACACCAGTTTTGTCAGGAGGAATGGGCCCAAATTCCCACCAACTATTGTGAGAAGCTTGTGAAAGGCGATCCCCAACGTCTGACCCAAGTAATTCAGTGGAAGGGCAATGGTACCAAATACTAATTTAGTGCATGGAAACTTCTGACTTTGCAGTAAGTAATAAAAAAAGCCTTAAAACATTCTCTCTCTCATTAGTCTGGCATTTGGCAAATATTAATAATTATGGTAATCCTAACGGACCGAAAACGGGAAAGATTTATTCTGATTTCATGTCAGATATTGAGAAAAACCTGCAGATGTGTGTTTATATATAGTGGATGGAAACTTCTGGTTTCACCTGTATCTGTGCTGCTCTAGATGCGCTGAGGACGTATCTCAAACGGTAAAACAAGCCAATACATTAGGTACACACTATCGGCAGGCACGGTACTGCATGAGGAACGCGCCTCTGACTGGGGAGCCCATATGACTAAGGACAATAAAATACTGTCAGTGCCCACTCCCCCCTCGCACCACTCCCCGCGGTGATGCACTAATTGGGATGCCCTGCCGTCCATTGGCTCTTAAATTCAGGTGCCCGGGTCAGTAACTTCCTTTTCCTGCTGCAGACACCTGGATTAGGATTATTTTGATATGTGCCTGCCGATGGGAAGTTCCATTTCGTGTCACTATTTTGAGCTGTTCAGTACTTTCCTGGACTGTGTAGTCCATTATGAAACAGGCAGCAACTCTCTGATTCACTACCTCGACGATTTTTTGTTCGTCGACCCCAAAAATTCTAAACTCTGCTCCTTCCTGCTAGAGAAATTTAAATTTATATCACGGCAGTTCGGCGTACCGCTATCACCTGATAAAACAGTCGGACCCTGTAATGTACTGCCTTTCTTGGGCATCGAAATAGACACGGATGCGATGGATTTTCACCTACCAGCTGATAAAATACAGAAAACGCTGCAGATGTTGGAAAGTTTCGGTGAAGTTAAAAAAGTCACCCTTCAGCAGATGCAGGCCTTACTGGGTCTACTGACATTTGCCAGCCGCGTAATGCCGGTCGGCAGGGCTTTCTCACGCCGATTACTCGCTCGTTAAAAGCAGATCTGCTAGTCTGGAAAACATTCCTGCAATCATACAACGGCCATACATGTGTCATGACGAAAGAAATGTCAAGCACGGACCTAGGGCTCGCAGTAGGGTGGAGTGAGAAAGAGGAGTTTGCAGCAATTTACAAAAACCAATGGTGCAAAACCAGCTGGCCGGAGCTATGAACAACATCAAGCTGGGGTCGCGATCCAGCCCTGTGGGAAATTTTTGCAATAGTTGCATCTGTCGAGATATGGGCTACTCAGTTGAGAAACCCAAACATTCGGTTTCAAACAAAAAATATGACAACCGCAAAGAGCCTGAACCACATGTCAGCTACATCTTTGCCCATACTTGCTCTTTTACGCCGGTTAGCACTGCTATGCTTGGAAAACAATATCTGGTGCCGAGCCACAGTAGTGGTGGAGGTAGATAATAATCTCATTAACTTACTGTTGCCTTCCGATTGGCAGGCCTTCAGAATCCAGCTTCCCAACGCACAACCTTCAGTGTCCGCCATCCCTATGGGACACAGTGGCCAATCACTGATGCCCTTGATCCACGCCTCCGTCTCACCGGCTACCTAGCAGGTTTAAGGCAAGGCTTTGGAGGAGTGGTGTTCATTCATTCAGGGTAGGCCAGTAGGTAAGTGTGACTGAGCAAGAAGCGTAGTGACGACGGAATTTTTGGTCCGGCTGAGGGAAAGAGGGGCGTCGGGTACGGCGGCGCAACGGAAATGATTGGGATTAGCCTTTTTCTTTCAACTAATGGGGTCGGCCGATGTAACAAAGCTCGTTTTCATCAAACAAGCCATCAAAAGGTGGAAAAGGCTTTAACCAAGTCAGGAATGACGCCGCCCCATTTCACTGAGATTATTGCATGACATTATTTCTATATCTCCATCGGCCTGTAAATCGCAATACGAGGCGATCCTCATATCTGCAGCTTTCGCTAACGCCTTTTTTGGTGCACTGCGCATTGTTGCCGCGGTCAAAAAATGCGTCAGAAGGCGGTTTAATTAATGAGGATATAATCATATGCAACGACGCGCTGCGCATTTGAGTGCGAAAATTCAAGTGCGATCCCACCAGGAGGGGCACATGGGTGCTGATTAAATCAGCAGGTGGCCCAGTATGCCCCCTAAAAATAGTCAAAAAATATGTGGCAATAAGACACGACAGCAGATTTTTTCTCTCTCATACAGACGGGTCACCTCTTACCAAGTATCAATTTCAGGCAATTTTCGCGCTATGCTTAGAAAAATCCGGAGCTAATCCGAAGTAATACGGGACATATTCTTTCCGAATCGGGGCAGCCACAGAAGCAGCTAGGGCAGGAGTTTCGGAGGCCGAGGTGCAGAGGATGGGTCGATGGAAATCCGCATGCTTCGCTAGATACATTAGACCTGATTTGCTGAAGTAACACATTTTATCTCTTACAGGTTTAGAAGTTTGGGTTTTAGGACATTCATATGTCTATTGGGCGGCAAAAAGTGCTGAGTTGCGGCCCGGAGGAAAAAATCTAGGCTTCCCAGGTCTAGAAGTCAACTGGAGAGGGATAAGAGGCCTCCAATGGCAACAAGTGTTCCAAGAGATGGTTGACATCTCCAGGAGGGCAAAACGCCCGGTGATAATTGTGTTACACGTTGGTGGCAATGATCTCGGCAAGCGTAAAATCGTGGCTCTTTACAAATGGATGACAAGAGACATAGAACGTTTTACCTGTTTATTCGCAAATATGGTATTGGTGTGGTCACAAACGATACCACGAGCCGTCTGGTGGGGTGCAAGAGATGAAAAAGCCATAGAATGCACAAGGAAAAAATTCAACGCGCGGATGGAAAAATTTGTGAGGGGAAAATGTGGTATTGTGGTTCGTCATCACAAGCTGAAAGGAGACAACACGGGATTATTAAGACCGGACGGCGTTCACCTTACGGACATCGGCCTCGATATATTTTTGTCCGGCTTGCAGGATGGAGTTGAACAGGCCCTGATGCTGATGGGTGGGTGTCGGAGTCCCGTGTAGGTCATATACAGGATCCTCCATGGCGGAAGAAGTGGAGGAGGGCAAAGGTTCGTGACTGCTCGTTGGCCAAATCACCTGCCGATCGCGGACAGGATCTCAGCCATGAGCCGCCCGTTACAAAATGTAATCGCCATTCTCTGCTTTTGTAATTAATAAACTGTGACCGACCTGTTCAACCCGTCTAGGTCTGTGTTTTCTTTACGGGATTGGTGGGAGGGGGGGAATGGGTGGGAAGTGCACAGATCTCTCTGTATCCGGTGCAGTGTACAGATCTTCTCTCTGTATCCGGTGCAGTGTACAGATCTTCTCTCTGTATCCGGTGCAGTGTACAGACCTTCTCTCTGTATCCGGTGCAGTGCACAGATCTTCTCTCTGTATCCCCGGTGCAGTGTACAGATCTTCTCTCTGTATCCGGTGCAGTGTACAGATCTTCTCTCTGTACCCGGTGCAGTGTACAGATCTTCTCTCTGTATCCGGTGCAGTGTACAGACCTTGTCTCTGTATCCGGTGCAGTGCACAGATCTTCTCTCTGTATCCCCGGTGCAGTGTACAGATCTTCTCTCTGTATCCGGTGCAGTGTACAGACCTTGTCTCTGTATCCGGTGCAGTGTACAGACCTTGTCTCTGTATCCGGTGCAGTGTACAGATCTTCTCTCTGTACCCGGTGCAGTGTACAGATCTTCTCTCTGTATCCGGTGCAGTGTACAGACCTTCTCTCTGTATCCGGTGCAGTGTACAGACCTTGTCTCTGTATCCGGTGCAGTGTACAGATCTTCTCTCTGTATCCGGTGCAGTGTACAGATCTTCTCTCTGTATCCGGTGCAGTGTACAGATCTTCTCTCTGTATCCCCGATGCAGTGTACAGATCTTCTCTCTGTATCCGGGGCAGTGTACAGATCTTCTCTCTGTATCCGGTGCAGTGTACAGACCTTGTCTCTGTATCCGGTGCAGTGTACAGACCTTGTCTCTGTATCCGGTGCAGTGTACAGATCTTCTCTCTGTATCCGGTGCAGTGTACAGATCTTCTCTCTGTATCCGGTGCAGTGTACAGACCTTGTCTCTGTATCCGGTGCAGTGTACAGATCTTCTCTCTGTATCCGGTGCAGTGTACAGATCTTCTCTCTGTATCCCCGGTGCAGTGTACAGATCTTCTCTCTGTATCCGGGGCAGTGTACAGATCTTGTCTCTGTATCCGGTGCAGTGTACAGACCTTGTCTCTGTATCCGGTGCAGTGTACAGACCTTGTCTCTGTATCCGGTGCAGTGTACAGATCTTCTCTCTGTATCCGGTGCAGTGTACAGATCTTCTCTCTGTATCCGGTGCAGTGTACTGACCTTGTCTCTGTATCCGGTGCAGTGTACAGATCTTCTCTCTGTATCCGGTGCAGTGTACAGATCTTCTCTCTGTATCCCCGGTGCAGTGTACAGATCTTCTCTCTGTATCCGGGGCAGTGTACAGATCTTCTCTCTGTATCCGGTGCAGTGTACAGACCTTGTCTCTGTATCCGGTGCAGTGTACAGACCTTGTCTCTGTATCCGGTGTAGTGTACAGATCTTCTCTCTGTATCCGGGGCAGTGTACAGATCTTGTCTCTGTATCCGGTGCAGTGTACTGACCTTGTCTCTGTATCCGGTGCAGTGTACAGATCTTCTCTCTGTATCCGGTGCAGTGTACAGATCTTCTCTCTGTATCCCCGGTGCAGTGTACAGATCTTCTCTCTGTATCCGGGGCAGTGTACAGATCTTCTCTCTGTATCTGGTGCAGTGTACAGACCTTGTCTCTGTATCCGGTGCAGTGTACAGACCTTGTCTCTGTATCCGGTGCAGTGTACAGACCTTGTCTCTGTATCCGGTGCAGTGTACAGATCTTCTCTCTGTATCCGGTGCAGTGTACAGACCTTGTCTCTGTATCCGGTGCAGTGTACAGATCTTCTCTCTGTATCCGGTGCAGTGTACAGATCTTCTCTCTGTATCCGGTGCAGTGTACTGACCTTGTCTCTGTATCCGGTGCAGTGTACAGACCTTGTCTCTGTATCCGGTGCAGTGTACTGACCTTGTCTCTGTATCCGGTGCAGTGTACAGATCTTCTCTCTGTATCCGGTGCAGTGTACAGATCTTCTCTCTGTATCCGGTGCAGTGTACTGACCTTGTCTCTGTATCCGGTGCAGTGTACAGATCTTCTCTCTGTATCCTCGGTGCAGTGTACAGATCTTCTCTCTGTATCCCCGGTGCAGTGTACAGACCTTGTCTCTGTATCCGGTGCAGTGTACAGACCTTGTCTCTGTATCCGGTGCAGTGTACAGACCTTGTCTCTGTATCCGGTGCAGTGTACAGATCTTCTCTCTGTATCCGGTGCAGTGTACAGACCTTGTCTCTGTATCCGGTGCAGTGTACAGATCTTCTCTCTGTATCCGGTGCAGTGTACAGACCTTGTCTCTGTATCTGGTGCAATGTACATCTCCGGGATGTCGCACCAGTTGCGCCGTGTCCTCGCCGCCGGCAGCTGGAGGCGCTCTGTGTTCGGATCTATTTTTAGCGACGCTGTGATTCAGGCTAATAATAGATGATTCTGCAGTTGTGCACGGAGAAGATTTGCGCATCCAAAGCTGCAAGATGCCGCCCAGTGCCCTGAAGAGGGGGCTGGAGCCCGTACAGGTGCTGGCGACTGTCAGTGGGGACGAGGATAGTAATGGCGGATTATTAGCACCTTCTCCATCTAACACAGAGCTGCAGGGGGGAATCACACAGCTTGTGGTGTCACACACACAGACATCTGACCCATTTCTGTCCAATCTTACAGACTATGACACGACTCTGCCTTTTACACTATTCGGTGTCCTCGTCCTTCTCCTCTGTTGGAATCTCCCTAAAATAAAACCTACTGAGGTTTGTACTGAGCGGCCTCGAGCCTCGTCTACAGGAAGATTACTGCACCGAGGAGGAGTGCTGGAATGATGGAAATCACCGGACGGAGCCGAGACTCATCTATGAATCCAGAGCAAGGTCAGGCCGCAGTAACACGGGGAACATGTGGCCTGGGGGTTGTCATGTTGGGACACGTTCCTGTTCCCTCCTGAAGGCCTCTTCATGGAGGTGTCCACATCATGGTCTCCAGACCGATATCCGGACTTATCGACAGAGGACAGACCTCCATTCCCGCCCGCATTGCCTTCTTGCTTTGCACCATGATGGCTGCTGAGAACGGTGGTGTGAGGTCAGTGGACACCTGTAGCCGGCTCGTAGGCCGATGTCGTGCCAACATCTCCTGCAGGTTTCTGTGGACGCTGGAGTCTTCGGCTCAGTATGTGACGTCATATCACTTGAAGTAGAGATCGGATTTACTACGCATTCTTCTAATCTGACAAGACAAAGTGGGAATCGCCATGAAGAGGCCTCCACACGTCACACCAGCTCTACTACTGGGTCTGTGGTGAGGGGCGCACAATGCCCAGTAGCTGGACCCCTCCAGTCTTCATTCTAAGTCAATAACAGCTGGGTGCTACATTGATTTGCTGGTGGAACCAATGGTGCAGGCACTATCCAAAGTGTCCTAGAAGCCATTTTTAAATGCAAGGCTGCATGTTCCTCGTACTACAGTGCTTTGCATAAATGAGTACACCCCCTATAAAAAGTAAGATGTTAATCAATTTCTTACTGAACACAAAAACAATTCCCAAAATGTTGACAAACAGAGATTCACAGAATATTCCCCCCCCCATAACACGACAACTGTAATTACAATATCCTCAGTTTCACTTAAATTAGTTGCTTCAACAATGAGTACACCCCCATCAATAACTCCTCCATCTAGTGTTGTAGAATCATAGAATCATAGAATGGTAGAGTTGGAAGGGACCTCCTGGGCCATCTGGTCCAACCCCCTGCTCAAAGCAGGATTCGCTAAATCATCCCAGTCAGATGTCTGTCCAGCCTCTGTTTGAAGACTTCCATTGAAAGAGAACTCACCACTTCTCGTGGCAGCTTGTTCCACTCATTGATCACTCTAACTGTCAAAAAGTTTTTTCTAATATCTAATCTGTGTCTCCTCCCATTCAGTTTCATCCCATTGCTTCTAGTCTTTCCTTGTGCAAATGAGAATAAAGATGATCCTTCTACAATGTGACAGCCCTTTAGATATTTGTAGACAGCTATTAAGTCTCCTCTCAGTCTTCTCTTTTGCAAACTAAACATTCCCAAATCCTGCAACCTTTCCTCATAAGACAGGGTTTGCAGACCGGTCACCATTCTGGTCGCTCTTTTCTGAACTTGCTCCAGTTTGTTGATGTCTTTTTTAAAATGTGGTGCCCAAAACTGGACACAATATTCCAGATGAGGTCTGACCAAAGAGGAGTAGAGGGAAATAATGACTTCACGTGATCTAGACTGTATGCTTCTGTTAATACATCCTAGAATTGCATTTGCCTTTTTTGCTGCTGCATCACACTGTTGACTCATATTCAGTCTGTGATCTATTAGTATACCCAAGTCTTTTTCACATGTGCTGTCACTTAGCCCTATTCCTCCCATTCTATATACAGTGGGGCAAAAAAGTATTTAGTCAGTCAGCAATAGTGCAAGTTCCACCACTTAAAAAGATGAGAGGCGTCTGTAATTTACATCATAGGTAGACCTCAACTATGGGAGACAAACTGAGAAAAAAAAATCCAGAAAATCACATTGTCTGTTTTTTTTTTCATTTTATTTGCATATTATGGTGGAAAATAAGTATTTGGTCAGAAACAAAATTTCATCTCAATACTTGGTGATATATCCTTTGTTGGTAATGACAGAGGTCAAACGTTTTCTGTAAGTCTTCACAAGGTTGCCACACACTGTTGTTGGTATGTTGGCCCATTCCTCCATGCAGATCTCCTCTAGAGCAGTGATGTTTTTGGCTTTTCGCTTGGCAACATGGACTTTCAACTCCCTCCAAAGGTTTTCTATAGGGTTGAGATCTGGAGACTGGCTAGGCCACTCCAGGACTTTGAAATGCTTCTTACGAAGCCACTCCTTCGTTGCCCTGGCGGTGTGCTTTGGATCATTGTCATGTTGAAAGACCCAGCCACGTTTCATCTTCAATGCCCTTGCTGATGGAAGGAGGTTTGCACTCAAAATCTCACGATACATGGCCCCATTCATTCTTTCATGTACCCGGATCAGTCGTCCTGGCCCCTTTGCAGAGAAACAGCCCCAAAGCATGATGTTTCCACCACCATGCTTTACAGTAGGTATGGTGTTTGATGGATGCAACTCAGTATTCTTTTTCCTCCAAACACGACAAGTTGTGTTTCTACCAAACAGTTCCAGTTTGGTTTCATCAGACCATAGGACATTCTCCCAAAACTCCTCTGGATCATACAAATGCTCTCTAGCAAATTTCAGACGGGCCCGGACATGTACAGGCTTAAGCAGTGGGACACGTCTGGCACTGCAGGATCTGAGTCCATGGTGGCGTAGTGTGTTACTTATGGTAGGCCTTGTTACATTGGTCCCAGCTCTCTGCAGTTCATTCACTAGGTCCCCCCGCGTGGTTCTGGGATTTTTGCTCACCGTTCTTGTGATCATTCTGACCCCACGGGGTGGGATTTTGCGTGGAGCACCAGATCGAGGGAGATTATCAGTGGTCTTGTATGTCTTCCATTTTCTAATTATTGCTCCCACAGTTGATTTCTTCACTCCAAGCTGGTTGGCTATTGCAGATTCAGTCTTCCCAGCCTGGTGCAGGGCTGCAATTTTGTTTCTGGTGTCCTTTGACAGCTCTTTGGTCTTCACCATAGTGGAGTTTGGAGTCAGACTGTTTGAGGGTGTGCACAGGTGTCTTTTTATACTGATAAGTTTAAACAGGTGCCATTACTACAGGTAATGAGTGGAGGAAAGAGGAGACTCTTAAAGAAGAAGTTACAGGTCTGTGAGAGCCAGAAATCTTGTTTGCTTGTTTCTGACCAAATACTTATTTTCCACCATAATATGCAAATAAAATGAAAAAAAAACAGACAATGTGATTTTCTGGATTTTTTTTTCTCAGTTTGTCTCCCATAGTTGAGGTCTACCTATGATGTAAATTACAGACGCCTCTCATCTTTTTAAGTGGTGGAACTTGCACTATTGCTGACTGACTAAATACTTTTTTGCCCCACTGTATGCTTTTTTCATTTTTATTGCCCAGATGTAGTACTTTGCATTTCTCCCTGTTAAAAACCATTCTGTTAGTTGCTGCCCACTTCTCCAGTTTATTTATATCTTTTTGAATCCTCTCTCTTCTCTAGTATTAGCTATCCCTCCTAGCTTTGTGTCATCAGCAAATTTAATCAGTTTACCCTCAATTCCTTCATCTAAATCGTTGATAAAGATGTTGAACAATACAGGGCCCAGGACAGAGCCCTGTGGTACCCCACTTGAGACATTCTTCCAACTGGATGTGCAGCCATTTACGACCACTCTTTGGGTTCGATCACTAAGCCAGTTATGAATCCACCTAACAGTTGCCTTGTCCATTCCATACTTAGTCATTTTTTCAATAAGGATTGTATGAGATGCTTTGTCAAATGCTTTGCTGAAGTCAAGATATACTATATCTACAGCATTTCCTTGATCCACCCAATCAGTGATACCGTCATAGAAGGAAATTAAGTTAGTCTGACATGACTTATTAGTTACAAACCCATGCTGACTCTGTTTGATCACTTCATTCTTATCCAGGTATTGACATACATGTTGTTTAATAATTTGTTCAAAGATCTTTCCTGGTATAGAAGTCAGACTCACCGGCCTATAGTTGCCTGGGTCCACCTTCTTCCCTTTTTTGAAGATAGGAACAACATTTGCTCTTCTCCAGTCTTCTGGCACTTCTCCTGTTCTCCAAGAATTTTCAAAGATTATGGAGAGGGGTTCAAAAATTTCTTCTGCTATCTCCTTCAGTACTCTGGGGTGTAATTCATCTGGACCTGGAGACTTGAATTCATTTAGGTTAGCTAAGTGTTTCCTCACTATCTTTCTGTTTATAGATATCCTGGATTCTTCTATTCCCTTAATAGGACTGTGAATAACAGTGGATGTTACATTTCCTTTCTTAGAGAAAAAAGATGCAAAATAGGAATTTAAAAGTTCAGCCTTCTCAACATCCTGTCTTACCATTTCATCATTTTCATCCTGTAAAAATCCTATAGCATCTTTGACTTTTCTTTTACTTTTGACATATCCCCAAAATCCTTTATTATTGCTTTTGACATCTCTTGCAAGCCTCAATTCATTTTCAGCTTTAGCTAATCTGATTTGTGCCCTGCAGGTTCTGCAGACAGCATTATATTCTTCTTTAGATATGCCTCCCCCTTTCCATTTTATAAACATTTTTTTCTTCCTTTTTAGCATGTGCTTAAGTTCTGTGTTCATCCATCCTGGTTTCCTTAAATGCTTCCTATTCTTCCCTCTTTTCGGAATTGTTAACAACTGTGCTTTGAGAATTTCATTTTTCAAGATTTCCCATCCTTCCTGGACATTTTTGTCTTTAAGGATATCCAGCCATTGGATCCCTCCAATTCTCTTTCTGAATCCCTTAAAATCTGCCTTTCTGAAATCTAACCTTGACGTCTGAGTCTTCACAGGTCTTCCGCCTCTAGTTATCCGCCTCTAGTGTGTGACCTCCATGATGTGTAAGGGTATGTCCACACGTTGCGGATTCGTGTGCGGATCCGCAGCAGTTTTCCATGCAGTGTAGAGTACCATGTTATTCTATGGAAAACAAAAACCACTGTGCACATGCTGCAGAAAATTCAGCGCGGAAACGCAGCAGTTTATTTTCCGCAGCATGTCAGTTCTTTGTGTGGATTCCGCAGCGTTTTTACACCTATTCCATTCTAGGACTCCGCAGGTGTAAAAACGCAGACAAAATTCGCACTAAAGCCGCAGGTACAACACAGGCATTTTGACCTGCGGATTCTGCAGATTCCACGTGGAAAAATCCGCACACGAATCCACAACGTGTGCACATACCCTAAGGAGGCACCGAGTCTTCTAGGCCTGAAAGTAACAAGGTGGCGACATATTACAGCGTCCATCTTTCTCCCTCTCCAGAAAGAGCTCTAGAACCTGGATGCCGGATGGAGAGTGCTGACAACTTGTCTCCAGAACTCTCCATAGGGATCCGGTTGTCAGAACAGGAGTCACTTGGCCACAGAGTCACTGTCACCTGTTCTTCAGAAATGCAGATGAGTGAGGCTGTACTAGGCCAAAGGCCATGAAAGGGAGGCCATCATGACAAAGTTGAGAGGGAGTGAAGTATAGTTGGGATAGTGGGTAGCGTGGTGTAAGGGGTTAATTAGTGAATAGTGCTGAGTGGGGCCGGGTTTGTTAAAGGGGAGGGTTAGTAAAGGGGGGGAGGGGTCAGGGGACATGGGTATAAATAGGGGGAGCCATCTTATAGGGGCAACCATTTTAGGTACCCCTCAGTAACAGTAGGAATCTCCCACCCACCCTCCCAGTATGTTGGAGCTATAGGTTGGGGGTTGTCCCTGGATTAGTATTTTAGTTGAATTGCGTGGAACAAGTTAACCTAGTATGAACTTGCGCTAATTAAATGTGTCCTGGTTAGAAAAACATAAAAATGAAAAGAGATATCATATGAAGAGATCTATTACCTTCAATGGTGCTAAAAACTGGCAGGAACGGAGAAGAGTCTTCAGAAGAGAAATAAGTGCCCAGGCCCTTCCCAGAGATATTCCCCGGCATAAAAATATATGAAGTCACTGAAGCTAAAGGGTGCTACCTCCTAGCATGCCGCCGTCCCGGCCGGTGACTGGCGTGCAGCTGGAGGTATAACACGGCAGGCTGTGGAGGTAACAGTCGCCACGTGCAAAAGCCGGCCTGCAAGGTCCAAAAACGCTGAAGGACCTTGCGTGACGTCACAGTCACGTGAGAGGCAAGGAAGCGCTGTGAGACGCTAAAGGGGCCAGAATACAATTACAAATCCTACGCGTTACGGAATTCACTGATTCCTTCTTCAGGGATGGCCCACGGGGACAAGAGTAACCCTTATAAAGCCTCCAGTGACAAAAGTAACCCTTATAAAGCCTCCAGTGACAGAACATCATATTATACATTAAAGGCAAACAGCTCAATTTCGCTGTTTAAACCATTTGTATAATATGATGTTCTGTCACTGGAGGCTTTATAAGGGTTACTTTTGTCACTGGAGGCTATATAAGGGTTACTCTTGTCCCGTGGGCCATCCCTGAAGAAGGAATCAGTGAATTCCGTAACGCGTAGGATTTGTAATTGTATTCTGGCCCTTTCAGCGCCCCATAGCGCTTCCTTGCCTCTCACGTGACTGTGACGTCACGCAAGGTCCTTCAGCGTTTTTGGACCTTGCAGGCCGGCTTTTGCACGCGGCGACTGTTACCTCCACAGCCTGCCGTGTTATACCTCCAGCTGCACGCCAGTCACTGGCCGGGACGGCGGCATGCTAGGAGGTAGCACCCTTTAGCTTCAGTGACTTCATATATTTTTATGCCGGGGAATATCTCTGGGAAGGGCCTGGGCACTTATTTCTCTTCTGAAGACTCTTCTCCGTTCCTTCCAGTTTTTAGCACCATTGAAGGTAATAGATCTCTTCATATGATATCTCTTTTCATTTTTATGTTTTTCTAACCAGGACACATTTAATTAGCGCAAGTTCATACTAGGTTAACTTATTATTATTTTTATGGAGACAATTTGAGTGGTGTGTTGTCCTACCACTTGCTGCTTTGTGTTCTTTGGTTGTACGCCTTAGCACCATTGGTATATATATATATGAATTGTGTGGAACAGTCTTTGTATTCTTCTACGTTAGAACAGCAGTTTCGTGTACGTTTTCTGTCATGGCAGCGGGGCGTGGTCCTCGAAGTTGGTGAGGCTGGACGCCCGGGGGGGGGGGGATCGGAAGAGGTCCTGGACTCCCTCTGGGGTGGGCCTATGTGGACGGATATTTGAGGCATCCCGAAGAAGGGATAAAGGTAACTTGGATATGGTAATGGTTCATGGCCAGGCAGGTTGTTTTTGGTGCCTCCGAACTGGTGCTTTACGGCGGGAGGCAAGACTCGACCTGGGGGCCATGTTGGTTTAGTAACTTCATGGAATCTTGGTTTTCTGGGCTTCGAGGACCGCCCTTACGGGTTGTTAAATACTGTAAAACGTTTGTTTATATGTTAATAAATGGCTGCTGTGGCCAAATTATCCAAATAACATGTGTATCTGTCGTTATTCAGTTCATGTGGATATGGAAGGGGCCACAGGGGTTGAAAAATGGGGGGTTTAGGAGATGTCTCATACGTTGGCGATTGGTAGTGGAGCTGCGAGGAATCTCGAATACTTTTTGTCATGAGTTTTGCATCACTGTCATGTTGGAAAGTGCCGGCCACCGAGGGCTGAAGTGATGGCGGCATCTTCTCATCTTTAGGAGCGGCTTCCGCCTTGGACGCCCCCCACGCTGCCATTCCTCTGCAGTGTACACCGGATTGTGTCACCTCAGTTCGGCTTTTGACTTCTTTAGGTAACTGCAGAGAATGAACATGTGGATTTTCATCCCTCTTCTCAACAATAGATGCTCCAGTTTAGGTGGTGACTTCCGTGGTCGCTGGACATCTCTGTGAGATCCTGCAGCTCCATCTTTGTTTCATTTCTGTATCATTTTTCTCAAGTATCTGACTGATAAGTAAAGATTCGCTGATCTTCTTGTAGTCTTCACCTTTCTAGTGTAAAGAAATTATTTTCTTTATCAATGTCAGTGACATTTCTCTTCCATGTGGTGCCATTGCTGACAGAACAAAATGGAAAAGGGCTGTCAGAGACACCGCACTACACTTGCTCATAGAGCCAGTGCGCGTGTCCTGAGTACAGAAGCAGTGCTAAGAGTTACCTGGGGAGCAGGGCAGCAGAGGTGACCAGGCATGCTTCAGGCTAATAGTGTCATGGTCCAGTCAGCGCTGGAAAGTAAAGAGGCACGGGACCTGCGGACACTGAAAATGAGCACGCTTGCACGGGACCTATGGTCATGTGACTGCAAGGGGGCGTGGCTTAGCGTCCTGCTTTCAGATATGACAGGACACCATACAACAACTCAGAATCAGGCAAAACGGAGGTCACAACAGTACGGGCAAACGAGGCACAGGAGGGATAAACAGACGGGTAGTCAGACAAAGCCAAAGGTCAGACACAGGATCACAATACAGTACCAGGGATGAGACAGAGCGGATAATCAGGGCCAAGCAGAGATCAAAACCAAACAGACATAGGAGGTACCAGGGAGAATCCAAAGCGATATCCAGAGAACAGACCGAGTCATACACAGAGAATCAAGTAACCAGAAGACAGCACAAACACACTCAGGGGTCACCACACAACGCCAAGGGCAAGAGTATAACTGACAGGGATGGGAGCGTTCTGAGGCTATAAGAAGCCTCCCCCAGAACCAGGGAGAGGCCACAATCATAGCCCCAGGTGTGCAGGTAAGCCTGCATCGGGATCACAACCTTTAACCCCAGAAATGCCAGTCATCAGCACTGATTCCAGACATTAACCCAACGTGTGCGAGTCAAACCCGCACTGAGATCATGACAGTACCCCCCTCTCAACGGGGGGCCTCTGGACCCCCAGGCTTACCCGGGTACTTAGCATGGAAAGCCCGTACCAGGCGATCAGCATGCATCAACCGGGCCGGTACCCAGGACCTGTCCTCCGGTCCATACCCCTTCCAATGAACCAGGTACTGTACCGACCGCCGTACCAACCTGGAATCTACGATATGACCAACCTCATACTCCACCTGCCCCTCGACCAAAACAGGAGAAGCAGCAGACTCTGAGTCTCCCCGGACTGCTTCAAAAGGTTTCAGTAGAGATCTATGGAAGACGTTAGGGATCTTGAAAGAGGGTGGAAGGCACAGCCTATACGCTACTGGATTGATTTTTTCCACAATCTTGTACGGGCCAATGAATTTGGGTCCTAACTTGGCTGACGGAATCTTTAACTTAATGTTTCGCGTGGAGAGCCAAACTTTCTCTCCAACCTGAAACGTGGGACCAGGTGTTCGTTTCCTGTCCGCGAAAAACTTATACCTGCCTTGAGACCTGGATATACGCCGCTGGACTTCTGCCCATGTATCTTTTAACCGCTGAACAGAGTCCTCAGCCCCGGGGCACCCCGAATCCAGACGAGAAAACTCACCAAAATGAGGACTGAACCCATAGTTAATCAAGAAAGGGGACCTACCAGTGGATTGACTCACCCGACTATTGAAAGAAAATTCAGCCAACGGCAGTGCATCGCACCAGTCATTCTGTCTAGCAGAGGTTAGACACCTGAGGATCTGTTCCAGGGACTGGTTAGTGCGCTCCATCTGCCCATTGCTATCAGGATGGTATGCAGATGAAAAGGACAGAGACATACCTAATTTTTTGCAGAAAGCACGCCAAAACTTAGCCACAAACTGCACACCACGATCAGACACCACATTCAGGGGTACCCCATGCAACCGGATCACATGCTGCACAAACAACCTGGACAACGTCTCAGCTGACGGTAGTGCGGACAGGGGTACGAAATGAGCCTGCTTAGAAAACCTGTCCACCACTACATTACCCTTAGATGGAGGGAGATTGGTAACAAAATCCATGGATAAGTGAGTCCATGGCCTTTCGGGCACTGCCAAGGGTATCAGCTCCCCTGCCGGCCGGCTATGAGAGCTTTTAGAACGAGCGCAGACCCCACAACCAGCAATGAATTTTTTTACGTCCGAACCAAGGGTAGGCCACCAAAAGATCCTAGCCACCGCCAGACGTGTGGCTGAAATACCAGGGTGAGCACTCAGCTTGGATTCATGGAACTCCTGCAAGAGTTTCAGGCGAAGTTGCTCTGGGACAAACAACTTCCCCTCCGGCTTGGCCGCCGGGGCCTGCGACTGGGCCCCCTGAATCTCCCGTTCCAATTCAGATGAGACCTCTGCTATCACAACCCCAGGGTGAAGAATGGAGGACGGTGGCTCAGGGGGCAACACCGGCTGAAAACTGCGTGATAAGGCGTCAGCCTTGACATTCTTAGACCCTGGACGAAATGTAATCTTAAACTGAAAACGGGGAAAAAAAAAGTAACCAACGGGCTTGTCTGGGCGTTAGTCTTTTAGCAGACTCAATGTACGACAAATTTTTGTGATCCGTGATCACCGTAACCGGGTGACTGGCCCCCTCCAAAAAGTGCCTCCATTCTTCAAACGCCAATTTGACCGTAAGAAGCTCTCTATTGCCTACGTCGTAATTTCTTTCCGCAGCAGAGAACTTCTTGGAAAATAAAGCACATGGCCTGAGGTTGGTTAGAGTGGCAGGTCCTTGGGAACCACACCGCCCCCACCCCCACCTCAGAGGCGTCCACTTCCACGACGAATGGTTTGGACGGATCTGGCTGCACTAACACAGGAGCAGACATAAAACATTTTTTCAGCGTCGCAAAGGCCTCTTTTGCGAGCGAGGACCAATTTCTCACATCCGCACCTTTGCATGTTAGATCCGTGAGAGGTTTGGCCACTTGCAAAAACCCCCAGATAAATTTGCGGTAATAATTGGCGAACCCCAAGAAGCGCTGAAGACCCTTAAGATCTCGGGGTTGCACCCAATCCGCAATGGCCTGCACCTTCTTGGGGTCCATGCGAAAACCCTCACCGGATACAATTAACCCCAAAAAGGACAACTCTTGTACACAGAATACACATTTCTCCAATTTGGCATACAAATGAATTTCTCTCAGCCTTTGGAGCACAGTTCGTACATGTTCCAAATGAGAATACTTGTCGGGGGAATATGTCAAAATATCATCTAAGTAGATAACGACAAAACGACCAATGAGATTTGAGAATATCACGTTGATGAAATTCTGAAATATGGCAGGGGCGTTGGTAAGACCAAACGGCATGACTAAATTTTCAAATAGTCCCTCGGTCGTGAGGAACGCGGTTTTCCATTCATCCCCCTCTCGGACCCTTATCAAATTATATGCCCCCCGAAGGTCCAGTTTAGAAAACCACTTTGCCCCTGATAGTTGGTTACATAAATCGGGAATCAACGGAAGGGGGTACGTATTCCGTACAGTAATTTGATTAAGCTCCCGGAAGTCGAGACAGGGACGTAACCCGCCATCTTTTTTCTTTACAAAAAAGAAACCTGCCGCCACAGGTGAGACTGAAGGACGTATGTGTCCTTTGCGCAGACTTTCAGTAATGTACTCCTTCATAGCCAAGCGCTCAGGACCGGACAAATTAAACAGACGGGCTTTGGGTAATTTAGCCCCCGGGACCAGCTCAATAGCGCAGTCAAAGGGTCTATGTGGCGGTAACGTCTCGGCCTCGCTTTCAGAGAATACATCTGCGAAGTCCTTCAGGCATTCCGGAATACCTTTCAGCTCGACAGATGATACAGACACAGATTTAACAGGTTCAACCAGCAGTGCGGATTTATCACATAACTCAAAATCATTAAACCCCCATTGTACAATCTCCCCCATTTTCCAATTAATAACTGGGTTATGGTGTTGTAACCAGGGCATGCCCAACACCAACCCTGCAGGTAGATTGTCCAGCACAAAACAACTTATGTTTTCCACATGAGTAGCGCCCACTCTGAGCGAAAACACATCAGACATAAAGTGAATTCCCTCCTTAGTGAGGGGAGATGAGTCAATGGCCATCACCTTGATCGGAACCTTGAGCCTAACTGTCCCTATCTTGCAGTGTGTGACCAATTGGGAGTCAATGAGGTTAATAGATGATCCACAGTCGACGAAGGCTGTAGAGGAAAAAGAACTACCATCCACAAACAGTTCCACAGGCAGTACTACTTTAGAAAACGAGGAAAATGGTACCTGAGGGTCTGAGCAGCCTCCCCGTTGACTACCCAGACCTAGTCGTTTCCCGCCGACCGGGTTTGAAGACGGGCAATTCGGGCACTCCCTTTTCCAATGTCCCATTTTACCGCAGTAAAAGCATAACTGCTTGTCCTTCCGGCGTTTCCTCTCCATATCCTTCAGGAAGAGGGCGCCTACTTCCATGGGCTCAGGGGCAGTCTCTTTTCCACTGGGGAATAATGGAGTATCCACCTGCATCACCCCTCTGGCCCGCAGCCTGCGGTCCATCCGGACGGCCTGGGTCATGGCGTCCTCGAGAGAGTTAGGTGGGGGATGTAACGCCAAGGCATCCTGCAGTCGCTCGGACAAGCCTCTGCGAAAGAGTCCTCGGAGTGCAGCGTCGCTCCAAGAGACCTCTGCTGCCCAGCGGCGGAACTCAGAACAAAACCACTCAGCTGAATGTTTCCCCTGACAGACACTCATCACCATGTCCTCTGCCAATCGCACTCGGTCAGGTTCATCATAAATGTGCCCGAGGGCCTCAAAGAATGCGTTCACTGACATACATTCAGGAGCAGAGGAAGACAGAGAGAAAGCCCATGCTTGCGGAGCCCCCCGAAGTAGGGAAATAATGACCCCCACCCTCTGGAACTCATCCCCGGAGGAGCGGGGCCTTAGCGAAAAAAAAAGCTTGCATCCTTCTCTGAAAGACCTGAACTCCTTTTTATCCCCTGAGAAAAGGTCTGGTAATTTGACCGGAGATTCGGGGGACGCTAATGACACATCCCTACCCCCAGAACCAGAAGCCCCTGCATCGACAGCCCCCTGCACAGTAACCACCAACTGTTGCTGGGTCTGGGCCATCGTGTGTTGTTCCACATTGAGCTTATGGAACATTTGGGTCAGGTGCTTGACCTGATCAGCCAAGGCTTGTATGGGATCCATGAGGATAACACACACTTTTTTTTTTTTTCTCCTTCAGAGAAAAAAAAACAAAAAACTGAAACTGTCAGTTATAATGTCAGAGACACCGCACTGCACTTGCTCATAGAGCCAGTGCGCGTGTCCTGAGTACAGAAGCAGTGCTAAGAGTTACCTGGGGAGCAGGGCAGCAGAGGTGACAATGCGTGCTACAAGCTAATAGTGTCAGGGTCCAGTCAGCGCTGGAAAGTAAGGAGGCACGGGACCTGCGGACACTGACAATGAACAAGCTTGCACGGGACCTATGGTCATGTGACTGCAAGGGGGCGTGGCTTAGCGTCCTGTATTCAGATATGACAGGACACCATACAACAACTCAGAGTCAGGCAAAACGGAGGTCACAACAGTACGGGCAAACGGAGTACAGGAGGGACAAACAGACGGGAGGTCAGACAAAGCCAAAGGTCATACACAGGATCACAGTACAGTACCAGGGATGAGACAGAGCGGATAATCAGGGCCAAGCAGAGATCAAAACCAAACAGACATAGGAGGTACCAGGCAGAATCCAAAGCGATATCCAGGGAACAGACCGAGTCACACCCAGAGAATCAAGCAACCAGAACACAGCACAAACACACTCAGGGGTCACCACACAACGCCAAGGGCGAAAGTATAACTGACAGGGATGGGAGCGTCCTGAGGCTATAAGAAGCCTCCTCAGAACCAGGGAGAGGCCACAATCATAGCCCCAGGTGTGCAGGTGAGATCATGACAAGGGCTTTCTTTGTTAGGCATTGCCCTGTTATAATCGCCAATGTGTTGGACACCAGTGATATAAAGAATGGGACTGACTTGTGGGTGAATTCTTTTTAGAGTTTTGAAGACTAATCTTTGGCTTTGCTCCTAAAACTTTTATTGGCGTGTACTCACTATGTCGACTCCTGGAGTGGACCCTATGGGTCGTGGCACCCACCTTCCTAGGGCGAGCTGGCCTAGTGAGGACCACCCCCTACACATGGAGTGTCGGGGCAAGCCCAAGGGGTAAGGTACCACGACTGCTGGCACCAGGTGGCCGGCTCACAGGAGACACGAGTGTGTCTGCAGGAACATGCAAAGCGTGGACACAGGGGCACTCAGGGTACAGGACGGGTACACGGGGGTGCGCTAGATATAGGATAGCGCAAGGCGGGTACACGAGAGCACGTATGGCGTGCACAGACAAGCACGCCCGGGTGTGAGCAAAGCAGGGCGCGTGCAAAGGAGCACGTCAGAGTACAGGGCTAGACAGCGCGTGCGCAGAGATGCACACCAGAGTGCAAGACTAGGCAGGAGATGTGCCAGGAGGCACAACAGAGCACAGAGCAGAGCGTTTGCCGAGAGGCAAGACAGAACACCGTGCAGGAGCAGAGCATGTGCCAGGAGGCACGACAGAGGACCCGAATACAGCGCAGCAGACCAAGCCAGGAAGCACAACAATAATCAGGCACCTCCCCTATTTTCAGCCTGAGATAGCACATGATCACTAGGACTTCCGGGTCAAGTCCTCCAATACCATAGAGAGGACATGACCGGAGGCTGA
The DNA here is from genome assembly GCF_039654945.1 of Dendrobates tinctorius. NCBI lineage: Eukaryota > Metazoa > Chordata > Amphibia > Anura > Dendrobatidae > Dendrobates > Dendrobates tinctorius. Next base: position 3,754,100 of record NW_027361903.1, on the reverse strand, counting down.
GCAGAGAAGAGCGCACGTGCGCACAAAGAACCATGTGCAGACAAGGAACTAAGTATGAGAAGTGCGCATGCGCACCTGACAAGACCCCCCGGAGCGGCCGTGGCACCGGAAGAGGTGACGTTGGGCTCGAGGCCCCGCCACCGGGTGAGAACGACGAGACAGGCGGCGTGACACTCATCATGGCAGCATGGTCATTAATAAAATTGTTGTTAGGAAAATTACTTTTTTGGGTACAGAATAACATCTTGTTTGCCTTGAATGGCTAATATTTGCGAGATTATTCTGTAGTATTGTGTCCCATAAAGAATGTTGAATTCCTGAAAGGAAACTAAATGTTTTCTGACAAATTTGTTGGTGTGTACTCATTTATGTTGAGCACTGTATATATACAGAGGGTACGGAAAGTGTTCAGACCCCTTTAAATTTTTCACTCTTTCATTACAGCCATTTGATAAATTCAAAAAGTTCATTTTTCTCCATTAATGTGCACTCTGCACCCCATCTGGACTGAAAAAAAAACCCAGAAATGTAGAAATTGTTACACATTTATTAAAAAAGAAAAACTGAAATCTCCCGTGGTCATAAGTATTCAGCCCCTTTGCTCAGTATTGAGTAGACGCACCTTTTGAGCTAGTACAGCCATGAGTCTTCTTGGGAATGATGCCACAAGTTTCTCACCCCTGGATTTGAGGATCCTCGGCCATTCTTCCTTGCAGATCCTCTCCAGTTCCGTCAGGTTGGATGGTGAACGTTGGTGGACAGCCATTTTCAGGTCTCTCCAGAGATGCTCAGTTGAGTTTAGGTCAGGGCTCTGGCTGGGCCAGTCAGGAATGGTCACAGAGTTGTTCTGAAGCCACTCCTTTGTTATTTTAGCTGTGTGCTTAGGGTCATTGTCTTGTTGGAAGGTGAACATTCGGCCAAGTCTGAGGTCCAGAGCACTCTGGAAGAGGTTTTCATCCAGGATCTCTCTGTACTTGGCCACATTCATGTTTCCTTCAATTGCAACAAGTCGTCCTGTCCCTGAAGCTGAAAAACACCCCCATAGCATGACGCTGCCACCACCATGTTTCTCTGTTGGGATTGTATAGGGTAGGTGATGAGCAGTGCCTGGTTTTCTCCACACATACCGCTTAGGCTGGGTTCACACGTAGCAGAACTCTCGCGGAAATTACAGCGAGAATTCTGGAATTCCATTCCACGGGAAAATCGCATTTTAAATTCCCGCGATTTTCCCGCGGAAAAACTAGCATTTTGCAAGCGTAATTAGCTTGCAGAATTGCTAGCGTTTTCCAAGCGATCTGTAGCATCGCTTGGAGAACTGATTGACAGGTTGGTCACACTCGTCAAACATATTGTTTTACGAGTGTGACCAACTTTTTACTATTGAGGCCGCCTATGCAGTATCAATAGTAAAAGATAGAATACAAATAATAATAATAATAAAAAAAAATATTGTTATTCTCACCTTCCGACGTCCCGCGCAGCCTTCCCGCCTCTCTCCACGCTCCCGGTCCCAGTAATCTTTTGCGATAATTACCGCGATGACGTCCGTTCTCGCGGGATCGCGACGCCTAGCAGTCATTTGCGATGACGTCGCACGAATGACCGCGAGACTTCGCAATCCCGCGAGAATGGAAGTCATCGCTCGCAAAGGATTACTGGGACCCGGAGCGTGGAGAGAGGCGGGAAGGCTGCGCGGGACGCCGGAAGGTGAGAATAACAATATTTTTTATTTTAAATTCTATTTTTTACAGGGATATGGTACCCAAAGCCCAGAGGACAGTTTCCTCTCCTCCGGACCGTGGGTACCATCCGCAAATGTTCTGCTTACTTTTCGCATGGTGTGCACAGCCACATGCGGAAAGTAAAGCAGAACAATGCATTCCTATGGATGCGGGAACGCCGCGATTACGCGAAAGTAATGAGCATGCTGCGTTTTTTACCGCGAAGCAATTCCGCCGCGGTAAAAACCACAGTATTAGCACTGCATTGCAGAATCACATAGGAATGCATGGGATGCTTATTTTTCGTGGCAAAAACCGCACGGCGAAAACAACGCCACGTGTGAACTCAGCCTTAGAATTATCACCAATAAGTTCTATCTTCGTCTCATCAGACCAGAAAATCTTATTTTTCATAGTCTTGGCGTCCTTCATGTGTTTTTTTTTTTTTAGCAAACTCTATGCAGGCTTTCATATGTGTGGCACTGAGGAGAGGCTTCCGTCGGGCCACACTGCCATAAAGGCCCGACTGGTGGAGGGCTGCAGTGATAGTTGACATTGTTGAACTTTCTCCCATCTCCCTTCTGCATCTGTGGAGCTCAGCCACAGTGATCTTGGGGTTCTTCTTTACCTCTCTCACCAAGGCTCTTCTCCCACGATTGCTCAGTTTGGCTGGACGGCCAGGTCTAGGAAGACTCCTGCTGGTCCCAAACTTCTTCCATATAAGGATTATGGAGGCCACTGTGCTCTTAGGAACCTTGAATACTGCAGAAATTCTTTTGTAACCTTGGCCAGATCTGTGCCTTGCCACAATTCTGTCTCTGAGCTCCTTGGCCAGTTCCTTTGACCTCATGATTCTCATTTGGTCTGACATGCACTGTGAGCTGTGAGCTCTTATATAGACAGGTGTGCGCCTTTACAAATCAAGTCCTATCAGTTTAATTACACACAGCTGGACTCCAATGAAGGAGTAGAACCATCTCAAGGAGAATCACAAGGAAATGGACAGCATGTGACTTACATATGAGTGTATGAGCAACGGGGCTGAATACTTATGACCATTTAATATCTCGGTTTTTCTTTTTTAATAAATTTGCAACAATTTCTACATTTCTGTTTTTTTTTCGGTCCAGATGGGGTGCAGAGTGCACATTAATGAGAAAAAAATGAACTTTTCTAAATTTACCAAATGGCTGCAATGAAACAAAGAGTGAAAAAGTGAAAGGGGCCTGAATACTTTCCATACCCGCTGTATATTATAGCAAAAGCAGCAACAGCAGTGTATCCAGGCGCCGTGCCCCTCAGATACGTACCAAGCCTTCTATATATCAGAAAATGCCAGAGAAAAAAAGAGGCTAGATTTGCCAGTAACCAAGCACTTTGTAGATTGTGGGCATACAGAAAAAAAAAAAAAAAAAATTCAAATCGTTGACCAGGTACCACCTCTTGGGGGGGGACAGGATTAAAACTCTCAAAACTAAGTAATTAGCGCGGATACATGGCTTGAAGACCCTGAAACCCATTAATTCAAGTATTGACTATAAATTGAAACGTATTCTATAGATATTATTTGTCCTACATCTTGTTTGGTGCAGACCCCCTTCCCTGTGGTGTAGTAGGATAACAAATTCCAACATTTTTTCATTTTTTGTTTATTTTTTAGAGATTTTTGACAGTGAAAATTGATCCAGAATTAGGACTCATCCCATCTTTACTGGCTCAAAATTTCAATAACAGAAATGTCCAATTGCTTTTGCATTTATCACAAATTTTTATTTTTCTTGCACATTTCTTTGGATATTTTTATACTCTGAATGAGTTAATCTGCTTGACTATTAGATCAAATTGATAGTATAGGACTGTTCCTTAGTAGCTGTCCCTAAGGCCGGGGTCACACGTCAGTATTTCTGATCAGTAATTCATCAGTATTTGTATGCCAAGACCAGGAGTGTCTCCAAAACAGAGAACAGGAGTCAGCCTTTCAGTTATAGTTTTTCTATATAAGTTCCACTCCTGGTTTTGGCATACAAATACTGATGCAAAAATACTGACGTGTGAATGAGGCCTAAGACTGATATTTTGGAGATTTAATTACCGGTATCTAGTAAATGTGCCAGACTTTTTTTATTTGGGGGGGGGGGGTGCATTTTTCTCCCTAATGTTCTGTATCACCTTCAGGCTTTTGCGGGAGTCTAGTGTGATATACAATAGTCTATGATCTTGTACTGGTAATCAGGTTCTTTGATACAATATTGAATTTCGCTATTCCAGTCTTGTATCGCATCATTAGTTGTGTCTAACAGACTAATGGCCCTTTTGCTTTTTAGTGTATTTTTTAATATATCATTATGGATATCGTGACTTGCGCGTGCGCGGTAAAGGTTCATCCCCTTTACAGAGATGACGTTTGTGACATGATAGCGCTATTGCACTTGCCCACAGAGAGATTGCCCTTATTGGTCTTTACGGACATGCGGATTTCGCACAGGCACATTTTCGGATATTGCGCGAAAAGACGGAGATTCTACTGATCCTCTATAGACGTGCGCACTCTAGACTGGTAAGTGTTCCTATCATTTCTCAGGTCGGCATATTTCTGTATTTGGGAAAAAATAGTCAATAAATTGGTAAAAGATAGAAAAAGTTCTCAGCGATTTAGTATTATGTGATACACATGTGATAGAGTCAGTATATTCCGTGTATGATGTGCAGACTCCCCCTCCGCAGTCAGGGCGCCGCTGACATTCCCTCCCGGGTCACTTGTCTAAGCCCATTACCTAACCCCGACCTTTATAACCTCCACTAATTCCCCAATGAGCTCAGCATAGGCTGCGGACATCAGCACTGACCGCGGGGCGCAGCACAGGCCTGACAATATCCGCAGCCCAGGTGTTTTCGCCTGTTTTTATTTCGTGCAATATTCTTTTAATTTTTTCCTTTTTTTACCAATTTTATGTGTTCACTTGATTTTCTTTATGGTCATGAATGCAGGCATTAGTATTGTTTTCTCAAAATGAATGTGCAAATGTTCCCTAGTCACCAGTAGTGGATGTTTGTATGCATATTGCCACATTTCTGCAGGATATTATATTCTTTGCTCTAAAAAAAAAAAGTGCAAAAAAGGTAAAATACAAAAATAAAGAACATTTTTCCCTTTGCACAATATTTATAAACCACGTGAGGCAATTTGAAGAATTTGTCGCAAAAACTGCAAGACGAACAAATAAGTGACTTTAAAAATGATAAAATGTTTCCTTTACATCTAGGGCAGGCAGGCGGCGGGAAGCGCGAGAGGGGACGGCGGTCGCAGGTTTGCCTCTATACTGCTCGCCCAGGACACACAAACCCTGAAACCTCCCTGACATATAGATCTGACATCTTACACACCCGGCTCCATCATTCCGAGGGCTTTCCAATGTGTTAACTTCAATCCTGGACCAGGATTCCTGGTATTCTGTCCATGAACTAGGAGGCTCAGGCTGAACAGGGATGTAGGCTCCTCGGTCACACGGGAGTGCTGTAAACCAGAGTCTCGCTCACCTCACTATGTGCCCTGGTGGATTGTGGGTCCCTGTCATTGCCCAACATCGCACAAAGTACTCAAGTCCCAGAGAATCACTAATTGTGCGTCCTGGCACAATGGGGGCTTCATCCTTAAATGCCAGGACAGATCAGTACTCCTGATATACACATGATGGGGGATGCGGTGAAACATGACTGCAGCACTGCTCAGCCGAGACTTATTTTTGTACAGACCCTTGTACAGGGGGCCAATATGAGGATGGCTACAAAACACCAAACCCCCCAAATCCCCCAAAACACAAGCAGTTAAAGGGGTCATATCCACAGGATAGATACAGGTGGCAAAAGGCTTCCCTGTCTCACCTGGTGACGTGGTGCCATGAAGGATGATGTAAGGCTGGCTTGGCTCAGCGTACACCATTTGTTGCAGCACATTGGCCATTAGTTGCCCATGTTTTCCCGGTGATATATATTTAGTGATGGGAGCCTCAGTGTGGCGCGTGTTTGACGAGGCGGGAGAAGCAGATTGTTCTGCACTGTGCTCTTCGGTGCTGCTGGAGCGCCATGTTCTGAGGCACCGCTGGATTTGGGAGGTATTAAAAGGAATCTGACAGCAGGATCGCCCTCCTGAGCCATCTACACAGCGGTCGCAGATATCAAGGGGTCATGCTATTCAGCTTGCCATGACCTGCGGCCCCTATAGACGCTCGGGAGGTGTCCCACAACCAGAGCTATTTGCTCTATGTTACCAAATCTTAAATCAAAGTAGAATAATAAAATTGCCCAAAAGTTTTGTACCAGTTGCATGTGGTGGCCTATGGCTGGAGAGCGGCTGCGGCACACTCACCCAGTCCGGCAGGCAGGCAGCTCAGCTCCTCGCACAGGTAGTAGTCCTCAGGGTTGATGCAGGGCATGTGCTGGAGCATGCTCTGTTTGGGGATGAGACATAAAACCTCTGCAATCTCCCCGTCCTCGATGATGGACATCCGCTTGACAGCGTTGTGGGGCTTGTTCTTGGAGGGTGGGACATCCTTGCTGCGCCCAGAGGAACAAAGTTTCCCAAGGGCATTCAGACTTCGGGGAAAGGATGGCATCATGAGAAGGAGAGGAGAAGCCCGCAGGTCTCTGCCTGCCCCTGGTCCGTCTACAAGGGTCTGTCTATATGGAGAGCACCATGTGCAGACAGCGCCATTCTTCTGGAGCATAAGACAACCTGTCTCCTCTGTGCTGGCTCTCTGGAGATTAAGATGAGATAGAGATTACCAGCAGATTACTGCCCGGATCACCTGATCCACACTGTAAGACCACCGTCTGACTGCAGCACCGCCTTGGTACAATGGAGCCGGACACACAGCCTTCTCTGTTCTTCCATGCCCGATGGCTTAAATGGATGGGAGCCCATGAGATTAGGATCTTGGAGATGCTGGGTGTAGGTACAATTAAGTAAAAGGATAACTCCCAAACGTATTAAAGTAAGTTACCATATCCTTGAAGTCGGGGACTTCTGCACCAGACGGAGACATCTGTGCTGATAATCCGCCCGGTGCTGCACAGAACTACTGTCACGGAGTGACTGACCAGTGTGACACGACCCAACAGTGGGACTGTCACCAAACGGCACAACAACAAAACGCCGATGGAATAGGGAAGAGGGAGGCCCTGGCAATAGGGAATCAGGGACGGTCACCTCCTGAGCTCCACCCTGAGCCTGTCCCTGCTCTCACCTAACACCCTATGCAGGTCCTTCCCCCTGCCGCCGTCAGGATACCTCGTCCCTATTTGTCACCTAGATCTGCCCTCGCTCTAGCCTCACCTCTGCAGATAAAACACAAGGGGGAAGTGACAAACACCAAATGGACAAGGTAACAAAAAGGCAACACTTAGCATGTGCTCACCGTTGCTTAACTCCACACCATAGATAGCACAGAAACAGAACTCCAAACAGCAGACTTGGCTGACACCAGAGAGCTGCTTCTGCAAAGGTTGGTCTCCAAAGAGGAACTGTATCACCAACAGTCAGCTGATGCATCAGGTGACCTTTTGAAGGATGTGGGAGTGGTCACCACCTGCATCAGCTGACCCAGCAGCACTGCAGTAACACCAGCATGCCAGAGGGAAAAAACTGCATTTAACCCCCACTGGCCTGAAAGGAAAAAAGTTTTCATGTGAGTGGAACCAGAGCTGCCACAAATCCAAAAATGGATCAAGACAACTACACTGAGCAAAAAAGGAATTAGAAGACATTAAGAAGCCACTGAAAATGAATAACTGCGGCGGTGCAGATGGAGAGGACTGTGGTGAACACATCTACAGGATAAGGAGTGGAGATGTGCAGTAAAACGTTCCACTAAAGGCACGTTATCAGCACACAAGTGCAGAGATTCTCCTCCTGTCCATCTTCACAGCAGCATCGGATGCTACACGTCATACGAGAGTCACCATCTGCATTATTCAGCCCCAGCACCATCTATATATAATGGTCGCATTCAGGACCTCAGATTTCATCCCAATTTTCGACATTTCTTGCTGTCAGTGAATGAAAAACTTTCTAAATAGATGAAAGTTCAGCTCTGATGTACTGTGTTAGTTATAGTCACACACAGCTCTGCAGTGAGATCAGAAGAGCAAACTGTCAGTTATTACAAGTCTCATACTGGCAACGCCCGTCATTTACAATAAGCTCTGGAGGTGGCGTCTTGGTGAGATCTATGCCAAGCCCATAGATCTTAACAGCTCATTTGCATATAAGTAAAACGTGGATTTCTCTGGAATAAGGCTAAGTGCACACGTTGCAGAAAATTTCTGCTCAAAAACCTGAATCCGTTCCCAGAAACCGCTCCTATTTTTCCGCGGCGGTTTTGATGCGTTTTTTTCCGCAGCGATTTCTAAAAGCATGGGAGACGCCTAAACCGCGGAAAAATCCGCAAAATTAATGTGCATGCTGCGTTTTTTACCGCGATGTGCAATCAATATGCACAAAAAGTGCAAAATGCATAGAAATGACTGTGCAGCTTATTTTTAGCAGTTTTATAGCGGTTTTATAGTGAAAACCGCGGTAAAAACCGCTAAAAAAACACTGTGTGTGAACACAGCCTAAGACATTGGATCAGATATGAAGGTATCCCTTTATTCTGCTTTCTAAGACCTGAGGCCCATGTAGATGGCTAACGAGGGACGATCACTAAACCAGATTACCTTTAAAAGCTAAAAACCTTCATGTAAACATCTTGAAAACTGTGACATCTTCCATTTACATCCAGTTTTTTTATTGATACCATTTGGGTTAGATCATTTTTTACTATATTTTTGAGAAGGCGGTAACTGAAAATCACAAATTCTGTTCTGATTTTTCTTTTCTATTTGTTGTTTTCTATTTGTGTCTATAGTTAAGACGTTTATTTTTATTTCTTTTTTTTGTTTTCTTAAAACTAGTGAGAAGTGAAGCATGTGCAGTTGTATATTTTTGTATTCATACTTTTTTTTAATCTTTATTTTGACGGACTTAAACCTGCGGTCATTTGCTCACTTGTACGATATACTGATGTATCGCGGTATACGATGAAAATGAAGCTCTCCTATGAAGCCTGGCCAGGGACTGGGCTTCATAGAAGGACCAATATGGCAGCGACGTGGACCTTGAGCAATCACTCTCATGGTAGCCCAGGAGCACCCCGTCACCACGTTTCACAGCAGCGGTCAAAGCGCAAATCGACAGCTTGCCGCTAGTGTTGAATCCTGCACGTAGACGACCACAGACATTTTGTAGGACTGCTAACAATTTGGGCATATTGGTCTCTTTATGCCAACAATTAGAAATACGATGTGTAATTGGATGCCCCCCATTCATCACGTACGGTGCCCACTTCCTGCAGCCTTCATATCCACGATCTGGGTGGATTCGCCCTGATTCATTGCTGCACTTTTGACCGCTGGCGGCTGCCCCAGATGAGATGCAGCCAGTGACCACGGGGTGAACTGCGGCGGGGCGAGGCGAGCAGCGCAGAAGTGCAATTATTCCAATCAGCTCTGCAATGCAGGAAGATGACACAATATTAATACAGCGACTCTTCCACCCGGACGCTGCCCGCCCTGCAGACGAGACCTCAGATTTAAAGGGCAAGTATCATCCAGTTTTCCAAGTTCCAGACAGGAAGCAAAGCAGGAGCAGCGACAACAAAGCATCTAATGACGCTGATCTCAATGTAAAAGTCTAGAACAGCTCTCCCTGTCGTCACCCAGCTTTCCCAAACTCTGGAATAACAATGCTGCCGTCCTGCTGTTTCCTCATAAGCAGTGAGCCTGTGGTGGCGGCCATATTGGTCATCACCCAGCTTTCCCAGACTCTGGAATAACAATGCTGCCACCCTGCTGTTTCCTCATAAGCAGTGAGCCTGTGGTGGCGGCCATATTGGTCATCACCCAGCTTTCCCAGACTCTGGAATAACAATGCTGCCACCCTGCTGTTTCCTCATAAGCAGTGAGCCTGTGGTGGCGGCCATATTGGTCATCACCCAGCTTTCCTAAACTCTGGAATAACAATGCTGCCACCCTGCTGTTTCCTCATAAGCAGTGAGCCTGTGGTGGCGGCCATATTGGTCATCACCCAGCTTTCCCAGACTCTGGAATAACAATGCTGCCACCCTGCTGTTTTCTCATAAGCAGTGAGCCTGTGGTGGCGGCCATATTGGTCATCACCCAGCTTTCCCAGACTCTGGAATAACAATGCTGCCACCCTGCTGTTTTCTCATAAGCAGTGAGCCTGTGGTGGCGGCCATATTGGTCATCACCCAGCTTTCCTAAACTCTGGAATAACAATGCTGCCACCCTGCTGTTTCCTCATAAGCAGTGAGCCTGTGGTGGCGGCCATATTGGTCATCACCCAGCTTTCCCAGACTCTGGAATAACAATGCTGCCACCCTGCTGTTTTCTCATAAGCAGTGAGCCTGTGGTGGCGGCCATATTGGTCATCACCCAGCTTTCCCAGACTCTGGAATAACAATGCTGCCGCCCTGCTGTTTTCTCATAAGCAGTGAGCCTGTGGTGGCGGCCATATTGGTCATCACTCAGCTTTCCCAGGAACAAAGAACTAAAAGAAAATGAGACGACGCTGGGCTCCCGGGGACTTCTCATAATCCTGCGGCAAATACTAGAGAGCAGTCACCAGAGATGTCATGGAGTAAAGAAGAGGCCAGGAGCCCCCAGGACATCAGAGCTAAAGAGGACAGCGAGGCGGCCAGGAGCTGTGCTGGATGCAGGGGCAGCAGTCACACACAGGCCCTGGAGCCTGGGGGCCCGAAAGGTCCCTGTGGCCCAAGTGACAAGACTAATAGCTGAGGTACTTCAGTCCTGTTGCAGATTTTGAATTGTGGCTCGCAGCCCTCCATGTTTGTATTGGGAGGAGGCGTCTGTCTGTAGGAGGATGAACAGAGGAACATGCCAGATACAGGAGATGGAGAAGACCCTCAGAAACACTGTGTACCATAGCCACCAATCACAGCACAGCCTTCATTTAACCAGAGCTGTTTAGACAAAGAAAGCTGAGCTCTGATTGGTTGCTATGGGCAACAGAGATTTAAGCAGTTTTCTATATTGAGTCCAAGTGCAAAATATTCTTATATGTGGAAGATGTGAGACCCATCAACCAGGGGAGACCCACAACCAGGGGGAGACCCACGGCCAGGGGGAGACCCGACAACCAGGGGGAGACCCAACAACCAGGGGAGACCCAACAACCAGGGGGAGACCCACAACCAGGGGGAGACCCACAGCCAGGGGGAGACCCGACAACCAGGGGGAGACCCAACAACCAGGGGGAGACCCACAACCAGGGGGAGACCAGACAACCAGGGGGAGACCCAACAACCAGGGGGAGACCCAACAACCAGGGGAGACCAGACAACCAGGGGGAGACCCAACAACCAGGGGAGACCCACAACCAGGGGGAGTCCCACAACCAGGGAGAGACCAGACAACCAGGGGGAGACCCGACAACCAGGGGGAGACCCACAACCAGGGGGAGACCCGACAACCAGGGGGAGACCCACAACCAGGGCGAGACCCACAACCAGGGCGAGACCCACAACCAGGGAGAGACCCACAGCCAGGGGGAGACCCACAGCCAGGGGGAGACCCGACAACCAGGGGGAGACCCGACAACCAGGGGGAGACCAGACAACCAGGGGGAGACCAGACAACCAGGGGGAGACCCACAACCAGGGGGAGACCAGACAACCAGGGGGAGACCAGACAACCAGGGGGAGACCAGACAACCAGGGGGAGACCCAACAACCAGGGGGAGACCCAACAACCAGGGGAGACCCACAGCCAGGGGGAGACCAGACAACCAGGGGGAGACCCACAGCCAGGGGGAGACCAGACAACCAGGGGGAGACCCGACAACCAGGGGGAGACCCGACAACCAGGAGGAGACCCGACAACCAGGGGGAGACCAGACAACCAGGGGGAGACCCACAACCAGGGGGAGACCCGACAACCAGGGGGAGACCCGACAACCAGGGGAGACCCGACAACCAGGGGAGACCCACAACCAGGGGAGACCTGACAACCAGGGGGAGACCCACAACCAGGAGGAGACCCGACAACCAGGGGAGACCCGACAACCAGGGGAGACCCGACAACCAGGGGTAGACCCACAACCAGGGGGAGACCCGAAAACCAGGGGGAGACCCGACAACTAGGGGGAGATCAGAAAACAAGATAACTGACAACACGACAAGACCTGACAACCTGGTGGGACCAGACTGCAAGAGAAGACCTGAAAAGAAGACGAGACCTGACAACAGACCCCACAACCAGAGAAGCGACAACTGTGGAAGACAGACAACAAAAAGAGACCAGACAACCAGAGGGAGCCGAGCCAAGGATGTTAGTGACAATGAAATACATCACAGTGTGTATTAATAGTCTGTGGTGTTACATAGGACTGCAGGTGTCATCTACTACATTATCTGTACTCAGAGTTATCACTGTGTTATCTGTGGTGTTACATAGGACTGCAGGTGACTACTACATTATCTGTACTCAGAGTTATCACTGTGTTATATGTGGTGTTACATAGGACTGCAGGAGACATCTACTACATTATCTGTACTCAGAGTTATCACTGTGTTATCTGTGGTGTTACATAGGACTGCAGGTGACATCTACTACATTATCTGTACTTAGAGTTATCACTGTGTTATCTGTGGTGTTACATAGGACTGCAGGTGACACTGCTGCCCATGGAGGGATCATGAAGCACACACCAGACCGCCTGGAGGTTACATACATGTTCGGCTCTGCTACATCTGTGACCACCAGTTGGTAATCAGATTTTATCCTTCCCCTGGAATGAAGCGCTGTCCGGGCCCTCAGTCTCCCTTGTCCGCTGCCCCTTGCCTTTTCCCGGCCCTTCTTACCATTCACTCCAAAGCACGCCGTGATCTTCTGGGCATACTGACACAGCCCATTGTGCGGCTGCCCGTCCTCTACCTGGAGGTGCTCCGCCATGGCTGCACCCGGCCGGACGCTGCGCTCCACTCGCACTGACTGGAGTCGTCTTCTCTTTCCAGTTTCTGCTTTAGGATCATGAATAATTGACAGGTGAAATCTGCTGAGTTTTCTGAAGCCACTTAGGATGGAAGCAAGACAGAGCTCAATCCCAGCGCCGGGGTCTCGGGTGCCGCCTGTCGCCCCCTGAGTCGTAGCCAGCTGCAATCAGATGGATCAGGGTGCGGCCACATGGGACAGCAGTGATTGATCGGGCAGAAGACGCGTCTGAGGCTTCACTGCCATTCCCGGGTCAGATGATGCCACAGCGCAGCCGCCCGGCACACCAGGGCACGAGGCAGACTTAATCACATCGCGTAGAGGCGGCAGTAAGTCAAGTGGACAGCGTCAATAATAGGAAGACCCCCTCCGTCCTCCGCTCTGTAAGGGGTTGTAAAGTCTAGTTAACCCCTTAAGTTACATCCCGGTTGCTGTATGTATAAAGGTTATATATATATATATATATATATATATATATATATATATATGTATGTATTTATGTGTATATGCTATTGTACTGGTAGTAACCAGGTTTGGCCACAAGATGGGGGTACATTTTAGTGGTAGGAGGGGCACGGTGGATAAGGTAGTAGGACTTCCTTATAGGAGTCAGTTGGGGCCAGGGCCAGAGGTGTATCTAGGCTTTCTGGCACCCAGGGCAAGAATTCGGTTCGGCGCCCCCCCCCCCCCCGCCCAAGTACATATGCGACTTGCACACAGAGCCATGTACCCACGAGCTGCTCTCCCTAATGCTCTCAATGTTCAGTAAAAAACTGAAAGCAGGAAGAGAATCTCGTTGTCACGGGACCATAACTATGAAAATCGCATATGAGTGAAGTGTCCATGTGATGACTACTGGAACCTGCAGAGCTGAATCCTGACATTGCAGCTTCTGAATTCTCACAATGAATGCACTGCACACTTTTAGGATTCTCCCTTGCCGATGTACAGTAATGTCAGCACAAGTATGTGGTTTATATACTTCTGGCCACATTCCGACTAGACGTGCCCGGCCTCGCTCCGTTCATTTTCATTGAGTGAGGCCACACATGTCTAGTCAGCATGTGACCGTATGTATGTAAATTACCGGCACAAGAGAATCCTGACAGCGTTCAGTGAGCACTGTGAGAATTCAGAAGTCTGCAGTCACATAGAATGACTGCAGACTCAGCACAAACCTGGAGAACCCCTGTAATGCTCCTAACAAATAAAAACATGAGAATTTGTCAGTGTCACAAATAATATTTACATCCAGGTACCTTATAGATGACGTCGTCTCTGCAGTCAGTCACCTTTTCTTCTTCTTGTCCAGACCCCATGATGAGTTTTCTCATCCACATCTCGTCTCTGCAGACTTCCATCTTCTCCGGTCTTCTGCAGCAAATCCCCACACGACGCCCTTAAAGATAGAAGTGTAATTATAATGCTCCTAAATAAAAATATCTGCAATATACTGTCACCTCACACTATTCCCCTCCCTCCTCATACTGTCTCCTCTAACATCCCTCCTGTTCACCATACTGTCTCCTCATATATTTACCCCCTCACTCTCTATACTGTCTGCTCACACATAACCCTGATTCCCCATACTGTGTCCACATACATTAACCCGTTCGCACCCCTTACTGTCTGCACCCATCCCCCATACTGTTTCCTCATACATACTCTTCATTTTGTGTCCTCAAATCTCCCCACATACATTAAATACCATCCCCACTCCAAATCCCCCCATCCCCAATCCCCCTCACACATTAAGTACCCCCCATCCCCACTCAATAACCCCTCGTCCCTACTCCCAAATCCCCCCACACATTATGTACCCCCACTCCAAATCCCCCCACACATTATGTACCCCCCACTCCAAATCCCCCCATCCCCAATCCCCCACACACATTAAGTACACCTATCCCCACTCAATAACCCCTCGTCCCTACTCCCAAATCCCCCCACACATTATGTACCCCCACTCCAAATCCCCCACACATTATGTACCCCCCACTCCAAATCCCCCCCATCCCCAATCCCCCACACACATTAAGTACACCCATCCCCACTCAATAACCCCTCGTCCCTACTCCCAAATCCCCCCACACATTATGTACCCCCACTCCAAATCCCCCCACACATTAACCCCCATCCCCACTCATTAACCCCTCCACACATTAATCCCCCATCTCCACTCATTAATCCCCCATCTCCACTCATTAATCCCCCATCTCCACTCATTAACCCCAATCCCCACATTAACCCCCCACTAATTAACGCCCCACATTAACCCCCATCTCCACTCATTAACCCCCACTCATTAACCCCCATCTCCACACATAAACCCCCCACTCATTAACCCCCATCTCCACACATTAACCCCCCACTCATTAACCCCCATCGCCACTCATTAACCCCCATCTCCACTCATTAACCCCCATCTCCACTCATTAACCCCCACTCATTAACCCCCCCACTCATTAACCCCCATCCCCACATTAATCCCATCTCCACTCATTAACCCCCACACATTAACCCCCATCTCCACTCATTAACCCCCACACATTAACCCCCATCCCCACATTAACCCCCATCTCCACTCATTAACCCCCATCCCCATACATTAACCCCCATCCCCACATTAAGCCCCATCTCCACTCATTAACCCCCATTCCCACATTAAGCCCCATCTCCGCTCATTAACCCCCATCTCCACTCATGAGCACCCCCCCATCTCCCATCTTCGGTGGTTCTTCAGCTCCACAGAGGAGCACACTTACCACCAGCGTTCGCTCTGGGTGCCGGGAGTGACGTCAGCAGCGTGATCACATGACCTGATCACGCTGCTGACGTCGCTCTGACCCGGCGGTCAGAGCTTCAATTGTACTGGCGTCTGTATAGACGCCAAGTACAATTGCTGCCTGGGAGTCGGCGTGGCCTCCTTCTCTGCGTCGGCTGTCAGCTTGACAGCCGACACAGAGAACCGCCGACTCCCAGGACTGGTAGCGGCAGAACGCAGCCGCCGGGGGGGGGGAAGATACTGCGGACCGCTGCATTAGGCGGCCGGGCGGCCCGACTGCGCCCCCCTGCTGCCTGCGCCCGGGGCAACTGCCCCGGCTGCCCCCCCCTGGATACGCCACTGGCCAGGGCGCCCGTGTAGCTCACTTGGGCTAACTAGCCCCGTGCAACACCGTGTCACGCAACATTGCCGAAGATTAATGTCCAGCCATATAGTGTTCGTGGCCAGGATTTCACCAGAAGGAACAACAGGAACCGTGCTAGCGGTGCAGTATTAGTAGGACTGCAGTTGCTGGCGAAGACTAAGCAGTACGGGCAGGTCTCATTATGTGGCAGCTTATTGCGTGGGTTGATGCCCTCAGGACCAGAGCGAAATGTCTGAGGTGGTCCCCTAACAAAGTAAGGCCGAACAGTGAGGAAGCTGTAGGATTGAAAGGTACGGTCCATCTCGGAAGCGAGCTTAGTACAAGAAAAGAGAAGTTGCACATTGTGAAACCTGATGTTGATGCTGGAAAAAAGACCCCGACTGTGCTGGTGAAGAAGCCATAGGCATGCAGTGTTATGGCCAGTATGTGTATGTGACGGGAGGGCAGGGTGCGCTAACGCAAATGCTATCAGCCACGACTACCACCCTGTACCTCCCTCACAGCGCCGCGCTTCGTCCTCCACTTCATGCTACGCTCCATGCCCCGCTCCATGCTCCACTCCGTGCTCCGCTTCATGCATACATCTATCACGTAGAGGTGGCAGTAAGTCAAATGGACAGTATCAATAAAAGGAAGGCTCCGCTCCATACCCCACTCCACTACATGCTCCGCTTTGTCCTCCGCTCCATGCCGCGCTCCGCTCCATCCTCAACTCCATGCTCCACTCCATGATCCGCTCCATACCCCGCTCCGTTCTCCGCTCCATGCTCCATCCTCTGCTCCATGCTCCGCGCCGTCCTCTGCTCCATCCTCCTCTCCATGCATACGTACATTACGTGGAGGCGGCAGTAAGTCATAGAATCATAGAGTTGTAAGGGACCTCCTGGGCCATCTGGTCCAACCCCCTGCTCAAAGCAGGATTCTCTAAATCATCCCAGTCAGATGTCTGTCCAGCCTCTGTTTGAAGACTTCCATTGAATGAGAACTCACCACTTCTAGTAGCAGCCTGTTCCACTCATTGATCACTCTGTCAAAAAGTTTTTTCTAATATCTAATCAGTGTCTCCTCCCATTCAGCTTCATCCCATTGCTTCTTGTCTTTCCTTGTGCAAATGAGAATAAAGATGATCCTTCTACAATGTGACAGCCCTTGAGATATTTGTAGACAGCTATTAAGTCTCCTCTCAGTCTTCTCTTTTGCAAACTAAACATTCCCAAATCCTGCAACCTTTCCTCATAAGACAGGGTTTGCAGACCGGTCACCATTCTGGTCGCTCTTTTCTGAACTTGCTCCAGTCTGTTGATGTCTTTTTTTAAAATGTGGTGCCCAAAACTGGACACAATATTCCAGATGAGGTCTGACCAAAGAGGAGGGAAATAATGACTTCACGTGATCTAGACTGTATGCTTCTGTTAATACATCCTAGAATTGCATTTGCCTTTTTTGCTGCTGCATCACACTGTTGACTCATATTCAGTCTGTGATCTGTTAGTATACCCAAGTCTTTTTCACATGTGCTGTTGCTTAGCCCTATTCCTCCCATTCTGTATATGCTTAGTAGTACCGCTCATTAAGCTCATGAATATGGACGCGACTCCACTCCCATAGGCGTGGCTTCCATATTCATGACCTTAATAAGCGGTACTGTGTGACCGCTCCGCACAGGAAGAAGCTGACGTGCCAGGATAGAGATGCAGGGAAGTTCAGCGACGGTGTGAGGGTAAGTATGATGGCGGAGGATGGGGAGCCCAGTCATACATAAAAGGGTGGGAGCGGACCCATGCATACAAGGGTGGGAGCGGACCCATGCATACAAGGGTGGGAGCGGAGCCATGTATATAAGGGTGGGAGCGGAGCCATGCATACAAGGGTGGGAGCGGAGCCATGCATACAAGGGTGTCGCTGTCTCCCCTCACCCCTAGATGGGACCGTCTTGTTGCAGGAAAACAAGCCCAGTGCTCCCACTGATAGAGGGAAACAAGCCCTGTGCTCCCACTCATTCAAAACCTATGGAGAGTTGAGTCACATTCACATTATAATTGTTATAATTAAATGATAAGTATGCACTACTAAACTATAACCCGTCCATAGCCCCACCCCCTTATGACCACACCTCCATCCCCGCCCTGCCGGTCCATAGAAGAATGGTCTTGCTTGAGGCCGTTCCCTGGTGAAAAAAAGGTTGGGGACCACTGAGCTAGGTGACCCTCAAAGATCAGCTTACAGCTGATAACAATGGCCGAGCTGCACTCCACACTCAGAGGACCACAGTATTTCACATGTACGGGTCACGCCGACCACCACGTTTTATATCACATGTACGGGACACGCGGACCACCACATTATATATCACATGTACAGGACACGCCGACCATCATGTTATACTGTATCTCACATGTACGGGACACGCCGACCATCATGTTATACTGTATATCACATGTACGGGACACGCCGACCATCACGTTATACTGTAGATCACACGTACGGGACACGCCGACCATCATGTTATACTGTATATCACATGTACGGGACACGCCGACCATCACGTTATACTGTATATCACATGTACGGGACACGCCGACCATCATGTTATACTGTATATCACATGTACGGGACACGCCGATCATGTTATACTGTATATCACATGTACGGGACATGCCGACCATCACGTTATACTGTATATCACATGTACGGGACACGCGGACCACCACATTATATATCACATGTACAGGACACGCCGACCATCATGTTATACTGTATCTCACATGTACGGGACACGCCGACCATCATGTTATACTGTATATCACATGTACGGGACACGCCGACCATCACGCTATACTGTATATCACATGTACGGGACACGCCGACCACCACATTATATGTCACATGTACGGGACACGCCGACAATCATGCTATACTGTATATCACATGTACGGGACACGCCGACCATCACGTTATACTGTATATCACATGTACGGGACAGGCCGACCATCACGTTATACTGTATATCACATGTACGGGACACGCCGACCACCACATTATATGTCACATGTACGGGACACGCCGACCATCATGCTATACTGTATATCACATGTACGGGACACGCCGACCATCATGCTATACTGTATATCACATGTACGGGACACGCCGACCATCATGCTATACTGTATGTCACATGTACGGGACACGCCGACCATCACGCTATACTGTATATCACATGTACGGGACACGCCGACCATCATGCTATACTGTATATCACATGTACGGGACACGCCGACCATCATGCTATACTGTATATCACATGTACAGGACACGCCGACCATCACGTTATACTGTATATCACATGTACGGGAACGCCGACCACCACATTATATGTCACATGTACGGGACACGCCGACCATCATGTTATACTGTATATCACATGTACGGGACACGCCGACCTCGTTATATATCACATGTATAGAACTCGCTGACCACTACATTATATAACATGTAGGGGAAACTTCGACTTCCTTATTTTACTCACTTACATACACATAGCGCCATCATTTTTTGCAGAGATTTGTAGACATCCTCACTGTCCCCATTGGGGCTCACAATCTACATTCCCCATCAGTCTCTAGAGTGTTGAAACCCACGCAAACATCAGGCAGACATAAACTCCTTGCAGATATTGCCCTTAGGTGGGATTTGAACTCAGGCCCCCAGCGCTGCAAAGTAAGCGTGCTAACCACTGAGCCACCCTGCTGCTGGTTATATCGCATGTACGGGACATGTATCCTTCTGGAAATGAAATAGTCCCTAATCAATAAATGAAGCCTCAGGAGAATCTCGGCTGCGCCCCGCACTTCCGGGCAGCGGCATTAGAATCATATCTTATTGATCGTCAGCGTCTGGAGATCGGAGCATTACCGGGGAACCAAGAATATCTCTGAATGAAAGAGCGTAAAGAAATCATCGCTTATTGGAAAGTTCTGCATCTTTCTAATTGACGGAGTGTTAATTATTCACCGTTTTCAAGACCCCTGCTTGCTTTCAGAGACTAACCCCAAGTCCTTATTTACGTCTCTTCCCAATACTACTCCCAGATAAATGATATATAGTCTAGACAATCCTCTGTGAGCAAAACACATCCGAAGCACAACTCTCCTCCTGCGCTGATAGTTTGCTACAATGTATCAGTTTAGGTGAAGTGAATCGTCTGAAGTCCAGGTTTTACACCGTATACAACTGTAACAAACCCTCAGCTGTGATGAGGTCAGATAAGTTTTCCGGTAAGGCTTTAGGGCTCGCTCACACCACCGAGTGCTATCCAACTATTTGTAGCGGACCACCGTAATTGAATGGGTCAGTTTCCCAGATCCCGCCTCACTCTCCCTCTTTCTCCATCAAATCTAGTTGGGAACCTAAGGGTCATCACGTATCAGTGCATCCGATGGCGCTAAGCAGCAGCACAGACTGTGGCGGAGGCCGGGACTGGAGTAGGATCATAGTATACTTAAACTTTCACCACTTTAGTGAGGTGAATTAGCATGAATTAGTTGGTCACGATCTGCGCCCCCCAGCTGCACCCACTTTTCTAAAAGTTGGCAGAGCTGATGGGAAGTGACATAAAAACGCCAAAAGTTGCAAAATATTTTCAAAATTTCGAGATGCGCAAACATTTAGCAATTTTCATGTGGTTGCAGCGGATTGGGGCTCTCATTGTGACTGCTGATCATCGCCCCATCATACACCTCTACTGATGAGTGGCGCAGCTGGGAGGATAGTCTCTGACTGGCATCACAGACGCCCAGTGCAGCGCGCAGGGTCACCATATGGCACGTCGCCCCCTTGATGACCAATTAGCCTTCCACACGACGGCGCTGTGTGGCTGACACTGTTCACACTGACACACGGCACACACCGTCTCCGAGCATCTGTAGTGACCGTCATCAATTTGACAAGGTTCGTTCTCCTTGGAAGTAGAAAAGGTGGAAACAAATTGCAGTCTTCAGCTCAGCGCAGATCTAAGGGGGCGCAGATCTAAGGGGGCGCAGATCTAAAGGGGGCGCAGATCTAAAGGGGGCGCAGACATAGGGGGGTGCAGACATAAGGGGGTGCAGACATAAGGGGGTGCAGATCTAAAGGGGGCGCAGATCTAAAGGGGGCGCAGATCTAAAGGGGGCGCAGATCTAAAGGGGGCGCAGATCTAAAGGGGGCGCAGATCTAAAGGGGGCGCAGACATAAGGGGGCGCAGACATAAGGGGGCGCAGATATAAAGGCGTGCAGGTCTAAAGGGGGCGCAGACATAAGGGGGCGCAGATCTAAGGGGGCGCAGATCTAAAGGGGGCGCAGACATAAGGGGGTGCAGAC
Source organism: Dendrobates tinctorius (assembly GCF_039654945.1). Taxonomy (NCBI): domain Eukaryota; kingdom Metazoa; phylum Chordata; class Amphibia; order Anura; family Dendrobatidae; genus Dendrobates; species Dendrobates tinctorius. The sequence goes on along the minus strand of NW_027361903.1, from coordinate 3,732,805 downwards.
ATAAGGGGGTGCAGATCTAAAGGGGGCGCAGATCTAAAGGGGGCGCAGATCTAAAGGGGGCGCAGATCTAAAGGGGGCGCAGATCTAAAGAGGTGCAGGTCTAAAGGGGGCGCAGACATAAGGGGGCGCAGACATAAGGGGGCGCAGACATAAGGGGGCGCAGACATAAGGGGGCGCAGACATAAAGGCATGCAGGTCTTAAGGGGGCGCAGATCTAAGGGGGCGCAGATCTAAGGGGGCGCAGATCTAAGGGGGCGCAGATCTAAGGGGGCGCAGACATAAGGGGGCACAGACCTAAGGGGGCACAGACCTAAGGGGGCGCAGACCTAAGGGGGCGCAGATTGAGGGTTGCACAGGATGACCGCACACAAAGTCATTGCCAAGTGTTGTTACAGGACTCCACAAGAAGAAGAGGCCAAGTGCACCATCCGGCAACCAAATAATGGAGTATACACCACCACCGTGATCCTGGAATGTGATACCTGCCGCTCTGTTATACACCTGATTGACCCCCCAGAATCTGCTGTAATTTCCTCTGGTCACAGAACAGAGACCCCTCTAGCATAACCCGAAAATGCTGCAGACGGGGGTGTAACTAAATCCATAGAGCCCACAGCAGTATTGCCAACCAACCTTCTGACAAACAACTGCATAATAAATATGGCAGATACAAGGGATAAAGTACCACATATCAGATCTGTAGAGGTGAAGGCGCCAAGGGGTGAGATCCAAGAGGGCGAGACACAGAAGGATCCAACACCTGCTCCCCTCTACATGACACAGATCCAACTTTACACAGAGCAGCTCCTATTCATCTATACAAGCAGCACCTCCTCCTCTGCCAGCCGCTGCTGCCCCTGTACATGGAACACATCCTACTGCACACACTACAGCTCCTCTTCTACATTATGTACCCATCTAAATAGCACAATTCCCAATCTACTCAGCACAGCTGCTTCTGTATTTGGTTCCGTCTACATGTCACAGCTTTGAAACTATATAAAGTACCACCTCTATATGGCCCAGCATCCTCTTTACATCGTGCAGCCTCTCTTCTCTACAAAGCACAGCTCCTCATCTCTAGTACACCGAGCAGCTCCTCTATTCTACAAAGCACAGCTCCTCATCTCTAGTACACCGAGCAGCTCCTCTATTCTACAAAGCACAGCTCCTCATCTCTAGTACACCGAGCAGCTCCTCTATTCTACAAAGCACAGCTCCTCATCTCTAGCACACCGAGCAGCTCCCTCCACTCTGCACAGTTCTCCCTCTTTATGGCATGGCTCCTGCTTTGCTCCGTGCAGCTCCTCTATTCTTTGAAGCACAGCTCCTCATCTCTAGTACACCGAGCAGCTCCCTCCACACTGCACAGTTCTCCCTCTTTATGGCATGGCTTCTGTTTTGCTCCGTGCAGCTCCTCTATTCTTTGAAGCACAGCTCCTCATCTCTAGTACACCGAGCAGCTCCCTCCACTCTGCACAGTTCTCCCTCTTTATGGCATGGCTCCTGCTTTGCTCCGTGCAGCTCCTCTATTCTTTGAAGCACAGCTCCTCATCTCTAGTACACCGAGCAGCTCCTCTATTCTACAAAGCACAGCTCCTCATCTCTAGTACACCGAGCAGCTCCCTCCACTCTGCACAGTTCTCCCTCTTTATGGCATGGCTCCTGCTTTGCTCCGTGCAGCTCCTCTATTCTTTGAAGCACAGCTCCCCATCTCTAGTACACCGAGCAGCTCCCTCCACACTGCACAGTTCTCTCTCTTTATGGCATGGCTTCTATTTTGCTCCGTGCAGCTCTTCTATTCTTTGAAGCACAGCTCCCCATCTCTAGTACACCGAGCTGCTCCCTCCACACTGCACAGTTCTCCCTCTTTATGGCATGGCTCCTGTTTTGCTCCGTGCAGCTCCTCTATTCTTTGAAGCACAGCTCCCCATCTCTAGTACACCGAGCAGCTCCCTCCACACTGCACAGTTCTCCCTCTTTATGGCATGGCTTCTGTTTTGCTCCGTGCAGCTCCTCTATTCTTTGAAGCACAGCTCCTCATCTCTAGTACACCGAGCAGCTCCCTCCACTCTGCACAGTTCTCCCTCTTTATGGCATGGCTCCTGCTTTGCTCCGTGCAGCTCCTCTATTCTTTGAAGCACAGCTCCTCATCTCTAGTACACCGAGCAGCTCCTCTATTCTACAAAGCACAGCTCCTCATCTCTAGTACACCGAGCAGCTCCCTCCACTCTGCACAGTTCTCCCTCTTTATGGCATGGCTCCTGCTTTGCTCCGTGCAGCTCCTCTATTCTTTGAAGCACAGCTCCCCATCTCTAGTACACCGAGCAGCTCCCTCCACACTGCACAGTTCTCTCTCTTTATGGCATGGCTTCTATTTTGCTCCGTGCAGCTCTTCTATTCTTTGAAGCACAGCTCCCCATCTCTAGTACACCGAGCTGCTCCCTCCACACTGCACAGTTCTCCCTCTTTATGGCATGGCTCCTGCTTTGCTCCGTGCAGCTCCTCTATTCTTTGAAGCACAGCTCCCCATCTCTAGTACACCGAGCAGCTCCCTCCACACTGCACAGTTCTCTCTCTTTATGGCATGGCTTCTATTTTGCTCCGTGCAGCTCTTCTATTCTTTGAAGCACAGCTCCCCATCTCTAGTACACCGAGCAGCTCCCTCCACACTGCACAGTTCTCTCTCTTTATGGCATGGCTTCTATTTTGCTCCGTGCAGCTCTTCTATTCTTTGAAGCACAGCTCCTCATCTCTAGTACACCGAGCTGCTCCCTCCACACTGCACAGTTCTCCCTCTTTATGGTATGGCTCCTGTTTTGCTCAGTGCAGCTCTTCTATTCTTTGAAGCACAGCTCCTCATCTCTAGTACACCGAGCAGCTCCCTCCACTCTGCACAGTTCTCCCTCTTTATGGCATGGCTTCTGTTTTGCTCCGTGCAGCTCTTCTATTCTTTGAAGCACAGCTCCTCATCTCTAGTACACCGAGCTGCTCCCTCCACACTGCACAGTTCTCCCTCTTTATGGCATGGCTCCTGTTTTGCTCCGTGCAGCTCCTCTATTCTTTGAAGCACAGCTCCTCATCTCTAGTACACCGAGCAGCTCCCTCCACTCTGCACAGTTCTCCCTCTTTATGGCATGGCTTCTGTTTTGCTCAGTGCAGCTCCTCTATTCTTTGAAGCACAGCTCCTCATCTCTAGTACACCGAGCAGCTCCCTCCACTCTGCACAGTTCTCCCTCTTTATGGCATGGCTTCTGTTTTGCTCCGTGCAGCTCCTCTATTCTTTGAAGCACAGCTCCTCATCTCTAGTACACCGAGCTGCTCCCTCCACACTGCACAGTTCTCCCTCTTTATGGCATGGCTTCTGTTTTGCTCCGTGCAGCTCCTCTATTCTTTGAAGCACAGCTCCTCATCTCTAGTACACCGAGCAGCTCCCTCCACTCTGCACAGTTCTCCCTCTTTATGGCATGGCTCCTGTTTTGCTCAGTGCAGCTCTTCTATTCTTTGAAGCACAGCTCCTCATCTCTAGTACACCGAGCAGCTCCCTCCACTCTGCACAGTTCTCCCTCTTTATGGCATGGCTCCTGTTTTGCTCAGTGCAGCTCCTCTATTCTTTGAAGCACAGCTCCTCATCTCTAGTACACCGAGCAGCTCCCTCCACTCTGCACAGTTCTCTCTCTTTATGGCATGGCTCCTGTTTTGCTCAGTGCAGCTCTTCTATTCTTTGAAGCACAGCTCCTCATCTCTAGTACACCGAGCAGCTCCCTCCACTCTGCACAGTTCTCTCTCTTTATGGCTTGGCTCCTGTTTTGCTCAGTGCAGCTCCTCTATTTCTATTTTACAAACCATAAGTCGCCTCCACACATCACATCTCCCCATGATCTATGCAGCGCAGCTCTCCTACTACATCAGGGAAGTCAAACTCAAATACAAAGAAGACCAAAATTAAAAACTTGGAAAAAGTCATGGGCCATCCTTGATATTCATTGAAAAAAATGTCTACAATTGAGGAAGTTTTTCCTCATCATCAATTATAACAATGAAACTTTTCATATGGAAACAAAATTAAAGGGTTGTGCCACAAACAAAGTACATTTTAATTAATAGATCTTAAAAGTCAGATCACATTGAGTATTTTCTTGCCAGCAGGGACATACACAGAAATCATGGGGACCCATAGCAGAAATTTTATTTGGGCCCTCCACTACCTGAAAAAAATCTCAATATTTGGTGGGATCACAGAGGAGCATATCTCACAATTTTGCAGCCCTTACAATGTAATTTCCCTCCTATTGAAGCCCCTAGATTGCCCTTTCATTGCCACATAATTATGTATAGTATTATGGACACCACATAGTCCTCCATATAAAGTAGAATAATGGGCCCTAAAAAATTCTCCTTCAGAATAATGGACCCACACAGTGCTCCACACAGAATAATAGCCCCATATAGTCCACCATACAGAACAATGGGCCCCACATATTTCTGCTTACAGTATTATGGACTCCACGTAGTCTTCCATACAGAATAATGGGCCCCACATAGCCCTCCATACAGAATAATGGGCCTCACATAGTGCTCCGTACAGAATAATGGGCCTCACATAGTGCTCCATACAGAATAATGGGCCTCACATAGAGCTCCGTACAAAATAATGGGCCTCACATAGTGCTCCATACAGAATAATGGGCCTCACATAGTGCTCCATACAGAATAATGGCCCCACATAGTGCTCCATACAGAATAATGGGCCTCACATAGTGCTCCATACAGAATAATGGCCCCACATAGTCTTCCATACAGAACAATGGTCCCACACAGTGCTCCATACAGAATAATGGCCCCACATAGTCCTCCATACAGAATAATGGCCCCACAGTGCTCCATACAGAATAATGGGCCCCACATAGTGTTCCATACAGAATAATGGGCCTCACATAGAGCTCCGTACAAAATAATGGGCCTCACATAGTGCTCCATACAGAATAATGGGCCTCACATAGTGCTCCATACAGAATAATGGCCCCACATAGTCCTCCATACAGAACAATGGTCCCACACAGTGCTCCATACAGAATAATGGCCCCATATAGTCCTCCATACAGAATAATGGCCCCACAGTGCTCCATACAGAATAATGGGCCCCACATAGTGTTCCATACAGAATAATGGGCCTCACATAGTTCTGCATATAGTAGTATGGACTCCACAGCACATCCCTAATTCTACACAGCACAGCCCTAATTCTACTCAGCGCAGCCCTACCTCCACCACACAGCACAGCTCTAATTCTCCACTGCACAGCCGTAATTCTCCACAGCGCAGCCCTAATTCTACACAGCGCAGCCCTAATTCTACACAGCGCAGCCCTAATTCTACACAGCGCAGCCCTAATTCTACACAGAGCAGCCCTAATTCTACACAGGGCAGCCCTAATTCTACACAGCGCAGCCCTAATTCTACACAGCGCAGCCCTAGTTCTACACAGCGCAGCCCTAATTCTACACAGCGCAGCCCTAATTCTACACAGCGCAGCCCTAATTCTACACAGCGCAGCCCTAATTCTACACAGGGCAGCCCTAATTCTACACAGCGCAGCCCTAGTTCTACACAGGGCAGCCCTAATTCTACACAGGGCAGCCCTAATTCTACACAGGGCAGCCCTAATTCTACACAGGGCAGCCCTAATTCTACACAGGGCAGCCCTAATTCTACACAAGGCAGCCCTAATTCTACACAAGGCAGCCCTAATTCTACACAGCGCAGCCCTAATTCTACACAGCGCAGCCCTAAATCTACACAGGGCAGCCCTATTTCTACACAGCGCAGCCCTAATTCTACACAGCGCAGCCCTAATTCTACACAAGGCAGCCCTAATTCTACACAGCCCAGCCCTAATTCTACACAGGGCAGCCCTAATTCTACACAGGGCAGCCCTAATTCTACACAGCGCAGCCCTAATTCTACACAGCGCAGCCCTAATTCTACACAAGGCAGCCCTAATTCTACACAGCGCAGCCCTAATTCTACACAGCGCAGCCCTAATTATACACAGCGCAGCCCTAATTCTACACAGCGCAGCCCTAATTCTACACAGGGCAGCCCTAATTCTACACAGGGCAGCCCTAATTCTACACAGCGCAGCCCTAATTCTACACAAGGCAGCCCTAATTCTACACAAGGCAGCCCTAATTCTACACAAGGCAGCCCTAATTCTACACAGCGCAGCCCTAATTCTACACAAGGCAGCCCTAATTCTATACAGCGCAGCCCTAATTCTACACAAGGCAGCCCTAATTCTACACAGCGCAGCCCTAATTCTACACAAGGCAGCCCTAATTCTACACAGCGCAGCCCTAATTCTACACAGCGCAGCCCTAATTCTGCACAGGGCAGCCCTAATTCTGCACAAGGCAGCCCTAATTCTACACAGTGCAGCCCTAATTCTACACAGCCCAGCCCTAATTCTACACAGTGCAGCCTTAATTCTACACAGCGCAGCCCTAATTCTACACAGCGCAGCCCTAATTCTACACACCGAAGCCCTAATTTTACACACCGAAGCCCTAATTTTACACAGCGCAGCCCTAATTCTACACAGCGAAGCCCTAATTCTACACAGCGAAGCCCTAATTCTACACAGGGCAGCCCTAATTCTACACAGAGCAGCCCTAATTCTACACAGCGCAGCCCTAATTCTACACAGCGCAGCCCTAATTCTACACAAGGCAGCCCTAATTCTACACAGCCCAGCCCTAATTCTACACAGGGCAGCCCTAATTTTACACAGCGCAGCCCTAATTCTACACAGCGCAGCCCTAATTCTACACAGGGCAGCCCTAATTCTACACAGCGCAGCCCTAATTCTACACAGCGCAGCCCTAATTCTACACAGCGCAGCCCTAATTCTACACAGCGCAGCCCTAATTCTACACAGGGCAGCCCTAATTCTACACAGGGCTGCCCTAATTCTACACAGGGCTGCCCTATTTCTACACAGCGCAGCCCTAATTCTGCACAGCGCAGCCCTAATTCTGCAAAGGGCAGCCCTAATTCTACACAGGGCAGCCCTAATTCTACACAGCGCTGCCCTAATTCTACACAGGGCCGCCCTAATTCTACACAGCGCAGCCCTAATTCTGCACAGGGCAGCCCTAATTCTGCACAGGGCAGCCCTAATTCTGCACAGGGCAGCCCTAATTCTGCACAGGGCAGCCCTAATTCTACATAAGGCAGCCTTAATTCTACACAGCTCAGCCCTAATTCTACACAGCGCAGCCCTAATTCTACACAGCGCAGCCCTAATTCTACACAGGGCAGCTGCCCCTCCTCTATGCACTTGCGCAGGGTTGAGGATATTTTGTCTTCAGTACTTTATGCGGCCCACCTCTCAGCCCGCGCTCACGCTTTCTGCGGCTCACCTCTCAGCCCGCGCTCACGCTTTATGCGGCCCACCACTCAGCCCGCGCTCACGCTTTATGCGGCCCACCACTCAGCCCGCGCTCACGCTTTATGCGGCCCACCACTCAGCCCGCGCTCACGCTTTATGCGGCCCACCACTCAGCCCGCGCTCACGCTTTATGCGGCCCACCACTCAGCCCGCGCTCACGCTTTATGCGGCCCACGTCTTAGCCCGCGCTCACGCTTTATGCGGCCCACCACTCAGCCCGCGCTCACGCTTTATGCGGCCCCCCACTCAGCCCGCGCTCACGCTTTATGCGGCCCCCCACTCAGCCCGCGCTCACGCTTTATGCGGCCCACCACTCAGCCCGCGCTCACGCTTTATGCGGCCAACCTCTGGGCCCATGCTCACGCTTTATGCGGCCCACCTCTCAGCCCGCGCTCACGCTTTATGCGGCCCACGACTCAGCCCGCGCTCACGCTTTATGCGGCCCAACTCTCAGCCCGCGCTCACACTTTATGCGGCCCACCACTCAGCCCGCGCTCACGCTTTATGCGGCCCACCTCTTAGCCCACGCTCACGCTTTATGCGGCCCACCTCTCAGCCCGCGCTCATGCTTTATGCGGCCCACCTCTCAGCCCGCGCTCACGCTTTATGCGGCCCACCTCTCAGCCCACGCTCACGCTTTATGCGGCCCACCTCTCAGCCCGCGCTCACGCTTTATGCGGCCCACCACTCAGCCCGCGCTCACGCTTTATGCGGCCCACCACTCAGCCCGCGCTCACGCTTTATGCGGCCCACCTCTTAGCCCGCGCTCACGCTTTATGCGGCCCACCTCTCAGCCTGCGCTCACGCTTTATGCAGCCCACCACTCAGCCCGAGCTCACGCTTTATGCGGCCCACCACTCAGCCCGCGCTCACGCTTTATGCGGCCCACCTCTCAGCCCGCGCTCACGCTTTATGCGGCCCACCTCTCAGCCCGCGCTCACATTTTATACGGCTCTTCCTGCCATTATCTCAGACAGCGACTTAACAATGACGATGAAATATTTACTAGCCATTAGCAGATGCGAGTCCCGCTGTGCAGGATAATGGTGTACACTATACACTGTATATACTCTTCCTCCCTCTCTGTCAGTTGGCGCAGTATATAATTCTATATAACCAGAAGAAGGATCACAGGTTCAGCGTCACCTGCGGATGATGGTGGCTCGGGCTCTAAACTCAGAAACTTGTGTTATGAGAGGGATTGTCCAGTGTGAACGCCGCTCCGCAGCTGATTCTGCGATTTACTGCTAAAATCTCCCATCATCTTTGTACCCCACCATATGGACCTCCGGCATTACGGCCCCCCAGAGCTGAGCTGCAAGGGAGGACACTTCTATTACACCGGGGGATAGTGAGGGATGTCACTTCAAGGCCACGCATTGCCATTTGCAGGACAAGTTGCCGTTTTTACTGGCACCATTCACTTCACTATATATTGTACCGGAAAACTAGTGGTGAAATGGTAAAATGAACCCACACAATTCTGCCATTGCTTTTACGTTGTTCGTGGTTTGGTTAAAATCATCAGCTGACCCGATTCTCCGGGTCGGCACAGTTACAACAGTACGGAGAAATTTTATAGTAAAAATTCAGAACTCGGTGAAAAAAACGTTGGTTTATGTCGCCGTTTTCTGAGACCTGTAACCTTTCTATTCTCCAGTAGAAGGAGCCGGGCGAGGGCCTGTTACTGCGCAGCAATGGCATGATTTTATTGGCAGCACTTTGGGATATTTTGATTGTGTCTTTTTTGTGGAGATGCCACAACCAAGAAAGAACAATCCTGCCGTTTAGATTTTTTTTCTCTTTATGTAATCGTGCAGGATAATTACTTCTACAGTGACATGTAAAAGTCTGTGCACCCCTGATCAAAATTACTGTTATTGTGAGCAGTGAAGAAACTTGAAGATGAAATGATCACTAAAAGGCCTAAAGTTACAGATGTCACATTCCTTTGTATTTTAGGAGCAACAAAAATACACTGCTCAAAAAAAATAAAGGGATCACTTAGGCTGAGTTCACACGTGGCGTTTTTTTCGCGTTTCCGCGGTGGTTTTTACTGCGAAAAATAGAGCAGACAACAGGTAGAAATGATCAGCAATTAGCAAGACAACCCCTATAAAGGAGCGGTTCTGCAGGGGATGACCACAGACCATTTCTCTGTTCTCATCCTTTTTGGCTGTTCAAACATGATTAGAGATCTTGTCCCCCCAACATATTTCACGGCGTGTGCGGCGTCATCGGCGGATGGGACAAAGCTGCAACACAACCCCAAAGCATGATTGATCCACCCCATGCTTAATGGTTGGCGAGATGTTCTTTTCCTGAAATTGTCACGCCGTGCCCACATACTCACCCGAACTCTGCTCCCACACCATCTCTGCATACTCACCCGGCCATTGCTCCCACGCCGCAGCCCCTCGCCGCCCGACGGCCACGGCGGTCACCTCCGACAGGCACGCGGCCGATGGCGTCTCTGCATGCAATGCGCATGCGCAAAAGGCCGCGCCTCCCTTCTGCTTCTTGTGCTCCGGCTATGCCCTGACCCGGAAGCACCCCCTGTCCAATGGCAGACCAGACAGGGGCATATCAGGCCGCTTCCCCCTGAGGGAGGCGCCTGATCGTTGTGGTTCCTAGCACCCTGGGCCTCGCTTCTTCGTGTGCTCTCTGCAGTCTCACTGTTCCGTTCTCGTGTGCTCCCTACAGCAGCCTCGCAGTCCGGCTATCCGTGTTCCCTCCTGCTCCAGTCCCGCCTCCGGTGTTCCTGTTCCATCCTGCTCCAGTCCTGTCGTCCTACTCCAGACCTGCCTCCGGTGTTCCTGTTCCATCCTGCTCCAGTCCTGCCGTCCTACTCCAGTCCTGCCTCCGGTGTTCCTGTTCCATCCTGCTCCAGTCCTGCCGTCCTACTCCAGTCCTGCCTCCGGTGTTCCTGTTCCATCCTGCTCCAGTCCTGCCGTCCTACTCCAGTCCTGCCTCCGATGTTCCTGTTCCATCCTGCTCCAGTCCTGCCATCCTACTCCAGTCCTGCCTCCGGTGTTCCAGTTCCATCCTGCTCCAGTCCTTCCGTCCTCCTTTAATCCTGTCTCCTGTGTTCCTGCTCCAGCCATCACTCCACGTTCCAGTCTACTGTCTTACTCCATTCCTGTCTCCTGTGTTCCCGCTCTGTCCTGTCATCTACACTTCAGTCCCTCCACGTTCCAGTCTACAGTCTTACTCCACTCCTGTCTCCTGTGTTCCAGCTCTGTTCTGTCATCTACACTTCAGTCCCACACTCCTACTCCAGTCCATCCTGAGCCGCCCCTCTCGGTACCGGCTACCGTGGTACTGGAACCCCTGGGCCTGCTCCTAACGGTCCCTGTATAGGGGTTGGTTCCACCTGGCAGCTCGTCCGGGGCCCCTCGGTGCCACAGCCCAGAGGGTCCACTCCTGGAGATTCCGGCTCCAGACCAGCCACGCTAACAGAAATTCTGGGCTCTTTTTTCTCCACCTTTGATCATTATAGCCAAAGAGATCTATTTTACTCTCATTGGTCCTCAGGACTTGTTTCCATAATGCATCAGGCTTGTTTAGATGTTTAATCGCATACTTCTGACACTGAATTTTATGGAAAGGACACAGAAGAGGCTTTCTTCTGATGACTTCCCTGAAGGCCATATTTGTGCAGGTGTCTATGAACAGTAGAACAATGTACCACAAGCAGTAGTTCTGAAAGTTTCCTTGGTCTTACAGACCTTATCTTGACCTCCACTGTTCCTGGTCACGGCCATTTCTTAATTACATTTCGAACAGAGGAAAGGGAAATTTGAAAACGCTTTGCCATCTCCTTATAGCCTTCTCCTGCTTTGTGGCCTCCACCATTTTCACTTTCAGAGTGTTAGGCAGCTGCTTAGAAGACCCCATGGCTGCTGGTTTTTAGCACAAGGTTAGACGAGGCCAGGTTTTTATAAACCTGGGATATTTGCATCACTGGGCCTTTCCTAACGATGACGGTGAACAAGCCATAACCCTAACAGGATAATTAAGGTCTGAAACCTTGGTCAAAGTTATCTGAGCACACAAATCTCCAAGGGGGCACAAACTTTTGAATTGGCCCATTTTCCTTTTTGTAATTTTTAAAACATTAAAATATATGTATTTTTTGCCCAATGTAGGAATGATACGTGTCATCTGTAACTTTAGGCCTTTTAGATATAATTTCATCTTCAACAGTTAGTTCATAATAACAGTAATTTTAACCAGGGGTGCCCAAACTTTTACATGCCACTGTATATTTTGATAGATTGGTGTTTTAAAGATAAGACAACACTGAATAGGTATTTGGGTTTGTTTTTACATATATTTACTTATATAAACTGGGAAAAGTGGAAGATTCAAACGTTTAGAATTTTTTAATAACTTTTTGTTTCACTTCATTTTTTTTTCCAACGAGGTGACTTGAGCCTGCAATTGTATGATCGCTTGTTCCTTAAGGTGCAATGCATAGTGTAAATGAAGCCCACACAGGTGCACCAAGATGGCCGCAGGGCCACGGCGGACATGCCAACTCGCGATCACATTGCGGGAGGGCATTGATGGGGACCCAAAAGAGTGCACCGTCTGGATCACACACCTGTTGAGCTCTGACTGCAGCCGAGATGGGAAGGGGTTAACCAGCGGTGATTAATGTCATTACGCCTCTTTCTCATAACAAACAAAACAAGAAAATAATAGTAACAAACACGACAATGAAATAATAGAGGAGCATCATCAAATGTAACAATATGTGACCTCATCCCAGCGATCTGCTGAGGATTGGCGCAGAGATCAGCGATGGCAGCGCCCCTCCCATGGCATTTCGTGTTCTCATCATTCTCCAGGATTAGAACAATGAAGCGGAGGGATAAATGATAGAGCAGGACACATAACTAGCGGGGTGAGTAATGCTGCGGACGCCGGGCCAACGGTTACTCATGTAGAAGCGAAGATCTGCAGGAAGCTTCCATCCGAGCAGAGATCCTGCCGGGCTCCGTGGGGCCCAGGTCATTCCAACTCCTCGTTCACTTCTGGCCATTTCATCTAAATTCTGATTGTCCAGAAAGCTCCCAAATTCATATGTAGCAGAAAGAAGGAACAACAAGTTCCGAAAATGGCGCAAAGATGTAATTCTAGTTATTTACAGCGAACTTCTGCCGTAAAGTCCGACATCGGGGACACTGGTCCTCATCGGAGATTTGCTTATAGCACAGCCTTGTAGCCTTTTCTTTTGTATCGTATAAATAGCAAAAGGAAACCATCAGCAAGCTGCTGCTCACTGCTCAAACTCTTATTCTATTTCTCTATTCAGTGGTAAATCTGCCTGGTTAACCTCTGAAATACATAACGCTTGTGACATTGAGCAGGTCGGGGGGGCTGAAGCTGAACTTCGCTTTCATACAGTCAGAGAAGCGGCCAAACGCCCCCCCCCCCCCGATCAACTCACATGTAAACTGAACTGTAATAAGGTCAATCCATATCCTACCTGCTGATTGTCTCCAAGTAGTAACAGATTTCTAAACTAAAACTATCCACTCATCAGTTTCTCACGTATGAGAAAAAAAACGGTCAATTATTTTGATCAGAGTGTGATCCAAGGTCATCATCATCATAATCATCAAAAAAGAAAAAGTATCTTCACCTTCTGACAGTCCCTGAAAATCAGACTCGTGTGAACCTACGCAAAGCTAGAGGGAAAAAATACAATGAAGATGTCCCACAGAGGCTGGATACCACCAAGATCACAGATGAGACGCCTTCACGCACAGCACACCGACCACACACGGCACACCGACCACACACGGCACACCGACCACACACGGCACACCGACCACACACAGCGCACACCGACCACACACAGCGCACACCGACCACACACAGCGCACACCGACCACACACAGCGCACACCGACCACACACAGCGCACACTGACTACACACAGCGCACACTGACTACACACAGCGCACACTGACCACACACAGCGCACACTGACTACACACAGCGCACACTGACTACACACAGCGCACACTGACCACACACGGCGCACTGACCACACACGGCACACTGACCACACACAGCGCACACCGACCACACACAGCGCACACCGACCACACACAGCGCACACCGACCACACACAGCGCACACCGACCACACACAGCGCACACCGACCACACACAGCGCACACCGACTACACACAGCGCACACTGACTACACACAGCGCACACTGACCACACACAGCGCACACTGACTACACACAGCGCACACTGACTACACACGGCACACTGACTACACACAGCGCACACTGACCACACACGGCGCCCTGACCACACACGGCGCCCTGACCACACACGGCACACTGACTACACACAGCGCACACTGACCACACACGGCGCCCTGACCACACACGGCGCCCTGACCACACACGGCGCCCTGACCACACACGGCGCCCTGACCACACCAGCAGTAATAAGCAGAGGGACTGGGAAACAATCATAAAGTAGGAGAACCCCATAGAAAGCTCAGTGAAACCATAAATTTCACTAGGGCTGCACTACTGAGGGATCCTGAGGTTGCACTAGTAGTCAGGGATCCTGCGGCTGCACTACTGAGGGATCCTGAGGCTGCACTACTGAGGGATCCTGAGGCTGCACTACTGAGGGATCCTGAGGCTGCACTACTGAGGGATCCTGAGGCTGCACTACTGAGGGATCCTGAGGCTGCACTGCTAATAACCATCAGGTGCAGTGTCGCCTCGTCTGGATCCAAACCACCATCCTCATCAATATATACATCCTGCCTGGATACAATTGGCTGCAGACACCTGTGTGTGGACATTGCTGTGGACGGTGAACTCTTCACAAACATCCTAATAAATGAAGAAAAGCGTAAAGAAGACCAGCAGAGTGCAATCACATGGCGAGGCCATCGTCTCTCTCCCCGCATGCCTCCTCATCCCGCCCGTCCGTCACATTGTGCATGCCTCACTTGGTGAAATATCGTATTCATCTTGATGAATATTCAGTCACATGGCGAGTGCTAATCAATGCGTGATCATCAGGAGATTGGGTGTGATATTTCTCCGGTCCATCCCTGGGAATCCGCGCATCCAGGACGGACTGTCAGAACAGCGTCCATCTGATGAGGTCAGAGCGCGGCCGCGGAGCTCTCACGGATTATAGCGATGGTTCTTAGACAACAGGACGTTATTAGGAACAGTAATTTGTACATAACGAGGTCCCAAGGATCATTACTGATATCCACCAGGAGAAACGCTGCACATCCACCTCACCAGCGCCAAAAGAGCAGACGATATCAACCCTAAAGATCAGAGATCTAACTATAGGACAAATAGATCCGGAGATCGGGGAGAGCAGAGGCGGGGAACGTTTTCTGCCAATGATCATTTGGATATTTATACCATCATTCGCGGTCGCACAGATTTGTTAATGATGCTGCGATGTTTGCTCAAACAACTAATTAACTCGCTCCTAATACAATGGCAGGAGCGGCATCTCCGTGCTGAGGTCTGATGCGGTATGGATGAGGTCACCACTCACAGCTGCTTTTCCAGCTTTACGTCGGTCCGGAGCGCAGGCGACTCTTTGCAATGATAAGATTTGAAAAGAACTGGCAGCAGTAACTTGTACCAAACACATATGTATATTTACTGCAGATCTCTTCACAGGGGTAATCGCAATACTTCTCATGCTACAATTACAAAACTCAAGCAGTGGGTGATCTACAGCAGGCATCACATAGGGGACACCGAGACTGCTGTATATACATCACATAGGGGACACCGAGGATGCTGTATATACATCACATAGGGGACACCGAGACTGCTGTATATACATCACATAGGGGACACCGAGACTGCTGTATATACATCACATAGGGGACACCGAGACTGCTGCATATACATCACATAGGGGACACCGAGACTGCTGTATATACATCACATAGCGGACACCGAGACTGCTGTATATACATCACATAGGGGACACCGAGACTGATGTATATATATCACATAGGGGACATCAACACTGCTGTATATTCATCACGTAGGAGACACCGAGACTGCTGTATATACATCACGTACAAGACACTGAGACTGCTGTGTTTACATCACGAAGGAGACATCGAGACTGCTGTGTATACATCACATAGAAGACACCAAGATTACTGTCTATACATTACATAGGGGACACCGAGACTGCTGTATATACATCACATAGGGGACACCGAGACTGCTGTATATTCATCACGTAGGGGACACCGAGACTGCTGTATATACATCACGTACAAGACACTGAGACTGCTGTGTTTACATCACATAGGGGACACCGAGACTGCTGTATATATATCACATAGGGGACACCAAGACTGCTGTATATACACATCACATAGGCCATAGGGAACACCGAGACTGCTGTATATACAGCAGATAGGGGACATCAACACTGCTGTATATTCATCACGTAGGAGACACCGAGACTGCTGTGTATACATCACATAGGGGACACAGAGACTGCTGTATATACATCACATAGGGGACACCGAGACTGCTGTATATACATCACATAGGGGACACTGAGACTGCTGTATATACATCACATAGAGGACACAGAGACTGCTGTATATACATCACATAGGGGACACCGAGACTGCTGTATATATATAACACATAGGGGACACCAAAACTGCTGTAAATACACATCACATAGGCCATAGGGAACACCAAGACTGCTGTATATACACCACATAGGGGACATCAACACTGCTGTATATTCATCACGTACGAGACACCGAGACTTCTGTATATACATCACGTACAAGACACTGAGACTGCTGTGTTTACATCACGAAGGAGACATCGAGACTGCTGTGTATACATCACATAGAAGACACCAAGATTGCTGTCTATACATCACAGTCTATACATCACATAGGGGACACCGAGTCTGCTGTATATACATAATATAGGAGACACAGAATCTGTTGTATATGCATCACAGTGACTGCTGTACAGTATATACACATCACATAAGAGACAGCAGAACTGAGCATAAACATCACATAGGCAATGCTTAGCCTTTAGCATTTATACCACAGGAGATGCTGGGGCTGGAGCACACACATCACATAGATGCTGGGGCATATATCACATACTAGACACTTGGGCAGGAGCACATACATCACATAGGAGACACTGGGGCAGGAGCATATACATCACATAGGAGACACTGGGGATGGAGCATATACAGCACATAGGAAATGCTTGGGCCCGAGTATAAAAAATAGGAGATATTAGGGCGGGAGTATATATGTCACAGAAGATCGTGGAGCTGGAGCATATACATCACAGGAGACAGTGGGGCTGCTGCTGTATTCAACTGTGGGATGGAAGCGCAAAGCGTGCTAACTCCACTCACAAAATATGTGCAGATGATGGCACTGGCCAGGACATAATCCTTCAATGAATGACCCCCAGCGTTGCATTCAGCAGTGAACACTACGTGCATGTACAAGGAGTGGAAGAAGGGATATAAAGGGCCATCCCCAGCACTATGGCCCCAAGGAATCTGCCTGGGTGACAGAGAAAAGGTCGTTGCGGGTCGGAGTTCAATTGTTGTACATAGGAGCAGTATTATAGTAGTTATATTCTTATACATAGGGGCAGTATTATAGTAGTTATATTCTTGTACATAGGGGCAGTATTATAGTAGTTATATTCTTGTACATAGGGGCAGTATTATAGTAGTTATATTCTTGTACATAGGGGCAGTTTTATAGTAGTTATATTCTTGTACATAGGAGCAGTATTATAGTAGTTATATTCTTGTACATAGGAGCAGTATTATAGTAGTTATATTCTTGTATATAGGAGCAGTATTATAGTAGTTATATTCTTGAACATAGGAGGCAGTATTATAGTAGTTATATTCTTGTACATAGGGAACAGTATTATAGTAGTTATATTCTTGTATTCTCCCCCACTGCATCTAACTCACTCTCTGATTTTGAACCAGTCACAGAAGAAGAAGTAAGCAGGCTCCTTGCATCTTCTCGCCCAACTACTTGCACCAGTGACCCATTTCCGTCACATCTCCTCCAGTCCCTTTCCCCTGCTGTCACCCCTCACCTAACTAAAATATTTAACCTCTCTCTCTCTTCTGGTATTTTTCCCTCCTCATTTAAGCATGCCATCATACATCCACTACTTAAAAAACCATCCCTCGACCAAAACTGTGCCGCTAACTATAGACCTGTCTCTAATCTTCCCTTCATCTCTAAACTCCTGGAACGCCTGGTCCACTCCCGTCTTATCCGCTATCTCTCAGAAAACTCTCTTCTCGACCCTCTCCAATCCGGTTTCCGCTCTTTACACTCCACTGAAACTGCCCTCACTAAAGTCTCTAATGATCTGCTAACAGCTAAATCAAATGGTCATTACTCCATGCTAATTCTCTTGGATCTCTCTGCAGCATTCGACACTGTGGATCATCAGCGCCTCCTCACTATGCTCCATTCCATTGGCCTCAAGGACACCGTTCTCTCCTGGTTCTCCTCCTATCTCTCCGACCGCTCCTTTACTGTTTCTTTTGCCGGTTCCTCCTCCTCTCACCTTCCCCTTACTGTTGGGGTTCCTCAAGGATCGGTTCTAGGCCCCCTCCTCTTCTCCTTGTACACTGCCCCTATTGGTCAAACAATCAGTAGATTTGGTTTCCAGTACCATCTCTATGCTGATGACACCCAATTATACGCTTCTTCTCCTGACATCACGCCAGCCTTTCTAGAAAACACTGGCGATTGTCTAAACGCTGTGTCTAATATCATGTCCTCACTATATCTGAAACTGAACCTGTCAAAGACTGAACTCCTTGTGTTTCCTCCCGCTACTAATGTACCTATACCCGACATTGCCATTTCCGTCTGTGGTTCCACTATTACTCCCCAGCAACATGCCCGCTGTCTTGGGGTCATACTTGATTCCGAGCTTTCCTTTGCCCCCCACATTCGATCACTGGCTCGCTCTTGTCATCTGCACCTCAAAAACATTTCTAGAATTCGACCTTTTCTTACTTTTGACTCTGCAAAAACTCTTACTGTTTCTCTTATTCATTCTCGTCTCGACTATTGTAACTCTCTTCTAATCGGTCTCCCTCTTACAAAACTCTCCCCTCTCCAATCTGTCTTGAATGCTGCAGCCAGGATCATATTCCTCACCAATCGTTACACCGACGCCTCTACCTTGTGCCAGTCATTACACTGGTTACCCATCCACTCCAGAATTCAGTATAAACTTATTACCCTCACCCACAAAGCCCTCCATGGCTCAGCACCACCCTACATCTCCCTTGTTTCAGTATACCACCCTACCCGCGCCCTCCGTTCTGCTGATGACCTGAGGTTAGTATCCTCAATAGTCAGAACCTCCCACTCCCGTTTCCAAGACTTTACACGTGCCGCGCCAATTCTTTGGAATGCACTTCCCAGGTCAATACGATTAGTCCCCAATCCCCACAATTTTAAGCGTGTCCTGAAAACGCATTTATTCAGACTGGCCTATCGCCTCAACACATTAACCTAACCTATCCCTGTGTGGCAGAGCCAAAAGTTTTACCATAACCAGGTTCCCAGCATCATGTTCCCACATGCTTTATGCATCCATTAGCCCTCTGTGTCTGTACTGTTACACACTTAACATTATGGCTGGTCCATACAATCAGGGCAACTGTTACCACCCACCTTTCGTGTCTACCTCTTTCCTCATAGACTGTAAGCTTGCGAGCAGGGCCCTCACTCCTCTTGGTATTTGTTATAATCTACTGTATGTGATTATTGTTATGCTGTAATGTCTATTGTCTGTACAAATCCCCTCTGAAATGTAAAGTGCTGCGGAATATGTCGGCGCTATAAAAATAAAATTTATTATTATTATGTATATAGGAGCAGTATTATAGTAGTTATATTCTTGTATATAGGAGCAGTATTATAGTAGTTATATTCTTGTATATAGGGGCAGTATTATAGTAGTTATATTCTTGTATATAGGAGCAGTATTATAGTAGTTATATTCTTGTATATAGGAGCAGTATTATAGTAGTTATATTCTTGTACATAGGGGGCAGTATTATAGTAGTTATATTCTTGTACATTGGGGCAGTATTATAGTAGTTATATTCTTGTACATAGGGGCAGTATTATAGTTGTTATATTCTTGTACATAGGAGCAATATTATAGTAGTTATATTCTTGTATATAGGGGCAGTATTATAGTAGTTATATTCTTGTACATAGGAGCAGTATTATAGTAGTTATATTCTTGTATATAGGGGCAGTATTATAGTAGTTATATTCTTGTACATAGGAGCAGTATTATAGTAGTTATATTCTTGTACATAGGGGCAGTATTATAGTAGTTATATTCTTGTACATATGAGCAGTATTATAGTAGTTATATTCTTGTACATAGGAGCAGTATTATAGTAGTTATATTCTTGTACATAGGGGCAGTATTATAGTATATTCTTGTACATAGGGGCAGTATTATCGTAGTTATATTCTTGTACATAGGAGCAGTATTATAGTAGTTATATTCTTGTACATAGGGGCAGCATTATAGTAGTTATATTCTTGTACATAGGGGCAGCATTATAGTAGTTATATTGTTGTATACAGGGGCAGTATTATGGTAGTTATATTCTTGTACATAGGGGCAGTATTATGGTAGTTATATTCTTGTACATAGGGGTAGTATTATAGTAGTTATATTCTTGTACATAGGGGCAGTATTATAGTAGTTATATTCTTGTACATAGGGGGCAGTATTATAGTGGTTATATTCTTGTACATAGGGGGCAGTATTATAGTAGTTATATTCTTGTACATAGGAGCAGTATTATAGTAGTTATATTCTTGTACATAGAGGCAGTATTATAGTAGTTATATTCTTGCATATAGGAGCAGTATTATAGTAGTTATATTCTTGTACATAGGGGTAGTATTATAGTAGTTATATTCTTGTACATAGGGGGCAGTATTATAGTAGTTATATTCTTGTACATAGGGGGCAGTATTATAGTAGTTATATTCTTGTACATAGAGGCAGTATTATAGTAGTTATATTCTTGTACATAGGGGCAGTATTATAGTAGTTATATTCTTGTACATAGGGGGCAGTATTATAGTAGTTATATTCTTGCATATAGGAGCAGTATTATAGTAGTTATATTCTTGTACATAGGGGTAGTATTATAGTAGTTATATTCTTGTACATAGGGGCAGTATTATAGTAGTTATATTCTTGTACATAGGGGGCAGTATTATAGTAGTTATATTCTTGTACATAGGGAGCAGTATTATAGTAGTTATATTCTTGTGCATAGAGGCAGTATTATAGTAGTTATATTCTTGTACATAGGGGCAGTATTATAGTAGTTATATTCTTGTACATAGGGGTAGTATTATAGTAGTTATATTCTTGTACATAGGGGTAGTATTATAGTAGTTATATTCTTGTACTTAGGGGCAGTATTATAGTTGTTATATTCTTGTACATAGGGGGCAGTATTATAGTAGTTATATTCTTGTACATAGGGGGCAGTATTATAGTAGTTATATTCTTGTACATAGGGGGCAGTATTATAGTAGTTATATTGTTGTATGTAGGAGGCAGTATTAAGCTATGTGCACACATAGTTTTCGGTGGTGCGGATTTTTCAAAAAAACCTGCGGTTTAGCCCTGCGGTTTCATACCTCTACAATGGAGATGTGAAACCGCAGCGGATTCCGCACAAACAATTGACATGCTGCGGATTGTAACCCGCAGCAAATCTGCGCGGAAAAATCCGCAGCATGTGCACAGCGTTTTTGGTTTTACCATTGGAAACAATGGTACTGTACAACGCAGCAGAATCCGCACCGTGTGCACAGAGCCTTATTATTCATACTACTGTACACAGTCCTGCGCTCAGAGAAGTTACAATCGTATCCAGTATGGAAACTGCTCTGAGCTGAACACATCAGCAGAAGCTGCAAAAACCTCTGTAATTTGCTACAATGTATCAGTCTGGAGTCCTGAGGTTTAGCTCTTACAGGATTGTCCAGACTTGATATATTGTATTACTTATCTAGCCCTGCTCTCAGCTGACACAGGATTGTGTCCTGTTCACACCACAATAATGTAGTCCATTCTGAGGGTCCATCTTATTGTATTGTATGGGGGAGCCATAGATTGTAGCGACACGGAAGAGCTCAAATAGTCTGTTAGTGGTTTTTCCCTATGGAGCCTTTTCAGACACGAGAACACAGTCTGAAAACATGGAAAAGTGGAAACAGGAACATTGTCTCTTTACATCTTCTCAAGGTTTATTAGACAGAGGCATTAGGCTGTGTGCACACGCTGCGGATTAGGTGCGGATTCATCCGCGCGGATTTTGTAAAATCCGCAGGTGAAACCGCAGGTCAAAAGACCTGCGGTTTTACCTGCGGATTGCTCTGCGGTTTTGCCCTGCGGGTTTTCATCTCCTCAATAGAGGAGATGGCAAACCGCAGGAGAATCCGCAGAAAGAATTGACATGTCAATTCTTTCTGCGGATTGAAAACCGCAGATAATCCGCGCGGAAAATTCCGCACCGTCTGCACTGCGGTTTTTGATTCCCATAGGGAATCATTGTACTGTACACCGCAGCAAAAACCGCTGCGGAACAGCAGCAAAATCCGCAGCGTGTGCACACAGCCTAAACCAACAAGAAGTGATAAATAAACACAACCCTTTGGGCAAAACAGGAAGCAAAAAAGCAAAATGCTGCAACACAGTCCATACATTTGTGGGGAGCAACACAGGGTCAGCATTTCCTCCTCAGGACACAAACCACTGGAGATCCTCTCTCCAGCCCTACTTAACCACTACTGCTTCTGGATGCCAGCTACTTAAGCCCGAGACCACACCCTGGAGTGGAGATAAGGTGGTCACATCCTCCCTCCTTCTCTATGGATGTCCACATAAAACCTAGACCATTAAAGAAATTACGTGTTAACCCCTCGCAGCACTGGTGCTGGAGGAAAAATCTCTGGGTCTTACGTCACTGATGCCATTAAGCACAGTGAGATAAAGATACCGTGCGCACTACTGCTGAAGGAGCCAAGGTAGGTTCCCACACCATGTGATACGAATTAACAGACCCTGGCACTCAACTTCATGCTAGTGAAAAGCTGTTTTTATTTGTAGTACTTAACAAACGTTTTGGTCCCAAGGACCTTCATCAGTTACGTACTCATAGAATCGTAGAGTTGGAAGGGACCTCCTGGGCCATCTGGTCCAACCCCCTGCTCAAAGCATGATTCGCTAAATCATCCCAGACAGATGTCTTGTCAGCCTGTTTGAAGACTTCCATTGAAGAACTCACCACTTCTCGTGGGAGCCTGTTCCACTCATTGATCACTCTGTCAAAAAGTTTTTTCTAATATCTAATCTGTGTCTCCTCCCATTCAGTTTCATCCCATTGCTTCTAGTCTTTCCTTGTGCTAATGAGAATAAAGATGATCCTTCTACAATGTGACAGCCCTTTAGCTATTTTTAGACAGCTATTAAGTCTCCTCTCAGTCTTCTCTTTTGCAAACTAAACATTCCCAAATCCTGCAACCTTTCCTCATGAGACAGGGTTTGCAGACCGGTCACCAGTCTGGTCGCTCTTTTCTGAACTTTATTATTATTATTTATTGTTATAGCGCCATTTATTCCATGGCGCTTTACATGTAGGGGTATACATAAAAACAAGTACAATAATGTTAAACAATACAAGTCATAACTGGTACAGGAGGAGAGAGGACCCTGCCCGCGAAGGCTCACAATCTACAAGGGATGGGTGAGAATACAGTAGGCGAGGGTAGAGCTGGTCATGCAGCGGTTTGGTGGATCGGTGGTTACTGCAGGTTATAGGCTTGTCGGAAGAGGTCGGTCTTCAGGCTCTTTTTGAAGGTTTCGATGGTAGGCGAGAGTCTGATATGTTGTGGTAGAGAGTTCCAGAGAAGAGGAAGAGGAGATAAGAGGGGAGTAGAGAAGGAGATCTTGTGAGGATCGGAGGTTGCGTGCAGGAAAGTACCGGGAGACGAGGTCACAGATGTATGGAGGAGACAGGTTGTGGATGGCTTTGTATGTCATGGTTAGGGTTTTGTACTGGAGTCTCTGGGCAATGGGGAGCCAGTGAAGGGATTGACAGAGGGGAGAAGCTGGGGAATAGTGGGGGGACAGGTGGATTAGTCGGGCAGCAGAGTTTAGAATAGATTGGAGGGGTGCGAGAGTGTTCGAGGGGAGGCCACAGAGCAGGAGGTTGCAGTAGTCAAGGCGAGAGATGATGAGGGCATGGACTAGGGTTTTTGTAGATTTTTGGTTGAGGAATGAACGGATTCGTGAAATATTTTTGAGTTGAAGTCGGCAGGAAGTGGAAAGGGCTTGGATATGTGGTTTGAAGGAGAGATCAGCGTCAAGGATAACCCCGAGGCAGCGAGCTTGTGGGACTGGAGAGAGTGGGCAGCCGTTTACTGTAATGGCTAGGTTCGTTGGGGGGGTCACGTGAGATGGGGGAAAGATGATGAATTCTGTTTAGTCCATGTTAAGTTTCAGAAATCTAGCGGAGAAGAAGGATGAAATAGTGGACAGATATTGAGGGATTCTGGTTAGTAGGGAAGTGATATCTGGTCCAGAGATGTAGATCTGTGTGTCATCAGCATAGAGATGATACTGAAATCCATGAGATTCTATGAGCTGTCCCAGGCCAAAGGTGTAAATGGAGAAGAGCAGGGGTCATAGGACTGAACCTTGTGGGACTCCGACAAATAGGGGGCGAGGTGAGGAGGTGGTGTGTGAGTGGGAGACGCTGAATGTCCAGTCTGTTAGGTATGATGAGATCCAGGATAGGGCCAAGTCTGTGATGCCAAGGGATGAGAGGGTCTGTAATAATAGGGAATGGTCCACTGTGTCAAAGGCAGCCGACAGGTCCAGGAGGAGGAGGACAGAGTAGTGTCGCTTGCTCTTGGCGGTTAAGAGGTCATTAGTGACCTTAGTAAGGGCAGTTTCAGTGGAGTGGTGTGACCGGAAGCCAGATTGTAAGCGGTGGAAGAGGGAGCAAGAAGAGAGATGGGAGGACAGTTCAAGGTAGACGTGTTGTTCCAGTAGCTTGGAGGCATAGGGGAGAAATGATATAGGGCGATAGCTAGATACAGAGGATGGGTCAGGAGAGGGCTTTTTGAGGATAGGTGTGATGGAGGCATGTTTAAAGCTTGAGGGGAAAACACCAGTTGTTAGTGATAGGTTGAAGAGATGGGTTAGGGTTGGAATGAAGACTGTGGTGAGGTTTGGGATGAAGTGGGAAGGGATCGGGTCAAGTGCACAAGTGGTGAGATGTGATCTTGAGAGTAGAGTGGAGAGTCGATCTTCTGTAATGGTGGAGAAGTTGGTTTTGGAGGTGAAGGGCTGGGAAGTCGGGAGGAGGGGCTCTGGGGGTTGTTGACCAAAACTGTCTCTGATGTTATCAATCTTCTGCTTGAAAAATGAGGCAAAGTCTTCAGCTGAGATGAGTGGGGAGGGAGGAGGTGCTGGGGGACGGAGGAGAGAATTGAAGGTGTTGAATAACTGTTTAGGGTTGTGAGACAGGGAGGATATGAGAGATGAGAAGTAGGTTTGTTTAGCTGTAGTGAGTGTGGTCTTGAAAGTAGTGAGGGACTGTTTGAATGCGATGAAGTGCTCATTGGAGTGGGATCTTTTCCATCTGCGCTCAGCAGCCCTGGATGCTCGCCTCAGTTCTTTGGTCAGGCTGGTGTGCCAGGGCTGTCTGTTGATTTTGTGAGCTTTGGTATGTGTAAGTGGGGCAGCAGATTCCAAAGCTACAGCTATTGTGGTGTTATATAGAGCAGCAGCGTCATCCGCATTGTGTAAGGAACTTATATCTGTGAGGAGGAGGGATTCAGAGAATGAGTGTAGGTCAAGGTGTTTAAGATTTCTGCGAGGGTGTGAAAGTTTGTGGGGTGGGGATTGTAGACATGGAGTGGAGAGGAAAGAGAATGTGAGAAGGTTGTGGTCAGAGAGAGGAAGAGGTGAGTTAGAGAGGTTAGATAGGGAGCAGAGGCGGGTGAAGATGAGGTCCAGTGTGTGGCCATCTTTGTGGGTGGCTGTAGAAGACCATTGAGTGAGGCCGAAGGAGGAAGTGAGAGATAGAAGTTTAGTGGCCGCTGAGAGGGAAGTGTCAATGGGGATGTTGAAGTCGCCCATGATGATAGTAGGGATGTCCGCGGAAAGGAAATGAAGTAGCCAGGTGGTGAAGTGGTCAAAGAAGGTGGTGGCTGGCCCTGGGGGGGCGGTAGATAACAGCCAGTTGGAGGTTGGAGGGGGAGTAGATGCGCACAGAGTGCACCTCAAAGGAAGGGAGGGTAACAGAGGGTGGCAGTGGGATTGGGGTGAAGGAGAAGGTATTTGACAGGAGAAAACCAACTCCTCCGCCATGTTTGCTGCTGGGGCGGGGGTGTGTGAGAAAGGTGGAAGCCACCATATGAAAGTGCAGCAGGAGAGGCTGTGTCAGAAGGGGTGAGCCAGGTTTCGGTGATGTCGAGGAAGGAAAGTTTGGTAGTAACAAAAAGATCATGGATGTAGGAAAGCTTGTTGCAGACAGAGCGAGCGTTCCACAGAGCTCCTGTTAGTGGGACTGGGGAAGCGGGGGCTGGGTGAATGGGTATAAGGTTGGAGTGGTTACGGAAGGTTGTGATAGAGCGTGGATGGGAGGTAGAAACGACTGTGGGAATGTGGTGAGGAGGACCAGGATTTGGAGAGATATCACCAGCCGTGAGAAGGAGCAGAGAAAGTGTTAGCAGGTGGGAGCAGGAGATGGCATGAGGGGGCTGTCTGTGTTTGGAGACAGAGGATTGTATGTTAAGGAACAGTTTTGAGGAGGAGGTGAGGTGGATGGGGAGGATTGAAGAAGAGATGAACAGTTCCTTACTAGGAACTTGCTCCAGTTTGTTGATGTCGTTTTTAAAATGTGGCGCCCAAAACTGGACACAGTATTCCAGATGAGGTCTGACCAAAGAGGAGTAGACGGCCATAATGACTTCACGTGATCTAGACTGTATGCTTCTGTTAATACATCCTAGAATTGCATTTGCCTTTTTTGCTGCTACATCACACTGTTGACTCATATTCAGTCTGTGATCTATTAGTATACCCAAGTCTTTTTCACATGTGCTGTTGCTTAGCCCTATTCCTCCCATTCTGTATATGCTTTTTTCATTGTTATTGCCCAGATGTAGTGCTTTGCATTTTTCCCTGTTAAAAACCATTCTGTTAGTTGCTGCCCACTGCTCCAGTTTATTTATATCTTTTTGAATCCTCTCTCCTCTAGTATTAGCTATCCCTCCTAGCTTTGTGTCATCAGCAAATTTCATCAGTTTACCCTCAATTCCTTTATCTAAATCATTGATAAAGATGTTGAACAATACAGGGCCCAGGACAGAGCCCTGTGGTACCCCACCTGAGACATTCTTCCAACTGGATGTGCAGCCATTTACGACCACTCTTTGGGTCCGATCACTAAGCCAGTTAAGAATCCACCTAACAGTTGCCTTGTCCATTCCATACTTAGTCATTTTTTCAATAAGGATTGTGTGAGATACTTTGTCAAATGCATTGCTGAAGTCAAGATATACTATATCTACAGCATTTCCCTGATCCACCCAGTGATTCTGTCATAGAAGTAGTTTCAAAGCGAATATACAGCTGTACAGACAAACTTATCCGCATCAAAAGTCAAAAGTAGTCTTTATGCCTAATATTGAGGTAAGAAGCTGAGAGCGCGGGCGTCTGTGACAAGTGGTGGATGCCGCATCAGGACACGGACGCCTGCGCTTTCAGCTTCTTACACACATGGTACTGTTTCCCTGCCTGTAGTGTACATGGTGCTGTTTTCCATGACTGAAGTGGACATGGTGCTGTTTCTCTTTCCTGTAGTGCACATGGTAATGTGTTCCCTGCCTGTAGTGCATCTGGTGCTGTTTTTCCTGCCTGTAGTGCACATGGTGCTGTTTTCCCTGCCTGTAGTGCACATGGTGCTGTTTTTCCTGCCTGTAGTGCACATGGTGCAGTTTTCCCTGCCTATAGTGCGCATGGTGCTGTTTTTCCTGCCTGTAGTGCACATGGTGATGTTTTTCCTGCCTGTAGTGCACATGGTGCTGTTTTTCCTGCCTGTAGTGCACATGGTGCTGTTTTTCCTGCCTGTAGTGCACATGGTGCTGTTTTTCCTGCCTGTAGTGCACATGGTGCTGTTCTCCCTGCCTGTAGTGCACATGGTGCTGTTTTTCCTGCCTGTAGTGTACATGGTGCTGTTTCCCTTTTCTGTAGTGCACATTGTAATGTATTCCCTGCCTGTAGTGCATATGGTGCTGTTTTCCCTGCCTGTAGTGCACATGGTGCTGTTTCTCTTTCCTGTAGTGCACATGGTAATGTATTCCCTGCCTGTAGTGCATCTGGTGGTTTTTCCTGCCTGTAGTGCACATGGTGCTGTTTTCCCTGACTGTAGTGGACATGGTGCTGTTTTCCCTGCCTGTAGTGCACATGGTGCTACTTTTTCTGCCTGTAGTGCACATGGTGCTGGGTCCCTTCCTATAGTGCACATGGTGCTGTTTCCCTGCCTATAGTGCACATGGTGCTGTTTCTCTTTCCTGTAGGGCACATGGTAATGTATTCCCTGCCTGTAGTGCATATGGTGCTGTTTTTCCTGCCTGTAGTGCTCGTGGTGCTGTTTTTCCTGCCTGTAGTGCACATGGTGCTGTTTTCCCTGTCTGTAGTGCACATGGTGCTGTTTTTCCTGCCTGTAGTGGACATGGTGCTGTTTTTCCTGCCTGTAGTGCACATGGTGCTGTTTTCCCTGCCTGTAGTGCACATGGTGCTGTTTTCCCTGCCTGTAGTGCACATGGTGCTGTTTTCCCTGCCTGTAGTGCACATGGTGCTGTTTTTCCTGCCTGTAGTGCACATGGTGCCGTTTCCCTTTTCTGTAGTGCACATTGTAATGTATTCCCTGCCTGTAGTGCATATGGTGCTGTTTTCCCTGCTTGTAGTGCACATGGTGCTGTTTCTCTTTCCTGTAGTGCACATGGTAATGTATTCCCTGCCTGTAGTGCATCTGGTGCTGTTTTTCCTGCCTGTAGTGCACATGGTGCTGTTTTCCCTGACTGTAGTGGACATGGTGCTGTTTTCCCTGCCTGTAGTGCACATGGTGCTGTTTTTTCTGCCTGTAGTGCACATGGTGCTGTTTCCCTGCCTATAGTGCATATGGTGCTGTTTCCCTGCCTATAGTGCACATGGTGCGGTTTCTCTTTCCTGTAGGGCACATGGTAATGTAATCCCTGCCTGTAGTGCATATGGTGCTGTTTTTCCTGCCTGTAGTGCTCGTGGTGCTGTTTTTCCTGCCTGTAGTGCACATGGTGCTGTTTTCCCTGTCTGTAGTGCACATGGTGCTGTTTTTCCTGACTGTAGTGCACATGGTGCTGTTTTTCCTGCCTGTAGTGCACATGGTGCTGTTTTTCCTGCCTGTAGTGCACATGGTGCTGCTTTCCCTGCCTGTAGTGCACATGGTGGTTTTTCCTGCCTGTAGTGTACATGGTGCTGTTTCCCTTTTCTGTAGTGCACATTGTAATGTATTCCCTGCCTGTAGTGCATATGGTGCTGTTTTCCCTGTCTGTAGTGCACATGGTGCTGTTTTTCCTGCCTGTAGTGCACATGGTGCTGTTTCCCTTTTCTGTAGTGCACATTGTAATGTATTCCCTGCCTGTAGTGCATATGGTGCTGTTTTTCCTGCCTGTAGTGTACATGGTGCTGTTTCCCTTTTCTGTAGTGCACATTGTAATGTATTCCCTGCCTGTAGTGCACATGGTGCTGTTTCTCTTTCCTGTTGGGCACATGGTAATGTATTCCCTGCCTGTAGTGCATATGGTGCTGTTTTTCCTACCTGTAGTGCTCGTGGTGCTGTTTTTCCTGCCTGTAGTGCACATGGTGCTGTTTTCCCTGTCTGTAGTGCACATGGTTCTGTTTTTCCTGCCTGTAGTGGACATGGTGCTGTTTTTCCTGCCTGTAGTGGACATGGTGCTGTTTTCCCTGCCTGTAGTGCACATGGTGCTGTTTTTCCTGCCTGTAGTGCACATGGTGCTGTTTCCCTTTTCTGTAGTGCACATTGTAATGTATTCCCTGCCTGTAGTGCATATGGTGCTGTTTTCCCTGCCTGTAGTGCACATGGTGCTGTTTCTATTTCCTGTAGTGCACATGGTAATGTATTCCCTGCCTGTAGTGCATGTGGTGCTGTTTTTCCTGCCTGTAGCGCACATGGTTCTGTTTTCCCTGACTGTAGTGGACATGGTGCTGTTTTCCCTGCCTGTAGTGCACATGGTGCTGTTTTTTCTGCCTGTAGTGCACATGGTGCTGTTTCCCTTCCTATAGTGCACATGGTGCTGTTTCCTTGCCTATAGTGCACATGGTGCTGTTTCTCTTTCCTGTAGGGCACATGGTAATGTATTCCTTGCCTGTAGTGCATATGGTGCTGTTTTTCCTGCCTGTAGTGCTCATGGTGCTGTTTTTCCTGCCTGTAGTGCACATGGTGCTGTTTTCCCTGTCTGTAGTGCACATGGTGCTGTTTTTCCTGCCTGTAGTGCACATGGTGCAGTTTTCCCTGCCTATAGTGCACATGGTGCTGTTTTCCCTGCCTATAGTGCACATGGTGCTGTTTTTCCTGCCTGTAGTGCACATGGTGCTGTTTTTCCTGCCTGTAGTGCACATGGTGCGGTTTTCCCTGCCTGTAGTGCACATGGTGCTGTTTTTCCTGCCTGTAGTGCACATGGTGCTGTTTCCCTTTTCTGTAGTGCACATTGTAATGTATTCCCTGCCTGTAGTGCATATGGTGCTGTTTTCCCTGCCTGTAGTGCACATGGTGCTGTTTCTCTTTCCTGTAGTGCACATGGTAATGTATTCCCTGCCTGTAGTGCATCTGGTGCTGTTTTTCCTGCCTGTAGTGCACATGGTGCTGTTTTCCCTGACTGTAGTGGATATGGTGCTGTTTTCCCTGCCTGTAGTGCACATGGTGCTGCTTTTTCTGCCTGTAGTGCACATGGTGCTGTTTCCCTTCCTATAGTGCACATGGTGCTGTTTCCCTACCTATAGTGCACATGGTGCTGTTTCTCTTTCCTGTAGGGCACATGGTAATGTATTCCCTGCCTGTAGTGCATATGGTGCTGTTTTTCCTGCCTGTAGTGCTCGTGGTGCTGTTTTTCCTGCCTGTAGTGCACATGGTGCTGTTTTCCCTGTCTGTAGTGCACATGGTGCTGTTTTTCCTGCCTGTAGTGCACATGGTGCTGTTTTACCTGCCTGTAGTGCACATGGTGCTGTTTTCCCTGCCTGTAGTGTACATGGTGCTGTTTTCCCTGCCTGTAGTGTACATGGTGATGTTTCCCTTTTCTGTAGTGCACATGGTAATGTATTCCCTGCCTGTAGTGCACATTGTACTGTATTTCCTGCCTGAAGTGCACATGGTGCTATTTTCGCTGTCTGTAGTGGACATGGTGCCATTTTCCCTGACTATAGTGCACATGATGCTGGTTTCCCTGACTGTAGTGCACATGGTGCTATTTTCGCTGTCTGTAGTGGACATGGTGCCATTTTCCCTGACTATAGTGCACATGATGCTGTTTTCCCTGACTGTAGTGCACATGGTGCTGTTTTCCCTGCCTGTAGTGCACATGGTGCTGCTTTCCCTTACTATAGTGCACATGGTGCTGTTTTCCCTGCCTGTAGTGCACATGGTGCTGCTTTCCCTTACTATAGTGCACATGGTGCTGTTTTCCCTGCCTGTAGTGCACATGGTGCTGCTTTCCCTGCCTGTAGTGCACATGGTGCTATTTTCACTGTCTGTAGTGCACATGGTGCCGTTTTCCCTTACTATAGTGCACATGGTGCTGTTTTCCCTGACTGTAGGTCACATGGTGCTGCTTTCCCTGCCTGTAGTGCACATGGTGCTGTTTTCCCTTACTATAGTGCACATGGTGCTGTTTTCCCTGCCTGTAGTGCACATGGTGCTGTTTTTCCTGCCTGTAGTATACATTGTGCTGGGTTGACTACGTAGTTAAAAGCAGAGGAAGCGTGGCATTCACTGAAAAACAGGATGAAGAGAGGTGGTGAGTTCTCTTTCAATGGAAGTCTTCAAACAGAGGCTGGACAGACATCTGTCTGAGATGGTTTAGTGAATTTGCATTGGACACGAGGACCCTGGAGGACCTGATGACCCCGGGGGTCTCTTCCTACTCTAACATTCTAGGATTCTATGAAGAATGTCAATAAATTTAGAAAAACGTATTAAGAATTTTTGTGTGAATATATCCATACAGGTACATAAACTGCACTCTCCCTTTAAGGATAAACCTTGGCTTTGGAGAATCTTTGCTGTGACAGGAGAGAAGTATCAAGGACAATCCTCCTGATGAGCTGGACCTCGCCCCGCTGATTTGGATGACACCACATTAATGAACTGTTACTTAAGCGATTGTCTGATATTCTCAGGATTATAGGATCAGCAGTCATTATTGTTCTGTATGTCCTGAATAATGGCCGTCAGGCTAACAGCAATGCGAGGGTTAATCCTCATCCCTGACTGGCAGCAATAAAGGTAATAAGTTGCGACACCTCCAGGAGCGGAGGAACCGCAGGTAACATAATGACAGGCTGCAGTGTGTGGAGCAGGATGCAGCCTGTCCTCTGGGTGTTTTCCATAGACGGCCCTTTATTGCCGTCTCAGGGTGTGTTAGGAGGCAGGGTGTGGAATAAAACCCAGGCCTAACCCTACACGAAGCGTGGGCCTAAGAGTCGACACCCCCCGACCAGCGAGGGTCCGGAAGATGACGGCGGGGGCCTCGTATAATATCACTTTATCATATACCGCAATATAATGCCCCATAGCCATCAATGGAGAATGGTTCTGTACATACCACCGTGTCCTCTATATACCACCGTGTCCTCTGTATACCACCGTGTCCTCTGTATACCACCGTGTCCTCTGTATACCACAGTATTCTCTATATACCACCGTGTCCTCTATATACCACCGTATCCTCTATATACCACAGTATTCTCTATATACCACCGTGTCCTCTATATAACTTTGTGTCCTCTGTATACCACAGTATTCTCTATATACCACCGTGTCCTCTATATAACGTTGTGTCCTCTATATACCACCGTGTCCTCTATATAACGTTGTGTCCTCTATATACCACCGTGTCCTCTATATACCACCGTGTCCTCTATATACCACCGTGTCCTCTGTATACCACCGTGTCCTCTACATACCACAGTATTCTCTATATACCACCGTGTCCTCTATATACCACCGTGTCCTCTATATACCACCGTGTCCTCTATATACCACCGTGTCCTCTATATACCACCGTGTCCTCTATATACCACCGTGTCCTCTATATAACGTTGTGTCCTCTATATAACGTTGTGTCCTCTATATACCACCGTGTCCTCTATATACCACAGTATTCTCTATATACCACCGTGTCCTCTATATACCACCATGTCCTCTATATACCACAGTATTCTCTATATACCACCGTGTCCTCTATATAACGTTGTGTCCTCTATCTACCACCGTGTCCTCTGTATACCACCGTGTCCTCTGTATACCACCGTGTCCTATGTATACCACCGTGTCCTCTGTATACCACAGTATTCTCTATATACCACCGTGTCCTCTATATAACGTTGTGTCCTCTATATACCACCGTGTCCTCTGTATACCACCGTGTCCGCTGTGCCCTCTATATAACGCCGTGTCCTCTATATGCCGCCGTGCCCTCTATATACCACCGTGTCCTCTGTATGCCATCGTGTCCTCTGTATGCCACCGTGTCCTCTATATACCACCGTGCCCTCTATATACCACCGTGCCCTCTATATACCACCGTGCCCTCTATATACCACCGTGCCCTCTATATACCATCGTGTCCTCTGTATACCACCGTATTCTCTATATACCGCTGTGCCCTCTATATGCCACCGTGTCCTCTATATACCACCGTGTCTTCTATATACCACCGTGTCCTCTGTATACCACTGTGTCCTTAATATGCCACCGTGTCCTCTATATACCGCCGTGTCCTCTATATAACGCCGTGCCCTCTATATAACGCCGTGCCCTCTATATAACGCCGTGTCCTCTATAAACCGCCGCATCCTCTATATATACCGCCGCGCCCTCTATACTTTATATACCGCCGCGCCCTCTATATATACCGCCGCACCCTCTAGATATACCGCCGCACCCTCTAGATATACCGCCGCACCCTCTAGATATACCGCCGCACCCTCTAGATATACCGCCGTGCCCTCTATATATTCCGCCGCGCCCTCTATATATACCGCCGCGCCCTCTATATATTCCGCCGTGCCCTCTATATATACCGCCGCGCCCTCTATATATACCGCCGTGCCCTCTATATATACCGCCGTGCCCTCTATATACCGCCGCGCCCTCTATATATACCGCCACGCCCTCTATATTTTATATACCGCCGCTCCCTCTATTTATACCGCCGCGCCCTCTGTATACCGCCGCGCCCTCTATAAATACCGCCGCGCCCTCTATTTATACCGCCGCGCCCTCTGTATACCGCCGCGCCCTCTATAAATACCGCCGCGCCCTCTATATACCGCCGCGCCCTCTATATATACCGCCGTGCCCTCTATATATACTGCCGCTCCCTCTTTATACCGCCGCGCCCTCTATATATACCACCACGCCCTCTATATATACCGCCATACCACCACGCCATCTATACTTTATATACCGCCGCGCCCTCTATATATACCGCCGCGCCCTCTATACTTTATATACCACCGCGCCCTCTATATATACCGCCGCGCCCTCTATACTTTATATACCACCTCGCCCTCTATATATACCGCCGCGCCCTCTATACTTTATATACCGCAGCGCCCTCAATATATACCGCCGCGCCCTCTATATATACCGCCGCGCCCTCTATATATACCACCGTGCCCTCTATATACCGCCGCGCCCCCTATATATACTACCACGCCCTCTTTATACCGCCGCGCCCTCTATATATACCGCCACGCCCTCTATACTTTATATACCGCCGCACCCTCTATATATACCGCCGCGCCCTCTTTATACTGCCGCGCCCTCTATATATACCGCCGCGCCCTCTATGTACCGCCGCGCCCTCTATATATACCGCCATGCCCTCTATATATACTGCCGCGCCCTCTTTATACCGCCGCGCCCTCTATATATACTGCCGCGCCCTCTTTATACCGCTGCGCCCTCTATATATACCACCACGCCCTCTATACTTTATATACCGCCGCGCCCTCTATACTTTATATACCACCGCGCCCTCTATATATACCGCCGCGCCCTCTATACTTTATATACCGCAGCGCCCTCAATATATACCGCCGCGCCCTCTATATATACCGCCATGCCCTCTATATATACCGCCGCGCCCTCTATATATACCACCGTGCCCTCTATATATACCACCGTGCCCTCTATATATACCACCGTGCCCTCTATATACCGCCAAGCCCTCTATATATACTGCTGCTCCCTCTTTATACCGCCGCGCCCTCTATATATACCGCCACGCCCTCTATACTTTATATACCGCCGCACCCTCTATATATACCGCCGCACCCTCTATATATACCGCCGCGCCCTCTATATATACCGCCGCGCCCTCTATGTACCGCCGCGCCCTCTATATATACCGCCGTGCCCTCTATATATACTGCCGCGCCCTCTTTATACCGCCGCGCCCTCTTTATATACTGCCGCGCCCTCTTTATACCGCTGCGCCCTCTATATATACCACCACGCCCTCTATATATACCGCCATACCACCACGCCATCTATACTTTATATACCACCGCGCCCTCTATACTTTATATACCACCGCACCCTCTATATATACCGCCACGCCCTCTATACTTTATATACCGCCGCACCCTCTATATAGAATCATAGAATCGTAGAGTTGGAAGGGACCTCCTGGGCCATCTGGTCCAACCCCCTGCTCAAAGCAGGATTCGCTAAATCATCCCAGTCAGATGTCTGTCCAGCCTCTGTTTGAAGACTTCCATTGAAGGAGAACTCACCACTTCTCGTGGCAGCCTGTTCCACTCATTGATCACTCTAACTGTCAAAAAGTTTTTTCTAATATCTAATCTGTGTCTCTTCCCATTCAGTTTCATCCCATTGCTTCTAGTCTTTCCTTGTGCAAATGAGAATAAAGTTGATCCTTCTACAATGTGACAGCCCTTTAGATATTTGTAGACAGCTATTAAGTCTCCTCTCAGTCTTCTCTTTTGCAAACTAAACATTCCCAAATCCTGCAACCTTTCCTCATAAGACAGGGTTTGCAGACCGGTCACCATTCTGGTCGCTCTTTTCTGAACTTGCTCCAGTTTGTTGATGTCTTTTTTAAAATGTGGTGCCCAAAACTGGACACAATATTCCAGATGAGGTCTGACCAAAGAGGAGTAGAGGGAAATAATGACTTCACGTGATCTAGACTGTATGCTTCTGTTAATACATCCTAGAATTGCATTTGCCTTTTTTGCTGCTGCATCACACTGTTGACTCATATTCAGTCTGTGATCTATTAGTATACCCAAGTCTTTTTCACATGTGCTGTCACTTAGCCCTATTCCTCCCATTCTATATATGCTTTTTTCATTTTTATTGCCCAGATGTAGTACTTTGCATTTCTCCCTGTTAAAAACCATTCTGTTAGTTGCTGCCCACTTCTCCAGTTTATTTAAATCTTTTTGAATCCTCTCTCTCTCTTCTCTAGTATTAGCTATCCCTCCTAGCTTTGTGTCATCAGCAAATTTAATCAGTTTACCCTCAATTCCTTCATCTAAATCGTTGATAAAGATGTTGAACAATACAGGGCCCAGGACAGAGCCCTGTGGTACCCCACTTGAGACATTCTTCCAACTGGATGTACAGCCATTTACGACCACTCTTTGGGTCCGATCACTAAGCCAGTTATGAATCCACCTAACA
This sequence comes from Dendrobates tinctorius, assembly GCF_039654945.1. Classification (NCBI taxonomy): domain Eukaryota; kingdom Metazoa; phylum Chordata; class Amphibia; order Anura; family Dendrobatidae; genus Dendrobates; species Dendrobates tinctorius. The sequence continues at coordinate 3,696,221 of NW_027361903.1, read as the reverse complement.
GTTGCCTTGTCCATTCCATACTTAGTCATTTTTTCAATAAGGATTGTATGAGAGACTTTGTCAAATGCTTTGCTGAAGTCAAGATATACTATATCTACAGCATTTCCTTGATCCACCCAATCAGTGATACCATCATAGAAGGAAATTAAGTTAGTCTGACATGACTTATTAGTTAGAAACCCATGCTGACTCTGTTTAATCACTTCATTCTTATCCAGGTATTGACATACATGTTGTTTAATAATTTGTTCAAAGATCTTTCCTGGTATAGAAGTCAGACTCACCGGCCTATAGTTGCCTGGGTCCACCTTCTTCCCCTTTTTGAAGATAGGAACAACATTTGCTCTTCTCCAGTCTTCTGGCACTTCTCCTGTTCTCCAAGAATTTTCAAAGATTATGGAGAGGGGTTCAAAAATTTCTTCTGCTATCTCCTTCAGTACTCTGGGGTGTAATTCATCTGGACCTGGAGACTTGAATTCATTTAGGTTAGCTAAGTGTTTCCTCACTATCTTTCTGTTTATAGATATCCTGGATTCTTCTATTCCCTTAATAGGACAGTGAATAACAGTTGATGTTGCATTTCCTTTCTGAGAGAAAACAGATGCAAAATAGGAATTTAAAAGTTCAGCCTTCTCAACATCCTGTCTTACCATTTCATCATTTTCATCCTGTAAAAATCCTATAGCATCTTTGACTTTTCTTTTACTTTTGACATATCCCCAAAATCCTTTATTATTGCTTTTGACATCTCTTGCAAGCCTCAGTTCATTTTCAGCTTTAGCTAATCTGATTTGTGCCCTGCAGGTTCTGCAGACAGCATTATATTCTTCTTTAGATATGCCTCCCTCTTTCCATTTTATAAACATTTTTTTCTTCCTTTTTAGCATGTGCTTAAGTTCTGTGTTCATCCATCCTGGTTTCCTTAAATGCTTCCTATTCTTCCCTCTTTTCGGAATTGTTAACAACTGTGCTTTGAGAATTTCATTTTTCAAGATTTCCCATCCTTCCTGGACATTTTTGTCTTTAAGGATATCCAGCCATTGGATCCCTCCAATTCTCTTTCTGAATCCCTTAAAATCTGCCTTTCTGAAATCTAACCTTGACGTCTGAGTCTTCACAGGTCTTCCACCTCTAGTAATCCAAAATTCTAAAATAGCATGGTCGCTACCTCCTAGGGTCCCAGCCACTTTTACCTCCTCAACCATTTCCTCCCTGTTTATAAGGATTAGATCCAAGGTAGCAGTTCCCCTTGTTTTCTCCCTTACCTTTTGGAAGATAAAGTTGTCAGCAAGAGAGGATAAGAATTTCCTTGACCTGTTAGTTTTGCCTGAGAGAGATTCCCAACAAATGTCTGGATAGTTGAAATCTCCCATGACAACTATGTCATATTTTTTGGAGAACTTGGCCATCTGATGCATAAAGAGTTCATCTATATATTCGGCTTGCACAGGCGGCCTGTAGTAAATGCCTACAATGGTGTCCTTTCCATTGTTCTGTCCTTGTATTCTTACCCAAACAGTTTCCACAGAACTCCCAGTCTCTGAAGCTTCAATCTCTGTGCAGATATACGCATTTCGAACATACAATGCGACACCCCCTCCTCGTTTATCAAGTCTGTTTCTTGCAAATAAGTTGTATCCTTCTAGTCTTGTATTCCAATCATGTGTATTGTCCCACCAAGTTTCAGTGATTCCAATTACATCATATTTCTGTTCCTGTGTTAGTAGTTCCAATTCTCCTTGTTTGTTGCCCATGCTTTGTGCATTAGTATAGAAACATTTTAGTTTGTGATTGGTTTCTCTTTCTCCAATATTTTTATTAATTAGATTCTTTCGTCTTTGTTCTTCCTTTCCACTTCTAATAGCAGAGTTCTCAATAGCATTTGTCAGGTGTATGGCTTTTTCTGGTCTTTTGCTTCCCTTCCCATGTTGTTCTAGTTTAAAGCTCTCCTTACAAGTGTAGCAAGGCGACTTCCAAATACATGCTTTCCAGTCTTCGTAAGGTGCACCCCATCTCTAGCAAGTAGTCCATCGTATAAGTAGTTCACTCCGTGATCCAGAAATCCAAATCCTTGCTGACGGCACCATCGACGTAGCCAGTTGTTCACCTGCAGAATCTTATTCCACCTCCTTGTTCCATGGCCATCCACTGGGAGGATGGAAGAGAAGACCACCTGCGCTCCCAGTTCTTTCACTTTCTTGCCTAAGTCTTCAAAGTCTCTGCAGATGATTTCCAGGTCGTTTCTTGCGGTGTCATTTGTCCCCACATGTAGTAGCAGGAATGGGTAGTCATCTGTAGGTCTGAAGAGTCCTGATATCCTGTCAGACACATCTTTAATTTTTGCACCTGGAAGACAGCACATTTCTCTTGTAGTTATATCCGGTCTGCAGATAGCGGCCTCTGTTCCTCTCAGCAGGGAATCCCCCATGACCACCACTCTCCGTTTCTTCTTCACAACATTTTTCTTTCTCCATCCAGGAGGACTCTGAAGGCGTACAAGGTTGCTGTTTGTTGGCAAAGTCTTATCCTGATGTATTTCTTCATCGTTTTCCTGCGTGAGAGCCTGGTACTGGTTTCTGAGCAGTATAGGTGCTGACTGCCTCCTGATCCTCCTGCTTCTCTGGGTCACATGTCTCCATTCCTCTGTTTCTTCAGGTGTACTTCGAATTTCTTCTCTTTCTGTAACATGAAGAGATAATTCTGCTCTGTCCAAGAACTCTTCACCTTCCTTAATGATCTTCAACGTAGCTAACCTCTCTTCGAGATTTTGCAACTTTTCCTCCAACAGGGACACAAGCTTGCATTTGTGGCATGTGAAGTTTGGCTTTTCCACTGGTAAATCTGTGAACATGTAGCAAGAAATGCAGCTCACCAAATGGCTCCTGGCCTCTTCCATCTTGAGATTTCTTAAAAACGATGAAAGATGAGCCAAATTTCGCGCGCCGGTAGGCGCGCGGTTTTTCTGATTTCCTCTTTTCAGCTGCAACGCTCGCGGAGACTCTTCACTTATCCCAGAAGGCACTGGGAATATGCAAATGATCTCCTCAAGACTCTTCCCCTGGTTTTCCGATTTCCTCTTTTCAGCTGCAACCGCCAAAACCCAGTGATCGTTGAGCTCGCGGAGACTCTTCACTTATCCCAGAAGGCACTGGGAATATGCAAATGATCTCCTCAAGACTCTTCCCCTGGTTTTATATATACCGCCGCGCCCTCTATATATACCGCCGCGCCCTCTATGTACCGCCGCGCCCTCTATATATACCGCCGCGCCCTCTTTATATACTGCCGCTCCCTCTTTATACCGCTGCGCCCTCTATATATACCACCACGCCCTCTATATATACCGCCATACCACCACGCCATCTATACTTTATATACCACCGCGCCCTCTATACTTTATATGCCACCGCACCCTCTATATATACCGCCGCGCCCTCTATACTTTATATACCACCGCGCCCTCTATATATACCGCCGCACCCTCTATATATACCGCCGCGCCCTCTATACTTTATATACCGCAGCGCCCTCAATATATACCGCCATACCGCCGCACCCTCTATATATACCGCCCTATATTATATACTGCATGGTGCTATGTTCACTATAGTTGTGGCCAAATATTTTGAGACTGATACAAATTTTGGTTTTCACTACGTTTCTTGCTTCAGCTTTTAGGCTGTGTGCACACATGCGGAATTGCCGCAGATTGCAGGCATTTTTGCCGCTTTTTTTTCGCTGCGAAAACGCATATAATAAGCAACCCATTGTATTCAATGGCATTCCACACATGCTGTGCTAATGCTGCGTATTTTTCTGCTGCGGAATCGCGTCCGAGGCTCCGTCACTGAATGACGGCACATCGCGAACGTGTGCCGCTTTACGGCATGCGTCGCGATGCGCCCGACAATGGGGGTGAATGGCAGCGTTAACGGACTGCTATAACGTGATGTGAACCCGGCCTAAGGGTTGTCCAAGGTGTGGACAACCCCTTGACATGCAACAAATTACAGTCAGAAAACAAACAGGCCACATGCACACATTGAGCATTTGATGAGTTTTTTACCCCAGTATTTGTAAGCCAGGAGTGGAACGGTCAGAGGAAAAGCACAATAGAAACATTTCCACCACTTCTGCATACATCACAAACTATTGGCCCCTGATACATCAAAGGGTTTATGACAATTAAAAAATAGGAAAATGCACTCTGAAAGTGAAGCAAGATTGCTTTGCGCACGAGCGAACTATGGAGTAGAACTACTAGAATTCAGGAAAAGATCATGGACGGGGGGCACGATTGGGGTGGAGAAAAAAAAAGAAGAAACACTGCCCATCGGACTGGACACAGGCCATTTACATAGGCCGCCATCTTCCGGTGACAGATTCCCTTTAACCACAGTTATCTACAGGAAAATATGCTGTTATCATTGCATTGAAACACAAGGGCTTTACAGGCAGGGACATTGCTGCTTGTAAAACTGCCTCTAAATCAACCATTTATCAGGTCATCCAAATTTAAGAGAAAAGTGAGAAGTAAGCAGCTCATGAACAAACACTGCCACATTTTGGGTCCATTGTCAGGAAAATCCCAGAAATCAGTCCCATTGAGAATCTGTGGTTAATCCTCAAAAAGCAACAAAACCTTGAAATTGTGATAACCTCCGAGCTCTGATGAGACAAGAACAGATGGCCATCAGTCAGGATCAGCCCAGAAACCGATATCCAGCTGCCAGGAGAAGGGAAGAAGTGTGGAGAATATGGGGCAGGAGTGCAGAGAATGAGGGGCCGGAGTGCAGAGAATGAGGGGCCGGAGTGCAGAGAATGAGGGGCCGGAGTGCAGAGAATGAGGGGCCGGAGTGCAGAGAATGAGGGGCCGGAGTGCAGAGAATAAGGGGCCGGAGTGCAGAGAATAAGGGGCAGGAGTGGAGAGAATAAGGGGCCGGAGTGCGGAGAATAAGGGGCAGGAGTGCGGAGAATAAGGGGCAGGAGTGCGAAGGGTAAGGGGCAGGAGTGCGAAGGGTAAGGGGCAGGAGTGCGGAGAATAAGGGGCAGGAGTGCGGAGAATAAGGGGCAGGAGTGCGGAGAATAAGGGGCAGGAGTGCGGAGAATAAGGGGCAGGAGTGCGGAGAATAAGGGGCAGGAGTGCGGAAAATAAGGGACAGGAGTGCGGAGAATAAGGGGCAGGAGTGCGGAGAATAAGGGGCGGGAGTGCGGAGGATAAGGGGCGGGAGTGCGGAGGATAAGGGGCGGGAGTGCGGAGGATAAGGGGCGGGAGTGCGGAGGATAAGGGGCGGGAGTGCGGAGGATAAGGGGCGGGAGTGCGGAGGATAAGGGGCGGGAGTGCGGAGGATAAGGGGCGGGAGTGCGGCGGATAAGGGCCGGGAGTGCGGAGGATAAGGGCCAGGAGTGCGGAGGATAAAAGGCAGGAGTGCGGAGAATAAGGGGCAGGAGTGCGGAGAATAAGGGTCCGGAGTGCGGAGAATAAGGGTCCGGAGTGCGGAGAATAAGGGTCCGGAGTGCGGAGAATAAGGGTCCGGAGTGCGGAGAATAAGGGTCCGGAGTGCGGAGAATAAGGGTCCGGAGTGCGGAGAATAAGGGGCCGGAGTGCGGAGAATAAGGGGCCGGAGTGCGGAGAATAAGGGGCCGGAGTGCGGAGAATAAGGGGCCGGAGTGCGGAGAATAAGGGGCCGGAGTGCGGAGAATAAGGGGCCGGAGTGCGGAGAATAAGGGGCCGGAGTGCGGAGAATAAGGGGCAGGAGTGCGGAGAATAAGGGGCAGGAGTGCGGAGAATAAGGGGCAGGAGTGCGGAGAATAAGGGGCAGGAGTGCGGAGAATAAGGGGCAGGAGTGCGGAGAATAAGGGGCAGGAGTGCGGAAAATAAGGGACAGGAGTGCGGAGAATAAGGGGCAGGAGTGCGGAGAATAAGGGGCGGGAGTGCGGAGGATAAGGGGCGGGAGTGCGGAGGATAAGGGGCGGGAGTGCGGAGGATAAGGGGCGGGAGTGCGGAGGATAAGGGGCGGGAGTGCGGAGGATAAGGGGCGGGAGTGCGGAGGATAAGGGGCGGGAGTGCGGAGGATAAGGGGCGGGAGTGCGGCGGATAAGGGCCGGGAGTGCGGAGGATAAGGGCCAGGAGTGCGGAGGATAAAAGGCAGGAGTGCGGAGAATAAGGGGCAGGAGTGCGGAGAATAAGGGTCCGGAGTGCGGAGAATAAGGGTCCGGAGTGCGGAGAATAAGGGTCCGGAGTGCGGAGAATAAGGGTCCGGAGTGCGGAGAATAAGGGTCCGGAGTGCGGAGAATAAGGGTCCGGAGTGCGGAGAATAAGGGGCCGGAGTGCGGAGAATAAGGGGCCGGAGTGCGGAGAATAAGGGGCCGGAGTGCGGAGAATAAGGGGCCGGAGTGCGGAGAATAAGGGGCCGGAGTGCGGAGAATAAGGGGCCGGAGTGCGGAGAATAAGGGGCGGGAGTGCGGAGAATAAGGGGCAGGAGTGCGAAGGGTAAGGGGCAGGAGTGCGGAAAATAAGGGACAGGAGTGCGGAGAATAAGGGGCAGGAGTGCGGAGAATAAGGGGCGGGAGTGCGGAGCATAAGGGGCGGGAGTGCGGAGAATAAGGGGCGGGAGTGCGGAGCATAAGGGGCGGGAGTGCGGAGCATAAGGGGCGGGAGTGCGGAGCATAAGGGGCGGGAGTGCGGAGCATAAGGGGCGGGAGTGCGGAGCATAAGGGGCGGGAGTGCGGAGAATAAGGGGCGGGAGTGCGGAGGATAAGGGCCAGGAGTGCGGAGAATAAAAGGCAGGAGTGCGGAGAATAAGGGGCCGGAGTGCGGAGAATAAGGGGCCGGAGTGCGGAGAATAAGGGGCCGGAGTGCGGAGAATAAGGGGCCGGAGTGCGGAGAATAAGGGGCCGGAGTGCGGAGAATAAGGGGCCGGAGTGCGGAGAATAAGGGGCCGGAGTGCGGAGAATAAGGGGCCGGAGTGCGGAGAATAAGGGACCGGAGTGCGGAGAATAAGGGACCGGAGTGCGGAGAATAAGGGACCGGAGTGCGGAGAATAAGGGACCGGAGTGCGGAGAATAAGGGACCGGAGTGCGGAGAATAAGGGACCGGAGTGCGGAGAATAAGGGACCGGAGTGCGGAGAATAAGGGGCGGGAGTGCGGAGAATAAGGGGCGGGAGTGCGGAGAATAAGGGGCGGGAGTGCGGAGAATAAGGGGCGGGAGTGCGGAGAATAAGGGGCGGGAGTGCGGAGAATAAGGGGCCGGAGTGCGGAGGATAAGGGGCCGGAGTGCGGAGGATAAGGGGCCGGAGTGCGGAGGATAAGGGGCCGGAGTGCGGAGGATAAGGGGCCGGAGTGCGGAGGATAAGGGGCCGGAGTGCGGAGGATAAGGGGCCGGAGTGCGGAGGATAAGGGGCCGGAGTGCGGAGGATAAGGGGCCGGAGTGCGGAGGATAAGGGGCCGGAGTGCGGAGGATAAGGGGCCGGAGTGCGGAGGATAAGGGGCCGGAGTGCGGAGGATAAGGGGCCGGAGTGCGGAGGATAAGGGGCCGGAGTGCGGAGGATAAGGGGCCGGAGTGCGGAGGATAAGGGGCCGGAGTGCGGAGGATAAGGGGCCGGAGTGCGGAGGATAAGGGGCCGGAGTGCGGAGGATAAGGGGCCGGAGTGCGGAGGATAAGGGGCCGGAGTGCGGAGGATAAGGGGCGGGAGTGCGGAGGATAAGGGGCGGGAGTGCGGAGGATAAGGGGACGGAGTGCGGAGGATAAGGGGCCGGAGTGCGGAGGATAGGGGGCGGGAGTGCGGAGGATAAGGGTCAGTGCAGGGAATATTGAAGAGTCTTAGGCCTGTTTCACACTTCCGTTTTTTGTCGTCAGTCAAAATCTGCCAATTTTAGAGAAAAAGGGATCCGCCCAAAAAGGGGCGGATCCGTTTTTTTCCCCTATAGACTTACATTAGTGGCGGATTTTGACTGACGGTCGTCCGTCCCACCCGTTCTTTGACGGATCCGCCAAGATTTTAGAGGCTCCCGGGCGGATGAGACGGACAATGCAACGTTTTTTTTCCTTGACGGTCCGCTATTTTTAAGTGCGCATGCCCGGAAGCTTTACTCCGGGAAGCATTTTAACCATGAAATGCCGTTCCGGGAGGGGAGAAAAATCTCTCTCAGGCCGCGCTCACCTTTGCTGTACTTTTCATCTTCGGCGGATCCGACCTAATTAGCGTCCGCAGACACCCGTATGTCACCTCCCGGAGGCGGATCCGTAATTTTCATTTTTGGCGGATGTCAGCTGTCCGCCAACAACGGAAGTGTGAAACAGGCCTTAGAAACTTCATGGATTTGTCAATAGCCACAAAATGTTTATAATTGTCCGTCAGTAACCACAGAAACAGATGACTAAAAGAGTGAAAAACACAGAAGAGGCAAAATGTGAAAAACAAACCTTGTGTCCGTCTCAGAACTTTTGGCCTCCTCGATATCTCCCTCCCAGATACAGTGCGGTGTACAGTGACCGTCCCCGGGAGGGTCCACCACCCGCACCTCGCACCAGTCTCCACTTCCTGGAAAACCTCTGACTTTAGCACAGATCCTGCAATCAGTGGCCGGAGTTCCTGGCATTGTTGATGAAGCTGAGATTTGTGCTTATCAGAGGGGTCGGCTCCAACATTCACCACAAGTAGCAATATCGGGAAATGCCGCGGACTGCATCTGACCCGTCCGGGGCTGAGTCCTCCAGTGCAGGGGGATGGAGGAATGCCCGGTCAGATGTTTGTGGATTTAGTTCATTCTCCAGATCTTCGCTGCTCAGTCCAGTAATAATCAATAAGAAGAAGGCAGAGAGAAAAATAACAAAAAAGTCTACAGCTGCAATAAAGCATTATTAATCCTAAGGCCGGGGTCACACTAACCGACGCAAAATACGGTCAGTATTTTACATGCGTAATACGGATGAATGACCCGTAAACAGTGCTCCGTATGTCATCCGTAAGCAAGGTGCGGTCGCGTATTTTGCGCATGTAAGCATCCGTATGGCGAGATTTTCTCGCCGGCTTGCAAAATGGACATATAATGGAGCCCTATGACAGGGTTTCTAACAGAAACCAAAGAATAGATATAGACACATAGAATACATATATATATATATATATATATATATATATATATATATATATATATATATATATATATATGTGTATGTATGCATGTATGTGTGTATTCTATGTGTATATATCTATTCTCTCGTTTCTTTATTAACCCTGTCAGTGTGAGTTTACTGTATAGCGCACTGAATTGCCGGCTTTTCTAAAAGACACCGGGTGCGTATTTCTCGCAGGTCACACGTGTGCTCCGTGTGTAATCCGTATTTTTTGCGCACCGATAGACTTGCATTGGCGTATTACGGCCGTAGTACGCTGACAGTCCCAGCATGCTGCGAGTGGCACGGAGCGTAGGATACTGAGGAGAAATATACGGCTGTTGGCAGCTGCCCCATAGAGAATCATTGGTCCGTGTCTAATTCGTGCTTTTAACGCCTCTCACTCGGCCGTATTCCTCGCCAGTGTGACCCCGGCCTAACAGGGAAACACGGCGGTCATGAATTAGTCACAACTTCTCACCTCCGTGATTGCTATCACACATAAAAACACGCACCATGGTTCATCAGTGTTCTGGATCCAAGTGTCATCAGTGAGTGCTCAGCAATCAGTCATCAGTAGCCAATTGTCAGCCACCACTGAGTGGCCAGTTGTCAGCCACCACTGAGTGGCCAGTTGTCAGCCACCACTGAGTGGCCAGTTGTCAGCCATCACTAAGTGGCCAGTTGTCAGCCATCAGTGAGTAGCCAGTCATCACTGAGTGGCCAGTTGTCAGCCACCACTGAGTGGCCAGGTGTCAGCCACCACTGAGTGGCCAGTTGTCAGCCATCACTGAGTGGCCAGTTGTCAGCCATCACTGAGTGGCCAGTTGTCAGCCATCACTGAGTGGCCAGTTGTCAGCCACCACTGAGTGGCCAGTTGTCAGCCATCACTGAGTGGTCAGTTGTCAGCCATCACTGAGTGGTCAGTTGTCAGCCACCACTGAGTGGCCAGTTGTCAGCCACCACTCACTGAGTGGCCAGTTGTCAGCCACCACTGAGTGGCCAGTTGTCAGCCACCACTGAGTGGCCAGTTGTCAGCCACCATTGAGTGGCCAGTTGTCAGCCACCACTGAGTGGCCAGGTGTCAGCCACCACTGAGTGGCCAGGTGTCAGCCACCACTGAGTGGCCAGTTGTCAGCCACCACTGAGTGGCCAGTTGTCAGCCACCACTGAGTGGCCAGTTGTCAGCCACCACTGAGTGGCCAGTTGTCAGCCACCACTGAGTGGCCAGTTGTCAGCCACCATTGAGTGGCCAGTTGTCAGCCACCATTGAGTGGCCAGTTGTCAGCCACCACTGAGTGGCCAGTTGTCAGTCATCAGTGAGTGGTCAAGTGTCAGATATTACCAACAGTTTCATCAGTCATTTTCACAAATAAAAAAATAGGAAATTGCAAAACTTCTAATCGTTGCCCTGTTAATCCTGGACAGTATTCTGATACCGTCTGTGAGCGCTCCGCCATTTTAATGGACCCATAAAATTTTAATTTTTATCTGAAACTGAAAAACGGACAAGTCTCTTGATTTTTTTTGTCAAATTCTAAAAACCACAGACATGTGAACAGTCCTTCAGGAAGTTCTGCAACCTTATAATATACTTTGCATTTTATTTTCTCACCTTTTTAAAGATCATTCTTGTCTAAACCCAAAGTTAAGAAACCTGGGCAATGCAGTCCTTCTCAACCTGCAAATGGAGACATGAGTAGGGGGGACAGCAAATGATGATATGAGGGGGGAGGGAGACTGCAAATGATGAAGTTGGGGGGTATAAATTAAAAAGTGAGTGGGGGGGACTGCAAATGAAGAATTGAGTGGGGGAACTGCAAATGGTGAAGAGTATTACTTGTACACTGGCACTATATACTGCACTCCTGTGTATAATGTCACTGGTGATCACTGTATTACCTGTACACTATATACAGAGCTCCTGTGTATGTCACCGGTAATCACTGTATTATCTGTACACTGACACTATATACAGAGCTCCTGTGTGTAATGTCACTGGTGATCACTGTATTATCTGTACACTGTCACTATATACTGAGCTCTTGTGTATAATGTCACTGGTAATCATTGTATTATCTGTACACTGACACTATATACAGAGCTCCTGTGTATAATGTCACTGGTGATCACTATATTACCTGTACACTGACACTATATACAGAGATCCTGTGTATAATGTCATTGGTGATCATTATATTACCTGTACATTGACACTATATACAGAGCTCCTGTGTATAATGTCACTGGTGATCTCTGTATTACCTGTACACTGACACTATATACAGAGCTCCTGTGTATGTCACTGGTGAACCCTGTATTACCTGTACACTAACACTATATACAGAGCTCCTGTGTATAATATCACTGGTGATCACGGTATTACCTGTACTCAATACACTATATACAGAGCTCCTGTGTATAATACCACTGATGATCTCTGTATTACCTGTTCTCTATACACAGAGCTCCTGTGTATAATGTCACTGGTGATCACTGTATTACCTGTACACTGACACTATATACAGAGCTCCTGTGTATAATGTCACTGGTGATCACTGTATTACCTGTACTCAATACACTATATACAGAGCTCCTGTGTATAATATCACTGGTGATCACGGTATTACCTGTACACTGACACTATATACAGAGCTCCTGTGTCTGTCACTGATGATCACTGTATTACCTGTACACTATACTGTTGTGAGTTCATTTTCCCCTTCACTATTGAGGTCTGATGAACTCCCTCTTCTGGTGAAGGAAGGTAGTGAGGCTGATTACAAAGCACCTGAGCAGAATGATGATGACTGGGTGACTGGGATTGCAGACTGGATATAAGGCAGCCGACGCCCTTCTGCCTTGCGGGTGATTACTCTGAGGGATTCTTGGAGACCAGTCTGAGTCCTGCTCCTCAAAAGCTAAGTTTTCTGCTCTACTTTTTGCATTTGTGTTGTGGCTTTGTTTTGCCTTGTTTTTCTGGATTTCTGCCTTTCCCTGCTGGGTGAGCTGAATTCCTTTTTGCTCTGTCTTCAGATAATACCTGAGTACTGATATAGTCTTTTTGAAGCCTAGCGTCTTCAGGGCTTTTTTCCCTATCAGTCTGTTGGCTCTTGTTTTTGAGAGGGTTTTGGCGGATTGCAGACAGCAGCTTTTCTATTCTGTCCTATTTAGTTAGCTTGGGCCCCATCGTTTACTCAGCCTATCTTTCTATCTGTGTGAGTGTTTTTTCATCTTGCTTCACCTTCATTATATGTTGGGGGCTGCCTATTGCTTTGGGGTCTGCTCTGGGGCAGTTTAGATTTCCCTTTCTGTCTTTAGGCTATGTAGTTCTCCGGCTGTGATCGAGTGGTCTAGGGCACCGTAGGAACCCCCCACGGCTACTGCTAGTTGTTGTGTTAGGTTTAGGGGTCTGCAATCCGATAGCTGCCAACTTCTCTGGTTTTCTGGACTTAGCTAGTATTTCTGTTTTTACCTCCTACGGTGACTCACTCATAACACTATACACTATATACGGAGCTCCTGTGTATAATGTCACTTGTGATCCCTGTATTACCTGTACACTGATACTATATACAGAGCTCCTGTGTATAATGTCACTGGTGATCTCTGTATTACCTGTACACTGACACTATATACAGAGCTCCTGTGTATAATGTCTCTGGTCATCCCTGTATTACCTGTACACTGACACTATATACAGAGCTCCTGTGTATAATGTCTCTGGTGATCCCTGTATTACCTGTACACTGACACTATATACAGAGCTCCTGTGTATAATGTCACTGGTGATCCCTGTATTACCTGTACACTGACACTATATACAGAGCTCTTGTGTATAATGTCACTGGTGATCACTGTATTACCTGTACACTGACACTATATACAGAGCTCCTGTGTATAATGTCTCTGGTGATCCCTGTATTACCTGTACACTGACACTATATACAGAGCTCCTGTGTATAATGTCACTGGTGATCACTGTATTACCTGTACACTGACACTATATACAGAGCTCCTGTGTATAATGTCACTGGTGATCCCTGTATTACCTGTACACTGACACTATATACAGAGCTCTTGTGTATAATGTCACTGGTGATCACTGTATTACCTGTACACTGACACTATATACAGAGCTCCTGTGTATAATGTCACTGGTGTTCACTGTATCACCTGTACACTGACACTATATACAGAGCTCCTGTGTATAATGCCATTGCCACCGGTGATTACTGTATTACCTGTACACTGACACTATATACAGAGCTCCTGTGTATAATGTCACTGGTGATCTCTGTATTACCTGTACACTGACACTATATACAGAGCTCCTGTGTATAATGTCACTGGTGATCACTGTATTACCTGTACACTGACACTATATACAGAGCTCCTGTGTATAATGTCACTGGTGATCTCTGTATTACCTGTACACTGACACTATATGCAGAGCTCCTGTGTATAATGTCACTGGTGATCTCTGTATTATCTGTACACTGACACTATATACAGAGCTCCTTTGTATAACGACACTTAGTATAGTAATATATGGTCTGGTCATGGTGTGGCTGTATTTGTTCCTTGTCTGTGGTATTATTCAGACACCATTTGGTGTTACTATGCGGTCCGGCAATGATGTGGCTGTATTTGTTTCTTGTACATGGTATTATTCGGTCACTATGTGCTGGGAACATGTAGTTTGGTCATGGTATGACGGTATTTGTCCCTTGTATGTGGTATTATTCGGTCACTATGTGGTGATAATATGTGGTCTGGTCATGGTGTGGCAGTATTTGCTCCTTGTATGTGGTATTATTCGGTCACTATGTGGTGATAATATGTGGTCTGGTCATGGTGTGGCAGTATTTGCTCCTTGTATGTGGTATTATTCAGTCACTATGTGGTGGTAATATGTGTCTGGTCATGGTGTGGCAGTATTTGTCCCTTGTATGTGGTATTATTCGGTCACTATGTGGTGATAATATGTGGTCTGGTCATGGTGTGGCAGTATTTGCTCCTTGCATGTGGTATTATTCAGTCACTATGTGGTGATAATATGTGGTCTGGTCATGGTGTGGCAGTATTTGTTCCTTGTATGTGGTATTATTCGGTCACTATGTGGTGATAATATGTGGTCTGGTCATGGTGTGGCAGTATTTGTTCCTTGTATGTGGTATTATTCGGTCACTATGTGGTGGTAACATGTGGTCTGGTCACGGTGTGACCTTATTTGTTCCTTGTATAAGGTATTATTGGTCATTTTTAAAAAATGTATGTGACTCATTCTCTTAAAGAAAAATAAATAAAAATACACATAAAGAGAGTATTGGATATTTTAAGAAATATTTAATAGGTCAGTAGGGCTCAGCCAAAAGAGTCTACCGTGTCGTAGTGGCGGCTTACAAATCTTTTGGCCAAAACAAAAGCTGATGGTTATGTATGTGATATGGTGTTAGATGGGAACTGATAATGTGCGATTGGTGAGGACATGGTGCAGAAGTGGAGTTTCGAGGGGCAGAGGCGGAGATGGGGGTGGAGCCTGGGCGGAGTCTTAAGGGGGCCTGAAAATGTTACCATTATGGGGCCCTGAAATTCCTAGTGTCAGCCCTGAGTGCGGAGTCCAGGGCAGCAGAGGGGTTTGTGCTGCTGTAATCAGCTACAGGGTTGAGGCCGCAGAGCTGTTCTTCTCATACCAAGTGCAAATCCATTTACAGGAGCTACAATAAATATCAGTAAAATGCACATTTATTAGTTACTGGTTCAAAACCCAGGATTATAACACAAAACATTCCCCCACCCCTCCAACGACACGAGGAATGCAGAATGTCCACAAAAACATCCACAAACGCAAATACAAGAAACTAAAGTACACATCCTATAGAAAACAGCAAGCACACAGCTGCGAGCTGCACTGGGACCGCGCGTCTCGTGACTCCATATTAACCAATGCCCCCCACGACACAAATCAGCGGCCTGCGGACCCCTCTTCTGTCACTATAAATTCTTTTCTACCTTTTGAGAGTTAGTTCTCATTCTGGAAAAGCTTTTCCAGAATTTACTAAACATGAGGGGATATTAACATCAAGTGTTTTGTGACTCCATCAGGGATCCCACCTGAGCCCCCCTGAAAACAGAATCTGAATCTGTCCCCCAATCGTCAGACAGGCTCCACAAGATGTCACTTTGGAGATTTTTCTTTGCCGCATCCATCTTTCAAATCAGAAACAATGTAGTTTACTCCGCTATTGTTTCCAACTTCAAAGACAGATACGCCAGAAAAAGACAATTGATGTGCTGCTCCATACGGACGTAGCGCAGATATATAACCCTATGGTAGCAATGCTGGTAATACCGCCAGGAAATCGCAGCTATACATAAGGCTGCAGACAATGCAGAGATAATATGGCGGCATGCACGCGGATCTCTGGGTCGTACATATTGGTGAAACAAGCGCCTATTATAACCCTATTCCTGCTCGCTCAGTTATACCGTTAGATACAATGTAACACTTTATTCTCGAGTTCTTGAATGGATAAAACTGTAAGCTGCTTGTACAGAAGAAAACAATCCACTTTACAATTGACTTATTAAACACAACTCCGTTTTTCGCCTAATTTCGCAGCCAAGGCTGCAGTCTGCGAACGTTTACTGGTCTCCTGAGCAAGCAGTGCAGTACTTACAAGCTCTGTGCTGTAAAGCTTGGAAGCGCTGCTCTGAAGCTCTCTGCAGCCTGTCAGCTTCAGAAACCCCTACACTCCTCCGATGCTACAGAGGCAAATCTTCCTGCGCTTCTACAACCATGGTCCGAACTGCCAGTCATCATCAGCGTCCTGCCCCCGAGCAGGCAGGAAGCCGGCAGGCAGGTGAGCGGAGCGCTCCTGTTCAGATAACATGAAACAAGCCCAGATATAAATAGCTTTGGCGTCGCGGCCGGGCAGTTTATGGGATGATATTTGTCATTCTTCCTGCTTCTTGAGATTAGGGAAAGCATTCATGAGCGCAGATTATAGACGGCGTTTCCTTCCTGTTTTATATTGCAGCCTGCGAGGTGTGAGCGGCTAATGTGGCGTCTGATGAAGCTGAATCCTGGCAGCAGGTGTTAGGGGGTAATTGAGAAACAAGTGAGGAGACACCTAATTCCTAATGATCAGCCGTGAGAATCGCTCTGCCTCCATTATACCTGTAAGGAAGAGAAATGACGGGAAGCACAATGGAAGCAGAAGTGCAGGAGCTTCACTGCTGCGGATTGTGTCCGGCCACGCAGCCATCGCCTGAGAAATGACAAAAATGTTCTATCAAACGTGTCTGCCTAAACAGTGGAAACCCCCCACAAGTGACCCCATTTTGGAAACTAGGCCCCCTCAAGAAACTTATCTAGGTGTGTGGTGAGCACTTTGAACCCCCAAGTGCTTCACAGAAGTTTATAACACCCGAGCGTGAAAATAAAAAAAATCTTTTTTTTTCCACAATCATGATCTTTTAGTCCCCAATTTTTTTTATTTTACCAAGTGTAACAGGAGAAATTGGACCCCAAAAGTTATTGTGCAATTTGTCGTGAGTAGGCTGATATAACCCCATACGTGGGGGTAAACCACTGTTTGGGCGCATGGCAGAGCTTGGAAGGGAAGGAGCACCATTTGACTTTTTCAACGCAGAATTGGCTGGAATTGAGATCAGACGCCATGTTGCATTTGGAGAGCCCCTGATGTGCCCAAACAGTGGAAACCCCCCGATTCTAACTCCAACCCTAACCCCAACCCTAATCTCAGCCCTAACGGGAAAATGAAAAAACACATTTTTTTTATTTTATTATTTTTCCCTAAGGGGGTGATAACGGGGGGTTTGATTTACTATTTATGGCGGTTTTTATGTTTGGCGGCTGTCACACGCTAAAAGACGCTTTTTATTGCAAAAAATATTTTTTTCATCACCACATATTGAGAGCTATAATTTTTCCATATTTTGGCCCACTGAGTCATGTGAGGTCTTATTTTTTGCGGGACGAGTTGACGTTTTTATTGGTACCATTTTCGGGCACGTGACTTTTTTAATCACTTTTTATTACGATATTTGTGACGCAGAATGAACAAAAACCAGCCTTTCATGAATTTCTTTTGGGGGGGTGCGTTTACACCGTTCCACATGTGGTAAAATTGATAAAACGGTTTTATTCTTCGGGTCGGTACGGTTACAGCGATACCTTATTTATGTCTTTTTTTATGTTTTGGCGCTTTTATACAATAAAAACAATTTTATATAAAAAATAATTATTTTTGCATCGCTTTATTCTGCGAGCTATAACTTTTTCATTTTTTCGCAGATGACGCTGTATGGCGGCTCGTTTTTGCGGGACAAGATTACGCTTTCAGCGGTACCATGGTTATTTATATCCATCTTTTTGATCGCGCGATATTGCACTTTTGTTCGGCGGTATGATGATAAAGCATTCGTTTTTGCTTTTTTTTTAAGGAGTTCACTAAAGGGGTTAACTAGTGCGACAGTTTTATAGGGCGGGTCGTTACAGACGCAGCGATACTAAATATGTGTACTTTTATTGTTTTGCTTTTATTTACAAAAAAAAGAATTAGGGAATATTTTTTCATTTATTTAGGATTTTTTTTTATTATTTTTACACGGTTTTTTTTTTAATACTTTATTATATTGTCCCGGGGGGGGGGGACATTACTACATAGTGTCAGGCACTGAGAAAGCCACCTCCCTGCAGGACCCCCGCGGCCATCTTGGATCCGGGAGCCTGCAAGATCACATCGCATTGTTCTGAGGGTCTCATGGAAGCACGCAGGGAGCCCCCTCCCTGCGCGATTCTTCCCTTTGCCCCGGTACACTGCGATCATGTTTGATCGCTGTGTGCCAGGGGTTAATGTGCCGGGAGCAGTCCATGACCTCTCCTGGCACATAGTGCCAGGTGTCAGCTGTAATATTCAGCTGAGAACCGGGCACATGGAAGGGATAATACGTCATGTCAGAAAAGGGTTAAAGGGATCCGTCGGGTCCCCTGCACCCTCCAACCCAACAGCATTCACCTGTGTAGGACTATACTCCCTGCCTGACCAGACCTGTATAAGGTTAATCAGTGAGAACGAGATTTAGAAAAAGCATTAATAATGTCCCCGTTTGCCAATTAGGGCTTTGACTAGTTGATGGGGCGTTAGTGTCCCCGGACTAGTCAGCGCTCTCCATGTTATTATGCCACTTATGGGCCTGATAATAATCTGTAGGAGCCGATATCGTCGTCAGCTCCTACAAATGTCGCGCATGCGCACTGCTCATTTCGGCAGCGTCCCTGCGCCTTTGTCTACGGTGTACGCTTCCCGGCTGCAGAGGCGAAGTGCACATGACCGGAAGGGCAGAAGATGGCTCACGTCCAGGGAGGAGCCGAAGAACAGCCGGGACTCAGCGGGAACCAGACTCAGCTGGCACAATGACGGGAGTGAATAAAGTGGCATGCGCAAGATTTACAGGAGCTGGAGATGACGTGGTTATCACGCTCACAGGAGTGCGATAACATGGAGAGACGGCTGACTAGTCTGGGGAAACTAACGCACCATTGACTAGTCAAAGCCTCGTTAACACGCGGGGACAATGCTTTGTATAAGTAGCGCTATAAAGGGCAGGTTAGGCAGGGAATTTACTCATACATAGGTGAATGCTGCTGGGTTGGGGGGAGCGGGGACCTGATGGGTTCCCATTAAAATGCAGCAAAAACCACAACCCCATACGCATGCGTGTGTGTATGTATACATAGATATAAACATATTGCACATGTACAATAAGGAAACACAGGCGAAGGAGGCTTTTCAGTAAAAATAGTCACAGAGGATCTGAAGTAGAAAACTACAAGAGATAAATAGTTTATGGAACAAAAACTATAAATAGAGAATCTAAATAATAAATATAATAACAAAGGTAAAAAGCAAATACAGATATCTAATATATAAAGCTCAAAGTGTGTATGTATGTATGTATGTGTGTATGTGTGTATGTATGTGTGTCTATGTATGTGTGTATGTATGTACAGTATGTGTGTGTGTGTGTGTGTGTGTGTGTGTGTGTGTATGTATGTACAGTATGTGTGTGTGTACGTGTGTGTATGTATGTATGTACAGTATGTGTGTATGTCCGGGATAGGCATCCGCACCGTCGCAGCTACAGCCACAAAATTTGGCACAGTCACACGTCTGGACCCCGAGAGCGTCCTAAGCTGTGTTGTGAGGCGAAAATTTAACCCCGCGCGTTCCAATTCACCAAACAATTTTGCCCCTATCTACATACTGGGGAAACAGTGGGTGCGTATCAAGCCCCGCCCCTCATTATGATGTCACAATGGTTGCCATGGCGACCTGATCATAGGTTGCAAGCCCCGCCGCTCACTATGATGTCATAATGGTTGACTATGGGATGGAGGATATGTATGATGGGTATACGGGCACGGGACTATGAGATGACGGATGTGTGATGGGTATATGGGCATGGGACTATGGGATGGAGGATGTGTGATGGGTATATGGGCACTCGACTATGGGATGGAGGATATGTATGATGGGTATATGGGCACGGGACTATGGGATGGAGGATGTATGATGGGTATATGGGCACTCGACTATGGGATGGAGGATATGTATGATGGGTATATGGGCACGGGACTATGGGATGGAGGATGTGTGATGGGTATATGGGCACTCGACTATGGGATGGAGGATATGTATGACAGGTTTATGGGCATGGGACTATGGGATGGAGGATGTATGATGGGTATATGGGCACTCGACTATGGGATGGCGGATATGTATGATGGGTATATGGGCACGGGACTATGGGATGGAGGATGTGTGATGGGTATATGGGCATGGGACTATGAGATGAAGGATGTGTGATGGGTATATGGGCACTCGACTATGGGATGGCAAATATGTATGATGGGTATATGGGCACTGGACTATGGGATGGAGGATATGTATGATGGGTATATGGGCATAGGACTATGGGATGGAGGATATGTATGATGGGTATATGGGCACGGGACTATGGGATGGAAGATGTATGATGGGTATATGGGCACGGGACTATGGGATGGAGGATATGTATGATAGGTATATGGGCACTGGACTATGGGATGGAGGATATGTATGATGGGTATATGGGCACTGGACTATGGGATGGAGGATATGTATGATGGGTATATGGGCATAGGACTATGGGATGGAGGATATGTATGATGGGTATATGGGCACGGGACTATGGGATGGAAGATGTATGATGGGTATATGGGCACGGGACTATGGGATGGAGGATATGTATGATAGGTATATGGGCACTGGACTATGGGATGGAGGATAGGTATGTTGGGTATATGGGCACGGGACTATGAGATGAAGGATGTGTGATGGGTATATGGGCACAGGACTATGGGATGGAGGATATGTATGATGGGTATATGGGCATGGGACTAGGGGATGGAGGATATGTATGATGGGTATATGGGCACGGGACTATGGGATGGAGGATATGTATGATGGGTATATGGGCACGGGACTATGGGATGGAAGATGTATGATGGGTATATGGGCACGGGACTATGGGATGGAGAATATGTATGATAGGTATATGGGCACTGGACTATGGGATGGAGGATAGGTATGTTGGGTATATGGGCACGGGACTATGAGATGAAGGATGTGTGATGGGTATATGGGCACAGGACTATGGGATGGAGGATATGTATGATGGGTATATGGGCACGGGACTAGGGGATGGAGGATATGTATGATGGGTATATGGGCACGGGACTATGGGATGGAAGATGTATGATGGGTATATGGGCACGGGACTATGGGATGGAGAATATGTATGATAGGTATATGGGCACTCGACTATGGGATGGAGGATAGGTATGTTGGGTATATGGGCACGGGACTATGAGATGAAGTATGTGTGATGGGTATATGGGCACAGGACTATGGGATGGAGGATAGGTATGTTGGGTATATGGGCACGGGACTATGAGATGAAGGATGTGTGATGGGTATATGGGCACAGGACTATGGGATGGAGGATATGTATGATGGGTATATGGGCATGGGACTAGGGGATGGAGGATATGTATGATGGGTATATGGGCACGGGACTATGGGATGGAGGATATGTATGATGGGTATATGGGCACGGGACTATGGGATGGAAGATGTATGATGGGTATATGGGCACGGGACTATGGGATGGAGAATATGTATGATAGGTATATGGGCACTCGACTATGGGATGGAGGATAGGTATGTTGGGTATATGGGCACGGGACTATGAGATGAAGTATGTGTGATGGGTATATGGGCACAGGACTATGGGATGGAGGATATGTATGATGGGTATATGGGCATGGGACTAGGGGATGGAGGATACGTATGATGGGTATATGGGCACTCGACTATGGGATGGAGGATGTGTGATGGGTATATGGGCACTGGACTATGAGATGAAGGATGTATGATGGGTATATGGGCACAGGACTATGGGATGGAGGATATGTATGATGGGTATATGGGCATGGGACTAGGGGATGGAGGATACGTATGATGGGTATATGGGCACTCGACTATGGGATGGAGGATGTGTGATGGGTATAAGGGCATGGGACTGTGGGATGGAGGATAATTATAATTTGTTATAACTATCCACAGTTAGTTACTATGCCCGGGCAGCGCCGGGCTCTTCAGCTAGTTGCCTAGCTGATATGAGTCCCAGTCTTGTTAAGTACTTGAAGATTTTCTTCTGAAGTTCCTGGATTCGGTAGTTATTATAATCATGCTGCCGGCTTTCCCAGACTCCTGAATTTCCAGTCTGCACAGTTATAAGGAATCCCATCCCCCTTCTTAACATCTCTGTGCAATTAAACAGGGATCTAGAGAAGTGACCATTGGTGTCAGAGACTTAACCACAACCATACTACTTGTCACTCAGCTTTCCCAGATCCTGATAATAAATAAGAAGCGGTTAAATTCCAGGAAGGAGAGGGCGACTCAAGAACTGCTAGGTCCTGGACTTGGAAGCAGTGACCGGCGCTGCCCAGGCTGTTGCCCTCTGCCCCAGGGGGTCGGTACAGAGCTGGAAGCAAAGCCTGCTATTGTTATTATAAGGAAAGCTGGAAACACCTGGAGGCTCAGGACCACAAGATGGCGCAACTTCCAAAATAAAAGTGATTCCAAAAAACACACCAAACACCAACAGTCTAGAGCTGCGGCTTCACTGTCCGTGGGAGAAGGACGTGGAGCGCCCACTGCATGTGACATGGATGTCAGAGTATGTGCAGACGATCAGAGACTGGCAGCGCTTTGGATGCAGCACATGTCCGCTGCCGTCTACTGAACGCAGGTGAATCAGTGTATTTAAAAGCCTGACCATGTGCACAGTACGTATATGAGCAGGAGTCAGAAAGGTGAACATATAAGCCAGCGTCCACAGCGTGTCCACAGCGGACATTACCTTTCTGAATCCTGCTCATATCGGTACCATACACATGATCTGATGATCAGGCTTTTAAATATGTCGGTTAGGGACTGCTCTGACGTTGTGGCGGCGGCTTAGTATAGATTTTTTGCAAAAAAACGTATCAACTAAATACCCCATTTTGTTATCATCTTTTTACTAGCACTTGCTGTTTACTGTTACTTTATTACAAACAGAGTATTTTTATACGTTTGTTATTCTGTGTTTCAGTCTTTTGGTGGCGTGCACACTGTCCCACAGACTCGTTCGCTGCGTGCACACTGTCCCACAGACTCGTTCGCTGCGTGCACCCTGTCCCACAGACTCGTTCGCTGCGTGCACCCTGTCCCACAGACTCGTTCGCTGCGTGCACCCTGTCCCACAGACTCGTTCGCTGCGTGCACCCTGTCCCACAGACTCGTTCGCTGCGTGCACCCTGTCCCACAGACTCGTTCGCTGCGTGCACCCTGTCCCACAGACTCGTTCGCTGCGTGCACCCTGTCCCACAGACTCGTTCGCTGCGTGCACGCTGTCCCACAGACTCGTTCGCTGCGTGCACCCTGTCCCACAGACTCGTTCGCTGCGTGCACGCTGTCCCACAGACTCGTTCGCTGCGTGCACCCTGTCCCACAGACTCGTTCGCTGCGTGCACGCTGTCCCACAGACTCGTCCGCTGCGTGCACGCTGTCCCACAGACTCGTCCGCTGCGTGCACGCTGTCCCACAGACTCGTCCGCTGCGTGCACGCTGTCCCACAGACTCGTCCGCTGCGTGCACGCTGTCCCACAGACTCGTCCGCTGCGTGCACGCTGTCCCACAGACTCGTCCGCTGCGTGCACGCTGTCCCACAGACTCGTCCGCTGCGTGCACGCTGTCCCACAGACTCGTCCGCTGCGTGCACGCTGTCCCACAGACTCGTCCGCTGCGTGCACGCTGTCCCACAGACTCGTCCGCTGCGTGCACGCTGTCCCACAGACTCGTCCGCTGCGTGCACGCTGTCCCACAGACTCGTCCGCTGCGTGCACCCTGTCCCACAGACTCGTCCGCTGCGTGCACGCTGTCCCACAGACTCGTCCGCTGCGTGCACGCTGTCCCACAGACTCGTCCGCTGCGTGCACGCTGTCCCACAGACTCGTCCGCTGCGTGCACGCTGTCCCACAGACTCGTCCGCTGCGTGCACACTGTCCCACAGACTCGTCCGCTGCGTGCACGCTGTCCCACAGACTCGTCCGCTGCGTGCACGCTGTCCCACAGACTCGTCCGCTGCGTGCACGCTGTCCCACAGACTCGTCCGCTGCGTGCACGCTGTCCCACAGACTCGTCCGCTGCGTGCACGCTGTCCCACAGACTCGTCCGCTGCGTGCACGCTGTCCCACAGACTCGTCCGCTGCGTGCACGCTGTCCCACAGACTCGTCCGCTGCGTGCACGCTGTCCCACAGACTCGTTCGCTGCGTGCACGCTGTCCCACAGACTCGTCCGCTGCGTGCACGCTGTCCCACAGACTCGTTCGCTGCGTGCACGCTGTCCCACAGACTCGTTCGCTGCGTGCACGCTGTCCCACAGACTCGTCCGCTGCGTGCACGCTGTCCCACAGACTCGTTCGCTGCGTGCACGCTGTCCCACAGACTCGTTCGCTGCGTGCACACTGTCCCACAGACTCGTTCGCTGCGTGCACGCTGTCCCACAGACTCGTTCGCTGCGTGCACGCTGTCCCACAGACTCGTTCGCTGCGTGCATGGCCCATGTGTTTATATTGAAACGATGAATAACAGAAACGTTGGACTGGACTGCTATCACCTACAATAACTCTACCATGACATGGCTGACAACAGCGAGCAATAGATTGCGTTCTGTCATACACTAAGCCTCTTCCCAGTTTGCAATGGCTGATAACAGAGGACAATGGTCCACACATGGTGAGTTCTGAGTCTGTCCAGGTGTATTGTCCCTTCACCAGGGATGGTTTAGTTCAGTCTGGACATCATCATCAGTCTGAGGAATGGACCTGTCAATCACCAGATCCCTGAGCAGCGGCAGTGACAGCAGCTGATGAGGGGCTGTGTGCAGTGCAGGAGGGTCAGCAGCTGGACAGAGCACACTGGCGGCAGCTCCTCCAGCCCGGTACACACCTGTGCTCAGCACAATGCACAGGAGCAGAGCTGGAGGGGTGGGCATGCATTGCTCTGCAGCCCCTTCTCCTGCTCATCACATGCACACAACTGCAGCAGAATCCCCGCGCACTGATCTGCAGAGCCTGTGCCCAGCCTGCTGCTCTGCACCAGTGTCCTCCGCTCACACCGGCAGGGGAACGGCTCCTACCTTTAGCAGACATGTCGGGTCTGGATGTGCGGAGCCTCCGCTGCTGCTGGATGGTGCACGCACCGCCGGGATCCCCAGCACTGAGGGTGGGTCTGCCCAGCCTGTCTCCTCCTGTGCCTAATGTGACACTGAACCGGGAGGAGGAGGCCTGGAGGAGGAGGAGGAAGGCGAGAGCCGCCGCCAGAGAGACACCGCGTAGTATCTGCCCCATGGATACAATGTATCACTGCAGCTGTCAATCATCGCGGGCTCCAGACACCGAGACCCACTGCACCACCTCACCGGCTGAGATACACCTCCACACTTCACCACCTCACGGCTGAGATACACCTCTACACTGCACCACCTCACTGGCTGAGACACACCTCCACGCTGCACCACCTCACGGCTGAGATACACCTCCACACTGCACCACCTCACTGGCTGAGATACACCTCTACACTGCACCACCTCACTGGCTGAGATACACCTCTACACTGCACCACCTCACTGGCTGAGATACACCTCTACACTGCACCACCTCACTGGCTGAGATACACCTCCACACTGCACCACGTCACGGCTGAGATACACCTCCACACTGCACCATCTCACTGGCTGAGATACACCTCTACACTGCACCACCTCACGGCTGAGATACACCTCCACACTGCACCATCTCACTGGCTGAGATACACCTCCACACTGCACCACCTCACGGCTGAGATACACCTCCACACTGCACCATCTCACTGGCTGAGATACACCTCCACACTGCACCACCTCACGGCTGAGATACACCTCCACACTGCACCACCTCACGGCTGAGATACACCTCCACACTGCACCATCTCACTGGCTGAGATACACCTCCACACTGCATCACCTCACTGGCTGAGATACACCTCTACACTGCACCACCTCACTGGCTGAGATACACCTCTACACTGCACCACCTCACTGGCTGAGATACACCTCCACACTGCACCACCTCACGGCTGAGATACACCTCCACACTGCACCATCTCACTGGCTGAGATACACCTCCACACTGCACCACCTCACGGCTGAGATACACCTCCACACTGCACCATCTCACTGGCTGAGATACACCTCCACACTGCATCACCTCACTGGCTGAGACACACCTCCACACTGCACCATCTCACTGGCTGAGATACACCTCTACACTGCACCACCTCACTGGCTGAGATACACCTCTACACTGCACCACCTCACTGGCTGAGATACACCTCCACACTGCACCACCTCACTGGCTGAGATACACCTCCACACTGCACCATCTCACTGGCTGAGATACACCTCCACACTGCACCACCTCACGGCTGAGATACACCTCCACACTGCACCATCTCACTGGCTGAGATACACCTCCACACTGCATCACCTCACTGGCTGAGACACACCTCCACACTGCACCATCTCACTGGCTGAGATACACCTCTACACTGCACCACCTCACTGGCTGAGATACACCTCTACACTGCACCACCTCACTGGCTGAGACACACCTCCACACTGCACCACCTCACTGGCTGAGACACACCTCCACACTGCAACACCTCACTGGCTGAGATACACCTCTACACTGCACCACCTCACTGGCTGAGATACACCTCCACACTGCACCACCTCACTGGCTGAGACACACCTCCACACTGCAACACCTCACCGGCTGAGATACACCTCCACACTGCACCACCTCACCGGCTGAGATACACCTCCACACTGCACCACCTCACTGGCTGAGATACACCTCTACACTGCACCACCTCACTGGCTGAGATACACCTCCACACTGCACCACCTCACGGCTGAGATACACCTCCACACTGCATCACCTCACTGGCTGAGATACACCTCTACACTGCACCACCTCACTGGCTGAGATACACCTCCACACTGCACCACCTCACTGGCTGAGACACACCTCCACACTGCAACACCTCACCGGCTGAGATACACCTCCACACTGCAACACCTCACTGGCTGAGATACACCTCCACACTGCAACACCTCACCGGCTGAGATACACCTCCACACTGCACCACCTCACCGGCTGAGACACACCTCCATACTGCACCACCTCATCGGCTGAGATACACCTCCACACTGCACCACCTCACAGGCTGAGATACACCTCCACACTGCACCACCTCACCGGCTGAGATACACCTCAACACTGCACCACCTCACCGGCTGAGATACACCTCCACGCTGCACCACCTCACCAGCTGAGATACACCTCTACGCTGCACCACCTCACTGGCTGAGACACACCTTTTCGCTGCATCACCTCACTGGCTGAGATACACCTCTACACTGCACCACCTCACAGGCTGAGACACACCTCCACACTGCACCATCTCACTGGCTGAGATACACCTCCACACTGCACCACCTCACTGGCTGAGATACACCTCCACACTGCACCACCTCACTGGCTGAGATACACCTCCACACTGCACCACCTCACTGGCTGAGATACACCTCCACACTGCACCACCTCACTGGCTGAGATACACCTCTACACTGCACCACCTCACTGGCTGAGATACACCTCTACACTGCACAACCTCACTGGCTGAGATACACCTCTACACTGCACAACCTCACAGGCTGAGACACACCTCCACACTGCACCACCTCACAGGCTGAGATACACCTCTACACTGCACCACCTCACTGGCTGAGATACACCTCCACACTGCACCACCTCACTGGCTGAGATACACCTCTACACTGCACCACCTCACTGGCTGAGATACACCTCTACACTGCACAACCTCACTGGCTGAGATACACCTCTACACTGCACAACCTCACAGGCTGAGACACACCTCCACACTGCACCACCTTACTGGCTGAGATAAACCTTTACACTGCACCACCTCACTGGCTGAGATACACCTCTATACTGCACCACCTCACTGGCTGAGATACACCTCTATACTGCACCACCTCACTGGCTGAGATACACCTCTACAATGCACCACCTCACAGGCTGAGACACACCTCCACACTGCACCACCTCACTGGCTGAGATACACCTCTACACTGCACCACCTCACTGGCTGAGACACACCTTTTCACTGCATCACCACACTGGCTGAGATACACCTCCACTGGCTGAGAGACCTCTACACTGCACCACCTCACTGGCTGAGATGCACCTCCATGCTGCACCACATCACTGGCTGAGATACACCTCTACACTGCACCACCTCACTTGCTGAGATACACTTCTACACTGCACCACCTCAATGGCTGAGATACACCTCCACACTGCACCACCTTACTGGCTGAGATACACCTCCACACTGCACCACCTCACTGGCTGAGATACACCTCCACACTGCACCACCTCACAGGCTGAGATACACCTCCACACTGCACCACCATCTTACTGGCTGAGATAAACCTTTACACTGCACCACCTCACTGGCTGAGATACACCTCTATACTGCACCACCTCACTGGCTGAGATACACCTCTATACTGCACCACCTCACTGGCTGAGATACACCTCTACACTGCACCACCTCACAGGCTGAGACACACCTCCATGCTGCACCACATCACTGGCTGAGGTACACCTCTACACTGCACCACCTCACTTGCTGAGATACACTTCTACACTGCACCACCTCACTGGCTGAGATACACCTCCACACTGCACCACCTCACCGGCTGAGACACACCTCCACGCTGCACCACCTCACTGGCTGAGACACACCTTTTCACTGCATCACCTCACTGGCTGAGATACACCTCTACACTGCACCACCTCACAGGCTGAGACACACCTCCACACTGCACCATCTCACTGGCTGAGATACACCTCCACACTGCACCACCTCACTGGCTGAGATACACCTCCACACTGCACCACCTCACTGGCTGAGATACACCTCCACACTGCACCACCTCACTGGCTGAGATACACCTCTACACTGCACCACCTCACAGGCTGAGACACACCTCCACACTGCACCACCTTACTGGCTGAGATAAACCTTTACACTGCACCACCTCACTGGCTGAGATACACCTCTATACTGCACCACCTCACTGGCTGAGATACACCTCTATACTGCACCACCTCACTGGCTGAGATACACCTCTACAATGCACCACCTCACAGGCTGAGACACACCTCCACACTGCACCACCTCACTGGCTGAGATACACCTCTACACTGCACCACCTCACTGGCTGAGACACACCTTTTCACTGCATCACCACACTGGCTGAGATACACCTCCACTGGCTGAGAGACCTCTACACTGCACCACCTCACTGGCTGAGATGCACCTCCATGCTGCACCACATCACTGGCTGAGATACACCTCTACACTGCACCACCTCACTTGCTGAGATACACTTCTACACTGCACCACCTCAATGGCTGAGATACACCTCCACACTGCACCACCTTACTGGCTGAGATACACCTCCACACTGCACCACCTCACTGGCTGAGATACACCTCCACACTGCACCACCTCACAGGCTGAGATACACCTCCACACTGCACCACCATCTTACTGGCTGAGATAAACCTTTACACTGCACCACCTCACTGGCTGAGATACACCTCTATACTGCACCACCTCACTGGCTGAGATACACCTCTATACTGCACCACCTCACTGGCTGAGATACACCTCTACACTGCACCACCTCACAGGCTGAGACACACCTCCATGCTGCACCACATCACTGGCTGAGGTACACCTCTACACTGCACCACCTCACTTGCTGAGATACACTTCTACACTGCACCACCTCACTGGCTGAGATACACCTCCACACTGCACCACCTCACCGGCTGAGACACACCTCCACGCTGCACCACCTCACTGGCTGAGACACACCTTTTCACTGCATCACCTCACTGGCTGAGATACACCTCTACACTGCACCACCTCACAGGCTGAGACACACCTCCACACTGCACCATCTCACTGGCTGAGATACACCTCCACACTGCACCACCTCACTGGCTGAGATACACCTCCACACTGCACCACCTCACTGGCTGAGATACACCTCCACACTGCACCACCTCACTGGCTGAGATACACCTCTACACTGCACAACCTCACAGGCTGAGACACACCTCCACACTGCACCACCTCACAGGCTGAGATACACCTCCACACTGCACCACCTCACTGGCTGAGATACACCTCTACACTGCACCACCTCACTGGCTGAGATACACCTCTACACTGCACAACCTCACTGGCTGAGATACACCTCTACACTGCACAACCTCACAGGCTGAGACACACCTCCACACTGCACCACCTTACTGGCTGAGATAAACCTTTACACTGCACCACCTCACTGGCTGAGATACACCTCTATACTGCACCACCTCACTGGCTGAGATACACCTCTATACTGCACCACCTCACTGGCTGAGATACACCTCTACACTGCACCACCTCACAGGCTGAGACACACCTACACACTGCACCACCTCACTGGCTGAGATACACCTCTACACTGCACCACCTCACTGGCTGAGACACACCATTTCACTGCATCACCTCACTGGCTGAGATACACCTCCACTGGCTGAGAGACCTCTACACTGCACCACCTCACTGGCTGAGATGCACCTCCATGCTGCACCACATCACTGGCTGAGATACACCTCTACACTGCACCACCTCACTTGCTGAGATACACTTCTACACTGCACCACCTCAATGGCTGAGATACACCTCTACACTGCACCACCTCACTGCCTGAGATACACCTCTACACTGCAACACCTCTACACTGCACCACCTCACTGGCTGAGATACACCTCTACACTGCACCACCTCACTGGCTGAGATACACCTCTACACTGCACCACCTCAATGGCTGAGATACACCTCCACACTGTACCACCTCACTGGCTGAGATACACCTCCACACTGCACCACCTCACCGGCTGAGATACACCTCCACACTGCACCACCTCACTGGCTGAGATACACCTCCACACTGCACCACCTCACCGGCTGAGATACACCTCCACACTGCACCACCTCACTGGCTGAGATACACCTCCACACTGCACCACCTCACTGGCTGAGATACACCTCCACACTGCACCACCTCACTGGCTGAGATACACCTCCACACTGCACCACCTCACTGGCTGAGATACACCTCCACACTGCACCACCTCACTGGCTGAGATACACCTCCACACTGCACCACCTCACTGCCTGAGATAAACCTCCACACTGCACCACCTCACTGGCTGAGATACACCTCCACACTGCACCACCTCACTGGCAGAGATACACCTCCACACTGCACCACTTCACTGGCTGAGATACACCTCCACACTGCACCACCTCACCGGCTGAGATACACCTCCACGCTGCACCACCTCACTGGCTGAGATACACCTCCACACTGCATCACCTCACTGGCTGAGATACACCTCCACACTGCACCACTTCACTGGCTGAGATACACCTCCACACTGCACCACCTCACTGGCTGAGATACACCTCCACACTGCATCACCTCACTGGCTGAGATACAACTCCACACTGCACCACCTCACTGGCTGAGATACACCTCCACACTGCATCACCTCACTGGCTGAGATACAACTCCACACTGCACCACCTCACTGGCTGAGATACACCTCCACACTGCATCACCTCACTGGATGAGATACACCTCCACACTGCACCACCTCACTGGCTGAGATACACCTCCACATTACACCACCTCACTGGCTGAGATACACCTCCACACTGAATCACCTCACTGGCTGAGATACACCTCCACGCTGCACCACCTCACTGGCTGAGATACACCTCCACGCTGCACCACTTCACAGGCTGAGATACACCTCCACACTGCACCACCATCTTACTGGCTGAGATAAACCTTTACACTGCACCACCTCACTGGCTGAGATACACCTCTATACTGCACCACCTCACTGGCTGAGATACACCTCTATACTGCACCACCTCACTGGCTGAGATACACCTCTACACTGCACCACCTCACAGGCTGAGACACACCTCCATGCTGCACCACATCACTGGCTGAGGTACACCTCTACACTGCACCACCTCACTTGCTGAGATACACTTCTACACTGCACCACCTCACTGGCTGAGATACACCTCCACACTGCACCACCTCACCGGCTGAGACACACCTCCACGCTGCACCACCTCACTGGCTGAGACACACCTTTTCACTGCATCACCTCACTGGCTGAGATACACCTCCACTGGCTGAGAGACCTCTACACTGCACCACCTCACTGGCTGAGATGCACCTCCATGCTGCACCACATCACTGGCTGAGATACACCTCTACACTGCACCACCTCACTTGCTGAGATACACTTCTACACTGCACCACCTCAATGGCTGAGATACACCTCTACACTGCACCACCTCACTGCCTGAGATACACCTCTACACTGCAACACCTCTACACTGCAACACCTCACAGGCTGAGACACCTCTATACTGCACCACCTCACTGGCTGAGATACACCTCTACACTGCACCACCTCAATGGCTGAGATACACCTCCACACTGTACCACCTCACTGGCTGAGATACACCTCCACACTGCACCACCTCACCGGCTGAGATACACCTCCACACTGCACCACCTCACTGGCTGAGATACACCTCCACACTGCACCACCTCACCGGCTGAGATACACCTCCACACTGCACCACCTCACTGGCTGAGATACACCTCCACACTGCACCACCTCACTGGCTGAGATACACCTCCACACTGCACCACCTCACTGGCTGAGATACACCTCCACACTGCACCACCTCACTGGCTGAGATACACCTCCACACTGCACCACCTCACTGGCTGAGATACACCTCCACACTGCACCACCTCACTGCCTGAGATAAACCTCCACACTGCACCACCTCACTGGCTGAGATACACCTCCACACTGCACCACCTCACTGGCTGAGATACACCTCCACACTGCACCACCTCACTGGCTGAGATACACCTCTACACTGCACAACCTCACAGGCTGAGACACACCTCCACACTGCACCACCTCACAGGCTGAGATACACCTCCACACTGCACCACCTCACTGGCTGAGATACACCTCTACACTGCACCACCTCACTGGCTGAGATACACCTCTACACTGCACAACCTCACTGGCTGAGATACACCTCTACACTGCACAACCTCACAGGCTGAGACACACCTCCACACTGCACCACCTTACTGGCTGAGATAAACCTTTACACTGCACCACCTCACTGGCTGAGATACACCTCTATACTGCACCACCTCACTGGCTGAGATACACCTCTATACTGCACCACCTCACTGGCTGAGATACACCTCTACACTGCACCACCTCACAGGCTGAGACACACCTACACACTGCACCACCTCACTGGCTGAGATACACCTCTACACTGCACCACCTCACTGGCTGAGACACACCTTTTCACTGCATCACCTCACTGGCTGAGATACACCTCCACTGGCTGAGAGACCTCTACACTGCACCACCTCACTGGCTGAGATGCACCTCCATGCTGCACCACATCACTGGCTGAGATACACCTCTACACTGCACCACCTCACTTGCTGAGATACACTTCTACACTGCACCACCTCAATGGCTGAGATACACCTCTACACTGCACCACCTCACTGCCTGAGATACACCTCTACACTGCAACACCTCTACACTGCAACACCTCACAGGCTGAGACACCTCTATACTGCACCACCTCACTGGCTGAGATACACCTCTACACTGCACCACCTCAATGGCTGAGATACACCTCCACACTGTACCACCTCACTGGCTGAGATACACCTCCACACTGCACCACCTCACCGGCTGAGATACACCTCCACACTGCACCACCTCACTGGCTGAGATACACCTCCACACTGCACCACCTCACCGGCTGAGATACACCTCCACACTGCACCACCTCACTGGCTGAGATACACCTCCACACTGCACCACCTCACTGGCTGAGATACACCTCCACACTGCACCACCTCACTGGCTGAGATACACCTCCACACTGCACCACCTCACTGGCTGAGATACACCTCCACACTGCACCACCTCACTGGCTGAGATACACCTCCACACTGCACCACCTCACTGCCTGAGATAAACCTCCACACTGCACCACCTCACTGGCTGAGATACACCTCCACACTGCACCACCTCACTGGCAGAGATACACCTCCACACTGCACCACTTCACTGGCTGAGATACACCTCCACACTGCACCACCTCACCGGCTGAGATACACCTCCACGCTGCACCACCTCACTGGCTGAGATACACCTCCACACTGCATCACCTCACTGGCTGAGATACACCTCCACACTGCACCACTTCACTGGCTGAGATACACCTCCACACTGCACCACCTCACTGGCTGAGATACACCTCCACACTGCATCACCTCACTGGCTGAGATACAACTCCACACTGCACCACCTCACTGGCTGAGATACACCTCCACACTGCATCACCTCACTGGCTGAGATACAACTCCACACTGCACCACCTCACTGGCTGAGATACACCTCCACACTGCATCACCTCACTGGATGAGATACACCTCCACACTGCACCACCTCACTGGCTGAGATACACCTCCACGCTGCACCACTTCACAGGCTGAGATACACCTCCACACTGCACCACCATCTTACTGGCTGAGATAAACCTTTACACTGCACCACCTCACTGGCTGAGATACACCTCTATACTGCACCACCTCACTGGCTGAGATACACCTCTATACTGCACCACCTCACTGGCTGAGATACACCTCTACACTGCACCACCTCACAGGCTGAGACACACCTCCATGCTGCACCACATCACTGGCTGAGGTACACCTCTACACTGCACCACCTCACTTGCTGAGATACACTTCTACACTGCACCACCTCACTGGCTGAGATACACCTCCACACTGCACCACCTCACCGGCTGAGACACACCTCCACGCTGCACCACCTCACTGGCTGAGACACACCTTTTCACTGCATCACCTCACTGGCTGAGATACACCTCTACACTGCACCACCTCACAGGCTGAGACACACCTCCACACTGCACCATCTCACTGGCTGAGATACACCTCCACACTGCACCACCTCACTGGCTGAGATACACCTCCACACTGCACCACCTCACTGGCTGAGATACACCTCCACACTGCACCACCTCACTGGCTGAGATACACCTCTACACTGCACCACCTCACTGGCTGAGATACACCTCTACACTGCACAACCTCACTGGCTGAGATACACCTCTACACTGCACAACCTCACAGGCTGAGACACACCTCCACACTGCACCACCTTACTGGCTGAGATAAACCTTTACACTGCACCACCTCACTGGCTGAGATACACCTCTATACTGCACCACCTCACTGGCTGAGATACACCTCTATACTGCACCACCTCACTGGCTGAGATACACCTCTACACTGCACCACCTCACAGGCTGAGACACACCTACACACTGCACCACCTCACTGGCTGAGATACACCTCTACACTGCACCACCTCACTGGCTGAGACACACCTTTTCACTGCATCACCTCACTGGCTGAGATACACCTCCACTGGCTGAGAGACCTCTACACTGCACCACCTCACTGGCTGAGATGCACCTCCATGCTGCACCACATCACTGGCTGAGATACACCTCTACACTGCACCACCTCACTTGCTGAGATACACTTCTACACTGCACCACCTCAATGGCTGAGATACACCTCTACACTGCACCACCTCACTGCCTGAGATACACCTCTACACTGCAACACCTCTACACTGCAACACCTCACAGGCTGAGACACCTCTATACTGCACCACCTCACTGGCTGAGATACACCTCTACACTGCACCACCTCAATGGCTGAGATACACCTCCACACTGCACCACCTCACCGGCTGAGATACACCTCCACACTGCACCACCTCACTGGCTGAGATACACCTCCACACTGCACCACCTCACCGGCTGAGATACACCTCCACACTGCACCACCTCACCGGCTGAGATACACCTCCACACTGCACCACCTCACTGGCTGAGATACACCTCCACACTGCACCACCTCACTGGCTGAGATACACCTCCACACTGCACCACCTCACTGGCTGAGATACACCTCCACACTGCACCACCTCACTGGCTGAGATACACCTCCACACTGCACCACCTCACTGGCTGAGATACACCTCCACACTGCACCACCTCACTGGCTGAGATACACCTCCACACTGCACCACCTCACTGGCTGAGATACACCACACTGCACCACCTCACTGCCTGAGATAAACCTCCACACTGCACCACCTCACTGGCTGAGATACACCTCCACACTGCACCACCTCACTGGCAGAGATACACCTCCACACTGCACCACTTCACTGGCTGAGATACACCTCCACACTGCACCACCTCACCGGCTGAGATACACCTCCACGCTGCACCACCTCACTGGCTGAGATACACCTCCACACTGCATCACCTCACTGGCTGAGATACACCTCCACACTGCACCACTTCACTGGCTGAGATACACCTCCACACTGCACCACCTCACTGGCTGAGATACACCTCCACACTGCATCACCTCACTGGCTGAGATACAACTCCACACTGCACCACCTCACTGGCTGAGATACACCTCCACACTGCATCACCTCACTGGCTGAGATACAACTCCACACTGCACCACCTCACTGGCTGAGATACACCTCCACACTGCATCACCTCACTGGATGAGATACACCTCCACACTGCACCACCTCACTGGCTGAGATACACCTCCACATTACACCACCTCACTGGCTGAGATACACCTCCACACTGAATCACCTCACTGGCTGAGATACACCTCCACGCTGCACCACCTCACTGGCTGAGATACACCTCCACGCTGCACCACTTCACAGGCTGAGATACACCTCCACACTGCACCACCTCACTGGCTGAGATACACCTCTACGCTGCACCACCTCACTGGCTGAGACACACCTTTTCACTGCATCACCTCACTGGCTGATATACACCTCTACACTGCACCACCTCACAGGCTGAGACACACCTCCACACTGCACCATCTCACTGGCTGAGATAAACCTCTACACTGCACCACCTCACTGGCTGAGATACACCTCCACACTGCACCACCTCACTGGCTGAGATACACCTCTACACTGCACAACCTCACTGGCTGAGTTACACCTCTACACTGCACAACCTCACAGGCTGAGACACACCTCCACACTGCACCACCTTACTGGCTGAGATAAACCTTTACACTGCACCACCTCTGGCTGAGATACACCTCTATACTGCACCACCTCACTGGCTGAGATACACCTGTATACTGCACCACCTCACTGGCTGAGATACACCTCTACACTGCACCACCTCACAGGCTGAGACACACCTCCACACTGCACCACCTCACTGGCTGAGATACACCTCTACACTGCACCACCTCACTGGCTGAGACACACCTTTTCACTGCATCACCTCACTGGCTGAGATACACCTCTATACTGCACCACCTCACTGGCTGAGATACACCTCCACACTGCACCACCTCACCGGCTGAGATACACCTCCACACTGCACCACCTCACCGGCTGAGATACACCTCCACACTGCACCACCTCACTGGCTGAGATACACCTCCACACTGCACCACCTCACAGGCTGAGATACACCTCCACACTGCACCACCTCACTGGCTGAGATACACCTCTACGCTGCACCACCTCACTGGCTGAGACACACCTTTTCACTGCATCACCTCACTGGCTGAGATACACCTCTACACTGCACCACCTCACAGGCTGAGACACACCTCCACACTGCACCATCTCACTGGCTGAGATAAACCTCTACACTGCACCACCTCACTGGCTGAGATACACCTCCACACTGCACCACCTCACTGGCTGAGATACACCTCTACACTGCACCACCTCACTGGCTGAGATACACCTCTACACTGCACCACCTCACTGGCTGAGATACACCTCTACACTGCACAACCTCACTGGCTGAGATACACCTCTACACTGCACAACCTCACAGGCTGAGACACACCTCCACAATGCACCATCTTACTGGCTGAGATAAACCTTTACACTGCACCACCTCACTGGCTGAGATACACCTCTATACTGCACCACCTCACTGGCTGAGATACACCTCTATACTGCACCACCTCACTGGCTGAGACACACCTCTACACTGCACCACCTCACAGGCTGAGACACACCTCCACACTGCACCACCTCACTGGCTGAGATACACCTCTACACTGCACCACCTCACTGGCTGAGACACACCTTTTCACTGCATCACCTCACTGGCTGAGATACACCTCCATGCTGCACCACATCACTGGCTGAGATACACCTCTACACTGCACCACCTCACTTGCTGAGATACACTTCTACACTGCACCACCTCACTGGCTGAGACACACCTCTACACTGCACCACCTCACTGGCTGAGATGCACCTCCATGCTGCACCACATCACTGGCTGAGATACACCTCTACACTGCACCACCTCACTTGCTGAGATACACTTCTACACTGCACCACCTCAATGGCTGAGATACACCTCTACACTGCACCACCTCACTGCCTGAGATACACCTCTACACTGCAACACCTCTACACTGCAACACCTCACAGGCTGAGACACCTCTATACTGCACCACCTCACTGGCTGAGATACACCTCTACACTGCACCACCTCAATGGCTGAGATACACCTCTACACTGCACCACCTCACATGCTGAGACACACCTCCACACTGCACCACCTCACTGTCTGAGATACACCTCTACACTGCACCACCTCACAGGCTGAGACACACCTCCACATTGCACCACCTCACTGAGATACACCTCTACACTGCACCACCTCAATGGCTGAGATACACCTCTACACTGCACCACCTCACTGGCTGAGATACACCTCTACACTGCAACACCTCACAGGCTTAGACACTTCTATACTGCACCACCTCACTGTCTGAGAGACACCTCTACACTGCACCACCTCACTGGCTGAGATACACCTCTACACTGCACCACCTCAATGGCTGAGATACACCTCTACAATGCACCACCTCACTGGCTGAGATACACCTCTACACTGCACCACCTCACCGGCTGAGGTACACCTCTACACTGCACCACCTCAATGGCTGAGATACACCTCTACAATGCACCATCTCACTGGCTGAGATACACCTCTACACTGCAACACCTCACAGGCTTAGACACCTCTATACTGCACCACCTCACTGTCTGAGAGACACCTCTACACTGCACCACCTCACTGGCTGAGATACACCTCTACACTGCACCACCTCAATGGCTGAGATACACCTCTACACTGCACCACCTCACAGGCTGAGATACACCTCTACACTGCAACACCTCACAGGCTTAGACACCTCTATACTGCACCACCTCACAGGCTGAGACACACCTCCACACTGCACCACCTCACTGGCTGAGATACA
Organism: Dendrobates tinctorius; assembly: GCF_039654945.1. Classification (NCBI taxonomy): domain Eukaryota; kingdom Metazoa; phylum Chordata; class Amphibia; order Anura; family Dendrobatidae; genus Dendrobates; species Dendrobates tinctorius. The sequence continues at coordinate 3,656,679 of NW_027361903.1, read as the reverse complement.
CCTCTACACTGCACCACCTCACCGGCTGAGATACATCTCTACACTGCACCACCTCACCGGCTGAGATACACCTCTACACTCCACCACCTCACTGGCTGAGATACACCTCCACACTGCACCACCTCACTGGCTGAGATACACCTTCACACTGCATCACCTCACTGGCTGAGACACATCTCCACACTGCACCACCTCACAGGCTGATATACACCTCCACACTGCACCACCTCACTGGCTGAGACACACCTCCACACTGCATCACCTCACAGGCTGAGACACACCTCCACACTGCATCACCTCACAGGCTGAGACACACCTCCACACTGCACCACCTCACTGGCTGAGACACACCTCCACACTGCATCACCTCACAGGCTGAGACACACCTCCACACTGCACCACCTCACAGGCTGAGATACACCTCCACACTGCACCACCTCACTGGCTGAGATACACCTCCACACTGCACCACCTCACTGGCTGAGATACACCTCTACACTGCACCACCTCACTGGCTGAGACACACCTTTTCACTGCATCACCTCACTGGCTGAGATACACCTCTACACTGCACCACCTCACAGGCTGAGACACACATCCACACTGCACCATCTCACTGGCTGAGATAAACCTCTACACTGCACCACCTCACTGGCTGAGATACACCTCTACACTGCACCACCTCACTGGCTGAGATACACCTCTACACTGCACCACCTCACAGGCTGAGACACACCTCCACACTGCACCACCTTACTGGCTGAGATAAACCTTTACACTGCACCACCTCACTGGCTGAGATACACCTCTATGCTGCACCACCTCACTGGCTGAGATACACCTCTATACTGCACCACCTCACTGGCTGAGATACACCTCTACACTGCACCACCTCACAGGCTGAGACATACCTCCACACTGCACCACCTCACTGGCTGAGATACACCTCTACACTGCATCACCTCACTGGCTGAGATACACCTCCACTGGCTGAGAGACCTCTACACTGCACCACCTCACTGGCTGAGATGCACCTCCATGCTGCACCACATCACTGGCTGAGATACACCTCTACACTGCACCACCTCACTTGCTGAGATACACTTCTACACTGCACCACCTCAATGGCTGAGATACACCTCTAAACTGCACCACCTCACTGCCTGAGATACACCTCTACACTGCAACACCTCTACACTGCAACACCTCACAGGCTGAGACACCTCTATACTGCACCACCTCACTGTCTGAGAGACACCTCTACACTGCACCACCTCACATGCTGAGACACATCTCCACACTGCACCACCTCACTGAGATACACCTCTACACTGCACCACCTCAATGGCTGAGATACACCTCTACACTGCACCACCTCACTGGCTGAGATACACCTCTACACTGCAACACCTCACAGGCTGAGACATACCTCCACACTGCACCACCTCACCGGCTGAGATACACCTCTACACTGCACCACCTCAATGGCTGAGATACATCTCTACAAGGCACCACCTCACTGGCTGAGATACACCTCTACACTGCACCACCTCACCGGCTGAGATACACCTCTACACTGCACCACCTCACTGGCTGAGATACACCTCTACACTGCACCACCTCACCGGCTGAGATACACCTCTACACTGCACCACCTCAATGGCTGAAATACACCTCTACAATGCACCACCTCACTGGCTGAGATACACCTCTACACTGCAACACCTCACAGGCTTAGACACCTCTATACTGCACCACCTCACTGTCTGAGAGACACCTCTACACTGCACCACCTCACTGGCTGAGATACACCTCTACACTGCACCACCTCACAGGCTGAGATACACCTCTACACTGCAACACCTCACAGGCTTAGACACCTCTATACTGCACCACCTCACAGGCTGAGACACACCTCCACACTGCACCACCTCACTGGCAGAGATACACCTCTACACTGCACCACCTCACCGGCTGAGATACACCTCTACACTGCATCACCTCACTGGCTGAGATACACCTCTACACTGCATCACCTCACTGGCTGAGATACGCGTCTACACTGCACTACGTCACAGGCCAAGATACACCTCTACACTGCACCACCTCACTGGCTGAGACACACCTCTATACTACACCACCTCACTGGCTGAGATACACCTCTTCACTGCAACACCTCACAGGCTGACACACACCTCTATACTCCACCACCTCACTGGCTGAGATACACCTCTACACTGCAACACCTCACAGGCTGTGACTCACCTCTACACTGCACCACTTCACAGGCTGAGACACACCTCTATACTGCACCACGTCACCGGCTGAGATACACCTCTACACTGCAACACCTCACAGACTGAGATACACCTCTACACTGCACCACCTCACTGGCTGAGATACACCTCTACACTGCACTACCTCACTGGCTGAGATACATCTCTACACTGCACCACCTCACTGGCTGAGATACATCTCTATACTGCACCACCTCACAGGCTAAGATGCACCTCTACACTGCACCACCTCGCTGGCTGATACACCTCTACACTGCACCACCTCACAGGCTGAGATACACCTCTACACTGCACCACCTCACAGGCTGAGATACACCTCTACACTGCACCAACTCACAGGCTGAGATACAGTCTCGCGCGACCGCTAAGTCATCAGAGGTCATTTGCGCTATGCATCCCTGGGAATGGAAGTTGCTGGCAGCGCCAATGAGGACCGCGAGAACTCCTGGGGCCAACAGAGGGTAAGTATATCCCTATTTTTATTAAATTATTTTTTACATCCTATCTTTTACTGTTGTTACAGCATAGGCAACATCAATAGTAAAAAGTTGGTCACATTTGTCAAGCACTATGCTTGTGTGTGACCACCCTGTCAATCACTGTTCCAAGCGATGCTTCAAATCACTTGGAAAAGTGCTAGCATTCTGCAGGCTAAAAACTCTTTTTTTTGTGGGAAAACGCATGTGAATTCCGCATGCGTTTCACCCGCGGTGGGGAGTTGCGGAAATGCTGCAGACAATTCCGCAGCATCTCTGCAACGTGGGCACATAGCCTTAAAGTGAACCTGTCAGCGGTTTTGGCCGCTAAAAGATGCGGCCGCCGCCTTTCAGGGCTGATATAGAGCATTCCATAATGCTGTAGATAAACCCCCGTTCCGACCTGAAAGATAAGAAAACTAAGTTTTATCATACTCACCGGGGGGGGGGGGGGGGGCGGTCCAGTCCGATGATGGTCGCAGGTCCAGGTCTGGGTCCTCCCATCTTCTTGCGACGCCGTCCTCCTGCTTGATTCATGCCTCCCCGTCATATTAAGTTAAAGGGGCCGAATAATATTGCACGCCACACTTTCCAGTTTTTGAATTTCCACAAAAATTTAAAATAACCAATAAATTTCGTTCAACGTCACAGTTGTGTCCCTCTTGTTGATTCTTCACCAAAAATTTAAAATTTACATTTGGTATCTTTATGTTTGAAGCATGATATGTGGGAAAAGGTTGAAAAGTTTCAGGGGGTCGAATACTTTCGCAAGGCACTGTATACTACGTGGCTGTGCTATATACGACATGGCTGTGTTACATACAGTTGTGGCCAAAAGTATTGACACCCCTGCAATTCTGTCAGATAATACTCAGTTTCTAACTGAAAATGACTGCAAACACAAATTCTTTGGTATTATTATCTTCATTTAATTTGTCTTAAATGAAAAAACACAAAAAGAATTGTCCTAAAGCCAAATTGGATATAATTCCACACCAAACATAAAATAAGAGGGTGGACAAAAGTATTGGCACTGTTTGAAAAATCATGTGATGCTTCTGTAATTTGTGTAGTTAACAGCACCTGTAACTTACCTGTGGCACCTAACAGGTGTTGGCAATAACTAAATCACACTTGCAGCCAGTTGACATAGATTAAAGTTGACTCAACCTCTGTCCTGTGTCCTTGTGTGTACCACATTGAGCATGGAGAAAAGAAAGAAGACCAAAGAACTGTCTGAGGACTTGAGAAACCAAATTGTGAGGAAGCATGAGCAATCCGTGCTTTGGATCATGAGCTGTACCACGCCTTCGCCATACTTTTCTCTTTCCATCAATCTGGTAGAGGTTGATCTTGGTTTCATCTGTCCAAAGAATGTTCTTCCAGACCTGTGCTGGCTTTTTTAGATGTTTTTTTAGCAAAGTCCAGGCTATCCTTTTGATTCTTGATGCTTATGAGTGGATTGCACCGTGCAGTGAACCCTCTGTATTTACTTTCATGCAGTCTTCTCTTTATGGTAGATTTTGATATTGATACGCCTGCCTCCTGGAGAGTGTTGGTCACTTGGTTGGCTGTTGTGAAGGGGTTTCTCTTCACCATGGAGATTATTCTGTGATCATCCACCACTGTTGTCTTCCGTGAGCACCCAGGTCTTTTTGCATTGATGAGTTCACCAGTGCTTTCTTTCTCAGGATGTACCAAACTGTAGAGTTTGCCACTCCTAATGTTGTAGCAATTTCTCGGATGGGTTTTTTCTGTTTTTGCAGCATGGAGAGCTACATTGACCGCATCTTTCCTTCACAGCAAAACCTTCCAAATGCAAACACCACACCTCAAATCAACTCCAGGCCTTTTATCTGCTTAATTGAGAATGATATAACGAAGGGATTGCCCACACCTGTCCATGAAATAGCCTTGGAGTCAATTGTCCAATTACATTTGGTCCCTTTAAAAACAGGGAGGTATATGTTAAGGAGCAGAAACTCCTAAACCCTTCATCCATTTGTAATGTGGATACTGTGAGGTAGCGCTGTCATTCACATAGGGGATCACTCGCTTAGCCACCACAAAACCAGATTCGGCACTGGTTTTCCATAAAACCATTATAGTCCATGCGGTTTATTTATGCAGCATAAACCCAAGCAAGCAACATAAAGTTCATATCAGCATAGCATCCTTGACAGAGCTTCTCTTTGTCCTCCCTGTGGTCACACAGATTGGCATACACAGGCTCTTCAGCCTCATAGTTATCTCACCCACGTCCGGGTTTCCTCATGGCTGTTTCTCCATGCTGCAGACATCCATTCCCTCCTGGGAATCACCAGGCACGTGCAGCCATTACACACAGCCACTCCACATGCTGTTAGCCAGGAGACACATCTCCCAGCGGGACCTTTCACAACGGACCAACCAGGTCCCTATATTCACCACATGTGACCTACCATGGCCACCTTATATGGTCTGTAGCCACGCCCACCGGGTCACATGGCTATGACCTCATCACAGGTCCTTGAATCCTTCACACACACTTTGCAACAGCGTTTTTAAACACACCCCCTGGGTGGGTTTGTAGGTAACTGGGCCTGCCCGTCTCCTCAGCTACCTGGAGACTTCTACCGGACACATTGACACAACACGTCAGCAATATCACTGCTGATCAACACACACATCAGTCTCCATATCAAGGCCACCCACTTTGAGATACATAATGGTCATTCGTGACTATGCCATTGATCCTTTCACCTAGGAAATCCACACAGCGCCCCCTAGCGGACACAGTGGTCACTACACCACAATACCCTCAAATTAAAGCTGAAAGTCTGAACTTCAACTGCATCTGAATTGTTTTGTTTAAAATTCATTGTGGTAATGTCTAGAACCAAAATTAGAAATATGTTGTCTCTGTCCAAATATATATGGGCCTAACTGTATGTACTACATGGGCTGTGTTATATACTACATGGCTGTGCTATATACTATGTGGGCTGTGCTATATACTATGTGGGCTGTGCTATATACTACGTGGCTGTGCTATACACTATGTGGCTGTGCTATATATTACATGGGCTGTGTTATATACTACGTGGGCTGTGTTATATACTATGTGAGCTGTGTTATATACTATTGGGGGTATATTATATTCTATGGGGAGGTAGGCTGTGTTATATACTAATGGGGGGTTACATTTAATTCTATGAGGGGCTACATTATATTATATGGGGAGGTGGGCTGTATTTTATTCTATTCAGGGCTACATTATATTCTATGGGGGGCTGTATTATATTTATTATATTTTATGAAGGGTGTTTGCATCATACTCTATGAGTGGTCTACATTATACTATATGAGGGGGGCTGCATTATATTCTATGGGGGGGTCACATTATACTCTATGGGGTGGTTGCATTATACTCTGTGGGGTGGCTGCATTATACTATATGTGGGCTGCATTATACTGTATCGAGGACTAGAGAAAACAGAAAGCAAAAAACACAAATATCCTGAACTAAAAGTAAAAAATATACTGCAAATAATGCATAAAGGTAATAATAATAAGGGTATTTAGTAAACATAATTTTGATCAAAATAATGTACAAGCCATCCCGCCACGTCACGGCAACCCTTGTGGGACAGTCCCTACTCTAGTATTTAAAACCTTTTCACTTGCCAAGTGGCGTAAATGTGAACAAGGGTCGAGCGGCTGAACCACTAGTAACAGCTTGGGCCAGACTGGATGGCTTTCCCAGCTCAGAAAGAGGGCGGTCACACCCATATATGCACTGAATGCACAATGAAATGAATAAAAAACAAATCTGAACTGAGAAAAGTAAGTTAATGTGTATGCACAATGTACGGTAAGTGCATATTAACACATGGGGTGGTTGCATTATACTCTGTGGGGTGGCTGCATTATGCTCTATGGGGTGGCTGCATTATACTATATGTGGGCTGCATTATCCTGTATCGAGGACTATGGGGAATACATTATACTTTATGAAGAACTATGGGGTGCATTATACTATGGGAAGCGAATTGTACTACATGGATGATTATGGCGGTGCATTACACTATATGGAGCACTATGAGGAGTGTATTATACTATGTGGAGGACTGAGCAGTGTATTTTAATATATGGAGAACTGAGGAGTGTAGTATACTATATGGAGGACTATGGGGCATATTATATTATATGGAGGACTATGGGGTGTGCATTTTACAGTATGGAGGACTGTGGTGCACATTATAATATATGGAGAACTATGGGGTGTATTATAGTAAACAGGCAAAAAGCTGCCTATTCATCGAGTGATTGGATTGTTTATGCCGGAACAAAAATCATTGTTCTCAGCAGCACATCGCCAGTGTAAACTGTAGATGTGCTGCTGATAACAAGATACTGTATGGGGACAGATTGATCTAATAGTGATTGTTCTGTCCTCATTATGCTGTTCCACCTAAAGGGGGTTTTACACATAGAGATATCGCTAGCAATATCGCTAAAGCGTCACCGATTTTGTGATGCAGCAGCGATATTGCTAGCGATATCGCAATGTGTGATACTTACCTCCGACCGGCTCCCCCGCTGTCTGTCGCTGATCGCGCGAGATCGGCCGGGTCCGTTTCTCGTCGGGCGCTTCCTGCTGGCGCCGACGAGCGACGTGTGGACGCGGGCGGGAGGACGTCAGCATTCCTGCGTGTGAAAGGTAAGTAACGACCGCTGCTGCGTCGCTACATCGCTGGTGAGATCTGCTTGTTTGGCAGCTCACTAGCGACCATTTAGCGATGCACCAGCGATCCTGACCGGGTCGTATCGTGGTCGGATCGCTGGTGCATCGCTAAATGTAAAGGGGCCTGTTATGAATGGGTCACCGAGGAGAAAAAAGCAAAACAAGCTAAGCCACAGAAAAACCAGAGTGGTTGGTAACTATGCAGATTGTAGATCCCTGATCTTACCACACAACTAGCAGTAGCCGTGGAGCGTGCCTACGAAGAACCTAGACGCCTTGTCACGGCCGGAGGACTACATAAGCCTAAAGCAAGAAAAGAGGAAACTAACTGCCCCAGAGCAGACCCCAAAGGAATAGATAGCCCCCACACATGTATTGACGGTGAAAGAAGATGAAGGCACAAACACAGGCAGGAAAATAGGCTGAGCAAATGATGGGGCCCAAACTAACTAGACAGGAAAGGAAAGGGAAGACACTGTCTGCAACCTGCAAAAAAACCTACAAAAATAATGTCCAACACTTCTGATAGCAAAATTAACCATGACGTCACTAGACTTCTCCCACTACATCAGCACTCTGAAATATTCTGAGACAGAGCAAAAAGAGACCGAACTAGTAAGGGACAAAAAGCCAATTGGCAAAATACTGATAAATAAGAGTGGAAATTCAGCTCAGCCCCCAGCCGGGGCTGGCAGACCACACAAAAAACTGAATAGACCAACAAAATCAAGTGTGAACATTAGCAGAAAAACTAAGCTTTAGATGACTGGAACAGAGCTGAAAACCAAGAGCTGACAAGCCAGAAGGAATCATCAGCAACTGAATAGGGCTTCGGCTGTCTTAAATCCAATCTGAGAATCCTGAGATCCAATCGTCATCCTCATTCTCAGGTGGCAGATCTCCACCGATCAAACCAGCCGCACCACCTCCCGTCACCACCAGAGGGAGTCCAGAAGGGGAACTCACAACTGGTGAACCAGAGAATGAACTCACAACAGTACCCATCCTTGAGGAGGGGTCACCGAACCCTCATCCACGCCACCAGGCCGATCAGGATGGGCCCGGTGAAAAGCACGAACCAATCTATTGACATGAATATCGGAGGCAGAGACCCAAGAATTATCCTCCTGACCATAATCCTTCCATTTGACCAAATACTGGAGTCTCCGTCTAACCAAATGAGAATCCAATATTTTCTCTACCTCATATTCCACATTGCCTTCGGCCAACACAGGGTCAGGAGGTGCTGCCATAGGAACCACTGGCTCAACAAACCTCTTCAACAGAGATTTGTGAAATACGTTATGGATCTTGAACGTAACTGGAAGAGCCAATCGAAACGAAACAGGATTAAGAATTTCCAAAATCTTATAAGGACCAATAAATCTTGGCTTACATTTAGGAGATGCAACCTTCATAGGAATATTCTTAGACGACAACCAAACCATATCACCCACTTTAAACCGGGGACCAATGGTCCTATGCCGGTTGGAAAATCGCTGGGCCTTTTCCTGAGAGAGTGACAACTTATCCACCACTTGGTCCCATATCTGCTGCATTCTCTTAACCACAGTGTCCACACCAGGGCAGGACGAAGCTTCCACTTGCCCTGAAGAGAATCGAGGATGAAACGCAAAATTACAGAAAAAGGGTGACATCAAAGTGGCAGAACTTGCTCTATTGTTCAGTGCGAATTCGGCCAAGGGCAAAACTGAGACCCAATCATCCTGATCAGCAGATATAAAACATCTCAAATAAGACTCCAAGGTCTGGTTTGTTCTCTCAGTCTGTCCATTGGTCTGGGGATGAAACACAGAGGAGAAGGATAACTGAATTCCCAGATTGGAACAAAAGGCTTTCCAGAATCTGGAAACAAACTGGACTCCTCTGTCAGACACAATGTTCTCAGGAATCCCATGTAACCGAACCACCTGTTGTAAAAACAAGGGCACCAACTCAGCAGAAGATGGCAACTTTGGGAGTGGTACAAGATGGACCATCTTCACAAATCACCCAGATAACAGTCATTCTCTGAGAAACAGGAAGATCAGAAATAAAATCCATTGAGATATAGGTCCATGGCCTCTTGGGCACCGGCAAGGGCATCAGCAACCCACTAGAACGAGAACAGGGTTTAGGACTGTACAAAATTTCTGACGTCACGAGATAAGGCAGGCCACCAAAAGGACCGACTCACCAAATCTCTGATACCAAAAATACCTGGATGACCAGCCAATGCGGAGCAATGGACTTCAGACATCACTCTCTTTCTCCACTGGTCAGGAACATACAATCTTCCGATAGGGCAATGCTCAGGTTTATTCTCCTGAAATTCCTCCAGGGCGCGTCTCAAATCGGACGAAATGGCAGAAAGAACTACCCCCTCACCTAGAATGGTAATAGGCTCGATCACACTAAGAGAATCGGCAAAGAAACTCCTAGAAAGGGCATCTGCCTTAACATTCTTAGTGCCCGGAAGAAAAGAGACCACAAAATTAAAATGCGTGAAAAACATGGCCCATCTAGCCTGTCTAGGATTCAAGCATTTGGCCGACTCCAGATAAATCAGATTCTTTTGATCAGTGAGGACCACAAATTGATGTCTAGCTCCCTCCAACCAATGTCTCCACTCCTCAAATGCCCACTTCATGGCCAACAATTCCCGATTCCCCATGTCATAGTTGCGTTCAGATGGTGAGAACTTTCGAGAAAAGAAGGCACAGGGATTCATCTTAGAAGTCACAGGGTCTTTTTGGGACAAAACAGCTCCTGCACTAATCTCAGAAGCATCTACCTCCACCTGAAATGGAAGTGAGACATCAGGTTGCCGTAAAACTGGAGCTGAAGTAAATCTCTGCTTAAGCTCCTGAAATGATGAGACAGCCTCAGGAGACCAATTCAGCACATCAGCGCCCTTCTTGGTCAGATCAGTCAGTGGTTTGACAATACCAGAAAAATTACCTATAAATTTACAATAGAAATTAGTGAAACCCAAAAACTTCTGGAGGGCCTTCAAAGAAGTAGGCTGAACCCAATCATAAATGGCCTCAACCTTGGCCGGGTCCATTTCAATAGTCGATGGAGATAAGATAAATCCCAAAAATGAAATCCTCTGTACACGAAAGAGGCATTTCGATCCCTTAACAAACAGGGAATTCTCCCTCAAAATTCGGAACACAGTCCGGACGTGTTCCACATGAGAATCCCAATCACTAGAAAAGATCAAAATATCATCCAGATAGATGATCAAAAACATCCACAAAGTCACGGAAAATATCATTCATAAAGGACTGGAAGACAGAAGGGGCATTAGTGAGCCCAAAAGGCATCACCAGGAACTGAAAATGTCCCTCCGGAGTATTAAACGCCGTCTTCCATTCATCCCCATGCCAGATGCGAATAAGATTATACGCCCCCCCTGAGGTCAAGCTTAGTAAACCAGCAGGCACTCTTAGCTCTGGAGAATAAATCAGACATCAGAGGTGTCACGGGGTCCTTCTCTGGTATCACACAATCAACAGAGCAAGCGAAGAGTGAACAATTCCAAGACCTTTATTCAGGCAAAAATACGAAAAGGTCCATATTCAGTCCACCACACAAAGGATAAGATAGCCCAGAATAAGAATGCAGTCCAGTATCAGGATAAAATGTCCAGGGAAACGAGATTCCACAACTCTAGCACCAGAGGATAAAAATGGGTCCTTCTCTCTGAAATGCAGCCTTTTCACCATCTTGTCTCTACCGGAACTGACTTGTCCAGCTGCCGTTCTTCCCCCCACCCCCTTCCTTGTCCAGGGGTAGTCAAACAAGTTGCCTCCCAGAAGAGAACAAAGGGTCTTAGGGATTAATGCACTACAGGGGGTCATCATGAGACAGATACAGTGAGGCTGTAGACTTACAATGTAATAAGAAGTACACTATGAAAATAACTGGAATTGTTAAAAATAGGAATACAAGAGGTAACGGGTACTGATATTTAACCGTCATCTTGTTAAGCGAACGATAATCAATACAAGGTCTTAATGAACCATCTTTCTTGGCCACAAAAAAAAACAGCACCTAAAGGTGACGAGGATGGTCTAATATGACCCTTCTCCAATGACTCCTTAATATAGGATCGCATAGCATCATGTTCGGGTACAGATAAATTGAAAAGCCGACCCTTGGGAAATTTACACCCCGGCATCAACTAAATTGCACAGTCATAACTCCTATGAGGGGGCAAAGACGCAGACTTGCTCTCACTAAATACATCAGAAAAATCGGCTAGATAATCAGGAATATCATGAGACTGAGGAGAGGTGGAGAAAACAGGAGCGTCCCTAAGAGCACACTGACAACCCCAACTCACCACAGACACAGATCTCCAATCCAAAACTGGATTATGAGTTTGCAACCAAGGAAAACCCATAACAATAGTATCATGCAAATTATGCAGCACCAAAAATTTACAATTTTTTTGGTGGTCTGGGGCAACCCGCATCGTCACCTGGGTCCGACCAAAACTGAGGTTTATTCTCCGCCAAAGGAGTAGCATCAATACCCCTCAACGGAATAGGAGTCCGCAGAGGCGTCATGGAAAAACCACAACATTTAGCAAAGTCCAAATCCATCAGATTCAACGCTGCTCCTGAATCCACAAAAGCCTTTGTGGAAAATGTGGATAAGGAGCAGATCAGAGTAATTGCCAAAAGAAATTTAGTGTCACGCCTCCTGCCTGCCATACCTACCAGCGCGGTCCCGCTGCTCTTCTGCGCGCCTCCCGGCGCGCTCCTGCTCCACGTCGTGTCCCCGCTCCAGACATCCGGGCTCCCCGTCGTCGTTCCTGCGCGCCTGCGCCTGTCTACCCCCTTGGTGCTCGGACCTCTGGGAGCAGTGACGTAGTGGCTCTGCCCCCAACATGGCGGCGCCTACCGGCTATTTCAACAAGGCGTCTTGTCAGGTAAGACGCCTGATTATCTTCTGCGGTGACGCTGTTCCTGCTCTAGCGTTTCCGCCACCCTCAGGTCCCTGTATCCTCTGTGCTATCCTTCCGCCCTGTCTGCGCTGCCTCCGGTAGCTCCTCTGCTCCGTGTCCTCCTGCCTAGCCCGGTGTCTCTGCCTTGTCCTTTGTACTTCTCTGGTCTGTTACCCTTTGCTATCTGTCCGACCGCTCTGTGTGTTGTCCATACCATGCCCACCTTCCTCTCTCGCCAGCAGTCACCAGTCTCCGTCTGCCTCTAGTGCCCCCGGTCCGGCAAGCCTCTATTTCCCTTAGTTCCTACTGTCCCTCCGTACATCTGGGCTCTGTATCTCCTCGCCACTGACTCTCTTATTCCTAGCCCTGGTCGTCCCTTTGGCTCCGGCTGTTACGGCTCCATCCCTCGTGGGCCTGCTCCTAACGCTCCCTGTATAGGGGGTGGTTCAACCTGGTCAGCTCGCCCCCGGGGGCTCTGGAGCCGTGACCCAGAGGGGCAACTTCCAGGTTCCTCCATCTTTTCCCACACCGTAACAGCATAATCAGGCCATGGATCCCGCTGGAGCCGCGGCTGCTCAGACGGAGTTAGTGTCTTTACGGGAGAATCAAACACGCATAATGTCCTTGATGAAATCTATGGACTCGCGCTTTTCTGCCAACCAATCCGCTGATCCAGGGAATGCTTCTCAGCTGGTGGGTTTACAACAGGAGCTGGCCCAGCAGCGAGACACCCAAATGCATATTCTTAGCTACATGGCCTCTGTGGACACTCGATTGCTCTCCTTGCAGTCGGCTGCCTCAGCGTCTCCTCCCGTTGCGCTTTCTCTCCCTCCATCACGCTTGGCCAAACCTCCCCGGTATAATGGTGATGCTATACTATGCCGGGGTTTCCTGAACCAATGTCGTCTCCATTTTCAACTGTTGCCCGAACAGTACCCCACTGACCGGGCCAAGGTGACCTTCATTATTTCTCATTTGGAGGAGGACGCTTTGGCGTGGGTGAATCCCCTTTGGGAGCGTGATGATCCCGTAGTTTCCCAGCTGGCCCTTTTTCTGGACACTTTTCGGCGGGTGTTCGACGAACCAGGTCGTCTAGCCTCCACTACGGAGGCCCTGTTCAGTCTTTGTCAGGGTTCACAAACCGTGGGTCAGTATGCCATCCAGTTTCGGACCCTGTCGTCCGACTTGGGGTGGAACAATGAGGTATTGGTAGGAGCCTTTTGGAGGGGTCTTTCAGGTCGTATAAAGGATGAGCTGGCTGGTCGCGATAACCCTACTGTTATGCCGCGCTCACCAGGAGGCGGGACTTCGGCCCCGACGTCACTCCCTCCGGTACGGCAGTCCCTCGGGGGTCCCCGTCGGGTGCGCACGCGCAGCTCTCATCCCCGGGTCTTCTCCTCCATGTCACATTTGCGCTTGCGTGCTCCTGTCAGGGCTGTATAGGGCTCGGTCCTCTCTATGGTAATGGAGGACCTGACCCAGAACCAGTAGTAGTCATGTGCTTTCTGGCTAGGTCCTGACCCGGAACCAGTAGTAGTCATGTGCTATATCAGACGACCTCCCCCTAGGGGAGGTGCCTGATTATTGTTGTGCTTCCTGGCTGGGTCAGCTGTGTCCCAGCCTGGCTGTGCGCTGTTCTCAGGTCCTCTGCTCTGTCTGCTATTCTGTGGTGCTCCTAGCACTTGCTCTGAATCCTTGTTGCTTCATGCTCAGACGTGCCTTCTGGCACATCCTCTCGTATCCTGTCCCTTGTTTCTCGCTCAGTCGTGCCTCCTGGCATTCACTCTATTCCTGTGTTCTGTTACACCTCCTGGCACGACTGCTGCCTCATTCTGTACTCTGTCGTGCTCCTTGCACGCGTCCTGCTTTGTCTACCTCCGGATGTGTTACTCGCTACACGCCTTAAAGTGCCCACGTGTACCCTCCTTGCACTATCCCGTATTCAGCGCACTCCCGTGTATTCTCCTGTGTTCCCCTAGTATCCTGCACCCTCCAGTCACACAGTCTCGTTATCTCCTGTGAGCCGGCCGCTTGGTGCCAGCAGTCGTGGTATCGTATCCCCTGGGGCTTGCTCCTGACACTCCCTGTATAGGGGGTGGTCCTCACTAGGCTAGCTCGCCCTGGGAGGGTTGGTTCCGCGACCCAGAGGGTCCACTCCAGGAGTCGCTAACACTCTAACACTCTAACAGTATAATCAGGCCATGGACCCCGCTGGTATTGCGGCTTCTGTCCAAAAGGAGCTGACGTTCCTCCGGGAAAACCAGATTAGGATTATGGCATTTCTCAAGTCCATGGAGTCCGGTTTATCTGCCTCTCAGTCCTCTGAGCCTGGGAATGCTGCCCAGTTGGCTAGTCTCCAGCAGGAACTTGCGCAGGAACTTGCACAGCAACGCGACTCCCAGGCTCAGATTCTTAACTATATAGAATCATAGAATCATAGAATCATAGAATCGTAGAGTTGGAAGGGACCTCCTGGGCCATCTGGTCCAACCCCCTGCTCAAAGCAGGATTCGCTAAATCATCCCAGTCAGATGTCTGTCCAGCCTCTGTTTGAAGACTTCCATTGAAGGAGAACTCACCACTTCTCGTGGCAGCCTGTTCCACTCATTGATCACTCTAACTGTCAAAATAGCGTCGGTAGATAATCGGCTCCTTTTCATACAATCTGCCCAGGCCATGCTTCCACACTCACTTCCGCGCCTATGCAAGCCACCCCGGTATAGTGGTGACCCTTTGTTGTGTCGCGGGTTCTTGAACCAGTGTCGTTTGCATTTTGAGTTTTTGCCGCAGCATTATCCCACCGATCGTGCTAAAATAGCATTTATAGTTTCTCACTTAGAGGGTAAGGCGCTTGCGTGGGTGAATCCCCTTTGGGAGCGTGATGACCCGCTCGTCGCTCAGCTTTCCATCTTTTTGGACACTTTCCGTAAGGTGTTCGACGAGCCGGGTCTCCTTGCTTCCAGCACCGAGTCTCTCTTTAATCTTTGTCAAGGCTCTCTATCGGTTGGACAAAACGCGATATATTTTTCGCACTTTGTCCTCTGAGCTAGGTTGGAATAATGATGCCCTCACAGGGGCCTTTTGGCGTGGTCTGTCCAGTCGGATCAAAGACGAACTGGCGGGCCGAGATACCCCTACCAATTTGGAGGATCTTATCTCTCTCGCGACACGCATTGATTTGCGCTTCCAGGAGCGCACCCGCGAGTCAGCCAGAGAGAGAGGGTCCTCTCGCCTCTCTTCGTCCACTCGCAGTTTTTCTCAGCCGTTACCCGAGTTATCTTTGGCTGATCCGGTACCTGAGCCTATGCAGGTGGACCGTCTCCAGATAGCTCAACGACGTCGGGTGAAAAGTCAGGCACAAGGGCTCTGTTTCTATTGTGGGGATGCCTCCCACTTTCTACGCTCATGTCCCAAGAGACCGGGGAAGTCTCTCCGCCTGGGACTGTTAAGTGAGGTCTCCTCAAGTGTAAGTGATTCCTCTCTACCCCTGACCGTGCCTGTTTCCCTGAATTTTAGTTTCGAGACTTTTACTGTGAAAGCTATTGTGGACTCTGGCGCAGTGGGTAACTTTATTAGTCTCGAGGCAGTTAAGAAGTTTCGTATTCCTGTCAGATCCCTGGAGTCTCCTAGGTCAGTAGTTCCGGTCGACGGTAAGCCCTTGCAGGACACCGTTAACCAGGTCACTGAGGAAGTTGAGTTGCAGATTGGCACATGTCATCGGGAGCGGATCTCCTTCCACGTATTGCCGACTTCGCCTCATATCCTTCTTCTTGGCCTTCCTTGGTTACATACTCATGGGCCGACCCTGGACTGGCAATCCGGTGACATACTCCGTTGGGGACCGTCCTGTCAAAAGAGTTGCCTGCTGTTTGTTCATCCGAAGAACCCTGCTTGCTCGTCTTCGACGGTTACAGGTCCGCCGTCCGCCATCCCGTCTGTGACTTGTGACTTTGTCGAGAAGGAGGCTGAGAGTCAGTCCCCACATCCGTCAAGCAACCCGTCTGTGACTTGTGACTTTGTCGAGAAGGAGGCTGAGAGTCAGTCTCCACATCCGTCAAGCAACCCGTCTGTGACTTGTGACATTATCAACAGGGGGGCTGAGAGTCAGTCTCCACCTCCGTCAAGTGACCGGCCCAAGGTAATTACCGTGGCTTCCGCCAACTTGACACCCCAGCGCCCAGGGGAGACCTTTGTGTCTAAAGGTAGCCGTAAAGGTGTGTTATTCTGGGGACATTCTTCTCCGGCTGCCGGCCATGTTGGTGCCAAGAGGACACTCTCCCGTTTATCCCACGATTACTGGTGGCCGTCTATTGCTCAGGACGTCAAAGACTTCGTGGCTGCTTGTCCATCGTGTGCCAAGAAGAGACTTCCCAAGCAACCATCCTCCGACAGCTCGCCTCTTAAGGATGAATTGACTTCCAATGACTGCACCACCGCTTCGGTCTCCGAGCATGTCAGTGTGCCTCTGCCGGTTCGACCTGTCTCTGGAATACCTGCCTCCGACTCTCTGTCCGTGGAGTTCTCCAGGGTATGGCAGGAGACCAAATTTTCTCGTATTGAGACTCTGGATCTGATTGGTCCTCATGCAGTTAGGAAATGTCTGGATCCCGCTCCTAGTGTCAAGGTGCTATTTTCCAGTTCTAGAGAGAGGGGGTTAGAGGAGGGGGTACTGTTATGCCGCGCTCACCAGGAGGCGGGGCTTCAGCCCCGACGTCACTCCCTCCGGTACGGCAGTCCCTCGGGGGTCCCCATCGGGTGCGCACGCGCAGCTCTCGTCCCCGGGTCTTCTCGATGTCACATTTGCGCTTGCGCGCTCCTGTCAGGGCTGTATAGGGCTCGGTTCTCTCTATGGTAATGGAGGACCTGACCCAGAACCAGTAGTAGTCATGTGCTTTCTAGCTAGGTCCTGACCCGGAACCAGTAGTAGTCATGTGCTATATCAGACGACCTCCCCCTAGGGGAGGTGCCTGATTATTGTTGTGCTTCCTGGCTTGGTCAGCTGTGTCCCAGCCTGGCTGTGCGCTGTTCTCAGGTCCTCTGCTCTGTCTGCTATTCTGTGGTGCTCCTAGCACTTGCTCTGAACCCTTGTTGCTTCATGCTCAGACGTGCCTTCTGGCACATCCTCTCGTATCCTGTCCCTTGTTTCTCGCTCAGTCGTGCCTCCTGGCATTCACTCTATTCCTGTGTTCTGTTACACCTCCTGGCACGACTGCTGCCTCATTCTGTACTCTGTCGTGCTCCTTGCACGCGTCCTGCTTTGTCTACCTCCGGATGTGTTACTCGCTACACGCCTTAATGTGCCCACGTGTACCCTCCTTGCACTATCCCGTATTCAGCGCACTCCCGTGTATTCTCCTGTGTTCCCTAGTATCCTGAACCCTCCAGTCACACAATCTCGTTATCTCCTGTGAGCCGGCCGCCTGGTGCCAGCAGTCATGGTATCGTATCCCCTGGGGCTTGCTCCTGACACTCCCTGTATAGGGGGTGGTCCTCACTAGGCTAGCTCGCCCTGGGAGGGTTGGTGCCGCGACCCAGAGGGTCCACTCCAGGAGTCGCTAACACTCTAACACCTACCTCTCTGGAGGATCTAATTTCTCTAGCCACTCGGATTGACCTCCGATTCCAAGAGCGGTCCCGCGAGAGACGACTTTCTCGCCCAACGCCATCCGCTCGCAGTCCACCCAGTCTTCGACCTAGGGCTTCTACCTCCGATTCCGCACCGGAGCCGATGCAAGAGGTCCGTGTGAAGCTTTCTGAACAGCGCCGTAGGGAGAGAGGTACCCTAGGCCTCTGTTTCTATTGCGGTAGTGGCTCACATTTGCTCCGCTCCTGTCCGGAACGTCCGGAACTTCTCCGCCTAGTTCAGGTAAGGGAGGCCTCCCTAGGTGGGCGTGATACCTCTCAACCCCTTACTTTGTCTGTCCTCCTGCATGTCGGTAGTAAGCGGGTTTCTTTGGTGGCTTATGTGGATTCGGGTGCAGCTGGAAATTTTATCAGGCTCGATGAGGTCACCAAATTGTCCATCCCCGTTAGGACCCTCGAGAGGCCTCAGGTCCTCACCTCTGTGGATGGCAGACCTTTGCTAGAGACTGTTACGTTGGTAACACAGGAAGTAGAGTTACAGGTAGGGGCCTTGCACAAGGAGAGAATTACGTTGTATGTTCTGGCTGGTATTTCTCATCCCGTCCTTCTCGGCCTTCCTTGGCTGCAGCTCTACGAGCCCACCTTGGATTGGCGTAATGGCAATGTTCTGCGCTGGGGGGAGTCCTGTCGGGCTCGGTGTCTGCTGCCGGTTCGTCCAGTGGGTATTCCCCGTCCCCTCCCTGTCCTCGCCGGGCTGCCGTCCGCGTACAGTTCCTTCTCGGACGTCTTCAACAAGAAAGAGGCTGAAGTCCTTCCTCCACACCGTTCCTACGATTGCCCCATTGAGCTCATTCCCGGTACCATGCCTCCTCGTGGAAGGATTTACCCTCTCTCTCCAGCGGAGTCTCAGGCCATGTCCGAATATGTTCAAGACAACTTAGCCCGAGGCTTCATTCAGAAATCCTCGTCCCCTGCTGGAGCAGGCTTCTTCTTTGTGAAAAAGAAGGATGGGTCTCTTCGTCCGTGTATTGATTATCGCGGCCTAAACCGCATCACGGTGAAGAACAAATATCCACTGCCGCTTATCTCGGAGCTTTTTGACCGCTTGAGGGGAGCAAGAGTTTTTACCAAGCTTGACCTGCGAGGAGCCTACAACCTTGTTCGCATACGTTCAGGAGATGAGTGGAAGACCGCATTCAACACACGAGACGGCCACTACGAATATTTAGTCATGCCTTTTGGCCTCTGCAACGCGCCTGCGGTCTTCCAGGAGCTCGTTATCGATATCTTCCGAGACCTCCTATACTTCTGTGTCGTAGTCTACCTAGACGACATCTTGATCTTCTCCCCAGACCTGTCCACTCATCGCCGAGATGTCTGCCAGGTTCTCCAACGCCTCAGGGAAAATCTCCTTTTTGCCAAATTGGAGAAATGCATTTTTGAGCAATCTTCGCTGCCCTTTCTTGGGTACATCGTCTCGAGCTCCGGGTTGGAGATGGATCCTGAGAAAGTTTCTGCGGTCCTCGATTGGCCACGTCCACTTGGGGTGAAGGCGATCCAGCGTTTTTTGGGATTTGCCAATTATTATAGGCAATTTATCCCTCATTTCTCGACCCTGACTAAGCCCATTTCTGCTCTTGTCCGCAAGGGACCCAATCCTAACCACTGGCCCGCGGACGCTGAGGTCGCCTTCGAGGCTCTGAAGCAAGAATTCGCAAAATCTCCTGTGATCCACCGCCCTGATGCCAATAGGCCATTCGTCCTCGAGGTGGACGCATCTTCAGTTGGAGCAGGAGCAGTTCTTCTGCAGAAATCCTCCTCTGGCCGCTTAGTCATCTGCGGATTCTTCTCTAAAGCCTTTTCCGCTCCGGAACGAAATTACTCCATTGGGGATAGAGAGCTGCTAGCCATTAAGCTAGCCCTCGAGGAGTGGCGCCATCTCCTCGAAGGGGCAGTCCATCCGTTCATCATCTTCACGGATCACAAGAACTTGGAGTATGTTCAGTCCGCCCAAAGACTCAACCCACGGCAGGCCAGGTGGTCTTTGTTCTTCGGGCGATTCGATTTTGAACTCCACTTCCGACCGGGAGACAAGAACATCAAGGCTGACGCCTTATCCCGGTCATTTTTGCCTATGGACAGCGAGGATGAACCTACACATATTATTAACCCGGCCAAGATTCTTACCGTGGCCCCACTAAGCCTAGTCACTCCACCACCGGGTAAAACCTTTGCGCCAAGTGGGGACAGGCTGAAGGTCCTACGATGGAGCCATTCCTCGAAGTTTTCCGGACATGCTGGAAACAGGAAGACCCTCTCACTCATCTCTCGCCACTATTGGTGGCCCTCGCTTCACCAAGACGTAGTGGAGTTCATCGCCTCCTGTCCCTCCTGCGCCAGAAACAAAGTCCCTAGACAACGCCCTTTTGGTCTCCTACACCCGTTGCCTGTGCCTTCGGTCCCATGGACCCACATTGCTATGGACTTTATTACCATTTACCTCCTTCCTCTAAGTGCTCGGTGATCCTGGTGGTCGTAGATCGGTTTTCCAAAATGGCCCATTTCATTCCCTTACCTGGTCTGCCTACGGCTCCTGAGTTGACGAAGATTTTCTTGCTCCACATCTTCCGCCTCCATGGTTTTCCTCTGCATATTGTCTCGGACCGAGGAGTCCAGTTTACCTCCCGCTTTTGGCGAGCTCTCTGCGGATTAATGAAGATCACTCTAGATTTCTCCTCGGCTTATCATCCACAGTCGAATGGGCAAGTTGAACGAGTCAACCAAACTCTAACTTCCTATCTCCGGCATTTTACCATCGCCCACCAGGACGACTGGGTTTCTCTGCTGCCCTGGGCCGAATTCGCCTATAATAATCATCCCAGTGAAGCCTCTTCCAAGTCTCCTTTTTTCGTAGTCTTTGGACAGCATCCCGGCATCCCCCTTCCCGTTTCCTCCACCTCTGGCGTGCCGGCAGCGGACTCCGTGTCCGCGGACTTCTCTCAGATTTGGAGAGAGACCAAGGAGGCTCTTGAAACTGCCAGTGGCAAAATGAAGCGGTATGCCGACAAAAAACGTTTGGACGCTCCTCCGTACCGCCCAGGAGATAAGGTTTGGCTGTCCTCACGATACATCAGGCTAAAAATCCCATCCTATAAGCTAGGTCCACTTTACATTGGCCCCTTGGAAATCGTAAAACGCATCAACGATGTGACCTACAAATTGAAATTACCTGCCTCACTGCGTATCCCCGACGTCGTTCACGTATCACTCCTCAAACCAGCAGTGTTTAATTGTTTTCACTCGGCTCCTTCCCTCACCCCCCTACCAAGTAGTGCTGACAACACCTTTGAGGTGAAGGATATACTTGCTATGAAGACGGTTAGTGGAAGAACTTTGTTTTTGGTCGATTGGAAGGGTTTTGGTCCTGAGGAGAGATCTTGGGAACCCCGAGAGAATATTGATGCTCCTCGTATTATGAAAAGATTTCTCTCCAGCGTTAGAAAGAGGGGGAGTAAAGGGGGGGGTACTGTCACGCCTCCTGCCTGCCATACCTACCAGCGCGGTCCCGCTGCTCTTCTGCGCGCCTCCCGGGGAGCTCCTGCTCCACGTCGCGTCCCCGCTTCAGACATCAAGGCTCCCCGTCGTCGTTCCTGCGCCTGTCTACCCCCTTGGCGCTCGAACCTCTGGGAGCAGTGACGCAGTGGCTCCGCCCCCAACATGGCGGCGCCCACCGGCTATTTCAGCAAGGCGTCTTGTCAGGTAAGACGCCTGATTATCTACTGCGGTGACGCTGTTCCTGCTCTAGCGTTTCCGCCACCCTCTGGTCCCTGTATCCTCTGTGCTATCCTTCCGCCCTGTCTGCGCTGCCTCCGGTAGCTCCTCTGCTCCGTGTCCTCCTGCCTAGCCCGGTGTCTCTGCCTTGTCCTTTGTACTTCTCTGGTCTGTTACCCTTTGCTATCTGTCCGACCGCTCTGTGTGTTGTCCATACCATACCCACCTTCCTCTCTCGCCAGCAGTCACCAGTCTCCGTCTGCCTCTAGTGCCCCCGGTCCGGCTAGCCTCTATTTCCCTTAGTTCCTACTGTCCCTCCGTACATCTGGGCTCTGTATCTCCTCGCCACTGACTCTCTTATTCCTAGCCCTGGTCGTCCCTTTGGCTCCGGCTGTTACGGTTCCATCCCTCGTGGGCCTGCTCCTAACGCTCCCTGTATAGGGGGTGGTTCCACCTGGTCAGCTCGCCCCCTTGGCTCTGGAGCCGTGACCCAGAGGGTCCACTTCCAGGTTCCTCCATCTTTTCCCACACCGTTACACTTAGGTTGTAAACTGCCCACAGCAAATGTGTGTGCAAAACGTTTCTCTCGTTTTGGGCAGACAGAAATAGTATGAGAGACGTCTCCACAGAAAAAAACACAGCTTATTACGCATTCTAAACTCCTGACGTTGCACCCTAGACAAAACCCCATCACATTGCATAGGTTCAGACGCTTGTTCAAAAGTTGGCAGCGCCTCCCGTGTAGTTTTGCATTCACGTAAACGCCGATCAATTTGAATGGCTAATGACATAGAATCGTCAAGACTAGAGGGAACAGGAAATCCCACCATAGTATCTTTTATGGTTTCTGACAGACCCTTCCGAAAGAGAGCTGCCAAGGCACCATCATTCCAGGTAGTAAGGACCGCCCACTTTCGGAATTTTTGACAGTACAACTCTGCAGAATCCTGACCCTGGTTCAATGCCAATAGGGCTTTCTCAGCTTGATCAATAGCATTAGGTTCATCATACAACAACCCCAAGCTTGAAAAAATGCATCCACATTAGTCCTGGGGATTGCCGCGCAGCAAAGAGATGACAATTTTAACCTGCTGCACAGAGCTCCCCAATGAGTTAGGCTTCAAGGCAAGAAATAATTTACAATTATTCTTAAAATTCAAAAATTTAGACCGATCCCCAGAAAACACATCAGGAGTAGGGATCCTTGGTTCAGCAGCATGTGAATGAGCGAGATAGGCGGAAATTCCCCGCACTTCAGCAGTGAGCTGCTCCACACGATCAGACAATTGCTTAATCTCGATTAGGAAAAAAAATCCTCCTACGACCCCAGAGAAAAAGAGGAAAATATATAAAAAAAAAATAAAAATTCTGACACTAAAGCAAGAAAAGGGAAAACTAACTGCCCCAGAGCAGACCCCAAAGGAATAGATAGCCCCCACACATGTATTGACGGTGAAAGAAGAAGAAGGCACAAACACAGGCAGGAAAATAGGCTGAGCAAATGATGGGGCCCAAACTAACTAGACAGGCAAGGAAAGGGAAGACACTGTCTGCAATCTGCAAAAAACCCTACAAAAATAATGTCCAACACTTCTGATAGCAAAATTAACCCTGAAGTCACTAGACTTCTCCTACTTTATCAGCACTCTGAAATATTCTGAGACAGAGCAAAAAGAGACCGAACTAGTAAGGGCTCAAAAAGCCAATTGGCAAAATACTGATAAATAAGAGTGGAAATTCAGCTCAGCCCCCAGCCGGGGCTGGCAGACCACACAAAAAACTGAATAGACCAACAAAATCAAGTGTGAACATTAGCAGAAAAACTAAGCTTTAGATGACTGGAACAGAGCTGAAAACCAAGAACTGACAAGCCAGAAGGAATCACCAGCAACTGAATAGGGCGTCGGCTGTCTTAAATCCAATCTGAGAATCCTGAGGTTCAATCATCATACTCATTCTCAGGTAGCAAATCTCCACCGATCAAATCAGCCTCACTACCTCCTGTTACCACCAGAGGGAGTCCAGAAGCGGAACTCACAACTGGTGAACCAGAGAATAAACTCACAACAGGGGCCTTAAGTTATGCATATATGGTTTCATAGACTGTGTTATTTTCCATGCCGTGTATAATAGTCCTGCATTTGCTCTGCTGCTACCTGCTGTCCTTTTTCTGTATAGCAGCCTGCAGCTAATTAATTCTAGTACATGCCTTCCACTTCCGCGGTCAGGTCACGCTTTTTTCTTCCTGCTAGCAGCCATTCTTAGTTTCATTTCAAGAGACGCGCTTGTACCGAGATGTGAAAGGCATCAGTTGTTCGACCACATTTGCTGCACAATTTGTTCCACAATTTGCTCACACCTTGCTTCACAAATTTGCTGCATCACCTTGGTTGTTACACCTGCACTTCTGGAGAAGCACTGCATTACCAATCATATGCTGTATGTCCAGATTTCCAAATAAACAAGTCTGGACTTCACAATCCCTGGTGTGTATCATCTCTCTGGAAGCTGAACAGCAAAACAGCAACATGGACCTGTCTGCTCTGCATTGAAGAAGATGGGAGGTGCTGGACCCGGACCTGTTGTAGGGAAGTGGACTGACCTATGGACCTGTCTGAAGAGAAACAGTGAATGGAAAATGTGCAGTAAACACACTTGAAGTGAATCTGTATATACATGTGGGGAGACAGCTAGAAATAGTGAAAGATGGTGAAGTATTGGGTTATGGCGACTAGGGGGAGATGAAGAACAACAGGAAAATGAGTGTGCAGTACTAAGGTTTGGCCACTAGAGGGAGAAAGAAGAAAGCAGGGAAAGGACTTAACAGCAGCTAATGCTAAAGAAACTGCAAAGTCATGGTGGGCGGAGTTACAGGGACTCAAGAGGGGAATTCCTATGGAGGTGAATAAAAGAGAGAGAGAGGGAGTCCAGGGGAGCCAGTCCAGGAGGAGGAGTTCAGCGGAGGAAGGAGACTGAAGGAGGAAGAGACTGAAAGAGGAAGAGCTCCGGAAGGGACTGGAAGTAGAGACAGTCAGGGGGGTGGCCCTGACAGGGTAGCCGCAGGACAGAGGAAGCCCGGGGGTACCAGACGGACGGACTAGGACAGGCGAAGCGCTGTGGTGGTAGGCCTAGGGCAGCCACAGTGATAGAACCTTGAGGGACGTCACTTTAGAAGAGAGGAGAAGGTGCAAGGTCCACGGGCCTGTGTGTACGGAAGCTGTCGTGTTGCTGTGGTCGTCGGGAGGACGGCCAATAAAGAGGACCTGTTGAATGTACACCAGTTTCTGTCTCCAGTCTGTTCGCGGCAGAAAAAATGGACCACCCCCCAGTCGGCACACGTTACTACACTGACACCCATCGGACCGGACCGCCCCCCTGGTGAGTATAATGAAACTTATTTTTCTTATCTTGCAGGTCAGATCGGGGGTTTATCTACAGCATTATAGGTTCCCTTGGAGCTTTATGGATGGAGCATTGCACACCTGCCCTGTAATACTCCGGTGACTGTTCCTGCAGGGACTATGGCAGTGATTCATCCTCGTGGAGCCGTGCTATGTGCGTTATTATTGTGGCATGTTGTATCCTGCACCCCAATACTGAGAGATTAAGATGTGAGTTTCCACCAATCAGGAGGCTGCGCTGTGACACATCACTGATAGTAATGAGCGGATTACACTCTCCTCATCCGATCGCAGCCGTGGAGCCGGTTTGGTCACTTCCCTCTGATATTTTCATTCTTTTGTATGATTGATGGTTTCGGTCATTGAAGGGGAAACGGCTCCTGATTGTGGGGATTACAGTCATTGTCTGCCCCGTAACGCTATGACATCAGGGCCGCTCCCCCAAAACTTCTTTTCTATGAAAGTGCTGATTTTGGCCATTGCCCTTATAGTCAACTTTAGGGAAGTCATGTATTATAGAAGCCCACCGAAGCCCTTCTCTCCCAACCAGTTGTGGGAGGAAGGACCAGAACAATAGAGGCTACGGTGTCTCTGGGCCAGAACCATTGGAACTGCCACCAGTGTTGCAAGGGGACAGGAAACCTGACCAGGACAGACCTGTGACATCTACTGCCAAAGGTAGGTCTGATATAAAAGAGGCTGAGCGCGGGAACCCGGGGCTTTTAGTGGGAAGACAGGAGGTGCGGCAGGTGAAGGTTCGCTCCCTCCCTGCGGGCAATTCCCGAGACGGCAGACTACGCTTGAGTGTGTACTACCCTGCCTACAGCAAAAGCGCCAGTGATCACTTACCTCTGCCAGACGCCGACCTGACGCGACCGCCGACAGGAAACGCTGACCGTACCACGCAACGCTTGACCGCTGACAGCTTGGGGTGTACAGCCCCTGTCGGAGACTTCAACTCCTCAGCCACGGGTGCGGCCTTGGGACCGGTTCCCTTCTCTCATACGCCAGAACTACAGCCACTGGTACCTGGACATACAGCGGCTCACCAAAAGCTTCCAGACTCTTCACCGCTGCCAAGAGACAGTGCCTCTGGTATATCCATCAACGTGACATGCCGCCTGCGGCGTCATCGTGGGATCTTCCAGCCACATCAGCGCCATCGTGGGATCTTCCAACCACCTCCCTCCGAACATCAGAGTCTGATAACTTGAACTCTACATTTCTTCATTTTTCCGCCGTAAGGCTAGTTTCACATTAGCGTTTACGGCCGCAGTGTCGGGCTGCGCACGGCCGCCGCTAAGCCCCGCCCCTGCCGTGCGTTCACCAGTAGCTCCGCCTCCGGACACATGACACTGCATGCGTCCTGCGTCCCCTATCTTTAGCACTGGGGACGCAGGCGGTGCGCAGGTATGCGTTTGGCGGCGCATGCGTCCTTTTGACGCTGCGCCGAGCGCACCAAATTGCAACCTGATGCGTCCCCAGTGCTAAAGATAGCGTCTTGCGTCTGTAGGCGGAGGCGTGGCAGGGGGCGGGGCTTAGCGGCGGCCGTGCGCAGCACGGCGCTGCGGCCGTAAACGCTAGTGTGAAACTAGCCTTAGATACTTTTTTGTCTACTGTTGGTGACAGCGGAAGTCAGGCTGTCACCACGTTATACTTTACTTTCATATTTCTGCCCACGTGATACCGCTGTGCGCCTTGTACATATCAACTCCCTGCGTGGAGGAAACTCATTCTATTTCTCTTGTTAGATAAAAAAAAAACACCCATTAACACTTGCTCTGCCTCCTGCTCATCACTGCATCCTTCGCACCTGCTAGTATCTTACAAAGCTGGCAACAATATTCACCCTCTTTTAGTTATATTTGCCAGTTGTTTGCTGCAGCCACTCCTGCGTTCTGTTGCCATCAGCTTTCCCAAACCCCTGAATGGCATCTATACTTGCTGATATGGCGCTACACAAGAGCTTCATTCTTCTGATACACAAATCCCCTTCATAGACAGTTATAGGAAACCTTCCTCACTGTCTACAGCCACCACTAAAGGGCGCTCAGTAGTTTGCTGCATCCAGCATCACCATTGGGTCTAATGTATGTACAGTATACAGTGAGCGCCCTCTAGTGGCTGCTGCCGCAGATTGAGCTATTGTGATATTCCTTGTCTCTGTCTCTCCAGATCATTTCTGCAGCTCTTCTCCTCTGTTTCTTCAGATCATTGCTCCTGCTCCCCTCCTCTGTCTCTCCACACCATTGCTTCATTTAACTTTCATCTTTCTACATCACTAGACCATTATGTACTATCTTTGTTATTTCATCACACATTTTTCTGCAGCTCCTCACCTCCTCCTGTCCACACCACTATAGCAGCTCCTTTCTTGTATGCCTCTAGATCTTTACATATACTATCCATCAATTTGTTGTCTGCCAAGGACATTGCATCTGCTCCTCTCCTCTGTCCATCCAGATTACCTGTAGATAATTACATATATTGCTCCTCTACCATCTGTAGAGAGCATAGCTGCAGCTCCGCTCTTCTGTCTCTGTAGGACATTGCTGCAGCTCTTCTCCTCTGTTTTTCCAGGCGATTACCGCAGTTTCTCTCCTCCATGCCATTGTAGAAGAGAGGACCCGGCTGCCAGGGCTGCTAAAACGCTGGGTCCGGAACTGCTGGGGCCGAACCTCCTGTTGCTGGAGGGGCTGAGATTGCTGACGGAACGAGACGGTAACCTGGGAGAGGGCGTGGCCAGGGAGAGTAAGTTAAAAGGGGTTGCGTAGGGAATGTAAGGGGGCTTCCTGCCAGAACGCTGAGCAGGTCCAGACCGCGACTGCAGTGAGGGGAGCGATAGGCCGCAACGTGCAGGGACAGTGTGGCAGCGTGAGAGACTCACCCATGCCGGCGGATGCACAGGAAGCACACGGCAGACAGAGCATCGCAGCACGGGCGTCCAGGTGTCGGTTGGCACACAGAGAGGCGCACGCCGAGCATTGCAGCACAGCCAATCAGGTGACGCCGGCTGCTCAGAGAGACACGTGCCGAGTGGAACCTTCTGGAGAGCTATACCCTTTTGCTCCGCAATTAAATGGACTCCAGGGGCTCAGCGACCAAAACTGGAGACCGCCCGCTACCACCAGATGTAGGACTGTGTGCTGGGCGGGGGACACCTGAAGGTGCTGCACCGACCTCCGCCGGCATTCTACTGCCCACTGGACCTTCAGAGTGTGACGGCTGCGGAGTCAGTCTGTTAACAAAAGGCTGTCTAGTTAAACAACCGTTATACAGTTTAGTTTTTTGCATCCCTTTTCCCTGCAGTTTCTCTGTGAGGCGTTTATTAAATATAGTTAACCCCTGCTCTGCCTCATTTGTGTTACTGCATCCCAGCACCGGCATGCTATATTTGGTGTACTCGGCAGGATGCTGTCCGTGGACACAGACGCTGCAGACCAGTCCACTATGGGTGCCCCCAGATCCAGTTTGCCGTTGGGGGCAATGCTTGGTAACCTCCCAAAGTTCACGGGAGATAACATGATGTTGTGGGACTGGACTGAACAGGTCAGGAGCATGCTGCAAATGCACCTCATGGCCCCTGCGCTCAGGGCCGGTTTTTGGCAAAGTGGGGCCCTAGGCAAAGCTTAAAATGGGGCCCCAAATGCTAACATATTGCACATCACACAGAAGCATTTCGATTGTATTTACATGTGCTGAATTCAGGACGCTAAATGAGATGAGTGTGATCGACAATATTGAAGTCGTTCAACACTTGTTCCCCGACCTCTTTCCACCGTCTGAGAAAGAATGATGGGGACAGAATGATCACTAATGGATCACTAGCAGATCACCATACAGTATCATGTTATCAGCAGCACATCTACAGTTTACACCCCGTAGTCCTCCATATAATATAATGTGCCCCATAGTCCTCCATATAGTATAATACACTCCTCATAGTCCTACATATAGTATAATGCACTCCTCATAGTCCTCCATATATTAAAATACACTCAGTCCTCTATATAATATAATACACTCCTCCATATATTAAAATACACTGCTCAGTCCTCCACATAGTATAATACACTCCTCATAGTGCTCCATATAGTATAATACACTGCTCAGTCCTCCACATAGTATAATACACTCCTCATAGTGCTCCATATAGTATAATACACTGCTCAGTCCTCCACATAGTATAATACACTCCTCATAGTGCTCCATATAGTATAATACACTGCTCAGTCCTCCACATAGTATAATACACTCCTCATAGTGCTCCATATAGTATAATACACCACCAGTCATCCATGTAGTAAAATTCACTTCCCATAGTATAATGCACCCCATAGTCTTTCATATAGTATAATGTATTCCCCATAGTCCTTGATACAGTATAATGCAGCCCACATTATAGTATAATGCAGCCACCCCATAGAGCATAATGCAGCCACCCCACAGAGTATAATGTAGCCCCACCATACAATATAATGTAACCCCCATAGAACATAATGCAGTCCCCCTCTTATAGTATAATGCAGCCACCCCTTAGAGCAAGGGTCCCCAACCTGTAGCTCGGGAGCCACATGTGGCTCTCGGTCCCATGACTTGTGGCTCGCGACTGTCTGCCAGCTTGGTGCATTAGCTCCAGGTCTAGCAAACAGGTATGAAGAGAACATCTCAAAATGTTGAATTTTGTGAGTAGCCCTGCACAGAAGAGCAGATGTGGATGCACATATACTGTCTTGGGGTTTAGAGATGATTTAGGTATGGTACACTGGAGGATGGTACTGCCTGTTAGTGGAGGTGCTCAAAGCTGGGTGTGACAGTATGCTGGGAGTCTTTGATGGGAGAATACTGAATGGGGATTGTGGGAACCCATGGTTCTCAGTGTACTGCTTTGAAGTGATATATGTGGAAAAGCTTTGGTTATGATTATACCTGTAATGGGGGCTCTGGTTGACACTACTTTGAGGGGGGGCGGGAGCTGGATGTGGCTCGCGGCCCTCTCTCTAAGCTGAATGTGGCTCTCAAGGTCAGAATGGTTGGGGACCACTGCCTTAGAGCATAATGCAGCCACCCCACAGAATATAATGCAGCCCCCCTCATATAGTATAATGCAGCCCCCCATAGAATATAATGCAGCCCCTTTTATAGTATAATGTAGCCCCTCCATAGAATACAATGTAGCCCTCATATAGTATAATGCAGCCCCAACAGAATATAATGTAGCCCCCTCATAAGGTATAATGAAGCCCCCATACAATATAATCTAGCCCCCCATAGAATATAATGCAGCCCCCCATAGAATGCAATGTAGCCTCCTCATATAGTAAAATGTAGCCTGTTATGAGCTCATTTTCTGCTCCACCAGTTGAGAGTTCTCCTTCCGTTCTCCCTCTGGTGGTGACAGGAGGTAGTGAGGTTGGTTTAATTGGTAGTGATCTGCACCTGATGAGGAGGATAACGATTGGATCTCTGGAGTATCAGACTGGATATAAGACAGCCAACGCCCTATCCTGGTGCTGGTGATTCAGTCTGCTTCTCAGGTCTTGGACTCAGCTCTGTTCCAGTCTTCTCAAGTTAAGTTTGTTTTTGCTAATGTTCACACTTGCTCTTGTTGGTCAATTCAGTTTTTTGTGTGATCAGCCAGCCCGGCTGGGCTGTGCTGAATTTCCACTCTTATTTATCTGTATTTGCCAATTTGCTTTTTTTTGTCCCTTATTAGATTGGCCTCTTTTTGCTCTGTCTCAGAATATTTCAGAGTGCTGATATAGTGGGAGAAGTCTAGTGACTTCAGGGTTAATTTTGCTATCAGATGTGTTGGACATTATTTTTGGTAGGGTTTTTGGCAGATTGCAGACAGTGTCTTTCCTTTCCTGTCCTTTCTAGTTAGTTTGGCCCCATCGTTTGCTCAGCCTATTTTCCTGCCTTTGTTTGTGTTTTCATCTTGTTTCACCATCAATACATGTGGGGGGCTGTCTTTCCTTTGAGGTCTGCTCTGGCGCAGTTACTTTTCCTCTTTTCCTGCTTTAGGCTTATTTAGCTCTCCAGTTGTGACGAGGCATCTAGGACCATCGTAGGAACGCTCCACGACTGCTGCTAGTTGCGTTGTTAGGATCAGGGATCTGCAGTCTGCATAGTTACCAACCTCTCTGGTTTTCTGAAACTTAACTTGTGTTGTTTTTTTCCTCCTCGGCGACCCATTCATAACAGTAGCCCCCTCAAAGAGTATGATGCGATCACCCCCTCATAGAATATAATGCAGCCCCCCATAGAATATAATGTAGCCCCAAATAGCATATAATACAGCCCACCTCCCCATAAAATATAATGTAGCCCCCCATATTATATAACACAGCCTCCCCCATAGAATATAATGTATAATGTACCCCCATGGTATATAACACATGGTATATAGCACAGCCCCAGATGGTATATAGCACAGCCCCACATGGTATATAGCAAAGCCCCACATGGTATACAGCACAGCCCCACATGGTATACAGCCACATATGGTATACAGCACAGCCCCACATGGTTTACAGCCCCACATGGTATACAGCACAGGCCCACGGTATACAGCCCCACATGGTATACTGCCCCACATGGTATACAGCCCCACATGGTGCACAGCCCCACATGGCATACAGCCCCATATGGTATACAGCACAGGCCCATGGTATACAGCACAGCCCCACATGGTTTACAGCCCCATATGGTATACAGCACAGGCCCATGGTATACAGCACAGCCCCACATGGTATACAGCCCCACATAGTATACAGCACAGGCTCATGGTATACAGCACAGCCCCACATGGTATATAGCACAGCCCCACATGGTATACAGCCCCATATGGTATACAGCACAGGCCCATGGTATACAGCCCCACATGGTATACAGCCCCACATGGTATATAGCACAAGCCCATAGTATACAGCCCCAAATGGTACACTGCCCCACATGGTGCACAGCCCCACATGGTATACAGGACATCCCAACATGGTATACAGCCCCACATGGTATACAGCACAGCCCCACTTGGTATACAGCCCCACATGGTATACAGCACAGCCCCACATGGTATACAGGACAGCACAGCCCCACATGGTATACAGCCCCACATGGTATACAGCACAGCCCCACATGGTATACAGCACAGGCCCACGGTATACAGCCCCACATGGTACACTGCTCCACATGGTGCACAGCCCCACATGGTATACTGCACAGCCCCACATGGTGTACAGCCCCACATGGTATACAGCACAGCCCCACATGGTATACAGCCCCACATGGTATACAGCACAGCCCCGCATGGTATACAGCAGAGCCCCACATGGTATATAGCCCCACATGGTATACAGCACAGCCCCACATGGTATACAGGACAGCACAATCCAACATGGTATACAGCCCAGCACAGCTCCACATGGTATACAGCACAGCCCCACATGGTATACAGCCCCACATGGTATACAGCATAGCACAGCCCCACATGGTATACAGCCCCACATGGTATACAGCACAGCTCAGCCCCACATGGTATACATGTCAGCATAGCCCCACATGGTACACATCCCCACATGGTATACAGCACAGCCCTGTATGGAATACAGCCCCCCCGAGAATGGACCCACAGTCCAGTACTGTTGCATTAAAAAAAAAAACACTCCTCACCTTCTCCTCGTGCACACGCTGCTCCCGGCTCCTGTCTCCTGCTCTGCCTGGTACACAGTGAGTACGTGATGACGTCATCGCGCATCCGCTGTGTCAGAGGCAGAGCGGAGAATGATGGGAGAGGGAGCATCAGCTGACGCTCTCTCCTCCATCATTGCTTTGAACTGTACCGGCCTCTGTGATGCCGGTATAGTTCAATGCAGCGGCGGGGGTAGTTGGCGCTGGGGGCAGGCAGGCTCCCCTGCCTCACAGGGGCATCATAGCAGCTGCGTGATGTGCCGCTAGCTGGGGGGGCCCTGGGGGAGCAGGGGGCCCTAGGCAGCTGCCTGGGCTGCCTGCCCCTAATGCGGCCCTGCCTGCGCTGCAGGCAGAGGTAGCGTTAATGGTACTAGATGGTGAGGCCCGTTGTTCCGCCCTCCACATGAGCGGGATACATAGTAACATAGTAAAATAGTAACATAGTTATTAAGGTTGAAGGGAGACTTTAAGTCCATCTAGTTCAACCCATATCCTATCCTAACTTGCCCTAACATGTTGATCCAGAGGAAGGCAAAAAAAACCCATGTGGCAACAGTAAGCTTCACATTGGGGAAAAAAATTCCTTCCCGACTCCACATACGGCAATCAGACTAGCTCCCTGGATCAACGCAATATTAAGGAGACTAGTGTATATACCCTGTAATATTATACTTTTCAAGAAAGGCATCCAGTCCCTTCTTAAATTTTAGTAGTGAATCACTCATTACAACATCATATGGCAGAGAGTTCCATAGTCTCACTGCTCTTACAGTAAAGAATCCGCGTCTGTGAGTATGCTTAAACCTTCTTTCCTCCAGACGTAGAGGATGCCCCCTTGTCCCCGTCACAGGTCTAAGAGTAAAAAGATCATTAGAAAGGTCTTTGTATTGTCCCCACATATATTTATACATTGTAATAAGATCACCCCTAAGCCTTCGATTCTCCAAACTAAATAACCCCAAGTGTAATAACCTGTCTTGGTATTGCAGACCCCCTAGTTCCCTAATAACCTTGGTCGCTCTTCTCTGCACCCGCTCCAGTTCAGCTATGTCTTTCTTATACACCGGAGACCAGAACTGTACACAGTATTCTAAGTGTGGTCGCACTAGTGACTTATATAGAGGTAAAATTATGTTCTCCTCATGAGCATCTATGCCTCTTTTAATGCATCCCATTATTTTATTTGCCTTTGCAGCAGCTGCTTGACTCTGGCCACTAAATGTGAGTTTGTCGTCCACCCATACACCCAGGTCTTTTTCAGTGACTGTTTTGCCCAGTGTTTTACAATTAAGCACATAATTATACAACTTGTTCGTTCTACCCAAGTGCATGACCTTACATTTTTCCCAATTAAAGCTCATTTGCCATTTATCAGCCCAAGCTTCTAGTCTACATAAATCCTCCTGTAATATAAAATTGTCCTCCTCTGTATTAATTACCCTGCAGAGTTTAGTGTCATCTGCAAATATTGAAATTCTACTCTCTATGCCCCCTACAAGGTCATTAATAAATATGTTAAAAAGAAGCGGGCCCAAAACTGACCCCTGTGGTACCCCACTGCTAACCGTGACCCAGTCCGAGTGTGCTCCATTAATAACCACCCTTTGTTTCCTATCCCTGAGCCAGCTCTTAACCCACCTACACATATTTTCCCCTATCCCCATTGTTCTCATTTTATGTATCAACCTTTTGTGTGGCACCGTATCAAAAGCTTTTGAAAAGTCCATGTACACCACGTCCACTGCATTCCCTTGGTCCAGTCCGGAACTTACCTCTTCATAAAAGCTTATCAGATTAGTCTGACAGGAACGGTCCCTTGTAAACCCATGTTGATATTGGGTCATAAGGTTATTCTTCTCCAGATACTCCAGTATAGTATCTCTTAGAAAACCCTCCAGGATTTTACCCACAGTTGAGGTTAAACTTACTGGCCTATAATTTCCAAGTTCAGTTTTTGTCCCCTTTTTGAATATTGGCACCACATTTGCTATACGCCTGTCCTGTGGTACAGACCCTGTTATTATGGAATCTTTAAAGATTAAAAATAGTGGTCTATCTATGACTGTGCTTAATTCCTGCAGTACTCGGGGGTGTATCCCATCCGGGCCCGGGGATTTGTAAATTTTAGTGATTTGTAGACGCCGCCGTACTTCCTGCTGGGTTAAGCAGGTGACATTTAATGGAGAATTCTTATCCCTGATCATGTTATCCGTCAAATACTGTTGAAAAAAAGTCATTTAGCATATTGGCTTTTTCCTCATCCTCATCCACCATT
Source organism: Dendrobates tinctorius (assembly GCF_039654945.1). NCBI lineage: Eukaryota > Metazoa > Chordata > Amphibia > Anura > Dendrobatidae > Dendrobates > Dendrobates tinctorius. The sequence continues at coordinate 3,621,504 of NW_027361903.1, read as the reverse complement.
TCACCCAGACTATTTTTAAGGGGACCAACACTATCATTTTTTAGCTTCTTACTATTTATGTAGTTAAAGAATATTTTGGGATTATTTTTACTTTCTCTGGCAATGAGTCTCTCTGTCTCAATCTTTGCTGTCTTGATTTGCTTTTTACAGAATTTATTTAATCTTCTGTATTTATTTAATGCCTCATCACTACCTACTTGCTTTAATTCTCTAAATACTTTATTTTTATCTCTTATTGCGCCCCTTACAGCTCTCTTTAGCCATAGTGGTTTCCTCCTATTTCTCGCATGTTTATTCCCATACGGTATATATTGTGCACAGCTCCTATTCAGAATGCTAATAAACGTCTCCCATTTTCTTTGTGTATTTTTATGTCTCAGGAGATCGTCCCAGTTAATTGCACCAAGATCATCTCTCATCCGTTGGAAATTTGCCTTCCTGAAGTTTAGTGTCCTTGTAACCCCTCTACTACACATCTTATTAAAGGATACATGAAAACTTATTAATTTGTGATCACTATTACCCAAGTGACCCTCAACCCTTACATCTGATCTGCGGTCTGGCCTGTTGGGTAATATTAGGTCTAGCAGTGCCCCCCCTCTTGTTGGGTCCTGAACCAGTTGTGAAAGATAATTGTCTCTCATAGTGGTCAGAAACCTATCACCTTTGCTGGAACTGCAGGTTTCGGTTCCCCAATGTATTTCAGGGTAGTTGAAGTCCCCCATAATAATGACTTCTCCTTGAGTCGCTGCTTCATCTATTTGCTTTATGAGGATATTCTCTGTAGCTTCCATTATTTTTGGAGATTTATAACAAACCCCTATCAGTAATTTATTATTTTCCCCCCTCCCCTTATCTCCCCCCACAGGGACTCTACATTTTCATTAGATTCATATATATTATCACGAAGGATGGGTTTTAAGGATGATTTTACATATAAACACACGCCTCCCCCTCGCTTATTTGTACGGTCATTTCTGAACAGACTATAGCCCTGTAAATTATCCGCCGGTCACGGCTCTCATCCAGCCTTGTCTCAGATATCCCCACCATGGCAGAATTATGCTCCAACAACATTAACTCCAATTCCTCCATCTTGTTGGCGAGACTTCTGGCATTAGTATACATGCACTTTATGTGTCTCTCTGTACCTCTATTCTTTCTTAAATTAACTGTTCTAACCCCACCCCCCATGCCACCCCCACCCCCAATCTCATTATTTGTGCCCAGGTCTCTATCTGCACTGTCTTCCCCTCCTATAAAAGGAATACCCTCCCCCCTGTCCCTAGTTTAAACACTCCTCCAACCTTCTAGCCATTTTCTCCCCCAGCACAGCTGCACCCTCCCCATTGAGGTGCAGCCCGTCCCTAGCGTAGAACCTGTAGCCAACTGAGAAGTCGTCCCAGTTCTGCAGAAACCCAAACCCCTCCTTCCTACACCAATTCCTGAGCCACTTATTAACCTCCCTAATCTCCCGTTGCCTCTCTGGCGTGGCACGTGGTACAGGAAGTATTTCCGAAAATACCACCTTGGAGGTCCTTGCTTTAAGCTTACAGCCTAATTCCCTGAAATCATCTTTAAGGACCTTCCACCTACCTCTAACTTTGTCATTTGTGCCAATGTGCACCATGACCGCTGGATCCTCTCCAGCCCCTCCCAGTAATCTGTCAACCCGATCAGCGGTGTCGGACTCGAGCGCCAGGTAGGCAGCACACCGTTCGACGATCCCTGTCTTTGTGACAGATTGCCCTATCTGTTCCCCTAATAATTGAGTCTCCCACTACCAGAACCTGTCTGGCCTGCCCTGCTCTCCTATTTCCCCCCTTACTGGAGCAGACACTCCTCCGGCTTTCAGAGGACATGCCTTGCTGCAGGCGGTGGCCCACTTGACTACTTCATCATCCCCACTAGACTCTGGCTGGTACCTCCACAGTGACTCATCCACTGGCTTCTCTATGTCTTCAGCCCACTAGTCTCTGGCTGGTATCTCCACAGTGGCTCATCCACTGGCTTCTTCTCTGCTGTAGGTACCATACACGTCTCTGCTCAACTTTGTGTGTCAGCTAGGCTCCTCAGGAACAATGAAAAATGCCTTCTGACCAGGGGCTACCCCCAACTAGTGATGTGTCATTCGCGAGCGATCCGACACAAAGAGCCGGCTCCCTGATGTGAACGATGGGAGTCGGCACCCCAGTGAGAGACACTAAAATCCCTGAATGGCTCTCACTGGATGTAAAATTCCAGTGTTCAGCAGACGTAACCCCGCCCACCCAAACAAAACTCCACCCATTCATCAATTTAATTGGTTCCTAGGAAGTGGGCGGTGTTTCGGACGCCTGAACAGGTATTCAATAGGGATCCATTTAGGATCCAAAAAGAGCCGGATCTTTTTGGTAAACAGAGCCATGAGAGCCGGATCACCAAAAAGAGTTGGACTGCCCATCACTACCCCGACTGAACTGGACTCAGGAAATCTATCTTCAGCTAATTCCCGGTTAAACACTCCTATTGTTAACTCTCCAGTGTCTTAGAACTGTGTCCTAATATGAGTGTGCTCTACTGTGAATGTGCTCAGTGCCACCATCTTGTGTACATTTACACTAACTGCACTGTCTCTACCAAGTACATCTATCTAACACAATATGAAGGTAAACACAAATACACGGCTTATATATAATACATTCAAACATGTCAATCATAAATGGCAAACAATGACATCAATATCCACAGAGCTAGGCCCAACCTCCTTACAGATACATCGGCACGGTCGGTAGACAGTGCATTTTGTTCCTCCGTAACAGAGCCAGAGACATTGTCCACAATCAACAATGCCAGCGGGAGATATTCCAGCCTCTCCCCAACAAAAATTTCAAACGATAAGTCACCTCTTTCGTACACCCTTTCCCCCAAATATTGTGTTTTTGTGCAAATTCTGTTGTTGTGCTCAGTGTTCCTGTGCCATTTTGTTGTTGATTTCACCTCCCTGTGTGGAGTATCCCTTGTACGTCAATAACCTGTGTAAGTAAATTCTGTTAACCCCTTCTCTGCTCTTCACTGCATCCAATGAACTTCACTCCCAGTACCTTTACAGCTACACCGACCGCCGCCGGCATTCTACTGCCCACCAGACCTTCAGAGTGTGACGGCTGTCTAGTTAAACAACCATGATACAGTTTAGTTTTTTGCATCCCTTTTCCCCTGCTATCTCGAGTTCATTGCTGTTGAACAATAATAGTTAACCCCTGCTCTGCAGCATTTGCGTTACTGCATCCCAGCACCTCCTTATTACACCATTGTTGCAGCTTCTCTCCTCTGTCTCTCCAGGCCACTGCTGCAGTTTATCTCCTCTGTCTATGCAACCATTGTTGCAGCTTCTCTCCTCTGTAATACAGGATCTCAGAAACAGAAACCATAATATTAAAAAGCAGTCCAGAGCCTATCTATTGGGACTGTTTTTGGACAATAGCTATTGGAGCTTTTACATAGCGTTTATACAGAAAAAAAAAACACCACTACATTGTGGTGCACCTGCGATCTGTGATTAATAACTGTCATTAATACAACTTATGTATATATTGCCTTGTATACTTTGAAATATTGATTACAAATTACATATTATTTTCATAAGCTTCTCTCCTCTGTGTATGTCAACCATTGCAGCAGCTTATCTCCTCTGTCTCTCTATGCCGTTTCTGCAGCTTCTCTCCTCGCCATTGATGCAGCTTCTCTCATCTGTCTCTGCAGGCCATTGCTGCAGCTTCTCTCCTGGCCATTGATGCAGCTTCTCTCCTCTGTCTATGCCAACTATTGCCGTATCTTCTATATCCTTTTTTGCTCATTATATACACGGCTGTCTTTTCCATCTTCCCAGACCTGCAGCTCCTCTCTTGTGTCACTCCACACCATGGCAGACATCCCCCTCCCCTGTTCTCCCTCTTACCAGGTGGGTATTAAACCTTTACACAATTTTGTGTGGCCTCCATCAAATGTAAAAAAGAGATGAAATAAGTTTGACAGCAATTAATTAACCAGGCCAAAATTGCAGGAGGTTGTAAAACTAATCCAAAGAATTCCACAAAGTACCGAGCGGCTGATGCAGAACGGAATGCCGTCCACAGGGCACCATTATAATTAGACGTAACAAATGAAACACATTCATGGGCGAAAGCGTGTACCTTTAAGAGAAAACCTTCAGTCTCTTCTTTGGATCAGGAATGTAAAAGTCTCTTTAAGGCTCATTCACACGTCAGTATTTGGTCAGTATTTTGCATCAGTGTTTGTGTGCCAAAGCCAGGAATGGAACTTGCCGAGAAAAAATATAATTGAAAGACTGATGTCTGTCCTTTGTTTTGGAGACACTCCTGGTTTTGGCTACAAATACTGATGAAATACTGATCAAAAATACTGATGTGTGAAGGAGGCCTTACAAAATCTACCAGTATTTGAGAAGTCACACCCAGATAGTCGAAATGATAGATTTCAGCTTTCCCAGACTCCGGAATTAATTCCTTTGAACGTTGGTGTATCAGGTGAGGTTGGTGGCTGCAGAATGTGCAAACTGAGAATTCCTCAGTGAGCGCGACTTTATGGGGCGATTGTAAAGCTAAATGCATACAGAGCTTTTCAGGACAGTAAAAAACTTCCAGTTTTATAGAGGAAAACGCTTTGGGAGTTTTTGGAGGAGATTTTAACTTTCTGAAGCGGTTTTGTAGTGTTTTTTTTCCTGAAATGCTTTTTTTTTTGCAGGTTTCTGATGGGACAGAGCCTAACATAGAGCTTTTTCCAACAGGAGATGCTTCAAGGAGTGATTTGCACTTTACTTTTTACCTCTAGGAATTTTTCAAAATCTAAAGCAAAACAAAAATAATGAAACCACTGAGGACTGAAGATCGGAGAGGCAAAGAGGGATACAACGAGGAATAGGAAAATCATGTCAAGCGTTTTTCGGAACTCAGGTCAGGATACTCGCAGCCAGTCTGACCCAAATTCCCCAGCCTCATACGTAAAAGTGTTTGTATCTTTCCTGATTTCCTATTCTTTTCCATGTTTCTCACACTTAAATGTTTCAGATCACCAGACCAATGTAAATATTAAACATAGATAACACAAGTAATCACAAAATGCAGCTTATAAATCCAAACCTACAGGGCCCTGTGTAATAAAGTGATTGTCCCCTAAACCTAATAACTGGTTGGGCCGCCCTTAGCAGCAACAATTGCAATCAAGCGTTTGTGAAAACAGGCAATGAGGCTTTTACAACTCTCTGGAGGTATTTTGGCCACCAATCTCTGCAGAATTGTTGTATTTCAACAACAATGGAGGTTTCCGAGCATGAACCGCATTTTCAAGGTCATGCCACAGCATCTCACTCTGATTAAGGTCAGGGCTTTGAGGTCACGAACATATGGCCTTCAGGATTTTTTGGTAGACAGCAGAATTAATGGTTCCATTTACCACAGTAAGTCTTACAGATCCCGAAGCAGCGAAACAGACCCAGACCATCACAATACTACCACCATATTTTACTGTTGGTATGATGTTCCTTTTCTGAAACGCTGTGAAACTTCTACACCAGATGTAATGGAACATACATATTCCAAAAAGTTCTACATTTGTCTCATCGGTCCACAGAGTATTCTCCCAAAAGTCTTCAGGATCATCAAGGTGTTTTCTAGTAACACTGAGACAAACCTTTATGTTCTTATTGCTCAGTAGTGGTAGTAGTTTTTGTCTTAGAACTCTGACATGAAGGCCATTTTTGCTTAGTCTCTTTCTTATGCTGGAGTCATGAACACTGACCTTAACTGAGGCAAGTGAGGCTTGCAGTCTTTTGGATGTTGGTGTTGAGTATTTTGTGACCTCTTGTATGAGTTGTCGCTGCGCTCTTGGGGTAATTTGGGGCGGACGTCCACTCCTGGGAGGGTTCACACCTGTTCCATGCTTTCACCATTTGTGAATAATGGCTCTCACTATGGTTCGCTCAAGTCTGAAAGATTTAGAAATGGTTGTATGACCTTTTCCAGACTGATAGATCTCAATTACTTTGTTTCTCATTTGTTCCTGAATTTCTTTGGATCGCGGCATGATGTCTAGCTTTTGAGGGACTTTTGTTTACTTCACTTTGTCAGGCAGGTCCTATTGAAGTGATTTCTTGATTGAGAACACATGTGGCATAATCAGGCCTGGGTGTGGACAGAGAATGTGAACTCAACATCCCAAAGATGTGATAAACCACAGATAATTAATGTTGTAAGGCCCTGTGGGTTTGGATTTCTTTCGCCCATAATAAAGACCTTCATGTAAAAACTGTATTTTGTGGTTACTTGTGTTATCTTTGTCTAATATTTACATTTGTTTGGTGATCTGAGACATTTAAGTGTGACAAGCATGCAAAAGAATAGGAAATCAGGAAGGGGACAAACACTTTTATACCCAACTGCATATACGAGTCGACTGAGCTCAGGTCAGGAGCCTCGTAGCCAGTCTGTGCTTCAGGGCCCGAGTGCCCACAGTGAGATCCCAATGTGTGACAGCTAGGAGGACTGCTCACTGAAGGATAACTCATTCTACAAACGCTGCAACAATTTTATCGAATCACAATTGAAAATATTATTTTTAACCAAAAACCTCATGCATTTTAGTTACAAAGAAAATGTCGCTATTTGTTTTGAACATTGTGAGATGATTCCATCATTCCTACCTCCGGAAAGAACATCAGATAATAAAAAAAAAAATTAATTTCCATTGGTTTGAGGTGAGATTATGAAGCAGAAGCATGGCTTTCAGGGTTCGTGTATTTGCTGTGAAGTGAGAAGCAGAATGGCTGAGAGTCCATCAGTGTCGCCAGGAGCTGCGCCTTATACTGACGCTTCATGATACGCCAAAGAGAAGGTAGAGGAAGGTCAACACTGACACCTACAGGCAGGACTGGGAATGACCACATGATAAGCAGCCGCCAACCAAAGAGACCGCGGGAGGTTTCCTTATATCTGTAGGGTCTACGACTGTTCCCACCAAGCACAGGTGCTCGGTGCTTCATGGTGGCCAAACATCTACACTGGGCATTTTTGCTGTGGTTTTTTTTCTGCAGCAAAACCCTATTCTTGGCAAGAAAGAAGCTGCCGCAAAATAGGTTGTTTTCATGTGTTTTTGGAGCTAGCTTGTGTCTTTTTGTGCATGCTGATAAAGTTGAGCGCCCCCAGAGGAAAAAAAAACTACTTCCTGTAGAACCATAACTCTAGATCCCCTGAAAAGCCGGCAATTCATGTGCCGCGTACAGTAATATCATAGAGTGACAGGTTAGAATACATAGATATATAGATGTCAGTGACAGACACATACTGTATATATGTATATTACATAGATAGATGGAAGAAAAGCCGGCAATTCAGCAGTCGCGGTAGTGTAAAATCACAGCAGGGCCGACAGGATAGAAGAGATGGATGACATACAGTAAATACATATTGAATAGGTAGATTATTATTATTATTATTATGCATTTATATAGCGCCATTTATTCCATGGCGCTTTACATGTGAAAAGGGGAAATATAGACAAGTACAATAAACATGTGTAAGACAAGGGACACACAAGTACAGAAGGAGAGGGGACCCTGCCCACGAGGGCTCACAGTCTACAGGGATGGGTGAGGATACAGTAGGAGAGGGTAGAGCAGGTCGTGCAGTGGTTCAGTAGACCGAGGATCATTGCAGGCTGTAGCCTTGTCGGAACAGGTGGGTCTTCAGGTTCTTCTTGAAGGTTTCCGTTGATGGTGAGAATCATAGAATCATAGAATCGTAGAGTTGGAAGGGACCTCCTGGGCCATCTGGTCCAACCCCCTGCTCAAAGCAGGATTCGCTAAATCATCCCAGTCAGATGTCTGTCCAGCCTCTGTTTGAAGACTTCCATTGAAGGAGAACTCACCACTTCTCGTGGCAGCCTGTTCCACTCATTGATCACTCTAACTGTCAAAAAGTTTTTTTCTAATATCTAATCTGTGTCTCCTCCCATTCAGTTTCATCCCATTGCTTCTAGTCTTTCCTTGTGCAAATGAGAATAAAGTTGATCCTTCTACAATGTGACAGCCCTTTAGATATTTGTAGACAGCTATTAAGTCTCCTCTCAGTCTTCTCTTTTTCAAACTAAACATTCCCAAATCCTGCAACCTTTCCTCATAAGACAGGGTTTGCAGACTGGTCACCATTCTGGTCGCTCTTTTCTGAACTTGCTCCAGTTTGTTGATGTCTTTTTTAAAATGTGGTGCCCAAAACTGGACACAATATTCCAGATGAGGTCTGACCAACGAGGAGTAGAGGGAAATAATGACTTCACGTGATCTAGACTGTATGCTTCTGTTAATACATCCTAGAATTGCATTTGCCTTTTTTGCTGCTGCATCACACTGTTGACTCATATTCAGTCTGTGATCTATTAGTATACCCAAGTCTTTTTCACATGTGCTGTTGCTTAGCCCTATTCCTCCCATTCTGTATATGCTTTTTTCATTTTTATTGCCCAGATGTAGTACTTTGCATTTTTCCCTGTTAAAAACCATTCTGTTAGTTGCTGCCCACTTCTCCAGTTTATTTATATCTTTTTGAATCCTCTCTCTCTCTTCTCTAGTATTAGCTATCCCTCCTAGCTTTGTGTCATCAGCAAATTTAATCAGTTTACCCTCAATTCCTTCATCTAAATCATTGATAAAGATGTTGAACAATACAGGGCCCAGGACAGAGCCCTGTGGTACACCACTTGAGACATTCTTCCAACTGGATGTGCAGCCATTTACGACCACTCTTTGGGTCCAATCACTAAGCCAGTTATGAATCCACCTAACAGTTGCCTTGTCCATTCCATACTTAGTCATTTTTTCAATAAGGATTATATGAGATACTTTGTCAAATGCTTTGCTGAAGTCAAGATATAGTATATCTACAGCATTTCCTTGATCCACCCAATCAGTGATTCCGTCATAGAAGGAAATTAAGTTAGTTTGACAGAGTGAGAGTCAAACAGTGAGAGTCTGATGTGTTGCGGCAGAGTGTTCCAGAGTATGGGGGAAGCACGGGAGAAGTCTTGTATGCGGTTGTGGGAAGAAGAGATAAGGGGGGAGTAGAGAAGGAGATCTTGAGATGATCGAAGGTTGCGTGCGGGTAGGTACCTAGAGACCATGTCACAGATGTATGGAGGGGACAGGTTGTGGATGGCTTTGTATGTCATGGTTAGGGTTTTGAATTGGAGCCTCTAGGCAATAGAAAGCCAGTGAAGGGCCTGGCATGGGGGTAGGCTGGGGAATAGCGGGGAGACAGGTGGATTAGTTGGGCAGCAGAGTGTAGGATGGACTGGAGCGGAGCCAGAGTGCTAGAGGGGAGGCCAGAGAGTAGGAGGTTGCAGTAGTCGAGGCGGGAGATGATAAGAGCATGCACTAGTGTTTTTGTGGTTTCGTAGTTGAGGAATGAGCAGATCCGGGAAATATTTTTGAGCTTGAGGCGGCAGGAGGAGGCGAGGGCTTGGATATGTGGTTTGAAAGAGAGCGCAGAGTCAAGGATCACCCCAAGGCACTGAGCGTGCGGCACTGGGGAAAGAAAGCAGCCATTGACATTGATGGATAGGTCTGGTGGAGGGGTAGAGTGAGATGGGGGAAAGATGATGAATTCTGTTTTGTCCATGTTCAGTTTGAGAAAGCGAGCAGAGAAGGCGGCTGAGATAGCAGACAGACATTGTGGGATTTCAGTCAGTAAGGAGGCGAGGCTGGGTCCAGATAGGTAGATCTGCGTGTCATCGGCATAGAGGTGATACTGCAAACCGTAGGATTCTATGAGCTGTCCCAAGCCAAAGGTGTAGATGGAGAATAGTAGGGGTCCTAGGACAGAGCCTTGAGGAACACCAACAGACAGGGGGCGAGGTGAGGAGGTGGTGTGTGAGAGGGAGACACTAAATGTTCGGTCTGTTAGGTATGATGAGATCCAGGATAGGGCCGAGTCTGTGATGCCAAGGGATGAGAGAGTCTGTAGCAGGAGGGACTGGTCTACGGTGTCGAAGGCAGAGGACAGGTCCAGGAGAAGGAGGACAGAGTAGTGTCGCTTGCTCTTGGCGGTTAGTAAATCGTTAGTGACTTTAGTTAGGGCAGTTTCAGTTGAGTGATGCGGTCGTAAGCCAGATTGTAACCGGTCATAGAGGGAACAGGAGGAGAGGTGGGAGGACAGTTTATACATGCTGTTCCAGTAGTTTTGAGGCGTAAGGGAGAAGAGATATCGGGCAATTGTTGGACACAGAGGATGGATCAAGGGAGGGCTTTTTGAGGATGGGGGTGATTGAGGCATGTTTGAAGGATGAGGGAAAGACACCATTTGTAAGTGAAAGGTGGAAGAGGTGTGTTAGAGATGGGATGAAGACTGTGGCCAAGTTAGGGATGAGGTGAGACGGGAGTGGGTCGAGGGCACAAGTGGTGAGGTGTGATCTTGACAGAAGGGTGGAGAGCTGATCTTCTGTCATGGTGGAGAAGCTGGCTTTTGCAGAACAGGGCTGAGAGGCTAAGAGGGGCATTGGGGGCTGCGGGTCAAAGTTTTGTCTGATCTTGTCGATCTTCTGCTTAAAGAAGGAGGCAAAGTCTTCAGCAGAAATGAGAGGAGGGGGAGGAGGTGCTGTGGGACGGAGTAGAGAATTGAAAGTGTTGAAGAGTTGTTTAGGGTTGTGAGACAGGGAGGATATGAGAGATGCGAAGTAAGTTTGTTTAGCAGCAGAGAGCGTGGGCTTAAAGCTGGCAAGGGACTGCTTGTATGCGCTGAAGTGCTCAGTAGAATGGGTTCTCTTCCATCTCCGCTCAGCGGCCCTGGAAACCCGTCGCAGTTCTTTGGTCAGGCTGGTCAGCCAGGGCTGCCTGTTGATTGTACGAGTTTTGCTCTGCGTGAGGGGGGCAGCCGAATTAAGTGTTGCTGTTATTGTGGTGTTATAAAAAGTGGCAGCAGCATTTGGATTATGAAGGGAAGCTATGTCTGTAAGAGGGAGAAGGGACTCAGATAGTGATTGTAAATTGAGGTGTTTGAGATTCCTGCGAGGGTGAGCGAGATTATGGAGCGGGGGTTGCACAGTAGGAGAGGAGAGGGAAGAGAATGTCAGTAGGTTGTGGTAAGACAGGGGGAGGGGTGAGTTATTGAGATTAGTGAGGGAGCAGAGACGGGTGAAGATAAGGTCCAGCGTATGACCATCTTTGTGAGTGGCCGCAGAGGACCATTGAGTGAGGCCAAGGGAAGCCGCGAGCGATAGAAGTTCAGAGGCAGCTGGGGTGGAAGTGTCAATGGGGATGTTGAAGTCGCTCATGATGATGGTGGGGATGTCAGCAGAAAGGAAATGGAGTAGCCAGGTGGTGAAGTGGTCGAGAAAGGTGGAGACGGCTAGTTCTGGGGGGCGGTAGATGACAGCCAGTTGGAGGATGGAGGGGGAATAGATGCAGACGGAGTGCACCTCGAACGAGGGAAGAGTAGCGGAGGGTGGCAAAGGAATTGGGGTAAAGGAGCAGGTATCGGAGAGGAGCAAGCCAACTCCTCCACCACGTTTGTTGCTGGGGCGAGGGGTGTGAGAGAGATGGAATCTGCCATAGGAAAGCGCAGCTGGAGAGGCTGTGTCAGAGGGAGTGAGCCAGGTTTCAGTGATGGCAAAGAAGGAGAGTTTGTTGGTGATAAAGAGGTCATGGATAAACGATAGCTTGTTGCAGACAGAGCGTGCGTTCCATAGCGCTCCAGCTAGGGGGACTGGGGGAGTGGGGGCTGGATGAATAGGTATGAGGTTGTCATGGTTGCAAAAAAGTGTAGAGGATCGTGGCTGGATGTTAGAAATAAGAGTGGGGATGTGTTGAGGAGGGCCAGGATATACAGTAGATATACAGTTGTCTGTGACAAATACAATTAGTACAGTGTGTGCAGCTTACTGCACATGTATTTAATTAATAAAAGATTATTTTTCTGAAAAAAATGGCGTGGGCTCCCGGGTAATTTTCAGAACCAGCAAAGGGAAAGCCGACAGCTAGGGGCCGATGTTTATAGCCTGGGAAGGGGGTAATACCCAAGGAACTTCCCAGGCTATTAATATCAGCTCACAACTGTATAATTAACCTTTACTGGCTATTAAAATGGGGGACCCTAAAAAAAATGACCTAGGGTCCCTGTGTAATTAATAACCAGCAAAGGCTATGCAGACAGCTGTGGGCTGATATTAATAGTCTAGGAAGGGGCCATGGATATTGGCCCCCAAGACTAAAAACATAAGCTCTCAGACACCCCAGAAAAGGCGCATCTCTAAGATGCTCCAATTCTGGCACTTAGTCTCGCTCTTCCCACTTGTCCTGTAGCGGTGGCAAGTTGGGTGATAGTTGGAGGCATTGATGTCACCTTTGTATTGTCAGGTGACATCAAGCACTGAGGCTAGTAATGGAGTGGCATTAATAAGACGTCCCCATTACTAACCCCATTGTCACTTTGTATGAAAACACAGACACCCAGAAAAAAGTCCTTTAATTGAAAAATTGAGACTCTTTTGACATCAGTGAGATCCCCGCTAGCACCATGAGAAAGTCACAGTGAAATTCTCCTGGTGAACTCACCTCTGCACCGTGCAACTTTCTCACGGTGCTAGTGGGGATCTCAACGAGGTCACCGCATTTCAGCCCAGCAGGGAGCGCAGCCTCTGACCGGACGTAACCTCGATGACATCACCGCTAGTCACTGAGGCTGCACTTGCAGCAGCTCAGACACCAGTGGTTCTCAACCTGGATGGTCGCATCTCGGCACCGTGCAGGTTGAAAACTATTAATCCTCCAGACATGGATTACGGCATAGGACAGGACGATGGACAAGTATGATATGTTGTTGTCTTTTATTTTTGGTTTATTACAGGAGAACGAGGGCTTCAGTGGAATTAGGCGAGGTCGTAAGCAGGGGTGAACCTAGCCTCTCTGCTGCCTGAGGCGAACTGCAAAAGCGGTAACATCAGTACAAATAAATCTGGTTTACTCTTTACTAGCCCAACCTGATGCACATGTAAAATACATACACTTTTAAATAGGAATATGTTAGAAACATTGATCTTTACATCTGTTAAAGTTCTGTATAAAGGATTTTAAGAATACTACTCACTGTATGGTCAGCTTCAGAAATCAACAGCTGGGCCTTAATCAGAATCGTTCAACAAACCCTCTTGCCACGTAGAACATCAAGGTCTTGGACAATGGAAAAACCATACAAAAGACACAAATGAATACACCAATGAAAACCAGTGCTGTGCACATTATAAGTGCATACTGTACATCATCCCAAGTCTTAAGGGCCCGTCACACTAAGCGAGATCGCTAAAGTGTCACCGATTTTGTGACGCAGCAGTGATATTGCTATGTGTGATACTTACCTCCGACCGGCTCCCTGCTGGTTATCGCTGATTGTGTGAGAACGTCCTGAGCCGTTTCTCGTCGGCTGCTTCTTGATGGAGCGACGCGTGGACGCGGGTGGGAGGACGACTTCATCGCCTCGTCTGACAGGTAAGTAACGACCGCCGACCGCTGCTGCATCGCTGGCGAGATCTGCCTGTGTGGCAGCTCACTAGCGACCGTTTAGTGATACACCAGCGATCCTGACCGCGTCGTATCGTTGTCGGGATCGCTGGTGCATCGCTAAATGTGACGGGACCTTTAGAGACTCTAACGTCCACTCTTAAACAGCCTTGCCTTCATAGGATAAATCCACTGGATAAAAATGCCCATGTTAAAGGACTTTTACGATTGCCTATGATGTGTGAGGAAACCTGGCAGGAAGAGCTGGACCCCCTCTATTTACTCTTAATTCCCTTACTGGGTATAATAAAAATGTTTTTTCTAAATTGGACAGTCCAGTGACTGGTCAAAAGTGCACCTCTTCCCCCACCATCCCCACCATTGCCCTCTCCATCACCCCATCACGGCCTTCTCCCCATCACCCCATCACGGCCTTCTCCACCTACACACACATGACACAAATCCACTCCACACACATACTACATAATTGCCTTCTCCCCATCACTCCCATCATCATCATACATACACACACACAATCACACGCACACAGCAGCAGTGACAGGACAGCACCTCACATGTTCACTCCGCAGCACCACCGCCTCCACCCTCCGGCTGCTTCCTGTGTCTCTGGCACAGCGACCGCGCCGCTGAATGATGACATCATCAGAGAGACACGGGAAGCGCTGGCGCCGGGGCAGGAAGGATCCTTGCAGCTCCGCTCCTGCTGTTTTCTCTTGCAGGCAGTGGAGCTGCTTGGATTGCTTCCTACCCGCCGCACATGAGGGCAATCTGGCCAGGGGCCCCCCGGAGCCTCGGGCCCAGAGAAACAGGTCAGATTGCCCTCATCATTAGCCACCCTGCAGGGGCCCCCTGGAGCCTCTAGGCCCCGATGCAGTGCACCGGTTGAACTGGCGGTATATCCGCCCATGAACACACACACTGTACACACACACAATGCCACACTGTGCACACTGTACAGTGATGATACATGAGGCCCCATAGTGTACAGTGATGATACATGAGGCCCCATAGTGCACAGTGATGATACAACAGGCCCCATAGTGCACAGTGATGATACATGAGGCCCCATAGTGCACAGTGATGATACAACAGGCCCCATAGTGCACAGTGATGATACATGAGGCCCCATAGTGCACAGTGATGATACATGAGGCCCTATAGTGCACAGTGATGATACATGAGGCCCCATAGTGCACAGTGATGATACATGAGGCCCCATAGTGCACAGTGATGATACATGAGGCCCCATAGTGTACAGTGATGATACATGAGGCCCCATAGTGCACAGTGATGATACATGAGGCCCCATAGTGCACAGTGATGATACATGAGGCCCCATAGTGCACAGTGATGATACATGAGGCCCCATAGTGCACAGTGATGATACATGAGGCCCCATAGTGCACAGTGATGATACATGAGGCCCCATAGTGTACAGTGATGATACATGAGGCCCCATAGTGTACAGTGATGATACATGAGGCCCCATAGTGCACAGTGATGATACATGAGGCTCTATAGTGTACAGTGATGATACATGAGGCCCTATAGTGCACAGTGATGATACATGAGTCCCCATAGTGCACAGTGATGATACATGAGGCCCCATAGTGTACAGTGATGATACATGAGGCCCCATAGTGTACAGTGATGATACATGAGGCCCCATAGTGCACAGTGATGATACATGAGGCTCTATAGTGCACAGTGATGATACATGAGGCCCTATAGTGCACAGTGATGATACATGAGTCCCCATAGTGCACAGTGATGATACATGAGGCCCCATAGTGCACAGTGATGATACATGAGGCCCCATAGTGCACAGTGATGATACATGAGGCCCCATAGTGCACAGTGATGATACATGAGGCCCCATAGTGCACAGTGATGATACATGAGGCCCCATAGTGCACAGTGATGATACATGAGGCCCCATAGTGCACAGTGATGATACATGAGGCCCCATAGTGCACAGTGATGATACATGAGGCTCTATAGTGCACAGTGATGATACATGAGGCCCCATAGTGCACAGTGATGATACATGAGGCCCTATAGTGCACAGTGATGATACATGAGGCCCTATAGTGCACAGTGATGATACATGAGGCCCTATAGTGCACAGTGATGATACATGAGGCCCCATAGTGCACAGTGATGATACATGAGGCCCCATAGTGCACAGTGATGATACATGAGGCCCTATAGTGCACAGTGATGATACATGAGGCCCCATAGTGCACAGTGATGATACATGAGGCCCTATAGTGCACAGTGATGATACATGAGGCCCTATAGTGCACAGTGATGATACATGAAGCTCTATAGTGCACAGTGATGATACATGAGGCCCCATAGTGCACAGTGATGATACATGAGGCCCCATAGTGCACAGTGATGATACATGAGGCCCCATAGTGCACAGTGATGATACATGAGGCCCCATAGTGCACAGTGATGATACATGAGGCCCCATAGTGCACAGTGATGATACATGAGGCCCTATAGTGCACAGTGATGATACATGAGGCCCTATAGTGCACAGTGATGATACATGAGGCCCCATAGTGCACAGTGATGATACATGAGGCCCCATAGTGCACAGTGATGATACATGAGGCCCTATAGTGCACAGTGATGATACATGAGGCCCTATAGTGCACATTGATTATACATGAAGCTCTATAGTGCACAGTGATGATACATGAGGCTCTATAGTGCACAGTGATGATACATGAGGCTCTATAGTGCACAGTGATGATACATGAGGCCCCATAGTGCACAGTGATGATACATGAGGCCCTATAGTGCACAGTGATGATACATGAGGCCCTATAGTGCACAGTGATGATACATGAGGCCCTATAGTGCACAGTGATGATACATGAGGCCCCATAGTGCACAGTGATGATACATGAGGCCCCATAGTGCACAGTGATGATACATGAGGCCCCATAGTGCACAGTGATGATACATGAGGCCCTATAGTGCACAGTGATGATACATGAGGCCCTATAGTGCACAGTGATGATACATGAAGCTCTATAGTGCACAGTGATGATACATGAGGCCCTATAGTGCACAGTGATGATACATGAGGCCCTATAGTGCACAGTGATGATACATGAAGCTCTATAGTGCACAGTGATGATACATGAGGCTCTATAGTGCACAGTGATGATACATGAGGCCCTATAGTGCACAGTGATGATACATGAGGCCCTATAGTGCACAGTGATGATACATGAGGCCCTATAGTGCACAGTGATGATACATGAGGCCCTATAGTGCACAGTGATGATACATGAGGCTCTATAGTGCACAGTGATGATACATGAGGCCCTATAGTGCACAGTGATGATACATGAGGCCCTATAGTGCACAGTGATGATACATGAGGCCCTATAGTGCACAGTGATGATACATGAGGCCCTATAGTGCACAGTGATGATACATGAGGCTCTATAGTGCACAGTGATGATACATGAGGCTCTATAGTGCATTTGATTTGAATACGGGGAAAATGTGCAGTAGTTGGCCACGGCCACTAAATAGTAGACGGAGCAGCTCTGTAAGGCAGCAGTTCCAGCTGGTACCAAGAACAGCTGACTGGCAGGCGTGCTAGGTTTCACCCCCCACTGATCAGACAGACATTGCTGACCTGTTCTAAGGTTAGCCAGTGTTAGTGATTTATCTCCATCCGTATTTTTTCTGCAAATGCATGGAACTGCATCCTGATAAGGATTTGGTTGAAAATTTGACATTCTGACTTCTGGGGCAGAGGAAAGAGAGGGGAGAGAGAGGGACTGGTGAAAGAAAAAATAAAAGGGTCTCCGAGCCTGCGCAGTATGAAATCCGCATGCAGATTGGACGCAGGCATCCTGATTCGGGTGCGCCTACATTGACAATCATATGTTTTTGGACGCGCCACCGCTGCCACGTATCAGGAGGTCTGCAGATTTTTTTAACACCCAAAATTCGCAACAAGCCGCGTTTAGGGAGAACATGAAAAAGCCTGATGCCTCCTGATCCTGATGCAAACGCAGGTCCGTGCGTCCCTAGGTTAAGTATAGAGATGTAATCTGGATCAGGATGCATCAGGATTGCTACGCATCACAACGCACCGTACCACAACGCTAGTGTGAACGCAGCCCCTAACCAGGAGCCCCCAATACATGTTATTATCATTACCACAGCATAGCACAGGGTACAAGCCCTTCTAGTGAGGCGGGAAAGATCCCTGTATGACAGCGCAGCATGCGGACATAGTCTAGATTATGTCTGCAGACTGGTCCCACACAGCACATCCCTCGCTTCCGAGCATCAGTGCCGCAGAACGGATCCCTGCACATGGATCAATGTTCTCCTGGATCCGTGCTCCATAGAGCTCCATGTTAATTCCAGACGTGTAGCCGCGGATCCGTGCGTCTCCCTGCGCCTGCGTGTTTTTCAGATGGCACAAAACTGTAACAAGTTGCGTTTTTGTGCATCTGATAAAATCTGCAGACACAGCGATCCGTGGGAAAACGGTGACAGCTGGACGCACAGTCCCATCCGTCACCACTGAGAGTCAATGGAGCCGAAGACGGATCCGTGTGTTTGCATAGTTTATCAGATGCACAAAATGCCACACAAGCCATGGCTGAAGCCAGCAGGTCGTTACATGGGGCTCGGTCACATGCGGTCATTGCCATTTCACACTCACTTGTCTCCTGACTGCTCCCGGATGAGGCACGGTCAAAGCTGAATCTGCTAAGGCCGGATTCACACTTCAGTTTTTTCTGTCAGTCCAAAACCGCCAAAATAGCGGAAAACGGATCCGCAGGCGGAGTGACAGAAACGAGAGAGAGAACGTTACGTGCTCCGATCGGTCAGGTCAGCGGACGCCAAAATGTTGGCGGATCCGCAAACATGCACATGCTACGGGCGGCCATCAGTCAAAATCCGCCGATAATGAAAGTCATCCGCAAAGAAAAATGGCGGATCCGTTTTTTTCCGAAACGGCGGATTTTGACTGATGGTGAAAAACTGATGTGTGAAACAGGCCTAAGCTGCTGCCACCTGCCAGGCGCAGAAAAAAACCTGGGCTCACTCGCAGGCAGCGGGTGGGAATCAGTCAGGAGACCATGTTTACCTAACCTTCCGCTGTGTCCCTCCCAGGGAGTGGGAGGGACGGGAGATGGGCACCGCCGCTGCACCTCAGCCGCCCCCAGGAACTAGTAAGTTGATAACAGTTACCTGAGCTGCTTCCGGGCAGGATGATATGGGGGGACAACGTTAGGTGCTGCTGACTGCACAGGTACTCAGGAGGAGTGCACTGTCAGCAGAGCACCAGAGCAGGGATTAAGGAGAGTCTGCCCCACGTGTTCTGAGTGCCGCTCTGCCGCCCCCTAGCGTCAGGGAGGGAGCGCCGCCTGAGGCAGAGGACTCAACTTGCCTTATGGATGGTGCGGCCCTGGTCGTCAGTTTGGTTTAATTAAGATTATTAAATGAGTCTGTCATTTTTTCAATTAAAGGACTTTATTCATGGTGTCTGTGTTTTCTTAGAATATGACTATGGGGTTAGTAATGGGGCTGTCGCTTCTCCATCACTAATCTCAGGGCTTGATGTCACCTGTCAATACAAAGGTGACATCAATCCCCAACTATCACCCCAATTGCCACCGCTACAGGGCATGTGGAAGAGTCGGGCAAAGCGCCAGAAATGGCGCATCTAATAGATATGCCTTTTCTGGGCAGCTGGGGGGCCTATATCCATGTCCCTTTATAAGCCGGAGAATACCAGCTCCCCAGGTGTCTGTTTTAGCAAGGCTGGTTGTCAAAATGGGGTGACCCCATGCCATTATTTATTTAAATAATTAAAACAACAGTTTGGGGAACCCTCTATCCTTTATAACCAGCCTGGCTGAAGCTGACAGCTAAGGGGTGCAGCCCCCAGCTGTGGGTTTTGCCTGGCTGGTTGTCAAAAATAGGGGGGACCCATGCAGGCTTTTTTTTTTAATTATTTATTTACAGTGCAGGTGCAGCTGATGAATACTTGCAGTCCACCACTCCTGCTCTCACTGTTAGTAGCGGCAGCAGGTGTCGGATGATGGGATCAGTAGTTCCATCAGCTGACACCAGTGACCGGAGGTAAACTTTATACCTTTAATCACAGCTGAGTGCTCACACTGTCTTATGACAGCATGGGAACCACGACTCTCTGACCGGCGGGGATGATTTCACCACCGATTAGAAGTGGTGTTTGCCATGCTGTCATGCATATGACAGCATGTCAAACACTGTATTGTCGGGTCAAGTGAATGGGGTTCGGGTGTGCTCTGCTGGATGACAGGCTGTATGGACGTATCATGCAACCATGCAGCCTGCCATCTAGATGTAGCGGAGCTGACTGTGATGTCACATCCGGCTGTCCCTGACTTATCTGCAGCAAATACGCTGCAAAAAAAATCAACCACTGTATTTGCAGAGTTTTTTCATTATTCATTCAAGTCAATGAGTGAAAAACGCCGCAAAAACGCTGAGAGAACTGACATGCTCTATGTAAAAAAAAGCGCTGCAAAGCACAAACTCCTGATGACAAGAAAACCAATGTGTGTGCATGAGATTTCTGAACTCTCATAGGCTTTGCAGGTACTGCGTGGTGGATACGCCTGCCGAGTCGTGGAAGGTATCATCACAATTCCGGTGCTCATCGAGGCATCTATGGTTTCGTGGATGCTTTGATATGCGTTGGCTTCCGGGATGGCCGGAAATGACGCGGTGGGTGGTGACCATGGCGGCCATTTTGGATCCAACTATATTTTTTCCAATGGGAAGAGGGTCATGTGACACATCAAACTTATTGAGAATTTCACAAGAAAAACAATGTTGTGCTTGGTTTTAACGTAACTTTATTCTTTCATGAGTAATTTACAAGTTTATGACCACTTATAAAATGTGTTCAAAGTGCTGCCCATTGTGTTGGATTGTCAATGCAACCCTCTTCTCCCGCTCTGGACACACGGATAGCAACACCGCCGGAGAAATGCTAGTCTAAGGGGGTCAGATTCCTTGTAGGAATGCTCGGACCTGACACCCATAATGTGGTGGTGCACCATCTTGCTAGAGAAGCTCAGGGAACGTGCCATCTTCAGTGCACAAAGGAGACAACGCGTCATCATGGAGCAATGTCAGATATCCAGTGGCATTGAGGTTTCCATTGATGAAGAATGGCCCATTATCTCTGTACCCCAATAACCACACCATACCATCAATTATGGGTGTCAGGACCGAGCATTCCTACATGAACAGTCTCCTGGACAGTGGATTGGTCGTCGTGGGCCAGGTGAATGGCCACCACAGTCTCCCGATCTGACCCCCTTAGACTTTTATCTTTGGGGTCATCTCAAGGCAATGGTCTATGCTGTGAAGATACCAGATGTGCAGCATCTGAAACAACAGATACTGGAAGCCTGTGCTAGCATTTCCTCTGCAGTGTTGCTATCAGTATGTCAAGAGCGGCAGAAGAAGGTTGCATTGACAATCCAACACAATGGGCAGCACTTTGAACACAATGTATAAGTGGTCATAAACTTGTAAATAACTCATGAAAGAATAAAGTTATGTTAGAACCAAGCACACCATTGTTTTACTTGTGAAATTCTCAATAAGTTTGATGTGTCACATGACCCTCTTCCCATTGGAGAAATAAAGTTGGATCCAAAATGGCCGACTTCAAAATGGCCACCATGGTCACCACCCATCTTGAAAAGTTTTCCCCCACCCCGTAGTGTAGTGGAGAAGGAGTGCCTGGCCAGTAAGTGGGCCTCGGAGTCCCTACGCTATTATTTGCTCGGTCGACCGTTTCTATGGTGACGCATCATTCACGCTTGGTATGGATGAGAAATAGGAGAGGAATGCTCGAGTCACCCGATGGTTTCTCTCTCTGCAGAACTTTAACTTCACCATAGAACATCGGGCGGGGAAGTCACAGGTAAATGCGGATGCCCTGTCACCGGCCCCCTGTTTGGTGACAAGTGTTCAACCCCACAAGTTTGAACAGGGGGGGGGGTATGTGAGGCAGTGACAGGTGTTACATGCGAGGGTCACTATGTCTCCCCCAGGATGTGCATAGAAGTGTACTAATCCCGCTGGAGTCACAGGCATAGCTGTGATTGCAGTGCAAAATAGAAGTAAGTTTAGTCTTTGACAAGCGATTTGCCCAAGGCAGGCTTAAGAAAACCCAGCATGGGTTTTTATTTTTGGAGAGATCTATAGGATGGTAGTGGGGCATTTCGCTCCCTTCTGTCCGAGTCTTACAAGTGGCTGATGGCAAAAGATTCCATTTAAAAACCCTGCAGAAAAGGGCTGGATGTGTCAGTCTTGGTCTGCAAACTTCAGAGCAGCTGGCTCTGCAAAGCTCAACCTGTGTGAAGTAACACAGAGCCAAAGGAAGCAACAACACCTGACAGCTTTCATCATGACACAGCGGTATAGTCGCCCACGGCAAACAGTCTCGGATTCGGACTGTCTTGACACCCCGGTTGCGATCCGAAGGATACCATTTGCTTTCCAGTTGTGAGTTTCTTTTGGATATTAAAGTCTTTTGCTTTGAACTCTGATGTGGTCCCTGCCTATCTGTTGCACTGTACCAACCCCGCTGCACTACACAACCTACAAAAAAGCCACTCACCCTGTAAAGAGTGTCCCCAGGTTAGCTTCACTAGATGTGCAGCGTTGTATCTGAGGTAACGCTCAATGTGCAGTTTGCTGTATGTCCTGTAGGTGGCAGCAGTGTACACCCCATGTTGTGAGTGTAGTTCCGTGTATGTCCAGTAGGTGGCAGCAGTGTAAATCCCGTGTTGTGGGTGTAGTTCCCTCTTTGTCCTGTAGGTGGAGCAATATGCATCCCATGTTGTGGGTGCAGTTCCCTGTATGTCCTGTAGGTGGAGCAGTGTACACCCTGTGTTGTGGGTGCAGTTCCCTGTATGTCCTGTAGGTGGAGCAGTGTACACCGTGTTGTGGGTGCAGTTCCCTGTATGTCCTGTAGGTGGAGCAGTGTACACCCTGTGTTGTGGGTGCAGTTCCCTGTAAGTCCTGTAGGTGGCAGCAATGTAAACCGCATGTTGTGAGTAAAAAAACTGGAGTCTGAACTGAGAAAGTAAATTAATGTGTATGCACAATGTAACACATGCCCATTACACAGCGAAAACAAAAACAAAAAACACAAATGGCAGCAGTATACACGCCGTGCTGTCGCTGCTGTTCCCTGTATGTCCTGCTGGGGGAGCAGTGTGTACACTGTGTTGTGGGTGCAGCACCCTATATGTCATGTAGGTGGCAGCAGTATACACGCCGTTGTGTGGGTGCAGTGCCCTGTGTGTCCTGTAGGTGACAGCAGTGTGCACATCATGATGTGTGCGCAGCACCCCATAGTCCTTAAGGTAGCAGCAGTATACACACCGTGCTGTGGGTGCAGTTCCCTGTGCGTCCTGCAGGTGGAGCAGTGTGCACATTGTGTTGTGGGTGCAGTTCCTTGTATGTCCTGTAGATGGCAGCAGTTTACACGCCGTGTTGTGGGTGCAGTTCCCTGTGCGTCCTGCAGGTGGAGCAGTGTGCACGCCGTGTTGTGGGTAAAGCATCCTGTATGTCCTGTAGGTGGCAGCAGTATACACGCCGTGTTGTGGGTGCAGTTCCCTGTGCGTCCTGCAGGCGGCAGCAGTATACACGCCGTGTTGTGGGTGCAGTTCCCTGTGCGTCCTGCAGGTGGCAGCAGTATACACGCCGTGTTGTCGGTGCAGTTCCCTGTGCGTCCTGCAGGTGGCAGCAGTATACACGCCGTGTTGTCGGTGCAGTTCCCTGTGCGTCCTGTAGGTGGCAGCAGTATACACGCCGTGTTGTCGGTGCAGTTCCGTGTGCGTCCTGCAGGTGGCGCAGTGCTCCGTGCTGTGTGTCGGGCCGGCTGGGCGCCTGTCTCTCCCCCCGCTGTGCTCGGTTCCCCGGGTGTTGTCCTCCGTCTGTCGCGGTGCCCGTGTAGTCTGCACTCTGGAGCGGCGCCGGCAGAAGATCTCGGATTTCTCCAGGTCCTCCCGGGAGAAGCTGCAGCAGCAGAGGGACAAGATGTTCTCCAAGTTCACGTCGATCCTGCAGCAGGCGGTGGAGGCGGTGAGTGACCGGCGGCGGCCAGAACTCCAGCCCGGGGACTCGGCCTATACACAGCGAGGCGGCAGCAGCCGGGGCCTCTCCTGCGGGCGGGCCGGGATCAGAGCAGGATTCCCGGGAGCAGGAGACGCCAGAGGGCGACACTGAGCGATGATGTGGCCGGAACTGAGGCCGAGAGCGAATCACCGAGCAAACCGTGCGGTAATAACAACAGTGCGGTGTGTACAGGGCGGTAATAACAACACAACAGTGCGGTGTGTACAGGGCGGTAATAATAACAGTGCGGTGTGTACAGGGCGGTAATAACAACAGTGCGGTGTGTACAGGGCGGTAATAACAACAGTGCGGTGTGTACAGGGCGGTAATAACAACAGTGCGGTGTGTACAGGGCGGTAATATAACAACAGTGCGGTGTGTACAGGGCGGTAATAACAACACAACAGTGCGGTGTGTACAGGGCGGTAATAACAACAGTGCGGTGTGTACAGGGCGGTAATAACAACAGTGCGGTGTGTACAGGGCGGTAATAACAACAGTGCGGTGTGTACAGGGCGGTAATAACAACACAACAGTGCGGTGTGTACAGGGCGGTAATAACAACAGTGCGGTGTGTACAGGGCGGTAATAACAACAGTGCGGTGTGTACAGGGCGGTAATAACAACAGTGCGGTGTGTACAGGGCGGTAATAACAACACAACAGTGCGGTGTGTACAGGGCGGTAATAACAACAGTGCGGTGTGTACAGGGCGGTAATAACAACAGTGCGGTGTGTACAGGGCGGTAATAACAACAGTGCGGTGTGTACAGGGCGGTAATAACAACAGTGCGGTGTGTACAGGGCGGTAATAACAACACAACAGTGCGGTGTGTACAGGGCGGTAATAACAACAGTGCGGTGTGTACAGGGCGGTAATATAACACAACAGTGCGGTGTGTACAGGGCGGTAATATAACACAACAGTGCGGTGTGTACAGGGCGGTAATAACAACAGTGCGGTGTGTACAGGGCGGTAATAACAACACAACAGTGCGGTGTGTACAGGGCGGTAATAACACAACAGTGCGGTGTGTACAGGGCGGTAATAACACAACAGTGCGGTGTGTACAGGGCGGTAATATAACAACAGTGCGGTGTGTACAGGGCGGTAATGACAGTGCGGTGTGTACAGGGCTGTAATAACAACAGTGCGGTGTGTACAGGGCGGTAATAACAACAGTGCGGTGTGTACAGGGCGGTAATAACAACAGTGCGGTGTGTACAGGGCGGTAATAACAACAGTGCGGTGTGTACAGGGCGGTAATAACAACAGTGCGGTGTGTACAGGGCGGTAATAACAACAGTGCGGTGTGTACAGGGCGGTAATAACAACAGTGCGGTGTGTACAGGGCGGTAATAACAACAGTGCGGTGTGTACAGGGCGGTAATATAACAACAGTGCGGTGTGTACAGGGCGGTAATATAACACAACAGTGCGGTGTGTACAGGGCGGTAATATAACACAACAGTGTGGTGTGTACAGGGCGGTAATATAACAACAGTGCGGTGTGTACAGGGCGGTAATAACAACAGTGCGGTGTGTACAGGGCGGTAATAACAACAGTGCGGTGTGTACAGGGCTGTAATAACAGTGCGGTGTGTACAGGGCGGTAATATAACAACAGTGCGGTGTGTACAGGGCGGTAATAACAACAGTGCGGTGTGTACAGGGCGGTAATAACAACACAACAGTGCGGTGTGTACAGGGCGGTAATAACACAACAGTGCGGTGTGTACAGGGCGGTAATATAACAACAGTGCGGTGTGTACAGGGCGGTAATAACAGTGCGGTGTGTACAGGGCTGTAATAACAACAGTGCGGTGTGTACAGGGCGGTAATAACAACAGTGCGGTGTGTACAGGGCGGTAATAACAACAGTGCGGTGTGTACAGGGCGGTAATAACAACAGTGCGGTGTGTACAGGGCGGTAATAACAACAGTGCGGTGTGTACAGGGCGGTAATAACAACAGTGCGGTGTGTACAGGGCGGTAATATAACAACAGTGCGGTGTGTACAGGGCGGTAATATAACACAACAGTGCGGTGTGTACAGGGCGGTAATATAACACAACAGTGTGGTGTGTACAGGGCGGTAATATAACAACAGTGCGGTGTGTACAGGGCGGTAATAACAACAGTGCGGTGTGTACAGGGCTGTAATAACAGTGCGGTGTGTACAGGGCGGTAATATAACAACAGTGCGGTGTGTACAGGGCGGTAATAACAACAGTGCGGTGTGTACAGGGCGGTAATAACAACAGTGCGGTGTGTACAGGGCTGTAATAACAACAGTGCGGTGTGTACAGGGCGGTAATATAACAACAGTGCGGTGTGTACAGGGCGGTAATAACAGTGCGGTGTGTACAGGGCGGTAATAACACAACAGTGCGGTGTGTACAGGGCGGTAATAACACAACAGTGCGGTGTGTACAGGGTGGTAATAACAACAGTGCGGTGTGTACAGGGCTGTAATAACAACAGTGCGGTGTGTACAGGGCGGTAATATAACACAACAGTGCGGTGTGTACAGGGCGGTAATAACAACAGTGCGGTGTGTACAGGGCTGTAATAACAACAGTGCGGTGTGTACAGGGCGGTAATATAACACAACAGTGCGGTGTGTACAGGGCGGTAATATAACACAACAGTGCGGTGTGTACAGGGCTGTAATATAACAACAGTGCGGTGTGTACAGGGCGGTAATATAACACAACAGTGCGGTGTGTACAGGGCGGTAATATAACACAACAGTGCGGTGTGTACAGGGCTGTAATATAACAACAGTGCGGTGTGTACAGGGCGGTAATATAACACAACAGTGCGGTGTGTACAGGGCTGTAATATAACAACAGTGCGGTGTGTACAGGGCGGTAATAACACAACAGTGCGGTGTGTACAGGGCGGTAATAACACAACAGTGCGGTGTGTACAGGGCGGTAATATAACACAACAGTGCGGTGTGTACAGGGCGGTAATATAACACAACAGTGCGGTGTGTACAGGGCGGTAATAACAACAGTGCGGTGTGTACAGGGCGGTAATAACAACACAACAGTGCGGTGTGTACAGGGCGGTAATAACAACAGTGCGGTGTGTACAGGGCGGTAATAACAACAGTGCGGTGTGTACAGGGCGGTAATAACAACAGTGCGGTGTGTACAGGGCGGTAATAACAACACAACAGTGCGGTGTGTACAGGGCGGTAATAACAACAGTGCGGTGTGTACAGGGCGGTAATAACAACAGTGCGGTGTGTACAGGGCGGTAATAACAACAGTGCGGTGTGTACAGGGCGGTAATAACAACACAACAGTGCGGTGTGTACAGGGCGGTAATAACAACAGTGCGGTGTGTACAGGGCGGTAATAACAACAGTGCGGTGTGTACAGGGCGGTAATAACAACAGTGCGGTGTGTACAGGGCGGTAATAACAACAGTGCGGTGTGTACAGGGCGGTAATAACAACACAACAGTGCGGTGTGTACAGGGCGGTAATAACAACAGTGCGGTGTGTACAGGGCGGTAATATAACACAACAGTGCGGTGTGTACAGGGCGGTAATATAACACAACAGTGCGGTGTGTACAGGGCGGTAATAACAACAGTGCGGTGTGTACAGGGCGGTAATAACAACACAACAGTGCGGTGTGTACAGGGCGGTAATAACACAACAGTGCGGTGTGTACAGGGCGGTAATAACACAACAGTGCGGTGTGTACAGGGCGGTAATATAACAACAGTGCGGTGTGTACAGGGCGGTAATAACAGTGCGGTGTGTACAGGGCTGTAATAACAACAGTGCGGTGTGTACAGGGCGGTAATAACAACAGTGCGGTGTGTACAGGGCGGTAATAACAACAGTGCGGTGTGTACAGGGCGGTAATAACAACAGTGCGGTGTGTACAGGGCGGTAATAACAACAGTGCGGTGTGTACAGGGCGGTAATAACAACAGTGCGGTGTGTACAGGGCGGTAATAACAACAGTGCGGTGTGTACAGGGCGGTAATATAACAACAGTGCGGTGTGTACAGGGCGGTAATATAACAACAGTGCGGTGTGTACAGGGCGGTAATATAACACAACAGTGCGGTGTGTACAGGGCGGTAATATAACACAACAGTGTGGTGTGTACAGGGCGGTAATATAACAACAGTGCGGTGTGTACAGGGCGGTAATAACAACAGTGCGGTGTGTACAGGGCGGTAATAACAACAGTGCGGTGTGTACAGGGCTGTAATAACAGTGCGGTGTGTACAGGGCGGTAATATAACAACAGTGCGGTGTGTACAGGGCGGTAATAACAACAGTGCGGTGTGTACAGGGCGGTAATAACAACACAACAGTGCGGTGTGTACAGGGCGGTAATAACACAACAGTGCGGTGTGTACAGGGCGGTAATATAACAACAGTGCGGTGTGTACAGGGCGGTAATAACAGTGCGGTGTGTACAGGGCTGTAATAACAACAGTGCGGTGTGTACAGGGCGGTAATAACAACAGTGCGGTGTGTACAGGGCGGTAATAACAACAGTGCGGTGTGTACAGGGCGGTAATAACAACAGTGCGGTGTGTACAGGGCGGTAATAACAACAGTGCGGTGTGTACAGGGCGGTAATAACAACAGTGCGGTGTGTACAGGGCGGTAATAACAACAGTGCGGTGTGTACAGGGCGGTAATAACAACAGTGCGGTGTGTACAGGGCGGTAATATAACAACAGTGCGGTGTGTACAGGGCGGTAATATAACACAACAGTGCGGTGTGTACAGGGCGGTAATATAACACAACAGTGTGGTGTGTACAGGGCGGTAATATAACAACAGTGCGGTGTGTACAGGGCGGTAATAACAACAGTGCGGTGTGTACAGGGCTGTAATAACAGTGCGGTGTGTACAGGGCGGTAATAACAACAGTGCGGTGTGTACAGGGCGGTAATAACAACAGTGCGGTGTGTACAGGGCTGTAATAACAACAGTGCGGTGTGTACAGGGCGGTAATATAACAACAGTGCGGTGTGTACAGGGCGGTAATAACAGTGCGGTGTGTACAGGGCGGTAATAACACAACAGTGCGGTGTGTACAGGGCGGTAATAACACAACAGTGCGGTGTGTACAGGGTGGTAATAACAACAGTGCGGTGTGTACAGGGCTGTAATAACAACAGTGCGGTGTGTACAGGGCGGTAATATAACACAACAGTGCGGTGTGTACAGGGCGGTAATAACAACAGTGCGGTGTGTACAGGGCTGTAATAACAACAGTGCGGTGTGTACAGGGCGGTAATATAACACAACAGTGCGGTGTGTACAGGGCGGTAATATAACACAACAGTGCGGTGTGTACAGGGCTGTAATATAACAACAGTGCGGTGTGTACAGGGCGGTAATATAACACAACAGTGCGGTGTGTACAGGGCGGTAATATAACACAACAGTGCGGTGTGTACAGGGCTGTAATATAACAACAGTGCGGTGTGTACAGGGCGGTAATATAACACAACAGTGCGGTGTGTACAGGGCTGTAATATAACAACAGTGCGGTGTGTACAGGGCGGTAATAACACAACAGTGCGGTGTGTACAGGGCGGTAATATAACACAACAGTGCGGTGTGTACAGGGCGGTAATATAACACAACAGTGCGGTGTGTACAGGGCGGTAATATAACACAACAGTGCGGTGTGTACAGGGCGGTAATAACAACAGTGCGGTGTGTACAGGGCGGTAATAACAACAGTGCGGTGTGTACAGGGCTGTAATAACAACAGTGCGGTGTGTACAGGGCGGTAATATAACACAACAGTGTGGTGTGTACAGGGCGGTAATATAACAACAGTGCGGTGTGTACAGGGCGGTAATATAACAACAGTGCGGTGTGTACAGGGCGGTAATAACACAACAGTGCGGTGTGTACAGGGCGGTAATAACAACAGTGCGGTGTGTACAGGGCTGTAATAACAACAGTGCAGTGTGTACAGGGCGGTAATAACACAACAGTGCGGTGTGTACAGGGTGGTAATAACAACAGTGCGGTGTGTACAGGGCGGTAATAACACAACAGTGCGGTGTGTACAGGGCGGTAATAACAACAGTGCGGTGTGTACAGGGCTGTAATAACAACAGTGCGGTGTGTACAGGGCGGTAATATAACACAACAGTGCGGTGTGTACAGGGCGGTAATAACAACAGTGCGGTGTGTACAGGGCTGTAATAACAACAGTGCGGTGTGTACAGGGCGGTAATATAACACAACAGTGCGGTGTGTACAGGGCTGTAATATAACAACAGTGCGGTGTGTACAGGGCGGTAATATAACACAACAGTGCGGTGTGTACAGGGCTGTAATATAACAACAGTGCGGTGTGTACAGGGCGGTAATAACACAACAGTGCGGTGTGTACAGGGCGGTAATAACAACAGTGCGGTGTGTACAGGGCGGTAATATAACACAACAGTGCGGTGTGTACAGGGCGGTAATATAACACAATAGTGCGGTGTGTACAGGGCGGTAATAACAACAGTGCGGTGTGTACAGGGCGGTAATAACAACAGTGCGGTGTGTACAGGGCGGTAATAACAACAGTGCGGTGTGTACAGGGCGGTAATATAACACAACAGTGCGGTGTGTACAGGGCGGTAATATAACACAACAGTGCGGTGTGTACAGGGCGGTAATATAACACAACAGTGCGGTGTGTACAGGGCGGTAATATAACACAACAGTGCGGTGTGTACAGGGCGGTAATAACAACAGTGCGGTGTGTACAGGGCGGTAATATAACAACAGTGCGGTGTGTACAGGGCGGTAATATAACACAACAGTGCGGTGTGTACAGGGCGGTAATAACAACAGTGCGGTGTGTACAGGGCGGTAATAACAACAGTGCGGTGTGTACAGGGCGGTAATAACACAACAGTGCGGTGTGTACAGGGCGGTAATAACACAACAGTGCGGTGTGTACAGGGCGGTAATAACACAACAGTGCGGTGTGTACAGGGCGGTAATAACACAACAGTGCAGTGTGTACAGGGCGGTAATAACACAACAGTGCGGTGTGTACAGGGCGGTAATATAACAACAGTGCGGTGTGTACAGGGCGGTAATAACAACAGTGCGGTGTGTACAGGGCGGTAATAACAACAGTGCGGTGTGTACAGGGCGGTAATAACACAACAGTGCGGTGTGTACAGGGCGGTAATAACACAACAGTGCGGTGTGTACAGGGCGGTAATAACACAACAGTGCGGTGTGTACAGGGCGGTAATATAACAACAGTGCGGTGTGTACAGGGCGGTAATAACAACAGTGCGGTGTGTACAGGGCGGTAATAACAACAGTGCGGTGTGTACAGGGCGGTAATAACACAACAGTGCGGTGTGTACAGGGCGGTAATATAACACAACAGTGCGGTGTGTACAGGGCGGTAATATAACAACAGTGCGGTGTGTACAGGGCGGTAATAATAACAGTGCGGTGTGTACAGGGCGGTAATAACAACAGTGCGGTGTGTACAGGGCGGTAATAACAACAGTGCGGTGTGTACAGGGCGGTAATAACACAACAGTGCGGTGTGTACAGGGCGGTAATATAACACAACAGTGCGGTGTGTACAGGGCGGTAATATAACAACAGTGCGGTGTGTACAGGGCGGTAATAATAACAGTGCGGTGTGTACAGGGCGGTAATATAACACAACAGTGCGGTGTGTACAGGGCGGTAATATAACACAACAGTGCGGTGTGTACAGGGCGGTAATAACAACAGTGCGGTGTGTACAGGGCGGTAATAACAACAGTGCGGTGTGTACAGGGCGGTAATAACAACACAACAGTGCGGTGTGTACAGGGCGGTAATATAACACAACAGTGCGGTGTGTACAGGGCGGTAATATAACAACAGTGCGGTGTGTACAGGGCGGTAATAATAACAGTGCGGTGTGTACAGGGCGGTAATAACAACAGTGCGGTGTGTACAGGGCGGTAATATAACACAACAGTGCGGTGTGTACAGGGCGGTAATAACAACAGTGCGGTGTGTACAGGGCGGTAATAACAGTGCGGTGTGTACAGGGCGGTAATAACACAACAGTGCGGTGTGTACAGGGCGGTAATATAACACAACAGTGCGGTGTGTACAGGGCGGTAATATAACACAACAGTGCGGTGTGTACAGGGCGGTAATATAACACAACAGTGCGGTGTGTACAGGGCGGTAATATAACACAACAGTGCGGTGTGTACAGGGCGGTAATATAACACAACAGTGCGGTGTGTACAGGGCGGTAATATAACACAACAGTGCGGTGTGTACAGGGCGGTAATATAACAACAGTGCGGTGTGTACAGGGCGGTAATAACAACAGTGCGGTGTGTACAGGGCGGTAATAACAACAGTGCGGTGTGTACAGGGCGGTAATATAACACAACAGTGCGGTGTGTACAGGGCTGTAATATAACACAACAGTGCGGTGTGTACAGGGCGGTAATAACAGTGCGGTGTGTACAGGGCGGTAATATAACACAACAGTGCGGTGTGTACAGGGCGGTAATATAACACAACAGTGCGGTGTGTACAGGGCGGTAATATAACACAACAGTGCGGTGTGTACAGGGCGGTAATATAACACAACAGTGCGGTGTGTACAGGGCGGTAATATAACAACAGTGCGGTGTGTACAGGGCGGTAATAATAACAGTGCGGTGTGTACAGGGCGGTAATATAACACAACAGTGCGGTGTGTACAGGGCTGTAATATAACACAACAGTGCGGTGTGTACAGGGCGGTAATAACAACAGTGCGGTGTGTACAGGGCGGTAATATAACACAACAGTGCGGTGTGTACAGGGCGGTAATATAACACAACAGTGCGGTGTGTACAGGGCGGTAATAACAGTGCGGTGTGTACAGGGCGGTAATATAACACAACAGTGCGGTGTGTACAGGGCGGTAATATAACACAACAGTGCGGTGTGTACAGGGCGGTAATATAACACAACAGTGCGGTGTGTACAGGGCGGTAATATAACACAACAGTGCGGTGTGTACAGGGCGGTAATATAACACAACAGTGCGGTGTGTACAGGGCGGTAATATAACAACAGTGCGGTGTGTACAGGGCGGTAATAACAACAGTGCGGTGTGTACAGGGCGGTAATATAACACAACAGTGCGGTGTGTACAGGGCTGTAATATAACACAACAGTGCGGTGTGTACAGGGCGGTAATAACAGTGCGGTGTGTACAGGGCGGTAATATAACACAACAGTGCGGTGTGTACAGGGCGGTAATATAACACAACAGTGCGGTGTGTACAGGGCGGTAATATAACACAACAGTGCGGTGTGTACAGGGCGGTAATATAACACAACAGTGCGGTGTGTACAGGGCGGTAATATAACAACAGTGCGGTGTGTACAGGGCGGTAATATAACAACAGTGCGGTGTGTACAGGGCAGTAATAATAACAGTGCGGTGTGTACAGGGCGGTAATAACAACAGTGCGGTGTGTACAGGGCGGTAATATAACACAACAGTGCGGTGTGTACAGGGCTGTAATATAACACAACAGTGCGGTGTGTACAGGGCGGTAATAATAACAGTGCGGTGTGTACAGGGCGGTAATATAACACAACAGTGCGGTGTGTACAGGGCTGTAATATAACACAACAGTGCGGTGTGTACAGGGCGGTAATAACAACAGTGCGGTGTGTACAGGGCGGTAATATAACACAACAGTGCGGTGTGTACAGGGCGGTAATATAACACAACAGTGCGGTGTGTACAGGGCGGTAATATAACAACAGTGCGGTGTGTACAGGGCGGTAATAATAACAGTGCGGTGTGTACAGGGCGGTAATATAACACAACAGTGCGGTGTGTACAGGGCGGTAATATAACACAACAGTGCGGTGTGTACAGGGCGGTAATATAACACAACAGTGCGGTGTGTACAGGGCGGTAATAACAGTGCGGTGTGTACAGGGCGGTAATATAACACAACAGTGCGGTGTGTACAGGGCGGTAATAACAACAGTGCGTTGTGTACAGGGCGGTAATATAACAACAGTGCGGTGTGTACAGGGCGGTAATATAACAACAGTGCGGTGTGTACAGGGCGGTAATAACAACAGTGCGGTGTGTACAGGGCGGTAATAACAACAGTGCGGTGTGTACAGGGCGGTAATATAACACAACAGTGCGGTGTGTACAGGGCGGTAATAACAACAGTGCGGTGTGTACAGGGCGGTAATAACAACACAACAGTGCGGTGTGTACAGGGCGGTAATAACACAACAGTGCGGTGTGTACAGGGCGGTAATAACACAACAGTGCGGTGTGTACAGGGCGGTAATAACAACAGTGCGGTGTGTACAGGGCGGTAATAACAGTGCGGTGTGTACAGGGCGGTAATAACAAAAGTGCGGTGTGTACAGGGCTGTAATATAACACAACAGTGCGGTGTGTACAGGGCGGTAATAATAACAGTGCGGTGTGTACAGGGCGGTAATAACAACAGTGCGGTGTGTACAGGGCGGTAATAACAAAAGTGCGGTGTGTACAGGGCTATAATATAACACAACAGTGCGGTGTGTACAGGGCGGTAATAATAACAGTGCGGTGTGTACAGGGCTGTAATATAACACAACAGTGTGGTGTGTACAGGGAGGTAATAACAACAGTGCGGTGTGTACAGGGCGGTAATATAACACAACAGTGCGGTGTGTACAGGGCTGTAATATAACAACAGTGCGGTGTGTACAGGGCGGTAATATAACACAACAGTGCGGTGTGTACAGGGCTGTAATATAACAACAGTGCGGTGTGTACAGGGCGGTAATAACACAACAGTGCGGTGTGTACAGGGCGGTAATAACAACAGTGCGGTGTGTACAGGGCGGTAATATAACACAACAGTGCGGTGTGTACAGGGCGGTAATATAACACAACAGTGCGGTGTGTACAGGGCGGTAATAACAGTGCGGTGTGTACAGGGCGGTAATAACAACAGTGCGGTGTGTACAGGGCGGTAATAACAACAGTGCGGTGTGTACAGGGCTGTAATAACAACAGTGCGGTGTGTACAGGGCGGTAATATAACACAACAGTGTGGTGTGTACAGGGCGGTAATATAACAACAGTGCGGTGTGTACAGGGCGGTAATATAACAACAGTGCGGTGTGTACAGGGCGGTAATAACACAACAGTGCGGTGTGTACAGGGCGGTAATAACAACAGTGCGGTGTGTACAGGGCTGTAATAACAACAGTGCAGTGTGTACAGGGTGGTAATAACACAACAGTGCGGTGTGTACAGGGCGGTAATAACAACAGTGCGGTGTGTACAGGGCGGTAATAACACAACAGTGCGGTGTGTACAGGGCGGTAATAACAACAGTGCGGTGTGTACAGGGCTGTAATAACAACAGTGCGGTGTGTACAGGGCGGTAATATAACACAACAGTGCGGTGTGTACAGGGCGGTAATAACAACAGTGCGGTGTGTACAGGGCTGTAATAACAACAGTGCGGTGTGTACAGGGCGGTAATATAACAACAGTGCGGTGTGTACAGGGCGGTAATATAACACAACAGTGCGGTGTGTACAGGGCGGTAATATAACACAACAGTGCGGTGTGTACAGGGCTGTAATATAACAACAGTGCGGTGTGTACAGGGCGGTAATAACACAACAGTGCGGTGTGTACAGGGCGGTAATATAACACAACAGTGCGGTGTGTACAGGGCGGTAATATAACACAATAGTGCGGTGTGTACAGGGCGGTAATAACAACAGTGCGGTGTGTACAGGGCGGTAATAACAACAGTGCGGTGTGTACAGGGCGGTAATAACAACAGTGCGGTGTGTACAGGGCGGTAATATAACACAACAGTGCGGTGTGTACAGGGCGGTAATATAACACAACAGTGCGGTGTGTACAGGGCGGTAATATAACACAACAGTGCGGTGTGTACAGGGCGGTAATATAACACAACAGTGCGGTGTGTACAGGGCGGTAATAACAACAGTGCGGTGTGTACAGGGCGGTAATATAACAACAGTGCGGTGTGTACAGGGCGGTAATATAACACAACAGTGCGGTGTGTACAGGGCGGTAATAACAACAGTGCGGTGTGTACAGGGCGGTAATAACAACAGTGCGGTGTGTACAGGGCGGTAATAACACAACAGTGCGGTGTGTACAGGGCGGTAATAACACAACAGTGCGGTGTGTACAGGGCGGTAATAACACAACAGTGCGGTGTGTACAGGGCGGTAATAACACAACAGTGCAGTGTGTACAGGGCGGTAATAACACAACAGTGCGGTGTGTACAGGGCGGTAATAACACAACAGTGCGGTGTGTACAGGGCGGTAATATAACAACAGTGCGGTGTGTACTGGGCGGTAATAACAACAGTGCGGTGTGTACAGGGCGGTAATAACAACAGTGCGGTGTGTACAGGGCGGTAATAACAACAGTGCGGTGTGTACAGGGCGGTAATAACACAACAGTGCGGTGTGTACAGGGCGGTAATAACACAACAGTGCGGTGTGTACAGGGCGGTAATAACACAACAGTGCGGTGTGTACAGGGCGGTAATATAACAACAGTGCGGTGTGTACAGGGCGGTAATAACAACAGTGCGGTGTGTACAGGGCGGTAATAACAACAGTGCGGTGTGTACAGGGCGGTAATAACACAACAGTGCGGTGTGTACAGGGCGGTAATATAACACAACAGTGCGGTGTGTACAGGGCGGTAATATAACAACAGTGCGGTGTGTACAGGGCGGTAATAATAACAGTGCGGTGTGTACAGGGCGGTAATAACAACAGTGCGGTGTGTACAGGGCGGTAATAACAACAGTGCGGTGTGTACAGGGCGGTAATAACACAACAGTGCGGTGTGTACAGGGCGGTAATATAACACAACAGTGCGGTGTGTACAGGGCGGTAATATAACAACAGTGCGGTGTGTACAGGGCGGTAATAATAACAGTGCGGTGTGTACAGGGCGGTAATATAACACAACAGTGCGGTGTGTACAGGGCGGTAATATAACACAACAGTGCGGTGTGTACAGGGCGGTAATAACAACAGTGCGGTGTGTACAGGGCGGTAATAACAACAGTGCGGTGTGTACAGGGCGGTAATAACAACACAACAGTGCGGTGTGTACAGGGCGGTAATATAACACAACAGTGCGGTGTGTACAGGGCGGTAATATAACAACAGTGCGGTGTGTACAGGGCGGTAATAATAACAGTGCGGTGTTTACAGGGCGGTAATAACAACAGTGCGGTGTGTACAGGGCGGTAATATAACACAACAGTGCGGTGTGTACAGGGCGGTAATAACAACAGTGCGGTGTGTACAGGGCGGTAATAACAACAGTGCGGTGTGTACAGGGCGGTAATAACACAACAGTGCGGTGTGTACAGGGCGGTAATATAACACAACAGTGCGGTGTGTACAGGGCGGTAATATAACACAACAGTGCGGTGTGTACAGGGCGGTAATAACACAACAGTGCGGTGTGTACAGGGCGGTAATATAACACAACAGTGCGGTGTGTACAGGGCGGTAATATAACACAACAGTGCGGTGTGTACAGGGCGGTAATATAACAACAGTGCGGTGTCTACAGGGCGGTAATATAACACAACAGTGCGGTGTGTACAGGGCGGTAATATAACACAACAGTGCGGTGTGTACAGGGCGGTAATATAACACAACAGTGCGGTGTGTACAGGGCGGTAATATAACACAACAGTGCGGTGTGTACAGGGCGGTAATATAACAGTGCGGTGTGTACAGGGCGGTAATAACAACAGTGCGGTGTGTACAGGGCGGTAATAACAACAGTGCGGTGTGTACAGGGCGGTAATATAACACAACAGTGCGGTGTGTACAGGGCTGTAATATAACACAACAGTGCGGTGTGTACAGGGCGGTAATAACAGTGCGGTGTGTACAGGGCGGTAATATAACACAACAGTGCGGTGTGTACAGGGCGGTAATATAACACAACAGTGCGGTGTGTACAGGGCGGTAATATAACACAACAGTGCGGTGTGTACAGGGCGGTAATATAACACAACAGTGCGGTGTGTACAGGGCGGTAATATAACACAACAGTGCGGTGTGTACAGGGCGGTAATATAACAACAGTGCGGTGTGTACAGGGCGGTAATAATAACAGTGCGGTGTGTACAGGGCGGTAATATAACACAACAGTGCGGTGTGTACAGGGCTGTAATATAACACAACAGTGCGGTGTGTACAGGGCGGTAATAACAACAGTGCGGTGTGTACAGGGCGGTAATATAACACAACAGTGCGGTGTGTACAGGGCGGTAATAACAACAGTGCGGTGTGTACAGGGCGGTAATATAACACAACAGTGCGGTGTGTACAGGGCGGTAATAACAACACAACAGTGCGGTGTGTACAGGGCGGTAATATAACACAACAGTGTGGTGTGTACAGGGCGGTAATAACAACACAACAGTGCGGTGTGTACAGGGCGGTAATAATAACAGTGCGGTGTGTACAGGGCGGTAATATAACACAACAGTGCGGTGTGTACAGGGCGGTAATAACAACAGTGCGGTGTGTACAGGGCGGTAATATAACAACAGTGCGGTGTGTACAGGGCGGTAATAATAACAGTGCGGTGTGTACAGGGCTGTAATAACAACAGTGCGGTGTGTACAGGGCGGTAATATAACACAACAGTGCGGTGTGTACAGGGCGGTAATAACAGTGCGGTGTGTACAGGGCGGTAATATAACACAACAGTGTGGTGTGTACAGGGCGGTAATAACAACACAACAGTGCGGTGTGTACAGGGCGGTAATATAACACAACAGTGTGGTGTGTACAGGGCGGTAATAACAGTGCGGTGTGTACAGGGCGGTAATAATAACAGTGCGGTGTGTACAGGGCGGTAATATAACACAACAGTGCGGTGTGTACAGGGCGGTAATATAACACAACAGTGCGGTGTGTACAGGACGGTAATAACAACAGTGCGGTGTGTACAGGGCGGTAATATAACACAACAGTGTGGTGTGTACAGGGCGGTAATAACACAACAGTGCGGTGTGTACAGGGCGGTAATATAACACAACAGTGCGGTGTGTACAGGGCGGTAATAACAGTGCGGTGTGTACAGGGCGGTAATAATAACAGTGCGGTGTGTACAGGGCGGTAATATAACACAACAGTGCGGTGTGTACAGGGCGGTAATAACAACAGTGCGGTGTGTACAGGGCGGTAATATAACAACAGTGCGGTGTGTACAGGGCGGTAATAACAACAGTGCGGTGTGTACAGGGCGGTAATAACAACAGTGCGGTGTGTACAGGGCGGTAATATAACAACAGTGCGGTGTGTACAGGGAGGTAATAATAACAGTGCGGTGTGTACAGGGCGGTAATAACAACAGTGCGGTGTGTACAGGGCTGTAATATAACACAACAGTGCGGTGTGTACAGGGCGGTAATAACAACAGTGCGGTGTGTACAGGGCAGTAATATAACACAACAGTGCGGTGTGTACAGGGCGGTAATAACAACAGTGCGGTGTGTACAGGGCGGTAATATAACACAACAGTGCGGTGTGTACAGGGCGGTAATAACAACACAACAGTGCGGTGTGTACAGGGCGGTAATATAACACAACAGTGCGGTGTGTACAGGGCGGTAATATAACACAACAGTGCGGTGTGTACAGGGCGGTAATATAACACAACAGTGCGGTGTGTACAGGGCGGTAATAACAACAGTGCGGTGTGTACAGGGCGGTAATAACAACAGTGCGGTGTGTACAGGGCGGTAATATAACACAACAGTGCGGTGTGTACAGGGCGGTAATATAACAACAGTGCGGTGTGTACAGGGCGGTAATAATAACAGTGCGGTGTGTACAGGGCGGTAATAACAACAGTGCGGTGTGTACAGGGCTGTAATATAACACAACAGTGCGGTGTGTACAGGGCGGTAATAACAACACAACAGTGCGGTGTGTACAGGGCGGTAATAATAACAGTGCGGTGTGTACAGGGCGGTAATATAACACAACAGTGCGGTGTGTACAGGGCGGTAATATAACACAACAGTGCGGTGTGTACAGGGCGGTAATATAACACAACAGTGCGGTGTGTACAGGGCGGTAATATAACACAACAGTGCGGTGTGTACAGGGCGGTAATAACAGTGCGGTGTGTACAGGGCGGTAATATAACACAACAGTGCGGTGTGTACAGGGCGGTAATAACAGTGCGGTGTGTACAGGGCGGTAATATAACAACAGTGCGGTGTGTACAGGGCGGTAATAATAACAGTGCGGTGTGTACAGGGCGGTAATAACAGTGCGGTGTGTACAGGGCTGTAATATAACACAACAGTGCGGTGTGTACAGGGCGGTAATAACAACAGTGCGGTGTGTACAGGGCGGTAATATAACACAACAGTGCGGTGTGTACAGGGCGGTAATAACAGTGCGGTGTGTACAGGGCGGTAATATAACACAACAGTGTGGTGTGTACAGGGCGGTAATAACAACACAACAGTGCGGTGTGTACAGGGCGGTAATATAACACAACAGTGTGGTGTGTACAGGGCGGTAATAACAGTGCGGTGTGTACAGGGCGGTAATAATAACAGTGCGGTGTGTACAGGGCGGTAATATAACACAACAGTGCGGTGTGTACAGGGCGGTAATATAACACAACAGTGCGGTGTGTACAGGGCGGTAATAACAACAGTGCGGTGTGTACAGGGCGGTAATATAACACAACAGTGTGGTGTGTACAGGGCGGTAATATAACACAACAGTGCGGTGTGTACAGGGCGGTAATAACAACAGTGCGGTGTGTACAGGGCGGTAATAACAACAGCGCGGTGTGTACAGGGCGGTAATAACAACAGTGCGGTGTGTACAGGGCGGTAATATAACACAACAGTGCGGTGTGTACAGGGCGGTAATAACAGTGCGGTGTGTACAGGGCGGTAATATAACACAACAGTGTGGTGTGTACAGGGCGGTAATAACAACACAACAGTGCGGTGTGTACAGGGCGGTAATATAACACAACAGTGTGGTGTGTACAGGGCGGTAATAACAGTGCGGTGTGTACAGGGCGGTAATAATAACAGTGCGGTGTGTACAGGGCGGTAATATAACACAACAGTGCGGTGTGTACAGGGCGGTAATATAACACAACAGTGCGGTGTGTACAGGGCGGTAATAACAACAGTGCGGTGTGTACAGGGCGGTAATATAACACAACAGTGTGGTGTGTACAGGGCGGTAATAACAACACAACAGTGCGGTGTGTACAGGGCGGTAATATAACACAACAGTGCGGTGTGTACAGGGCGGTAATAACAGTGCGGTGTGTACAGGGCGGTAATAATAACAGTGCGGTGTGTACAGGGCGGTAATATAACACAACAGTGCGGTGTGTAAAGGGCGGTAATAACAACAGTGCGGTGTGTACAGGGCGGTAATTTAACAACAGTGCGGTGTGTATAGGGCAGTAATAATAACAGTGCGGTGTGTACAGGGCGGTAATAACAGTGCGGTGTGTACAGGGCGGTAATATAACAACAGTGCGGTGTGTACAGGGCGGTAATAACAACAGTGCGGTGTGTACAGGGCTGTAATATAACACAACAGTGCGGTGTGTACAGGGCGGTAATAACAGTGCGGTGTGTACAGGGCAGTAATATAACACAACAGTGCGGTGTGTACAGGGCGGTAATAACAACAGTGCGGTGTGTACAGGGCGGTAATATAACACAACAGTGCGGTGTGTACAGGGCGGTAATAACAACACAACAGTGCGGTGTGTACAGGGCGGTAATAATAGTGCGGTGTGTACAGGGCGGTAATATAACACAACAGTGCGGTGTGTACAGGGCGGTAATATAACACAACATTGCGGTGTGTACAGGGCGGTAATAACAACACAACAGTGCGGTGTATACAGGGCGGTAATAATAGTGCGGTGTGTACAGGGCGGTAATATAACACAACAGTGCGGTGTGTACAGGGCGGTAATATAACACAACAGTGCGGTGTGTACAGGGCGGTAATAACAACAGTGCGGTGTGTACAGGGCGGTAATATAACACAACAGTGCGGTGTGTACAGGGCGGTAATATAACACAACAGTGTGGTGTGTACAGGGCGGTAATAACAACAGTGCGGTGTGTACAGGGCGGTAATATAACACAACAGTGCGGTGTGTACAGGGCGGTAATATAACACAACAGTGCGGTGTGTACAGGGCGGTAATAACAACACAACAGTGCGGTGTGTACAGGACGGTAATATAACACAACAGTGCGGTGTGTACAGGGCGGTAATATAACACAACAGTGTGGTGTGTACAGGGCGGTAATATAACACAACAGTGCGGTGTGTACAGGGCGGTAATAACAACAGTGCGGTGTGTACAGGGCGGTAATATAACACAACAGTGCGGTGTGTACAGGGCGGTAATGTAACAACAGTGCGGTGTGTACAGGGCGGTAATGTAACACAACAGTGCGGTGTGTACAGGGCGGTAATGTAACACAACAGTGCGGTGTGTACAGGGCGGTAATGTAACACAACAGTGCGGTGTGTACAGGGCGGTAATATAACACAACAGTGCGGTGTGTACAGGGCGGTAATATAACACAACAGTGCGGTGTGTACAGGGCGGTAATATAACACAACAGTGCGGTGTGTACAGGGCGGTAATATAACACAACAGTGCGGTGTGTACAGGGCGGTAATAACACAACAGTGCGGTGTGTACAGGGCGGTAATATAACACAACAGTGCGGTGTGTACAGGGCGGTAATAACACAACAGTGCGGTGTGTACAGGGCGGTAACACAACAGTGCGGTGTGTACAGGGCGGTAATATAACACAACAGTGCGGTGTGTACAGGGCGGTAATATAACAC
Source organism: Dendrobates tinctorius (assembly GCF_039654945.1). Classification (NCBI taxonomy): domain Eukaryota; kingdom Metazoa; phylum Chordata; class Amphibia; order Anura; family Dendrobatidae; genus Dendrobates; species Dendrobates tinctorius. The sequence continues at coordinate 3,578,795 of NW_027361903.1, read as the reverse complement.
AACAGTGCGGTGTGTACAGGGCGGTAATATAACACAACAGTGCGGTGTGTACAGGGCGGTAATATAAAACAACAGTGCGGTGTGTACAGGGCGGTAATATAACACAACAGTGCGGTGTGTACAGGGCGGTAATAACACAACAGTGCGGTGTGTACAGGGCGGTAATAACAACAGTGCGGTGTGTACAGGGCGGTAATATAACACAACAGTGCAGTGTGTACAGGGCGGTAATAACACAACAGTGCGGTGTGTACAGGGCAGTAATATAACACAACAGTGCGTTGTGTACGGGGCGGTAATATAACACAACAGTGCGGTGTGTACAGGGCGGTAATAACAACAGTGCGGTGTGTACAGGGCGGTAATGTAACACAACAGTGCGGTGTGTACAGGGCGGTAATATAACACAACAGTGCGGTGTGTACAGGGCGGTAATATAACACAACAGTGCGGTGTGTACAGGGCGGTAATATAACACAACAGTGCGGTGTGTACAGGGCGGTAATATAACACAACAGTGCGGTGTGTACAGGGCGGTAATAACACAACAGTGCGGTGTGTACAGGGCGGTAATATAACACAACAGTGCGGTGTGTACAGGGCGGTAATAACACAACAGTGCGGTGTGTACAGGGCGGTAATATAACACAACAGTGCGGTGTGTACAGGGCGGTAATATAAAACAACAGTGCGGTGTGTACAGGGCGGTAATATAACAACAGTGCGGTGTGTACAGGGCGGTAATAACAACAGTGCGGTGTGTACAGGGCGGTAATAACAGTGCGGTGTGTACAGGGCGGTAATATAACACAACAGTGCGGTGTGTACAGGGCGGTAATAACACAACAGTGCTGTGTGTACAGGGCGGTAATAACAACAGTGCGGTGTGTACAGGGCGGTAATATATCACAGCAGTGCAGTGTGTACAGGGCGGTAATAACACAACAGTGCGGTGTGTACAGGGCAGTAATATAACACAACAGTGCGTTGTGTACGGGGCGGTAATATAACACAACAGTGCGGTGTGTACAGGGCGCTAATAACAGTGCGGTGTGTACAGGGCGGTAATAACACAACAGTGCGGTGTGTACAGGGCAGTAATATAACACAACAGTGCGTTGTGTACGGGGTGGTAATATAACACAACAGTGCGGTGTGTACAGGGCGGCAATAACACAACAGTGCGGTGTGTACATGGTGGTAATATAACACAACAGTGCGGTGTGTACAGGGCGGTAATAACACAACAGTGCGGTGTGTACAGGGCTGTAATATAACACAACAGTGCGGTGTGTACAGGGCGGTAATAACACAACAGTGCGGTGTGTACAGGGCGGTAATAACAGTGCGGTGTGTACAGGGCGGTAATAACAGTGCGGTGTGTACAGGGCGGTAATAACAGTGCGGTGTGTACAGGGCGGTAATAACAGTGCGGTGTGTACAGGGCGGTAATAACAGTGCGGTGTGTACAGGGTGGTAATATAACACAACAGTGCGGTGTGTACAGGGCGGTAATATAACACAACAGTGCGGTGTGTACTGGGCGGTAATATAACACAACAGTGCGGTGTGTACAGGGCTGTAATATAACACAACAGTGCGGTGTGTACAGGGCGGTAATAACAACACAACAGTGCGGTGTGTACAGGGCGGTAATATAACAACAGTGCGGTGAGTACAGGGCGGTAATAACAACACAACAGTGCGGTGTGTACAGGGCGGTAATAACAACAGTGCGGTGTGTACAGGGCGGTAATAACAGTGCGGTGTGTACAGTGCGGTAATATAACAACAGTGCAGTGTGTACAGGGCGGTAATAACAACACAACAGTGCGGTGTGTACAGGGCGGTAATAACAGTGCGGTGTGTACAGGGCGGTAATAACAGTGCGGTGTGTACAGGGCGGTAATATAACAACAGTGCAGTATGTACAGGGCGGTAATAACACAACAGTGCGGTGTGTACAGGGCGGTAATAACAACAGTGCGGTGTGTACAGGGCGGTAATAACAACACAACAGTGCGGTGTGTACAGGGCGGTAATAACAACAGTGCGGTGTGTACAGGGCGGTAATAATAACAGTGCGGTGTGTACAGGGCGGTAATATAACACAACAGTGCGGTGTGTACAGGGCGGTAATATAACACAACAGTGCGGTGTGTACAGGGCGGTAATAACAACAGTGCGGTGTGTACAGGGCGGTAATAACAACACAACAGTGCGGTGTGTACAGGGCGGTAATAACACAACAGTGCGGTGTGTACAGGGCGGTAATAACACAACAGTGCGGTGTGTACAGGGCGGTAATATAACAACAGTGCGGTGTGTACAGGGCGGTAATAACAGTGCGGTGTGTACAGGGCTGTAATAACAACAGTGCGGTGTGTACAGGGCGGTAATAACAACAGTGCGGTGTGTACAGGGCGGTAATAACAACAGTGCGGTGTGTACAGGGCGGTAATAACAACAGTGCGGTGTGTACAGGGCGGTAATAACAACAGTGCGGTGTGTACAGGGCGGTAATAACAACAGTGCGGTGTGTACAGGGCGGTAATAACAACAGTGCGGTGTGTACAGGGCGGTAATAACAACAGTGCGGTGTGTACAGGGCGGTAATATAACAACAGTGCGGTGTGTACAGGGCGGTAATATAACACAACAGTGCGGTGTGTACAGGGCGGTAATATAACACAACAGTGTGGTGTGTACAGGGCGGTAATATAACAACAGTGCGGTGTGTACAGGGCGGTAATAACAACAGTGCGGTGTGTACAGGGCGGTAATAACAACAGTGCGGTGTGTACAGGGCTGTAATAACAGTGCGGTGTGTACAGGGCGGTAATATAACAACAGTGCGGTGTGTACAGGGCGGTAATAACAACAGTGCGGTGTGTACAGGGCGGTAATAACAACACAACAGTGCGGTGTGTACAGGGCGGTAATAACACAACAGTGCGGTGTGTACAGGGCGGTAATATAACAACAGTGCGGTGTGTACAGGGCGGTAATAACAGTGCGGTGTGTACAGGGCTGTAATAACAACAGTGCGGTGTGTACAGGGCGGTAATAACAACAGTGCGGTGTGTACAGGGCGGTAATAACAACAGTGCGGTGTGTACAGGGCGGTAATAACAACAGTGCGGTGTGTACAGGGCGGTAATAACAACAGTGCGGTGTGTACAGGGCGGTAATAACAACAGTGCGGTGTGTACAGGGCGGTAATAACAACAGTGCGGTGTGTACAGGGCGGTAATAACAACAGTGCGGTGTGTACAGGGCGGTAATATAACAACAGTGCGGTGTGTACAGGGCGGTAATATAACACAACAGTGCGGTGTGTACAGGGCGGTAATATAACACAACAGTGTGGTGTGTACAGGGCGGTAATATAACAACAGTGCGGTGTGTACAGGGCGGTAATAACAACAGTGCGGTGTGTACAGGGCTGTAATAACAGTGCGGTGTGTACAGGGCGGTAATATAACAACAGTGCGGTGTGTACAGGGCGGTAATAACAACAGTGCGGTGTGTACAGGGCGGTAATAACAACAGTGCGGTGTGTACAGGGCTGTAATAACAACAGTGCGGTGTGTACAGGGCGGTAATATAACAACAGTGCGGTGTGTACAGGGCGGTAATAACAGTGCGGTGTGTACAGGGCGGTAATAACACAACAGTGCGGTGTGTACAGGGCGGTAATAACACAACAGTGCGGTGTGTACAGGGTGGTAATAACAACAGTGCGGTGTGTACAGGGCTGTAATAACAACAGTGCGGTGTGTACAGGGCGGTAATATAACACAACAGTGCGGTGTGTACAGGGCGGTAATAACAACAGTGCGGTGTGTACAGGGCTGTAATAACAACAGTGCGGTGTGTACAGGGCGGTAATATAACACAACAGTGCGGTGTGTACAGGGCGGTAATATAACACAACAGTGCGGTGTGTACAGGGCTGTAATATAACAACAGTGCGGTGTGTACAGGGCGGTAATATAACACAACAGTGCGGTGTGTACAGGGCGGTAATATAACACAACAGTGCGGTGTGTACAGGGCTGTAATATAACAACAGTGCGGTGTGTACAGGGCGGTAATATAACACAACAGTGCGGTGTGTACAGGGCTGTAATATAACAACAGTGCGGTGTGTACAGGGCGGTAATAACACAACAGTGCGGTGTGTACAGGGCGGTAATATAACACAACAGTGCGGTGTGTACAGGGCGGTAATATAACACAACAGTGCGGTGTGTAAAGGGCGGTAATATAACACAACAGTGCGGTGTGTACAGGGCGGTAATAACAACAGTGCGGTGTGTACAGGGCGGTAATATAACACAACAGTGCGGTGTGTACAGGGCGGTAATATAACACAACAGTGCGGTGTGTACAGGGCGGTAATATAACACAACAGTGCGGTGTGTACAGGGCGGTAATATAACACAACAGTGCGGTGTGTACAGGGCGGTAATATAACACAACAGTGCGGTGTGTACAGGGCGGTAATAACAACAGTGCGGTGTGTACAGGGCGGTAATATAACAACAGTGCGGTGTGTACAGGGCGGTAATATAACACAACAGTGCGGTGTGTACAGGGCGGTAATAACAACAGTGCGGTGTGTACAGGGCGGTAATAACAACAGTGCGGTGTGTACAGGGCGGTAATAACACAACAGTGCGGTGTGTACAGGGCGGTAATAACACAACAGTGCGGTGTGTACAGGGCGGTAATAACACAACAGTGCGGTGTGTACAGGGCGGTAATAACACAACAGTGCAGTGTGTACAGGGCGGTAATAACACAACAGTGCGGTGTGTACAGGGCGGTAATATAACAACAGTGCGGTGTGTACAGGGCGGTAATAACAACAGTGCGGTGTGTACAGGGCGGTAATAACAACAGTGCGGTGTGTACAGGGCGGTAATAACACAACAGTGCGGTGTGTACAGGGCGGTAATAACACAACAGTGCGGTGTGTACAGGGCGGTAATAACACAACAGTGCGGTGTGTACAGGGCGGTAATATAACAACAGTGCGGTGTGTACAGGGCGGTAATAACAACAGTGCGGTGTGTACAGGGCGGTAATAACAACAGTGCGGTGTGTACAGGGCGGTAATAACACAACAGTGCGGTGTGTACAGGGCGGTAATATAACACAACAGTGCGGTGTGTACAGGGCGGTAATATAACAACAGTGCGGTGTGTACAGGGCGGTAATAATAACAGTGCGGTGTGTACAGGGCGGTAATAACAACAGTGCGGTGTGTACAGGGCGGTAATAACAACAGTGCGGTGTGTACAGGGCGGTAATAACACAACAGTGCGGTGTGTACAGGGCGGTAATATAACACAACAGTGCGGTGTGTACAGGGCGGTAATATAACACAACAGTGCGGTGTGTACAGGGCGGTAATATAACAACAGTGCGGTGTGTACAGGGCGGTAATAATAACAGTGCGGTGTGTACAGGGCGGTAATAACAACAGTGCGGTGTGTACAGGGCGGTAATATAACACAACAGTGCGGTGTGTACAGGGCGGTAATAACAACAGTGCGGTGTGTACAGGGCGGTAATAACAGTGCGGTGTGTACAGGGCGGTAATAACACAACAGTGCGGTGTGTACAGGGCGGTAATATAACACAACAGTGCGGTGTGTACAGGGCGGTAATATAACACAACAGTGCGGTGTGTACAGGGCGGTAATATAACACAACAGTGCGGTGTGTACAGGGCGGTAATATAACACAACAGTGCGGTGTGTACAGGGCGGTAATATAACACAACAGTGCGGTGTGTACAGGGCGGTAATATAACACAACAGTGCGGTGTGTACAGGGCGGTAATATAACACAACAGTGCGGTGTGTACAGGGCGGTAATATAACAACAGTGCGGTGTGTACAGGGCGGTAATAACAACAGTGCGGTGTGTACAGGGCGGTAATAACAACAGTGCGGTGTGTACAGGGCGGTAATATAACACAACAGTGCGGTGTGTACAGGGCTGTAATATAACACAACAGTGCGGTGTGTACAGGGCGGTAATAACAGTGCGGTGTGTACAGGGCGGTAATATAACACAACAGTGCGGTGTGTACAGGGCGGTAATATAACACAACAGTGCGGTGTGTACAGGGCGGTAATATAACACAACAGTGCGGTGTGTACAGGGCGGTAATATAACACAACAGTGCGGTGTGTACAGGGCGGTAATATAACAACAGTGCGGTGTGTACAGGGCGGTAATAATAACAGTGCGGTGTGTACAGGGCGGTAATATAACACAACAGTGCGGTGTGTACAGGGCTGTAATATAACACAACAGTGCGGTGTGTACAGGGCGGTAATAACAACAGTGCGGTGTGTACAGGGCGGTAATATAACACAACAGTGCGGTGTGTACAGGGCGGTAATATAACACAACAGTGCGGTGTGTACAGGGCGGTAATAACAGTGCGGTGTGTACAGGGCGGTAATATAACACAACAGTGCGGTGTGTACAGGGCGGTAATATAACACAACAGTGCGGTGTGTACAGGGCGGTAATATAACACAACAGTGCGGTGTGTACAGGGCGGTAATATAACACAACAGTGCGGTGTGTACAGGGCGGTAATATAACACAACAGTGCGGTGTGTACAGGGCGGTAATATAACAACAGTGCGGTGTGTACAGGGCGGTAATAACAACAGTGCGGTGTGTACAGGGCGGTAATATAACACAACAGTGCGGTGTGTACAGGGCTGTAATATAACACAACAGTGCGGTGTGTACAGGGCGGTAATAACAGTGCGGTGTGTACAGGGCGGTAATATAACACAACAGTGCGGTGTGTACAGGGCGGTAATATAACACAACAGTGCGGTGTGTACAGGGCGGTAATATAACACAACAGTGCGGTGTGTACAGGGCGGTAATATAACACAACAGTGCGGTGTGTACAGGGCGGTAATATAACAGTGCGGTGTGTACAGGGCGGTAATATAACAACAGTGCGGTGTGTACAGGGCGGTAATAATAACAGTGCGGTGTGTACAGGGCGGTAATAACAACAGTGCGGTGTGTACAGGGCGGTAATATAACACAACAGTGCGGTGTGTACAGGGCTGTAATATAACACAACAGTGCGGTGTGTACAGGGCGGTAATAATAACAGTGCGGTGTGTACAGGGCGGTAATATAACACAACAGTGCGGTGTGTACAGGGCTGTAATATAACACAACAGTGCGGTGTGTAGAGGGCGGTAATAACAACAGTGCGGTGTGTACAGGGCGGTAATATAACACAACAGTGCGGTGTGTACAGGGCGGTAATATAACACAACAGTGCGGTGTGTACAGGGCGGTAATATAACAACAGTGCGGTGTGTACAGGGCGGTAATAATAACAGTGCGGTGTGTACAGGGCGGTAATATAACACAACAGTGCGGTGTGTACAGGGCGGTAATATAACACAACAGTGCGGTGTGTACAGGGCGGTAATATAACACAACAGTGCGGTGTGTACAGGGCGGTAATAACAGTGCGGTGTGTACAGGGCGGTAATATAACACAACAGTGCGGTGTGTACAGGGCGGTAATAACAACAGTGCGTTGTGTACAGGGCGATAATATAACAACAGTGCGGTGTGTACAGGGCGGTAATAATAACAGTGCGGTGTGTACAGGGCGGTAATAATAACAGTGCGGTGTGTACAGGGCGGTAATAACAACAGTGCGGTGTGTACAGGGCGGTAATATAACACAACAGTGCGGTGTGTACAGGGCGGTAATAACAACAGTGCGGTGTGTACAGGGCGGTAATAACAGTGCGGTGTGTACAGGGCGGTAATAACACAACAGTGCGGTGTGTACAGGGCGGTAATATAACACAACAGTGCGGTGTGTACAGGGCGGTAATATAACACAACAGTGCGGTGTGTACAGGGCGGTAATATAACACAACAGTGCGGTGTGTACAGGGCGGTAATATAACACAACAGTGCGGTGTGTACAGGGCGGTAATATAACACAACAGTGCGGTGTGTACAGGGCGGTAATATAACACAACAGTGCGGTGTGTACAGGGCGGTAATATAACACAACAGTGCGGTGTGTACAGGGCGGTAATATAACAACAGTGCGGTGTGTACAGGGCGGTAATAACAACAGTGCGGTGTGTACAGGGCGGTAATAACAACAGTGCGGTGTGTACAGGGCGGTAATATAACACAACAGTGCGGTGTGTACAGGGCTGTAATATAACACAACAGTGCGGTGTGTACAGGGCGGTAATAACAGTGCGGTGTGTACAGGGCGGTAATATAACACAACAGTGCGGTGTGTACAGGGCGGTAATATAACACAACAGTGCGGTGTGTACAGGGCGGTAATATAACACAACAGTGCGGTGTGTACAGGGCGGTAATATAACACAACAGTGCGGTGTGTACAGGGCGGTAATATAACAACAGTGCGGTGTGTACAGGGCGGTAATAATAACAGTGCGGTGTGTACAGGGCGGTAATATAACACAACAGTGCGGTGTGTACAGGGCTGTAATATAACACAACAGTGCGGTGTGTACAGGGCGGTAATAACAACAGTGCGGTGTGTACAGGGCGGTAATATAACACAACAGTGCGGTGTGTACAGGGCGGTAATATAACACAACAGTGCGGTGTGTACAGGGCGGTAATAACAGTGCGGTGTGTACAGGGCGGTAATATAACACAACAGTGCGGTGTGTACAGGGCGGTAATATAACACAACAGTGCGGTGTGTACAGGGCGGTAATATAACACAACAGTGCGGTGTGTACAGGGCGGTAATATAACACAACAGTGCGGTGTGTACAGGGCGGTAATATAACACAACAGTGCGGTGTGTACAGGGCGGTAATATAACAACAGTGCGGTGTGTACAGGGCGGTAATAACAACAGTGCGGTGTGTACAGGGCGGTAATATAACACAACAGTGCGGTGTGTACAGGGCTGTAATATAACACAACAGTGCGGTGTGTACAGGGCGGTAATAACAGTGCGGTGTGTACAGGGCGGTAATATAACACAACAGTGCGGTGTGTACAGGGCGGTAATATAACACAACAGTGCGGTGTGTACAGGGCGGTAATATAACACAACAGTGCGGTGTGTACAGGGCGGTAATATAACACAACAGTGCGGTGTGTACAGGGCGGTAATATAACAGTGCGGTGTGTACAGGGCGGTAATATAACAACAGTGCGGTGTGTACAGGGCGGTAATAATAACAGTGCGGTGTGTACAGGGCGGTAATAACAACAGTGCGGTGTGTACAGGGCGGTAATATAACACAACAGTGCGGTGTGTACAGGGCTGTAATATAACACAACAGTGCGGTGTGTACAGGGCGGTAATAATAACAGTGCGGTGTGTACAGGGCGGTAATATAACACAACAGTGCGGTGTGTACAGGGCTGTAATATAACACAACAGTGCGGTGTGTACAGGGCGGTAATAACAACAGTGCGGTGTGTACAGGGCGGTAATATAACACAACAGTGCGGTGTGTACAGGGCGGTAATATAACACAACAGTGCGGTGTGTACAGGGCGGTAATATAACAACAGTGCGGTGTGTACAGGGCGGTAATAATAACAGTGCGGTGTGTACAGGGCGGTAATATAACACAACAGTGCGGTGTGTACAGGGCGGTAATATAACACAACAGTGCGGTGTGTACAGGGCGGTAATATAACACAACAGTGCGGTGTGTACAGGGCGGTAATAACAGTGCGGTGTGTACAGGGCGGTAATATAACACAACAGTGCGGTGTGTACAGGGCGGTAATAACAACAGTGCGTTGTGTACAGGGCGGTAATATAACAACAGTGCGGTGTGTACAGGGCGGTAATAATAACAGTGCGGTGTGTACAGGGCTGTAATATAACACAACAGTGTGGTGTGTACAGGGAGGTAATAACAACAGTGCGGTGTGTACAGGGCGGTAATATAACACAACAGTGCGGTGTGTACAGGGCTGTAATATAACAACAGTGCGGTGTGTACAGGGCGGTAATATAACACAACAGTGCGGTGTGTACAGGGCTGTAATATAACAACAGTGCGGTGTGTACAGGGCGGTAATAACACAACAGTGCGGTGTGTACAGGGCGGTAATAACAACAGTGCGGTGTGTACAGGGCGGTAATATAACACAACAGTGCGGTGTGTACAGGGCGGTAATATAACACAACAGTGCGGTGTGTACAGGGCGGTAATAACAGTGCGGTGTGTACAGGGCGGTAATAACAACAGTGCGGTGTGTACAGGGCGGTAATAACAACAGTGCGGTGTGTACAGGGCTGTAATAACAACAGTGCGGTGTGTACAGGGCGGTAATATAACACAACAGTGTGGTGTGTACAGGGCGGTAATATAACAACAGTGCGGTGTGTACAGGGCGGTAATATAACAACAGTGCGGTGTGTACAGGGCGGTAATAACACAACAGTGCGGTGTGTACAGGGCTGTAATAACAACAGTGCGGTGTGTACAGGGCTGTAATAACAACAGTGCAGTGTGTACAGGGCGGTAATAACACAACAGTGCGGTGTGTACAGGGCGGTAATAACAACAGTGCGGTGTGTACAGGGCGGTAATAACACAACAGTGCGGTGTGTACAGGGCGGTAATAACAACAGTGCGGTGTGTACAGGGCTGTAATAACAACAGTGCGGTGTGTACAGGGCGGTAATATAACACAACAGTGCGGTGTGTACAGGGCGGTAATAACAACAGTGCGGTGTGTACAGGGCTGTAATAACAACAGTGCGGTGTGTACAGGGCGGTAATATAACAACAGTGCGGTGTGTACAGGGCGGTAATATAACACAACAGTGCGGTGTGTACAGGGCTGTAATATAACAACAGTGCGGTGTGTACAGGGCGGTAATAACACAACAGTGCGGTGTGTACAGGGCGGTAATATAACACAACAGTGCGGTGTGTACAGGGCGGTAATATAACACAATAGTGCGGTGTGTACAGGGCGGTAATAACAACAGTGCGGTGTGTACAGGGCGGTAATAACAACAGTGCGGTGTGTACAGGGCGGTAATAACAACAGTGCGGTGTGTACAGGGCGGTAATATAACACAACAGTGCGGTGTGTACAGGGCGGTAATATAACACAACAGTGCGGTGTGTACAGGGCGGTAATATAACACAACAGTGCGGTGTGTACAGGGCGGTAATATAACACAACAGTGCGGTGTGTACAGGGCGGTAATAACAACAGTGCGGTGTGTACAGGGCGGTAATATAACAACAGTGCGGTGTGTACAGGGCGGTAATATAACACAACAGTGCGGTGTGTACAGGGCGGTAATAACAACAGTGCGGTGTGTACAGGGCGGTAATAACAACAGTGCGGTGTGTACAGGGCGGTAATAACACAACAGTGCGGTGTGTACAGGGCGGTAATAACACAACAGTGCGGTGTGTACAGGGCGGTAATAACACAACAGTGCGGTGTGTACAGGGCGGTAATAACACAACAGTGCGGTGTGTACAGGGCGGTAATAACACAACAGTGCGGTGTGTACAGGGCGGTAATAACACAACAGTGCGGTGTGTACAGGGCGGTAATATAACAACAGTGCGGTGTGTACTGGGCGGTAATAACAACAGTGCGGTGTGTACAGGGCGGTAATAACAACAGTGCGGTGTGTACAGGGCGGTAATAACAACAGTGCGGTGTGTACAGGGCGGTAATAACACAACAGTGCGGTGTGTACAGGGCGGTAATAACACAACAGTGCGGTGTGTACAGGGCGGTAATAACACAACAGTGCGGTGTGTACAGGGCGGTAATATAACAACAGTGCGGTGTGTACAGGGCGGTAATAACAACAGTGCGGTGTGTACAGGGCGGTAATAACAACAGTGCGGTGTGTACAGGGCGGTAATAACACAACAGTGCGGTGTGTACAGGGCGGTAATATAACACAACAGTGCGGTGTGTACAGGGCGGTAATATAACAACAGTGCGGTGTGTACAGGGCGGTAATAATAACAGTGCGGTGTGTACAGGGCGGTAATAACAACAGTGCGGTGTGTACAGGGCGGTAATAACAACAGTGCGGTGTGTACAGGGCGGTAATAACACAACAGTGCGGTGTGTACAGGGCGGTAATATAACACAACAGTGCGGTGTGTACAGGGCGGTAATATAACAACAGTGCGGTGTGTACAGGGCGGTAATAATAACAGTGCGGTGTGTACAGGGCGGTAATATAACACAACAGTGCGGTGTGTACAGGGCGGTAATATAACACAACAGTGCGGTGTGTACAGGGCGGTAATAACAACAGTGCGGTGTGTACAGGGCGGTAATAACAACAGTGCGGTGTGTACAGGGCGGTAATAACAACACAACAGTGCGGTGTGTACAGGGCGGTAATATAACACAACAGTGCGGTGTGTACAGGGCGGTAATATAACAACAGTGCGGTGTGTACAGGGCGGTAATAATAACAGTGCGGTGTGTACAGGGCGGTAATAACAACAGTGCGGTGTGTACAGGGCGGTAATATAACACAACAGTGCGGTGTGTACAGGGCGGTAATAACAACAGTGCGGTGTGTACAGGGCGGTAATAACAACAGTGCGGTGTGTACAGGGCGGTAATAACACAACAGTGCGGTGTGTACAGGGCGGTAATATAACACAACAGTGCGGTGTGTACAGGGCGGTAATATAACACAACAGTGCGGTGTGTACAGGGCGGTAATAACACAACAGTGCGGTGTGTACAGGGCGGTAATATAACACAACAGTGCGGTGTGTACAGGGCGGTAATATAACACAACAGTGCGGTGTGTACAGGGCGGTAATATAACAACAGTGCGGTGTCTACAGGGCGGTAATATAACACAACAGTGCGGTGTGTACAGGGCGGTAATATAACACAACAGTGCGGTGTGTACAGGGCGGTAATATAACACAACAGTGCGGTGTGTACAGGGCGGTAATATAACACAACAGTGCGGTGTGTACAGGGCGGTAATATAACAGTGCGGTGTGTACAGGGCGGTAATAACAACAGTGCGGTGTGTACAGGGCGGTAATAACAACAGTGCGGTGTGTACAGGGCGGTAATATAACACAACAGTGCGGTGTGTACAGGGCTGTAATATAACACAACAGTGCGGTGTGTACAGGGCGGTAATAACAGTGCGGTGTGTACAGGGCGGTAATATAACACAACAGTGCGGTGTGTACAGGGCGGTAATATAACACAACAGTGCGGTGTGTACAGGGCGGTAATATAACACAACAGTGCGGTGTGTACAGGGCGGTAATATAACACAACAGTGCGGTGTGTACAGGGCGGTAATATAACACAACAGTGCGGTGTGTACAGGGCGGTAATATAACACAACAGTGCGGTGTGTACAGGGCGGTAATATAACAACAGTGCGGTGTGTACAGGGCGGTAATAATAACAGTGCGGTGTGTACAGGGCGGTAATATAACACAACAGTGCGGTGTGTACAGGGCTGTAATATAACACAACAGTGCGGTGTGTACAGGGCGGTAATAACAACAGTGCGGTGTGTACAGGGCGGTAATATAACACAACAGTGCGGTGTGTACAGGGCGGTAATAACAACAGTGCGGTGTGTACAGGGCGGTAATATAACACAACAGTGCGGTGTGTACAGGGCGGTAATAACAACACAACAGTGCGGTGTGTACAGGGCGGTAATATAACACAACAGTGTGGTGTGTACAGGGCGGTAATAACAACACAACAGTGCGGTGTGTACAGGGCGGTAATAATAACAGTGCGGTGTGTACAGGGCGGTAATATAACACAACAGTGCGGTGTGTACAGGGCGGTAATAACAACAGTGCGGTGTGTACAGGGCGGTAATATAACAACAGTGCGGTGTGTACAGGGCGGTAATAATAACAGTGCGGTGTGTACAGGGCGGTAATATAACACAACAGTGCGGTGTGTACAGGGCGGTAATAACAGTGCGGTGTGTACAGGGCGGTAATATAACACAACAGTGTGGTGTGTACAGGGCGGTAATAACAACACAACAGTGCGGTGTGTACAGGGCGGTAATATAACACAACAGTGTGGTGTGTACAGGGCGGTAATAACAGTGCGGTGTGTACAGGGCGGTAATAATAACAGTGCGGTGTGTACAGGGCGGTAATATAACACAACAGTGCGGTGTGTACAGGGCGGTAATATAACACAACAGTGCGGTGTGTACAGGACGGTAATAACAACAGTGCGGTGTGTACAGGGCGGTAATATAACACAACAGTGTGGTGTGTACAGGGCGGTAATAACACAACAGTGCGGTGTGTACAGGGCGGTAATATAACAACAGTGCGGTGTGTACAGGGCGGTAATAACAACAGTGCGGTGTGTACAGGGCGGTAATAACAACAGTGCGGTGTGTACAGGGCGGTAATAACACAACAGTGCGGTGTGTACAGGGCGGTAATATAACACAACAGTGCGGTGTGTACAGGGCGGTAATATAACAACAGTGCGGTGTGTACAGGGCGGTAATAATAACAGTGCGGTGTGTACAGGGCGGTAATAACAACAGTGCGGTGTGTACAGGGCGGTAATAACAACAGTGCGGTGTGTACAGGGCGGTAATAACACAACAGTGCGGTGTGTACAGGGCGGTAATATAACACAACAGTGCGGTGTGTACAGGGCGGTAATATAACACAACAGTGCGGTGTGTACAGGGCGGTAATATAACAACAGTGCGGTGTGTACAGGGCGGTAATAATAACAGTGCGGTGTGTACAGGGCGGTAATAACAACAGTGCGGTGTGTACAGGGCGGTAATATAACACAACAGTGCGGTGTGTACAGGGCGGTAATAACAACAGTGCGGTGTGTACAGGGCGGTAATAACAGTGCGGTGTGTACAGGGCGGTAATAACACAACAGTGCGGTGTGTACAGGGCGGTAATATAACACAACAGTGCGGTGTGTACAGGGCGGTAATATAACACAACAGTGCGGTGTGTACAGGGCGGTAATATAACACAACAGTGCGGTGTGTACAGGGCGGTAATATAACACAACAGTGCGGTGTGTACAGGGCGGTAATATAACACAACAGTGCGGTGTGTACAGGGCGGTAATATAACACAACAGTGCGGTGTGTACAGGGCGGTAATATAACACAACAGTGCGGTGTGTACAGGGCGGTAATATAACAACAGTGCGGTGTGTACAGGGCGGTAATAACAACAGTGCGGTGTGTACAGGGCGGTAATAACAACAGTGCGGTGTGTACAGGGCGGTAATATAACACAACAGTGCGGTGTGTACAGGGCTGTAATATAACACAACAGTGCGGTGTGTACAGGGCGGTAATAACAGTGCGGTGTGTACAGGGCGGTAATATAACACAACAGTGCGGTGTGTACAGGGCGGTAATATAACACAACAGTGCGGTGTGTACAGGGCGGTAATATAACACAACAGTGCGGTGTGTACAGGGCGGTAATATAACACAACAGTGCGGTGTGTACAGGGCGGTAATATAACAACAGTGCGGTGTGTACAGGGCGGTAATAATAACAGTGCGGTGTGTACAGGGCGGTAATATAACACAACAGTGCGGTGTGTACAGGGCTGTAATATAACACAACAGTGCGGTGTGTACAGGGCGGTAATAACAACAGTGCGGTGTGTACAGGGCGGTAATATAACACAACAGTGCGGTGTGTACAGGGCGGTAATATAACACAACAGTGCGGTGTGTACAGGGCGGTAATAACAGTGCGGTGTGTACAGGGCGGTAATATAACACAACAGTGCGGTGTGTACAGGGCGGTAATATAACACAACAGTGCGGTGTGTACAGGGCGGTAATATAACACAACAGTGCGGTGTGTACAGGGCGGTAATATAACACAACAGTGCGGTGTGTACAGGGCGGTAATATAACACAACAGTGCGGTGTGTACAGGGCGGTAATATAACAACAGTGCGGTGTGTACAGGGCGGTAATAACAACAGTGCGGTGTGTACAGGGCGGTAATATAACACAACAGTGCGGTGTGTACAGGGCTGTAATATAACACAACAGTGCGGTGTGTACAGGGCGGTAATAACAGTGCGGTGTGTACAGGGCGGTAATATAACACAACAGTGCGGTGTGTACAGGGCGGTAATATAACACAACAGTGCGGTGTGTACAGGGCGGTAATATAACACAACAGTGCGGTGTGTACAGGGCGGTAATATAACACAACAGTGCGGTGTGTACAGGGCGGTAATATAACAGTGCGGTGTGTACAGGGCGGTAATATAACAACAGTGCGGTGTGTACAGGGCGGTAATAATAACAGTGCGGTGTGTACAGGGCGGTAATAACAACAGTGCGGTGTGTACAGGGCGGTAATATAACACAACAGTGCGGTGTGTACAGGGCTGTAATATAACACAACAGTGCGGTGTGTACAGGGCGGTAATAATAACAGTGCGGTGTGTACAGGGCGGTAATATAACACAACAGTGCGGTGTGTACAGGGCTGTAATATAACACAACAGTGCGGTGTGTACAGGGCGGTAATAACAACAGTGCGGTGTGTACAGGGCGGTAATATAACACAACAGTGCGGTGTGTACAGGGCGGTAATATAACACAACAGTGCGGTGTGTACAGGGCGGTAATATAACAACAGTGCGGTGTGTACAGGGCGGTAATAATAACAGTGCGGTGTGTACAGGGCGGTAATATAACACAACAGTGCGGTGTGTACAGGGCGGTAATATAACACAACAGTGCGGTGTGTACAGGGCGGTAATATAACACAACAGTGCGGTGTGTACAGGGCGGTAATAACAGTGCGGTGTGTACAGGGCGGTAATATAACACAACAGTGCGGTGTGTACAGGGCGGTAATAACAACAGTGCGTTGTGTACAGGGCGGTAATATAACAACAGTGCGGTGTGTACAGGGCGGTAATAATAACAGTGCGGTGTGTACAGGGCGGTAATAATAACAGTGCGGTGTGTACAGGGCGGTAATAACAACAGTGCGGTGTGTACAGGGCGGTAATATAACACAACAGTGCGGTGTGTACAGGGCGGTAATAACAACAGTGCGGTGTGTACAGGGCGGTAATAACAGTGCGGTGTGTACAGGGCGGTAATAACACAACAGTGCGGTGTGTACAGGGCGGTAATATAACACAACAGTGCGGTGTGTACAGGGCGGTAATATAACACAACAGTGCGGTGTGTACAGGGCGGTAATATAACACAACAGTGCGGTGTGTACAGGGCGGTAATATAACACAACAGTGCGGTGTGTACAGGGCGGTAATATAACACAACAGTGCGGTGTGTACAGGGCGGTAATATAACACAACAGTGCGGTGTGTACAGGGCGGTAATATAACACAACAGTGCGGTGTGTACAGGGCGGTAATATAACAACAGTGCGGTGTGTACAGGGCGGTAATAACAACAGTGCGGTGTGTACAGGGCGGTAATAACAACAGTGCGGTGTGTACAGGGCGGTAATATAACACAACAGTGCGGTGTGTACAGGGCTGTAATATAACACAACAGTGCGGTGTGTACAGGGCGGTAATAACAGTGCGGTGTGTACAGGGCGGTAATATAACACAACAGTGCGGTGTGTACAGGGCGGTAATATAACACAACAGTGCGGTGTGTACAGGGCGGTAATATAACACAACAGTGCGGTGTGTACAGGGCGGTAATATAACACAACAGTGCGGTGTGTACAGGGCGGTAATAACACAACAGTGCGGTGTGTACAGGGCGGTAATATAACACAACAGTGCGGTGTGTACAGGGCGGTAATATAACAACAGTGCGGTGTGTACAGGGCGGTAATAATAACAGTGCGGTGTGTACAGGGCGGTAATATAACACAACAGTGCGGTGTGTACAGGGCTGTAATATAACACAACAGTGCGGTGTGTACAGGGCGGTAATAACAACAGTGCGGTGTGTACAGGGCGGTAATATAACACAACAGTGCGGTGTGTACAGGGCGGTAATATAACACAACAGTGCGGTGTGTACAGGGCGGTAATAACAGTGCGGTGTGTACAGGGCGGTAATATAACACAACAGTGCGGTGTGTACAGGGCGGTAATATAACACAACAGTGCGGTGTGTACAGGGCGGTAATATAACACAACAGTGCGGTGTGTACAGGGCGGTAATATAACACAACAGTGCGGTGTGTACAGGGCGGTAATATAACACAACAGTGCGGTGTGTACAGGGCGGTAATATAACAACAGTGCGGTGTGTACAGGGCGGTAATAACAACAGTGCGGTGTGTACAGGGCGGTAATATAACACAACAGTGCGGTGTGTACAGGGCTGTAATATAACACAACAGTGCGGTGTGTACAGGGCGGTAATAACAGTGCGGTGTGTACAGGGCGGTAATATAACACAACAGTGCGGTGTGTACAGGGCGGTAATATAACACAACAGTGCGGTGTGTACAGGGCGGTAATATAACACAACAGTGCGGTGTGTACAGGGCGGTAATATAACACAACAGTGCGGTGTGTACAGGGCGGTAATATAACAGTGCGGTGTGTACAGGGCGGTAATATAACAACAGTGCGGTGTGTACAGGGCGGTAATAATAACAGTGCGGTGTGTACAGGGCGGTAATAACAACAGTGCGGTGTGTACAGGGCGGTAATATAACACAACAGTGCGGTGTGTACAGGGCTGTAATATAACACAACAGTGCGGTGTGTACAGGGCGGTAATAATAACAGTGCGGTGTGTACAGGGCGGTAATATAACACAACAGTGCGGTGTGTACAGGGCTGTAATATAACACAACAGTGCGGTGTGTA
The DNA here is from genome assembly GCF_039654945.1 of Dendrobates tinctorius. NCBI lineage: Eukaryota > Metazoa > Chordata > Amphibia > Anura > Dendrobatidae > Dendrobates > Dendrobates tinctorius. Next base: position 3,559,907 of record NW_027361903.1, on the reverse strand, counting down.
CAGGGCGGTAATAACAACAGTGCGGTGTGTACAGGGCGGTAATATAACACAACAGTGCGGTGTGTACAGGGCGGTAATATAACACAACAGTGCGGTGTGTACAGGGCGGTAATATAACAACAGTGCGGTGTGTACAGGGCGGTAATAATAACAGTGCGGTGTGTACAGGGCGGTAATATAACACAACAGTGCGGTGTGTACAGGGCGGTAATATAACACAACAGTGCGGTGTGTACAGGGCGGTAATATAACACAACAGTGCGGTGTGTACAGGGCGGTAATAACAGTGCGGTGTGTACAGGGCGGTAATATAACACAACAGTGCGGTGTGTACAGGGCGGTAATAACAACAGTGCGTTGTGTACAGGGCGGTAATATAACAACAGTGCGGTGTGTACAGGGCGGTAATAATAACAGTGCGGTGTGTACAGGGCTGTAATATAACACAACAGTGTGGTGTGTACAGGGAGGTAATAACAACAGTGCGGTGTGTACAGGGCGGTAATATAACACAACAGTGCGGTGTGTACAGGGCTGTAATATAACAACAGTGCGGTGTGTACAGGGCGGTAATATAACACAACAGTGCGGTGTGTACAGGGCTGTAATATAACAACAGTGCGGTGTGTACAGGGCGGTAATAACACAACAGTGCGGTGTGTACAGGGCGGTAATAACAACAGTGCGGTGTGTACAGGGCGGTAATATAACACAACAGTGCGGTGTGTACAGGGCGGTAATATAACACAACAGTGCGGTGTGTACAGGGCGGTAATAACAGTGCGGTGTGTACAGGGCGGTAATAACAACAGTGCGGTGTGTACAGGGCGGTAATAACAACAGTGCGGTGTGTACAGGGCTGTAATAACAACAGTGCGGTGTGTACAGGGCGGTAATATAACACAACAGTGTGGTGTGTACAGGGCGGTAATATAACAACAGTGCGGTGTGTACAGGGCGGTAATATAACAACAGTGCGGTGTGTACAGGGCGGTAATAACACAACAGTGCGGTGTGTACAGGGCTGTAATAACAACAGTGCGGTGTGTACAGGGCTGTAATAACAACAGTGCAGTGTGTACAGGGCGGTAATAACACAACAGTGCGGTGTGTACAGGGCGGTAATAACAACAGTGCGGTGTGTACAGGGCGGTAATAACACAACAGTGCGGTGTGTACAGGGCGGTAATAACAACAGTGCGGTGTGTACAGGGCTGTAATAACAACAGTGCGGTGTGTACAGGGCGGTAATATAACACAACAGTGCGGTGTGTACAGGGCGGTAATAACAACAGTGCGGTGTGTACAGGGCTGTAATAACAACAGTGCGGTGTGTACAGGGCGGTAATATAACAACAGTGCGGTGTGTACAGGGCGGTAATATAACACAACAGTGCGGTGTGTACAGGGCTGTAATATAACAACAGTGCGGTGTGTACAGGGCGGTAATAACACAACAGTGCGGTGTGTACAGGGCGGTAATATAACACAACAGTGCGGTGTGTACAGGGCGGTAATATAACACAATAGTGCGGTGTGTACAGGGCGGTAATAACAACAGTGCGGTGTGTACAGGGCGGTAATAACAACAGTGCGGTGTGTACAGGGCGGTAATAACAGTGCGGTGTGTACAGGGCGGTAATATAACACAACAGTGCGGTGTGTACAGGGCGGTAATATAACACAACAGTGCGGTGTGTACAGGGCGGTAATATAACACAACAGTGCGGTGTGTACAGGGCGGTAATATAACACAACAGTGCGGTGTGTACAGGGCGGTAATAACAACAGTGCGGTGTGTACAGGGCGGTAATATAACAACAGTGCGGTGTGTACAGGGCGGTAATATAACACAACAGTGCGGTGTGTACAGGGCGGTAATAACAACAGTGCGGTGTGTACAGGGCGGTAATAACAACAGTGCGGTGTGTACAGGGCGGTAATAACACAACAGTGCGGTGTGTACAGGGCGGTAATAACACAACAGTGCGGTGTGTACAGGGCGGTAATAACACAACAGTGCGGTGTGTACAGGGCGGTAATAACACAACAGTGCAGTGTGTACAGGGCGGTAATAACACAACAGTGCGGTGTGTACAGGGCGGTAATAACACAACAGTGCGGTGTGTACAGGGCGGTAATATAACAACAGTGCGGTGTGTACTGGGCGGTAATAACAACAGTGCGGTGTGTACAGGGCGGTAATAACAACAGTGCGGTGTGTACAGGGCGGTAATAACAACAGTGCGGTGTGTACAGGGCGGTAATAACACAACAGTGCGGTGTGTACAGGGCGGTAATAACACAACAGTGCGGTGTGTACAGGGCGGTAATAACACAACAGTGCGGTGTGTACAGGGCGGTAATATAACAACAGTGCGGTGTGTACAGGGCGGTAATAACAACAGTGCGGTGTGTACAGGGCGGTAATAACAACAGTGCGGTGTGTACAGGGCGGTAATAACACAACAGTGCGGTGTGTACAGGGCGGTAATATAACACAACAGTGCGGTGTGTACAGGGCGGTAATATAACAACAGTGCGGTGTGTACAGGGCGGTAATAATAACAGTGCGGTGTGTACAGGGCGGTAATAACAACAGTGCGGTGTGTACAGGGCGGTAATAACAACAGTGCGGTGTGTACAGGGCGGTAATAACACAACAGTGCGGTGTGTACAGGGCGGTAATATAACACAACAGTGCGGTGTGTACAGGGCGGTAATATAACAACAGTGCGGTGTGTACAGGGCGGTAATAATAACAGTGCGGTGTGTACAGGGCGGTAATATAACACAACAGTGCGGTGTGTACAGGGCGGTAATATAACACAACAGTGCGGTGTGTACAGGGCGGTAATAACAACAGTGCGGTGTGTACAGGGCGGTAATAACAACAGTGCGGTGTGTACAGGGCGGTAATAACAACACAACAGTGCGGTGTGTACAGGGCGGTAATATAACACAACAGTGCGGTGTGTACAGGGCGGTAATATAACAACAGTGCGGTGTGTACAGGGCGGTAATAATAACAGTGCGGTGTGTACAGGGCGGTAATAACAACAGTGCGGTGTGTACAGGGCGGTAATATAACACAACAGTGCGGTGTGTACAGGGCGGTAATAACAACAGTGCGGTGTGTACAGGGCGGTAATAACAACAGTGCGGTGTGTACAGGGCGGTAATAACACAACAGTGCGGTGTGTACAGGGCGGTAATATAACACAACAGTGCGGTGTGTACAGGGCGGTAATATAACACAACAGTGCGGTGTGTACAGGGCGGTAATAACACAACAGTGCGGTGTGTACAGGGCGGTAATATAACACAACAGTGCGGTGTGTACAGGGCGGTAATATAACACAACAGTGCGGTGTGTACAGGGCGGTAATATAACAACAGTGCGGTGTCTACAGGGCGGTAATATAACACAACAGTGCGGTGTGTACAGGGCGGTAATATAACACAACAGTGCGGTGTGTACAGGGCGGTAATATAACACAACAGTGCGGTGTGTACAGGGCGGTAATATAACACAACAGTGCGGTGTGTACAGGGCGGTAATATAACAGTGCGGTGTGTACAGGGCGGTAATAACAACAGTGCGGTGTGTACAGGGCGGTAATAACAACAGTGCGGTGTGTACAGGGCGGTAATATAACACAACAGTGCGGTGTGTACAGGGCTGTAATATAACACAACAGTGCGGTGTGTACAGGGCGGTAATAACAGTGCGGTGTGTACAGGGCGGTAATATAACACAACAGTGCGGTGTGTACAGGGCGGTAATATAACACAACAGTGCGGTGTGTACAGGGCGGTAATATAACACAACAGTGCGGTGTGTACAGGGCGGTAATATAACACAACAGTGGGGTGTGTACAGGGCGGTAATATAACACAACAGTGCGGTGTGTACAGGGCGGTAATATAACAACAGTGCGGTGTGTACAGGGCGGTAATAATAACAGTGCGGTGTGTACAGGGCGGTAATATAACACAACAGTGCGGTGTGTACAGGGCTGTAATATAACACAACAGTGCGGTGTGTACAGGGCGGTAATAACAACAGTGCGGTGTGTACAGGGCGGTAATATAACACAACAGTGCGGTGTGTACAGGGCGGTAATAACAACAGTGCGGTGTGTACAGGGCGGTAATATAACACAACAGTGCGGTGTGTACAGGGCGGTAATAACAACACAACAGTGCGGTGTGTACAGGGCGGTAATATAACACAACAGTGTGGTGTGTACAGGGCGGTAATAACAACACAACAGTGCGGTGTGTACAGGGCGGTAATAATAACAGTGCGGTGTGTACAGGGCGGTAATATAACACAACAGTGCGGTGTGTACAGGGCGGTAATAACAACAGTGCGGTGTGTACAGGGCGGTAATATAACAACAGTGCGGTGTGTACAGGGCGGTAATAATAACAGTGCGGTGTGTACAGGGCTGTAATAACAACAGTGCGGTGTGTACAGGGCGGTAATATAACACAACAGTGCGGTGTGTACAGGGCGGTAATAACAGTGCGGTGTGTACAGGGCGGTAATATAACACAACAGTGTGGTGTGTACAGGGCGGTAATAACAACACAACAGTGCGGTGTGTACAGGGCGGTAATATAACACAACAGTGTGGTGTGTACAGGGCGGTAATAACAGTGCGGTGTGTACAGGGCGGTAATAATAACAGTGCGGTGTGTACAGGGCGGTAATATAACACAACAGTGCGGTGTGTACAGGGCGGTAATATAACACAACAGTGCGGTGTGTACAGGACGGTAATAACAACAGTGCGGTGTGTACAGGGCGGTAATATAACACAACAGTGTGGTGTGTACAGGGCGGTAATAACACAACAGTGCGGTGTGTACAGGGCGGTAATATAACACAACAGTGCGGTGTGTACAGGGCGGTAATAACAGTGCGGTGTGTACAGGGCGGTAATAATAACAGTGCGGTGTGTACAGGGCGGTAATATAACACAACAGTGCGGTGTGTACAGGGCGGTAATAACAACAGTGCGGTGTGTACAGGGCGGTAATATAACAACAGTGCGGTGTGTACAGGGCGGTAATAACAACAGTGCGGTGTGTACAGGGCGGTAATAACAACAGTGCGGTGTGTACAGGGCGGTAATATAACAACAGTGCGGTGTGTACAGGGAGGTAATAATAACAGTGCGGTGTGTACAGGGCGGTAATAACAACAGTGCGGTGTGTACAGGGCTGTAATATAACACAACAGTGCGGTGTGTACAGGGCGGTAATAACAACAGTGCGGTGTGTACAGGGCAGTAATATAACACAACAGTGCGGTGTGTACAGGGCGGTAATAACAACAGTGCGGTGTGTACAGGGCGGTAATATAACACAACAGTGCGGTGTGTACAGGGCGGTAATAACAACACAACAGTGCGGTGTGTACAGGGCGGTAATATAACACAACAGTGCGGTGTGTACAGGGCGGTAATATAACACAACAGTGCGGTGTGTACAGGGCGGTAATATAACACAACAGTGCGGTGTGTACAGGGCGGTAATAACAACAGTGCGGTGTGTACAGGGCGGTAATAACAACAGTGCGGTGTGTACAGGGCGGTAATATAACACAACAGTGCGGTGTGTACAGGGCGGTAATATAACAACAGTGCGGTGTGTACAGGGCGGTAATAATAACAGTGCGGTGTGTACAGGGCGGTAATAACAACAGTGCGGTGTGTACAGGGCTGTAATATAACACAACAGTGCGGTGTGTACAGGGCGGTAATAACAACACAACAGTGCGGTGTGTACAGGGCGGTAATAATAACAGTGCGGTGTGTACAGGGCGGTAATATAACACAACAGTGCGGTGTGTACAGGGCGGTAATATAACACAACAGTGCGGTGTGTACAGGGCGGTAATATAACACAACAGTGCGGTGTGTACAGGGCGGTAATATAACACAACAGTGCGGTGTGTACAGGGCGGTAATAACAGTGCGGTGTGTACAGGGCGGTAATATAACACAACAGTGCGGTGTGTACAGGGCGGTAATAACAGTGCGGTGTGTACAGGGCGGTAATATAACAACAGTGCGGTGTGTACAGGGCGGTAATAATAACAGTGCGGTGTGTACAGGGCGGTAATAACAGTGCGGTGTGTACAGGGCTGTAATATAACACAACAGTGCGGTGTGTACAGGGCGGTAATAACAACAGTGCGGTGTGTACAGGGCGGTAATATAACACAACAGTGCGGTGTGTACAGGGCGGTAATAACAGTGCGGTGTGTACAGGGCGGTAATATAACACAACAGTGTGGTGTGTACAGGGCGGTAATAACAACACAACAGTGCGGTGTGTACAGGGCGGTAATATAACACAACAGTGTGGTGTGTACAGGGCGGTAATAACAGTGCGGTGTGTACAGGGCGGTAATAATAACAGTGCGGTGTGTACAGGGCGGTAATATAACACAACAGTGCGGTGTGTACAGGGCGGTAATATAACACAACAGTGCGGTGTGTACAGGGCGGTAATAACAACAGTGCGGTGTGTACAGGGCGGTAATATAACACAACAGTGTGGTGTGTACAGGGCGGTAATATAACACAACAGTGCGGTGTGTACAGGGCGGTAATAACAACAGTGCGGTGTGTACAGGGCGGTAATAACAACAGCGCGGTGTGTACAGGGCGGTAATAACAACAGTGCGGTGTGTACAGGGCGGTAATATAACACAACAGTGCGGTGTGTACAGGGCGGTAATAACAGTGCGGTGTGTACAGGGCGGTAATATAACACAACAGTGTGGTGTGTACAGGGCGGTAATAACAACACAACAGTGCGGTGTGTACAGGGCGGTAATATACAACAACAGTGTGGTGTGTACAGGGCGGTAATAACAGTGCGGTGTGTACAGGGCGGTAATAATAACAGTGCGGTGTGTACAGGGCGGTAATATAACACAACAGTGCGGTGTGTACAGGGCGGTAATATAACACAACAGTGCGGTGTGTACAGGGCGGTAATAACAACAGTGCGGTGTGTACAGGGCGGTAATATAACACAACAGTGTGGTGTGTACAGGGCGGTAATAACAACACAACAGTGCGGTGTGTACAGGGCGGTAATATAACACAACAGTGCGGTGTGTACAGGGCGGTAATAACAGTGCGGTGTGTACAGGGCGGTAATAATAACAGTGCGGTGTGTACAGGGCGGTAATATAACACAACAGTGCGGTGTGTAAAGGGCGGTAATAACAACAGTGCGGTGTGTACAGGGCAGTAATAATAACAGTGCGGTGTGTACAGGGCGGTAATAACAGTGCGGTGTGTACAGGGCGGTAATATAACAACAGTGCGGTGTGTACAGGGCGGTAATAACAACAGTGCGGTGTGTACAGGGCTGTAATATAACACAACAGTGCGGTGTGTACAGGGCGGTAATAACAGTGCGGTGTGTACAGGGCAGTAATATAACACAACAGTGCGGTGTGTACAGGGCGGTAATAACAACAGTGCGGTGTGTACAGGGCGGTAATATAACACAACAGTGCGGTGTGTACAGGGCGGTAATAACAACACAACAGTGCGGTGTGTACAGGGCGGTAATAATAGTGCGGTGTGTACAGGGCGGTAATATAACACAACAGTGCGGTGTGTACAGGGCGGTAATATAACACAACATTGCGGTGTGTACAGGGCGGTAATAACAACACAACAGTGCGGTGTATACAGGGCGGTAATAATAGTGCGGTGTGTACAGGGCGGTAATATAACACAACAGTGCGGTGTGTACAGGGCGGTAATATAACACAACAGTGCGGTGTGTACAGGGCGGTAATAACAACAGTGCGGTGTGTACAGGGCGGTAATATAACACAACAGTGCGGTGTGTACAGGGCGGTAATATAACACAACAGTGTGGTGTGTACAGGGCGGTAATAACAACAGTGCGGTGTGTACAGGGCGGTAATATAACACAACAGTGCGGTGTGTACAGGGCGGTAATATAACACAACAGTGCGGTGTGTACAGGGCGGTAATAACAACACAACAGTGCGGTGTGTACAGGACGGTAATATAACACAACAGTGTGGTGTGTACAGGGCGGTAATATAACACAACAGTGTGGTGTGTACAGGGCGGTAATATAACACAACAGTGCGGTGTGTACAGGGCGGTAATAACAACAGTGCGGTGTGTACAGGGCGGTAATATAACACAACAGTGCGGTGTGTACAGGGCGGTAATGTAACAACAGTGCGGTGTGTACAGGGCGGTAATGTAACACAACAGTGCGGTGTGTACAGGGCGGTAATGTAACACAACAGTGCGGTGTGTACAGGGCGGTAATGTAACACAACAGTGCGGTGTGTACAGGGCGGTAATATAACACAACAGTGCGGTGTGTACAGGGCGGTAATATAACACAACAGTGCGGTGTGTACAGGGCGGTAATATAACACAACAGTGCGGTGTGTACAGGGCGGTAATATAACACAACAGTGCGGTGTGTACAGGGCGGTAATAACACAACAGTGCGGTGTGTACAGGGCGGTAATATAACACAACAGTGCGGTGTGTACAGGGCGGTAATAACACAACAGTGCGGTGTGTACAGGGCGGTAACACAACAGTGCGGTGTGTACAGGGCGGTAATATAACACAACAGTGCGGTGTGTACAGGGCGGTAATATAACACAACAGTGCGGTGTGTACAGGGCGGTAATATAACACAACAGTGCGGTGTGTACAGGGCGGTAATATAAAACAACAGTGCGGTGTGTACAGGGCGGTAATATAACACAACAGTGCGGTGTGTACAGGGCGGTAATAACACAACAGTGCGGTGTGTACAGGGCGGTAATAACAACAGTGCGGTGTGTACAGGGCGGTAATATAACACAACAGTGCAGTGTGTACAGGGCGGTAATAACACAACAGTGCGGTGTGTACAGGGCAGTAATATAACACAACAGTGCGTTGTGTACGGGGCGGTAATATAACACAACAGTGCGGTGTGTACAGGGCGGTAATAACAACAGTGCGGTGTGTACAGGGCGGTAATGTAACACAACAGTGCGGTGTGTACAGGGCGGTAATATAACACAACAGTGCGGTGTGTACAGGGCGGTAATATAACACAACAGTGCGGTGTGTACAGGGCGGTAATATAACACAACAGTGCGGTGTGTACAGGGCGGTAATATAACACAACAGTGCGGTGTGTACAGGGCGGTAATAACACAACAGTGCGGTGTGTACAGGGCGGTAATATAACACAACAGTGCGGTGTGTACAGGGCGGTAATAACACAACAGTGCGGTGTGTACAGGGCGGTAATATAACACAACAGTGCGGTGTGTACAGGGCGGTAATATAAAACAACAGTGCGGTGTGTACAGGGCGGTAATATAACAACAGTGCGGTGTGTACAGGGCGGTAATAACAACAGTGCGGTGTGTACAGGGCGGTAATAACAGTGCGGTGTGTACAGGGCGGTAATATAACACAACAGTGCGGTGTGTACAGGGCGGTAATAACACAACAGTGCTGTGTGTACAGGGCGGTAATAACAACAGTGCGGTGTGTACAGGGCGGTAATATAACACAGCAGTGCAGTGTGTACAGGGCGGTAATAACACAACAGTGCGGTGTGTACAGGGCAGTAATATAACACAACAGTGCGTTGTGTACGGGGCGGTAATATAACACAACAGTGCGGTGTGTACAGGGCGCTAATAACAACAGTGCGGTGTGTACAGGGCGGTAATAACACAACAGTGCGGTGTGTACAGGGCAGTAATATAACACAACAGTGCGTTGTGTACGGGGCGGTAATATAACACAACAGTGCGGTGTGTACAGGGCGGCAATAACACAACAGTGCGGTGTGTACATGGTGGTAATATAACACAACAGTGCGGTGTGTACAGGGCGGTAATAACACAACAGTGCGGTGTGTACAGGGCTGTAATATAACACAACAGTGCGGTGTGTACAGGGCGGTAATAACACAACAGTGCGGTGTGTACAGGGCGGTAATAACAGTGCGGTGTGTACAGGGCGGTAATAACAGTGCGGTGTGTACAGGGCGGTAATAACAGTGCGGTGTGTACAGGGCGGTAATAACAGTGCGGTGTGTACAGGGTGGTAATATAACACAACAGTGCGGTGTGTACAGGGCGGTAATATAACACAACAGTGCGGTGTGTACTGGGCGGTAATATAACACAACAGTGCGGTGTGTACAGGGCTGTAATATAACACAACAGTGCGGTGTGTACAGGGCGGTAATAACAACACAACAGTGCGGTGTGTACAGGGCGGTAATATAACAACAGTGCGGTGAGTACAGGGCGGTAATAACAACACAACAGTGCGGTGTGTACAGGGCGGTAATAACAACAGTGCGGTGTGTACAGGGCGGTAATAACAGTGCGGTGTGTACAGTGCGGTAATATAACAACAGTGCAGTGTGTACAGGGCGGTAATAACACAACAGTGCGGTGTGTACAGGGCGGTAATAACAGTGCGGTGTGTACAGGGCGGTAATAACAGTGCGGTGTGTACAGGGCGGTAATATAACAACAGTGCAGTATGTACAGGGCGGTAATAACACAACAGTGCGGTGTGTACAGGGCGGTAATAACAACAGTGCGGTGTGTACAGGGCGGTAATAACAACACAACAGTGCGGTGTGTACAGGGCGGTAATAACAACAGTGCGGTGTGTACAGGGCGGTAATAATAACAGTGCGGTGTGTACAGGGCGGTAATATAACACAACAGTGCGGTGTGTACAGGGCGGTAATATAACACAACAGTGCGGTGTGTACAGGGCGGTAATAACAACAGTGCGGTGTGTACAGGGCGGTAATAACAACAGTGCGGTGTGTACAGGGCGGTAATAACAGTGCGGTGTGTACAGGGCGGTAATATAACACAACAGTGCGGTGTGTACAGGGCGGTAATAACAACAGTGCGGTGTGTACAGGGCGGTAATATAACAACAGTGCGGTGTGTACAGGGCTGTAATAACACAACAGTGCGGTGTGTACAGGGCGGTAATATAACACAACAGTGCGGTGTGTACAGGGCGGTAATATAACAACAGTGCGGTGTGTACAGGGCGGTAATAATAACAGTGCGGTGTGTACAGGGCGGTAATAACAACAGTGCGGTGTGTACAGAGCGGTAATAACAGTGCGGTGTGTACAGGGCGGTAATAACACAACAGTGCGGTGTGTACAGGGCGGTAATATAACACAACAGTGCGGTGTGTACAGGGCGGTAATATAACAACAGTGCGGTGTGTACAGGGCGGTAATAATAACAGTGCGGTGTGTACAGGGCGGTAATATAACACAACAGTGCGGTGTGTACAGGGCGGTACTATAACACAACAGTGCGGTGTGTACAGGGCGGTAATAACAACAGTGCGGTGTGTACAGGGCGGTAATAACAACAGTGCGGTGTGTACAGGGCGGTAATAACAACACAACAGTGCGGTGTGTACAGGGCGGTAATATAACACAACAGTGCGGTGTGTACAGGGCGGTAATATAACAACAGTGCGGTGTGTACAGGGCGGTAATAATAACAGTGCGGTGTGTACAGGGCGGTAATAACAACAGTGCGGTGTGTACAGGGCGGTAATATAACACAACAGTGCGGTGTGTACAGGGCGGTAATAACAGTGCGGTGTGTACAGGGCGGTAATAACACAACAGTGCGGTGTGTACAGGGCGGTAATATAACACAACAGTGCGGTGTGTACAGGGCGGTAATATAACACAACAGTGCGGTGTGTACAGGGCGGTAATATAACACAACAGTGCGGTGTGTACAGGGCGGTAATATAACAACAGTGCGGTGTGTACAGGGCGGTAATATAACACAACAGTGCGGTGTGTACAGGGCGGTAATATAACACAACAGTGCGGTGTGTACAGGGCGGTAATAACAACAGTGCGGTGTGTACAGGGCAGTAATATAACACAACAGTGCGGTGTGTACAGGGCGGTAATAACAGTGCGGTGTGTACAGGGCGGTAATATAACACAACAGTGCGGTGTGTACAGGGCGGTAATAACAACACAACAGTGCGGTGTGTACAGGGCGGTAATAATAACAGTGCGGTGTGTACAGGGCGGTAATATAACACAACAGTGCGGTGTGTACAGGGCGGTAATATAACACAACAGTGCGGTGTGTACAGGGCGGTAATAACAACAGTGCGGTGTGTACAGGGCGGTAATATAACACAACAGTGCGGTGTGTACAGGGCGGTAATAACAACAGTGCGGTGTGTACAGGGCGGTAATATAACACAACAGTGTGGTGTGTACAGGGCGGTAATAACAACACAACAGTGCGGTGTGTACAGGGCGGTAATATAACACAACAGTGTGGTGTGTACAGGGCGGTAATAACAGTGCGGTGTGTACAGGGCGGTAATAATAACAGTGCGGTGTGTACAGGGCGGTAATATAACACAACAGTGCGGTGTGTACAGGGCGGTAATATAACACAACAGTGCGGTGTGTACAGGGCGGTAATAACAACAGTGCGGTGTGTACAGGGCGGTAATATAACACAACAGTGTGGTGTGTACAGGGCGGTAATAACAACACAACAGTGCGGTGTGTACAGGGCGGTAATATAACACAACAGTGCGGTGTGTACAGGGCGGTAATAACAGTGCGGTGTGTACAGGGCGGTAATAATAACAGTGCGGTGTGTACAGGGCGGTAATATAACACAACAGTGCGGTGTGTACAGGGCGGTAATAACAACAGTGCGGTGTGTACAGGGCGGTAATATAACAACAGTGCGGTGTGTACAGGGCGGTAATAACAGTGCGGTGTGTACAGGGCGGTAATAACAACAGTGCGGTGTGTACAGGGCGGTAATATAACAACAGTGCGGTGTGTACAGGGCGGTAATAACAACAGTGCGGTGTGTACAGGGCTGTAATATAACACAACAGTGCGGTGTGTACAGGGCGGTAATAACAACAGTGCGGTGTGTACAGGGCAGTAATATAACACAACAGTGCGGTGTGTACAGGGCGGTAATAACAACAGTGCGGTGTGTACAGGGCGGTAATATAACACAACAGTGCGGTGTGTACAGGGCGGTAATAACAACACAACAGTGCGGTGTGTACAGGGCGGTAATAATAACAGTGCGGTGTGTACAGGGCGGTAATATAACACAACAGTGCGGTGTGTACAGGGCGGTAATATAACACAACAGTGCGGTGTGTACAGGGCGGTAATAACAACAGTGCAGTGTGTACAGGGCGGTAATAACAACAGTGCAGTGTGTACAGGGCGGTAATAACAACAGTGCGGTGTGTACAGGGCGGTAATATAACACAACAGTGCGGTGTGTACAGGGCGGTAATATAACACAACAGTGTGGTGTGTACAGGGCGGTAATATAACACAACAGTGTGGTGTGTACAGGGCGGTAATAACAACAGTGCGGTGTGTACAGGGCGGTAATATAACACAACAGTGCGGTGTGTACAGGGCTGTAATATAACACAACAGTGTGGTGTGTACAGGGCGGTAATAACAACAGTGCGGTGTGTACAGGGCGGTAATATAACACAACAGTGTGGTGTGTACAGGGCGGTAATAACAACAGTGCGGTGTGTACAGGGCGGTAATATAACACAACAGTGCGGTGTGTACAGGGCGGTAATATAACACAACAGTGTGGTGTGGACAGTGCGGTAATAACAACAGTGCGGTGTGTACTGGGCGGTAATATAACACAACAGTGCGGTGTGTACAGGGCGGTAATATAACACAACAGTGCGGTGTGTACAGGGCGGTAATAACAACACAACAGTGCGGTGTGTACAGGACGGTAATATAACACAACAGTGCGGTGTGTACAGGGCGGTAATATAACACAACAGTGTGGTGTGTACAGGGCGGTAACACAACAGTGCGGTGTGTACAGGGCGGTAATATAACACAACAGTGCGGTGTGTACAGGGCGGTAATATAACACAACAGTGCGGTGTGTACAGGGCGGTAATAACACAACAGTGCGGTGTGTACAGGGCGGTAATATAACACAACAGTGCGGTGTGTACAGGGCGGTAATAACACAACAGTGCGGTGTGTACAGGGCGGTAACACAACAGTGCGGTGTGTACAGGGCGGTAATATAACACAACAGTGCGGTGTGTACAGGGCGGTAATATAACACAACAGTGCGGTGTGTACAGGGCGGTAATATAAAACAACAGTGCGGTGTGTACAGGGCGGTAATATAACAACAGTGCGGTGTGTACAGGGCGGTAATAACAGTGCGGTGTGTACAGGGCTGTAATAACAGTGCGGTGTGTACAGGGCGGTAATATAACACAACAGTGCGGTGTGTACAGGGCGGTAATATAACACAACAGTGCGGTGTGTACAGGGCGGTAATATAACAACAGTGCGGTGTGTACAGGGCGGTAATATAACACAACAGTGCGGTGTGTACAGGGCGGTAATAACACAACAGTGCGGTGTGTACAGGGCGGTAATATAACACAACAGTGCGGTGTGTACAGGGCGGTAATAACACAACAGTGCGGTGTGTACAGGGCGGTAACACAACAGTGCGGTGTGTACAGGGCGGTAATATAACACAACAGTGCGGTTTGTACAGGGCGGTAATATAACACAACAGTGCGGTGTGTACAGGGCGGTAATATAAAACAACAGTGCGGTGTGTACAGGGCGGTAATATAACAACAGTGCGGTGTGTACAGGGCGGTAATAACAGTGCGGTGTGTACAGGGCTGTAATAACAGTGCGGTGTGTACAGGGCGGTAATATAACACAACAGTGCGGTGTGTACAGGGCGGTAATAACACAACAGTGCGGTGTGTACAGGGCGGTAATAACAGTGCGGTGTGTACAGGGCGGTAATATAACACAACAGTGCAGTGTGTACAGGGCGGTAATAACACAACAGTGCGGTGTGTACAGGGCAGTAATATAACACAACAGTGCGGTGTGTACAGGGCGGTAATAACAGTGCGGTGTGTACAGGGCGGTAATGTAACACAACAGTGCGGTGTGTACAGGGCGGTAATATAACACAACAGTGCGGTGTGTACAGGGCGGTAATATAACACAACAGTGCGGTGTGTACAGGGCGGTAATATAACACAACAGTGCGGTGTGTACAGGGCGGTAATATAACACAACAGTGCGGTGTGTACAGGGCGGTAATAACAACAGTGCGGTGTGTACAGGGCGGTAATATAACACAACAGTGCGGTGTGTACAGGGCGGTAATAACACAACAGTGCGGTGTGTACAGGGCGGTAATATAACACAACAGTGCGGTGTGTACAGGGCGGTAATATAAAACAACAGTGCGGTGTGTACAGGGCGGTAATATAACAACAGTGCGGTGTGTACAG
The DNA here is from genome assembly GCF_039654945.1 of Dendrobates tinctorius. Classification (NCBI taxonomy): domain Eukaryota; kingdom Metazoa; phylum Chordata; class Amphibia; order Anura; family Dendrobatidae; genus Dendrobates; species Dendrobates tinctorius. The sequence goes on along the minus strand of NW_027361903.1, from coordinate 3,544,473 downwards.
GGCGGTAATAACAACAGTGCGGTGTGTACAGGGCGGTAATAACAGTGCGGTGTGTACAGGGCGGTAATATAACACAACAGTGCGGTGTGTACAGGGCGGTAATAACACAACAGTGCTGTGTGTACAGGGCGGTAATAACAACAGTGCGGTGTGTACAGGGCGGTAATATAACACAGCAGTGCAGTGTGTACAGGGCGGTAATAACACAACAGTGCGGTGTGTACAGGGCAGTAATATAACACAACAGTGCGTTGTGTACGGGGCGGTAATATAACACAACAGTGCGGTGTGTACAGGGCGCTAATAACAACAGTGCGGTGTGTACAGGGCGGTAATAACAGAACAGTGCGGTGTGTACAGGGCAGTAATATAACACAACAGTGCGTTGTGTACGGGGCGGTAATATAACACAACAGTGCGGTGTGTACAGGGCGGTAATAACACAACAGTGCGGTGTGTACAGGGTGGTAATATAACACAACAGTGCGGTGTGTACAGGGCGGTAATAACACAACAGTGCGGTGTGTACAGGGCTGTAATATAACACAACAGTGCGGTGTGTACAGGGCGGTAATAACACAACAGTGCGGTGTGTACAGGGCGGTAATAACAGTGCGGTGTGTACAGGGCGGTAATAACAGTGCGGTGTGTACAGGGTGGTAATATAACACAACAGTGCGGTGTGTACAGGTCGGTAATATAACACAACAGTGCGGTGTGTACAGGGCTGTAATATAACACAACAGTGCGGTGTGTACAGGGCGGTAATAACAACACAACAGTGCGGTGTGTACAGGGCGGTAATATAACAACAGTGCGGTGAGTACAGGGCGGTAATAACAACACAACAGTGCGGTGTGTACAGGGCGGTAATAACAACAGTGCGGTGTGTACAGGGCGGTAATAACAGTGCGGTGTGTACAGTGCGGTAATATAACAACAGTGCAGTGTGTACAGGGCGGTAATAACAACACAACAGTGCGGTGTGTACAGGGCGGTAATAACAACAGTGCGGTGTGTACAGGGCGGTAATAACAGTGCGGTGTGTACAGGGCGGTAATATAACAACAGTGCAGTGTGTACAGGGCGGTAATAACACAACAGTGCGGTGTGTACAGGGCGGTAATAACAACAGTGCGGTGTGTACAGGGCGGTAATAACAACACAACAGTGCGGTGTGTACAGGGCGGTAATAACAACAGTGCGGTGTGTACAGGGCGGTAATAACAGTGCGGTGTGTACAGGGCGGTAATGACAGTGCGGTGTGTACAGGGCGGTAATATAACAACAGTGCAGTGTGTACAGGGCGGTAATAACACAACAGTGCGGTGTGTACAGGGCGGTAATAACAACAGTGCGGTGTGTACAGGGCGGTAATAACAGTGCGGTGTGTACAGGGCTGTAATATAACAACAGTGCAGTGTGTACAGGGCGGTAATAACAACAGTGCGGTGTGTACAGTGCGGTAATATAACACAACAGTGCAGTGTGTACAGGGCGGTAATAACAACAGTGCGGTGTGTACAGGGCGGTAATATAACACAACAGTGCAGTGTGTACAGGGCGGTAATAACAACAGTGCGGTGTGTACAGTGCGGTAATATAACACAACAGTGCAGTGTGTACAGGGCGGTAATAACAACAGTGCGGTGTGTACAGTGCGGTAATATAACACAACAGTGCAGTGTGTACAGGGCGGTAATAACAACAGTGCGGTGTGTACAGGGCGGTAATAACAACAGTGCGGTGTGTACAGGGCGGTAATAACAGTGCGGTGTGTACAGGGCTGTAATATAACACAACAGTGCAGTGTGTACAGGGCGGTAATAACACAACAGTGCGGTGTGTACAGGGCGGTAATAACAACAGTGCGGTGTGTACAGGGCGGTAATAACAACAGTGCGGTGTGTACAGGGCGGTAATAACAACAGTGCGGTGTGTACAGGGCGGTAATAACAACAGTGCGGTGTGTACAGGGCGGTAATAACAACAGTGCGGTGTGTACAGGGCTGTAATATAACACAACAGTGCGGTGTGTACAGGGCGGTAATAACAACAGTGCGGTGTGTACAGTGCGGTAATAACACAACAGTGCGGTGTGTACAGTGCCGGGATAACACAACAGTAAGGTGTGTACAGTGCGGTAATAACACAACAGTGCGGTGTGTACAGTGCGGTAATAACAGTGCGGTGTGTACAGGGCGGTAATAACAACAGTGCGGTGTGTACAGGGCTGTAATATAACACAACAGTGCGGTGTGTACAGGGCGGTAATAACAACACAACAGTGCGGTGTGTACAGGGCGGTAACAACAGTGCGGTGTGTACAGGGCGGTAATATAACAACAGTGCAGTGTGTACAGGGCGGTAATAGCAACACAACAGTGCGGTGTGTACAGGGCGGTAATAACAGTGCGGTGTGTACAGGGCGGTAATAACAGAGCGGTGTGTACAGTGCGGTAATAACACAACAGTGCGGTGTGTACAGGGCGGTAATAACAGTGCGGTGTGTACAGGGCGGTAATAACAGTGCGGTGTGTACAGGGCGGTAATAACAGTGCGGTGTGTACAGGGCGGTAATAACAACAGTGCGGTGTGTACAGGGCGGTAATAACAACAGTGCGGTGTGTACAGGGCGGTAATAACAACAGTGCGGTGTGTACAGGGCGGTAATAACAGTGCGGTGTGTACAGGGCGGTAATAACAGTGCGGTGTGTACAGGGCTGTAATATAACACAACAGTGCGGTGTGTACAGGGCGGTAATAACAACAGTGCGGTGTGTACAGTGCGGTAATAACACAACAGTGCGGTGTGTACAGTGCCGGGATAACACAACAGTAAGGTGTGTACAGTGCGGTAATAACACAACAGTGCGGTGTGTACAGTGCGGTAATAACAGTGCGGTGTGTACAGGGCGGTAATAACAACAGTGCGGTGTGTACAGGGCTGTAATATAACACAACAGTGCGGTGTGTACAGGGCGGTAATAACAACACAACAGTGCGATGTGTACAGGGCGGTAACAACAGTGCGGTGTGTACAGGGCGGTAATATAACAACAGTGCAGTGTGTACAGGGCGGTAATAGCAACACAACAGTGCGGTGTGTACAGGGCGGTAATAACAGTGCGGTGTGTACAGGGCGGTAATAACAGAGCGGTGTGTACAGTGCGGTAATAACACAACAGTGCGGTGTGTACAGGGCGGTAATAACAGTGCGGTGTGTACAGGGCGGTAATAACAGTGCGGTGTGTACAGGGCGGTAATAACAGTGCGGTGTGTACAGGGCGGTAATATAACACAACAGTGCGGTGTGTACAGGGCGGTAATAACAACACAACAGTGCGGTGTGTACAGGGCGGTAATATAACACAACAGTGCGGTGTGTACAGGGCGGTAATATAACACAACAGTGTGGTGTGTACAGGGCGGTAATATAACACAACAGTGCGGTGTGTACAGGGCAGTAATATAACACAACAGTGCGATGTGTACAGGGTGGTAATAACAACAGTGCGGTGTGTACAGTGCAGTAATAACACAACAGTGCGTTGTGTACGGGGCGGTAATAACACAACAGTGCGGTGTGTACGGGGCGGTAATAACACAACAGTGCGGTGTGTACAGGGCGGTAATAACACAACAGTGCGGTGTGTACGGGGCGGTAATAACAGTGCGGTGTGTACGGGGCGGTAATAACAGTGCGGTGTGTACGGGGCGGTAATATAACACAACAGTGCGGTGTGTACAGGGCGGTAATATAACACAACAGTGCGGTGTGTACAGGGCGGTAATATAAAACAACAGTGCGGTGTGTACAGGGCGGTAATATAACAACAGTGCGGTGTGTACAGGGCGGTAATAACAACAGTGCGGTGTGTACAGGGCGGTAATATAACACAACAGTGCGGTGTGTACAGGGCGGTAATAACACAACAGTGCGGTGTGTACAGGGCGGTAATAACAGTGCGGTGTGTACAGGGCTGTAATATAACAACAGTGCAGTGTGTACAGGGCGGTAATAACAACAGTGCGGTGTGTACAGTGCGGTAATATAACACAACAGTGCAGTGTGTACAGGGCGGTAATAACAACAGTGCGGTGTGTACAGGGCGGTAATATAACACAACAGTGCAGTGTGTACAGGGCGGTAATAACAACAGTGCGGTGTGTACAGTGCGGTAATATAACACAACAGTGCAGTGTGTACAGGGCGGTAATAACAACAGTGCGGTGTGTACAGTGCGGTAATATAACACAACAGTGCAGTGTGTACAGGGCGGTAATAACAACAGTGCGGTGTGTACAGGGCGGTAATAACAACAGTGCGGTGTGTACAGGGCGGTAATAACAGTGCGGTGTGTACAGGGCTGTAATATAACACAACAGTGCAGTGTGTACAGGGCGGTAATAACACAACAGTGCGGTGTGTACAGGGCGGTAATAACAACAGTGCGGTGTGTACAGGGCGGTAATAACAACAGTGCGGTGTGTACAGGGCGGTAATAACAACAGTGCGGTGTGTACAGGGCGGTAATAACAACAGTGCGGTGTGTACAGGGCTGTAATATAACACAACAGTGCGGTGTGTACAGGGCGGTAATAACAACAGTGCGGTGTGTACAGTGCGGTAATAACACAACAGTGCGGTGTGTACAGTGCCGGGATAACACAACAGTAAGGTGTGTACAGTGCGGTAATAACACAACAGTGCGGTGTGTACAGTGCGGTAATAACAGTGCGGTGTGTACAGGGCGGTAATAACAACAGTGCGGTGTGTACAGGGCTGTAATATAACACAACAGTGCGGTGTGTACAGGGCGGTAATAACACAACAGTGCGGTGTGTACAGGGCGGTAACAACAGTGCGGTGTGTACAGGGCGGTAATATAACAACAGTGCAGTGTGTACAGGGCGGTAATAGCAACACAACAGTGCGGTGTGTACAGGGCGGTAATAACAGTGCGGTGTGTAAAGGGCGGTAATAACAGAGCGGTGTGTACAGTGCGGTAATAACACAACAGTGCGGTGTGTACAGGGCGGTAATAACAGTGCGGTGTGTACAGGGCGGTAATAACAGTGCGGTGTGTACAGGGCGGTAATAACAGTGCGGTGTGTACAGGGCTGTAATAACAGTGCGGTGTGTACAGGGCGGTAATATAACACAACAGTGCGGTGTGTACAGGGCGGTAATAACACAACAGTGCGGTGTGTACAGGGCGGTAATAACAACAGTGCGGTGTGTACAGGGCGGTAATATAACACAACAGTGCAGTGTGTACAGGGCGGTAATAACACAACAGTGCGGTGTGTACAGGGCAGTAATATAACACAACAGTGCGGTGTGTACAGGGCGGTAATAACAACAGTGCGGTGTGTACAGGGCGGTAATGTAACACAACAGTGCGGTGTGTACAGGGCGGTAATATAACACAACAGTGCGGTGTGTACAGGGCGGTAATATAACACAACAGTGCGGTGTGTACAGGGCGGTAATATAACACAACAGTGCGGTGTGTACAGGGCGGTAATATAACACAACAGTGCGGTGTGTACAGGGCGGTAATAACACAACAGTGCGGTGTGTACAGGGCGGTAATATAACACAACAGTGCGGTGTGTACAGGGCGGTAATAACACAACAGTGCGGTGTGTACAGGGCGGTAATATAACACAACAGTGCGGTGTGTACAGGGCGGTAATAACAACAGTGCGGTGTGTACAGTGCGGTAATAACACAACAGTGCGGTGTGTACAGTGCCGGGATAACACAACAGTAAGGTGTGTACAGTGCGGTAATAACACAACAGTGCGGTGTGTACAGTGCGGTAATAACAGTGCGGTGTGTACAGGGCGGTAATAACAACAGTGCGGTGTGTACAGGGCTGTAATATAACACAACAGTGCGGTGTGTACAGGGCGGTAATAACAACACAACAGTGCGGTGTGTACAGGGCGGTAACAACAGTGCGGTGTGTACAGGGCGGTAATATAACAACAGTGCAGTGTGTACAGGGCGGTAATAGCAACACAACAGTGCGGTGTGTACAGGGCGGTAATAACAGTGCGGTGTGTACAGGGCGGTAATAACAGAGCGGTGTGTACAGTGCGGTAATAACACAACAGTGCGGTGTGTACAGGGCGGTAATAACAGTGCGGTGTGTACAGGGCGGTAATAACAGTGCGGTGTGTACAGGGCGGTAATAACAACAGTGCGGTGTGTACAGGGCGGTAATAACAACAGTGCGGTGTGTACAGGGCGGTAATAACAACAGTGCGGTGTGTACAGGGCGGTAATAACAACAGTGCGGTGTGTACAGGGCGGTAATAACAACAGTGCGGTGTGTACAGGGCGGTAATAACAACAGTGCGGTGTGTACAGGGCTGTAATATAACACAACAGTGCGGTGTGTACAGGGCGGTAATAACAACAGTGCGGTGTGTACAGTGCGGTAATAACACAACAGTGCGGTGTGTACAGTGCCGGGATAACACAACAGTAAGGTGTGTACAGTGCGGTAATAACACAACAGTGCGGTGTGTACAGTGCGGTAATAACAGTGCGGTGTGTACAGGGCGGTAATAACAACAGTGCGGTGTGTACAGGGCTGTAATATAACACAACAGTGCGGTGTGTACAGGGCGGTAATAACAACACAACAGTGCGGTGTGTACAGGGCGGTAACAACAGTGCGGTGTGTACAGGGCGGTAATATAACAACAGTGCAGTGTGTACAGGGCGGTAATAGCAACACAACAGTGCGGTGTGTACAGGGCGGTAATAACAGTGCGGTGTGTACAGGGCGGTAATAACAGAGCGGTGTGTACAGTGCGGTAATAACACAACAGTGCGGTGTGTACAGGGCGGTAATAACAGTGCGGTGTGTACAGGGCGGTAATAACAGTGCGGTGTGTACAGGGCGGTAATAACAGTGCGGTGTGTACAGGGCGGTAATATAACACAACAGTGCGGTGTGTACAGGGCGGTAATAACAACACAACAGTGCGGTGTGTACAGGGCGGTAATATAACACAACAGTGCGGTGTGTACAGGGCGGTAATATAACACAACAGTGTGGTGTGTACAGGGCGGTAATATAACACAACAGTGCGGTGTGTACAGGGCAGTAATATAACACAACAGTGCGATGTGTACAGGGTGGTAATAACAACAGTGCGGTGTGTACAGTGCAGTAATAACACAACAGTGCGTTGTGTACGGGGCGGTAATAACACAACAGTGCGGTGTGTACGGGGCGGTAATAACACAACAGTGCGGTGTGTACAGGGCGGTAATAACACAACAGTGCGGTGTGTACGGGGCGGTAATAACAGTGCGGTGTGTACGGGGCGGTAATAACAGTGCGGTGTGTACGGGGCGGTAATATAACACAACAGTGCGGTGTGTACAGGGCGGTAATATAACACAACAGTGCGGTGTGTACAGGGCGGTAATATAAAACAACAGTGCGGTGTGTACAGGGCGGTAATATAACAACAGTGCGGTGTGTACAGGGCGGTAATAACAACTGTGCGGTGTGTACAGGGCGGTAATATAACACAACAGTGCGGTGTGTACAGGGCGGTAATAACACAACAGTGCGGTGTGTACAGGGCGGTAATAACAGTGCGGTGTGTACAGGGCGGTAATATAACACAACAGTGCAGTGTGTACAGGGCGGTAATAACACAACAGTGCGGTGTGTACAGGGCAGTAATATAACACAACAGTGCGTTGTGTACGGGGCGGTAATATAACACAACAGTGCGGTGTGTACAGGGCGGTAATAACAACAGTGCGGTGTGTACAGGGCGGTAATGTAACACAACAGTGCGGTGTGTACAGGGCGGTAATATAACACAACAGTGCGGTGTGTACAGGGCGGTAATATAACACAACAGTGCGGTGTGTACAGGGCGGTAATATAACACAACAGTGCGGTGTGTACAGGGCGGTAATATAACACAACAGTGCGGTGTGTACAGGGCGGTAATATAACACAACAGTGCGGTGTGTACAGGGCGGTAATAACACAACAGTGCGGTGTGTACAGGGCTGTAATATAACACAACAGTGCGGTGTGTACAGGGCGGTAATAACACAACAGTGCGGTGTGTACAGGGCGGTAATAACAGTGCGGTGTGTACAGGGCGGTAATAACAGTGCGGTGTGTACAGGGTGGTAATATAACACAACAGTGCGGTGTGTACAGGGCGGTTATATAACACAACAGTGCGGTGTGTACTGGGCGGTAATATAACACAACAGTGCGGTGTGTACAGGGCTGTAATATAACACAACAGTGCGGTGTGTACAGGGCGGTAATAACAACACAACAGTGCGGTGTGTACAGGGCGGTAATATAACAACAGTGCGGTGAGTACAGGGCGGTAATAACAACACAACAGTGCGGTGTGTACAGGGCGGTAATAACAACAGTGCGGTGTGTACAGGGCGGTAATAACAGTGCGGTGTGTACAGTGCGGTAATATAACAACAGTGCAGTGTGTACAGGGCGGTAATAACAACACAACAGTGCGGTGTGTACAGGGCGGTAATAACAACAGTGCGGTGTGTACAGGGCGGTAATAACAGTGCGGTGTGTACAGGGCGGTAATATAACAACAGTGCAGTGTGTACAGGGCGGTAATAACACAACAGTGCGGTGTGTACAGGGCGGTAATAACAACAGTGCGGTGTGTACAGGGCGGTAATAACAACACAACAGTGCGGTGTGTACAGGGCGGTAATAACAGTGCGGTGTGTACAGGGCGGTAATAACAGTGCGGTGTGTACAGGGCGGTAATATAACAACAGTGCAGTGTGTACAGGGCGGTAATAACACAACAGTGCGGTGTGTACAGGGCGGTAATAACAACAGTGCGGTGTGTACAGGGCGGTAATAACAGTGCGGTGTGTACAGGGCTGTAATATAACAACAGTGCAGTGTGTACAGGGCGGTAATAACAACAGTGCGGTGTGTACAGTGCGGTAATATAACACAACAGTGCAGTGTGTACAGGGCGGTAATAACAACAGTGCGGTGTGTACAGGGCGGTAATATAACACAACAGTGCAGTGTGTACAGGGCGGTAATAACAACAGTGCGGTGTGTACAGTGCGGTAATATAACACAACAGTGCAGTGTGTACAGGGCGGTAATAACAACAGTGCGGTGTGTACAGTGCGGTAATATAACACAACAGTGCAGTGTGTACAGGGCGGTAATAACAACAGTGCGGTGTGTACAGGGCGGTAATAACAACAGTGCGGTGTGTACAGGGCGGTAATAACAGTGCGGTGTGTACAGGGCTGTAATATAACACAACAGTGCGGTGTGTACAGGGCGGTAATAACACAACAGTGCGGTGTGTACAGGGCGGTAATAACAACTGTGCGGTGTGTACAGGGCGGTAATAACAACAGTGCGGTGTGTACAGGGCGGTAATAACAACAGTGCGGTGTGTACAGGGCGGTAATAACAGTGCGGTGGGTACAGGGCTGTAATATAACACAACAGTGCGGTGTGTACAGGGCGGTAATAACAACAGTGCGGTGTGTACAGTGCGGTAATAACACAACAGTGCGGTGTGTACAGTGCCGGGATAACACAACAGTAAGGTGTGTACAGTGCGGTAATAACACAACAGTGCGGTGTGTACAGTGCGGTAATAACAGTGCGGTGTGTACAGGGCGGTAATAACAACAGTGCGGTGTGTACAGGGCTGTAATATAACACAACAGTGCGGTGTGTACAGGGCGGTAATAACAACACAACAGTGCGGTGTGTACAGGGCGGTAACAACAGTGCGGTGTGTACAGGGCGGTAATATAACAACAGTGCAGTGTGTACAGGGCGGTAATAGCAACACAACAGTGCGGTGTGTACAGGGCGGTAATAACAGTGCGGTGTGTACAGGGCGGTAATAACAGAGCGGTGTGTACAGTGCGGTAATAACACAACAGTGCGGTGTGTACAGGGCGGTAATAACAGTGCGGTGTGTACAGGGCGGTAATAACAGTGCGGTGTGTACAGGGCGGTAATAACAGTGCGGTGTGTACAGGGCGGTAATATAACACAACAGTGCGGTGTGTACAGGGCGGTAATAACAACACAACAGTGCGGTGTGTACAGGGCGGTAATATAACACAACAGTGTGGTGTGTACAGGGCGGGAATATAACACAACAGTGTGGTGTGTACAGGGCGGTAATATAACACAACAGTGCGGTGTGTACAGGGCAGTAATATAACACAACAGTGCGATGTGTACAGGGTGGTAATAACAACAGTGCGGTGTGTACAGTGCAGTAATAACACAACAGTGCGTTGTGTACGGGGCGGTAATAACACAACAGTGCGTTGTGTACGGGGCGGTAATAACACAACAGTGCGGTGTGTACAGGGCGGTAATAACACAACAGTGCGGTGTGTACGGGGCGGTAATAACAGTGCGGTGTGTACGGGGCGGTGTGTACGGGGCGGTAATATAACACAACAGTGCGGTGTGTACAGGGCGGTAATATAACACAACAGTGCGGTGTGTACAGGGCGGTAATAACACAACAGTGTGGTGTGTATAGGGCGGTAATAACACAACAGTGCGGTGTGTACAGGGCGGTAATAACAACAGTGCGGTGTGTACAGGGCGGTAATATAACACAACAGTGCGGTGTGTACAGGGCGGTAATATAACACAACAGTGCGGTGTGTACAGGGCCGTAATAACAGTGCGGTGTGTACAGGGCGGTAATAACACAACAGTGCGGTGTGTACAGGGCGGTAATAACAACAGGGCGGTGTGTACAGGGCGGTAATATAACACAACAGTGCGGTGTGTACAGGGCGGTAATATAACACAACAGTGCGGTGTGTACAGGGCGGTAATAACAGTGCGGTGTGTACAGGGCTGTAATATAACACAACAGTGCGGTGTGTACAGGGCGGTAATAACACAATAGTGCGGTGTGTACAGGGCGGTAATAACAGTGCGGTGTGTACAGGGCGGTAATAACAGTGCGGTGTGTACAGGGCGGTAATATAACACAACAGTGTGGGGTATACAGGGCGGTAATAACAGTGCGGTGTGTACAGGGCTGTAATATAACACAACAGTGCGGTGTGTACAGGGCGGTAATAACAACAGTGCGGTGTGTACAGGGCGGTAATAACAGTGCGGTGTGTACAGGGCGGTAATAACAACAGTGCGGTGTGTACAGGGCGGTAATAACAACACAACAGTGCGGTGTGTACAGGGCGGTAATATAACACAACAGTGCGGTGTGTACAGGGCGGTAATATAACACAACAGTGCGGTGTGTACAGGGCGGTAATATAACACAACAGTGCGGTGTGTACAGGGCGGTAATATAACACAACAGTGCGGTGTGTACAGGACGGTAATATAACACAACAGTGCGGTGTGTACAGGACGGTAATATAACACAACAGTGCGGTGTGTACGGGGCGGTAATATAACACAACAGTGCGGTGTGTACAGGGCGGTAATATAACACAATAGTGCGGTGTGTATAGGGCGGTAATATAACACAACAGTGCGGTGTGTACGGGGCGGTAATATAACACAACAGTGCGGTGTGTACAGGGCGGTAATATAACACAACAGTGCGGTGTGTACAGGGCAGTAATATAACACAACAGTGCGGTATGTATAGGGCGGTAATATAACACTACAGTGCGGTATGTATAGGGCGGTAATATAACACTACAATGCGGTATGTATAGGGCGGTACTATAACACAACAGTTCGGACATAGATCTCCCCGAGACTTCACCTCCAGAGATTATTGTAAGGGATGGGACTTTACCAGTGTGAGACATGTAATGACTGACAGTCAGCTCTCCTGATCTGCGAGTCTCACACTAGTAACATCCGTTCATTTAGAATATCTGGAGGCGGAGTCTTGGGGAGATCTATGCTCCGCCCATGGATCTTAACAGCTCATTTACAGATAAGATAATTGTTTGTCCAGGTGTCATTGCATTCAGCTTCCTATGAGCGACATGTCCATGAAGACGGCTCAGGGGGCACAATCCCACCGACACCTTCCTTTTGGTACATGTTGTTTTTCTGTGGGCTTTGCTGCGGCTCTGCCACCTGCGCCTTTGAATGCATAAAATCCTCTCCACTATGCTGTAACATCTGAACGCAGCGTCCAATCCGCAGCGATTCCTGACCGTGGGAACGCACCCTTCGTGCCCACTGCACAGTTCTATAAGGCTATGTGCACACGCTGCTGATCCGCAGCAGTTCTGCAGACAGTGTACAGTACATGTAAGTCTTTGGGATTTACAATCCGCAGTGCACACGCTGCAGTTTTTTCACTGCGGAAAAGCTGTGGTTTTAAATCTCCAGAAAGAATTGACATCTCAATTCTTTCTGCGGATTCCGCTGCGGTTTGCCATCTCCTCCATTGTCCAGGTGTCAAACCGCACGGAAAAATCCGCTGGTGAATCCGCAGCGTGTGCACATAGCCTAAAAATCCGCTTCTCTCCATGTCTGACAGCCGTTCCTCCATTCCAGTGTCAGCTGAATTCCAACCAGACTCATTCTACTTCATGTGCTTCTGATTAGGCGATCACCTGAACCAAATATTATCTAACGAAGGAAAGTATAAAATCCCTGCTGTGGTGTTCACAGTCCTCCTGCAATAGGACAAGCTGGACGGCAAAACTAGTGCTAGTAATATCCCAAAAGTAATAGGAATGAAAAATAACTTCTAACCATGCCAAAGGAGCTGAAAAGAAAAGTTTTGTGTGAGGAAAAGAAGTTCTCAATTCTGGCTTTACTAGCGGAGGGATACAGTGAGCGTCATGTTGCCTCCATCCCTAAAATTTCTAAGATGGCAGTCCATTACAACAAGGTCAAGCAGCAGACATTGGGGACAACAAAGCTACAGACCGGCAGAGGGTGAAAACGACTCTCCACTGACCGGGATGACTGTCATCTCATTAGAATGTCACTCAGCAACAGCAGGATGGCATCAAGTGACCTACAAAAGGAATGTCAAATGGCAGCTGGGGTGAAGTGCACGGCAAGAACAGTTCATAACAGGCTCCTAGAGGCAGGGCTCAAGTCATGTAAAGCTAGAAAAAAGCCTTTCATCAATGAGAAGCAAAGGAGAGCCAGGCTGAAGATTGCCAAAGACCATAAGGATTGGACCATAGAGGACTGGAGTAAGGTAATCTTCTCTGATGAGTCTAATTTTCAGCTTTGCCCAGCACCTGGTCGTCTAATGGTTAGACGGAGACCTGGAGAGGCGTACAAGCCACAGTGTCTTGCACCCACTGGTGGAGGATCGGTGATGATCTGGGGAGGCTTCAGCAAGGCTAGAATTGGGCAGGTTAATCTTTGTGAAGGACGTATGAATTAAGCCGCAGACAAGGTTATCCTGGAAAACAGCTGATTCCTTCTGCTCAGACAATGTTCCCCAACTCTGAGGACAATGCGCCATGCCACACAGCTAGGTCATCAATGTGTGGATGAAGGACCACCACATCCAATCCCTGTCATGGCCGCCCAATCTCCAGACCTGAACCCCACTGAAAACCTCTGGAATGTAATCAGGAGGAAGATGGAGAGTCACAAGCCATCAGACACAGAAGAACTGCTGACATGTGTGTACCAGGAGCGGCATAAGGTCACCCAAAAGCCGTGTGAGAGACTGGAGGAAAGCAGCCAAGACGCAGGAAAGCCGGGATTAACAATCATGGGGATTCCACAGAATATTGATCTCTGAACTCTTCCTGAGGTAAAACATTAGTATTGTTGTTTAAATGATTATGAACTTGTTTTCTTAGCATTATTCGAGGTCTGCAGGCACTTGGCATTTTTTTGTTATTTTGACCATTTCTCATTTTCTGAAAATAAATACAAGATTTATTGCTTGGACATTCGGAGACATGTGGTCAGAAGTTTATAGAATAAAAGAGCAATTTACATTTTACTCACAAATATAAAGAGGAAAATCAGAGAAACTGAACATTGTGCAGCGGTCTCTTAATGTTTGCCAGAGCTGTATATTGGGGTACATTCCCTCGGTCAGTAAACGCTGCGGCTTGGACGCTCCGTCCATCTGCAGCGTCCAGATGTTACAGCAGAGTGGAGAAGATTTCAATAAATCTCACGCCCGCTATGGGTGCACCGATGCCCGCGGCTCACCCGCAGAGATGGACATGTGGCGCGTCTTTTTATGTAGCAGGGACGCTCCATCTCCACTGTATAAACTGCCCATACACTTTCATTAGATGCGGTATAACCACATTACACGCTTGTGTACTAATCTACCTAATGGTGAATCTTGTGACACGGCCAGAAGTACATGGCACAGGAAGTGGAGGAAAAAACAGAGAGAGGTCCCGTCCTTTTTAATATATAATTATTTTAAAAAATGGCGCGATGTCCCCCTGTATTTGTTAACCAGCCAGAGTAAAGCAGACAGCTGGGGCTGGTATTTCATCCAATATCCATGAATCTTACCAGCCTGGTAACACCAGGCCGCAGCAGTCTGTGTACCTTAGATTGTTAGCAAAAATAGTGGGATCACCGCCACAAAAAAAATTGCTAGTAATAACTTATGATACCGTGTAAATGACTTGTATATCTAAGAATCTGAAAGGGAGCAAGGACGTACAAGACCGCCAATAGATAGGAGGGGGAAGTGTAGGTAATGGGGAGTGAAGAGGAAGGGAAAACCAGTCGCCTAGCAAACAAGGCTCTTAGATATTTAGGCGTGTCCAAAAACTATCCCAAGGATCCAAAAACTATCCCACGGAGGCCAGATGAAATTGAATCTGAACCGTTTCGTCATTCAGAGCGGTGCGACAGTCACAATTTCTAATGTCTGTGACCCTGATGTTCGGCCATATAAAGACGGGAGACGTTTGTTTCCAGCGAGAAGCTATTAAACGTCTTACAGTCGTGGGTGTGTGTAAGGGAAGTCTCATAGTTCTCCTGGATATATTCTGTGGGAAGACGATAAGTGAGAAGAGCCGATGTCCTAATGATTGGGTCATACCAAAGTCCCATTTAATTAGCGTTTAATTATTTTAACCAAATTTTTGTGTCACTTATGTAGTTTTTTCAGGATGGGGGACACTGGGAGACATGAAGCTTGAGATCAGGGGACGGATATCCAATAATGGAGCAGATTAGAGGACGCAGCTGATGTTCTCTTCTATGGCATGCTGGACTAGTGGAATCACAGCCTTGCTCTTTCTCTTACAGCTCGCCCCCTCTCTGCCGTTACAAGAAGACTTTGTGTATCACTGGAAAGCCATCACCCATTATTACATCGAGACATCTGGTGAGTATTTGCTCCTCTTCACTTATGGTGATTGTCCTGTATGTGGTGCCGAAGTCCAGCACACAGGACGTGCATACGCTTGGTGGAGCCCGTGTCTGACACAGAGGATGTACATACGCTTGGTGGAGCCTGTGTCTGACCCAGAGGACGTGCATACGCTTGGTGGAGCCCGTGTCTGACACAGAGGACGTACATACGCTTGGTGGAGCCCGTGTCTGACACAGAGGACGTGCATACGCTTGGTGGAGCCTGTGTCCGGCACGGAGGACGTGCATACGCTTGGTGGAGCCCGTGTCTGACACAGAGGATGTACATACGCTTGGTGGAGCCCGTGTCTGACCCAGAGGACGTGCATACTCTTGGTGGAGCCCGTGTCTGACACAGAGGACATACATACGCTTGGTGGAGCCTGTGTCTGACCCAGGGGACGTGCATACGCTTGGTGGAGCCCGTGTCTGACACAGAGGATGTACATACGCTTGTTGGAGCCCGTGTCTGACCCAGAGGACGTGCATACGCTTGGTGGAGCCCGTGTCTGACACAGAGGACGTACATACGCTTGTTGGAGCCCGTGTCTGACACAGAGGATGTACATACGCTTGGTGGAGCCTGTGTCTGACCCAGGGGACGTGCATACGCTTGGTGGAACCTGTGTCTGACGCAGAGGACGTACATGCGCTTGGTGGAGCCTGTGTCCGGCACGGAGGACATGCATACGCTTGGTGGAGCCTGTGTCTGACACAGAGGACGTGCATACGCTTGATGGAGCCAGTGTCCGGCACAGAGGACGTACATACGATTGGTGGAGCCGATGTCCAACTCAGAGGACGTGCATACTCTTGGTGGAGCCCGTGTCTGACACAGAGGACGTGCATACGCTTGGTGGAGCCCGTGTCTGACACAGAGGACATATACGCTTGGTGGAGCCTGTGTCTGGCACAGAGGACGTGCATACGCTTGGTGGAGCTTGTGTCCAGCACGGAGGACGTGCTTACGCTTGGTGGAGCCCGTGTCTGACACAGAGGACGTGCATACGCTTGGTGGAGCCCATGTCCGACACAGAGGACATGCATACGCTTGGTGGAGCCCGTGTCCGGCACAGAGGACGTACATACGATTGGTGGAGCCGATGTCCGACACAGAGTACGTGCATACGCTTGGTGGAGCCCGTGTCCGGCACGGAAGACGTGCATACGCTTGGTGGAGCCCGTGTCTGACACAGAGGACGTGCATACGCTTGGTGGAGCCCGTGTCTGACACAGAGGACGTGCATACGCTTGGTGGAGCCCATGTCCGACACAGAGGACGTGCATACGCTTGGTGGAGCCCATGTCCGACACAGAGGACATGCATACGCTTGGTGGAGCCCGTGTCCGGCACAGAGGACGTACATACGATTGGTGGAGCCGATGTCCGACACAGAGTACGTGCATACACTTGGTGGAGCCCGTGTCCGGCACGGAAGACGTGCATACGCTTGGTGGAGCCCGTGTCTGACATAGAGGACGTGCATACGCTTGGTGGAGCCGATGTCCGGCACAGAGGACGTGCATACGCTTGGTGGAGCCCGTGTCCGGCACAGAGGACGTGCATACGCTTGGTGGAGCCCGTGTCCGGCACAGAGGACGTGCATACGCTTGGTGGAGCCCGTGTCCGGCACAGAGGACGTGCATACGCTTGGTGGAGCCCGTGTCCGGCACAGAGTACGTGCATACGCTTGGTGGAGCCCGTGTCCGGCACAGAGGACGTGCATACGCTTGGTGGAGCCCGTGTCCGGCACAGAGGACGTGCTTACGCTTGGTGGAGCCCGTGTCCGGCACAGAGGACGTGCGTATGCTTGGTGACATTCTGGGGAGGCACAAGGTGGATCACTGGATCCCTCTTAGGCAGCAACTCTGAAAAGAATCAAGTGACGTAAACGTTCTGGTTTCCGCAGACACAATGTGCAGGAACCAGATCATAGGGATTACACCTCCTCTGTAGGGTAGGGAATGGAAGGAGGGAAGGTGAAAAGGCTCCAGACATTTCATTAAAGGGAACCTGTCACCTCATTTTTCCCCTATAAGCTGCGGCCACTGCCATCAGGGGCTTATCTACAGCATTCTGTAATGCATTCTGTAATGCTGTAGATAAGCCCTCGATGTAACCTGAAAGAGAAGAAAAATGAGTTATATTATACTCACCCAAGGGCGGACTGGTCCGATGGGTGTCGCGGGTCCATCCATCTTCATGCAATGACGTCCTCCTCCTTGCTTCTCCCTCGGCTCCTGCGCAGGCGTACTTTATCTGTCCTGTTGAGGGCAGAGCAGATTCCTGCAGTGCGCAGGTGCTGGGCCTCTGACCTTTCTCTGCGCCTGCGCACTGCAGTGCTTTACCCTCAACAGGACAGATCAGTACGCCTGCGCAGGAGTCGCGGCAGAAGTAAGAAGGAGGACGTCGTCTCTAGAAGATGGGAGGCGCCGGACCCCGGGGGAGTATAATCTAACTTGTTTTTCTTTATAGTATGCTATAGATAAGCCCCTGATGGCGGTGGCCGCATCTCATATGCCAGAAATGAGGTGACAGATTCCCTTTAATCAGTTTGTGTATTTTGCCGTTGACTTGTAGCGCGGGAATAAACCTTTATAACCTGGAATTGTCTTTCGTTCCCCGGATCAGATGACAAAGCTCCTGTGACGGACACCAACATCCCGTCCCATCTGGAGCAGATGCTGGAGATTCTGGTGCAAGAAGAAACCGAGCGCGAGTCTGGAGAGACGGGGCCCTGCATGGAGTACTTACTGCACCACAAAGTGCTGGAGACGCTGTACACCCTGGGGAAAGCAGACGTGAGTGGCCTCTGGGCACGGGGTGATGGTGGGTCAGGATCTGTCAGTGCTGTAATAATGTGCATGTAGTAAATCACTTTAGTGCTCGCTTTCTCCCCCGTTTGCAGTGCCGCTCCGCTGCGTTTTTGAACCGTGTGGCCACAGTTGTGATTTGCTTACGCAGCGTCTTGTGTGTGAACCTGAACCTGCTTTTTCCTGTGAGTCTGAGTCTCGTAGATTTATGGTGGGAAAATGACTTCCGGTCCTCACAGAAGAGAGTGAGACTCAGCAAATCAGAGGTGCGGTCACAGCGCAGAAGAGCGGCACCGGGAGCAGTGTATGATCACGGGTGCTGCACACTCCGCGTCTGGGGCGAAGAGGGGAATCACTAGCTATAGTGTGGATCGCAACCGTGATGCTCAGGACGGTTTAGCGGCTTAGAGCAATAAGTGTTGGCTTCTGTCTCAGTGTCTTGTGCTTCTCCTCAGTGTCCTCCAGGCATGAAGCAGCAGGTTCTGGTCTTCTACACCAAACTTCTAGGCCGAATTAAACAGCCCCTGCTCCCACACATCAATGTGCACCGCCCCGTCCAGGTAAGTGGAGCCTGATTCTAGGTGTCATTCTGGATTGTTTGCAGCTGCTGTCGCTCCACTCCTTCATCATTCCAAAAAAAGCTCCCCAAATGGAACCTGACGTCTTTCCTAGGCCGCCACCATTGTTTGATTACTGCATATTCCAAAAAGCAATGGACGTGAGTGACGTTCTTGGCGACTGCAGTGTCCCACTCTGCAAATCTTCTGCTCCCTTACTATATACCAGGAGCCAGGTGTATGCACACCCATAGGGGAGACAGAACCTGATCCAGGTGTATGCATATCCTCAGGGGAGACAGAACCTGATCTGGGTTTATGCACACCCACCGGGGAGACAGAACCTGATCTGGGTGTATGCACGCCCACCGGGGAGACAGAACCTGATCCGGGTGTATGCACGCCCACAGGGGAGACAGAACCTGATCCGGGTGTATGCACGCCCACAGGGGAGACAGAACCTGATCTGGGTGTATGCACGCCCACAGGGGAGACTGAACCTGATCAGGGTTTATGCACGCCCACAGGGGAGACAGAACCTGATCCGAGTGTATGCACACCCACAGGGGAGACAGAACCTGATCCGGGTGTATGCACGCCCACAGGGGAGACAGAACCTGATCAGTGGGATGACTAGCATGGAGGAATCGATGACCCCATGATTAGTCACCCACTAATTGATATATCGCCACCGCAGATGTAAATTAGGTTTTTTAAGACGGGTATAAAGAAAGTGATAAGTACATGGTGGCTGTTTGGGGGCCTGGGAAAGCTTAAGGTTCCCTATAAAGGACTCCAGTACACAGTGGCGTAACTACAAAGTTATGGGCCCCGGTGCAAACTTTCAAATGGGGCCCCCCCCAGTGCCAAAATACACACACACCTCGTCCACACGCGGCTCCGCTCCGTACACCTCGTCCACACGCGGCTCCGCTCCGTACACCTCGTACACACGCGGCTCCTCTCCGTACACCTCGTCCACATGCGGCTCCGCTCCGTACACCTCGTCCACACGCGGCTCCGCTCCGTACACCTCGTCCACACGCGGCTCCGCTCCGTACACCTCTTCCACACGCGGCTCCGCTCCGTACACCTCTTCCACACGCGGCTCCGCTCCGTACACCTCGACCACAAGCGGCTCCGCTCCGTACACCTCGTCCACACGCGGCTCCGCTCCGTACACCTCTTCCACACGCGGCTCCGCTCCGTACACCTCGACCACAAGCGGCTCCGCTCTGTACACCTCGACCACAAGCGGCTCCGCTCCGTACACCTCGTACACACGCGGCTCCGCTCCGTACACCTCGTACACACGCGGCTCCGCTCCGTACACCTCGTCCACATGCGGCTCCGCTCCGTACACCTCGTCCACACGCGGCTCCGCTCCGTACACCTCGTCCACACGCGGCTCCGCTCCGTACACCTCGTACACACGCGGCTCCGCTCCGTACACCTCTTCCACACGCGGCTCCGCTCCGTACACCTCGACCACAAGCGGCTCCGCTCCGTACACCTCGTCCACACGCGGCTCCGCTCCGTACACCTCGTCCACAGGCGGCTCCGCTCCGTACACCTCGTCCACACGCGGCTCCGCTCCGTACACCTCTTCCACACGCGGCTCCGCTCCGTACACCTCGACCACAAGCGGCTCCGCTCTGTACACCTCGACCACAAGCGGCTCCGCTCCGTACACCTCGTACACACGCGGCTCCGCTCCGTACACCTCGTCCACACGCGGCTCCGCTCCGTACACCTCGTCCACACGCGGCTCCGCTCCGTACACCTCGTCCACACGCGGCTCCGCTCCGTACACCCTGTAAACCCCTCCTGACCCCACACACAAACTTCCCCTCATCCAGCACCAGGACAACCAGCACAGCAGAGTCCTGCAGACAAGGAGGCTCCTGATCATGTGACCCCTGACTCCTCCCCTCCTTTCCTCATCACAGGTCCTGTGCACACAGAGCAGCCATCGCGTCAGGCCAATTGCAGCCTGGCAGCCAATCAAAGCACGGAGCTGCACAGCCAGTGGTTGCAGATTCCAGAGGCTGCCACTCCCCTGACACGCCCACTACACCGCTCACCTTCAAAGTGCAAACTCGCGATCACGCCCCTAAGCACTGCGACCTCTGAGACCGCGGTAATTACGCCCCTGCCAGTCCATAATTATTTACTAGCATATAATGAAAGTTCTTCAGCTTTGTGTCCGTTTGCGGTTTTTGTTGCTTGCTGTCAGTGAATCGAAACACTGAAATCAGAGTGATCACGTGGAGATTTGACAGCGTACGAGCACAGAACAGAGGCGCGCAGAAATATTACTTTTGTCCTCTGACAACATTTTTATTTTTATTCTTTACCTTTCTGTCTTTGTGATAGAAACTTATCCGTCTGTGTGGAGAAGTCCTTGCCAATCCGACAGAGAATGAAGAAATCCAGTTCTTATGTATCGTGTGCGCCAAACTGAAGCAGGATCCGTATCTCGTCAACTTCTTTCTAGAAGTAAGGCACAGATGGCGCTCACTCATCGCGGGCTCTCCCCCCGTGTTCGGCGCGGGCTCTCCCCCCGTGTTCGGACCATTGGCGGAGAGCCAGCAATGGACCTGGGGAGGGTGACACCGGATCTATTATTCTACAAGAACAGAAGCATTTGTCGGCCGCTGCTGGTAAAGTGGAGACCCCCGAGTAATACACTGCTGATAGATTTACTTCTCATAAAGGGGGGAGATTTCTTATTTTTTCACGTGGTTCTGGTTGATTTTCGCCTTCTTACCAGGCTGGTGAAATCTTTTTCCATTTTTTGTATTTCTTCTTTATCTTTTTAGAGCAAACTGAAGACCGGTGCCGGGCCCGCAAATAATGTGGCGGCCATCTCTGGAGGCGGCACGGAGGAGGTTGTGGCTAATGACACGGGGCAGGCTCAGTCTCCAGGGACAGCAAGCAATGAGGCAAATAATGAAGTATATACGAGCCCTGTCCTTCCTAAAAATACCCCCACGGACAAGCTGGGAGCCTGCGCAGCCCCCGGACCGTCCACTAATCACATCCTGCAAGACTATAACCTGGTCAATTCCTTGTTGAACCTGACGAAGAGCCCGGTGGGTGCGATGTCTGCAGATCTGCTCGTCATGTACTGGCTGTGGTGGACGTCGGTGTATAATGTCTGATGTCCTCTATTCCAGGATGGGCGGATAGCGGTGAAAGCCTGTGAAGGGTTAATGTTGCTGGTGAGCCTTCCAGAGCCGGCAGCTGCAAAGTGCCTGACCCAGAACACGGCCCTGTGCCAGCTGCTGACCGACCGGCTGAGTGCTCTCTACCGCGCCCTGCCACAGTCCATCGACCCCCTGGACATCGAAACTGTGGAGGGGATTAATTGGGGGTAAGAACAATACATCTCTCTGTTTCTTTCCGTTGTGGTGAGACCTCACTACATAAAGGTGACCATGCTGCACTGTCTGAGCCTCCTCCATGGCGCGGCTGCGCTGTCTGTGCCTCCTCCATGGCTGTCTGAGCTGTCTGTGCCTCCTCCATGGCTGTCTGAGCTGTCTGTGCCTCCTCCATGGCTGTCTGAGCTGTCTGTGCCTCCTCCATGGCTGTCTGAGCCTCCTCCATGGCGCATCTGCGTTGTCTGAGCCTCCTCCTCCATGGCGCGTCTGCGTTGTCTGAGCCTCCTCCTCCATGGCGCGTCTGCGTTGTCTGAGCCTCCTCCTCCATGGTGTGGTGTGCTGTCTGTGCCTCCTCCATGGCTGTCTGAGCTGTCTGTGCCTCCTCCATGGCTGTCTGAGCCTCCTCCATGGCGCGGCAGCGCTGTCTGAACTTCCTACATGGCGCGGCAGCACAGCATTGATTGATTAGTCTCCGGCGTCCTCCTCCTCCATGGTGCGTCTGCGCTGTCTGAGCCTCCCTCCTCCATGGTGTGGCTGCGCTGTCTGTGCCTCCTCCATGGCGCGTCTGCGCTGTCTGAGCCTTCTCCAATAAAAGTACAAAACTGCTTGTATTTACAAGAACCATCCAACAATATCCATTTATGAAGCTGAGAATAGCACTATAGGGGCAGCAATACAGTAAACCATAGATGTGGTGCATAGCAAGCTGCAGGGTATCCAGGCGAGAGGCTCGTCCACCTTCCTCCAGAGACCCCTGACCGTGGAGCGGGGCACACTGTCCGGCGTCTCATTGTCACGATCACTTCTGGATTTTTGGCTGTTCCTGTCCAGACGAGGAGGCGAGAGTCGTATGTGGCCCATGGGCCGTAGTTTGCCGAGGTCTGGAGACCATTCACCGTAGGAAGGCTGCTCTTTGCTGCGGGTTAACAGCGGGGTCTGCGCCTCGTCTACGTCCTACACACGCGTCACTTCCTATTAGATGTGAGATTTCATTGTGCAGCTTTCGTGCTTTGTTCTCGCCATCTTTGGACGTTCAGAGGCTTCAGCACATTACACCATAGGTGACTTTCCCCCTTTCTCCTCTGCAGGCTGGACTCATACAGTGTGAAGGAGGACGCCTCCGCCTTCCCGGGAAAACGGGCCCTGATCTCTTTCCTGTCCTGGTTTGATTACTGCGATCAGCTAATTAAAGAAGCGCACAGGGTGAGGCATCATTTCACCGCAGCGATCTGGTGATGACTCACGTCTCACAGTAGTAGTAGGGATACAAAGAGAAGCACGTAGAGTGGTCCGGGGGCCGGACCATCGTACACAGCACATTAGTGGGGGAGCGCGTGAAAGGATCTCTTATCATTTTGCTTTTGAGAATTGTAATGTTTGATTTTACTTTTCACTTTGATTTTAGATTCTCAAATGCAAAAAATACTTTCACGTTATCATGAGTCCACAATGTACAAGGGTGCGACCACTTCTTGTAGACGCCGTCACCTTCCCTGACATCTTCCTGAACATTCAGTTGTCCTCATTTGTGGGTCCATTCCCGCTAGTGGAGAGTGATGGTCCAGCACTGAGACGTCCCGGAGGCTGAGGAGCGCCCTGCTCTGTCCTGTCAGAGGATAAAATCTGCCGGACTTCATTACTGGACCGGATCATCTGTTCATGGTGCCGAAATTCACGGCTGATGAATTCACCTTACACAGAGACAGGGTTCAGCTCAGGGGGCGAAACATCTGAGCGGTCCTAACGTAGCTCTGATCCCTGCTACAGGAGACCCTCAGAAGATGACCGCGCAGTTACTGAAAATAAATCTCTATACAAAGTCCTCAGTGGTTGATACCTTTCAATGGCGAACTGAAAAGATGGTGACACATTGCAGCTTTCGAGACTCCCCAGGTCTCTTCGTCAGGCACAGAGTAACACAAAATCTGAAGAATCACATATTTATACACAACACAGCACAGAAATAACGCAATAGATAAGACAAGTGACGTGAAGCAGAACTATCATTATGGGAGAGGGAGAAACATAAATATTGGAACAGGTCAAAGATAAGGAGTGAAAGTTTTATTGCCCTCTGATTGGGGTCTGGTTCTGTGTTGTGATGCCCCCACAAGGTCTGAGGAGCAAATTCCTTAATTGATGTAAAAAGACATAAATCCATCTGACACATTCATTCCTGCACTGAGTGTGTCACAGGTTGTCATAAGTTTATACTCCCAGACCCTCCTGTCTCTCTGAGATTTGAATTTACCTTTCAATACAAAAATGTTTGGCCACAGGTGGATCCATTCTTTTTTCTCTTATTGTGTGATGATGAGCATTCATCCTTGTTCTCAGTTTTTGCCCTGTCTCCCCCACATACAGACCCCCAGTTGGACATTTAGTTCAAATAATTAAGTACACCCCATTAGATGTGATGCAGCTGAGAGTGCATGGGATCTTGTAGGCCTGATGTGAGTTGGGATCTTTATCTAGTCCGTGGTCATTATAAATGGACAGGTTTTACATTTTTTCTGGTTGCAGGGAAAGGTTCCTGCAGCTGTTGGGGAGGACAGGGAGCTTCTGACAATGGGGCTTCTTAGATTTGGGGGCTGCCTAAAGCACAGTAGTGGGGGGGGGTCTGGAAATATGGATTGTAATCGGGCATCTTTTTGTAGTAAAGCTTGTAATTTCCTTGCAGCTCCCCTTAGCGCCTCCAGATTTGGGTTGTAGGTGACTACTAGAGGCACCCGGTTATTCTCTTCTTCAGCTTTGTAATGTAGCAGGTGATTCGTTGACATTCTGGTGGCTCTTGCAATTTGGTTTTCAATTGTTCTTGGATGGTAGCCATGATTCAAAAAGTAATAATGCCACCACTGTCCCCCCCACATAATAATGCCACCACTGTGCCTCTCACATAATAATGCCACCACTGTGCCCCCATATAATAATGCCACCACTGTCCCCCCCACATAATAATGCCACCACTGTCCCCCCCACATAATAATGCCACCCCTGTGCCCCCCACATAGTAATGCCACCCCTGTGCCCCCCACATAGTAATGCCACCGCTGTGCCCCCCACATAGTAATGCCACCACTGTGCCCCCCACATAATAATGCCACCACTATGCCTCTCACATAATAATGCCACCACTGTCCCCCCCCACATAATAATGCCACCACTGTGCCTCTCACATAATAATGCCACCACTGTCCCCCCCACATAATAATGCCACCACTGTCCCACCCACATAATAATGCCACCCCTGTGCCCCCACATAGTAATGCCACCGCTGTGCCCCCCACATAATAATGCCACCACTGTGCCCCCCACATAATGCCACCGCAGTGCCCCCACATAATGCCACCGCTGTGCCCCCCACATAATGCCACTGCTGTGCCCCCACATAATAATGCGACCACTGTGCCCCCCACATAATGCCACCACTGTGCCCCCCACATCACCACTGTGCCCCCCACATCATAATGCTACTACTATGCCCCCCCACATCATAATGCCACCACTGTGCCCCCCCACATCATAATGCCACCACTGTGCCCCCCCACATCATAATGCCACCACTGTGCCCCCCACATCATAATGCCACCACTGTGCCCCCCACATAATAATGCACCACTGTTCCCCCCCACATAATAATGCCACCACTGTGCCCCCCACATAATGCCACCGCAGTGCCCCCACATAATGCCACCGCTGTGCCCCCCACATAATAATGCCACTGCTGTGCCCCCACATAATAATGCGACCACTGTGCCCCCCACATAATGCCACCACTGTGCCCCCCCACATCACCACTGTGCCCCCCACATCATAATGCCACCACTGTTCCCCCCCACATCATAATGCCACCACTGTGCCCCCCACATCATAATGCCACCACTGTGCCCTCCACATAATAATGCCTCCACTGTGCCCTCCACATAATAATGCCACCACTGTGCCCCCACATAATAATGCCCCCACATAATGCCACCACTGTGCCCTCCACATAATAATGCCTCCACTGTGCCCTCCACATAATGCCTCCACTGTGCCCTCCGCATAATGCCACCACTGTGCCCTCCGCATAATAATGCCACCACTGTGCCCTCCGCATAATAATGCCACCACTGTGCCCTCCGCATAATAATGCCACCACTGTGCCCTCCGCATAATAATGCCACCACTGTGCCCTCCGCATAATAATGCCACCACTGTGCCCTCCGCATAATAATGCCACCACTGTGCCCTCCGCATAATAATGCCACCACTGTGCCCTCCACATAATAATGCCACCACTGTGCCCTCCACATAATAATGCCACCACTGTGCCCCCCACATCATAATGCCACCACTGTGCCTTCCACATAATAATGCCACCACTGTGCCCCCCATATAATGCCACCACTCTGCCCCCCACATCATAATGCCACCACTGTGCCCTCCACATAATAATGCCATCACTGTACCCCCCACATAATGCCACCACTGTGCCCCCCACATAATAATGCCACCACTGTGCCCCCCACATAATAATGCTAGTGTATCATCCAGTCGTTCTGTAGACCACAGGCATATAACGAACTGCAGTCTGCAGCATGGAGAGCGTCGGGATTCCCTGCTCTACCACAGAGTTTATATTGATTAGAGAGTGGCAATAACTCTGGGAGGTCTCCTCTGGCCCTGGACACCTGCACCCACAGCCACCATTCCTCCCCCCAAAGTAGCTACACCACTGACCGTACATATAGAACCTGTCAGCACAATCTTGTAAAGTGAAGTCTCGGCTGTAGTGACGCTGTAATACTGATACTTTTTCTTGTATACATCGGCTTTGTTGCTCTTCTTTAATCACCATTTGAAGTTTTTTGCTAATTAGATTTTAATGCACAGGGGGGAGGCTGTACCGGGGGGGCTGGACTGTACCGGGGGGGGGCTGGACTGTACCGGGGGGGGGGGGGGTACCGGACTGCATGACTGTTCGGGGGGGGGGGGGGAACGGACTGTACCGGCGGTGGACCGTATCTGATTCTTTGACCCCGGCTTTCTCAGTTACCTTTCTCTAGGTTACATTTTGCGCCGGCGCCGTCATTGCCGTGGGCAGCGGGTGCAGAATGGGTTCTTTGCACATTACTTACATCCAGGTCGGGATTTCCAGTTCTTCGTGTTGTCTTTCTGTAGATGGCGGCCACCACCCTGGCTCAGTCGGTGAGGGAGAGGTTCCTGGCTGACGTGTTGGAGCCGCAGCTCATGCAGACGTAAGTATCAGTGCTGTATCCACCTAATTTGGGGGAAAATTGAATAGTTTCATTTTAATCAGTTTTCTGTAAGGCAATGATAGGAAGGATATGGATGATTTAGAGACTTTTCAGATTCCACATAAATATTTGCACTCGCAGTATCACAGCTCTATAATAAATGAGCATCAGTGCAGCGATCCCGAGGCTGAGCCCCTGTCCTGACCGTGTCCGGATTTTTTTGCTACTTTTTCATGTGTGTGTTTTTTTTTTTTTGTTTTTTTTTCTCTCTTAATCCTCCTGCTTTGGGTCTTACTGGTAATGTTGATCTTCTCATCCTCCTTTTTCACTTTCCAGGTCGGAGATTGGGATCCTCACGGCCACCTCCCTACTTCATCGCATTGTGCGGCAAGTGACATCTGAGTCTCTGCTGGAGGAGATCGTTCATTTCCTACTGGGGGATCAGCGAGAGCCGGAGACGCTGAGCAGCGTTCAGAGGTTCCCATTACGCCATCGCCTCATAGAGCACTGTAACCACATATCGGACGAGGTGAGGCTGCGCGCGTAGTCACCGCTTCCTGGGGTGATGGTTACAAGGTGAGGCTGCGCCCGTAGTCACCGCTTCCTGGGGTGATGGTTATGAGGTGAGGCTGCGCCCGTAGTCACCGCTTCCTGGGGTGATGGTTATGAGGTGAGGCTGCGACCATAGTCACCGCTTCCTGGGGTGATGGTTACGAGGTGAGGCTGTGTCCGTAGTCACCGCTTCCTGGGGTGATGGTTATGAGGTGAGGCTGCGACCATAGTCACCGCTTCCTGGGGTGATGGTTACGAGGTGAGGCTGCGCCCGTAGTCACCGCTTCCTGGGGTGATGGTTATGAGGTGAGGCTGCGACCATAGTCACCGCTTCCTGGGGTGATGGTTACGAGGTGAGGCTGCGCCCGTAGTCACCGCTTCCTGGGGTGATGGTTACGAGGTGAGGCTGCGACCATAGTCACCGCTTCCTGGGGTGATGGTTACGAGGTGAGGCTGCGTCCGTAGTCACCGCTTCCTGGGGTGATGGTTATGAGGTGAGGCTGCGCCCGTAGTCACCGCTTCCTGGGGTGATGGTTATGAGGTGAGGCTGCGCCCGTAGTCACCGCTTCCTGGGGTGATGGTTACGAGGTGAGGCTGCGCCCGTAGTCACCGCTTCCTGGGGTGATGGTTACGAGGTGAGGCTGCGTCCGTAGTCACCGCTTCCTGGGGTGATGGTTAAGAGGTGAGGCTGCGCCCGTAGTCACCGCTTCCTGGGGTGATGGTTATGAGGTGAGGCTGCGCCCGTAGTCACCGCTTCCTGGGGTGATGGTTACGAGGTGAGGCTGCGTCCGTAGTCACCGCTTCCTGGGGTGATGGTTATGAGGTGAGGCTGCGCCCGTAGTCACCGCTTCCTAGGGTGATGGTTAAGAGGTGAGGCTGCGCCCGTAGTCACCGCTTCCTGGGGTGATGGTTAAGAGGTGAGGCTGCGCCCGTAGTCACCGCTTCCTGGGGTGATGGTTATGAGGTGAGGCTGCGCCCGTAGTCACCGCTTCCTGGGGTGATGGTTACGAGGTGAGGCTGCGTCCGTAGTCACCGCTTCCTGGGGTGATGGTTATGAGGTGAGGCTGCGCCCGTAGTCACCGCTTCCTGGGGTGATGGTTAAGAGGTGAGGCTGCGCCCGCAGTCACCGCTTCCTGGGGTGATGGTTATGAGGTGAGGCTGCGCCCGTAGTCGCCGCTTCCTGGGGTGATGGTTATGAGGTGAGGCTGCGCCCGTAGTCGCCGCTTCCTGGGGTGATGGTTACGAGGTGAGGCTGCGCCCGTAGTCACCGCTTCCTGGGGTGATGGTTATGAGGTGAGGCTGCGCCCGTAGTCGCCGCTTCCTGGGGTGATAGTTACGAGGTGAGGCTGCGTCCGTAGTCACCGCTTCCTGGGGTGATGGTTATGAGGTGAGGCTGCGCCCGTAGTCACCGCTTCCTGGGGTGATGGTTATGAGGTGAGGCTGCGCCCGTAGTCACCGCTTCCTGGGGTGATGGTTATGAGGTGAGGCTGCGCCCGTAGTCACCGCTTCCTGGGGTGATGGCTACGAGGTGAGGCTGCGCCCGTAGTCACCGCTTCCTGGGGTGATGGTTACGAGGTGAGGCTGCGCCCGTAGCCACCGCTTCCGGGGGTGATGGTTATGAGGTGAGGCTGTGTCCGTAGTCACCGCTTCCTGGGGTGATGGTTATGAGGTGAGGCTGCGCCCGTAGTCACCGCTTCCTGGGGTGATGGTTACGAGGTGAGGCTGCGCCCGTAGTCACCGCTTCCTGGGGTGATGGCTACGAGGTGAGGCTGCGCCCGTAGTCACCGCTTCCTGGGGTGATGGTTATGAGGTGAGGCTGCGTCCGTAGTCACCGCTTCCTGGGGTGATGGTTATGAGGTGAGGCTGCGCCCGTAGTCACCGCTTCCTGGGGTGATGGTTATGAGGTGAGGCTGTGCCCGTAGTCACCGCTTCCTGGGGTGATGGTTACGAGGTGAGGCTGCGCCCGTAGTCACCGCTTCCTGGGGTGATGGTTACGAGGTGAGGCTGCGCCCGTAGTCGCCGCTTCCTGGGGTGATGGTTACGAGGTGAGGCTGTGCCCGTAGTCGCCGCTTCCTGGGGTGATGGTTACGAGGTGAGGCTGCGCCCGTAGTCACCGCTTCCTGGGGTGATGGTTACGAGGTGAGGCTGCGCCCGTAGTCGCCGCTTCCTGGGGTGATGGTTACGAGGTGAGGCTGCGTCCGTAGTCGCCGCTTCCTGGGGTGATGGTTACGAGGCGAGGCTGCGTCCGTAGTCACCGCTTCCTGGGGTGATGGTTACGAGGTGAGGCTGCGCCCGTAGTCACCGCTTCCTGGGGTGATGGTTAGGAGGTGAGGCTGCGCCCGTAGTCACCGCTTCCTGGGGTGATGGTTACGAGGTGAGGCTGCGCCCGTAGTCACCGCTTCCTGGGGTGATGGTTACGAGGTGAGGCTGCGCCCGTAGTCACCGCTTCCTGGGGTGATGGTTACGAGGTGAGGCTGCGCCCGTAGTCACCGCTTCCTGGGGTGATGGTTACGAGGTGAGGCTGCGCCCGTAGTCACCGCTTCCTGGGGTGATGGTTACGAGGTGAGGCTGCGCCCGTAGTCACCGCTTCCTGGGGTGATGGTTACGAGGTGAGGCTGCGCCCGTAGTCACCGCTTCCTGGGGTGATGGTTACGAGGTGAGGCTGCGCCCGTAGTCACCGCTTCCTGGGGTGATGGTTACGAGGTGAGGCTGCGTCCGTAGTCACCGCTTCCTGGGGTGATGGTTACGAGGTGAGGCTGCGCCCGTAGTCACCGCTTCCTGGGGTGATGGTTACGAGGTGAGGCTGCGCCCGTAGTCACCGCTTCCTGGGCTGATGGTTACGAGGTGAGGCTGCACCCGTAGTCACCGCTTCCTGGGGTGATGGTTACGAGGTGAGGCTGCGCCCGTAGTCACCGCTTCCTGGGGTGATGGTTACGAGGTGAGGCTGCGCCCGTAGTCACCGCTTCCTGGGCTGATGGTTACGAGGTGAGGCTGCGTCCGTAGTCACCGCTTCCTGGGGTGATGGTTACGAGGTGAGGCTGCGCCCGTAGTCACCGCTTCCTGGGGTGATGGTTACGAGGTGAGGCTGCGCCCGTAGTCACCGCTTCCTGGGCTGATGGTTACGAGGTGAGGCTGCACCCGTAGTCACCGCTTCCTGGGGTGATGGTTATGAGGTGAGGCTGCGCCCGTAGTCACCGCTTCCTGGGGTGATGGTTATGAGGTGAGGCTGCGCCCGTAGTCACCGCTTCCTGGGGTGATGGTTACGAGGTGAGGCTGCGCCCGTAGTCACCGCTTCCTGGGGTGATGGTTACGAGGTGAGGCTGCGCCCGTAGTCACCGCTTCCTGGGGTGATGGTTACGAGGTGAGGCTGCGTCCGTAGTCACCGCTTCCTGGGGTGATGGTTATGAGGTGAGGCTGCGCCCGTAGTCACCGCTTCCTGGGGTGATGGTTATGAGGTGAGGCTGCGCCCGTAGTCACCGCTTCCTGGGGTGATGGTTACGAGGTGAGGCTGCGCCCGTAGTCACCGCTTCCTGGGGTGATGGTTATGAGGTGAGGCTGCGCCCGTAGTCACCGCTTCCTGGGGTGATGGTTTTGGTGGCAGGACTCTCATCAGTGATTGTGCTGCTAATGATGTGTACTAAGATGGCGAGAGGGACGATCTAAAGAACAATACATGTGGATGTTCTCACAACCCCGTCCAGATGTCATCTGCGAGGTTTGCAGGGTTTTTTGCCGTCTACTAATCTCCAGCCCGATTCTTCGTCCTTGGCTCAGTGACACATGGAGAGATTTCTTTGGATATTTTGTGGATTTTTGGTGAAATCTGTGACAGAAAAACATTTTAATGTGAACGTAGTTGGTAAAATGATTCTTGTATTTATTCTGTTTGATCCGAGGGGAAATCCTGTATCTCGATCAAACAAATGTGAACACGTCCCGAATGTTCATGGTAACACTCGTCCTCTCGGCGCCCACAGATCAGTATTATGACCTTGCGGCTGTTCGAGCACCTGCTCCAGAAACCCAACGAGCACATACTCTATAACCTGATCCTGCGAAACCTGGAGGAGAGGAACTACACGGAGTACAAGCCCCCGTGTCCAGAGGACAAGGACATAGTCGAGAACGGGCAGATCCCCGGGGCAGTGTATGTATGATGAGATCCCCGGGGCGGCGTATGTATGATGGGATCCTCGGGGCAGTGTATGTATGATGGGATCCTCGGGGTGGCGTATGTATGATGAGATCCCCGGGGCAGTGTATGTATGATGAGATCCCCGCGGCGGCGTATGTATGAGATCCCCGGGGCAGTGTATGTACAATGAGATCCCCGGGGCGGCCTATGTATGATGAGATCCCCGGGGCGGCCTATGTATGATGGGATCCCCGGGGCGGCGTATGTATGATGGGATCCCCGGGGCGGCGTATGTATGATGGGATCCTAGGGGCAGTGTATGTATGATGAGATCCCCGGGGCGGCGTATGTATGATGGGATCCTCGGGGCAGTGTATGTATGATGAGATCCCTGGGGCGGCGTATGTATGATGGGATCCCTGGGGCAGTGTATTTATGATGAGATCCCCGAGGCGGCGTATGTATGATGGGATCCTCGGGGTGGCGTATGTATGATGGGATCCTCGGGGCAGTGTATGTATGATGGGATCCTCGGGGCAGTGTATGTATGATGGGATCCTCGGGGTGGCGTATGTATGATGGGATCCCTGGGGCAGTGTATTTATGATGAGATCCTCGGGGCGGCGTATGTATGATGGGATCCCTGGGGCAGTGTATGTATGATGGGATCCTCGGGGCAGTGTATGTATGATGGGATCCTCAGGGTGGCGTATGTATGATGGGATCCTCAGGGTGGCGTATGTATGATGGGATCCCTGGGGTGGTGTATGTATGATGGGATCCCCGGGGCAGCGTATGTATAATGGGATTCCTGGGGCGGCATATGTATGATGGGATTCCTGGGGTGGCCTATGTAATATGGGATCCCCAGGGCGGCGTATGTATGATGGGATCCCCGCGGCGGTGTATGTAATATGGGATCCCCAGGGCGGTGTATGTAATATGGGATCCCCAGGGCGTGCGTATGTATGATGGCAGCGTCCTGCTGTTCTTATGGTCTTCGTTACTGCAGATCTGAATCATTGTTGTCTCTTTCTACAGAGACCTTGAAGAAGATCCGATATTTACAGACATCTCTCCGGACAACGCTCTGTCTAAAGAGTGGCTGAGCGCGTCTCCTCCCATCACGCCCGATCATCAAAGAACCGATGGTAAAACCGAAGTGCACAAAATCGTGAACAGGTGAGTGTGGAAAGTATGTGCCCCCCGTGTCACCTCTATAAGAGCTATCGGCTCTGTACACACTGGCATCCTGTCTCCACAGGAAAACTGATGGACTGATCATGAATTACCGTGCACCACGGCAAAACATAGAAGGAAAGATAAAGGGGTTGTCCACTGAAAATAAGTTACTACCTGTGCACAGGATTGGCAAAAACTGACAGACTGCTGGGACTCGCAGAACAATGGGGCATTTTTATCCCCCCTTACAATGGAGGGCACGTGCCGGACCACCGCTTCATCACTGCCTGTGGCTGGCTCAGCTCTGCTATGTGTAGCCCCAAAGAGCGTGAATAGAGCGGAGGTCATGCACACCCCCATTATTAGCGAGAGAAAGTGAAGGTGACAGCTGTCGGGGGAGTCGCTTTATAGGGGATTCCACAATTTATTATTTTAGTACAAAATCCAGCCCCTCCACCCCTGTCGATCCCTCCCGTAATACCCAGGACCTCCACGCCTGCCGATCCCTCTCATAATACCCAGGACCTCCACCCCTGCCATTGCTTCCCCCCAATACCCCGCCGATCCCGCCGATCCCTCCACCCCCGCCGATCCCTCCACCCCCGCCGATCCCTCCCATAATACCCATAGACCTCCACCCCTGCCAATGCTTCCCCCCAATACCCAGCCTCTCCACCCCCACCGATCCCTCCACCCCCGCCGATCCCTCCCGTAATACCCATAGACCTCCACCCCTGCCAATGCTTCCCCCCAATACCCAGCCTCTCCACCCCCGCTGATCCATCCACCCCTTCTGTAGAGATTGGTAGAAAACACTTAATAGCATTTTTTTAAGATACAAAATGAGAACAAAATGGGGTTTTTTTTTTGCAAAAATGACACATAAAAAAGGGAATTTAACCAAAATGTGGAAAAAATTGTAACTTTTATGCGATGTGGGTCCAGTAACATCACAATGAGGAGATGACGGCGGAGTCCTGCGCTCCTCGCTGTACTTTACCTGCTTACTATGGGGCACGGAGTATGTGGGGAATCGGCCACAGCTGACGTCACAAGTGTAACTGCTGCACTACAACTCCCAGCGTCCGCGCAGCTTCAGGGTAAAGGCTTCATCAGAGCCTGCGTCCTTAAGGCTTCAGCGTGTTTTTCTGTTCTTTGTAGTTTTCTCTGTCTTGTTCCTGATGAAGCAAAATCTTCCTATCAAGTAGAAGGCAGCGGCTACGACACCTACCTCCGAGACGCCCACCGGCAGGTAACCCAATACTTCTGCCCCTTCTTATAGACTTCGTACTTCCGGTCCTAATGACTTTCAGTGTCTCCGCTTGCTGTCAGTGACTGGGAACGTCGTTAGTCACCGTGCCACGAAGAATTGATGGCGAGAAACCTAACAGTAACTTGTGAGTCCCGTGTAATCAGGATGTTGTGGTAGAGCGCAGTCTCGCTTTTCATCTCTGCTGATTGGAAGTAAAGGAAGCGCCGAGGCCGGTACAGAATTACCTGGTTTTATGGCAAGAAGATCATTGTATGAAGAAAACTTCTGCAACTTTTTAGTGGACTTTTTTTTTTGTTGTAATTCCTGTTTCCAAGCCGTCTCGTTGCTTACGTGTCTGATGAGCGGCGGAGGCCGATCTCTCTGATCAGATGCGCTGCACGTGTCTAACCTTCGCCTGGACTGTGACTTGTGCCGCTTGCTCTTTCCGTCTTATGTGCAGGACCCTGGACCAGCCTCTTTATTATTGTGTTCTGACTGGGAATATTCTTTCCGTGGAGAAGATAGCGACCCTTCCTCCCTGTCTCGACTCCAGAAATGTCTCACACTTCTCCTCTTTTCCTTAGTTCCGGGATTACTGTGCAATCTGCCTGCGCTGGGATTGGCCCGGCACAGCGAAACCTATTGAAAAGTGCAATTTAGAGGCTCCTTTCTTCGAGGGACACTTCCTGAAAGTTCTGTTTGACAGAATGGGCCGGATACTGGACCAGGTGCACGTTATACTCCCTTCCTTGTATAAACAGGTGACGGGTGGCTCCCAACCCCGATGTCGTGGCAAAGTGGGGCACAACCACAAAATACAACTGGTGTGATTGGTACTGACTGACATGGGCATTCCCACTCAGAGGAATCACACTGATTGTTTGGGGTGCGGCCATGGTGAAGGGGTGAGGTTAGAGGAGGGCCATGGCCGAGTCTCGTGAATCTTTTAGAGCTCATTCGCCGCTCATTACTGACACGTACTAATCTCATTCTCCCGCAGCCTTACGACGTGAACTTACAGGTGACGTCCGTGCTGTCCAAGCTTTCCCTCTTCCCTCACCCTCATATACATGAATTTCTCCTGGACCCCTACGTGAACTTGGCCCCCGGGTGCCGCTCCCTATTCTCAGTCATCGTCAGGGTGAGTTATTCTCTGTTAACTTACAATAAACCTGATTAATATTCTTACATCTCGGGGTAACACAGGACCCCCGGATCAGCCCCCATTTATAAGGAAACTCCCTGTGACAAGGATGATGAGCCCCTGGGCCCTGCAGGCAGCAATCACCCGTATGGCTGTGTGCACCTTAGGTATTTGGTGCGGAAATTTCTGCATCTCTTGGCAGGAAAACCGCCGTGGAAAACAATGCACAAAATGCGCGCTTCTACCGTGTTTTTACTTGTGTTTTTGGTGCAGATTTTTCCCCACTCATTAGTCATGGCTGAAATCTGTAAAACCGCTGAAAGAATCGATGCTGCAGAGATAAATCCGCAGGTCACAAGTAAGCGCCGTGTGTGCGAGATCTCGGGATTCTCATTCACTTTGCTGCATCAGCAAATCCCTCACTGAAAAAGCAGCAAAAGCAAGCGCCAAGTGTGCACACAGCCGAACAATGCAATGGATTCATGTCAGTACAAACCGAGAGGACGATTCCTTTGTAATGTCGATCTTTCTGCTTTCCAGGTGGTTGGAGATCTTATGGTGAGAATTCAGCGGATCCCGGACTTCACCCCTAAACTCCTGCTTGTGAGGAGGAGACTGCTGGGACTGGAGCCTGACGGTCCCATGTAAGTGTATGCAGCTGGATTCATAATGTTTTTCATGAAAGCAACCTATTAGTAGCCATCAGCAGTCACTATCAGTCTCTGGGAAAGCTGGGTGATCGGCATTGTGAGCACCACTGTGAGAGCGGATCTGATCAGCCAATCTGCACAATCACTCAAAGCATTGTCACTCCGAGAAACTTGGCGACAACTCGTGCGGGAGCTGTTGGCATAAACCTGAGTTGTCGTGCAGCTTTTCTAGACTTCTGAGTCCACCTCTTTAAATTGAGGGGTTTTATGTTTTCTATAAAGCTGGGTGGCAACGACCAGGGCCACGATTACAGCTCCGGAGGGAATGTCCCATGTTTGCAGCTTTGCCGTTCAGTAGCCGGGGTAAGCTGTGTTGTAATATCCTTCAGTCCTCGGCATCTTGTCACCTCCTGTGTCTTCTCTTCCCGCAGCGTTGACCACATGACATTGTTGGAGGGGGTCATCATTCTTGAGGAGTTCTGCAAAGAACTGGCTGCCATTGCCTTCGTCAAGTACCACAGCTCGGCCACCCCATGACGCTGCCCCGGAGCCACCACCACTTCACCTGCGAGACCAAATTTTACCTATTTTAATTTGTTTTTTTTATTTTTGGGCAAAGACTTTTTATTGGAAAGAAGGGAAATGAGACGGTGACTTCTCCAGGCTGTAGCCGCTCGCACAGGAGATGTCAGACTTGGATTTATTTTCCGTTCTCCGTTACCTTATGTGTTTTACAGAAACTCTTAATCATTTGGGATTTTTCAGCGGGATGATTATATTTCGCATGCATTTTATTTAAAAAAAAAAAAAAAAGGACCAGAACGTCTGCGTCGTACAGCGGGGGACGGAGTCTGCTCATTCGGAGAAAGTTTACATTAAAAAAAGTATTTTACCATGAACCATTTCAGACGTGTCTCGGTCAGCAGCAGCATACGCCGGGCGCCGCTCCGTCCCGCCATTCATCACCTTCAGGAGGACACGACACAGGATCTTTCATGTCCGAATCAAAGAAGAAAGAAAAAACTTCTCCGCTTTTTATATTTAGGATCTAAATCAGGATAAAATTTGACGCGTCTTATGATTGTCTTTCATTCTGGAAGGAGTTTGTGGCCGCGGCTTTGTGTGAGGAGCAGTGGTCCCCGCACGTCACCCGCCATCGCCCCATTGTCAGACACTTGTGTGACGTGACCCGATGCCGCCCTCACTGCGTCCCACGTGCTGCTACTTCACCCCATTGTTATTTTATTTTTTCTTTCTGATGTTGGAGCAAATGTTATCGATGGACACGAAGCTTGTAAGAAATTAATATATTTCATGACTGGATGTTGCTATCTTAATGGTATATTTGCTTTGTGTATATATGTAATGTATAAATTGTATTATACATGCATATAAAGCCATTATCGGGACCCCCGCACATTCCCATGTGTCCATTATACAGACCGTCATTCGTCTCATTGGGGGGGACACAGAACCATGGGGTAGTCTGCCGCCTCCTAGAGGCTGACACTATTATTGCATCTAAATACCTGGCTCCCCCTACCGGCTGTACCTCTCCTCCTGGAGTCAGCATCCTCAGCTCAGTGTCAGTTACCAGTGTACGGCTCTGGGGGAGAGAAGGGCCCGGTCCTGGTGCAGGGGGGGCCCGGTCCTGGTGCAAGGTCCGGTGCTGCTGTTCTCCTTACCCATCTCAGTTCCTATTGGCCTTGGTTGGGGTTAGACAGGTCGGTGGGCTGCAGTGGGACCGTGCCTCAGGGCTACCTGTGTATCTGCCGGCATCTCTCTTTATGCGGGGGGGTGGTAGCAGGCCAGATGTTGCTACTGCAGGCAGACCACAAGCGTGTGTTGCCGTTAAAGCCCTCAGCCCTTTTCTAGTGGTGTGGTGTCACCCCTCCTGTCCTTGCCGGTGGCTGCCCAGGGGACCTCCCATGACATTGGATGGAAATATGGCCTCTCCTTCCTGGGCTCATGATTTAGCTCATTCTGTAGCTGAATTACCCAGGGTTTCCAGGACGCCAATTACGTTTACGGAATGATTGCCGGTGATTACTTCTGCCCCATGAGCTCCGCTTACCGCTGCGAGTGACTGGTCCTCCAGCCAACCCGCACCAATATGGCCGGTCACAAAGGCTGTCCAGACCTCCTCTGGTTACCTCCTGGTCCAGGTCAGCTTCACAGGGAGGCGCCCGGCTGCCATTCCCTCTATTCAGGGGATTCGCTCACCTCAGTGCTCAGAATCTAGTTCTAGTTCGGAGTCTGTTCTAGATCTATATCAGGTGGGAAAGCTGAGGGAGGTGGTGGACAGTTTGGTGTCGGCTGTTGACTCCTCTCTAGGAGTGACCACTACTGAAACAGATTTTAGGAGGGGTAAACGTGTGGCTAGATCCATGAGGGATATACAGAGAGTGGGAACACCCCGACAAAAGCGCAGCTGTATGGAGGTGTGGTATCCCAGCAGAGCTGGTGGCCTCTTGGTCTACTCCACCGGTGGTAGACTCTCTGGTATCTCGCTTATCTAAGGTGACCACTCTATGTCTTGTGGGGGTTGCGGCACTTAAAGGGTTTTTCTCCTTCGCCTCAGTGGGGGACACAGGTACTGTGGGTGTATGCTACTGCCGCCAGGAGGCTGATACTAAGTGGAAAAAAAAGAGGTTAGCTCCTCCTCTGCCGTATACACCCTCGCCCCGATTGCGGGCGGAATCAGTTTTTTGCTTAGTGTCTGTTGGAGGCACACGTCTGTCTGTCTCGAGACTGTTTCTTTTTTTATTTTTTCTCTTTTTTCCCCATGAAGATAAGACAGGGGCGACGGAGCCTATTGAAAGATTCCGATCTCCCCAAACCAACAACGGGCGAGCACGTGTGAGTGTCCCTCCACGTATCCTCTCCCGCACCGTGGGATATTGTCAGACCACGGAGGTGCGATACGGGCGACGGATCCTATGGAAAGGGTCCGATCTCCCCAAACCAACAACGAGCGAGCATGTGCGAGTGTCCCTCCACGTATCCTCTCCCGCACCGTGGGATATTGACAGATCCTATAAAAGGGGTCCGATCTCCCCAAAACAACAACGGGCGAGCACGTGTGAGTGTCCCTCCATGTATCCTCTCCCGCACCGTGGGATATTGTTAGACCACGGAGGTGAGATACGGGCGAAGGATCCTATGGAAGGGGTCCGATCTCCCCAAACCAACAACTGGCGAGCATGTGTGAGTGTCCCTCCACGTATCCTCTCCCGCACCGTGGGATATTGTCAGACCACGGAGGTGAGATATGGGCGACAGATCCTATGGAAGGGGTCCGATCTCCCCAAACCAACAACTGGCGAGCATGTGCGAGTGTCCCTCCACGTATCCTCTCCCGCACCGTGGAATATTGTCAGACGACGGAGGTGAGATATGGGCGACAGAACCTATGGAAGGGGTCCGATCCCCCCAAACCAACAACGGGCGAGCACGTGCGAGTGTCCCTCCACGTATCCTCTCCTGCACCGTGGGATATTGTCAGACCACGGAGGTGAGATATTGAAGGGGTCCGATCTCCCCAAACCAACAACGGGCGAGCATGTGCGAGTGTCCCTCCACGTATCCTCTCCCGCACCGTGGGATACTGTCAAACCACGGAGGTGAGATACGGGCGACATCCTATGGAAGGGGACCGATCTCCCCAAACCAACAACGGGCGAGCACGTGCGAGTGTCCCTCCATGTATCCTCTCCCGCACCGTGGGATATTGTCAGACCACGGAAGTGAGATACGGGCGACGGATCCTATTGAAGGGGTCCGATCTCCCCAAACCAACAACAGGCGAGCATGTGCGAGTGTCCCTCCACATATCCTCTCCCGCACCGTGGGACATGATGCCGGACTTAGCCCTGTCCACCCTAGGGTATTGAAACCCTAGGCTGCACAGAGGCACAAGCATAGTCCGTGCGGCCCCCACTGCCCCACCAATGCTAAAGACTGCGGTTGGGCAAGGTGACGGACAGTCCCGGTCCTCACCCCTTAAAGGGGTTAGATGGAGCTAGGGTGCCTGCACCGTCCTTGCTTCATATGGCCCCCCTCCCCTCTACCTGAGCTGAAGAGGTGGATGGCCAGGGAGGGCTCCTGCAGCGTCAGGGAGCGACTGATCCGTTCCCGGCAGTGATTCTGGGGTCCGGTGGTTCTGCCAGCCCCCCCCCCCCCCCCGCCGGATGGAGGAAAAAATCGAGGCTGCGGCCGGAAGTCCCCGCCCTCGGCATCGCGTCACGGCGGCCCCACCCCCCCGTGGCCTGGGCGGACGCCGAAAAAAATTGTGAGTGAGTATGCAAAGCCTTCGAGTCCGAACGCGCTCAGGAGCACTCCCCTGCGACCGAGCCCAGTGTACCAAGTCCCCCGGAATGGGCGTTATCACTGTCGCAATCTATGGCGTCACGAAAGCAATCGAGTCCCATCGGGCCCCAGATAGGGGCAGGGACAGGGGTTCGCCTGTCTTAGAGGGGTCCTCTACCTAACAGGAGCCTCCAGCCTGCAGGGGCCGCTCTCACTCCAGGCAAGCGCGAGGGAAACGAACCCACACGGCGTCTCCCGGTCTAAACCAGGGGAAGAGTCTTGAGGAGATCATTTGCATATTCCCAGTGCCTTCTGGGATAAGTGAAGAGTCTCCACGAGCTCAACGATCACTGGGTTTTGGCCGTTGCAGCTGAAAAGAGGAAATCTGAATTTTGGCTCATCTTTCATCGTTTTTAAGAAATCTCAAGATGGAAGAGGCCAGGAGCCATTTGGTGAGCTGCATTTCTTGCTACATGTTCACAGACTTCCAGTGGAAAAGCCAAACTTCACATGCCACAAATGCAAGCTTGTGTCCCTGTTGGAGGAAAAGTTGCAAAATCTCGAAGAGAGGTTAAGCTACGTTGAAGATCATTAAGGAAGGTGAAGAGTTCTTGGACAGAGCAGAATTATCTCTTCATGTTACAGAAAGAGAAGAAATTCGAAGTGCACCTGAAGAAACAGAGGAATGGAGACATGTGACCCAGAGAAGCAGGAGGATCAGGAGGCAGTCAGCACCCATACTGCTCAGGAACCAGTACCAGGCTCTCACGCAGGAAAACGATGAAGAAATACATCAGGAGAAGACTTTGCCAACAAACAGCAACCTTGTACGCCTTCAGAGTCCTCCTGGATGGAGAAAGAAAAATGTTGTGAAGAAGAAACGGAGAGTGGTGGTCATGGGGGATTCCCTGTTGAGAGGAACAGAGGCCGCTATCTGCAGACCGGATATAACTTCAAGAGAAATGTGCTGTCTTCCAGGTGCAAAAATTAAAGATGTGTCTGACAGGATATCAGGACTCTTCAGACCTACAGATGACTACCCATTCCTGCTACTACATGTGGGGACAAATGACACCGCAAGAAACGACCTGGAAACCATCTGCAGAGACTTTGAAGACTTAGGCAAGAAAGTGAAAGAACTGGGAGCGCAGGTGGTCTTCTCTTCCATCCTCCCAGTGGATGGCCATGGAACAAGGAGGTGGAATAAGATTCTGCAGGTGAACAACTGGCTACGTCGATGGTGCCGTCAGCAACGATTTGGATTTCTGGATCACGGAGTGAACTACTTATACGATGGACTACTTGCTAGAGATGGGGTGCACCTTACGAAGACTGGAAAGCAGGTATTTGGAAGTCGCCTTGCTACACTTGTAAGGAGAGCTTTAAACTAGAACAACATGGAAAGGGAAGCAAAAGACCAGAAAAAGCCATACACCTGACAAATGCTATTGAGAACTCTGCTATTAGAAGTGGAAAGGAAGAACAAAGACAAAAGAATCTAATTAATAAAAATATTGGAGAAAGAGAAACCAATCACAAACTAAAATGTTTCTATACTAATGCACAAAGCATGGGCAACAAACAAGGAGAAATGGAACTACTAACACAGGAAAAGAAATATGATGTCATTGGAATCACTGAAACTTGGTGGGAGAATACACATGATTGGAATACAAGACTAGAAGGATACAACTTATTTACAAGACACAGACTTGATAAACGAGGAGGAGGTGTCGCATTGTATGTTAGAAACGCGTATATCTGCACAGAGATCCAAGCTTCAGAGACTGGGAGTTCTGTGGAAACTGTTTGGGTAACAATACAAGGACAGAACAATGGAAAGGACACCATTGTAGGCATTTACTACAGGCCGCCTGTGCAAGCTGAAGATATGGATGAACTCTTTATGCATCAAATGGCCAAGTTCTCCAAAAAATATGACATAGTTGTCATGGGAGATTTCAACTATCCAGACATTTGTTGGGAATCTCTCAGGCAAAACTAACAGGTCAAGGAAATTCTTATCCTCTCTTGCTGACAACTTTATCTTCCAAAAGGTAGGAGAGAAAACAAGGGGAACTGCTACCTTGGATCTAATCCTTATAAACAGGGAGGAAATGGTTGAGGAGGTAAAAGTGGCTGGGACCCTAGGAGGTAGCGACCATGCTATTTTAGAATTTTGGATAACTAGAGGCGGAAGACCTGTGAAGACTCAGACGTCAAGGTTAGATTTCAGAAAGGCAGATTTTAGGGGATTCAGAAAGAGAATTGGAGGGATCCAATGGCTGGATATCCTTAAAGACAAAAATGTCCAGGAAGGATGGGAAATCTTCTCAAAGCACAGTTGTTAACAATTCCGAAAAGAGGGAAGAATAGGAAGCATTTAAGGAAACCAGGATGGATGAACACAGAACTTAAGCACATGCTAAAAAGGAAGAAAAAAATGTTTATAAAATGGAAAGAGGGAGGCATATCTAAAGAAGAATATAATGCTGTCTGCAGAACCTGCAGGGCACAAATCAGATTTTTCAAAGCTGAAAATGAATTGAGGCTTGCAAGAGATGTCAAAAGCAATAATAAAGGATTTTGGGGATATGTCAAAAGTAAAAGAAAAGTCAAAGATGCTATAGGATTTTTACAGGATGAAAATGATGAAATGGTAAGACAGGATGTCGAGAAGGCTGAACTTTTAAATTCCTATTTTGCATCTGTTTTCTCTCAGAAAGGTAATGTAACATCAACTGTTATTCACTGTCCTATTAAGGGAATAGAAGAATCCAGGATATCTATAAACAGAAAGATAGTGAGGAAACACTTAGCTAACCTAAATGAATTCAAGTCTCCAGGTCCAGATGAATTACACCCCAGAGTACTGAAGGAGATAGCAGAAGAAATTTTTGAACCCCTCTCCATAATCTTTGAAAATTCTTGGAGAACAGGAGAAGTGCCAGAAGACTGGAGAAGAGCAAATGTTGTTCCTATCTTCAAAAAGGGGAAGAAGGTGGACCCAGGCAACTATAGGCCGGTGAGTCTGACTTCTATACCAGGAAAGATCTTTGAACAAATTATTAAACAACATGTATGTCAGTACCTGGATAAGAATGAAGTGATTAAACAGAGTCAGCATGGGTTTGTAACTAATAAGTCATGTCAGACTAACTTAATTTCCTTCTATGACGGTATCACTGATTGGGTGGATCAAGGAAATGCTGTAGATATAGTATATCTTGACTTCAGCAAAGCATTTGACAAAGTCTCTCATACAATCCTTATTGAAAAAATGACTAAGTATGGAATGGACAAGGCAACTGTTAGGTGGATTCATAACTGGCTTAGTGATCGGACCCAAAGAGTGGTCGTAAATGGCTGCACATCCAGTTGGAAGAATGTCTCAAGTGGGGTACCACAGGGCTCTGTCCTGGGCCCTGTATTGTTCAACATCTTTATCAATGATTTAGATGAAGGAATTGAGGGTAAACTGATTAAATTTGCTGATGACACAAAGCTAGGAGGGATAGCTAGTACTAGAGAAGAGTGAGAGAGGATTCAAAAAGATTTAAATAAACTGGAGAAGTGGGCAGCAACTAACAGAATGGTTTTTAACAGGGAGAAATGCAAAGTACTACATCTGGGCAATAAAAATGAAAAAAGCATATAATGGGAGGAATAGGGCTAAGTGACAGCACATGTGAAAAAGAC
Organism: Dendrobates tinctorius; assembly: GCF_039654945.1. Lineage (NCBI taxonomy): Eukaryota > Metazoa > Chordata > Amphibia > Anura > Dendrobatidae > Dendrobates > Dendrobates tinctorius. The sequence continues at coordinate 3,500,204 of NW_027361903.1, read as the reverse complement.
TTGGGTATACTAATAGATCACAGACTGAATATGAGTCAACAGTGTGATGCAGCAGCAAAAAAGGCAAATGCAATTCTAGGATGTATTAACAGAAGCATACAGTCTAGATCACGTGAAGTCATTATTTCCCTCTACTCCTCTTTGGTCAGACCTCATCTGGAATATTGTGTCCAGTTTTGGGCACCACATTTTAAAAAAGACATCAACAAACTGGAGCAAGTTCAGAAAAGAGCGACCAGAATGGTGACTGGTCTGCAAACCCTGTCTTATGAGGAAAGGTTGCAGGATTTGGGAATGTTTAGTTTGCAAAAGAGAAGACTGAGAGGAGACTTAATAGCTGTCTACAAATATCTAAAGGGCTGTCACATTGTAGAAGGATCAACTTTATTCTCATTTGCCCAAGGAAAGACTAGAAGCAATGGGATGAAACTGAATGGGAGGAGACACAGATTAGATATTAGAAAAAACTTTTTGACAGTTAGAGTGATCAATGAGTGGAACAGGCTGCCACGAGAAGTGGTGAGTTCTCCTTCAATGGAAGTCTTCAAACAGAGGCTGGACAGACATCTGACTGGGATGATTTAGCGAATCCTGCTTTGAGCAGGGGGTTGGACCAGATGGCCCAGGAGGTCCCTTCCAACTCTACGATTCTATGATTCTATCCGGTGCCTCGGCATTCGTGAGCTCTGCTTCTCGCTCCCCGTCACCAGCAGTCGATAGCGTGCAAGACTCGGACGTACCCCTTGACCTAGATGCGCCAGGTGGTCAGGAAACAGTTGACAGTCTCATAGAAGCTGACAACCAGACTCTGAGGATTGAGGATGATTCCACTCTGGCTGCGGGCCATAAGGTGTCATTTAAGCGAGTCAAGTGTCCCCATAGAGTATTTTGCACTCACCCTGAATTTGAGGACATTGTGCTAAGACACAGAGAACAGCCGGACAGGCGGTTCTCGGGCCAGAAGGCACTCAAGGCGAAGTATCCTTTTGCCCCGGATGTCCGTAAAAAGTGGACGGAATCCCCAACGGTGGATCCACCTGTGTCGCGCATGGCTACAAAAACTCTACTATCCGTACCTAGTGGTTCTTCTATTAAGGATCCCACTGATCGTCTCATAGAGAACTTGGCTCGCTCAGTGTTTGAGGCATCAGGATCAGCACGCTCTCCCTCGTTCGCAGCAATGTGGGTAGCCAAGGCCATGATTTCTTGGTCAGAAACTTGGAATAGAGCCTTGCAGGACATAGACCTACCAGCGGAAGTATCGGAAATCACAAATCAGATAGCCATGGTGGGGAACTACTTGATTAATGCATCTTTAGATGCAGCCAACTGCGCGGCACTTGCGGCCGCAAATGCAATCTCCATTAGGAGAGCGCTATGGTTAAGGACATGGCGGGCTGATTCAGCCTCAAAAAAGTCCTTGACAGCACTACCATACCAGTGAGCCCGCCTGTTCGGAGAGAAGTTAGATCAGCTCATCTCCGACTCCACAGGAGGCAAGAGCGGTTTTCTTCCTCAAGAAAAGGTCAAACAGCCGTTTCGTCACCAGTTTCAGGCGCGTTTTCAGGCCTTTCGCAACCCCGGGTGGACTACGGCGGCTAATTCCGCTGCATCAGGGCACCCCAACCAGAATAGGGAGGATGCATGCTAACCAGTCCAGGTCGAGGGGATCCAGGTCCCAAAGATCTTCAGCCAAATCACTCAGGGCATTTGTCAGGCGGCACCAGCAAGGTAGGCGGCCGCCTACTCCGGTTTCACCACACCTGGCTCAATGTCGCACACGACACATGGGTGAGAGAGCTGGTGTCCACAGGTTACAAGATAGAATTTGTCAGGTACCCCCAAGACGATTTTTTATTTCCCGTCTTCCCAAAGTGGATACCCGGGCAAAGGCTTTACTAGTAGCCATCGATTTGCTTAGCCACAACGGAGTTATCATTCCGGTACCGGAAAACGAGAAGATGCAGGGCTTCTATTCCAATCTGTTTGCAGTCCCCAAAATGACGGGACTGTCAGACCCGTTTTGGTTCTAAAGCTCCTGAACAAATTTATCAGGATCAGACATTTCCGGATGGAGTCTCTCCGTTACGTCATATCGGCAATGGGGCAGGGAGAGTACTGGGCCTCTATCGATATCCAGGACGCCTATCTACATATCCCCATTTTCCTTCTGCATCAAAGGTTTCTACGCTTCGTCATGAACGGTCTACATTTTCAGTTTGCAGCGCTGCCCTTCGGGCTAGCCACTGCCCCCAGAGTGTTCACAAAGGTCATGGCACTCCCGGGGCATAGTCGTATTCCCCTACTTCGACGACCTCTTGGTCAAGGGCCCTTCAAGGCGGGCATGCGAGGAAAGTGTCAGCATTACGCTAGATACTCTTGCCTGCTTAGGGAGGTTGGTCAATGTAAAGAAGTCATTCCTTGTTCCAGCTCAGAGAATTTCCTTTTTAGGGATGACCTTCGACACTTGCCGAGGGTTGGTAATTCTCCCTCGAAACAAGGCCCTAGCCCTCCGGCAGGGAGTGCGGGTACTGCGCCAACCAGTCCCTCACACCATCCGTTTCTGCATGAGGATTCTAGGAAAATGGTGGCAGCGATGGAAGCGATCCTGTTTGCCCAGTTCCATCTTCGCCCCCTGCAGCACGCCCTCTTGTCAGCCTGGGACAAGAACCCATTCACGCTCGATCATCGGTACCGGTTGTCCTCTCAGGTCATACAGTCACTAGAGTGGTGGACAATCAGTTCATCCCTTCTTCAGGGAAAAATCCTTTCCCCCGGAGCAGTGACTGGTGGTCACAACCGACACCAGCCTTCTCAGCTGGGGAGCGGTTTTTCGCCACCACACGACCCAGAGACGGTGGTCGCCACAGGAGGCACGCCTCCCGATCAACTTGGAGATATGGGCGATCTGGCTGACTCTGCAATGGTTTTATCACCTTCTAGCAGGCCGCCCTGTCCGAGTTCAGTCGGACAACCCCACGGCGGTGGCTTACATAAATCACCAAGGGGGCACCCGCAGCAGGGCAACCATGCGCGAGGTAGGGCACGTGCTTTGCTGGGCCGAGAGGAACCGCTCGCTGATATCGGCGGTCCACATCCCGGGGGTAGAGAACTGGGCGGCAGACTTCCCCAGCCGGCAGGGGCTTGCGCCGGGGAATGGTCACTACACCCAGAGGTCTTTCAGCAGATTTGCCAATGGTGGGGAACACCAGATGTGGATCTGATGGCTTCCAGGGTAAACGCCAAGGTGTCCGTATTTGTCGCTCGGTCCCGGGACCCGCAGGCAATCGCCGTGGATGCGCTGGTTCTGCCATGGAATGTTTCGCCTACTATACCTATTCCCCCCGCTGCCACTACTTCGGAGGGTCATCAAGAAGATGAAGGCAGATGGGGTGCCAGTGATTCTGCTGGCCCCAGACTGGCCTTGTCGGGCGTGGTACGCAGATCTAGTGCAGCTGCCCGTCGACGTTCCATGACGACTGCCAGAGCGCCCAGATCTACTTTCTCAAGGGCTGATCTGCCACCCGAACTCAGGGGCCCTGTGTTTGACAGTTTGGCCGTTGAATCTTGGATTCTGACGCAGGCGGGGTTTGGGCGCAAAGTGGTTGCTACGATGGTTAGCGCCCGGAAGCCTGCCTCAGCACGAATTTACCACACCTGGAAGGTGTTCTTTGCATGGTGTCGAGGCAACAGTTGTTCGCCACTGAGGTTCTCCATCCCTAATATCTTGGCTTTCTCCAGTCTGGCCTAGACTCAGGCTTGGCCCCCAGTTCTCTCAGGAGACAGATATCGGCTTTATCCGTCCTTTTTCAGCGCAGGATTGCTACCAACTTGCAGGTAAAGACTTTCATCCAGGGGGTCTCCTACTTGGTACCGCCCTATAAGGCACCTATGGACGCCTGGGACCTTAACCTGGTCCTAAGTGTTCTGCAGGAACCTCCATTCGAGTCGCTAAAGGATATCTTTGTCATACCTTTCCTGGAAGGTGGTGTTTCTGGTAGCTATAACATCAATCAGGCGGGTCTCGGAGCTGGCAGCGTTATCTGGCCGAGCCCCGTTTCTGACCTTTCACAAATGCAAGGTGGTTCTTAGATCAGCTCCTCCTTTTTTGCTAAAAGTCGTTTCATATTAATGAGGATATTGTGTTGCCCTCTTTCTGTACAGCACCGGTACACCGTGTGGAAAAGGCCCTGCATACGTTAGACCTGGTGAGAGCCCTCAGGAGGTACGTGTCGCGGACGGCACCCTTACGTCAGTCAAATGCGCTGTTCGTGCTCCCTGAAGGTCGCAGGAAGGGACTCGCTGCCTCAAAATTGACCATAGCCAGATGGATTCGTTTGGTTATTCAGGAGTCCTACCACATCAGAGGCGGGCCTATTCCAGCAGGGAGCAGAGCACACTACTCGGGCAGTGGGCGCCTCTTGGGCGCTTCGGCACCAGGCTTCGGTGGAACAGGTTTGCAAGGCAGCGACCTGGTCCAGCCTGCACACGTTTACTAAACATTACAATATCCATACTCAGGCTTCGGCGGATGCGAACCTGGGTAGAAGAATTCTCCAAGCAGCAGTGGCATGTAGCTTGGATCGGTGAATCAACTTCCCACCCAAGGACTGCTTTAGGACGTCCCACAGTACCTGTGTCCCCCATTGAGGTGAAGGAGAAACATGGATTTTTATGATAACTCACCGTAAAATCCTTTTCTCCGAGACGCTCATTGGGGGACACAGCACCCTCCCTATTAGCCAAGTTGGCTTCTGTTTATTTAATTAATATGCTCTCTGTATGAGATTAGGGTGGTTATTTACTAGACCTGTTGTTACCTGCATTAAGGTTGATGTTGTTTGATTTTTGTTTGATCTCCTACTGCTTTTGCACCAAACTGGTTTCCGCCCGCAATCGGGACGAGGGTGTATACGGTGGAGGAGAAGCGAACCTCTTTTTTTCACTTAGTGACAGCCTCGAGGCGGAAGTAGCATACACCCACAGTACCTGTGTCCCCCAGTGAGCGTCTCGGAGAAAAGGATTTTACGGTGAGTTATCACAAAAATCCATGTTTTCCACAAACGAAGTTGATTTTAATCAATAGATCTTGGATTAATAAGAATTTCCACAATTGGATGTGTTTAAATAAAATGTTCCTGTGCTGAGATAATCTTATACATGTGCCCTGCTGTGTAATGGTCATGTCTGACCACGCAAGAACATGGTCTGATCATACCACAGCTCCTGGGCAGGGGGAAGAAATAGTGAGTATACAGACAGAACAGCCGGGATCACAGCTGGTTCTTCTTGTGAGATAAATCAATTCTCTGCCTGTTTTTAAGCGATGCTCTAAAAGAAAGAACCAGCTGTGATCCTATTCTGTAATGTCTGAATACGCTCTATTTCTTCCTATTTCTTTCTATTTCTCAGTCCGGTGGCTCTGGCTGACGGGATGATGTGGGATATTAGGGGGAGTAGTCCGGTGGCTCTGGCTGACGGGATGATGTGGGATATTAGTGGTAGCAGTCCGGTGGTTCTGGCTGATGTGGGATATTAGGGGTAGTAGTCCGGTGGCTCTGGCTGACGGGATGATGTGGGATATTAAGGGTAGTAGTTCAGTGGCTCTGGCTGACGGGATGATGTGGGATATTAGAGGTAGTAGTCCGGTGGCTCTGGCTGACGGGATGATGTGGGATATTAAGGGTAGTAGTTCAGTGGCTCTGGCTGACGGGATGATGTGGGATATTAGGGGTAGTAGTCCGGTGGTTCTGGCTGATGTGGGATATTAGGGGTAGTAGTCCGGTGGCTCTGGCTGACGGGCTGATGTGGGATATTAGAGGTAGTAGTCCGGTGGCTCTGGCTGACGGGCTGATGTGGGATATTAGTGGTAGTAGTCCGGTGGCTCTGGCTGACGGGATGATGTGGGATATTAAGGGTAGTAGTTCGGTGGCTCTGGCTGACGGGATGATGTGGGATATTAGTGGTAATAGTCCGGTGGCTCTGGCTGACGGGATGATGTGGGATATTAGGGGTAGTAGTCCGGTGGCTCTGGCTGACGGGATGATGTGGGATGTTAGGGGTAGTAGTTAGGTGGCTCTGGCTGACGGAATGATGTGGGATGTTAGGGGTAGTAGTCCGGTGGCTCTGGCTGACGGGATGATGTGGGATATTAGGGGTAGTAGTCCGGTGGCTCTGGCTGACGGGGTGATGTGGGATATTAGGGGTAGGAGTCCGGTGGCTCTGGCTGACGGGATGATGTGGGATATTAGTGGTGGTAGTCCGGTGGCTCTGTCTGACGGGATGATGTGGGATATTAGAGGTAGTAGTCCGGTGGCTCTGGCTGACGGGATGATGTGGGATATTAGGGGTAGTAGTCCGGTGGCTCTGGCTGACGGGATGATGTGGGATATTAGTGGTAATAGTCCGGTGGCTCTGGCTGACGGGATGATGTGGGATATTAGGGGTAGTAGTCCGGTGGCTCTGGCTGACGGGATGATGTGGGATATTAGGGGTAGTAGTTAGGTGGCTCTGGCTGACGGAATGATGTGGGATGTTAGGGGTAGTAGTCCGGTGGCTCTGTCTGACGGGATGATGTGGGATATTAGAGGTAGTAGTCCGGTGGCTCTGGCTGACGGGATGATGTGGGATATTAGGGGTAGTAGTCCGGTGGCTCTGGCTGACGGGATGATGTGGGATATTAGTGGTAATAGTCCGGTGGCTCTGGCTGACGGGATGATGTGGGATATTAGAGGTAGTAGTCCGGTGGCTCTGGCTGACGGGATGATGTGGGATATTAGGGGTAGTAGTCCGGTGGCTCTGTCTGACGGGATGATGTGGGATATTAGAGGTAGTAGTCCGGTGGCTCTGGCTGACGGGATGATGTGGGATATTAGGGGTAGTAGTTCAGTGGCTCTGGCTGACGGGATGATGTGGGATATTAGTGGTAATAGTCCGGTGGCTCTGGCTGACGGGATGATGTGGGATATTAGGGGTAGTAGTCCGGTGGCTCTGGCTGACGGGATGATGTGGGATATTAGGGGTAGTAGTTAGGTGGCTCTGGCTGACGGAATGATGTGGGATGTTAGGGGTAGTAGTCCGGTGGCTCTGTCTGACGGGATGATGTGGGATATTAGAGGTAGTAGTCCGGTGGCTCTGGCTGACGGGATGATGTGGGATATTAGGGGTAGTAGTCCGGTGGCTCTGGCTGACGGGATGATGTGGGATATTAGAGGTCGTAGTCCGGTGGCTCTGTATGACGGGATGATGTGGGATATTAGGGGTAGTAGTCCGGTGGCTCTGTCAGACGGGATGATGTGGGATATTAGGGGTAGTAGTCCGGTGGCTCTGGCTGACGGGACGATGTGGGATATTAGAGGTAGTAGTCCGGTGGCTCTGGCTGACGGGACGATGTGGTATATTAGGGGTAGTAGTCCGGTGGCTCTGGCTGACGGGACGATGTGGGATATTAGAGGTAGTAGTCCGGTGGCTCTGTCTGACGGGACGATGTGGTATATTAGGGGTAGTAGTCCGGTGGCTCTGGCTGACGGGACGATGTGGGATATTAGAGGTAGTAGTCCGGTGGCTCTGTCTGACGGGACGATGTGGTATATTAGGGGTAGTAGTCCGGTGGCTCTGGCTGACGGGAAGATGTGGGATATTAGAGGTAGTAGTCCGGTGACTCTGGCTGACGGGACGATGTGGGATATTAGGGGTACTAGTCCGGTGGCTCTGTCTGACGGGACGATGTAGTATATTAGGGGTAGTAGTCCGGTGACTCTGGATGACGGGACGATGTGGGATATAAGAGGTAGTAGTCCGGTGGCTCTGTCTGACGAGACGATGTGGTATATTAGGGGTAGTAGTCCGGTGGCTCTGGCTGACGGGACGATGTGGGATATTAGGGGTAGTAGTCCGTTGGCTCTGGCTGACGGGACGATGTGGGATATTAGAGGTAGTAGTCCGGTGGCTCTGTCTGACGGGACGATGTGGTATATTAGGGGTAGTAGTCCGGTGGCTCTGGCTGACGGGACGATGTGGGATATTAGAGGTAGTAGTCCGGTGACTCTGGCTGACGGGACGATGTGGGATATTAGGGGTAGTAGTCCGGTGGCTCTGTCTGACGGGACGATGTGGTATATTAGGGGTAGTAGTCCGGTGGCTCTGTCTGACTGGACGATGTGGTATATTAGGGGTAGTAGTCCGGTGGCTCTGGCTGACGGGACGATGTGGGATATTAGAGGAAGTAGTCCGGTGACTCTGGCTGACGGGACGATGTGGGATATTAGGGGTAGTAGTCCGGTGGCTCTGTCTGACGGGACGATGTGGTATATTAGGGGTAGTAGTCCGGTGACTCTGGCTGACGGGATGATGTGGGATATTAGAGGTAGTAGTCCGGTGGCTCTGTCTGACGGGACGATGTGGTATATTAGGGGTAGTAGTCCGGTGGCTCTGGCTGACGGGACGATGTGGGATATTAGTGGTAGTAGTCCGGTGGCTCTGGCTGACGGGACGATGTGGGATATTAGGGGTAGTAGTCCGGTGACTCTGGCTGACGGGACGATGTGGTATATTAGGGGTAGTAGTCCGGTGGCTCTGGCTGACGGGACGATGTGGGATATTAGAGGTAGTAGTCCGGTGGCTCTGTCTGACGGGACGATGTGGTATATTAGGGGTAGTAGTCCGGTGGCTCTGGATGACGGGACGATGTGGGATATTAGAGGTAGTAGTCCGGTGACTCTGGCTGACGGGACGATGTGGGATATTAGGGGTACTAGTCCGGTGGCTCTGTCTGACGGGACGATGTGGTATATTAGGGGTAGTAGTCCGGTGACTCTGGATGACGGGACGATGTGGGATATTAGAGGTAGTAGTCCGGTGGCTCTGTCTGACGGGACGATGTGGTATATTAGGGGTAGTAGTCCGGTGGCTCTGGCTGACGGGACGATGTGGGATATTAGGGGTAGTAGTCCGTTGGCTCTGGCTGACGGGACGATGTGGGATATTAGAGGTAGTAGTCCGGTGGCTCTGTCTGACGGGACGATGTGGTATATTAGGGGTAGTAGTCCGGTGGCTCTGGCTGACGGGACGATGTGGGATATTAGAGGTAGTAGTCCGGTGGCTCTGTCTGACGGGACGATGTGGTATATTAGGGGTAGTAGTCTGGTGGCTCTGGCTGACGGGACGATGTGGGATATTAGAGGTAGTAGTCCGGTGACTCTGGCTGACGGGACGATGTGGGATATTAGGGGTACTAGTCCGGTGGCTCTGTCTGACGGGACGATGTGGTATATTAGGGGTAGTAGTCCGGTGACTCTGGATGACGGGACGATGTGGGATATTAGAGGTAGTAGTCCGGTGGCTCTGTCTGACGGGACGATGTGGTATATTAGGGGTAGTAGTCCGGTGGCTCTGGCTGACGGGACGATGTGGGATATTAGGGGTAGTAGTCCGTTGGCTCTGGCTGACGGGACGATGTGGGATATTAGAGGCAGTAGTCCGGTGGCTCTGTCTGACGGGACGATGTGGTATATTAGGGGTAGTAGTCCGGTGGCTCTGGCTGACGGGACGATGTGGGATATTAGAGGAAGTAGTCCGGTGACTCTGGCTGACGGGACGATGTGGGATATTAGGGGTAGTAGTCCGGTGGCTCTGTCTGACGGGACGATGTGGTATATTAGGGGTAGTAGTCCGGTGACTCTGGCTGACGGGATGATGTGGGATATTAGAGGTAGTAGTCCGGTGGCTCTGTCTGACGGGACGATGTGGTATATTAGGGGTAGTAGTCCGGTGGCTCTGGCTGACGGGACGATGTGGGATATTAGTGGTAGTAGTCCGGTGGCTCTGGCTGACGGGACGATGTGGGATATTAGGGGTAGTAGTCCGGTGACTCTGGCTGACGGGACGATGTGGGATATTAGGGGTAGTAGTCCGGTGGCTCTGTCTGACGGGACGATGTGGGATATTAGGGGTAGTAGTCCGGTGGCTGTGGCTGACGGGACGATGTGGGATATTAGTGGTAGTAGTCCGGTAGCTCTGTCTGACGGGATGATGTGGGATATTAGGGGTAGTAGTCCGGTGGCTGTGGCTGACGGGATGATGTGGGATATTAGGGGTAGTAGTCCGGTGGCTGTGGCTGACGGGATGATGTGGGATATTAGGGGTAGTAGTCCGGTGGCTGTGGCTGACGGGATGATGTGGGATATTAGTGGTAGTAGTCCGGTAGCTCTGGCTGACGGGATGATGTGGGATATTAGGGGTAGTAGTCCGGTACCTCTGTCTGACGGGACAATGTGGGATATTAGGGGTAGTAGTCCGGTGGCTCTGGCTGACGGGACGATGTGGGATATTAGGGGTAGTAGTCCGGTGGCTCTGCCTGACGGGACGATGTGGGATATTAGTGGTAGTAGTCCGGTGGCTCTGGCTGACGGGACGATGTGGGATATTAGAGGTAGTAGTCCGGTAACTCTGGCTGACGGGACGATGTGGGATATTAGGGGGAGTAGTCCGGTGGCTCTGTCTGACGGGACGATGTGGGATATTAGGGGTAGTAGTCCGGTGACTCTGGCTGACGGGATGATGTGGGATATTAGAGGTAGTAGTCCGGTGGCTCTGTCTGACGGGACGATGTGGTATATTAGGGGTAGTAGTCCGGTGGCTCTGGCTGACGGGACGATGTGGGATATTAGGGGTAGTAGTCCGGTGGCTCTGGCTGACGGGACGATGTGGGATATCAGAGGTAGTAGTCCGGTGGCTCTGTCTGACGGGACGATGTGGTATATTAGGGGTAGTAGTCCGGTGGCTCTGGCTGACGGGATGATGTGGGATATTAGAGGTAGTAGTCCGGTGGCTCTGTCTGACGGGACGATGTGGTATATTAGGGGTAGTAGTCCGGTGGCTCTGGCTGACGGGACGATGTGGGATATTAGAGGTAGTAGTCCGGTGACTCTGGCTGACGGGACGATGTGGGATATTAGGGGTAGTAGTCCGGTGGCTCTGTCTGACGGGACGATGTGGGATATTAGTGGTAGTAGTCCGGTGGCTCTGGCTGACGGGACGATGTGGGATATTAGGGGTAGTAGTCCGGTGGCTCTGGCTGACGGGACGATGTGGGATATTAGAGGTAGTAGTCCGGTGGCTCTGTCTGACGGGACGATGTGGTATATTAGGGGTAGTAGTCCGGTGGCTCTGGCTGACGGGACGATGTGGGATATTAGAGGTAGTAGTCCGGTGGCTCTGTCTGACGGGACGATGTGGTATATTAGGGGTAGTAGTCCGGTGGCTCTGGCTGACGGGACGATGTGGGATATTAGAGGTAGTAGTCCGGTGACTCTGGCTGACGGGATGATGTGGGATATTAGGGGTAGTAGTCCGGTACCTCTGTCTGACGGGACGATGTGGGATATTAGGGGTAGTAGTCCGGTGGCTCTGGCTGACGGGACGATGTGGGATATTAGGGGTAGTAGTCCGGTGGCTCTGCCTGACGGGACGATGTGGGATATTAGTGGTAGTAGTCCGGTGGCTCTGGCTGACGGGACGATGTGGGATATTAGAGGTAGTAGTCCGGTGACTCTGGCTGACGGGACGATGTGGGATATTAGGGGGAGTAGTCCGGTGGCTCTGTCTGACGGGACGATGTGGGATATTAGGGGTAGTAGTCCGGTGACTCTGGCTGACGGGATGATGTGGGATATTAGAGGTAGTAGTCCGGTGGCTCTGTCTGACGGGACGATGTGGTATATTAGGGGTAGTAGTCCGGTGGCTCTGGCTGACGGGACGATGTGGGATATTAGGGGTAGTAGTCCGGTGGCTCTGGCTGACGGGACGATGTGGGATATCAGAGGTAGTAGTCCGGTGGCTCTGTCTGACGGGACGATGTGGTATATTAGGGGTAGTAGTCCGGTGGCTCTGGCTGACGGGATGATGTGGGATATTAGAGGTAGTAGTCCGGTGGCTCTGTCTGACGGGACGATGTGGTATATTAGGGGTAGTAGTCCGGTGGCTCTGGCTGACGGGACGATGTGGGATATTAGAGGTAGTAGTCCGGTGACTCTGGCTGACGGGACGATGTGGGATATTAGGGGTAGTAGTCCGGTGGCTCTGTCTGACGGGACGATGTGGGATATTAGTGGTAGTAGTCCGGTGGCTCTGGCTGACGGGACGATGTGGGATATTAGAGGTAGTAGTCCGGTGACTCTGGCTGACGGGACGATGTGGGATATTAGGGGTAGTAGTCCGGTGGCTCTGGCTGACGGGACGATGTGGGATATTAGAGGTAGTAGTCCGGTGGCTCTGTCTGACGGGACGATGTGGTATATTAGGGGTAGTAGTCCGGTGGCTCTGGCTGACGGGACGATGTGGGATATTAGAGGTAGTAGTCCGGTGGCTCTGTCTGACGGGACGATGTGGTATATTAGGGGTAGTAGTCCGGTGGCTCTGGCTGACGGGACGATGTGGGATATTAGAGGTAGTAGTCCGGTGACTCTGGCTGACGGGACGATGTGGGATATTAGGGGTAGTAGTCCGGTGGCTCTGTCTGACGGGACGATGTGGTATATTAGGGGTAGTAGTCCGGTGGCTCTGTCTGACTGGACGATGTGGTATATTAGGGGTAGTAGTCCGGTGGCTCTGGCTGACGGGACGATGTGGGATATTAGGGGTAGTAGTCCGGTGGCTCTGTCTGACGGGACGATGTGGTATATTAGGGGTAGTAGTCCGGTGGCTCTGTCTGACTGGACGATGTGGTATATTAGGGGTAGTAGTCCGGTGGCTCTGGCTGACGGGACGATGTGGGATATTAGAGGAAGTAGTCCGGTGACTCTGGCTGACGGGACGATGTGGGATATTAGGGGTAGTAGTCCGGTGGCTCTGTCTGACGGGACGATGTGGTATATTAGGGGTAGTAGTCCGGTGACTCTGGCTGACGGGATGATGTGGGATATTAGAGGTAGTAGTCCGGTGGCTCTGTCTGACGGGACGATGTGGTATATTAGGGGTAGTAGTCCGGTGGCTCTGGCTGACGGGACGATGTGGGATATTAGTGGTAGTAGTCCGGTGGCTCTGGCTGACGGGACGATGTGAGATATTAGGGGTAGTAGTCCGGTGACTCTGGCTGACGGGACGATGTGGGATATTAGGGGTAGTAGTCCGGTGGCTCTGTCTGACGGGACGATGTGGGATATTAGGGGTAGTAGTCCGGTGGCTGTGGCTGACGGGACGATGTGGGATATTAGTGGTAGTAGTCCGGTAGCTCTGTCTGACGGGACGATGTGGGATATTAGGGGTAGTAGTCCGGTGGCTGTGGCTGACGGGATGATGTGGGATATTAGGGGTAGTAGTCCGGTGGCTGTGGCTGACGGGATGATGTGGGATATTAGGGGTAGTAGTCCGGTGGCTGTGGCTGACGGGATGATGTGGGATATTAGTGGTAGTAGTCCGGTAGCTCTGGCTGACGGGATGATGTGGGATATTAGGGGTAGTAGTCCGGTACCTCTGTCTGACGGGACGATGTGGGATATTAGGGGTAGTAGTCCGGTGGCTCTGGCTGACGGGACGATGTGGGATATTAGGGGTAGTAGTCCGGTGGCTCTGCCTGACGGGACGATGTGGGATATTAGTGGTAGTAGTCCGGTGGCTCTGGCTGACGGGACGATGTGGGATATTAGAGGTAGTAGTCCGGTGACTCTGGCTGACGGGACGATGTGGGATATTAGGGGGAGTAGTCCGGTGGCTCTGTCTGACGGGACGATGTGGGATATTAGGGGTAGTAGTCCGGTGACTCTGGCTGACGGGATGATGTGGGATATTAGAGGTAGTAGTCCGGTGGCTCTGTCTGACGGGACGATGTGGTATATTAGGGGTAGTAGTCCGGTGGCTCTGGCTGACGGGACGATGTGGGATATTAGGGGTAGTAGTCCGGTGGCTCTGGCTGACGGGATGATGTGGGATATTAGAGGTAGTAGTCCGGTGGCTCTGTCTGACGGGACGATGTGGTATATTAGGGGTAGTAGTCCGGTGGCTCTGGCTGACGGGACGATGTGGGATATTAGAGGTAGTAGTCCGGTGACTCTGGCTGACGGGACGATGTGGGATATTAGGGGTAGTAGTCCGGTGGCTCTGTCTGACGGGACAATGTGGGATATTAGTGGTAGTAGTCCGGTGGCTCTGGCTGACGGGACGATGTGGGATATTAGAGGTAGTAGTCCGGTGACTCTGGCTGACGGGACGATGTGGGATATTAGGGGTAGTAGTCCGGTGACTCTGGCTGACGGGACGATGTGGGATATTAGAGGTAGTAGTCCGGTGGCTTTGTCTGACGGGACAATGTGGTATATTAGGGGTAGTAGTCCGGTGGCTCTGGCTGACGGGACGATGTGGGATATTAGTGGTAGTAGTCCGGTGGCTCTGGCTGACGGGACGATGTGGGATATTAGGGGTAGTAGTCCGGTGACTCTGGCTGACGGGACGATGTGGGATATTAGGAGTAGTAGTCCGGTGGCTCTGTCTGACGGGACGATGTGGGATATTAGGGGTAGTAGTCCGGTGGCTGTGGCTGACGGGACGATGTGGGATATTAGTGGTAGTAGTCCGGTAGCTCTGTCTGACGGGATGATGTGGGATATTAGGGGTAGTAGTCCGGTACCTCTGTCTGACGGGACGATGTGGTATATTAGGGGTAGTAGTCCGGTGGCTCTGGCTGACGGGACGATGTGGGATATTAGAGGTAGTAGTCCGGTGACTCTGGCTGACGGGACGATGTGGGATATTAGGGGTAGTAGTCCGGTGGCTCTGTCTGACGGGACGATGTGGGATATTAGTGGTAGTAGTCCGGTGGCTCTGGCTGACGGGACGATGTGGGATATTAGAGGTAGTAGTCCGGTGACTCTGGCTGACGGGACGATGTGGGATATTAGGGGTAGTAGTCCGGTGACTCTGGCTGACGGGACGATGTGGGATATTAGAGGTAGTAGTCCGGTGGCTCTGTCTGACGGGACAATGTGGTATATTAGGGGTAGTAGTCCGGTGGCTCTGGCTGACGGGACGATGTGGGATATTAGTGGTAGTAGTCCGGTGGCTCTGGCTGACGAGACGATGTGGGATATTAGGGGTAGTAGTCCGGTGACTCTGGCTGACGGGACGATGTGGGATATTAGGAGTAGTAGTCCGGTGGCTCTGTCTGACGGGATGATGTGGGATATTAGGGGTTGTAGTCCGGTGGCTGTGGCTGACGGGACGATGTGGGATATTAGTGGTAGTAGTCCGGTAGCTCTGTCTGACGGGACGATGTGGGATATTAGGGGTAGTAGTCCGGTGGCTGTGGCTGACGGGATGATGTGGGATATTAGGGGTAGTAGTCCGGTAGCTCTGGCTGACGGGATGATGTGGGATATTAGGGGTAGTAGTCTGGTACCTCTGTCTGACGGGACGATGTGGGATATTAGGGGTAGTAGTCCGGTGGCTCTGGCTGACGGGACGATGTGGGATATTAGGGGTAGTAGTCCGGTGGCTCTGGCTGACGGGACGATGTGGGATATTAGTGGTAGTAGTCCGGTGGCTCTGGCTGACGGGACGATGTGGGATATTAGAGGTAGTAGTCCGGTGGCTCTGTCTGACGGGACGATGTGGGATATTAGGGGTAGTAGTCCGGTGGCTCTGGCTGACGGGATGATGTGGGATATTAGTGGTAGTAGTCCGGTGGCTCTGGCTGACGGGGTGATGTGGGATATTAGGGGTAGTAGTCCGGTGGCTCTGGCTGATGTGGGATATTAGGGGTAGTAGTCCGGTGGCTCTGGCTGACGTGGGATATTAGGGGTAGTAGTCCGGTGGCTCTGGCTGATGTGGGATATTAGGGGTAGTATTCCGGTGGCTCTGGCTGACGGGACGATGTGGGATATTAGGGGTAGTAGTCCGGTGGCTCTGGCTGATGTGGGATATTAGGGGTAGTAGTCCGGTGGCTCTGGCTGACGGAACGATGTGGGATATTAGGGGTAGTAGTCCGGTGGCTCTGGCTGATGTGGGATATTAGGGGTAGTAGTCCGGTGGCTCTGGCTGACGGGGCGATGTGGGATATTAGGGGTAGTAGTCCGGTGGCTCTGGCTGACGGGATGATGTGGGATATTAGTAGTAGTAGTCCGGTGGCTCTGGCTGACGGGATGATGTGGGATATTAGTGGTAGTAGTCCGGTGGCTCTGGCTGACGGGATGATGTGGGATATTAGGGGTAGTAGTCCGGTGGCTCTGGCTGATGGAGTGATGTGGGATATTAGAGGTAGTAGTCCGGTGGCTCTGGCTGACGGGATGATGTGGGATATTAGAGGTAGTAGTCCGGTGGCTCTGACGGGGTGATGTGGCATATTAGGGGTAGGAGTCCGGTGGCTCTGGCTGATGTGGGATATTAGGGGTAGTAGTCCGGTAGCTCTGGCTGACGGGATGATGTGGGATATTAGGGGTAGTAGTTCGGTGGCTCTGGCTGATGGGATGATGTGGGTTATTAGTGGTAGTAGTCAGGTGGCTCTGGCTGATGGGATGATGTGGGATATTAGGGGTAGTAGTCCGGTGGCTCTGGCTGACGGGATGATGCGGGATATTAGGGGTAGTAGTCCGGTGGCTCTGGCTGACGGGATGATGCGGGATATTAGGGGTAGTAGTCCGGTGGCTCTGGCTGATGGGATGATGTGGGATATTAGGGGTAGTAGTCTGGTGGCTCTGACGGGATGATGTGGGATATTAGGGGTAGTAGTCCGGTGGCTCTGGCTGACGGGATGATGCGGGATATTAGGGGTAGTAGTCCGGTGGCTCTGGCTGACGGGATGATGCGGGATATTAGGGGTAGTAGTCTGGTGGCTCTGACGGGATGATGTGGGATATTAGGGGTAGTAGTCCGGTGGCTCTGGCTGACGGGATGATGCGGGATATTAGGGGTAGTAGTCCGGTGGCTCTGGCTGACGGGATGATGCGGGATATTAGGGGTAGTAGTCCGGTGGCTCTGGCTGACGGGATGATGCGGGATATTAGGGGTAGTAGTCTGGTGGCTCTGACGGGATGATGTGGGATATTAGGGGTAGTAGTCCGGTGGCTCTGGCTGACGGGATGATGCGGGATATTAGGGGTAGTAGTCCGGTGGCTCTGGCTGACGGGATGATGTGGGATATTAGTGGTAGCAGTCCGGTGGCTCTGGCTGACAGGATGATGTGGGATATTAGTGGTAGTAGTCCGGTGGCTCTGGCTGATGGAATGATGTGGGATATTAGAGGTAGTAGTCCGGTGGCTCTGGCTGACGGGATGATGTGGGATATTAGGGGTAGTAGTCCGGTGGCTCTGACGGGGTGATGTGGGATATTAGGGGTAGTAGTCCGGTGGCTCTGACGGGATGATGTGGGATATTAGGGGTAGTAGTTCGGTGGCTCTGGCTGATGGGATGATGTGGGTTATTAGTGGTAGTAGTCAGGTGGCTCTGGCTGACGGGATGATGTGGGATATTAGGGGTAGTAGTCCGGTGGCTCTGGCTGATGGGATGATGTGGGTTATTAGTGGTAGTAGTCAGGTGGCTCTGGCTGACGGGATGATGCGGGATATTAGGGGTAGTAGTCTGGTGGCTCTGACGGGATGATGTGGGATATTAGGGGTAGTAGTCCGGTGGCTCTGGCTGACGGGATGATGCGGGATATTAGGGGTAGTAGTCCGGTGGCTCTGGCTGACGGGATGATGTGGGATATTAGTGGTAGCAGTCCGGTGGCTCTGGCTGACAGGATGATGTGGGATATTAGTGGTAGTAGTCCGGTGGCTCTGGCTGATGGAATGATGTGGGATATTAGAGGTAGTAGTCCGGTGGCTCTGGCTGACGGGATGATGTGGGATATTAGTGGTAGTAGTCCGGTGGCTCTGACGGGGTGATGTGGGATATTAGGGGTAGGAGTCCGGTGGCTCTGGCTGAAGTGGGATATTAGGGGTAGTATTCCGGTGGCTCTGGCTGACGGGATGATGTGGGATATTAGGGGTAGTAGTCCGGTGGCTCTGGCTGACGGGATGATGTGGGTTATTAGTGGTAGTAGTCCGGTGGCTCTGGCTGACGGGATGATGTGGGTTATTAGTGGTAGTAGTCCGGTGGCTCTGGCTGACGGGATGATGTGGGATATTAGTGGTATTAGTCCGGTGGCTCTGGCTGACGGGATGATGTGGGTTATTAGTGGTAGTAGTCCGGTGGCTCTGGCTGATGGGATGATGTGGGATATTAGGGGTAGTAGTCCGGTGGCTCTGGCTGACGGGATGATGTGGGTTATTAGTGGTAGTAGTCCGGTGGCTCTGGCTGACGGGATGATGTGGGTTATTAGTGGTAGTAGTCCGGTGGCTCTGGCTGACGGGATGATGTGGGATATTAGGGGTAGTAGTCCGGTGGCTCTGGCTGACGGGATGATGTGGGATATTAGGGGTAGTAGTCCGGTGGCTCTGGCTGACGGGATGATGTGGGATATTAGGGGTAGTAGTCCGGTGGCTCTGGCTGACGGGATGATGTGGGATATTAGTGGTAGTAGTCCGGTGGCTCTGGCTGACGGGATGATGTGGGATATTAGTGGTAGTAGTCCGGTGGCTCTGGCTGACGGGATGATGTGGGTTATTAGTGGTAGTAGTCCGGTGGCTCTGGCTGACGGGATGATGTGGGATATTAGGGGTAGTAGTCCGGTGGCTCTGGCTGACGGGATGATGTGGGATATTAGGGGTAGTAGTCCGGTGGCTCTGGCTGACGGGATGATGTGGGATATTAGTGGTAGTAGTCCGGTGGCTCTGGCTGACGGGATGATGTGGGATATTAGTGGTAGTAGTCCGGTGGCTCTGGCTGACGGGATGATGTGGGATATTAGTGGTAGTAGTCCGGTGGCTCTGGCTGACGGGATGATGTGGGATATTAGGGGTAGTTGTCCGGTGGCTCTGGCTGACGGGATGATGTGGGTTATTAGTGGTAGTAGTCCGGTGGCTCTGGCTGACGGGATGATGTGGGTTATTAGTGGTAGTAGTCCGGTGGCTCTGGCTGACGGGATGATGTGGGATATTAGGGGTAGTAGTCCGGTGGCTCTGGCTGACGGGATGATGTGGGATATTAGGGGTAGTAGTCCGGTGGCTCTGGCTGACGGGATGATGTGGGTTATTAGGGGTAGTAGTCCGGTGGCTCTGGCTGACGGGATGATGTGGGTTATTAGTGGTAGTAGTCCGGTGGCTCTGGCTGACGGGATGATGCGGGATATTAGGGGTAGTAGTTCGGTGGCTCTGGCTGACGGGATGATGCGGGATATTAGGGGTAGTAGTCTGGTGGCTCTGGCTGACGGGATGATGCGGGATATTAGGGGTAGTAGTCCGGTGGCTCTGGCTGACGGGATGATGCGGGATATTAGTGGTATTAGTCCGGTGGCTCTGGCTGACGGGATGATGCGGGATATTAGGGGTAGTAGTCCGGTGGCTCTGGCTGACGGGATGATGCGGGATATTAGGGGTAGTAGTCCGGTGGCTCTGGCTGACGGGATGATGCGGGATATTAGGGGTAGTAGTTCGGTGGCTCTGGCTGACGGGATGATGCGGGATATTAGGGGTAGTAGTCCGGTGGCTCTGGCTGACGGGATGATGCGGGATATTAGGGGTAGTAGTCCGGTGGCTCTGGCTGACGGGATGATGCGGGATATTAGGGGTAGTAGTCCGGTGGCTCTGGCTGACGGGATGATGCGGGATATTAGTGGTAGTAGTCCGGTGGCTCTGGCTGACGGGATGATGCGGGATATTAGTGGTAGTAGTCCGGTGGCTCTGGCTGACGGGATGATGCGGGATATTAGGGGTAGTAGTTCGGTGGCTCTGGCTGACGGGATGATGCGGGATATTAGGGGTAGTAGTTCGGTGGCTCTGGCTGACGGGATGATGCGGGATATTAGGGGTAGTAGTCCGGTGGCTCTGGCTGACGGGATGATGCGGGATATTAGGGGTAGTAGTCCGGTGGCTCTGGCTGACGGGATGATGCGGGATATTAGGGGTAGTAGTCCGGTGGCTCTGGCTGACGGGATGATGCGGGATATTAGTGGTAGTAGTCCGGTGGCTCTGGCTGACGGGATGATGCGGGATATTAGGGGTAGTAGTCCGGTGGCTCTGGCTGACGGGATGATGCGGGAAATTAGGGGTAGTAGTCCGGTGGCTCTGGCTGACGGGATGATGCGGGATATTAGGGGGAGTAGTCCGGTGGCTCTGGCTGACGGGATGATGCGGGAAATTAGGGGTAGTAGTCCGGTGGATCTGGCTGACGGGATGATGCGGGATATTAGAGGTAGTAGTCCGGTGGCTCTGGCTGACGGGATGATGCGGGATATTAGGGGTAGTAGTCCGGTGGCTCTGGCTGACGGGATGATGCGGGATATTAGGGGTAGTAGTCCGGTGGCTCTGGCTGACGGGATGATTCGGGATATTATAGTGAACGTGGGCGGGGCTATACACTCAGCTTTATATAGATATAATCATTATAATTTGTTATAACTAACCGTAATTAGTTACTATGCCCGGGCAATGCAGGGCTCTTCAGCTAGTGTGTATATATATTTATACTGCTCAAAAAAATAAAGGGAACACTTAAACAACAGAATCTAACTCCAAGTAAGGGTAGTTTCACATTTGCGTTTAAGGCCGCAGCGACGGCCTGCGCACGGCCTCCTCCAGTAGCTCCGCCTACGGGTGCATGACGCTGCATGTGTCCCCTATCTCTGCACTGGGGACGTAGGCCGTGCGCAGGTATGCGTTTGGCAGCGCATGCGTCCTTTTTACGCTGCGCCAACCAGCGCCAAACGCAACCTGTTGCGATTTGGTGCGGTCGGCGCAGCATCAAAAGGGACGCATGCGCTGCCAAACGCATACCTGCGCACGGCCTGCGTTCCCAGTGCTAAAGATGGGGGACGCATGCAGCATTATGCGCAAGTAGTCGGAGCTAGCGGCGGCAGTGCGCAGGCTGTCGCTGCGGCCTTAAACGCAAATATGAAATTACCCTAAATCAAACTTCTGTGAAATCAAACTGTCCACTTAGGAAGCAACACTGACTGACAATCAATTTCACATGCTGTTGTGCAAATGGAATAGACAACAGATGGAAATTATTGGCAATTATCAAGACACCCTCAATAGAGGAGTGGTTCTGCAGGTGGGGACCACAGACCACATCTCAGTACCAATGCTTTCTGGCTGATGTTTTGGTCACTTTTGAATGCTGGTTGTGCTTTCACACTCGTGGTAGCATGAGACGGACTCTACAACCCACACAAGTGGCTCAGGCAGTGCAGCTCATCCAGGATGGCATATCAATACAAGCTGTGGCAAGGTTTGCTGTGTCTGTCAGCGTAGTGTCCAGGGGTTGGAGGGGCTACCAGGAGACGGACCAGTACACCAGGAGATGTGGAGGGGGCCGTAGGAGGGCAACAACCCAGCAGCAGGACCGCTACCCCAGCCTTTGTGCAAGGAGGAACAGGAGGAGCACTGCCAGAGCCCTGCAAAATGACCTCCAGCAGGACACAAATGTGCATGTGTCTGCACAAACGGCTAGAAACCGACTCAATGATGATGGTCTGAGGGCCCGACGTCCACAGATGAGGGTTGTGCTCACAGCCCAACACCGTGCAGGACGCTTGGCATTTGCCACAGATCACCAGGATTGGCAAATTCACCACTGACGCCCTGTGCTCTTCACAGATGAGCAGGTTCACCCTGAGCACATGTGACAGCCGTGACAGAGTCTGGAGACGCCGTGGAGAGCGATCTGCTGCCTGCAACATCCTTCAGCATGACCGGTGTGGCAGTGGGTCAGTAATGGTGTGGGGTGGCATTTCTTTGGAGGGCCACACGGTGTGAGCACAGTCCCCATCTGTGGAGTCAGGGTTACTGGTTAGGGCCCACTCAGATGTTTCACCAACCCCCCGCGAGCTGAACCCCGAGCTCCGCCACTGCCCGGAATACTCCGATCACAGGATGCAGCTGAATAGAATTAAAATGAATTAGACCCGCAGTGCTGGGACCTGTAGTCCTCCTGTTCTCCACCCGCCACACTGGTGCTGCCGGCTTCAAGAGCAGTAGAACGTGATCTGCGCGCATCACCGCGCACACCTGTCACAACTACATCTCCCAGAATCCCCCGGAGCGAGCGGCGGTCAGTGATGACGTCACTCTCAGCGTCTGTTCGGAAGGTGTGAGCATGGCTGCAGAGAAAGCGTCCAGGCTGTTATCGCTGAACGGTCTGTTCCCGGTGTATAAGCCCCCGGGAGCCACGTCCGCCCAGACCCTGAATGATTTGAAGAGCCGCCTGCTGAAAGGTCAGAGTCGGGGCGGACGGGATCGTTAGTACCGCAGCTTGCACACACTTAGGGCGCCATGACAGAATCTTGTGTAAACGTGACCCTCAGTGGCCAATCAGATTGTTGCATACTTATTGTACTCTCTGTTGGGAAAGTGAAAGCTGCAATCTGATTGGTCGCCATTGACCACGCCGTTATGTGTACTGTGATTTCGGTGGAGCGTTTCTAGGAGTGACCGCAGCGAGGACGGGACGCACCGGCGTCTCCACGGTACCAGCGGCAGACCTAACACTGGTGCACACGCACATTTGGGGGTTTTGGCCATGTGTCCTCTAAGGCTGGTTTCACATTAGCGTTGAAACAACGCTGCGTCGGTAAGCCCCGCCCCATCCGGGATCACCGCCTACCTTCGCATTTGCACGCATGCGATCGGCGCACCCAATCTTTAGCATAGGGTGCGCAGATCATGCGCTGCCAGTGTGAAAGTAGTGTGCTGCGCACTTTTGACGGTGCGCCTTGCGCGCCGAAATGCAACATGTTACACGCTAATGTGAAACCAGCCTAAGTCAGAAGCTTGGACTGTGATGTTGCACCCTGACGGTCTCTGTGTAGGGGGCTGATGCTCCGCGGGGGGACGGTCTCTGTGTAGGGGGCTGACGCTCGGCCGGGGGGGACTGTCTCTGTGTAGGGGGCTGACGCTCCGCGGGGGGACGGTCTCTGTGTAGGGGGCTGACGCTCGGCCGGGGGGGACTGCCTCTGTGTAGGGGGCTGATGCTCCGCGGGGGGACTGTCTCTGTGTAGGGGGCTGACGCTCGGCCGGGGGGGACTGTCTCTGTGTAGGGGGCTGACGCTCGGCCGGGGGGGACTGTCTCTGTGTAGGGGGCTGACGCTCGGCCGGGGGGGACTGTCTCTGTGTAGGGTGCTGACGCTCGGCCGGGGGGGACTGTCTCTGTGTAGGGTGCTGACGCTCGGCCGGGGGGGACTGTCTCTGTGTAGGGGGCTGACGCTCGGCCGGGGGGGACTGTCTCTGTGTAGGGGGCTGACGCTCGGCCGGGGGGGACTGTCTCTGTGTAGGGGGCTGACGCTCGGCCGGGGGGGACTGCCTCTGTGTAGGGGGCTGACGCTCGGCCGGGGGGGACTGCCTCTGTGTAGGGGGCTGACGCTCGGCCGGGGGGGACTACCTCTGTGTAGGGGGCTGACGCTCGGCCGGGGGGGACTGCCTCTGTGTAGGGGGCTGACACTCTGATATTTACACTATATTGGATACATGTGTATATTGTTGCTCTGTGATATTTTGTATATTTTTTCTATTAACCCTTAGTGGGCCGGGCCTTGTTGATGACCACTGCGCCTCCTCGCTATGTAACGCTGCCATTGACCGACTTTGGTGAAACATCGTATCATGGCAGAATAAAGTTTTCCTTCTTTTTTCATCCCCTGGACTGGACGCTGTTCCTTTTCTGATCACTTTCTTTCCAGTTGGGTCCTTGGCTCTGGAGTGTGCGTCGTGGGGTGGACGTGCTGGCGGCTAGTTTCCTTTCTTGGACTATTTCCCGAGAGCGTCCGCCCGATGTCAGACTGTACCTGGACGTCGTCACTGACCTGTCCAGCCTCCTGCACCTCTGCTTGCTGTCAGTGACGGGGGTGGCATCTAATCGGCTGCCCTGTTAACCTGTCATGTGCCGGCGCAGGGCCCGGAGGTCATGCAAGATTTGAGCTCGGTGTTTTACATTTTCTTCTCGTCCGCAGAAGCCGGTTTAAAGGAATTTACCAAGAAACGGAAGCAGACACTGAAGATCGGCCACGGAGGGACCCTGGATAGTGCGGCATCCGGACTGCTGGGTAACTGCACAGAGCCGAACCATCCACGCAGTGATCATGGGGGGTGTCCTACTCGGTGATGGAAGGAGCATCCCATACTGTCATCATGGGGGGGGGGGGCGTTCTATTCTGTAATCTGTCTTACTCTGTGATCGCGGGGGGCATCCCATACAGCCATCACAGGGGGTGCGTCCTACTTGGTGATCACAGAGCTGTTTACTTTGTGCACCAATTTTCTTGTTTTTACTTAAATGTGTGGATTTTGGGTGATAATTATTTTTGTAATTAGTTTTCATTACAAATTTTTAACCATTTGTATTCTCCAGCCGCCGCTGTGCTGCAGTGTCAATTGCTTGCCACAAAATGAGTTAACTGAGAATCTGTCAGTGAGCTCCTTCTGACAGGAAAGTATGTAACTCTCATCTGTCTTTTTCTGAGCTCCTCTCATAGTTAACAGCATAGTAACAAGGCCGAATAAAGCCCTGTGTCCATCCAGTTCAGCCTCTATTCCGTCAGAATAAATCCCCAGATCTACGTCCTTCAGTTCAACTCAGCTGATTTATGACTACATGAAAGTGGAGTGTGCGGGAAACAAACGGCCGGAAACTGCAGAACTATGCAAAATGTGTAATGAGACGGAATACCAGAAATGATTTTGATCCCCATAACCGGAGGACCTGTGTAAGAGGCTGAGGAGTCGGCCAGTGTTCCTGGAGTGACGAGTCTGGTGCGGTGCCGGGCGACGTTCTGTGCTGCTGCCAACTGTTGGCTTTGAGGCAAGAAAAAGCCGTCCGGGGACTGCGCTGAACTGGATGTCTGGCCTTTCAAAGTTTGTTTTTACTTCAGCATAAAAATTGATGGCAGCGCCTCCAGACTCGGACTCCTGACCTCTGTGGTTCTGGCAGCGACGATCTCCAGCCAACTTTACATTAAAAAGAGAGTTACCAAAACTGATGAATCGGCCACTGGAGATGGTGCAGATTAGTGGTGATACTGTCGCTCGGCGGTAGGTGGGGCCACCACGGAGATCCACGGCTCCCTCTGACACCGGTGCTGCGCTCAGCTGTCAGCCGCCATCGCTGTTTCTCCCCTGTATATCTTCTGGTTGGTGGTGAAAATTTCTGGCAGAAATCTCTGTTTCCAGAGAAGCTGTGTGGAGTCGTAAAACACATCAGATTTACTTCGGTGCAGGCAACAAAATATGGTAATTGTGAAAAAATAAAAAATTCCACTTATTAATTAATTAACCATCTATCGTTTTGCTCGTGCCGCGTGCTGATGACTGTGACGCAGTGTCGGCCGCTCCTCTGGTTGCAGATCTGATTTTTAGAGCGGGCGCACACAAATCTCTCTGCAGTCCTGGACTCCATGATCTTATACACTGTAACAAACCTGGGGTCAGGGTGAGACTTCAGCCTCTGGACGTCAGTGTTTCCATTTGGTGATGAGCAGAGATCTTAAAATTGGCAAGGAAGTGAAAGTTTGTTAGAAAGTTGCAGAACTTCTTCACAGGAGACTGCACCGACCCCTGTAAGTCATCGACCCCTAGTCCTAATATTGGGAAGCTGGCAGGTGGTCGAGGTGCAGCATCGGCGGGGTCGAGGGGCAGCACCAGGGGGTCGAGGTGCAGCACCACGGTGCCCTACGGTTCGTTCAGCTGTCAGTATCTCATTGGCTCAATCAGTGAGCTGCGCCATTTCTTCCTGGGATCGGGGGAAGTGTCCTGACGTCATGTGACTGACATCTCGCTACACATCTTTCCTTCAGTGGTCGGTATCGGGGACGGCACCAAGATGTTGGGGGCGATGCTGACCGGGAGTAAGGTAACCGCTCAGCGCCTTTTGTCTTGGGGCAAATCTACAGATTTTCTTATTTTATAACTTGTCAGCTAAAGCCCTGTATTTCCCTGCTGTCGTAGCCGTGATCTGTGGGTAAATCCCTGTTTTTTAGAGATTTTCAGATGCAAGTGACGCAATGTGAACATAGCCTTATCCTCTCTGGCAGAAATACACCACCATCGGGCAGCTGGGGAAAGCCACCGACACGCTGGATGCTTCCGGGTCTGTGACAGAAGAGAAGCCTTACGGTAAGTACTCGTGATCTGGCGCTAACCGCGGGGCATGTTGCTGGCAGGAGATACTACCGGCCGCCATTGTTGCCTCTGCTCATGGCTACTGTACTTCCCATAGTCTGCAGTGTGACAGCCACATCTGTCAGCCTCTCACTACAATGGCTGATAACTGGGAGTAATAGACTGCACTCACGTGCACAGCACGGCTCCAGTGGTCGCAGCTGAGGTCGGTCGCTATGTCATCCCTTCCTTATAAACGGAGTTTTCTTGTCTCTTCAGATCACATCACCAGAGAAGCCATGGAGGCCGCGCTTGGCACGTTCACCGGGAACATCCTTCAGGTTCCTCCACTGTAAGTATCTCACCGTCCGGCAGATTCAGTGCCACTCCTTTGCGGGTCAGTATTTGGAACCCCATTATTATATATTGTGGCAAGGATGGCTGCACAATGGGTTAATGGAGTAAGTCCGGAGACTCGCTGAGACCTGGACCTCAAAGGGTTATTTTGTTTCAGCTTCTCGGCCTTAAAGAAGAATGGGAAAAGACTGTCGTGTCTGGTGAGAGAGGGGGCAGAGGTGGAAGCCAAGCCGGCGCGGCCCGTGGTGGTCTACAAGCTGTCACTGACCGACTTCCAGCCTCCGCTATTTACACTCGGTGCGTGTGCCGCTCTCACATTGGTCTTCCCTAAAAGCAAGGAGCCCCCAACACCCTTTCCACCATGGGGGAGAAGTTTCCCTTTAATATGATTATATAATTGGAGGATAAATCATTACAGATCTGTTTTTGGGGGGTCTCAGTATGGCCTCCTCGATTCCTGACCCTCAACGCTGCTGATGTGCTGCAACGTTCACCCTCCGGCTGCTCCGGAGAAAACAGCAGCTGCTGTCGGGGTGTAGGGTGAGGAAAGGTTACTAATATCTTACTCAAGAAAAGCACCACAGAGCCCGGATCCAGCGGCAGCATCAGAGACATGTTCCTTGCGTCTCCGCCATCTTGGATGTGGGGAGGGGCTGTATGTTGGAGACCTGTGTGTGTATATTGAGGCTTATAAGAAGATATTGCTAATCATTACTTGTGTCGTCCACTCATCTCCTTCTTTTCTGTCACAGATGTGGAGTGTGGAGGCGGCTTCTACGTCCGGAGTCTCATCAGAGATATTGGAGAAGGTAATGTCCCTGTGCGCCTGACTGTCCAGTGCAGTCACTATTGCGATCTCCTTCTGTGTGTAATCCCTTCCTCCTCATCCTGTGCAGCCACTGCACGGGGTTGACGTCTCCTCCTGTGCGGCCTCTGTGTGCGGTAGTTGTCGTCTCTTCCTCCTGCCCGGCGGCGGTTGTCGTCGTCTCTTCCTCCTGCCCGGCGGCGGTTGTCGTCGTCTCTTCCTCCTGCCCGGCGGCGGTTGTCGTCGTCTCTTCCTCCTGCCCGGCGGCGGTTGTCGTCGTCTCTTCCTCCTGTGCGGCCTGTGTGCAGTCGTTGCCAACCCTTCCTTTAGTGCGGCCACTTTAACCCCTTCACCTCCCGGTCACTGGACTTGTTACTTTCTCCCCATCTCGCAGCGTTGTCCAGTGTCGCCAGTGTGAAGGATCTGATCCGCACCAAGCAGGGGCCATTCACACTGGACGAGGAGACCCTGAGGGAGGATCGGTGGGACATTGAGCACATCACCCGGGCTCTGCAGATGAGTGCCACACTGCCAGAACAAGCGTGCAAGCGGCAGAAGACTGCGGAGGACGGGGAGGCTGTGGTCCAGTCCTGAGTGTCCAGATCTTTTGATGACAAAGATGTGTGGCAGATGGTAAATATCTGCCGCCCTGCGACACTTGCCCCTCAGAACATCACAGGGGTCTCATTATTTTCACTTCACTCAATAGTTTGGATTATCAGCTTATGAAGTCCTGAGGACGACGTCTGAGATGAAGGAACCTCAGAAATTACCGCAGATGAAGCCGGGGACCCCGACAATACAGAGGCAGCTCGGTGAGACCCCCAAACATTACATAGAAGAATGGTCTAATGTGACACCCAACAAAATCAGAGACTGTATAGTGTATGCTGACACCGAAGAGGGTGGTCTCCACAGAGATCTTGGTGGTCTATAGATGGAGAATGTCCAGAAATCTAATAAAGGAAGAACGTGAGACCCTCGGCCACTGACTAGTGATTGCGGGCACACAAGTCTGGAGGCGGCCGCGGTGGGCTGCTCCATGTGTGCGGACTCTGCAGACCCTCACTCCACAAGACCCTTTTCCATGTGACATTTGCATTTTTTTGTTATTCCTTTGGGCGTTTCTCACCTCTTAATAGCAACGACGTTTCTCATGTTTTACTACTTTTCCTCCATTTCTACTCACTCTACTTCTCCTCTTCGTCTCCTGATATTGGAGGATTCTTCTGGGAGTTGATGACTTCTTCATGTTTGTCCTGTATTAAGACAAATGAATGGATTCTTGTAATAAAACAGTCACAAATTCCCCCTCCTGGGGTTCTGCGTTGTCGCCACCGCTGCAGTCAATCATTGAGCGCAGTGCCTGTGTTATCTACAGCAGCAAACTGGCTGAGCGCAGTGACTGACTGCAGCGGTGTTGTGACCAGTGCCACGGCGGACAGACAGTGCAGGAGCCGGGGCGAGTGAATAATGTGTTATGTTACATGTCTGCAAGCATTTGACCACCATTTTTTTTTTTACATAATTTAATAAAACCCCTTGATTTTGTGTTGTCCTGTTATTGTCCGGGCTTTATTCCTGCGCTGCTACTCTTCTGATCGGTTGGGGTCTGGCGCCTCTGCCGATCAGTTGTTCCCGGTGGCGGCAGAGCTGCTCCGTCCTGTGATAGTGACCACAGCCGCGTTCTGCATGTCCGCCTCTTATTCATATCAATAGTGGGCGGATGTGTAGTACCCGGCAGTGGTCACTATCGGAAGACAGAGCAGCTCCACAATAGAGCAGTGCCAGTCGCCAACACAGAGGACAGCTCATCGACGGGGGCGTCGGACCCAACCGATCAGACATTGATCTGCCCTAAGCATACATCATTGATGATAAAGTAGTGGAAAACCTCATTAATAATAAAATGGATACAAGTAAAACCACGTGCACACTGTGCTTCCACTCTGCATCCTTTTTTGTTCCGTTTGTAAAGGATGCGTTGATGACATAAGAGACAGACTGTAAGGCCGGGGTCACACTTGCGAGAAACTCGTGCATCAATACCCGGCCCTTGGGACCGGAGCTGCAGCTGTGTGTATTTCTATGCAGATGAGCGCCGTCAGCAGTGCCGGGTCTGGAGACGTGAGACTTGTGAAAGTTTCTCACAATGTACTCACAAGTGTGACCCCGGCCTAACAATGTAGCTATACCTTCTCATCAGCCGCACAAAGCTCTTCACTAACGAACGTTTGCTGCTTCTCAGGGACTAGAAGAATGAAGGGGAAAGTGTCAGAATCTCCTGTGCACCCAAACTATGTATCTGACTGTGTAGCAACTTTCATGATAAACTAGTTGATCCCTTCTGCCCCCAAAGCCGATGCTCCAGCACTGAGAAGTCGCCACGTGCCTCCTCAACCCCACGCAATATTCCCTGCCGTGTATTGGAACCAACGACCTGTCATCTGCAGGGAGCGTGCAGGGAATACAGCAGGAAGTGCATCATGTCGCCCCGCTGCGTTCACACACACATATTCACAACTTCAATTGCTTTGGGGACATAAAGTCATTTCCACGGTCACATAAATGGTTTGGGGGGGTTTAGACTTTTCTAACAGGTTACCTGGAAGGTTTGGACTGGGTCCACCAAATCACGGAGGTGCCCGCACCCACCGGTTCCCACTCGGGCGTCCGATACACAGTGTTACTTCCACTGCAACATCAGAGGATGGAGAATATTCTCTTTCTGGAATTTGCACAGGTTGTGTGATGTAAATGGAGGCCTATTCACCTCCTGTCCCCGCAAGATCCAGTGCCTGAGGTCTACACTGATTCCAGAATTGCTGCTGTCAGAAATCACAAGACCACTGCAGCCAATCACCGGCTGTAGCGGTTCTGTGAATGCTAGTTGTTGCAGACCTCTTGGGCGGCTTGCACGATATATCTGGGAGGGAATGAAGGGTGAGTATGTCTGTTTATTATTTTAAAATCATCCTTGACGGGATGGAGCACAAGCACCATCATTTATAACCGAGCTCCAGCAATGGCGTGGCTTTGTTTGCAACATATCCTGAAGAAAACCATAGCCTCAAAGTTTATAGGTGCAAAAATCTCAGCTTCCTGCTGGGATGGAAAGGGTAAAATGTGAGAACCCCAAGACCAAAACCACCCGGGATTATAAAGCATGACAAATAGATTCTGGTGGTCATTTTAATTAATATTGCAGTTTTCATACTGACCACTAGATGGCAGCACATAAGTGGCTTCTAGTGATGGTGACGATCGGTGATCACTGATTCCATTCAGCCCCTGTTCTCAGGCCACAGAAGCAGGTGTACAGTGGGGAAAATAAATATTTGATACTCTGCTGATTTTGCACACTTTCCCACCTACAAAAGTAAAAAAAATGAAATCTAGAAAATCACATTGTAGGATTGTTACATAATTAATTTACATTTTATTGCATTAAATAAGTTTTTGATCACCGACCGACCAGCAACAATTCTGCCTCTCACAGACCTATTGGTTTTTCTGTAAGAAGCCTCCTACTCTGCGCTCATTACCTGTATTAATTGCACCTGTTTGACCTCATTACCTGTATAAAAGACACCTTCCCACACACTCCAACCTCTCCACCATGGCCAAGACCAAATAGCTGTCTAAGGACACCAAGCACAAAATTGTAGCCCTGCACAAGGCTGGGATGGGCTACAGGACAATAGACAAGCAGCTTGGTGAGAAGATATCAACTGCTGGCACAAGTATTAGAAGATGAAAGAAACACACAATGACTATCAATCTTCCGCTGTCTGGGGCTCCATGCAGGATCTCGCCTCGTGGGGTAAGGATGATTCTGAGAATGGTCAGGAATCATCCCAGAACTACACGGGAGGACCTGGTCATTGACCTGAAGAGAGCCGGGATCACAGTCAAATATTACCATTAGTAACACACTACACTGTCATGGATTACAATCCTGCAGGGCACGCAAGGTCTTCCTGCTCACACCAGCACATGTCCAGGCCTGTCTGAATTTTACCAATGACGATCTGGACGATCCACAGGAGGCATGGGAGAAGGTGATGTGGACAGATGAAACCAAAAAATAACTTTATGGTATCAACTTCATTCTCTGTGTTTGGAGGAAAAAAAAAAAGGATGAGTACAATGCCAGGAACACAGTCCCAAGCGTAAAGCATGGTGGGGGAAACCTCATACTTTGGGGGTGCTTTTCTGCAAAGGAGACAGGATGACTGCACTGTATTGAGGGGAGAATGGAAGGGGTCATGTATCACAAGATTTTGGACAACAACCTCCTTACCTCAGTAATAGCATTGAACATTGAAGATGGGTCGTGGCTGAGTCTTCCACCATGACAATGACCGGAAACACAGCCAGGGCTAAGTGCCAGAAAAGGTGCATCTCTCTGGCGGAGAAATTTCTGCGGGAGCACACACAATTTTTTTCAATGAATTAACCCCTTAATTTAATACCTACATGTCCCAAATTTTATCAAACAGAGGAAGAAAACCGAAGGAATGTCCAATAATATAACATTTATTAAATTGATAAAATGGTATAGTACAATATCAAGAAAAGGGGAAGGCCAATGCCATGGATAAGGCACAACCGGGGACAATAATAAGTTCTTATGCTGTATTAATAAAATCAATTCGTAAAATACAATGCAAGAGGTAAATTCAGTAAGTAGATAAAGTGCTGGTGCTAATATGACAATAATGTGCAAACAACCAAGTAGAACTTATTCGTATTTTAAAAAATAAAGTGCAAATGCATATAAGGCAGAGCAGCAAACAGTTAATACACATGACAACGGAGGTAAGTAAAGTGCAGTGTGGTGAAATAACTCTAGAGGCAAAACAATAGTGTTAAATGTGCAAGCTCAGTGCTATACCTGCTGAAGTTCCCGGGATGTGCCAGCCCCGACGCGCGTTTCGGTGTACCTTCGGGTAACCCTCTATGCTCTGGCATTATTCTTAATGGATAGGTTGCCCTAGAAACGAGTGCACTCAGTACACTCTATAGTACATTGACGAAGGACGCGGTGACCGAAACGTTTACTGTATGTACTACTTTTCATTAAAATACCTTTTCACCTGCAATATCCACGTGTGTGTGCCAAGTTAGTTTACACAAGTATATGGAGTTTGATCCTACTTGTGCACCACCATGCCAGAGTTGTGCCGACGGTTTTGTATATCTCATTATCCATGGCATTGGCCTTCCCCTTTTCTTGATATTGTACTATACCATTTTATCAATTTAATAAATTTTATATTGTTGGACATTCCTTCGGTTTTCTTCCTTTGTTTGATTTTAATTATCCGATTTGTCCGCTAACTCTTCCATGTGATTTTATATTGCACTTTTCCTTGAGTTATTTGTATTTAAATGTCCCAAATTTTATACACAAACCCTCATCTAATTATTAGTCAAAGACATATAAAAACTCAATTAAATGGTTTACTGTATGTAACCATGTGTCATTTCATGTCAGTTTTTGTATTTACTGTATTTTACAGAAGCCGACAATTGATTTATTTTTGCATCGGGAGTGCGGTGAAATGAACATCCGCCGGCGGGCGGCTCAGCCAATGAGCGGTGCCGCACGGGATTTGAATGCATGCATGGCCCTCTCACCCCCCAATCCTGATATGCATGGTTCCCTCACCCCCAATCCTGATATGCATGGTCCTCTCGCCCCCCTATCCTGATATGTATGGTCCTCTCGCCCCCCTATCCTGGTATGCATGGTCCCCTCACCCCCCAATCCTGATATGCATGGTCCCCTCACCCCCCAATCCTGGTATGCATGGTCCTCTCACCCCCCTATCCTGGTATGCATGGTCCTCACACCCCCAATCCTGGTATGCATGGTCCCCTCATCCCCAATCCTGGTATGCATGGTCCTCTCACCCCCAATCCTGGTATGCATGGTCCCCTCACCCACCAATCCTGATATGCATGGTTCTCTCGCCCCCCTATCCTGGTAGGCACGGTCCTCTCACCCCCCAATCCTGGTATGCACGGTCCTCACACCCCCAATCCTGGTATGCATGGTCCCCTCACCCACCAATCCTGATATGCATGGTTCTCTCGCCCCCCTATCCTGGTATGCATGGCCCTCTCACCCCCAATCCTGGTATGCATGGTCCTCACACCCCCAATCCTGGTATGCATGGTCCCCTCATCCCCAATCCTGGTATGCATGGTTCTCTCACCCACCAATCCTGATATGCATGGTTCTCTCACCCCCCAATCCTGGTATGCATGGTTCTCTCACCCCACTATCATGGTATGCATGGTTCTCTCACCCCCCAATCCTGGTATGCATGGTCCCCTCACCCCCCCAATCCTGGTATGCATGGTTCTCTCACCCCCCAATCCTGGTATGCATGGTCCTCTCAGCTCCCAATCCAGGTATGCATGGTTCTCTCACCCCCCAATCCTGGTATGCATGGTCCTCTCAGCTCCCAATCCAGGTATGCATGGTTCTCTCACCTCCCTATCCTGGTATTCATGGTTCTCTCACCCCCCAATCCTGGTATGCATGGTCCTCTCACCCCCAATCCTGATATGCATGGTCCTCTCACCCCCAATCCTGATATGCATGGTCCTCTCACCCCCAATCCTGGTATGCATGGTCCTCTCACCCCCTATCCTGGTATGCATGGTCCTCTCACCTCCCAATCCTGGTATGCATGGTTCTCTCACCCCCCTATCCTGGTATGCATGGTCCCCTCACCCCCCAATCCTGGTATGCATGGTCCTCTCAGCTCCCAATCCTGGTATGCATGGTTCTCTCACCCCCCAATCCTGGTATGCATGGTCCCCTCACCCCCCCTTTCCTTGTATGCATGGTCCTCTCACCCCCAATCCTGGTATGCATGGTCCTCTCACCCCCAATCCTGGTATGCATGGTCCTCTCACCCCCTATCCTGGTATGCATGGTCCTCACCTCCCAATCCTGGTATGCATGGTTCTCTCACCCCCCTATCCTGGTATGCATGGTCCCCTCACCCCCCAATCCTGGTATGCATGGTCCTCTCAGCTCCCAATCCTGGTATGCATAATCCCCTCACCCCCTATCCTGGTATGCATGGTCCCCTCACCCCCCAATCCTGGTATGCATGGTCCTCTCACCCCCAATCCGGATATGCATGGTCCTCTCACCCCCTATCCTGGTATGCATGGTCCTCTCACCTCCCAATCCTGGTATGCATGGTCCCCTCACCCCCCCAATCCTGGTATGCATGGTCCTCTCAGCTCCCAATCCTGGTATACATGGTTCTCTCACCCCCCAATCCTGGTATGCATGGTCCCCTCACCCCCCCTTTCCTTGTATGCATGGTCCTCTCACCCCCAATCCTGGTATGCATGGTCCTCTCACCCCCAATCCTGGTATGCATGGTCCTCTCACCCCCTATCCTGGTATGCATGGTCCTCTCACCTCCCAATCCTGGTATGCATGGTTCTCTCACCCCCCTATCCTGGTATGCATGGTCCCCTCACCCCCCAATCCTGGTATGCATGGTCCTCTCAGCTCCCAATCCTGGTATGCATAATCCCCTCACCCCCTATCCTGGTATGCATGGTCCCCTCACCCCCCAATCCTGGTATGCATGGTCCTCTCACCCCCAATCCGGATATGCATGGTCCTCTCACCCCCTATCCTGGTATGCATGGTCCTCTCACCTCCCAATCCTGGTATGCATGGTCCTCTCACCCCCAATCCGGATATGCATGGTCCTCTCACCCCCTATCCTGGTATGCATGGTCCTCTCACCTCCCAATCCTGGTATGCATGGTTCCCTCACCCCCCAATCCTGATATGCATGGTCCCCTCACCCCGCAATCCTGATATGCATGGTTCTCTCACCCCCCAGTCCTGATATGCATGGTCCTCTCACCCCCAATCCTGATATGCATGGTCCCCTAATCCCCTATCTTGGTATGCATGCTACCTATCTCCCCCCTATCCTGATATGTAGGGTCCTCTCACCCCTATTAAACTGCGCACATACAAAAAAAACCAAAAAACTTTTATGCTCACCTTTCTTCCCTGTGCTCCAGCTCTGTCCCATTCTGCGTATGCCCATACCGCACTGTCCGGAGCCATATTGCTGAAGGCACGCTGCAAATGTGTTTTCAGTAAAATGGGGTCGGATAGCGCTATGCGCATGCGCGATTCCCACACCACACTCCTGCCCCCCGTCTCCGGTGAGAAGAGAAGCGTCGCGGGAACACTCGTCCCGGTCAGGTATGTAAGTAAGTAATCCCCCGCCCTGCCGGCGGGCGGCTCAGCCAATGAGCGGAGCTTCACGCTTTTGGCGGGGGATTTGAATCCTGCGCCGCGGCTTGGCAGGGGATTCAAATCCCGCGTGA
This sequence comes from Dendrobates tinctorius, assembly GCF_039654945.1. Classification (NCBI taxonomy): domain Eukaryota; kingdom Metazoa; phylum Chordata; class Amphibia; order Anura; family Dendrobatidae; genus Dendrobates; species Dendrobates tinctorius. The sequence continues at coordinate 3,464,480 of NW_027361903.1, read as the reverse complement.
AAACTCTCATTTGCTCAGCCGGTGGGGGATATGAATCTCGGCCGCCATATCGGAATACCCATAACTTGGGTGCAGTGGCGTAACTGCAAAGTCATGGGTTCCCGTGCGAACTTTCAGATGGGGGCCCCCCATGCCAAAATGCACGCACATCTCCGCTCCGTCCACCTCGTACGCGCGTGGCTCCGCTCCATCCACCTCGTACCCGCGCGGCTTCTCTCTGTACACCGCGTACACACGCGGCTCCGCTTCATACACACATGGCTCCGCTCACCTCGTACACACGCAGCTGCGCTCCGCACACCTCGTACACGTGCGGCTGCGCTCCGCACACCTCGTATACGTGCGGCTCCGCTACGTACACCTCGTACACGTGACTCCACTCCGTACACCTGGGGCTCCGCTCCGTACACCTCGTACACGCGCGGCTGCGCTCCGCACACCTCGTACACGTGCGGCTCCGCTACGTATACCTCGTACACGAGCGGTTCCGCTCCATCCACCTCGTACCAGCGCGGCTCCGCTTCATACACATGGCTCTGCTCACCTTGTACACACACGCCTGCGCTCTGTACACCTCGTACACACACGGCCCCGCTCCGTACACCTCGTACACACGTGACTCCACTCCGTACACCTGGGGCTCCGCTTCGTACACCTAGTACACACGCGGTTCCGCTCCGTACACCTCGTACACACACGGCCCCACTCCGTACACCTCGTACACACGGCTCTGCTCCGTACACCTCGTACACATGCGGTTCCGCTCCGTACACCTTGTACATACGCGGCTCCGCTCCGTACACCTCGCACACACGTGGTTCCGCTCCATACACCTTGTACACATGCGACTCCGCTCTGTACACCTCGGAGCAGAGCCGTGTGTGTATGTACACCTCGTACACACGCGGCTCCACTCCGTACACCTCGTACACACGACTCCGCTCCGTACACCTCGTACACACGACTCCGCTCCGTACACCTCGTACACACGCGGCTCTGCTCCATACACCTCGTACACACGCAGCTCTGCTCCGTACACCTCATACACACACGGCTCTGCTCCGTACACCTTGTACATACGTGACTCCACTCCGTACACCTGGGGCTCCGCTCCGTACACCTCGAACACACATGGCTCTGCTCCGTACACCTCATACACACACGGCTCCGCTCCGTACACCTCGTACACACACGGCTCCGCTCCGTACACCTCGTACACACACGGCTCTGCTCCGTACACCTCGTATACACGCGGCTCCACTCCGTACACCTTGTACACACATGGCTCTGCTCCGTACACCTCGAACACACACGGCTCCGCTCCGTACACCTCGTACACACGCGGCTCTGCTCCATACACCTCGTACACACGCAGCTCCGCTCCGTACACCTCGTACACACACGGCTCTGCTCCGTACACCTCGTACATACGTGACTCCACTCCGTACACCTGGGGCTCCGCTCCGTGCACCTCGTACACACGCGGCTCCGCTCCGTACACCTCGAACACACATGGCTCCGCTCCGTACACCTCGTACACACACGGCTCTGCTCCGTACACCTTGTACACACACGGCTCCGCTCCGTACACCTCATACACACACGGCTGAGCTCCGTACACCTCGTACACACACGGCTCCGCTTCGTACACCTCGTTCACACACGGCTCTGCTCCGTACACCTTGTACACAAGCGGCTCCGCTGCGTAGAATCATAGAATCATAGAATCGTAGAGTTGGAAGGGACCTCCTGGGCCATCTGGTCCAACCCCCTGCTCAAAGCAGGATTCGCTAAATCATCCCAGTTAGATGTCTGTCCAGCCTCTGTTTGAAGACTTCCATTGAAGGAGAACTCACCACTTCTCGTGGCAGCCTGTTCCACTCATTGATCACTCTAACTGTCAAAAAGTTTTTTCTAATATCTAATCTGTGTCTCCTCCCATTCAGCTTCATCCCATTCATCGTACACCTCGAACACACGCGGCTCCGCTCCGTACACCTCATACACACACGGCTCCGATCCGTACACCTCATACACACACGGCTCCGCTCCGTACACCTCGTACACACACGGCTCCGCTCCGTACACACACGGCTCTGCTCCGTACACACACGGCTCCGCTCCGTACACCTCATACACACACGGCTCCGCTCCGTACACACACGGCTCCGCTCCATACACCTCATACACACACGGCTCCACTCCGTACACACACGGCTCCGCTCCTTACACCTCGAACACACACGGCTCCACTCCATACACCTCATACACACACGGCTCCGCTCCGTACACCTCGTCCACACACGGCTCCGCTCCATACACCTCATACACACGCGGCTCCGCTCCGTACACACACGGCTCCGCTCCAAACACCTCGAACACACATGGCTCCGCTCCGTACACCTTGTACACACACGGCTCCGCTCCGTACACCTCGTACACACACGGCTCCGCTCCGTACACCTCGTACACACCTCGAACACACGCGGCTCCGCTCCGTACACCTCGTACACACGCGGCTCCGCTCCGTACACCTCGAACACACGCGGCTCCGCTCCGTACACCTCGTACACACACGGCTCCGCTCCGTACACCTCGTACACACCTCGAACACACGCGGCTCCGCTCCGTACACCTCGTACACACACGGCTCCGCTCCGTACACCTCGTACACACGCGGCTCCGCTCCGTACACCTCGTACACACGCGGCTCCGCTCCGTACACCTCGTACACACACGGCTCCGCTCCGTACACCTCGTACACACGCGGCTCCGCTCCGTACACCTCGTACACACCTCGTACACACACGGCTCCGCTCCGTACACCTCGTACACACACGGCTCCGCTCCGTACACCTCGTACACACGCGGCTCCGCTCCGTACACCTCGTACACACGCGGCTCCGCTCCGTACACCTCGTACACACGCGGCTCCGCTCCGTACACCTCGCACACACGCGGCTCCGCTCCGTACACCTCGCACACACGTGGCTCCGCTCCGTACACCTCGTACACACGCGGCTCCGCTCCGTACACCTCGTACACACGCGGCTCCGCTCCGTACACCTCGTACACACGCGGCTCCACTCCGTACACCTCGTACACACGCGGCTCCGCTCCGTACACCTCGCACACACGCGGCTCCGCTCCGTACACCTCGCACACACGCGGCTCCGCTCCGTACACCTCGCACACACGCGGCTCCGCTCCGTACACCTCGTACACACGCGGCTCCGCTCCGTACACCTCGTACACACGCGGCTCCGCTCCGTACACCTCGTACACACGCGGCTCCGCTCCGTACACCTCGTACACACACGGCTCCGCTCCGTACACCTCGTACACACACAGCTCTGCTACATCCACCCTGTATACCCTCCTGACCCCACACATAAACTTCCCCTCATCCAGCACCATGACAACCAGCACAGCAGAGTCCTGCACACACTGAGGCCTCTGATCATGTGACCCCTGACTCCTCCCCTCCTGTGACCTCATCACAGGTCCTGTGCACACAGAGCAGCCATCGCCTCAGGCCAATTGCAGCCTGGCAGCCACGGAGCTGCACAGCCAATGAACGGCTGCAGCTCTGCGATCGGGCCCCTATGAGCGCGGTAGATAGTCCCTGCTTGGGTGTTCCAATATGGCGGTCGGCTCTGTCACAGCTTCCGGTTGTGGTGCATTGTGGAAGCGACACAAGCGCCGGAAGCTGTGACAGAGTTTACTGGTAATTATATATTAGATGTGTCTCAATGACGTGTGTATATATATATACACACACACACTCACAGTGTATATGTATTCTACAGTATGTCCAAATATATTTGGACCTGACACAACATTTTTCTAATTTTGGTTCTAGACATTACCACAATGAATTTTAAACAAAACCATTCAGATGCAGTTGAAGTTCAGACTTTCAGCTTTCATTTGAGGGTATCCACATTAACATTGGATGAAGGGTTTAGGAGTTTCAGCTCCTTAACATGTGCCACCCTGTTTTTAAAGGGACCAAAGTAATTGGACAATTGACTCCAAGACTATTTCATGGACAGGTGAGGGCAATCCCTTCGTTATGTCATTCTCAATTAAGCAGATAAAAGGCCTGGAGTTGATTGGAGGTGTGGTGCTTGCATTTGGAAGGTTTTGCTGTGAAGGAAACATGCGGTCAAAGGAGCTCTCCATGCAGGTGAAACAAGCCATCCTTAAGCTGCAAAAACAGGAAAAACCCATCCGAGAAATTACTACAACATTAGGAGTGGCAAAATCTACAGTTTGGCCCATCCTAAGAAAGAAAGAAAGCACTGGTGAACTCATCAATGCAAAAAGACCTGGGCGCCCACAGAAGACAACAGTGGTGGATGATCGCAGAATAGTCTCCATGGTGAAGAGAAACCCCTTCACAACAGCCAACCAAGTGACCAACACTCTGCAGGAGGCGTATCAATATCCAAATCTACCATAAAGAGAAGCCTGCAGGAAAGTAAATGCAGAGGGGTCACTGCACGGTGCAAGCCACTCATAAGCATCAAGAATCAAAAGGCTAGACTGGACTTTGCTAAAAAACATCTAAAAAAGCCAGCACAGTTCTGGAAGAACATTCTTTGGACAGATGAAACCAAGATCAACCTCTACCAGAATGATGGAAAGAGAAAAGTATGGCGAAGGCGTGGTACAGCTCATGTTCCAAAGCATACCACATCATCTGTAAGACACGGCGGAGGCAGTGTGATGGCTTGGGCATGCATGGCTGCCAGTGGCACTGGGTCACTAGTGTTTATTGATGATGTGATATGCTGATTGGATATCATTTTGTGTATATTTCTGTTTCACTGATTTTCATAGTGTTTTTCTTGTTGCCTTGTGCGTCTGTTTCTGTCTCTTTATGACCCCCTGTGGTTCCTTAATCCCCAAGGCTCCTTTGTCTCCTCATCCAGTCTGACTACCCCTGGACATAAGGAGGGGGCTGGGGAGGACAGAAGATGTACACAAGGAAGGGGGTGGGGAGGAGAGGAGGTGGACAAGTGAGTTCCTGTGTGGAGAGCTTCGTGAAGACTGCACCCCAGAGAGAAGGACCCATTTTATCCTCTGGTGCTAGAGTTTTGGAATCTCGTCTCCCTGGACATTTAATTCTGTTACTGGACTACATTCTTGTTCTGGACTATTGTATCCTCAGTGTGGTGGATTGTTTATGGACCTTCTAATTTTGCCTGTAATAAAGGTCTTCGGATTGTTCACCCTTCCCTCGCTCTATTGATTGTGTGGTATCGGAGAAGGACCCCGTGACAACTGGTGGCAGCAGTGGGATCAACAGAGCGTAACCCAATGGAGAACCACCCACAGAGTGTGTCATGTCCGCCATGTCTGGTATGCCGCATGACTCCTGGGGCAGTGTGCACGTGCACTGAACTCATGCCCGTTATGTCTTATGCTGCAAGATCCCTGGAAACAGTGTGCACACGCACTTCATGACTGTTGTGCTGCAAGATGCATGGAGCAGTGTGCATGCGCGCCTCATCTCATGGCTGCCTGCCATTGCCAGTGCGCGTGTGTTTTACCTCATGGCTATACGCCGTTGCTGTGTGACCAGCCGTCTCTGCTCTGCCTGCAGCAATCCTCTCTGTGTTCCTGGAGCCCCTGATCTTGTGACCTTTGCTATGTTCCAGCACTGTCTGAGCCAGCTAATTTCTCAATGTTTCTGGAGCCCCTGATCATGTGACCTCTATGGTCCAGCCCAGTCTGATCTAGCAATGCTCTCTATGATCCTGGAGGATCTGAACCGGAAGTCCTTCCCTGGTCCTGACCCGGAAGTGCAGGTGCTATGGTGCTATATCAGACCGCCCCTTCCTATGGTCGGGGCCTGAGTATCGTGTTGCTTCCCTGCATGGCTGCTTGGTCTGCTCGGTCGCTCCCTGTATATTGAGTGCCCCTGCACTCTGCCCTGTAGTGCGTCTCTGCACAAGCTCTGTGCTTGCACTCTGCCTCTTGTCCCGTGCCTTGTCTTGTGTTTGTCCTTTGTGCCATGTTTTGTCCTTGCTATGCTTTGCCTTGTAGTCCTTCCTGTGTTCTCTGCCTTGCCTGCTTTAGAATCATAGAATCGTAGAGTTGGAAGGGACCTCCTGGGCCATCTGGTCCAACCCCCTGCTCAAAGCAGGATTCGCTAAATCATCCCAGTCAGATGTCTGTCCAGCCTCTGTTTGAAAACTTCCATTGAAGGAGAACTCACCACTTCTCATGGCAGCCTGTTCCACTCATTGATCACTCTAACTGTCAAAAAGTTTTTTCTAATATCTAATCTGTGTCTCCTCCCATTCAGTTTCATCCCATTGCTTCTAGTCTTTCCTTGTGCAAATGAGAATAAAGTTGATCCTTCTACAATGTGACAGCCCTTTAGATATTTGTAGACAGCTATTAAGTCTCCTCTCAGTCTTCTCTTTTGCAAACTAAACATTCCCAAATCCTGCAACCTTTCCTCATAAGACAGGGTTTGCAGACCGGTCACCATTCTGGTCGCTCTTTTCTGAACGTGCTCCAGTTTGTTGATGTCTTTTTTAAAATGTGGTGCCCAAAACTGGACACAATATTCCAGATGAGGTCTGACCAAAGAGGAGTAGAGGGAAATAATGACTTCACGTGATCTAGACTGTATGCTTCTGTTAATACATCCTAGAATTGCATTTGCCTTTTTTGCTGCTGCATCACACTGTTGACTCATATTCAGTCTGTGATCTATTAGTATACCCAAGTCTTTTTCACATGTGCTGTCACTTAGCCCTATTCCTCCCATTCTGTATATGCTTTTTCCATTTTTATTGCCCAGATGTAGTACTTTGCATTTCTCCCTGTTAAAAACCATTCTGTTTGTTGCTGCCCACTTCTCCAGTTTATTTAAATCTTTTTGAATCCTCTCTCTCTCTTCTCTAGTATTAGCTATCCCTCCTAGCTTTGTGTCATCAGCAAATTTAATCAGTTTACCCTCAATTCCTTCATCTAAATCGTTGATAAAGATGTTGAACAATACAGGGCCCAGGACAGAGCCCTGTGGTACCCCACTTGAGACATTCTTCCAACTGGATGTGCAGCCATTTACGACCACTCTTTGGGTCCGATCACTAAGCCAGTTATGAATCCACCTAACAGTTGCCTTGTCCATTCCATACTTAGTCATTTTTTCAATAAGGATTGTATGAGAGACTTTGTCAAATGCTTTGCTGAAGTCAAGATATACTATATCTACAGCATTTCCTTGATCCACCCAATCAGTGATACCGTCATAGAAGGAAATTAAGTTAGTCTGACATGACTTATTAGTTACAAACCCATGCTGACTCTGTTTAATCACTTCATTCTTATCCAGGTATTGACATACATGTTGTTTAATAATTTGTTCAAAGATCTTTCCTGGTATAGAAGTCAGACTCACCGGCCTATAGTTACCTGGGTCCACTTTCTTCCCCTTTTTGAAGATAGGAACAACATTTGCTCTTCTCCAGTCTTCTGGCACTTCTCCTGTTCTCCAAGAATTTTCAAAGATTATAGAGAGGGGTTCAAAAATTTCTTCTGCTATCTCCTTCAGTACTCTGGGGTGTAATTCATCTGGACCTGGAGACTTGAATTCATTTAGGCTAGCTAAGTGTTTCCTCACTATCTTTCTGTTTATAGATATCCTGGATTCTTCTATTCCCTTAATAGGACAGTGAATAACAGTTGATGTTACATTTCCTTTCTGAGAGAAAACAGATGCAAAATAGGAATTTAAAAGTTCAGCCTTCTCAACATCCTGTCTTACCATTTCATCATTTTCATCCTGTAAAAATCCTATAGCATCTTTGACTTTTCTTTTACTTTTGACATATCCCCAAAATCCTTTTCTTATTGCTTTTGACATCTCTTGCAAGCCTCAATTCATTTTCAGCTTTAGATAATCTGATTTGTGCCCTGCAGGTTCTGCAGACAGCATTATATTCTTCTTTAGATATGCCTCCCTCTTTCCATTTTATAAACATTTTTTTCTTCCTTTTTAGCATGTGCTTAAGTTCTGTGTTCATCCATCCTGGTTTCCTTAACTGCTTCCTATTCTTCCCTCTTTTCGGAATTGTTAACAACTGTGCTTTGAGAATTTCATTTTTCAAGATTTCCCATCCTTCCTGGACATTTTTGTCTTTAAGGATATCCAGCCATTGGATTCCTCCAATTCTCTTTCTGAATCCCTTAAAATCTGCCTTTCTGAAATCTAACCTTGACGTCTGAGTCTTCACAGGTCTTCCGCCTCTAGTTATCCAAAATTCTAAAATAGCATGGTCGCTACCTCCTAGGGTCCCAGCCACTTTTACCTCCTCAACCATTTCCTCCCTGTTTATAAGGATTAGATCCAAGGTAGCAGTTCCCCTTGTTTTCTCCCTTACCTTTTGGAAGATAAAGTTGTCAGCAAGAGAGGATAAGAATTTCCTTGACCTGTTAGTTTTGCCTGAGAGAGATTCCCAACAAATGTCTGGATAGTTGAAATCTCCCATGACAACTATGTCATATTTTTTGGAGAACTTGGCCATTTGATGCATAAAGAGTTCATCCATATCTTCAGCTTGCACAGGCGGCCTGTAGTAAATGCCTACAATGGTGTCCTTTCCATTGTTCTGTCCTTGTATTCTTACCCAAACAGTTTCCACAGAACTCCCAGTCTCTGAAGCTTCAATCTCTGTGCAGATATACGCGTTTCTAACATACAATGCGACACCCCCTCCTCGTTTATCAAGTCTGTTTCTTGCAAATAAGTTGTATCCTTCTAGTCTTGTATTCCAATCATGTGTATTGTCCCACCAAGTTTCAGTGATTCCAATGACATCATATTTCTTTTCCTGTGTTAGTAGTTCCAATTCTCCTTGTTTGTTGCCCATGCTTTGTGCATTAGTATAGAAACTTTTTAGTTTGTGATTGGTTTCTCTTTCTCCAATATTTTTATTAATTAGACTCTTTCGTCTTTGTTCTTCCTTTCCACTTCTAATAGCAGAGTTCTCAATAGCATTTGTCAGGTGTATGGCTTTTTCTGGTCTTTTGCTTCCCTTCCCATGTTGTTCTAGTTTAAAGCTCTCCTTACAAGTGTAGCAAGGCGACTTCCAAATACATGCTTTCCAGTCTTCGTAAGGTGCACCCCATCTCTAGCAAGTAGTCCATCGTATAAGTAGTTCACTCCGTGATCCAGAAATCCAAATCGTTGCTGACGGCACCATCGACGTAGCCAGTTGTTCACCTGCAGAATCTTATTCCACCTCCTTGTTCCATGGCCATCCACTGGGAGGATGGAAGAGAAGACCACCTGCGCTCCCAGTTCTTTCACTTTCTTGCCTAAGTCTTCAAAGACTCTGCAGATGGTTTCCAGGTCGTTTCTTGCAGTGTCATTTGTCCCCACATGTAGTAGCAGGAATGGGTAGTCATCTGTAGGTCTGAAGAGTCCTGATATCCTGTCAGACACATCTTTAATTTTTGCACCTGGAAGACAACACATTTCTCTTGAAGTAATATCCGGTCTGCAGATAGCGGCCTCTGTTCCTCTCAACAGGGAATCCCCCATGACCACCACTCTCCGTTTCTTCTTCACAACATTTTTCTTTCTCCATCCAGGAGGACTCTGAAGGCGTACAAGGTTGCTGTTTGTTGGCAAAGTCTTCTCCTGATGTATTTCTTCATCGTTTTCCTGCGTGAGAGCCTGGTACTGGTTCCTGAGCAGTATGGGTGCTGACTGCCTCCTGATCCTCCTGCTTCTCTGGGTCACATGTCTCCATTCCTCTGTTTCTTCAGGTGCACTTCGAATTTCTTCTCTTTCTGTAACATGAAGAGATAATTCTGCTCTGTCCAAGAACTCTTCACCTTCCTTAATGATCTTCAACGTAGCTAACCTCTCTTCGAGATTTTGCAACTTTTCCTCCAACAGGGACACAAGCTTGCATTTGTGGCATGTGAAGTTTGGCTTTTCCACTGGTAAGTCTGTGAACATGTAGCAAGAAATGCAGCTCACCAAATGGCTCCTGGCCTCTTCCATCTTGAGATTTCTTAAAAACGATGAAAGATGAGCCCAAATTTGCGCGCCGATAGGCGCGCGGTTTTTCCGATTTCCTCTTTTCAGCTGCAACGGCCAAAACCCAGTGATCGTTGAGCTCACGGAGACTCTTCACTTATCCCAGAAGGCACTGGGAATATGCAAATGATCTCCTCAAGACTCTTCCCCTGGTTTTTACCATGTCTTGCCTTTGCTATGCTTTGCCTTGTGGTCCTTCCTATGTTCTCTGTCTTTGCTTGTTCTTCCTTGCTCTGACCTATGGTGCTCTGTGGTGCCTCCTGGCACACACACCATTCCTCCTCTCGTACCTATGGTGCTCTGTTGTGCCTCCTGGCACATGCACCATTCCTGCTCTTTGTCCTTTTGTGCTCTCTTGCACATTTCGGGGCTAGTCTCAAGGTTCCCCCTTGACCCGGCTCTGGGCTTCGGCCTACACTCCGCTGCTAGCTCTGTTCTCGCTCTGACCTGACTCTCTGTTTCTGCCTACGTTCTGCTCCTTGCCCTGTATCTTGTCTTACCTTGTTTCTCGCCTTACTTTGCCTTATTTCTTTGTGTGCCCTTTGCATGCACCTGGCCTTCCTAGCCTCCTGTCTCTGCCTCAGCCGTGGCCGCCCTAGCCGTGCCCGCCTGCTTGTGCCTCAGCCGTGCTCGTCGGCCAGTGACAGCTGTGTCGCCTGTTATGCCCCAGCCAGGTTCGCCGGAGTCTTCCCCGTCTGTCTGTGCCTCAGCCCGACCAGCTAGCTAGTGTCCCAGCCTGCTCTCTGTGCTCCCTTGCACCCACACTGTCTCTGCACTGTGCTTTGCGTGCTTCTCTAATAGCACGCGCAGGCCCTAGCCTGCCCCTTGGCATACCTCCCCGTGCTTCTGTAAAAGTACGCGCAGGTCTTGCCATGTACCCTGTTGTGCCCTCTTGCACGCACAGGCCCTAGCTTGTACCCTGTAGTGCCCTCTTGCACGCACAGGCCCTAGCCTGTACCCTGGCGTGCCTCCTAGCATGCGCAGGCCCTTGCCTTATCCTGAACCCTGGCGTGTCTCTTAGCACGCACCCTGACTTGAACCTGACCTTGGCACGCGCAGGACCTTGCCATGAACCCTGACCCTGGCGTGCCCCTCTGCACGCGCAGGACTCTGCCTTGAACCCTGTCCCTGGCATGTCCCTCGGCACGCGCAGGACCTTGCCTTGGACCCTGTCGTGTCCCTACACAAGCACCTTGTCTTGTATCTTGGACCTTGAACCCTGGCGTGTCCCCTACACGTGCACCATGTCTTGTTCTTTGCATGTTGAACCTGGCGTGTCCCCTACACACGCATTTTGCCTTGCACCTTGCCCTGGACCCTGGTGTGCCCCTAGCACGCACCCTGCCTGGAATCTTGCCTTGGACCTCGGCGTGTCCCCTGACACGCACCATGTCTGGAGATCTGCCATGCCTCCTTGCCTGTACCCTGGTTTGCCTGCTGGATTCCCGGAACCTGCCATCACTGCCAGAGATCATAAGCATGAAGACTACGGCCTGATGTCCGGAGCTGGTGTCCGCAGCCTGATGCCCTGATCCTTGCCAGCTGTCCAGAGTCCGATGCCATCATGTCCTTGCCGGTAACAGGGCTTACCTTCTGGCAGGTACCATGCCATGGACCTTGGCGTGCCACGCACGCACCTTGCTGTGTTTGCCTGTTATCACATTTTGCACTTAATGTTATCCTGAATTTGCCTTAATGAACATACCTTGAATTCATGTATTGTCTTGTATTGTTTCCTGCACGTCCTTTGTCGTCAGACACTCGTACCTAGTGTCTACTTGAGCCGGCCGTCTGGTTCAAGCAGTCGTGGTGGCTCACCCCCTTGGTCTTGCCCCTGACACTCCCTGTATAGGGGGTGGATCCTCACAAGGTCAGCTCGCCCTAGGTAAGTGGGTGCCACGACCCAGAGGGTCCACTCTAAAGAAATCGACTCAGCGTAAGCTGACTCCATCACAGAGTGAGTACAGAAATTGGACTGTATGCAGTTTACAGGAGAGAGCCAGAGACCTGGGCCTGAACTACCAAGGACTGACTAAAGAGGCCTTAATCGATCTACTGGTGGGCGCTAGCCCGGCCACCTCCTCCCAGATGTCTGAAGGACGAGCACTGGAGACAGGGATCCCCATCCAGAAAAGCCAGTGGTTGGTGTGGTACGAAGAAGAGATGGCGGTTCTGGGCCCCGGCGTCTCTCAGGAGTACAAGGAGGAGGCTGCCCGCCGGGCACAGCGGAGACAGGAAGCAATGGAGCTTAAAAAAGAGGGAGTAACGCAATGTGGAGTGTAACCCCAACAATCCGGGAGCCTGTACGGATCACCCGGACAGAGTTCAAGCCATTTGATGAGGCTTCCGGAGATGTGGAGGGGTTCTTCAAGGACTTTGAGCAGCAGTGTGCTGTGATGGAGGTGCCCCACTCTAGCTGGATGCGTTTGTTAGTGGGGCTCCTGAACCGAAGCATGGAGGAGGCTTACCGAACCATTGATGCACTCTGGAATCGGGATTATAACATTGTAAAGCAGACTATCCTGGATTACCATGCTATCACCCCAGACTCATATAGGTCCAAGTTCCGAGACCTCCCATGCACCACGGGGGGATCGTTTAGGATGTATGCATATAAGATGTCCCAGGCATGTCGGAGATGGCTGGAAGCAGAAAACGCCTTTACTGTGGAAGATGTTATACAGGCGTTCCTTATAGAACAATTTCTTGCCAAGTGCCCTGCAGAGGTACGGGAATGGGTCCGGGAGCGCACGCCGTGTACAGTGGATAGAGCTGCAGCCTTGGCCGATGAAGCCCTTACTATCCGGCCGCAATGGAGGAGGCTTCTGGACAATGAACCACGGCCTGCTCCCGTTCCCCGTCCCCCTCCAATTATATCTGCCCTTCCACCTAGTCGCAAGCCAATGACAATCACGCCTCACAATCCTAGGCCCCAACAGTTCCAACCACGACCTGGGGGTATCACAGAGAGGAGGTGTTATGGGTGTGGGCAACCTGGACATTTGCAGTCTGGCTGTCCCTCCAGGATTCGGAGGGAGCCCCACGCAGCCCCACCTCATCCAGTGCATCTTGTGCACTCCACCCCGCCTGAGGAAGAGCTACCACCACCCCCACCAGAGTGGACCACCGACCACAGCACCATAGATACCCCTCCTGGAGTGTACGGACTCCGGCCTCTGTCCTTTAGCTACTCTGAGCAACGGCACCGCCACCTGCAGGATGTCTTTATTGATGGATACAAAGTGTCAGGATTTAGAGACACGGGGCATTCTTGACTATCGCTGACCCCCGTGTGGTTCGACCCGAGGCAATTTACTAGGGTCCGGGAATTCCCATTGTCCTGGCGGGCGGTGCCCGCAAATATATACAGCGAGCTTCTGTGCGTTTGGATTATGGTTGTGGAGAAAAACTGTGTTGGATTGGACTTATGGGAGGACTTCCTGCAGATATCCTCCTTGGGAACGACATTGGGGAGTTACAGTGCCAATTTGTGGGAGCTGTCACCCGACTACAGGCCCTTCAAGCACTACGTCATCCGGACCCCACCGGGGAGCAACCACCACGAACCGCATCAGAGTCGGTAAGCAATACTTTCGCTGCTACTACATTGGGAGAGTCTTGGGACAGAGAGGAGTTTAGGAGAGAAATAGAGGGTGACACTACCTTAGCAACCCTTAGGCGGAAGGCAGAAACTGGGCACATGGGAGATAATGGGGATGGCTTCACTCGGGAAAACGGACTGTATTATCGTGTAACAAAGGGCAGTGACCAGGGCAACCCTGATGCAACGACCAGGCAACTCATTGTCCCTCAGAAGTACAGGGCACAGCTACTCCAACTGGCCCATGACATCCCCTTGGCTGGGCATCAATGGAGAAAAAGGACTGAAAAGAGACTCACCCAAAGTTTTTACTGGCCGGGCGTCTCGCAGTCTGTAGCCCATTATTGCCGCACCTGAGATGTGTGCCAGCGAATGTGGCATCGAGGAGCGCGACATAAGGTACCCCTGCAATCCCTGCCCATAATTGAGGAACCATTTCAACGTGTAGCTGTCGACATCATAGGTCCTCTGGCCCACCCCAGCCGGTCGGGGAAAAAATATATCCTGACCGTGGTGGACTATGCCACTAGGTATCCTGAAGCTGTGGCCCTGTCCAGTATTACAGCAGTAAAGGTAGCCGAGGCCCTTGTTACCATCTTTACCCGGGTAGGGTTTCCTAGTGAAATATCGGATCAAGGCACTCAGTTCATGTCAGATCTGGTCCAGTCCCTATGGCATACCTGTGGTGTTCGAGCCATTCGCACCACCCCATACCACCCGCAGACCAACGGACTATGTGAACGCTTTAATGGAAACCTAAAAGATATGCTGAGGGCTTTTGTTGATGTTGAAAAAGACTGGGAAAAGTACCTGCCACATCTCCTCTTCGCCTATCGGGAGGTTCCCCAAGAGTCCACAGGGTTCTCTCCCTTCGAACTACTCTTTAGCCGGAAGGTCCGTGGGTCTCTCACTCTTCTGAAAGAACATTTGGAGGGAGACATCTCAGATACCGGAATGCCCATCGTTCCCTATGTTCTAGAGCTCAGAGACCGTCTCGCCCAGCTAGCTACCTTGGCTAAAGAACATCAGCGAATGGCCCAGTCCAGACAAAAAACCTGGTATGACCGTAATGCCAGGACCCGGAAATTTATGGAAGGACAGCAAGTGCTCATGATTACTGCTTCCCCTGCCAACAAGCTTCAAGCAGTGTGGGAAGGCCCTTATCAGGTTGTCAAGAAAATTAATGACACTAATTATGTTATTGCCCTGGACTCTAGTGGTCGACGACAGAAAACCGTCCACATTAACATGCTGAAAGACTACCATGACCGAGCTCTGCCTGTTCTAGTTGTCTGCCACCCCCCTAGTGATACCGCCGCCGACGAGTGTCTCCCCGATCTCCTCCAGGTTGCCCAAGCGGGAGGATCACTGGAACAAGTGCCCCTGGGGTCCCATTTATCGGATATACAAAAGGACGATATTGTCGCCGTACTAAGGCCGAGGGCTGCTGCTTTCTCCTCAAAGCCGGGGAAGACTACTCTCACCAGCCACCATGTGGAAACCCCCGGACAACGCCCCATCCAGCAGGCTGCCTACCGGGTTCCAGAGGCTGTTCAAGGCATGATAAAGAACGGACTGGAGGAGATGAAACGACTGGGAGTTATTCAGCCATCTCACAGTTCTTGGGCCTCTCCTGTTGTCCTGGTCCCCAAGAAGGATGGTACAACACGATTCTGCGTTGATTACAGACGATTAAATGATGCCACCAAGAGTGATGCTTATCCGATGCCCAGGATTGATGATCTATTGGATCGTCTGGCCAGTGCCCAATTTATGACTACATTAGACTTGAGCAAAGGGTACTGGCAGATACCCCTAACGGAGGACGCTCGAGAGCGCTCGGCCTTCATTACTCCATTTTGCTTTTTGAGTTCCTGGGAATGCCCTTTGGGATAAAAACTGCCCCCGCTACTTTCCAGAGACTGAAAAAAAATTAAAAACATATATGTGACATGCACAAGTGTGAACAAGTCGGTAAGACAATGCCCACACCACCCAATGGCTGAACCACAACAAGAGAGCACAAAATGGCAAATTTGAAAAAATACTCTGCAGTAAAAAACATAAACGTAATCAGCAAGTGCTGTATAACAAATACAGGGTATTTAGTCGACACATTTTTTGCAAAAAATACATACCAAGCTGCTTCACCACTTCACGGTAACCCTTCACGAAGCAGTCCCTATCTAATGTATTCAAAACCTGAACATGTGAACAGTGTCTGAATGAACAGGATACAGACAGGCGCTTCCCAGTATATGGGCTTGTTGGTGAAAGACAGCTCATTTATGTGCATGTCACAAAGGAGGAGGGTGGGGTCTCCCAAACCGTGCTGAGCACGGAAAAAAAGGATTAAAAACATATATGTGACATGCACAAGTGTGAACAAGTTGGTAAGACAATGCCCACACCACCCAATGGCTGAACCACAAGAGAGCACAAAATGGCAAATTTGAAAAAATACTCTGCAGTAAAAAACATAAAAGCAATCAGCAAGTGCTGTATAACAACACTCCTCCTTTGTGACATGCACATAAATGAGCTGTCTTTCACCAACAAGCCCATATACTGGGAAGCGCCTGTCTGTATCCTGTTCATTCAGACACTGTTCACATGTTCAGGTTTTGAATACATTAGATAGGGACTGCTTCATGAAGGGTTACCGTGAAGTGGTGAAGCAGCTTGGTATGTATTTTTTGCAAAAAATGTGTCGACTAAATACCCTGTATTTGTTATACAGCACTTGCTGATTACTTTTATGTTTTTTACTGCAGAGTATTTTTTCAAATTTGCCATTTTGTGCTTTTTTTTTTGTGCTTTTTTCGACATCGCCATTTGTAGCACAACCTGGGAGGAACATCTTAAACACTTGGGCATAGTGCTAGACTGTATCCTTACTGCAGAACTGACCATTCGCCCTGATAAGTGCCAAATAGGGATGGCTGAGGTGCAGTACCTCGGGCATAGAGTAGGGGGTGGGACCCTAAGGCCTGATCCTGCCAAGGTGGAAGCCATTAGCAACTGATGTAGACCCCAGACAAAAAAGCAGGTACTTGCATTTTTAGGAACTGCTGGTTACTATCGCAAATTTGTTTCTAACTTCAGCACCTTGGCCAAGCCCCTAACCGACCTGACCCGCAAGAACATGCCTAGGAATGTGACGTGAACGACTGCATGCGAGGATGCATTTTCAGCGTTAAAGACCGCCCTTGTCACTGCTCCTATCTTGGCTGCCCCTGTGTCAGGATCCTGTCAGCGTCGGCAAACTGCCACGGCTGAGCAGGGTGACTTATCCACACTACGGGAGGGCCTGGGGTCCGATACTGCAGTGAAAGTTCAAGCAGACAGGACCTGTGACACTGAAAGTAGTAAGGAGTACAAGGACCTACGATCATGTGACTGCAGGGGGTGGGGCTTAGCGTCCTACTGCTGCAGATGATGTAATATACTTACTGCAGAGATATTGTAGTAGGGGAGAGGGAAACGCAGGTCAGACCAGCAGAGGTCATACACGGAGAGGACGGTGCGATACCAGAGGGACAAGCAAAGAATAGTCAAGTCACAGGCAGAGGGTCATACACAGAGAGGGTAGCACAGTACAAGAGGGACAGGCAGAACTCGTAACTGGGACAGAACCGGATCAAAACCAAACAAGCAACAAGTTAACAGGCACAAGGCACACGTACGCAATAGGTCAACTAACTCAGCCGAGGGCAGGAGTATAACTGACACCGGACCTAGGTCGAGTGGCCACTAAATAGCCGCCCTCTGCCAGAGAGAGGCAGAAACAACCCCTGTCTGACCAGGACGGGCCAAAGACAAAACCCCGTCCTGGATCATGACACCCTGATTATAAACGCAGGTTCCTCATGCAGACGGATGCATCCACCTTTGGGATTGGGGCAGTACTTAGCCAAGTGAACGCCGCCGGAGAAGAACATCCTGTTGCTTTTGCCAGTCGGAAACTACTGGATCGGGAAGTTGCCTATGCCACTACTGAAAAGGAGTGCCTTGCCATCGTATGGGCGCTAAAAAAATTGCAGCCATACTTGTATGGCAGAGACTTTACAATTGTTACAGACCACAACCCCCTCACATGGCTGAACCGCGTATCAGGGGACAATGGAAGATTGCTGCGGTGGAGCTTGTCCTTACAACCCTACAGCTTCTCCATCCAATACAAGCAGGGAAGCCAACACCAGAACGCTGATGGTCTGTCTCGACAAGAAGAACCATAGGCTTCCCAGGCCGACCTACCCCTGCCACAGTACAAGGAACTATAAATAACTGAACAATGTGGACTAAAGTGAGCAGGCCAGAAGTCTGTGTAGACCTAATAGCGTACTCACTTATTGTGGGGGGGAGAGGTTGTGATGGTGTGATATGCTGTGTGGATATCATTTTGTGTATATTTCTGTTTCACTGATTTTCATCGTTTTTCTTGTTGCCTTGTGCGTCTGTAGCCTGACTGTGTCTGTCTCTTGATGACCCCCAGTGGTTCCTTAATCCCCAAGGCTCCTTTGTCTCCTCAACCTGTCTGACTACCCCTGGACATAAGGAGGGGGCTGGGGAGGACAGAAGCTGTACACAAGGAGGGGGGTGGGGAGGAGAGGAGGTGGACAAGTCAGTTCCTGTGTGGAGAGCTTCGTGAAGACTGCACCCCAGAGAGAAGGACCCATTTTATCCTCTGGTGCTAGAGTTTTGGAATCTCGTCTCCCTGGACATTTTATCCTGTTACTGGACTACATTCTTGTTCTGGACTATTGCATCCTCAGTGTGGTGGATTGTTTATGGACCTTCTAATTTTGCCTGTAATAAAGGTCTTGGAATTGTTCACCCTTCCCTCGCTCTATTGATTGTGTGGCATCGGAGAAGGACCCCGTGACAATGTGACACAGGACAGAAGCAGCCGAATGAATTCTGAGCTATTCAGAGCCATACTGTGTGCTCAGATCCAGCCAAATGCAGCCAAACTGATTGGTTGTCGTTTCATACTACAGATGGACAATGACTCAAAACATAAAGCCAAAACAACCCAGGAGTTTATTAAAGCAAAGAAGTGGAATATTCTTGAATGGCCAAGTCAGTCACCTGATCTCAACCCAATTGAGCATGCATTTCACTTGTTAAAGACTAAACTTCAGACAGAAAGGCCCACAAACAAACAGCAACTGAAAACCACCGCAGTGAAGGCCTGGCAGAGCATCAAAAAGGAGGAAACACAGCGTCTGGTGATGTCCATGAGTGCAAGACTTCAGGCAGTCATTGCCAACAAAGGGTTTTCAACCAAGTACTAGAAATGAACATTTTATTTACAATTATTTAATCTGTCCAATTACTTTTGGTCCTTTAAAAACAGGGTGGCGCATGTTAAGGAGCTGAAACTCCTAAACCCTTCATCCAATGTTAATGTGGATACCCTCAAATGAAAGCTGAAAGTCTGAACGTCAACGGCATCTGAATTATTTTGTTTAAAATTCATTGTGGTAATGTCTAGAACCAAAATTAGAAAAATGTTGTCTCTGTCCAAATATATATGGACCTAACTGTATGTGTATATATCTAATCTTTCGTTTCTTTATTAACCCCTTACCTACAATAGACGTAATATTCCGTTCATGTGACCCTGGACCTAACTACCATGGACGGAATATTACGTCCCAGCGATCAGCGGCGCCCACGTGGTGAGCGCCGCTGATCGCGGCTGGGTGTCAGCTGATTATCACTGCTGACACCCGGCACAATGTGTCAGGGGCGGTCACGGACCGCCCCCGACACGTTAACCCCTTGTACACCGCGATCAAACGCGCTGCGGCGGGGGGCTCTTTCCCTACAGGCCCCTGGATCCAAGATGGCGACGGGGGCCTTCGGGGGCCTGCAGGGAGCTGACTTCCTCACTGCCTGCAAAGCACAGGCATGAGGAAAGCCTGTGCAGTGCCTGTGACAGATCGATGATCTGTCACAGTGATCTGTGATGTGACAGATCAGCGATCTGTCACAGGACAGTGATGTCCCACCTGGGACAAGGTAATAAAGTAAAAAAAAAAAAAAAAGTGTTAAAAATAAATTTAAAAAAATCGCTAAATAAATTAGTAAAAAAAAAAAAAATATTCCCAAATAAATCCATTTTTTCAAAATAAAAAAAAGCAAGCAATAAAAGTACACATATTTGGTATCGCCGAGTCCGTAGCGAACCCCTTAAAAAATAAAAATAAAAAACGAAGCAAAAAATAATGATTTATTATCATACCACCGAACAAAAAGTGCAATAACGCGCGATCAAAAAGACGCATATAAATATCCATGGTACCGCTGAAAACGTCATCTTGTCCCGCAAAAAACGAGCCGCCATACAGCGTCATCCGCAAAAAATAAAAAAAGTTATAGCTCGCAGAATAAAGCGATACAAAAATAATTATTTTTTATATAAAATTGTTTTCATTGCAAAAAACCGACAAAACATAAAAAAACGACCTAAATGAGGTATCGCTGTAACCGTACTGACCCGAAGAATAAAGCCGCTTTATCAATTTTACCGCACGTGGAACGGTGTAAACGCACCCCCCAAAAGAAATTCATGAAACGCTGGTTTTTGTTCATTCTGAGTCCCAAAAATCGGAATAAAAAGTGATCGAAACATGTCACGTGCCCGAAAATGGTGCCAATGAAAATGTCAACTCGTCCCGCAAAAAATAAGACCTCACATGACTCGGTGGGTCAAAATACGGAAAAATTATAGCTCTCAATATGTGGTGATGCAAAAACTATTTTTACAATAAAAAGCGTCTTTTAGCGTCTGACATTCGCCAAACATAAAAACCGCCATAAATAATAAATCAAACCCCCCGTTATCACCCCCTTAGTTAGGGAAAAATAATAAAACTAAAAGAAAATGTATTTATTTCCATTTTCCCGCTAGGGTTAGGGTTAGGGCTAGGGTTAGGGCTAGGGTTAGGGCTAGGGCTCAGATTAGGGTTAGGGGTGTGTTGGGGTTCGGGTTGGAGTTATAATTGGGGGGTTTCCACTGTTTGGGCACATCAGGTGCTCTCCAAAGGCAACATGGCGTCTGATCTCAATTCCAGCCAATTCTGCGTTGAAAAAGTCAAATGGTGCTCCTTCCCTTCCAAGCTCTGCCATGCGCCTAAACAGTGTTTTACCCCCACATGTAGGGTATCAGCCTACTCAGGACAAATTACAAAACAACTTTTGGGGGTCCAATTTCTCCTGTTACCCTTAGGAAAATAAAAAATTGGGGGCAAAAATATAATTTTGCGGAAAAAAAATGTTTTTTTTATTTTCACGCCCAGGCGTTATAAACTTCTGTGAAGCACTTGGGGGTTCAAAGTGCTCTCCACACATCTAGATAAGTTCCGTGGGGGGTCTAGTTTCCAAAATGGGGTCACTTGTGGGGAGTTTCAATAGTTTAGGTACATCAGGGGCTCTCCAAACGCACATGACACCCGCAGACCAATCCATCAAAGTCTGCATTCCAAAACGTCACTACTTCCTTCCGAGCCCCGACGTGTGCCCATACAGTAGTTTTCTCCCACATATGAGGTATCAGCGTACTCAGGACAAATTGGACAACAACTTTTGGGGTCCAATTTCTCCTGTTACCCTTGGGAGAATAAAAAAATTGGAGACTAATTGATCATGTTTGTGGAAAAAATACGATTTTTTTATTTTCATGCCTGGGCATTATAAACTTCTGTGAAGCCCTTGGAGGTTCAAAGTGCTCACCACACATCTAGATAAGTTCCTTAGGGGGTCTAGTTTCCAAAATGGGGTCATTTGTGGGGGGTTTCCACTGTTTAGGTACATTAGGGGCTCTCCAAAGGCAACATGACACCCGCAGACCATTCCATCAAAGTCTGCATTCCAAAACGTCACTACTTCCCTTCCGAGCCCCGACGTGTCCCCATACAGTAGTTTTCTCCCACATATGGGGTGTCAGCGTACTCAGGACAAATTGGACAACAACTTTTGGGGTCCAATTTCTCCTGTTACCCTTGGGAAAATAAAAAAATTGGTGACTAAAAGATGATGTTTGTGGAAAAAATACGATTTTTTTATTTTCACGCCCGGACGTTATAAACTTCAGTGAAGCACTGGGGGGTTCAAAGTGCTCACCGCACATCTAGATAAGTTCCTTGGGGGGTCTAGTTTCCAGAATGGTGTCATTTGTGGGGGGTTTCTACTGTTTTGGTACATCAGGGGCTTTCCTAACGCGACATGGTGTCCGATCTCAATTCCAGCCAAAAACGTCAAATGGCGCTGCTTCCCTTCCGAGCTCTGCCATGCGCCCAAATAGTGGTTTACCCCCACATGTGGGGTATCAGCGTACTCAGGATAAATTGCACAATATCTTTTAGGGTCCTGTTACTTTTGGAAAAATAAGAATTGAGGGTGAAAAGATCATTTTTGTGGAAAAAATATGATTTTTTAATTGTACCGCTGTACGTTATAAACTTCTGTGAAGCCCTTGGGGGTTCAAAGTTCTCACCACACATCTAGATAAGTTCCTTGGGGGGTCTAGATTCCAAAATGGGGTCACTTGTGGGGGGTTTCCACTGTTTTGGTACATCAGGGGTTTTCCAATCGCGACATGGTGTCCGATCTCAATTCTAGCCAAAAACGTCAAATGGCGCTGCTTCCCTTCCGAGCTCTGCTATGCGCCCAAATAGTCATTTACACCTACATATTGGGTATCAGCGTACTCAGGACAAATTGCACAATAACTTTTAGGGTCCTGTTACCCTTGGAAAAATAAAAATTGGGGGTGAAAAGATCATTTTTGTGGAAAAAATATGATTTTTTAATTGTACCGCTGTACGTTATAAACTTCTGTGAAGCCCTTGTGGGTTCAAAGTTCTCACCACATATCTAGATAAGTTCCTTGGGGGGTCTAGTTTCCAAAATGGGGTCACTTGGGGGGGGTTTCCACTGTTTAGGTACATCAGGGGCTCTCCAAACGCGACATGGCGTCCGATCTGAATTCCAGCCAATTTTGCATTGAAAAAGTCAAACGGCGCTCCTTCCATTCTGAGTTCTGCCATGCGCCGAAACAGTCGTTCCCCCCCACAAATCAGGTATCAGCGTACTCAGGACAAATTGCACAATAACTTTTGCAGTCCAATTTCTCCCGTTACCCT
Organism: Dendrobates tinctorius; assembly: GCF_039654945.1. Lineage (NCBI taxonomy): Eukaryota > Metazoa > Chordata > Amphibia > Anura > Dendrobatidae > Dendrobates > Dendrobates tinctorius. Next base: position 3,441,655 of record NW_027361903.1, on the reverse strand, counting down.
TGGTAAAATAAAGAAAATTGAACCTGAAGTATTTTTTTTGTGAAAAAAAGTTAAATGTTCATTTTTTTTTTAATATTCAAAAAATTCCTGTGACGCACCTAAAGGGTTAATAAACTTCTTGAATGTGGTTTTAAGCACCTTAAGGGGTGCAGTTTTTAGAATGGTGTCACTTTTGGGTATTTTCTATCATATAGACCCCTCAAAGTGGCTTCAAATGTGATGTGGTCCCTAAAAATAAAATATTGTTGCAAAAATGAGAAATCGCTGGTCAATTTTTAACCCTTATAACTTCCTAACAAAAAAAAATTTTGGTTCCAAAATTGTGCTGATGTAAAGTAAACATGTGGGAAATGTTATGTATTAAGTTTTTTGTGTGCCATATCGCTGTGATTTAAGGGCATAAAAATTCAAAGTTGGAAAATTGCAAAATTTTCAAAATTTTCGCCAAATTTCCGTTTTTTTCACAAATAAACGCAAGTTATTTGAATGCAATTTTACCACTAACATGAAGTACAATATGTCACGAGAAAACAATGTCAGAATCACCGGGATCCATGGAAGCGTTCCAGAGTTATGACCTCATAAAGGTACAGTGGTCAGAATTGTAAAAATTGGCCCGGGAGTTAACGTGCAAACCACCCTTGGTAGTGAAGGGGTTAAACATGTCAGTGTGATTTTACTGTATCGCTAAATGAATTGCCGGCTTTTGGTAAAGGACACCGGTACGTATTTCTCGCAAGTCACACTTGTGGTCCGTGTGTAATCCGATTTTTTCTCACACCCATAGACTTGCATTTGGCAAGTCTTGGCCGAGAATCGGTGACAATTGCAGCATGCTGCGATTTTCTCCGCCCGATTAAAACGAGCAAGAAAAAAATCGGATGATGGGAGCTGCCCCATAGATTAACATTGAGATGAGTGCAATACGATTTTTTTATCACATAGCGCTCGTCCGTTTTTCTCGCTAGTGTGACTCTGGAGTATCAGACTGGATATAAGACAGCTAACGCCCTATCCAGTTGCTGGTGATTCAGTCTGCTTCTCAGGTCTTGGACTTCAGCTCTGCTCCAGTCTTCTCAAGTTAAGTTTGTTTTTGCTAATGTTCACACTTGCTCTTGTTGGTCAACTCAGTTTTTTTGTGGTCAGCCAGCCCGGCTGGGCTGTGCTGAACTCCAACTCTTATTTATCTGCATTTGCCAATTTGCCTTTTTGTCCTTTATTAGATTGGCCTCTTTTTTGCTCTGTCTCAGAATATTTCAGAGTGCTGATATAGTGGGAGAAGTCTAGTGACTTCAGGGTTAATTTTGCTATCAGAAGTGTTGGACTTTATTTTGGTAGGGTTTTTTGGCAGATTGCAGACAGTGTCTTTCCTTTCCTGTCCTTTCTAGTTAGTCGGGCCCCATCGTTTGCTCAGCCTATTTTTCTGCCTTTGTTTGTGTTTTCATCTTGCTTCACCGTCAATACATGTGGGGGGCTGTCTTTCCTTTGGGGTCTGCTCTGGGGGAGTTAGTTTTCCCCTTTTCTTGCTTTAGACTTATTTAGTCCTCCGGTTGTGACGAGGCGTCCAGGACCACCGTAGGCACACTCGACGACTGCTGCTAGTTGTGTGTTAAGATCAGGGATCTGCAATATGCATAGTTACCAACCTCTCTGGTTTTCTTAGACTTAGTGTGTGTTGCTTTTTTTCTCCTCGGTGACCCATTCATAACAGAATTACCAGCCATACCGCAGATTCTAGGGTACTCAAGAGCAGGAAAAATTTGTTAAAAAAAAAGTGTCAGAATTTTTTTTTTTTAATATTTTTTCCTCTTTTTCTCTGGGGCCGTAGGAGGATTTTTTTTCCTCTCCTAATGGAGATTAAGCAACTGTCTGATCGTGTGGAGCAGCTGGCTGCTGAAGTGCAGGGAATTTCTACCTACCTCATTCAGTCACATGCTGCTGAACCTAAGATCCCTACTCCTGATGTGTTTTCTGGGGATCGGTCTAAATTTCTGAATTTTAAGAATAATTGTAAATTATTTGTGGCTATGAAGCCTAACTCATCGGGGAGCTCTGTGCAGCAGGTTAAAATTGTCATCTCCTTGCTGTGCCGCGATCCCCAGGATTGGGCTTTTTCTCTGACACCTGCAAATCCTATTCTGACAAATGTGGATGCATTTTTTCAAGCCTTGGGGTTGTTGTATGATGAACCTAATGCTGTTGATCAAGCTGAGAGAACCCTGTTGGCATTAAACCAGGGTCAGGATCCTGCAGAGTTATACTGTCAAAAATTCCGAAAGTGGGCTGTCCTTACTACATGGAAAGATAGTGCACTGGCAGCTCTCTTTCGGAGCCAATGGAGAGATTTGCAGAGGGGAGAGACAGGGGAGTAGCGAGGAGAAAGGTGGATTAGTCGGGCAGCAGAATTGAGGACAGACTGGAGTGGTGCAAGAGAGTTAGGCCTGTTTCACACATCAGTTTTTTTGGTCAGTCAAAATCCGCTAAAATGGCGGATAACGGATCCGTTCCTGTACTGACCACAATGTTTGGCACCGGCACCGGACCGTTATTTTAACGGATCCGTCAAAGGAAGAATTTTAAAGGAACCGCTGCCTGGGGAATGGGAGAGAGAGAAAATTTTTCAGCTGCCAGAACAGAGTTTAAGGTTAAATTTGCGGCTGAGTGAAGTCTTTCGGGCATGCGCAGTGAGAAATGCGGATCCTGCCCCCTGAAAAAACGTTGCATGCGCCGTTCGGGCATGTCGGCGGACGTCAAAATTTTGGCGGATCCGCAAAAAAAATGGATCCAACGGATGGCCATCCATCAAGATCCGCCGGTAATGCAACTCAATGGAAAAAAAAACGGATCCGCCAAGAAAAATGGCGGATCCGTTTTTTTTGCAAAACGGCGGATTTTGACTGATGGACACAAACGGATGTGTGAAACAGGCCTTAGCAGGGAGGCCACAGCGGAGACTGTTGCAGTAGTCAAGGTGGGAGATGATGAGGGCATGTACAAGAGTTTTAGTAGATTGAGGACTGAGGAAGGGACGGGTTCTGGAAATATTTTTGAGTTGGAGGCGACAGGAGGTGGCAAGAGTTTGGACGTGTGGTTTGAATAGATCACAGAAACGGGGGCACCACAGTAATATTTAAAGGGGATCCGACCAAGGCCTACACAAACAATGCAGCAATATAAAGAGAGAAAAAGGAGTAGGCCACAAACAGGAGATCACCCATGGCAGGATGTAGCTAAAAATAATCAACCTTTATTCGACATATAAAGACAAGCACAAAACATTAAAAACATTAAAAATAGTCACACATGTGACATACAGACAAATAACACTAGGCTCATTATAGAGCCAACCACCTGTAGCAGAACACTCCACAGATGACAGTTTGAATAAAACCCCTAGGTACATATAAACAGCATACCACCAATACAATATGCCTAATAACCCACCACAGAGTAGGCAATAGATACCCACTTAGCTATTGATGCCTTGGTACATAATACACAACCCTTCTACAAAATAGACAAGCCAGTGTCCAAATAACTGGACAGAGAATGAACAAAGGTACTATAAGCGTACCATATGGTCAAATCATTATGGGCACCTAAAAAGTGCAGAATATAGGCTAAAATAGCCACCTGTAGAGAATAGCACAGCCTAACATAGTCTGTGGAAGGGTCCCAAGTGGCTCTGTCAGGGGTACTCACTGCAAGTCAGCTATGTCCTTAAATATAGTAGTTAATTACCAACGAGAAGAGGGAATAGTCAGATGGAACATGAGGTCCATGACAGTGTAGTTCACTCAGGTGCGCAAGCGCCAGCGTCCATTAGTCAGGAAGTACGTCATCCAGTAATCAAATGCAGCAAGTGATCCATAGCAATGGCATGTAGCTACAAGTAGTCCTGTCCTTTATTTTGTACTTTTTAGTTTAGGATATTAGTGTTTTTTGTTTTCTCTGGTTAATGGTCATGTGTATTAATATGCACTTACATTGTGCATACACATTAATTTACTTTCTCTGTTCAGACTCCAGTTTTTTATTCATTTCACTGTGCATTCTGTGCATATAAGGGTGTGACCGCCCTCTTTCTGAGCTGGAAATCCATCCAGTCTGGCCTATGCTTTACTGGTGGTTCAGTCCCTCGATCCTTGTTCACATTCACGTCACTTGGCAAGTGAAAAGGTTTTAAATACTAGAGTAGGACTGTCCCACAAGCAGGCCCGGATTGGTAATCTGGCGAACTGGGCAGATTCCCGGTGGGCTGGCGGCTATGTAACACTGTGGGCCGCCGGCCCTTTAAAACAGCTTACTAGAGGCCCTGTGCGCGCGCTCTCCTTGCACGCGCTGACAAGAGCCGCTGTGGCACTTGACAGACAGTACGTGCTCGCAGCGGCAGCCCTGTGTCAGTGTGTGCAAGCAGGAGTGCGCGCACACAGGGTATTTTGAAAAGGCCGTCGCAGCGCGCGCAGGGCTCTTCAGTCTGACGCTGGCCAGTACCAGGCTACCAGCGTCAGAGCAGATTTTTTTTTTCCCTGCGCTACTCAACAGTGACCACCAGCCCCTGCCAGGGATCCGCTTCTCTGCAGAGGGGCACATGCCCCCCAGGCGGCTCCTCCAGCGGCTCTGCAGGGACACAAGATGGGCTGTTTCTTCCCCCGGGCCAGCACTGCGCCTTTAAATCTTGTGTGCCGGGCCTGGCCGCATCACAGCCAGCAGACAGACATGGCCCTGTCTGCTACCATGATATAATGCAGCGCCCTGCACTGCTATCCTCCTGCTGGAGAGGAACATCAAAGGAGCATGCATGTGGGTCAGTGAAAAGTCCGGGGAAGGTAAAAAAAAAGCCCTCCCCTAATAAGTGTGTACATGAATGTTGTTTCCGTATATTTATATGTCTATAGATATTAATTTTATAAGATTTTTTTGTATATAAGTCCAAATATGAATGTGACTGCATGTATATTTATCTGTGTATGTGTCTGTATATGTGTATGTCTGCATGCGTGCATGAGTGTCTGTGTGCCTATGTGCGTGTATGCATGTGAGCATGTCTGCGAGTGTCTATAAGCGTGTCTGCAATTAGACTGCATGTCTGCTTGCTTGCATGTGTGTTTGCTTGCGTGCATGTCTGCTTGCGTGTTTGCTTGCGTGTGTGTCTGCTTGCATGCGTGCGAGTCTCCGTGCGATTGTTTATAAACATGTTTGTGTGCGTGCGTTTATAAGAGTGTCTATAAGCATATCTATGTACTTATCTAAGTGAGTGTGTGAGCATCTCTCTGTACATGTCTGCATGCATGTCTACGAGCGTGTGTCATGATCCATGCTGGATTATGACAGCTAAAAGCACTAGTAACCTTTTTTTTCTCCTTAAGCTGTGTGCTTAAAGTTAGTTTTTGCCCCCGGTGGCAATTAGGGTCATTGCACTGTGGTGGTTTCAGTTCTAGCTTTGCCCCCGGTGGCCGTTAGGGTCATTGCACTCTGGTTACTTTAGTTTAGTGCACGTGATTATGAAGCAGGTGTGATTGCTGGCTCTTACCTATAAAAGAGTGTCAGGTGGTTGCAATCACTGTTGGTGATATTGCTCATTTCCAACCAAGACTGGTGAAGGAAGGAACTACAGAGAGCAGCTCAGGGGAGCTCTGGTGTAAAGTCTGGTGAAGGAAGGAATTACAGAGAGGTGTTCCTTGCAGCTCTGACAAAGCTTGGAGAAGTAGCAGCTATTCTGGAGGAAAGCTACATTCTGGTGGTGGATTCTGTTGCTGAGAGCAATAGCAACAGAGCAAAGCTAAGTGGTGTTATCCCTGTTTGTATTTTTACCTGGTGTGTATTAGTACAGCAGTGGGGCCAGTGCCTACACCACTGTCATGTCGGACACTGTTCGCACCAGGGTGTCCGGCAGACAGCGGTAATACCCCATCCTACCACATGGTTCTCAGCGGCGCTGGTTGGTCTTCTGATCCGGCTTGGATTGGGTTAACCAGGCTGTCATTCTGGCTGAGGGCTTAGCCACGCCCTGTCTTTAAATTGCCCTGTGTGACTATGGGCGTCGCCGACTATAGCTCTTGCCTTGTGCTAAGCGATACCGGTCTGGAGTGGTGGTCTAAAGAGCATACGGTTGCTGGTGTAGTATATTACATAGTTGCCATTTTGCCTCCCTGTGTTGTATTTTTTGGTTGCCCTTGCACATTACTGTATTCCCCTGTGTGTACGCGGTGTGGTGCATTTCCGTTATCCCTGTCCATACTTATTTGTGGGGTCTGGTGCTTGGTCTCCTCACGGGGTGGAGGGTGGTGGGTTCAGCTTAGGGCTGAACAGGAGACAAGGACAGGGTGGAGGCCCAGGCAGGCACACCTTCAGTGTAAACCCTGGGTTGAGGGACACCGCAGGGGCCCCAGGGTTTCAGCCTAAAGTTACCTAGGCTTCCCATGACAACCACCCAGCTCCCTAGCAAGGGATAGGTCTAGGGTGTTCTAGGGTGACAGGTTTCGGCTCGGCGACAGGTGAGGAGCCTGTATAGGGAACGTTAGGAGTGTGAGGGACACTGACTCAGGGGAGTGCAGGAGGTCTCCCCGTCCCCGTTCCCTATCGCAGGGCCCACTGTTGTAACTGTTTCGCCTTCCCCCGTGTCTTGTTGTTTTAGTTACCGGCCTGCGGGTCGTGTCACACAGGACGGGTCCACGTGACAGTGTCTGCGAGGGTGAGTCCCACTATACACTATATACACAGCTGCACTCTATATTCCTTACCACAGTATATATTGTGGAGCTGTGCATACCTCTGTCCTGTATACATGGTGTAATTCTCAGTATCTGAGCTTATTATGTGTGTCTGTGTGTATATGTGTAATATCTAATATATATAATCACTCTGATAAATTGTGGAAAGCGGTGGACTCTTTATTAGCCCATGTGGCAATGTGTCAGATCCATGACATAACCTTTCTCTGCTGTGGAACTAAACTGAAACTGTTGCCACATGGGCTAATAAAGAGTCCACTCCTCCCCGCTTGCTCATGGCCCTGGCACTTGCGATACTTACCTCTTCCCGCTCCTCCGCTGCGGCGTCTTCTGACTGTGACGTTTCAGGTCAGAAGGTGCGATGAGGTCACTTCTGTGTGGCGACGCTGAGGTGTCCAGAGAAGAGCAGTGGCCAGCGAAGAGAGGGGAGGATTTTAGGTTTCTTTTTATTAAATGTTTTGAGCAATATATGGGGCCCATCATATACTGGAGCATCATATGGGGCCCTGTTGTGAGTTCATTTTCCCCATCACCATTGAGGTCTGATGAACTCCCTCTTCTGGTGAAGGAAGGTAGTGAGGTTGATTACCAAGCACCTGGGCAGGATGATGATGACTGGGTGACGGGAATTACTGACTGGATATAAGGCAGTCGACGCCCTTCTGCCTTGCTGGTGATCTCTCTGAGGGATTCTAGGAGACCAGTCTGATTCCTGCTCCTCAAAAGCTGTTTTCTGTTCTACTTTTTGCATTTGTGTTTTGGTTTTGTTTTGCATTGTTTTCCTTTATTTCTGCCATTCCCTGCTGGGGTGAGCTGAATTCCTTTTTGCTCTGTCTTCAGAAAATACCTGAGTACTGATATAGTCTTTTTGAAGCCTAGCGTCTTCAGGGCTTTTTTCCCTATCAGCTGTTGGCTCTTGTTTTGATAGGGTTTTGGCGGATTACAGACAGCAGCTTTTCTATCCTGCCCTATCTAGTTAGCTTGGGCCCCATCATTTGCTCAGCCTATCTTTCTATCTGTGTGAGTGTTTTTTCATCTTGCTTCACCGTCATTATATGTTGGGGGCTGCCTATTGCTTTGGGGTCTGATCTGGGGCAGTTTAGATTTCCCTTTCTGCCTTTAGGCTATGTAGTTCTCCGGCTGTGATTGAGGGGTCTAGGGCACCGTAGGAACCCCCCACGGCTACTGCTAGTTGTTGTTGATAGGTTCAGGGGTCTGCAATCTGATAGCTGCCAACTTCTCTGGTTTTCTAGACTTAGCTAGTATTTCTGTTTTTGCCTCCTACGGTGACTCATTCATAACAGGGCCCATCATATACTGAAGCATCATATGGGGAACATTATGTATCGAGCATCATGTGGGGTCCATTATACTGAAGCATAATATAGGGCCATTATATATGGGAACATCATATGAGGCCCATTATATATGGAGCATTATATAGGGCCCATCATATAATGGAGCATCATATGGGGCCCATTATATATGGAGCATTATATAGGGCCCATCATATAATGGAGCATCATATCTGGCCCATTATATATGGAGCATTATATGAACCTCATTCTGTTTGTAGCAATATATAGGGCCCACCATATAAAGTACAGAGCATTATATGGAACTTATTCTGTATGGACCAAGGTATGGGGCTCATTATACTGTATGGAGTATTATGTGGGGCTCATTATAGTGTTTGGGGTCATTATATTGGTTTCATTATACTACTTGGAGCAATATATGGTGAGCAATATATGGAGCTCATTATACTGTATGGAACACTATGTACCCACAATGCTGTATGGAGCAATATATGGGGCTCAATATACTGTATGGAGCACTATGTGGTACTCATAATACTGTATGGAGCATTATATGGGCTTAACATTTTGTATGCAGCAATATATGGGGCTCATTATTCTGTATGGAGCAATATATAGGGCTCATTATACTGTATGGAGTACTATGTGGTACCCATAATACTGTATGAAGCATTATATGGGGCTCATTCTTTATGGAGCATTATATTGGACTCATTATTCTGTATGGAGCAATATATGGGCCTCATTATTCTGTATGGAGCAATATATGGGTCTCATTATTCTGTATGGAGCAATATATGGGACTCATTATTCTGTATGGAGCAATATATGGGCCTCATTACACTGAATGGAGGACTAAGTGGTATTCATAATATTGTATGGAGCATTATATGGGGCTCATTATTCTTTATGGCGCATTATATGGACCTCATTATTCTGTATGGAGCATTATATGGGGCTCATTATTCTGTATGGAGCAATATATGGGGCTCATTATTCTGTATGGAGCATTATATGGGGCTCATTATTCTGTATGGAGAATTATATGGGGCTCATTCTGTATGGAGCACTTTGGCATACCCATAATACTGTATGGAGCAATATATGGGGCTCAATATACTGTATGGAGCACTATATGGTACTCATAATACTGTATAGAGCATTATATGGGGCTTAAAATTTTGTATGCAGCAATATATGGGGCTCATTATTCTGTATGGAGCAATAAATAGGGCTCATTATACTGTATGGAGCAATATGTGGTACCCATAATACTGTATGGAGCATTATATGGGGCTCATTATTCTTTATGGAGCATTACACCATGTGCAGAATTATTAGGCAAGTTGTATTTGAGAGGATTCTTTTTATTATTGAATAACAACTATGTTCTCAATCAACCCAAAAGACTCATAAATATCAAAGCTTAATATTTTTGGAAGTTGGAGTGGTTTTTTTTTTAGATTTGGCTATCTTAAGAGGATATCTGTTTGTGCGGGTAACTATTACTGTGCATAATTATTAGGCACCTTAATAAAACCCAAATATATACCCATCTCACTTGTTTATTTTCACCAGGTAAACCAATATAACAACACAAAATGTAGAAATAAAAATTCTGACATTCAAAAACAAAACAAAAAAAATCAGTGACCAACTGAGCCACCTTTCTTTACGATGACACTCAAAAGCCTTCCATCCATAGATTCTGTCAGTTGCTTGATCTGTTTACGATCAACATTGTGTGCCACAGCCACCACAGCCTCCCAGACAATGTTCCGAGAGGTGTACTGTTTTCCCTCCCTGTATATCTCACATTTTATGAGGTTCTCTATGGGGTTCAGATCAGTTGAACAAGGGGGACATGTCATTATTTTTTCATCTTTTAGACCTTTACTGGCCAGCCACGCTGTGGAGTATTTGGATGCATGTGATGGAGCATTGTTCTGCATGAAAATCATGTTTTTCTTGAACGATACCGACTTCTTCCTGTACCACTGCTTGAAGGTGTCTTTCAGAAACTGGCAGCAGGTCTGGGAGTTGAGCTTCACTCCATCCTCAACCCAAAAAGGTCTCACAAGTTCATCTTTGATGATACCAGCCCATACCAGTACCCCACCTCCACCTTGCTGGCGTCTGAGTCGGAGTGGAGCTCTCTGCCCTTTACTGATCCAGCCTCGGGCCCATGCATCTGGCCCATCAAGAGTCACTTTCATTTCATCAGTCCATAAAACCTTACAAAAATCTGTCTTAAGATATTTCTTGGCCCAGTCTTGACGTTTTATCTTGTGTTTCTTGTTGAAAGGTGGCCGTTTTCCAGCCTTCCTTACCTTGGCCATGTCCCTGAGTGTGGCACACCTTGAGCTTTTTGATACTCCAGTAACGTTGCAGCTCTGAAATATGGCAAAACTGGTGGCAAATGGCATCTTGGCAACTTCACGCTTGATTTTCCTCAATTCATGGGCAGTTATTTTGCGCCTTTTTTTATCAACACGCTTCTTGCGACCCTGTTGGATATTTGCCAGGAAAGGCTTGATTGTTCGGTGATCACGCTCCAAAAGTTTGGCAATTTTAAGACTGCTGCATCCCTCTGCAAGACATCTCACAATTTTTGACTTTTCAGAGTCCGTCAAATCTCTCTTCTGACCCATTTTGCCAAAGGAAAGGAAGTTGCCTAATAATTAAGCACATCTTATATAGAGTTTTGATGTCATTAGACCACACCCCTCCTCATTACAGAGATGCAAATCATCTGATTTACATAATTGGCAGTTGGCTTTCAAGCCTATACAGCTTGCAGTAGGACAACATGTATAAAAAGGATGATGTGATCAAAATACTCATTTGCCTAATAATTCTGCACACAGTGTATATTGGACTCATTATTCTATATGGAACATTATATGGGGCTCATTATTCTGTATGGAACATTATATGGGGCTCATTATTCTGTATGGAGCAATATATGGGCTTCATTATTCTGTATGGAGCATTATATGGGACTCATTCTGTATGGAGCAATATATGGGCCTCATTATTCTGTATGGAGAATCATAGAATCATAGAATCATAGAATCGTAGAGTTGGAAGGGACCTCCTGGGCCATCTGGTCCAACCCCCTGCTCAAAGCAGGATTCGCTAAATCATCCCAGTCAGATGTCTGTCCAGCCTCTGTTTGAAGACTTCCATTGAAGGAGAACTCACCACTTCTCGTGGCAGCCTGTTCCACTCATTGATCACTCTAACTGTCAAAAAGTTTTTTCTAATATCTAATCTGTGTCTCCTCCCATTCAGTTTCATCCCATTGCTTCTAGTCTTTCCTTGTGCAAATGAGAATAAAGTTGATCCTTCTACAATGTGACAGCCCTTTAGATATTTGTAGACAGCTATTAAGTCCCTCTCAGTCTTCTCTTTTGCAAACTAAACATTCCCAAATCCTGCAACCTTTCCTCATAAGACAGGGTTTGCAGACCGGTCACCATTCTGGTCGCTCTTTTCTGAACTTGCTCCAGTTTGTTGATGTCTTTTTTAAAATGTGGTGCCCAAAACTGGACACAATATTCCAGATGAGGTCTGACCAAAGAGGAGTAGAGGGAAATAATGACTTCACGTGATCTAGACTGTATGCTTCTGTTAATACATCCTAGAATTGCATTTGCCTTTTTTGCTGCTGCATCACACTGTTGACTCATATTCAGTCTGTGATCTATTAGTATACCCAAGTCTTTTTCACATGTGCTGTCACTTAGCCCTATTCCTCCCATTCTGTATATGCTTTTTTCATTTTTATTGCCCAGATGTAGTACTTTGCATTTCTCCCTGTTAAAAACCATTCTGTTAGTTGCTGCCCACTTCTCCAGTTTATTTAAATCTTTTTGAATCCTCTCTCTCTCTTCTCTAGTATTAGCTATCCCTCCTAGCTTTGTGTCATCAGCAAATTTAATCAGTTTACCCTCAATTCCTTCATCTAAATCGTTGATAAAGATGTTGAACAATACAGGGCCCAGGATTGAGCCCTGTGGTACCCCACTTGAGACATTCTTCCAGCTGGATGTGCAGCCATTTACGACCACTCTTTGGGTCCGATCACTAAGCCAGTTATGAATCCACCTAACAGTTGCCTTGTCCATTCCATACTTAGTCATTTTTTCAATAAGGATTGTATGAGAGACTTTGTCAAATGCTTTGCTGAAGTCAAGATATACTATATCTACAGCATTTCCTTGATCCACCCAATCAGTGATTCCGTCATAGAAGGAAATTAAGTTAGTCTGACATGACTTATTAGTTACAAACCCATGCTGACTCTGTTTAATCACTTCATTCTTATCCAGGTATTGACATACATGTTGTTTAATAATTTGTTCAAAGATCTTTCCTGGTATAGAAGTCAGACTCACCGGCCTATAGTTGCCTGGGTCCACCTTCTTCCCCTTTTGAAGATAGGAACAACATTTGCTCTTCTCCAGTCTTCTGGCACTTCTCCTGTTCTCCAAGAATTTTCAAAGATTATGGAGAGGGGTTCAAAAATTTCTTCTGCTATCTCCTTCAGTACTCTGGGGTGTAATTCATCTGGACCTGGAGACTTGAATTCATTTAGGTTAGCTAAGTGTTTCCTCACTATCTTTCTGTTTATAGATATCCTGGATTCTTCTATTCCCTTAATAGGACAGTGAATAACAGTTGATGTTACATTTCCTTTCTGAGAGAAAACAGATGCAAAATAGGAATTTAAAAGTTCAGCCTTCTCAACATCCTGTCTTACCATTTCATCATTTTCATCCTGTAAAAATCCTATAGCATCTTTGACTTTTCTTTTACTTTTGACATATCCCCAAAATCCTTTATTATTCTTTTTGACATCTCTTGCAAGCCTCAATTAATTTTCAGCTTTAGATAATCTGATATGTGCCCTGCAGGTTCTGCAGACAGCATTATATTCTTCTTTAGATATGCCTCCCTCTTTCCATTTTATAAACATTTTTTTCTTCCTTTTTAGCATGTGCTTAAGTTCTGTGTTCATCCATCCTGGTTTCCTTAAATGCTTCCTATTCTTCCCTCTTTTTGGAATTGTTAACAACTGTGCTTTGAGAATTTCATTTTTCAAGATTTCCCATCCTTCCTGGACATTTTTGTCTTTAAGGATATCCAGCCATTGGATCCCTCCAATTCTCTTTCTGAATCCCTTAAAATCTGCCTTTCTGAAATCTAACCTTGACGTCTGAGTCTTCACAGGTCTTCCGCCTCTAGTTATCCAAAATTCTAAAATAGCATGGTCGCTACCTCCTAGGGTCCCAGCCACTTTTACCTCCTCAACCATTTCCTCCCTGTTTATAAGGATTAGATCCAAGGTAGCAGTTCCCCTTGTTTTCTCCCTTACCTTTTGGAAGATAAAGTTGGGATTCATTATATGGGACTCATTATTCTGTATGGAGCAATATATGGGCCTCATTATTCTGTATGGAACATTATATGGGCCTCATTATTCTGTATGGAGCAATATATGGGCCTCATTATTCTGTGTGGAGCATTATGTGGGGCTAATTATTCTGTGTGGAGCGTTATATGGGGTTCATTATTCTTTATGGAGCATTATATGGGCCTCATTACACTGAATGGAGGACTAAGTGGTATTCATAATATTGTATGGAGCATTATATGGGGCTCATTATTCTGTATGGAGAAATATATGGGGCTCGTTATTCTGTATGGAGCATTATACGGGGCTCGTTATTCTGTATGGAGCATTATATGGGGCTCATTATTTATGGAGCATTACATGGGACTCATTATTCTGTATGGAGCATTATATGAGGCTCATTATTCTGTATGGAGCATTATAAGGGGCTCTTTATTCTGTGTGGAGCATTATATGGGGCTCATTCTGTGTGGAGCATTATATGGGGCTCATTCTGTATGGAGCATTATATGGGGCTCATTATTCTATATAGAGCATTATATGGGGCTCATTATTCTGTATGGAGCATTATATGGGGCTCATTATTCTGTATGGAGCAATATATGGGGCTCATTATTCTGTATAGAGCATTATATGAGGCTCATTATTCTGTATGGAGGACTATACTGTCTGGTTTCTGACCTATTGTACAATAGTTATCACTCTTGTAATGTAAGAAGTGAAATCTTTGCCATTATATACCTATATTTCTCTGCTGTATCTGTGCATTATGAATTGTGGTATGTGTTAAAGGGGCCACTGAGACTTTCACCCGGGGCCCTCAAAAACCTGGAGCCAGCCCTGTATGACTTGCACACTACCCACTTCTCTTGTCTTGTTGTCAAAAAGGCGACATTGGACTTTGGGAGGGTCAATTTTGGTTTAGTATTTTAAATATTACTATGGCCAAATAAAAATAAAATATTGGAAAAGCGGTTTAAATGCATGATCCCATGTAATCCCCTCTCCTCTGGATAGGGGAATAACTTTTCAATTGCTGGAGATCCGACTGCTGGGACCCCCATGATCCTAAAAATTGGAACTATGTAGAGCAGCATGTAAATGCAGCTGTGGTCGATCATACGCAGTGTGGCGCCATTCACATGTGGCTCTTGAAATGTCTCCTTTTAGGAGATTGAGGAGCCCGACAAAGTAAAGCAAAATTCACTGATTGAGGTGAGGAGTGTTATAGTTTGTGGGCTGGTGGGGTTTGTGTGGCAGGGCTGCTTTTTTGTCCCAGTCCGGCCCTGCCCACAAGGGTTGCTGTGACGTGGCGGGATGGCTTGTACATTATTTTGATCAAAATTATGTTTACTAAATACCCTTATTATTATTATTACCTTTATGCATTATTTGCAGTTTATTTTTTACTTTTTAGTTTAGGATATTTGTGTTTTTAAAATCATTATCTTGCAGTTAAGAGACGGTTTAATTGTTAAGAAACATGAAATAAGTGGTTACTCCGCAGCTTTCCAGGCTCCTCCGGCCTCTTCATCAGGGGTGAGATGATACCTGCCGGATTATTCTGTGTTTTTCCTACTAAGAGCAATGAATGTCTTCACCTGTGCACTCACCTGTCTGTGCCTATAGGGACTGACCTGCTGGTCCTGCATGTTCTGATCTCCGGCATCACTGATGTAATGTGAGATTTGACAGTAAAAAATGGTGGACGCTCCATCAGGTGCTGTATGACAGAGGTAACCTGGCTCGGTACAGTCCGCCATGTTCCTGCCAACCTCTGAGTTCCCATTTCTCATGGACTCGGTTACTCACCTGTCCTGGCTCCAGTGTCGGTCTTCTGCTCCTCTGCGTGTCGGACTATTATGGTGGGCAGATCACCGCTGAGTATTAGTTAGGTACGCTCGATTTTTACCTGTGCTACCACTATAATTTGTCCAGCTCTGCTACAAGTGTGCCACATGACAAATTCCCCTCCACAGTTCCTGGGCGCTCTACGCTCTTCTACAGCCTGGTATCTGACTACCAACTCAGCTCTGCTTTTCCTGAATGTCATACTCACATCCAGGCCACCAACAATCCAGTGCCAGATGACCACCTCAGCACTGCTGTTCATGTGGTTTACCTGCACGCTTAATTTTGCTGCATCAAAATTCTTGCCTGCATACCTGTCTCTGCTGATTCAAGGTGCTATCCGCATACTCATCTGTGCTGCTTGTAGTTCTTCTATTTCCATCTCTACTGGTCCTCGCTGTTCCACATGACATTTGGCAAGTTCAGCTCTGCTGCATCATTGCCTCTGGTCTGTGCTCTGTACCTACACCTATGGCTTAGTGAATCCACCTCACTAGGTGAGTCCACAAAAGACATTGGATGAACCTGTGACAATGTAAGCGATGGCTGCTCTATCGGACATAGTTTTTCCACTGTAACAACACAAATACTGACATCATAAAATCTGAAAATTTGTTTGTACTATGATCTAGTGTAACTTGACCTGCAATTTATTAAGGTGGATCTCCTTTCCCTCTCTGCGCGTAGCACGGTCTGTTGGTTATTAATGTAAAGTGCTGTGAGTGTACGGCGCATGCACAGTGCAGGCTCAGGATCTGATCCTGCACCATCAGCAGCAGGTGTCAGCTGCAACATATATCTGCTATCCTGATGTAGATTTGGGATTAGAGTCAGCTCCAATCCCGGTTATATAGCCGTTTAGATGCCATAGTCTGTGTCCAGCACAGCATCTAAGGAGGTTAATAACAGGTACCGATTGCCAGCCGGAGCCCCAAGAAAGGTCTTGAGCTTCTCCGTGTACAGAGGACTATTAGGCCCTTCCATAGCATAATACACTATAATACAGGAATGCAATGAATTATGCCAGAGATAAAATGATCACAAGTTAAAGTCCTCTTGTGCAGTCATATAAACACTGAAATAAAGTGTTTAGATGTATAAACATAAGTAAAAAAACACATTATTTATAATAATAATGATAATAATTATGGAAAAAGAAAATATACAAAAATGTCATTCCCGTATTCCCAACAAGAAAATGATGATGCTGTTAAACCCTGTAATAAAGTATCAACTATTCATCTGTCCCTCAAATTGAATAAAACATGATCAAAAAATTGAACATCAAAATGGAGCAACAGAAAAACAGAATCCAAGAGTGTTAGAGTCGGAAGGGAGGGCCCTTGTGTACAACTCCCTGCCCAATGCAAGAGTCTCTGAACCATCTCAGACAGATGTCTGTCCAGCTTCTGTTTGAAGACTTCCATTAATGGAGAACTCTCCACCTCTTGTGGCAGCCTGTTCCACTCATTAATCGCCCTCACTGTCAAATGTTAATGTTTTTTTCTAATATCTAATCTGTATCTTCTCCCTTTCAGTTTCCTTCCATTGTATCTCGTGTTTCCATGTGCAAATGAGAATGATTATGATCTCTCTGCTCTGTGACAGCCCTTCAGATATTTGTAGACAGCTAATAAGTCTCCTCTTAGCCTTCTTTTTTGCAAACGAAACATTCCCAGATCCCCTAGCTGTTCCTCGTAGGACATAATTTGCAGTCCGCTCACCATCTTGGTCGCTCTTCTCTGAACTTGCTCCAGTTTTTCAATGTCTTTTTTAAAGACACAGTATTCCAGATGAGGTCTGACCAAGGAGGAGTAGAGGGGGATAATTACTTCACATGATCTAGAATCTATGCTTCTCTAAATACATCCTAGAACTGTGTATGCCTTTTTTGCTGCTGCATCACACTGTTGACTCATGTGCAGTCTGTGATCTATTAGTTTACCTTTTGCACCTGTAAAGGCTCCTAAGTGTTTATAAAGGTCCCTTAGTCTGTTTCAATAGCTCCACAATCATGGGGAAGACTGCTGACCTGACAGATGTCCAGAAGGCAGTCACTGACACACTCCACAAGGAGGGGAAGCCACTAAAGATCATTGCTAAAGAAGTCGGCTGTTATTGTTTTGGTAACAATACAAGAAGAGAAGAACAGAAATTACACTATTGTAGGTGTTTTGTGAGAAGCACCTGTATGTATTTTATATCTTAGTGTTGAAATAAATTCTGAATATTGTTATAAAAATGTTTTGGCCTTTTGCCTTCATTTTTCTGTAAGTTTT
Source organism: Dendrobates tinctorius (assembly GCF_039654945.1). Lineage (NCBI taxonomy): Eukaryota > Metazoa > Chordata > Amphibia > Anura > Dendrobatidae > Dendrobates > Dendrobates tinctorius. Next base: position 3,424,053 of record NW_027361903.1, on the reverse strand, counting down.
TTGCTTAAATCATTGAAGTGTGAGGGTTTGTGTTTTGTGTGTCGAGGTGCCATTTTTATTCGTACCATTTCTGGATATATGTATTTTTTTAGATTCAGCTACCGAAAAATTGGAGTCCTGGGCTTTTTTTATTTCTTCACGGCATATGCAACAAGGGTTAAATAATTTTGCATTTTAGTAGGCCGGACATTTAACCCCTTTCTGCCATGTGACGTACTATCCCGTCCATGTGCCCTGGGACTTAATTCCCAGGGAGGGGATAGTACGTCACAGCGATCAGCGGCGCTCACAGAGTGAGCGCCGCTGATCGCGGCCGGGTGTCAGCTGATTATCACAGCTGACACCCGGCACTATGTGTCAGGGGCGGTCACGGACCGCCCCCGACACGTTAACCCCTTGCACAACGCGATCAAGCACGGTGTACTGGGGGTTAAAGGGAAGCATCGGCAGGGAGGGGGCTCCCTCCGTGCTTCCCTGAGCCCCCCCACAGCAGCGCAATGTGCAGCGCTGCTGCGGGGGCTCCTTCCCTGCAGGTCCCCGGATCCAAGATGGCGACGGTGACCTTCGGGGGCCTGCAGGGAGCTGGCTTCCTCAGTGCCTGCAAAGCGCAGGCATGAGGAAGTCTGCTTCTATGCCTGTGACAGATCGCTGATATGTCACAGTGATCTGTGATGTGACAGATAAGGATCTGTCACAGGACAGTGATGTCCCCCCTGGGACAATGTAATAAAGTTAAAAAAAAGGTGTAAAAATAATTTTAAAAAAATCGCTAAGTAAATTTAAAAAAAAAAGTATTCCCTAATAAATTCATTTCTTAAATAAAAAAAGCAAACAAACAATAAAAGTACACATATTTGGTATCGCCGCGTCCGTAACGACCCACCCTATAAAACTGTCCCATTAGTTAACCCCTTTAGCGAACCCCTTAAAAAATAAAAATAAACTAAGCAAAAAATAATGATTTATTATCTTACCGCCGAACAAAAAGTGCAATAACGCGCGATCAAAAAGACGCATATAAATACCCATGGTACCGCTGAAAACGTCATCTTGTCCTGCAAAAAACGAGCCACCATACAGCGTCATCTGCGAAAAAATAAAAAAGTTATAGCTCGCAGAATAAAGCGATGCAAAAATAATTATGTTTTATATAAAATAGTTTTCATTGCATAAAACCGACAAAACATAAAAAAACGACATAAATGAGGTATCGCTGTAACCGTACTGACCCGAAGAATAAAACCGCTTTATCAATTTTACCGCACGCGGAACGGTGTAAACGCACCCCCCAAAAGAAATTCATGAAAAGCTGGTTTTTGTTCATTCTGCGTCCCAAAAATCAGAATAAAAAGCGATCAAAAGATATCACGTGCCCGAAAATGGCACCAATAAAAACGTCAACTCGTCCCGCAAAAAATAAGACCTCGCATGACTCGGTGGGTCAAAATACGGAAAAATTATAGCTCTCAATATGTGGTGATGCAAAAACTTTTTACAATAAAAAAGCCGGATTACATACCGGTAATGCTCTTTTAATGAGTCCACGACAGCACCCACTTGGAGAGAGGGATCCGCCCATAGGAACAGGAAACCTACAGAGATAAAAGAGGGCGGTCCGCCTCTCCCCCTCAGTTGGATTTCAGAGTACCAGGAGGACCGCCAATTATTAGGCCATTATATTATCCAATATTCTAAATTTATTAACTTTACAACTAAGAAGGTGTATATACATTATGTTAATTTCTAGGGAGGGTTAGTGAACGGGTGCTGTCGTGGACTCATTAAAAGAGCATTACCGGTAAGTAATCCGGCTTTTTAGTCTTCGCCACGACAGCACCCACTTGGAGAGACTTTCAGAGACCTTCACCTGGGAGGGACCACCGTGCTGAGGACCGCTCTACCAAAGGCTAGGTCAGATGAGCATGATAAATCAAGCCTATAGTGATTATAAAAGGTAGAGGGTGTAGACCAGGTTGCCGCCTTACATATAGACTCGATTGCGACGTCTCCCCTCTCTGCCCAAGAGGAAACCATAGCTCTGGCGGAATGTGCTCTGATACCCTCCGGAGGATTTTCATTGCTCTCGGAGTATGCCAGCCCAATCGCGTCTCTGATCCACCGAGACAAAGTACCCCTTGTGACTTCATATCCCTTCTTTTGGCCCTGGAATGAAACAAATAGAGCCCTACTCTTCCTCCAGCTGCTAGACCTCTCGATGTATTGTAATACAGCTCTTCTAACGTCTAGTGTATGGGACTTTTCTTCCTCTGGAGTAGAAGGGTTTCTAAAAAATGAAGGGAGGTGAATCTCTTGTGATCTATGAAACTTCCCTGCTACTTTTGGTAGGTATGAGGGATCTGGTTTTAATATTAGCTGATCCTGGAATGTCAACAGAAAAGGGGGTTCTATTGAAAGTGCTTGTATGTCGCTAACTCTTCTGGCTGAGGTTAGTGCGACTAGCAGTACTGTTTTGAAGGATAGGTGTTTAAGGGATATTGAATCTAAAGGATCAAAAGGAGGACGTGTTAGAGCCTCCAGAACCAGGTTTAAGTCCCAAGGAGGAACTCTAGGTATGTGCACCGGCTCGCTCCGCTCACAGGCCGAGATGAATCTGCCTATCCATCTATTGCCTGCCACGTTATAACTATAGAGGGCCCCTAGAGCCGACACCTGGACCTTTAGTGTGTTAACAGATAGCCCTAATTCTTTTCCTTTCTGTAGGAACTCTAGGATCGCTGTAATCGGAATTTCTCCAGAATCAGGGCCTGTGTGGGACTCTAGGAATTTTCTCCATACTCTGGTGTAAATTTTTGTTGTTGCCACTTTTCGACTTTGTAGGAGTGTATTGACTAATCCCTCCGAGAATCCTCTTGATCTCAACATTTCCCTTTCAAGTTCCAGGCCGTCAAGTGGAGATTGTCCACTTGAGGATGGAAGAATGGCCCCTGTGAGAGGAGCCTGGGGGTTGAAGGAAGCACCCACGGGTCTGTCACTGACATTGCTTGCAGGCACGAAAACCATGGCTTCCTGGGCCAGAATGGCGCTATTAAGATTACTCGTGCTTCGTCTGCTCTGATTTTCCTGATCACCTGCGGTAGTAGTATGATTGGTGGGAAAGCATATGCCAGTTTGAATTGCCACGGGGCCTGGAGGGCATCCAGAATTTCCGGATTGTCTGTCATATTTAGAGAGGCGAACCTTCGCACCTGCCTGTTTTCTCTGGTGGCGAAGAGATCTATTTGGGGAAGACCCCATAGTGACACGATGCGTGTGAATATCCCCCGGCTTAGACACCACTCTCCTTGCCGCAGTGTATGGCGGCTTAGAAAATCTGCCTCCAAATTGTCTCTGCCTCCAAATTGTCTCTTCCCCTTATGTGGAGGGCTGAGAGAGACAAAAAATGTTTTTCGGCTAGGGATAAAATCCTTCTTGCGGAAGACATTAAGGTGACTGATCGAGTTCCGCCTTGTCTGTTCAGATATGCGACTACTGTGTTGTCCGAAAGGATTCTCACGTTTTCCCCTTGTAACTGTGGAAGAAAATGATATAATGCATGATAGACTGCCTTTAGTTCTTTTAAATTTGACGAATCCTTATCTTCGCCTATATCCCATAGGCCTTGGGCAAAAATATTCCCCATATGGGCTCCCCATCCTGTGGGGCTAGCGTCCGTGATAATTATACGGGAGGGTGTTATAACCCAAGGTACTCCTCCCGCTAGGTTATCGTCCCTTAGCCACCATGCAAGGGAGGTTAGGACCTCCTGGGATAGTGTGATTTTCTTTGTCAGATTCCCCCGGTCATGGGACTCCTCTAAGAGAATTTGGTGTTGTAGCTCCCTCGTGTGGAACTGGGCCCACCGAACTGCCGGGATGCAGGCAGTAAGGGATCCCAGGAGGGACATTGCTTCCCTTAAAGATATGTGTGTCCGATCTATTGCTATCCTAACCTTCTTTTTAATTGCTGAAATTTTTACCTGTGACAGCAGACATTTTTGGTATATGGAGTCTAGCTCGAGACCCAGGAAGGACTGAACAGACTGCGGCTCGATTCTGGACTTCTTGAAGTTTATTATCCACCCTAGGGCCTGTAGGGACAAGATTGTATCAGCAACTCGCTCATTACATTGCCCAATTGAATTCCCTACTATCAAAAAATCATCCAGATAGGGTATTATTAGTGTGTCCTTCTGGCGTAAAAAAGCCATCACTTCCAGCATCACCTTTGTAAATACTCGTGGTGCGATGGAAATGCCGAATGGCATGGCTGTGAACTGGAGATGCTGTATCTTGCCATCGAGGAGGACCGCCACTCTGAGGTATCTCTGATATCTGCAATGGATGGGAATATGATAATAAGCATCCTTCAGATCCAAGCCTGCCATCATACAATTGGGGAAGAGGAGCTTAATCGTGGATCTTATGGATTCCATTTTAAATTTATGATTTATTATAAATGAATTTAATTTCTTCAAGTTGATTATCGTCCGGAATGATCCGTCTGGTTTAGATATCAGAAAGAGAGGGGAGTAAAATCCTCTCCCTTCCTGCCCTTTAGGCACATGGACCAAAACTTTTTTGTCCAGTAGGTTCCAAATCTCAGCCTCCAGGGCCTGCTGTTGGATTGGTGAGCTGAAGGATGTTATGATTAATGAATTACGGGGTACATGATGGAATTCTATCTTTAACCCTTCTTTAATAATGCTCAGGACCCAAGGGCTAGCCGTAATTTTCTCCCATTCTTGAAAAAAATATTTTAGTCTCCCTCCTACTGGAGGGACTGGCTCCTCAGTTCCTGTCCATGCGGAAGGAGGATCCCCTAAACATGGCACCTTTGCCCTTTCCTTCCTTTGTGGCCCAGCGGTTTTGATTTTCTGCTGGTCTTCCCCGGCCAAATGGTCTTCTCCTAAACGCCCTCCCTCGCAAGGAATGGCACAAAGCTTTGCTTTGGACTGGGTGTCACCTCTCCAGCTTTTAAGCCAAAGGCTACGTCTGGCGTTATTAGCCAACCCTGCTGTTCTGGCTGCCATGCGTAAGGAATCGGCAGAAGCATCTGCTATATATGCTGCTGCACCCCGGATTAGTGGTATGGCGGCTCGTAGCTTGTCTCTGGAGATCTTCTGGTCTATTTGCTGGTCTAGTTGATCGATCCAGACCAGCATAGAACGAGCTGTGCATGTACTAGCTATTGCCGGTTTAAACGTGCCGGTAGCTGCCTCCCATGCCCTCTTCAATGAGGCGTCAGCTTTGCTGTCAAGAGGGTCTTTTAGGACCCCTGTGTCCTCCACTGGTAAGATCGTTTGCTTTGAGGCGGAGGCCACTGCCGCATCTACCTTCGGGACCTTAATCCATGTCGACAACTCTTCGTCGCTAAAGGGTACCTTCTCTTTGAGCTTGAGGGAAGATACCCTCTCTGGTCCTGTCTCTCCCATTCCTTCTTAACCAGAGCTTTTATCGCTGGGATAACTGGAAAAACTCTCCTCTTTCTGTCTGTCAGACCCGCAAACATAATTTCTTGAGTCGTTTGTGGCTCCTTTGTGTCTGTGCATCCCATTGTATTCCTCACGGATTTAACTAAATTATCCATATGATCTAAAGGAAAACAGCAACGGCCCTCCATATCTGAGGAGGATGCTGATGTGGATGCATTGGAACTATCTGAGGCTACTTCGCCCTCATCGGTGTCTACGGCCCCTGCTGGCTTAGTAGTTTCGATATTAGTAGGCCTGCTAGACTGGTTTAAGGCCTGTAGTTCTTCCCTAATTATGGCCCTTATATCTGCGGCTGATGTTGATGCCCGTTTTGCTGTTTCATTAATGCATCTTTTGCATAGCCTTTTTGTGTAAGAGTCCGGTAGCGGACGTGTACACAGGGCACATTCTTTATTCTTTGATTTTTCCTTCCTCTTAGTCTGAGATAGAGACATCATGACGGAGGGGAGAGGGAGAGAGAGAGAGAGACATTTTATCAGCTTGATAGGCAGAGCGTCGTCCACTCACCCAGAGAAGCTGTAGGTACCGGCTCAGGAGGCTGAGAAGGAGGCTTGTTGGCGTGGCTTCTGTGGCTACGATCCGAGGAACCTCGTCTTGCGTGGTCCTTGGCTGCTGCTGCATCGCCTGCCTGGGGATGCGTGTCCTGCCTTGGTGAAGACATGATTGCACGCCATATCCAGCGTCGGACTGGAACACCTTGGGCCCACCAGAGAAAATCATTCTTGGGGCCCACTATGTAGCTGCATAGAGTTAAATACCAGACCACCAATTGTGCGGTAAAACACGCTAATATCAGGGTATAATATAAGGTTGTACATGTCTTAATTATGTAGCAGGAGTTGGGGTAGCCCCCTCATAGAATATAAAGCAGCCCCCTCATAGAATATAATGTAGACCCCTCATAGAATATAATGCTGCCCTCCTCATAGGGTATAATGCTGCCCCCCTCATAGGGTATAATGCTGCCCCCTCATAGGGTATAATGCTGCCCCCCTCATAGGGTATAATGCTGCCCCCCTCATAGGGTATAATGCACCCCCTCATAGGGAATAATGCTGCCCCCTCATAGGGTATAATGCTGCCCCCCTCATAGGGTATAATGCTGCCCCCCTCATAGGGTATAATGCTGCCCCCCTCATAGGGTATAATGCTGCCCCCCTCATAGGGTATAATGCTGCCCCCTCATAGGGTATAATGCTGCCCCCCTCATAGGGTATAATGCTGCCCCCCTCATAGGGCATAATGCTGCCCCCCTCATAGGGTATAATGCTGGCCCCCTCATAGGGTATAATGCTGCCCCCCTCATAGGGTATAATGCTGCCCTCCATAGGGGTATAATGCACTCCCTCATAGGGTATAATACTGCCCCCCTCATAGGGTATAATGCTGCCTCCTCATAGGGTATAATGCTGCCTCCTCATAGGGTATAATGCTGCCTCCTCATAGGGTATAATGCTGCCCCCTCATAGGGAATAATGCTGCCTCCTCATAGGGAATAATGCACCCCCTCATAGGGTATAATGCTATATAGATATAGAGTTAGATAGATATAGATAGAAAGATAGATGTAGAAATAGATAGATATAGAGATAGATAGTAGATAATGGATAGAAAGTAGATAATGGATAGATATAGATAGAAAGATTCATAGAGATAGATAGAGATAGATATAGAGATAGATATAGAAAGAAATATAGATAGATAGATCGATAGGTAGATAGATATAGAGATAGATAGAAAATAGATAATGGATAGATAGATAGATATAGAGATACATAGCTATAGATAGAAAGATATAGAGAGATAGATATATAGATAGAGATAGATAATAGATAGAGATATACAGATATTATAATAATAATAATAATAATAATACTAATAATAATAATATAGACATATATAGATAGCTATAGAGATAAATATATATAGATAGATGGCTATAAATAAAAATAGATATAGAGATATATATAGAGATAGATAGATATAGAGATAATAGATAGAGATAGATAGATATAGAGATAGATATAGAGACAGATAGATATAGAAAGATAGATATAGAGATAGATATAGAGATAATAGCTAGATATAGAGATACAGTATGTATAGAGATAGACAGATATAGAGTTAGAAAGATAGATAGATAGAGAGAGAGATATAGAGATAGATAGAGATAGCTAGATAGATAGATGGATAGATAGATATAGATAATAGAGATAATAGATAGATGTAATAGATAGATATAGAGATAGATATAGAGATAGATAGATAGATCAATAGATAGATAGATAAAGAGAGAGATAGAGATAGATAGATAATGAGATATAGAGATAGATATAGAGATATAGTGTTAGATAGAAAGATAGATATAGAGATAGATAGATATAGAGATAGATAGATAGATAGATATAGAGATAGATAGAGATAGATAGATAGATAGATAGATAGATAGATATAGAGATAGAGATAATATATAGATAGCTATAGAGAGAGATATAGAGATAGATATAGAGAGAAACAGATATAGATATAGAGATAGATATAGAGATAGATAGATATAGAGATAATAGATAGATATAGAGATAGATAGATAGATAGATATAGATATAAAGATAGATAGAGATAGAGAGAGCGGTAGATAGAGAGAGAGATAGATATAGAGAGATAGATACAGAGATCGATAAATAGATAGAGAGATAGATATAGATAATAGATAGAGATAGATAGATAAAGATAGATAATAAATATAGAGATAACAGATAGATATAAAGATAGAGTAAGATAGAAAGATATAGAGATAGGTAGATATAGATAATAGAGATAGCTAGATAGATAGACATAATAGATAGATATAGATATAGATAGATATAGAGATAGATAGAAAGATAGATATAGAGATAGATGTAGAGATAGAAAGATAGATATAGAGATAGAGCGATAGATAGATAGAGATAGATAGAGATAAATAGATAGATAGATAGATAGAGAAAGATAGATAGATATAGAGATAGAAAGATAGATATACAAAGAGATAGATATAGAGATAGAGATAAATAGATAGATATAGAGAGAGATATAGAGAGAAATAGATATAGATATAGAGATAATAGATATATATAGAGATAGATATAGATATAGAGAGAGATAGATACAGAGAAAAGATATAGAGATAAACAGATAGAGAAATATAGATAGATATATACTGTAGATATAGAGATAGAGCGATAGATAGATATACAGAGAGATAGATATAGAGATAGATAGAGATATATAGATAGCTAGCTATAGAGAGAGATATAGAGATTGATATAGAGAGAAATAGATATAGATATAGAGATAGATAGAGATAGATATATAGATATAGATATAAAGATAGATATAGAGATAGATATAGAGATAGATAGCGAGAGATATAGAGATAGATAGATACAGAGAAAAGATATAGAGACAGATAATGGATAGATAAATAGATAGATAGGTATAGAGATAGATATAGATATTAGATAGAGATATATATATAGATAAAGATAGATAGATATAGATGGTAGCTAGATAGATAATAAATATAGAGATAATAGATATAGAGATAGATAGAGTAAGATAGATAGATATAGAGATAGATAGACATAATAAATAGATATAGAGATATATATATAGAAAGATATAGAGATAGATAGATAGATGTAGAGATAGAAAGATAGAGCGATAGATAGAGATAGATATAGAAATAGTAGATATAGATATAGAGATTGATAGATATAGATAATAGATAGAGATAGAAAGATAGATAGATATAAGAGAGATAGAGAGAGAGATATATAGAGATAGAGAGAGAGAGAGACAGATAGAGCGAGAGATATATAAAAAAAAAACAAAAAACACAATACTCACCTCTCCTCCTCGCTCCCACGCTGATCCCGGCCTCAGTGTCAGGAGCTGCCCCCTCTGCCAGACACACAGCGGGTGTGTGATGTAGTGACGTCATCGTGCACTGGCTGTGAGCCAGGAGCAGAGAGGACTGAGGGCGGCGCCGGCCCTGATTTACAGCTGTAGTCTGCAGAGCGGCTTACTGGGCTGGGGGCGGGGCCTCTGGGGGCGGGGCCTCTGGGGGTGGAGACCTGAAATGATATGCTTCGCAGTGAATATTCATTTCTCTTTAGCAGCGGGGACAGGGGCTCCTGCCTCCTGACACCCGCTGCTGCTCCGCTGGCAGGGGCCCCCATAGCAGCTGCATGGTGTGCGACACACCACTGGCTGGGGGCCCCTGGAGCAGCGGGGGCCCTAGAAAACTGCTGGCCCTGTATGCCTGCAGGTGCCAGGGCCCACCAGATGCCAGGGCCCACCGGAGAATCCACCGGTTCTCCGGTGGGCCAGTCCGACGCTGGCCATATCCCTTTGCCCCAGGCCTTTTGTAAGCCCCTTCATACCTGGTACCTCCCCCTCCAGGTGCGCCTATTTGCGGCTCATTAGTATGCGCTTCAGCGCTGACTCTAGCCGCCCGCGCTCTGCAGGTTAAATCGTGTTTTTTTTTTCTCTTCCCCATCTGGAGGGGGCGGGGAGCGCCTCTACGCTTGCGGTGCCGCCCAGCCGCGTGTGCGCTGTGAGCCGAGGAACCTCCAGTAACCCGGAAGTTCCTCCTTACCACTTCCTGCCGCGCTGCCTGTGCGTCCTCCTGGACGCTGAAGCCCTTAGGAACGCCGGAGGTTGCCGTTTTCTCCGGTTCCTGCGCCCCCACATGGACCGGAATGGATCCTCCCGCCGGTGTCATGTCACTATCAGAAGAACACCCGGTCGGCGCCACCCGGTACCGGTGTTTCTGCTCCATCCGTCCATACCAGCCGAGGAGGGAGCCGGATTCCAGCACTCCCCCGTCGCTGCCTCTGGACCGGAACCCCTGCCGTTCTCGCAGACACTGCACAGGCGGTTCCTTGGCCCAGGTAAGACTGTAGCGTATCCTGCGGTTCCCCTTAGGAACAGGAAACCAACTGAGGGGGAGAGGCGGACTGCCCTCTTTTATCTCTGTAGGTTTCCTGTTCCTATGGGCGGATCCCTCTCTCCAAGTGGGTGCTGTCGTGGCGAAGAGTAAAAGCGTCTTTTAGCGTGCGACAGCCGCCAAACGTAAAAACCGCCATAAATAGTAAATCAAACCCCCCGTTTTCACCCCCTTAGTTAGGGAAAAATAATAAAATTAAAAATTATTTATTTCCATTTTCCCATTAGGGTTAGGGCTGAGATTAGGGTTAGGGGTGTGTTGGGGTTAGGGTTGGAGATAGAATTGGGGGGTTCCACTGTTTGGGCACATCAGGGGCTCTCCAAATGCAACACGGCATCTGATCTCAATTCCAGCCAATTCTGCGTTGAAAAAGTCAAATGGTGCTCCTTCCCTTCCAAGCTCTGCCATGCGCCCAAACAGTGTTTTACCCCCACATATGGGGTATCAGCCTACTCAGGACAAATTGCAAAACAACTTTTGGGGGTCCAATTTCTCCTGTTACCCTTAGAAAAATAAAAAATTGGGGGCAAAAATATCATTTTTGTGGAAAAAAATATAATTTTTTATTTTCACGCCCGGGCGTTATAAACTTCTGTGAAGCACTTGGGGGTTCAAAGTACTCACCACACATCTAGATAAGTTCCGTTGGGGGTCTAGTTTCCAAAATGGGGTCACTTCTGGGGGGTTTCCACTGTTTAGGTACATCACGGGCTCTCCAAAGGCAACATGACACCTGCAGACGATTCCATCAAAGTCTGCATTCCAAAACGTCACTACTTCCCTTCCGAGTCCTGACGTGTGCCCATTGTCATGATCCAAGGTGGATCTGACAGTTTAAATGCACAAAGTGACCTTTTTTCCCTTTGGCTTGGTGCCAAAGTGGGTTGATTGCCCTCGGTGGCCATTAGAATTATTACACGTGGTGTCGTTCATTCTAAGTTGCCCCGGTGGTGGTGAGTGGTAGTGCACTTTAGTTTCTTTGGTTTAATGTGCACTTAATTACAAATCAGGTGTTAGGCTCTATAAAAGGGAGTCGGGTTTGTTCAATCACTGTTGGTGATATTGTGTTCGTCATTTGGGAAGCAAGCCTGGGTGAGGAAGGAGCTGAACATGAGTCCTGCGCAGCCCAGCCAGAGGGGACGAGTGGCAGCTAGGTGGTCTGCAAGAAGGGCTGGCATGGCGTGGTGGAGTCACAGTTTATGGAGTCGGCAGGAGGTGCTTGCATGACTTGGTGGAGTGACGACTATGGAGAGAGTTGCACTCAGCATGCGGGACTTGTTTGCTGAGAGCTGGACTCAAGCATGCTGGACTTCTTGGGCAGGAGCTGAACTCATCTTTTGGACTCTGTTACTGGATAGCTGCGACTGGTGGTAGACTCTGCTCCAAGGCTGCACTATGGTGAAGGATCCAGTTATGGTGATGGATCCGGGTGGAGGAGAAGATACAGGTGGTGGGCTCTGTTGCTAGGAGCGTACGCAATAGAGCAAAGCTAAGTGGTGTTTCCCCTGTATTGTCATTTTCCCTCATGTGTGTTTAGTGCAGTGGTGGGATTAATTTCCGCACCGACCAATTCCCTAGTGAGGGTTTAGGTTCAGGGCGAGCTAGGGTTTTTAGGTTTCTGTGCGTCGCCCGGTGCGGAACCGGCATAGGGAACGTTAGGAGTGCAGGGACACTGGCTCAGGGGAGTTCAGGAGGTCTCCACTTCCCTATTCCCTATTGCAGGGCCCACCATTGTTAATGTTACCCAGGTACCCCCATTATTTAAATTCGCCTTACTGGAGGCGGGGTTTCCAGACTACTGTATGTATAACGTGTAATACCTAAATTCGCCAGTTGGAAGCGGCGTATCCAGCTGCACGTTTTATTATTTAAATTCGCCCCACTGGAGGCGCTGTATCCAGGGTCACGTGTCATATGGGTTCGCCTTGTGGTACTCGCTGCGTCCAGACACACGTGACCGTGACACCCATACAGTAGTTTTACCCCCACATATAGGGTATCCCCATACTCGGGACAAATTGTACAACAACTTTTGGGGTCCAATTTCTCCTGGTACCCTTGGGAAAATAAAAAAATTGGGGACTAAAAGATCATGTTTGTGGAAAAAATACGATTTTTTTATTTTCACGCCCAGGCATTATAAACTTCTGTGAAGCCCTTGGAGGTTCAAAGTTCTCACCACACATCTAGATAAGTTCCTTTGGGGGGGTCTAGTTTCCAAAATGGTGTCATTTGTGGGGGGTTTCCACTGTTTTGGTACATCAGGGACTTTCCAAACGCGACATGATGTCCGATCTCAATTCCAGCCAAAAATGTCAAATGGCACTGCTTCCCTACTGAGCTCTGCCATGCGCCCAAATAGTCGTTTACACCCACATATGGGGTATCAGCGTACTCAGGACAAATGGCACAATAACTTTTAGGGTCCTGTTACCCTTGGGAAAATAAAAATTGGGGGTGAAAAGATCATTTTTGTGGAAAAAATATGATTTTTTTATTTTCATGCCCGGGCATTATAAACTTCTGTGAAGCCCTTGTGGGTTCAAAGTTCTCACCTCATATCTAGATAAGTTCCTTGGGGGGTCTAGTTTCCAAAATGGGGTCACTTGTGGGGGGTTTCCACTGTTTAGGTACATCAGGGGCTCTCCAAACGTGACATGGCGTCCGATCTGAATTCCAGCCAATTTTGCATTGAAAAAGTCAAACGGCGCTCCTTCCCTTCTGAGCTCTGCCATGCGCAGAAACAGTGGTTCCCCCCCACATATCAGGTATCAGCGTACTCAGGACAAATTGCACAATAACTTTTGCAGTCCAATTTCTCCTGTTACCCTTGGTAAAATAAAAAAATTGAACCTGAAGTATTTATTTTGTGAAAAAAAGTTAAATGTTCATTTTTTTTTTTAAACATTCAAAAAATTGAAGCACCTGAAGGGTTAATAAACTTCTTGAATTTGGTTTTGAGCACCTTGAGGGGTGCAGTTTTTAGAATGGTGTCACTTTTTGGTATTTTCTATATATAGACCCCTCAAAGTGGCTTCAAATGTGATGTGGTCCGTAAAAATAAAATGGTGTTGCAAAAATGAGAAATCGCTTGTCAACTTTTAACCCTTATAACTTCCTAACAAAAAAAATGTTGGTTCCAAAATTGTGCTGATGTAAAGTAAACATGTGGGAAATGTTACTTATTAAGTTTTTTGTGTGCCATATCTCTGTGATTTAAGGGCATAAAAATTCAAAGCTGGAAAATTGCGAAATTTTCAAAAATTTTGCCAAATTTCCGTTTTTTTTCACAAATAAACGCAAGTTATTTGAATGAAATTTTACCACTAACATGAAGGACAATATGTCACGAGAAAACAATGTCAGAATCACCGGGATCCATGGAAGCGTTTCATAGTTATTACCTCATAAAGGGACAGTGGTCAGAATTGTAAAAATTGGCCCGGTCATGAACGTGCAAACCACCCTTGGGGGTTAAGGACATGGCAAAGCTGATATGGATTTTTTTCATTTTTTTTTTTAAATAGATAGGGAAAATTAGGGCAATTTATTATTTTTTTCTTACCATTCACTCTGTTTTTTAATCCCCCTTTGGGCCATGTGATCGCTTGTTCTAATAACTGCAGGATCCCGGCACTGCAGTAAATGGAGCATATCACGCTCTTCCACGGAGCTCGGTCTGTGGCTGCGTTTCATAGCTGTACCAAGATGGCGGTGATTGAGGTCTTCTGCAGACCCCGGCTGCCATGGTAACACATCAGCACTTTGTGATCGCATTGTGGTGGTGATGGGGAGAATGGGCACAGGGTCGGCACACCGCCAGGACTGCGCCATCTAAATACTACAGTGGCATGTAAGGAGTGAAGTGGGCTGTGAATGCTGCGGTTTCATGTAGATGGTGGCTGTGCAATACAGATGGCGCAGGATCAGCTCCTGAGAGCCAGTCATACACCTGCACCTGACGTAGGATGCAATAATACACTCTATGTGGTGAAGAGATTAAAGTGATCTGCATTGTTGCCCATGGCCACCAGTCACACCACAGTTTTCATCCCTTAATCCGTTCGGCCTTGTTGCCCAAGGCCACCAGTCACACCACAGCTTTTATCCCTTAATCCGTTCGGCCTTGTTGCCCATGGCCACCAATAACACCACAGCTTTCATCCCTTAATCGGTCCGGCCTTGTTGCCCATGACCACCAATAACATCACAGCTTTCATCCCTAAATCCGTCCGGCCTTGTTGCCCAAGGCCACCAGTAACACCACAGCTTTCATCCCTTAATCCGTCCGGCCTTGTTGCCCATGGCAACAAATAACACCACAGCTTTCATCCCTTAATCCGTCCGGCCTTGTTGCCCATGACCACCAATAGCATCACAGCTTTCATCCCTTAATCCGTCCGGCCTTGTTGCCCATGGCCACCAATAACACCACAGCTTTTATCCCTTAATCCGTTCGGCCTTGTTGCCCATGGCCACCAATAACACCACAGCTTTCATCCCTTAATCCGTCCGGCCTTGTTGCCCATGACCACCAATAACACCACAGCTTTCATCCCTAAATCCGTCCAGCCTTGTTGCCCAAGGCCACCAATAACACCACAGCTTTCATCCCTTAATCCGTCCGGCCTTGTTGCTCATGGCAACAAATAACACCACAGCTTTCATCCCTTAATCGGTCCGGCCTTGTTGCCCATGACCACCAATAACATCACAGCTTTCATCCCTAAATCCGTCCGGCCTTGTTGCCCAAGGCCACCAGTAACACCACAGCTTTCATCCCTTAATCCGTCCGGCCTTGTTGCCCATGACCACCAATAACATCACAGTTTTCATCCCTTAATCTGTCCGGCCTTGTTGCCCGTGACCACCAATATCACCACAGCTTTCATCCCTTAATCCATCCGACCTTGTCGCCCATGACCACCAATAACATCACAGCTTTCATCCCTTAATCCGTCTGGCCTTGTTGCCCAAGGCCACCAATAACATGACAGCTTTCATCCCTTAATCCCTCCGGCCTTGTTGCCCATGACCACCAATAACATCACAGCTTTCATCCCTTAATCTGTCCGGCCTTGTTGCCCATGACCACCAATAACACCACAGCTTTCATCCCTTAATCCATCTGACCTTGTCGCCCATGACCACCAATAACATCACAGCTTTCATCCCTTAATCCGTCCGGCCTAGTTGCCCAAGGCCACCAACAACATCACAGCTTTGATCCCTTAATCCGTCCGGCCTTGTTGCCCAAGGCCACCAATAACACCACAGCTTTCATCCCTTATATCGTCCGGCCTTGTTGCCCATGGCCACCAATAACACCACAGCTTTCATCCCTTAATCCATGCGGCCTTGTTGCCCATGGCCACCAATCACACCACAGCTTTCATCCCTTAATCCATGCGGCCTTGTTGCCCATGGCCACCAATCACACCACAGCTTTCATCCCTTAATCTGTCCGGCCTTGTTGCCCATGACCAATAACATCACAGCTTTCATCCCTTAATCCGTCCGGCCTTGTTGCCCATGGCCACCAATAACACCACAGCTTTCATCCCTTAATCCGTCTGACCTTGTCGCCCATGACCACCAATAACATCACAGCTTTCATCCCTTAATCCGTCCGGCCTTGTTGCCCATGGCAACAAATAACACCACAGCTTTCATCCCTTAATCCGTCCGGCCTTGTTGGCCATGACCACCAATAACATCACAGCTTTCATCCCTTAATCCGTCCGGCCTTGTTGCCCATGGCAACAAATAACACCACAGCTTTCATCCCTTAATCTGTCCGGCCTTGTTGCCCATGACACCAATAACATCACAGTTTTCATCCCTTAATCTGTCCGGCCTTGTTGCCCGTGACCACCAATAACACCACAGCTTTCATCCCTTAATCCATCCGACCTTGTCGCCCATGACCACCAATAACATCACAGCTTTCATCCCTTAATCCGTCTGGCCTTGTTGCCCAAGGCCACCAATAACATGACAGCTTGCATCCCTTAATCCCTCCGGCCTTGTTGCCCATGACCACCAATAACATCACAGCTTTCATCCCTTAATCTGTCCGGCCTTGTTGCCCATGACCACCAATAACACCACAGCTTTCATCCCTTAATCCATCTGACCTTGTCGCCCATGACCACCAATAACATCACAGCTTTCATCCCTTAATCCGTCCGGCCTAGTTGCCCAAGGCCACCAACAACATCACAGCTTTGATCCCTTAATCCGTCCGGCCTTGTTGCCCAAGGCCACCAATAACACCACAGCTTTCATCCCTTATATCGTCCGGCCTTGTTGCCCATGGCCACCAATAACACCACAGCTTTCATCCCTTAATCCATGCGGCCTTGTTGCCCATGGCCACCAATCACACCACAGCTTTCATCCCTTAATCCATGCGGCCTTGTTGCCCATGGCCACCAATCACACCACAGCTTTCATCCCTTAATCTGTCCGGCCTTGTTGCCCATGACCACCAATAACATCACAGCTTTCATCCCTTAATCCGTCCGGCCTTGTTGCCCATGGCCACCAATAACACCACAGCTTTCATCCCTTAATCCGTCTGACCTTGTCACCCATGACCACCAATAACATCACAGCTTTCATCCCTTAATCCGTCTGGCCTTGCTGCCCAAGGCCACCAATAACATCACAGCTTTTATCCCTTAATCCGTCCGGCCTTGTTGCCCAAGGCCACCAATAACATCACAGCTTTCATCCCTTAATCCGTACGGCCTTGTGCCCATGGCCACCAATAACACCACAGCTTTCATCCCTTAATCCGTCCGGCCTTTTTGCCCATGACCACCAATAACATCACAGCTTTCATCCCTTAATCCGTCCGGCCTTGTCGCCGATGACCACCAATAACATCACAACTTTCATCCCTTAATCCGTCTGGCCTTGTTGCCCAAGGCCACCAATCACACTACAGCTTTCATCCCTTAATCTGTCCGGCCTTGTTGCCCAAGGCCACCAATAACATGACAGCTTTCATCCCTTAATCCGTCCGGCCTTGTTGCCCATGACCACCAATAACATCACAGCTTTCATCCCTTAATCCGTCTGGCCTTGTTGCCCAAGGCCACCAATAACATCACAGCTTTCATCCCTTAATCCGTCCGGCCTTGTTGCCCAAGGCCACCAATAACACGACAGCTTTCATCCCTTAATCCGTCCGGCCTTGTTGCCCATGACCACCAATAACACCACAGCTTTGATCCCTTAATCCGTCCGGCCTTGTTGCCCAAGGCCACCAATAACACCACTGCTTTCATCCCTTAAATCGTATGGCTTTGTTGCCCATGGCCACCATTAACATCACAGAACCCCGTGGATGCCTGCGATACCTCGTGGATGGCAAACATGAGATAGGGCAGTAACATGTCCCAATCCCTCCCATCCTTGGCAATCACCTTTTTTTAGCATGGCTTTGAGGTCTTATTAGACCTCTCCACCAACCCGTCGGTTTGTCGATGGTACACTGACGTGTGTAGCTGTTTGATTTGGAGCAGCTTACACAGCTCCTTGGTCACCTTAGACATAAATGGAGTACCTTTATTGGGAAGGATCTCCTTGTGTAGCCCTAAGCGACAGAACATGGCGAACAGTTCACGGGCTATTAGTTTAGCCGAAGTGTGGCGGAGGGGTATCGCCTCTGAGTACCGGATGGTGTAATCTACGACTACTAATGTGCTGGTGGCCCAGGGCGGACTTTACTAATGGCCCTACCAGATCCATCGCAATCCGCTCAAAAGGTACCTCTATAATGGGCAGAGGCACCAAAGGACTCCGGTAGTTTGTGGTGGGTGAGGTTAGTTGGCACTCCGGACATGTGTCGCAATACCATTTGACCTCAACATAGACCCCAGGCCAGAAAAACCGCTGCAAGATGCGCTATAGTGTCTTTTTGGCCCCCAAATGCCCTCCCAGCATGTGAGAGTGAGCCATATTGAGCACCTCCCGACGATAGGGTTGAGGCACCACCAGCTGTTCTACCACCTCATCCCTGATTTTATCAACCCTGTACAGTAAATCTTGGATGATCTCCATCCGGGGAAACTCCCTCTCTGCACCTGGTTGTTGAGCCACCCCATTTACCACGATTATTCTTTCCCTGGCCCGGGTCAAAGTGGGGTCCTGGAGCTGGGCAGTCCCGAACTTACCAGGTGACACCTCCAGCTCAGGAATCGGTGAGTTCTCCTCAACTTTTCCTGCCAACACCTCTAGGGGAAACCTATCGGGGTTACACTCTGTCCCTATGTTGGTGACCCCTACGGCAGGAATCCCTGACTCGGGATCTTCAGGTTCAGCACCCGGAATACTTTTTATCCTGAGAGGGTTAACCCTGCTCTCCCATAGGGACCAGAACAGGGGAAAGTCTCTTCCTAATAAAGTCCCACACGGAAGAGTCTTTACCACTCCCACCACGTTTTATCTCCCCACATGGGGTGGAGAACGTGACCTCCTCAGTCGGGTACTCATGGAGGTCCCCTTGTATGCACCCTACCCCCACGGTCCGTCCATTACGTCTATCCCCGGCAACCAGGGACCCATGTACCAGGGTCACCAAACTCCCGGAGTCCAAGAGAGCGACCGGCTTGTACCCATTGACGAGTACCTCGCACCGCTGAGGTTCGGTACCGGCAGGGTCTGTAGTGGCAGTGTAGACTAGCTGGGCATACATAGATACACAGTGGGTATACCCGCAGTCCATGGGTTCGGTTGTTAGGGGGCAGTTAGCAATCACATGTCCAGGCTCTTGGCACCACCAACACTGGGACAGGGGCCCGAGGGAACCATGGGGCTAGGCTAGGGGACACGGGGCGGTTGACACTCTCCTTCCGAGATATCCCCTCAGTACGGGTACGATCAGTATTGGCCTTGGTGGAGGGTTGTAGACTTTTCCCAGGCTCCTGAGCTGACGGGGCCTTACGTGACAGCCGAAGTGGGGCAGTGTCCCGTATAAAGTCTTGAGTGGCTGTATACCTCTCAACCAGTCCTACCACCTGGTCCAGAGTGCCCGGGTCCCCTTGCCCCACCCAACGTTGAATGGCGGCTTGCAGGGCCCTCACCAGCCGGTCAACCACCACCCTCTCTACCATCTGGATCGGGGTTAAAGTCTCAGGCTGTAGCCATTTTTTTAACCAGTTTCAGTAAGTCAAAGGCTTGAGACCGGGCAGGGCGAGTCTCAGAAAAGGACCACTGGAACACCCGTTGGGCCCGCACATATGTATTAACCCCCAGTCGGGCAAGGATCTCACCTTTCAATTTCCCATAGACCAGGGCATCTTCCCGACTGAGGTCCAGGTAGGCCATTTGTGCATCTCCCGTCAAGAAGTTGGACACCACCTCAGCCCACTGAGCCACCGGCAAGTTCTCCCGCTCTTCAGTGCGTTTAAAAATGGTGAGAAAAGCCTCCATGTCGTCCTCAGGTGCCATCTTCCTCAGTGCTGAGCGGACCTTGTACCGGGCTTCCGATCTGTATGTGGTGGCTGGGGAACCTGCCTCTTGCAGAGCCGCAATCTGCTGCAGAATTAAATTGTTGGTCTGTTGCTGCTCATGTAGCTGCTGTTGCTGCTCCTCTTGCAGCTTCTGCTGTCGCACCTGCGAGGCGGCCACCTGTCTCAGTATTTCCTCCATCTTATCAGTCGACTTAAGCTGCAGCGTTGCAGGCCTAACATACAACATGCAGCACGTTTTGGGTATGCCTCAGTTCACACTGCCCGCATTCTCCAACCAAGTGTAAAGCAGCGGTGTCCACGCTGTGCAGAGATGAGGCAGTGACCCAGCAAGTTCAAACAAAAAAACGTATTTAATGTCCACGAAAAAAAAAAACACTCACAGTGCACAACACGCTGTATCCTCCGGGTCGCAGCCGGGAAGCAACAAAACAGTCCGTGGCCAGTTGCCGTGAGCGACCGCGTTGCCCGGGTATGCAAGGGGTGCCAGACCTTGGCTCAGCTTGGCCCTGTGTTGCCTCACACAGTGAGCTCTGCCGACCACTGCTCTCTCTCTGTGCACATCAGAACTGACACACCCAAACCCTTTCTGCAGGGTTTTTTTTTTCCTTTCTCCAATCTGTGGCCATAGGCCACTTATAAGACCTGGGCTGGAGCAAACAGACCGGAACCCACCACCTTCCTGCAGTCTGTTTCAAAAATAAAAGACCATGCCGGGTTTTCCTGAATAAACTCCTTGGTCCAAATAACTTGATCAGGCTCAAACTCACCTTTATTCTGCCCTGTGAGTCACAGGCATACTGCTGGGACGACAGGGCACTCCAGCAGATCTAATACGCTTCTGAGCGCATTCTGGGGGACACATAGCGACCCTCACACATGACTCCGGTCGCTGCATCACACCGTCTACAAATTAAGACAAAATGCAGCAAATTTGTCAAACTGTAAAAATCAAGTTATACAGAGCGGCGGCCTGCGCTTAATGGACACCTCATGTATCGCACCATGGTGAAAGCTTAGGTTCATTAACCTGCGCCAGGTCTGCGAACAAGCGATGAGATAATGGAAAAGATGGAAGCCATGCCTATAACTGAGGTCCAGTGATGGGTGATCAGGAAGCTGGGACAACAATATGGCTGTCATCGCTGCGCCTACATGGCCGATACGCAGACTCCAGACTCTGTGACTAATGGTGGAAAAGTGCGGGCACGGGGGACATCTGTGCCTGTCAGGGCTCTGGGAGAGCAGGGTGATGGCGCCTGGTGGCCGCCGCACAGCGATATTAGCCACAGACATCTAATGGCTTCTATTAGTAGAGGAATGTTCCAGATCCCACAGGACTGAAGGATAATTATCTCAAGACGGGAAGTGGAGAAACCTCATTATAAAGTCGTTCCTGGTGTATTTTACTGCAGACAATGAGAGCCAGGAATCACTGGAGTGTATTCTCCGGATATTAGAGGAGGCGCACCCCGCCGCCATCATACATCGGCTGGGCGCTCCCCTGCTCTGTAGGAGCCCCCCACCGAACAATGTTGTCTGGTAGCTGCCATTGACTTCTATAGCAAAGACACAAAATTAAATTTAAAACATAAAAAAATAAAAAGTTTAAAAAATACTGTATATAAAAAGCTTAAGAAGTGTAAAGTCCAGCATTTTTCCCAATTCAAGAATAAATGTAACCAATAAGCATATCTGTTATCACAGCATCCAGGAAAGGAAACAATTCACAGGTCTACAAAAAATATTTTTTGTAATCATCACAGGTGACTTTGTACTTTTCTGAATCCTCTTTTTGTCCTGATTTCAGAAATGTCTATAGTTTTTCTGCAGCACATATAGTTTCCATGGAGCAGCATCGTTATAAGGTATAGGAAATATACTGGTGACATTAAGAAAACAGTAATCTACATATCATAAAAAATGCTTCAACTTACAAAACAGTTTTTATTGAACCAAAGTAATTTCACATGCAAAATAGAAACCAAAATATGAGCAGAAATTAAAAGGGCTTGACATTAGACTGTCGTTGATATAATATTTATTTTTATATAGCGCTAACATATTCCGCAGCGCTTTACACACATTATCATCACTGTCCCCGATGGGGCTCACAATCTAAATTCCCTATCTTTGTCTTTGGAATGTGGGAGGAAACCAGAGAACCCGGAGGAAACCCACGCAAACATAGGGAGAACATACAAACTCCTTGCAGATGTTGTCCTTGGTGGGATTCAAACCCAGGACCCCAGCGCTGCAGCGCTATCCACTGAGCTGCCGTGCCACCACGGAGATATGATTTTTCAGGGTTGTCCCTATATAACATCCAACAGTAATCTGCCATCATTGAGTCATTCCAAAAACCCTGGTAGCGGTGTTCCATTACTTTAACCCCTTTCTGCCATCCGACGTACTATCCCGTCCATTGGACCTGGGCCCCTATGCCCATGGACGGGATAGTACGTCGGCACGATCAGCGGCGCCCACGTGGTGAGCGCCGCTGATCGCGGCCGGGTGTCAGCTGATTATCACAGCTGACACCCGGCACAATGGTCACGGACCGCCCCGACACGTTAACCCCTTGCACACCGCGATCAAACATGATCGCGGTGTACCGGGAGTTAAAGGGAAGCATCGGCAGGGAGGGGGCTCCCTCCGTGCTTCCCTGAGCCCCCCACGGCAGCGCAATGTGCAGCGCTGCTGCGGGGGGCTCCTTTCCTCCAGGCCCCCGAATCCAAGATGGCGACGGGGGCCTTCGGGGGCCTGCAAAGCGCAGGCATGAGGAAGCCTTCTGCAGTGCCTGTGTCCCACCTGGGACTATTTAATAAAGTAAAAAAAAAAATAAAAAAAAGTGTTAAAATAATTTAAAAAAAATCGCCAAATTAGAAAAAAAAAAAATATTCCCCCAATAAATCCATTTTTTGGAAATAATTAAAAAAAAAACAATAAAAGTACACATATTAGGTATCGCCGCGTCCGTAATGACCCGCCCTATAAAACTGTCCCATTAGTTAACCCCTTTAGCGAACCCCTTAAAAAATAAAAAACGAAGCAAAAAATAATGATTTATTATCATACCGCCAAACAAAAAGTGCAATAACGCGCGATCAAAAAGACGCATATAAATATCCATGGTACCGCTGAAAATGTCATCTTGTCCCGCAAAAAACGAGCCACCACACAGCATCATCAGCGAAAAAGTAAAAAAGTTATAGCTCGCAGAATAAAGCAATGCAAAAATAATTATTTTTTATATAAAATAGTTTTCATTGCATAAAACCGACAAAAACATAAAAAAACGACCTAAATGAGGTATCGCTGTAACCGTACTGACCCGAAGAATAAAACCGCTTTATCAATTTTACCGCACACGGAACGGTGTAAACGCACCCCCCCAAAAGAAATTCATGAAACGCTGGTTTTTGTTCATTCTGCGTCCCAAAAATAGGAATAAAAAGCGATCAAAAAATGTCACCTGCCTGAAAATGGTACCAATAAAAATGTCAACTCGTCCCGCAAAAAATAAGACCTCACATGACTCGGTGGGTCAAAATACGGAAAAATTATAGCTCTCAATATGTGGTGATGCAAAAACTATTTTTACAATAAAAAGCGTCTTTTAGCGTGCGACAGCCGCCAAACATAAAAACCGCCATAAATAGTAAATCAAACCCCCCGATATCACCCCCTTAGTTAGGGAAAAATAATAAAATTAAAAAAAAAGTATTTATCTCCATTTTCCCATTAGGGTTAGGGCTAGGGTTAGGGTTAGGGCTAGGGTTAGGGTTAGGGCTAGGGTTAGGGCTAGGGTTAAGGCTCAGATTAGGGTTAGGGGTGTGTTGGGGTTAGGGTTGGAGTTATAATTGGGGGGTTTCCACTGTTTGGGCACATCAGGGGCTCTCCAAATGCAACATGGCGTCTGATCTCAATTCCAGCCAATTCTGAGTTGAAAAAGTCAAATGGTGCTCCTTCCCTTCCAAGCTCTGCCATGCGCCCAAACAGTGTTTTACCCCCACATGTAGGGTATCAGCCTACTCAGGACAAATTGCAAAACAATTTTTGGGGTCCAATTTCTCCTGTTACCCTTAGGAAAATAAAAAATTGGGGGCAAAAATATCATTTTTGTGGAAAAAAATGATTTTTTTATTTTCACGTCCGAGTGTTATAAACTTCTGTGAAGCACTTGGGGGTTCAAAGTGCTCACCACACATCTAGATAAGTTCCGTGGGGGGTCTAGTGTCCAAAATGGGGTCACTTGTGGGGAGTTTCAATAGTTTAGGTACATCAGGGGCTCTCCAAACGCACATGACACCCGCAGACCATTCCATCAAAGTCTGCATTCCAAAACGTCACTGCTTCCCTTCCGAGCCCCGACGTGTGTCCATACAGTAGTTTTCTCCCACATATGAGGTATCAGCGTACTCAGGCCAAATTGGACAACAACTTTTGGGGGTCCAATTTCTCCTGTTACCCTTGGGAAAATGAAAAAATTCGGGACTAATTGATCATGTTTCTGGAAAAAATACGATTTTTTTATTTTCATGCCCTGGCATTATAAACTTCTGTGAAGCCCTTGGGGGATCAAAGTGCTCACCTCACATCTAGATAAGTTCCTTAGTGGGTCTAGTTTTCAAAATGGGGTCATTTGTGGGGGGTTTCCACTGTTTTGGTACATCAGGAGTTTTCCAAACGCGACATGGTGTCCGATCTCAATTCCAGCCAAAAACGTCAAATGGCGCTGCTTCCCTTCCGAGCTCTGCCATGCGCCCAAATAGTGGTTTACCCCCACATGTGGGGTATCAGCGTACTCAGGACAAATTGCACAATAACTTTTACGGTCCTGTTACCCTTGGAAAAATAAGAATTGAGGGTGAAAAGATCATTTTTGTGGAAAAAATATGATTTTTTAATTGTATGGCTTTATGTTAAAAACTTCTGTGAAGCCCATGGGGGTTCAAAGTTCTCACCACACATCTAGATAAGTTCCTTAGGGGGTCTAGTTTCCAAAATGGTGTCATATGTGGGCGGTTTCCACTGTTTTGGTACATCAGGGGTTTTCCAAACGCGACATGGTGTCCGATCTCAATTCCAGCCAAAAACGTCAAATGGCGCTGCTTCCCTTCCGAGCTCTGCCATGCGCCCAAACAGTGGTTTACCCCCACATGTGGGGTATCAGCGTACTCAGGACAAATTGCACAATAACTTTTAGGGTCCTGTTACCCTTGGAAAAATAAGAATTGAGGGTGAAAAGATCATTTTTGTGGAAAAAATATGATTTTTTAATTGTATGGCTTTATGTTATAAACTTCTGTGAAGCCCATGGGGGTTCAAAGTTCTCACCACACATCTAGATAAGTTCCTTAGGGGGTCTAGTTTCCAAAATGGTGTCATTTGTGGGGGGTTTCCACTGTTTTGGTACATCAGGGGTTTTCCAAACGCGACATGGTGTCCGATCTCAATTCCAGCCAAAAACGTCAAATGGCGCTGCTTCCCTTCCGAGCTCTGCCATGCGTCCAAATAGTGGTTTACCCCCACATGTGGGGTATCAGCGTACTCAGGACAAATTGCACAATAACTTTTAGGGTCCTGTTACCCTTGGGAAAATAAAAATTGGGGTGAAAAGATCATTTTTGTGGAAAAAATATGATTTTTTAATTGTACCGCTGTACGTTATAAACTTCTGAAAAGCCCTTGTGGGTTCAAAGTTCTCACCACATATCTAGATAAGTTCCTTGGGGGGTCTAGTTTCCAAAATGGGGTCACTTGTAGGGGGTTTCCACTGTTTAGGTACATCAGGGACTCTCCAAACATGACATGGCGTCCAATCTGAATTCCAGCCAATTTTGCATTGAAAAAGTCAAACGGCGCTCCTTCCATTCTGAGCTCTGCCATGCGCCGAAACAGTGGTTCCCCCCCACATATCAGGTATCAGCGTACTCAGGACAAATTGCACAATAACTTTTGCAGTCCAATTTCTCCTGTTACCCTTGGTAAAATAAAAAAAATTGAACCTGAAGTATTTTTTTTAAGAAAAAAAGTTAGATGTTCATTTTTTTTTAAATATTCAAAAAAATTCCTGTGACGCACCTAAAGGGTTAATAAACTTCTTGAATGTGGTTTTGAGCACTTTAAGGGGTGCAGTTTTTAGATTGGTGTCACTTTTGGGTATTTTCTATCATATAGACCCCTCAAAGTGGCTTCAAATGTGATGTGGTCCTAAAAATAAAATGGTGTTGTAAAAATGAGAAATCGCTGGTCAACTTTTAACCCTTATAAAGTATAGGAGTAACCCCGGCACACTAATAACATGAAAGTAAAGTCTTCTCAACGACAGTCTTTAATTGTTGTGATTTTATTGATTGTGAAAAAAAAGGGTGGTGTTACAATCCAAAAAAGGGTGGTGTTACAATCCAACGTTTCAGCTCTACATCTCGAGCTTTCATCAGGGATATGACTACAATATATACAATAAAAGAACAAAAATCAATAAATAAACTTTATAAAGTATTATAAAACCAAAAATCTAGTGATAGGTGATACATAAGGTGGGGACAGTGTCAAACATCCTTTGTGAAGGTGTGTATGGATCTATAATGATGTGAGGCCAGTGAGTATGTATTGTGGTGTGATACGGTGAACATGTGAGAGGTTGAAAAGAGGAATAGAGTGAAGGTGTAAGGAGTTGAAAAGCATGAATGTGTAGGTAGTGTTGAGAAAGGGCATTAGGGGACAGTGAAGTGGAGTGGGAATAAAGGTGAGGTCATCTAAGGAGGCAGTGTGTAAGGGGTGCTCTTGGAAATGTTAAGGCATAAGGTATAAATACCTAGATCCTTGGTTTTGAGGTGTGTGTATAAGTGGTATAGGTTTGCCTTTGTAATCCAGCTGCTGGAACGGTACCTATAGTAACCACTGAGAAAGGGTATAGGTTAAGGAATAGCAAGGTATATAGAAAGAAAAGATATAAAAGAAAGTTTTCCACTTCACTGTCCCCTAATGCCCTTTCTCAACACTACCTACACATTCATGCTTTTCAACTCCTTACACCTTCACTCTATTCCTCTTTTCAACCTCTCACATGTTCACCGTATCACACCACAATACATACTCACTGGCCTCACATCATTATAGATCCATACACACCTTCACAAAGGATGTTTGACACTGTCCCCACCTTATGTATCACCTATCACTAGATTTTTGGTTTTATAATACTTTATAAAGTTTATTTATTGATTTTTGTTCTTTTATTGTATATATTGTAGTCATATCCCTGATGAAAGCTCGAGATGTAGAGCTGAAACGTTGGATTGTAACACCACCCTTTTTTGGATTGTAACACCACCCTTTTTTTTCACAATCAATAAAATCACAACAATTAAAGACTGTCGTTGAGAAGACTTTACTTTCATGTTATTAGTGTGCCGGGGTTACTCCTATACTTTAGTCTTGTTTTTTCCCAGAGCACCTAAGTTGGGGTTTGAGCCTGTCATATCTACTTTATCTTTTAACCCTTATGACTTCCTAACAAAAAAAAATTTTGGTTCCAAAATTGTGCTGATGTAATGTAAACATGTGGGAAATGTTAGTTATCAAGTTTTTTGTGTGCCGTATCTCTGTGATTTAAGGGCATAAAAATTCAAAGTTGGAAAATTGCGAAATTTTCAAAAGTTTCGCCAAATTTCCGTTTTTCTCACAAATAAACGCAAGTTATTTGAATCAAAGTTTACCACTAACATGAAGTACAATATGTCACGAGAAAACATTGTCAGAATCACCGGGATCCATGGAAGCGTTCCAGAGTTAAGACCTCATAAAGGTACAGTGGTCAGAATTGTAAAAATTGGCCCGGTCATGAACGTGCAAACCACCCTTGGGGGTGAAGGGGTTAATGTCCTGGTGAAACCGCTCGCCTTTTTCATCACTTACATCCCCAAGATTTTGAGGGAAGAAATCTAAATGTGAATGCAAAAAGTGCATTTTCAGAGACCTGCGACATCCAAGACACTGGTATGCATTTATCAGTTCCTCAACACCTTCAACATATTCTGGAGATTTTTGTTTTCCTAAGACGTTTTCACTGATCCACTTGAAACATTTCCAAGGTCTCAATTCCTTATCATTTAGAGTTCCTTCAAACACATCATCTCTCATAAGCTCTCTGATCTGAGGACCAACAAATGCCCCTTCCTTCAGTTTTGCTGGAGAATGTCTGTGAAATGTACTGGATCCCTTGTGAATTTGTCTTTGCCATGGCTTTCACAAAGTTTTTAATCAATCCTAACTTTATACTATACTAGCTGAAGAGCCCGGCGTTGCCCGGGCATATTAACTGTGGATAGTTATAACAAATTATAATGATTATCCTCCATCCCATAGTCCCGTGCCCATATACCCATCACACATCCTCCATCTCATAGTCCCGTGCCCATATACCCATCATACATATCCTCCATCCCACAGTCCTGTGCCCATATACCCATCACACATCCTCCATCTCATAGTCCCGTGCCCATATTCCCATCATACATATCCTCCATCCCACAGTCCTGTGCCCATATACCGATCATACATATCCTCCATCCCATAGTCCCGTGCCCATATACCCATCACACATCCTCCATCTCATAGTCCCGTGCCCATATACCCATCATACATATCCTCCATCCCACAGTCCTGTGCCCATATACCCATCACACATCCTCCATCTCATAGTCCCGTGCCCATATTCCCATCATACATATCCTCCATCCCACAGTCCTGTGCCCATATACCCATCATACATATCCTCCATCCCATAGTCCAGTGCCCATATACTCATCACACATCCTCCATCCCATAGTCCGTGCCCATATTCCCATCATACATATCCTCCATCCCATAGTCCCGTGCCCATATTCCCATCATACATATCCTCCATCCCATAGTCCCGTGCCCATATACCCATCATACATATCCTCCATCCCATAGTCCCGTGCCCATATTCCCATCATACATATCCTCCATCCCATAGTCCTGTGCCCATATACCCATCACACATCCTCCATCCCATAGTCCCGTGCCCATATACCCATCATACATATTCTCCATCCCATAGTCCTGTGCCCATATAACCATCACACATCCTCCATCCCATAGTCCTGTGCCCATATACCCATCACACATCCTCCATCCCAAAGTTCCGTGCCCATATACCCATTATGACATCATCCTCGCCAAGGCAACCTATTATGACATCACTGTAACCATTGCAACCTATTATGACATCATAATGAGGGTCAGGGCTTGATACACACACACACATATATACACATACACTCAGCTTTATATATGTAGATGTAGTGGAGGAAGAAAGATTTTTGTTGGAGCAACTAAAGGATTGTGCTGAACATTGTCTCTACCTGGAGCATAGATGTTTCTCTGTCCCCAATCACGATGAACATAATGCTCTACTGTATTTCTTCTGTCCCACAAACACAAGAAGCAACATTTTGTGAAACCTCCTTGCACTCCCATTAGCAGACCAATCACTTTCAAATCTCCACAGATATTCCATTGATGATGCTTATATTGTATAGCATCGAAAAAACTGACAGATTTTCATAACTATCCTTTAGATGATGTGATGGTGTGATATGTTATGTGGGTATCATTTTGTGTCTATTTATATTTTACGGATTTCCATAGTGTTCTCTTGTTGCCCTGTATCATTCCGTGTATTCCCCAAATTATCTAGAGTCTCAATTACCTTCCAAAAGTCTGATAATTGAATTAGCTCACTTACTGTCTGCAGCCTGACTGTATCTATGCCTCTTGATGAACCCCCTGTAGTGCCTTAATCCCCAAGGCACTTTTGTCAGGTCTGGGAGGCCTGAAAACCGCCCTAACCTGTCTGACTACCCCTGGACATGAGGAGACGGCTGGGGAGGACAGGAGCTGTACAAGTCAGACCCTGTGTGGTGATGATTGTGTGAAGACGGCACGTCAGATAGAAGGGGAAGCATATGGACCCATTTTATCCTTTGTCTGCTGGATTATTGGACTCTCATCTCCTTGGACATTCATCCTGTTACTGAACTGCATTCGTGTTCTGGATTATTGTATCCTCAGTGTGGTGGACTGTTTATGGACCTTTTAGTTTTGCCTATAATAAAGGTCTTGGGATTGTTCACACTTCCCTCGCTCTTTTGATTGTGTGGTATCGGAGAAGGACCCGTGACAGATGACATGAATGAGCAATAGGGATTGATGGTTTCATGTTTCCATTGTGAAGCAACACTGCTTTCAAACTTCTCTGGGATGAGTCCATAAACAATCGCCAATCTGCAACAAAATACTCTTGATTCTGTTCTTCAAAGAGGCCATTCACATTGTTACAGTACACCATTGGTCCATCAACTGTGAAAAATTGTGTTAAAGTGTTACTTCTGTTTCGGTAATAACACACTTTGACATCATCATGAAGAAGATTCTTCTGTTTCAACCTAGATGCAAGAAGTTCAGCTTTATCTTTTGACAATGAAAGGTCTCTGATGAGATGATTTAATTAATGTTGAGTAAAGCGTTCCGGCTGCTCGGCTGCTCCATCAGGTACATACTCATCTTGACTTGAGGTCTCCATGTCTTTGCCAGTAGCTTCAGCTCCATAGTCTTCATAATCTACTTCATTTTCATCCAGTCCAGACAATGGTGGTACAGGAACTGGCATGGTACCATCATGTGGAACTGGCCTAATCGCAGATTCTAGTTCAGGGTAATTAATCTTATATTTGTTCTTTGTAGAAAAGACCTTCAGTTTGCCAAAACAAAAGTAGCAGTCATCACTATGATTTCTGGGTTCTCTCCAAATCATGGGAACAGCAAATGGCACAGCCACTGTCCTCATATTCAACCAGTCACAAAGACAATTTCAACAACTTGAGCAGATCACATGAGGGGCCCAGCTTTTCACCAAGTGGACACGTAAACTCCATCTGGGAAATCTTATTAATATCATGAGTGATTGAGCGTACTTGGCCTTTTGGTGTAAAAGAACCACACACATGGCAGAATGTGTTCGGATGAATGATACACTGTCGGGGCATTTTTCTCCTTTAAATCAGATCAAACAGTTGCGTAAGTTTAGGTCAATGGTGGTGACAAACTAAAGAAAAAAATGTGATGAGCCGAGCGACTACATGTAGATATCTCCCCAGAGATGACAGAGGCAGCTTGTATTTAGAGCTGATGTTACTGGAGGTAATCTAGTAGATGACCATATACAGTTGGGAGGTAAACGGGTCGGCCTGTTCCTTACAGATGGACATTTGCAGACAGGCAGCTTCTCAGTGTGACATTGGCTGCTCTCAAGTTCTCTCTATGTGGAGACCCTCACTCAGTGACACCTCAGTGGAGACCCTCACTCAGTGACACCTCAGTGGAGACCCTCACTGAGTGACACCTCAGTGGAGACCCTCACTCAGTGACACCTCAGTGGAGACCCTCTTTTAGTGACACCTCAGTGGAGACCCTCACTCAGTGACACCTCAGTGGAGACCCTCACTCAGTTACACCTCAGTGGAGACCCTCACTGAGTGACACCTCAGTGGAGACCCTCACTGAGTGACACCTCAGTGGAGACCCTCACTCAGTGACACCTCAGTGGAGACCCTCACTCAGTGACACCTCAGTGGAGACCCTCACTGAGTGACACCTCAGTGGAGACCCTCACTGAGTGACACCTCAGTGGAGACCCTCACTGAGTGACACCTCAGTGGAGACCCTCACTCAGTGACACCTCAGTGGAGACCCTCACTCAGTGACACCTCAGTGGAGACCCTCACTCAGTGACACCTCAGTGGAGACCCTCACTGAGTGACACCTCAGTGGAGACCCTCACTGAGTGACACCTCAG
This sequence comes from Dendrobates tinctorius, assembly GCF_039654945.1. Taxonomy (NCBI): domain Eukaryota; kingdom Metazoa; phylum Chordata; class Amphibia; order Anura; family Dendrobatidae; genus Dendrobates; species Dendrobates tinctorius. The sequence goes on along the minus strand of NW_027361903.1, from coordinate 3,392,203 downwards.
TGGAGACCCTCACTGAGTGACACCTCAGTGGAGACCCTCACTCAGTGACACCTCAGTGGAGACCCTCACTCAGTGACACCTCAGTGGAGACCCTCACTGAGTGACACCTCAGTGGAGACCCTCACTCAGTGACACCTCAGTGGAGACCCTCACTCAGTGACACCTCAGTGGTTGAGCTGTTTTCTTCCCTCTGAGGTGACTTGCCCTCCCAGAAATGCAGTGAAAATCCTCTCATAATGGCGGCTGTCCGCTGCCTTCCCTTCTATCTCCCTGTGGCAGAGCTCAGATCCCTGTAGAGGCCGGTCTCCTGTCAGTCTCACATACTGTACCAGTTCTTGCTGCCATCACCATCCTTTTCTGACTGACTCACATCTTACCTCCTCATAACAGTTAGCGCCTCCCCATAACATGTGACTTTCTGAGAAGCCGTCATTGGTTGACTGCACTGTCAGTGCTCCTTCCCATAAAACTCGCTAAAACCTTTACTGATGTAATAACAACAATACATCTATCTCAAAAACTTTATGTGATAGAGCAAAACTAAGCATAGTTTTGGAATCAGCACATCAAACTCCATAAAACAGACATATTACCGTTACTGATGATTTTTTTGTGTTGACCAGTGTAAGCCACAAGGTAAAAAAAACCCACGTCAGATAAAACAGAAAAAAACCCCGAAGCAACAGAAATGTTGCTTTAGATTAAAAAGAAATGCAATAAAAAACTATTAAAGTGTTGCATGTTCCCTAAGATGGTACCAATAAAAACGTCAGAGGAAAACCCACTCAGCTCCATCAGCCGAAAATAAATATGTTACAGGTCCCAGAAAATGGTGATCATACTTTTCTTTTTTTTGTGTGATGAATTTTTTTAATCGCTAACAAAACTTGTACATAATTGGTATCGCGGTAATTGCACTGAGCGGAGAATGACATTTTTACTACACACTTAATGTTTTAAGAATCAAACATAAAAAATAATGCCGGAATTGCAATATTTTTTGGAACATTCATCGCACTTACCGTATATACTCGCGTATAAGCCGAGATTTTCAGCCCATTTTTTGGGGGCTGAAAGTCCCCCTCTCGGCTTATATGCGAGTCACATACACCAGGGGGTCGGCGGGGGAGTCAGATCATACTTATCCCCCGACGCATCTCTGCAGCCCCCCTGCTTCTCCCACGGTCTCCGGCCCCTGAGTTCCGCGGTCACATGGTATGCGCATATTCATGACTTTAATGAGCGGTACCACATGATCGCTGAAGGAAGGAAAGGAGACCGCGCCAGGAGGGGGTAAGTATATGCAATATTCACCTGTCCTCGGTCCACTGCTGCGCGCTGCTCTGTCCTCCACGTACTCTGTCTGTGATGTTCAGGTCAGAGGGCGCAATGACGTAGTTAGTGCGCGCCGCGCCCTCTGCCTGAACAGTCACTGACAGAGGGACTCGGAAGACAGAGCGGGCGCAGCGGTGGAACGGGGACAGGTGAATTATCTAAGTTCCCGGGGCCCTGAGCCAGCGGTGACACCGGCACCTGTCCTCCATAACGCGCCAGTGTCCCCGCCTGCTCAGGACCCAACACCTGGCCCCCAGCGACAAGAGGTGAGTATGTCATTTTTTTCATTAGCAGCAGCATATGGGGCATAATCTATGGAGCATTTTATGGGGCAGCCTATTGGGCATAATCTATGGAGCATCTTATGGGGCCATAACCTTTATGGAGCAGAATTTGGGGCATATTATTCTATGTAGTATCTTATGGGGCCATTATTAACCTTTGTGCAGCATTATATGGTATTTTGTGTGGAGCATCTTATGGGGCCATCATGAACTGTATGGAGCATTATATGGGGCTCCTGATTCAATATGGATATTCAAAAACATTTAACCTACTGATGTCTCAATTAATTTTACTTTTATTAGTATCTATTTTTATTTTTGAAATTTACCATTAGCTGCTGCATTTTCCACCCTAGGCTTATACTCGAGTATATATGGTAAATATTTTTACAGTTTCCAGTACAATAAATTGTAAAGTGAATGGTGTCATACAAAATGACAATTTCTTTTTTTATGTTGTCACTGTTAGGAGACAGGTTCCTGCGTCTGCTCTGCAGGAATCCAGACCCTTACATTCTGCAGTCTCTTGCTCTTTATCTACGGCAGAGGAGATTGCCTTGCAGCAAATCTATCCAGGGGCTAAGTCCCTCTGTCCTCCTACTGAGCATGCTCATAAGACGGTTTCCCATTGGAGATCGGGAGTCATGTGCTCAGGTCCTGCTCCAGATCTCATTGGTCCATTTTGGAGATCTGGAAGCTTCCGGAAGGTCCCGGCTGCTATAAAAAGCGCGCATGGCCGTTCCGCCATCCGCTAGTATAGACTATACTGCTATGTGTGAATGGTGATGGATGTATGATTCTGGTGACTGACTCACTATGAAACCCCTTCCCTCTAATATTACCCATGTGGTTAGGGAATTAGTTCAGTAGTCAGCACCAGTCTGTGGCAAGCCTTAGGCCACTGTGCACACCGCACCTCTGCGCTAGCATCCGACATAGCGTCTGCTTTGTAGCTGTGTCGTCCAGCGGCAGTGTCCTGCGCCGCGCTGCAGTTGCAGCCCTTCTTGGCGTTTGCAGTAGCGACGCCGCACACACGGTAGGTCTAGACGGACGCAGCCCCTCTGGCTTTAGTTCCTGCTCCTGTGACCTTATACCGTGTGTGCATTTACATGAGGCCTGTGACTCTAACAGGCTCAGCCTTTTGTATGTTTTTGTTGCGGCGCCTCTGTGTGTGAACAGAGCCCGCTCTGCGCACTTCGGGTGAAGTTGAACCTGTGCGCATTATATCGCCATATTGCTTGTCTGCCATTACTCAGCAGCGGTTGTAACACCTACTGCACGGTGGACCCCAAGCGGCGAACGCACTTTATTATTATTTTTATTTAGTGTGTTCCGCCTTTCCTAACAGTCACCTCCTTTTGAAAAAGCTACTGCAAAACGTGCGTCGGGGTCTTCCTGGTCTGTGCAGTACATTATTATGGGGAAGTGATCTTTATAGATAGTAATGAGATCACTTTGTTTATCCTGAATGGTACGGTGGGTGATTGAATACTAACAATTTGGTTTAACATTGTTTAATCCACCATTGCAGTAAACCCTCTATGGTGACCAGTACACTTGCTTTCAAGATTATATATAAGACATTTATTATGACATTTTTGTAGCTGGATACTTACCCTGAATTTACCTATATAAATCATAATGATATAGATATTTTACATTAGTCTGCGCACTACTTTGGATGTTTTTATGGTTTTCTTGCATTAGCTTATTTTCACTGAATAGTTATTATACATTTTTATGCTATTTGTAAACTATTACTTGTAATAAACTTAGATTTTTATATTGAATTCAGTGCTTCAATCTCATTTTTGTTAGGTTTGATGTTTTTTTTTTTTATAGTGGTCAGAGATTTGTTTTTCTGACACAGAAGATCCAAATCCCCTGTATGGAGAAAATCAAAATGTTCCTCTTTTAGTGACCACTAGGGCACTAGGGGGAGCTCAATAACACAGCAAGCAATAAGCTCCTGAGCTCCCGCTAGTGGATATCACAATCTGAAACTATCAGAAACCTGCACATGACAATCACAGAATATTTGACTCTTCTGGATTGAAAATAAAATAAAAAAAATTGTAAAATTTTAGAGAGCAAGAGACTACCTAATTATGTCCTTGTTACAGAGAGTAAAGGAGCTGCTACATCGAGTTTACAGTATAAGTGCCCTAAGAACAGCACTACATAAATCAGCTTCCTAGAGTGATGTAGATGACGGTTCCCAGCGTGATGTAGACGGCGGTTCCCAGAGTGATGGAGATGACGGTTCCTAGCGTGATGGAGATGACGGTTCCTAGCGTGATAAAGACGGCGGTTTCTAGAGTGAGGTAGACGGCGGTTCCTAGCGTGATGTAGATGACGGTTTCTAGAGTGAGGTAGACAGCGGTTCCTAGCGTGATGTAGATGACGGTTTCTAGAGTGAGGTAGACAGCGGTTCCTAGCGTGATGTAGACGACAGTTTCTAGAGTGATGAAGACGCCGATTCCTAGCGTGACGTAGACGGCGGTTCCTAGCGTGATGGAGACGACGGTTCCTAGCGTGATGAAGACGCCGGTGCTTAGCGTGATGTAGACGCCGGTTTCTAGAGTGATGTAGACGGCGGTTCCTAGAGTGATGAAGACGACGGTTCCTACAGTGATGTAGACAGCGGTTTCTAGAGTGATTAAGACAATGGTTCCTAGAGTGATGTAGATGGCGGTTCGTAGAGTGATGTAGACGGCAGTTTGTAGAGTGATGTAGACGCTGGTTCCTAGCGTGATGTAGACGGCGGTTTCTAGAGCGATTTAGACGGCGGTTCCTAGAGTGATGAAGACGGCGGTTCCTAGAGTGATATACACGACGGTTCCTACAGTGATGTAGACGATGGCTCCTACAGTGATGATGACGGTGGTTTCTAGAGTGATGAAGATGACGGTTCCTAGAGTGATGAAGATGACAGTTTTTAGAGTGATGAAGACGGTGGTTTCTACAGTGATGAAGATGGCGGTTCCTACAGTGATGAAGACGCTGGTTCCTAGCGTGATGTAGACAGCGGTTTCTAGAGTGATGTAGATGCCAGTTCCTAGCGTGATGTAGACGGCGGTTCCTAGCGTGATGAAGACGGCATTTCCTAGAGTGATGTAGACGGCGGTTTCTAGCGTGTAGACGGCAGTTCCCAGCGTGATGGAGATGACGGTTCCTAACGTGATGTAGACGGTGGTTCCTAGCGTGATGAAGACGGCGGTTTCTAGAGTGATGTAGACAGTGGTTCCTAGCGTGATGTAGACGGCGGTTTTTAGAGTGATGAAGACGCTGGTTCCTAGCGTGATGTAGACAGCGGTTCCTAGAGTGATGGAGACGGCGGTTCCTAGCGTGATGGAGACGGCGGTTTCTAGAGTGATGTAGATGCTGGTTCCTAACGTGATGCAGACGCCGGTTCCTAGCGTGATGAAGACGTCGGTTCCTAGAGTGATGAAAACGCCGGTTCTTAGCGTGATGTAGACGGCGGTTCCTAGAATGATGTAGATGGCGGTTCCTAGAGTGATGAAGACGACGGTTCCTAGCGTGATGTAGACGGCGGTTTCTAGAGTGATGAAGGCGGTGGTTTCTAGAGTGATGAAGACAATGGTTCCCAGAGTGATGTAGACGGAGGTTCCTAGCGTGATGCAGATGGCGGTTTCTAGAGTGATGTAGACACCAGTTCCTAGCGTGATGTAGACGGCGGTTCCTAGCCTGATGAAGACGGCATGTCCTAGAGTGATGAAGACGGCGGTTCCCAGCATGATGTAGACGGCGGTTCCCAGAGTGATGTAGACGGCGGTTCCTAGCGTGATGTAGACGGCGGTTCCTAGCGTGATGGAGATGACGGTTCCTAGCGTGATGTAGATGGCAGTTCCTAGCGTGATGAAGACGGCGGTTTCTAGAGTGATGTAGACAGCAGTTCCTAGCATGATGTAGACGGCGGTTTCTAGAGTGATGAAGACGCCGGTTCCTAGCGTGATGTTGACGGTGGTTCCTAGTGTGATGGAGACGACGGTTCGTAGCGTGATGTAGACGGCGGTTCCTAGCGTGATGAAGACGGCGGTTCTTAGCGTGATATAGACGCCGGTTTCTAGAGTAATGTAGATGGCGGTTCCTAGAGTGATGAAGACGACGGTTCCTACAGTGATGTAGACGCCGGTTTCTAGAGTGATGAAGACAATGGTTCCTAGAGTGATGTAGACGGCGGTTCCTAGAGTGTTGCAGACGGCAGTTTGTAGAGTGATGTAGATGCTGGTTCCTAGCGTGATGGTGACGGCGGTTTCTAGAGCAATGTAGACGGCGGTTCCTAGAGTGATGAAGATGGCGGTTCTTAGAGTGATGTAGACGACGGTTCCTACAGTGATGTAGACGACGGTTCCTACAGTGATGTAGACAATGGTTCCTACAGTGATGTAGACGACGGTTCCTACAGTGATGAAGATGGTAGTTTCTAGCGTGATGTAGACGCCGGTGTCTAGAGTGATGAAGACGACGGTTCCTACAGTGATGTAGACGCCGGTTCCTAGCGTGATGTAGACGGCGGTTTCTACAGTGATGAAGACAATGGTTCCTAGAGTGATGTAGATGGCGGTTCCTAGAGTGTTGTAGACGGCAGTTTGTAGAGTGATGTAGATGCTGGTTCCTAGCGTGATGGTGACGGCGGTTTCTAGAGCAATGTAGACGGCGGTTCTTAGAGTGATGCAGATGATGGTTTCTACAGTGATGTAGACGACGGTTCCTACAGTGATGAAGACGGTGGCTTCTACAGTGATGAGGATGGCAGTTCCTAGAGTGATAAAGTCGCCGGTTCGTTCCTAGAGTGATGTAGACGACGGTTCCTAGAGTGATGTAGATGCCAGTTCCTAGCGTGATGTAGACAGCGGTTCCTAGCGTGATGAAGACGGCATTTCCTAGAGTGATGTAGACGGCGGTTCCTAGCGTGTAGACGGCAGTTCCCAGCGTGATGGAGATGACGGTTCCTAGCGTGATGTAGACGGTGGTTCCTAGCGTGATGAAGACGGCGGTTTCTAGAGTGATGTAGACAGTGGTTCCTAGCGTGATGTAGACAGCGGTTTCTAGAGTGATGTAGACTCCGGTTCCTAGCGTGATATAGACGGCGGTTCCTAACGTGATGAAGACGGCATTTCCTAGAGTGATGAAGACGCCGGTTCCTAGCGTGATGTAGACGGCGGTTCCTAGCGTGATGGAGACGCCGGTTCCTAGCGTGATGGAGACGCCGGTTTCTAGAATGATGTAGACGGCGGTTCCTAGAATGATGTAGACGGCGGTTCCTAGAGTGATGAAGACGACGGTTCCTACAGTGATGCAGACGCCGGTTCCTAGCGTGATGTAGATGGCGATTTCTAGAGTGATGAAGACAATGGTTCCTAGAGTGATGTAGACGGCGGTTCCTAGAGTGATGTATATGGCGGTTTGTAGAGTGATGTAGACGCTGGTTCCTAGCGTGATGTAGACGGCGGTTCCTAGCGTGATTTAGACAGCGGTTCCTAACGTGATGAAGACGGCGGTTTCTAGAGTGACGTAGATGGCGGTTTCTAGAGTGATGAAGACGGTTCCTACAGTGATGTAGACGCCGGTTCCTAGCGTGATGTAGACGGCGGTTTCTAGAGTGATGAAGACGGCGGTTCCTAGAGTGATGAAGATGGCGGTTCCTAGAGTGATGTAGACGGCAGTTCCTAGAGTGATGTAGACGGCAGTTCCTAGAGTGATGTAGACGGCAGTTCCTAGAGTGATGAAGATGGTGTGACGAGCCTCAGCTTACGCTGAGTCGTTTTTCCTTTTAGAGTGGACCCTCTGGGCCGTGGCACCCACCCACCTGGGGTGAGCGAACCTAGTGAGAACCCATCCCCTGTACAGGGAGTGTCAGGGGCAAGACCAAGGGAGTGAGCCACCATGGCAGCTGGACCAGACGGCCGGCTCAGGGAGACACTATTGAGCGTCAGGCAACAGGATGAACAGGATACGAAACATAAAGCAAAGTCACAGGATTTCTTCAACAAACGTGGTTTCACACTTTAATCAGGTGCAAGGCATAAACAAGAAATCAGGTGCTGAGCACAAACAGTGAAACACGGCAAGATGCGTGCAAGGGCACGCCAAATGTTCCAGACATAACACATGCAAGAAAACATACCAGAGTCCCGGGCAGGGTACGTGTTAGGGATCACACAAGAGTTCCTAGAAGGGATGCGTGCTAGGACACGCCAGAGTCCAAGACAAGGTGCGTGCCAAGAGACACGCCAGAGTCCAAGGCAGGTGCAAAGGCATTGGACTCTGGAAGACTGGCAAGGACTGACAGGATCCAGGCATCAGGATGCAGTCATCAGGTTCCAGACCTCTGGCAGCGGTCGGCAGGCTTCGGGAATCTGGCAGACAAACCAGGAGACGAGGCAGGGTGCGTGCTAAGAGCCACGCCAGGGTTCGAGGGAGGGTGCGTGCTAGGAGACACGCCAGGATCAGGTTCAAAGACGGAGGCCTGCGCATGCCGAGGGGCATGCCAGGGACAGGTACAAGGATGGAGGCCTGCGCGTGTAGAGGGACATGCCAGGGACAGGTACAAGGACGGAGGCCTGCGCATGTAGAGGGACATGCCAGGGACAGGTTCAAGGACGGAGGCCTGCGCATGCCGAGGGGCATGTCACGGACAGAGTTTAAAAGCAGAGGCCTGCGCGTGCAGACAGGCACGCCAGGGTCAGGGTTCAAGACAAGGTACAGACTAGGACCTGTGCGTTCTAGAAGCCACGACAGGGTACATGGCAAAACCTGCACGTACTTTTAGAGAAGCACGGGGAGGTATGCCAAGGGCAGGCGAGGACCTGCACGTGCTATACAGAGCACGTAGAGCACAGCACAGAAACAGCGTGAAGTGCAAGGAAGCACAGAGCGCACGGCTGGGGCACTGGCTAGCTGATCGGGCTGCAGCACTAACAGGCGGGCAAGACTCCAGCGAACCCGGCTGAGGCATGGCAGGCGACACAGCTGTCACTGACCGACGAGCACGGCTGAGGCACAAGCAGGAGGCTAGGAAGGCCAGGCGCATGCAAAGGGCACACAATGCAACAAAGCAAAGCAAGACAAGAAACAAGGCAGAGCTAGGTAGATACGGAACACGGAGCGGAAACTTAGGCAGAGACACAGAGTCAGATCAGAGTGAGAACAGAGCTAGCAGCGGAGCATAGGCCGAAGCCCAGATCCGGACCAAGGCAGAGCCTTGGGATTAGTCAGAGAACGTGCTAGAGAGCACCATAGATCAGAGAGCAGGAATGGTGCGTGAGTCAGGTGGCACAACAGGGCACCATAGGTCAGAGCAAGGGAGAACAGGCAAGAACAGAGAACAGAGGAGGGAACACAAGACTGAGCAAAGCGAAGGCAAGACATGGCAGAAACGGGCAAGGCAGAGAACACCAGAGGGACAAGTCCAAGCAGGACAAGGACAAACATAGCACAATGGACAAACATAAGACAAGGCACGGGACAAGAGACGGAGTACAAGTACAGAGCGTGTGCAGAGACGCACGACAGAGCAAAGTGCAGGGGCACAGAATACAGGAGCGACCCAGCAGGCCAAGTATCCATGCAGGGAAGCAACACGATACTCAGGTCTGATATAGCACCATAGCACCAGTAGTTCTGGGTTAGGACCAGGGAGGGACTTTGTAACATAGTAACATAGTTATTAAGGTTGAAGGGAGACTTTAAGTCCATCTAGTTCAACCCATATCCTATCCTAACTTGCCCTAACATGTTGATCCAGAGGAAGGCAAAAAAAACCCATGTGGCAACAGTAAGCTTCACATTGGGGAAAAAAATTCCTTCCCGACTCCACATACGGCAATCAGACTAGCTCCCTGGATCAACGCAATATTAAGGAGACTAGTGTATATACCCTGTAATATTATACTTTTCAAGAAAGGCATCCAGTCCCTTCTTAAATTTTAGTAGTGAATCACTCATTACAACATCATATGGCAGAGAGTTCCATAGTCTCACTGCACATACAGTAAAGAATCCGCGTCTGTGAGTATGCTTAAACCTTCTTTCCTCCAGACGTAGAGGATGCCCCCTTGTCCCCGTCACAGGTCTAAGACTAAAAAGATCATTAGAAAGGTCTTTGTATTTGGGTTCAGATTCTCCAGGATCATAGAGAGCATTTCTAGAACAGCCTGGGTAGAACCATAGAGAAGGTCACATGATCAGGGGTTCCAGGAATACAGCGGATTGCAGAACCAGAGCAGGGCTGGAACATAGGAAAGGTCACATGATCAGGGGTTCCAGGAATACAGCGGATTGCAGAACCAGAGCAGGGCTGGAACACAGGAAAGGTCACATGATCAGGGGTTTCAGAATACAGCGGATTGCAGAGTCAGACAGAGACGGATGGTTACCCAGCAACAGCGTGCAGCCATGAGGTAAGGCGCGCGTGCACACTGCTCCAGGCATCTTGCAGCATGACAGACATGGCGGACATGACAGATGATGGTTTCTAGACTGATGAAGATGACGGTTCCTAGAGTGATGAAGACGGCGGTTCCTAGAGTGATGTAGATGATGGTTCCTAGAGTGATGTAGACGACGGTTTCTACAGTGATGAAGATGGTGGTTCCTAGAATGATGAAGATGACAGTTCCTAGAATGATGAAGACGGTGGTTTTTAGAGTGATGTAGACGTCGGTTCCTAGAGTGATGAAGGCGATTCCTACAGTGATGTAGACGGCGGTTCCTAGAGTGATGAAGGCGATTCCTACAGTGATGTAGACGGCGGTTCCTAGAGTGATGTAGACAACGGTTCCTAGAGTGATGAAGACGGCGGTTCCTAGAGTGATGAAGACGCCGGTTCCTAGCTTGATGCAGACGGCGGTTCATAGCGTGATGAAGACGGCATTTCCTAGAGTGATGAAGACGGCGGTTCCCAGAGTGATAGAGTGATGTAGACGGCGGTTCCTAGCGTGATGGAGACGATGGTTCCTAGCGTGATGTAGACAGCGGTTTCTAGAGTGATGTAGACAGTGGTTTCTAGAGTGATGTAGACAGTGGTTTCTAGAGTGATGAAGATGCCGGTTCCTAGAGTGATGTAGACGGCGGTTCCTAGCGTGATGTAGATGGCGGTTCCAAGCGTAATGGAGACAATGATTCCTAACGTGATGTAGACGGCGGTTCCTAGATTGATGTAGACGGCGGTTCCTAGATTGATGTAGACGGCGGTTCCTACAGTAATGTAGACGCCACTTCCTAACGTGATGAAGACGACGGTTCCTAGAGTGATGAAGACGCCGGTTCCTAGCGTGATGTAAACGCCGGTTTCTAGAGTGATGTAGACGGCGGTTCCTAGATTGATGTAGACGCCGGTTCCTAGAGTGATGTAAACGCCGGTTTCTAGAGTGATGTAGACGGCGGTTCCTAGATTGATGTAGACGCCGGTTCCTAGAGTGATGTAAACGCCGGTTTCTAGAGTGATGTAGACGGCGGTTCCTAGATTGATGTAGACGCCGGTTCCTAGCGTGATGTAAACGCCGGTTTCTAGAGTGATGTAGACGGCGGTTCCTAGAGTGATGAAGACGACGGTTCCTACAGTGATGTAGACGGCGGTTTCTAGAGTGATGAACACGGCGGTTTCTAGAGTGATGAAGACAATGTTTCCTAGAGTGATGTAGACGGCGGTTTCTAGAGTGATGTAGACGGCAGTTCCTAGAGTGATGAAGATGGCGGTTCCTAGAGTGATGAAGATGGTGGTTTCTAGAGTGATGAAGATGACGGTTTCTACAGTGATGGATATGACGGTTCAGAGTGATGAAGATGACGGTTCCTAGAGTGATGAAGACGGCGGTTCCTAGAGTGATGAAGACGACGGTTCCTACAGTGATGTAGACGCTGGTTCTTAGCGTTATGTAGACGGCGGTTTCTAGAGTGATGAACACGGCGGTTTCTAGAGTGATGAAGACAATGGTTCTTAGAGTGATGTAGATGGCGGGTCCTAGAGTGATGTAGATGGCGGTGTGTAGAGTGATGTAGACGCTGGTTCCTAGCGTGATGTAGACGGCGGTTTCTAGAGAGATGAAGATGACGGTTCCTAGAGTGATTGTCATGATCCAGGACGGGATTTCGCTTTGACCCGTCCTGGTTAGACTATGGGTTAATTGTGCTGCCTCTCTCTGGCAGCAGGAGGCTATTTAGTGCTCACTGAACCTGGGTCCGGTGTCAGTTATACTCCTGCCCTCGGCTGAGTTAAGTGACCTCTTGTATACGTGTGCCTTGTGCCTGATATCTTGCTTGCTTGTTCGGTTGTGATCTGGTTCTGTCCCTGTTACGAGTTCTGCCTGACCCTCTTGTACTGCGCTACCTCTCGTGTATGACTCTCTGCTTGTGACCCGACTTCTCTCTGCTTGTCCCCTTGGTACCACGTCGCCCTCTTGTGTATGACCTTTGGCTTTGTCTGACTACCCGTCAGTTTGTCCCTCCTGTGCCTCGTTTGCCCGTACTGCTGTGACCTCTGTTTTGCCTGACTCTGAGTTGTTGTATGGTGTACTGTCCTATCTGAATACAGGACGCTAAGCCCCGCCCCCTTGCAGTCACATGACCATAGGTCCCGTGCAGACTATTCAGTTTCAGTGTCCGCGGGTCCTGTGCCTCTTTACCTTCCAGCGCTGACTGGACCCTGACACTATTAGCCTGTAGCACGCCTGGTCACCTCTGCTGCCCTGCTCCACAGGTATCTTTTAGCACTGCTTCTGTTCTCAGGACACGAGCACTGGCTCTATGAGCAAGTGCAGTGCGGTGTCTCTGACATTATAACTGACCCATACCATTTTTTTTTCTCTGCTCCCATTCACCTGTGTGTGTGATGGATCCTGTGCACACTCTTTCTGAACAGGTTAAGCATCTGACGCAGATGTCTCAGAAACTCTTTGGAGAACAAAGAGTCCTGGCTCAGTCTCAGCAGCTGATCGCCGACACTGTGCAGGGGGTTCTTTCATGGGGGGCTCGGGATGTTACATTAATTTCCCCTGAGTCTCCAGTGAAGTTACCAGATACCTTTTCTGGAGATAAAAATGACTTCAGAGTTTTCAAGGAGGGCTGTAAGCTTTTTTTTTCCTTAAGACCACACTCTTCTGGGGATGAGAGTCAGAGAGTTGGGGTCATTATGTCTCTGTTAAGGGGAGCCCCCCAAGCTTGGGCTTTCTCCCTTCCTACCACGGCCCCTGAGCGTATGACTGTAGATGCATTTTTGGAGGCCCTGGGGCATATTTATGATGAGCCTGATCGGATGCGAATGGCTGAGGACAGGGTGATGAGTGTGTGCCAGGGGAAGCACTCAGCCGAGTGGTTTTGCTCAGAGTTCAGACGCTGGGCTGCTGAGGTCTGCTGGAACGACGCCGCTCTCCGGGGGTTGTTCCGTAGAGGCCTGTCTGAGCATCTGAAAGACGCCTTGGCTCTCCACCCCCCACCTGATGCCCTGGAGGAAGCTATGACACAGGCCGTCCGAATGGATCGCAGGTTACGGGCGAGGGGAGTGATACAAACCGAGACATCATTATTCTCCCAAGGAAGGGGAGCCAGTTCTTCATTGAAAATCACGGCGATGGGAACCATCAACCTTAAGGAGGAAGAAAGGAGACAACGGCACGTGAGAAAATGCTGTGTTCACAGTGACGAGTCTGGACATGGGAAAAAGGATTGCCCCTCCCGGCCACTAACCAACAAGCGACTGAGCCCGGGTGATTATCGTGGAGGTCACCCAGGCTCTCAGGTACCCTTTTCTGCATTTTCTAAAATGTCATTTCAAGTGGAACTTTGTTGTGGGGGTGTCTCCACATCCACTTCTGCCTTCGTGGATTGCGGTTCATCATTGAACTTTATTGACTCTGACTTGGTGGCCAGGTGTAAGTTAGGGACAGTTAGGTTGGAGACTCCGATTCACCTTGTTGCTATTGACAAAACACCACTGGTTAAGAATGACATTATGTTTTGTACTGAAGAGTTTCTCCTTAAAGTGAGTTCCTTACACCAAGAACGTATTTCATCTTTTGTAATAAACAACCTGCCTGCGGGACTGGTGTTGGGGTTCCCCTGGTTACAGCTGCATAATCCTGTGATTAATTGGGAATCTCGGGATATTGTTAAATGGGGTCCCTATTGCTCTGAGAAATGTCTTGTTTCTGTGTCTTTGTCGTCCGTGGGTCTAAAAGGCATTCCGGAGTGCCTGATAGATTATACTGACTTTTCTCCGAAAAAGAGGCTGAGGTTTTACCACCACACCGCCCATTTGATTGTGCCATTGACCTGGTTCCAGGTGCTAAATTGCCCAAAGCCCGCCTGTATAACCTCTTGGGTCCGGAACGGGCTGCGATGAAGGAATATATTTCCGAGAGTCTCCGTAAGGGACACATTCGTCCTTCTGTTTCTCCCGTAGCGGCGGGGTTCTTTTTTGTAAAAAAAAAAGACGGTGGTTTGCGCCCATGCCTCGGTTTTCGTGAGTTAAATAAAATTACTGTGAGGAATACTTATCCCCTTCCACTTATTCCTGATTTATACAATCAGTTGTCCGGAGCTAAGTGGTTTTCGAAATTAGATCTACGGGGAGCGTATAACCTTATCCGAGTCCGGGACGGAGATGAATGGAAGACCGCTTTTCTCACTACTGAAGGGTTGTTTGAAAATTTGGTCATGCCCTTCGGCCTGACCAATGCTCCAGCGGTCTTCCAAAATTTCATAAATCATGTGTTCTCCGATTTGATTGGACGTTTTATGGTGGTGTATTTGGATGACATTTTAATCTACTCTCCTGATAAACAGGCTCACATTGGTCATGTTCGGGCAGTTCTCCAAAGGCTCAGGGAGAACTGTCTGTTTGCTAAACTTGAAAAATGTTTATTTTTTGTTCAGGAACTGTCCTTTCTGGGGTTCATCGTGTCTGCTGAAGGGTATCGCATGGATCCTAATAAGGTGCAGGCCATTCTCGAGTGGGTTCAACCGTGTGATTTGAAGGGTCTGCAACGTTTCCTAGGGTTCGCTAATTATTATCGGAAATTTATAAGGGGGTTCTCACAGGTGGTTAAACCCCTCACAGACATGACTCAAAAGGGGGCCGATATCAAGAATTGGCCAACCGCAGCGGTAGCGGCATTTCAGTTTTTGAAAAAATGTTTCATGTCGGCCCCGGTTCTTATCCAACCGGACCCCTCTGAACCATTTATTGTTGAGGTAGACGTCTCAGAGGTGGGGGTGGGGGCGGTATTGTCCCAGGGACCCGCCACTTTGACCAATTTAAGACCTTGCGCCTTTTTCTCAAAGAAGTTCTCCCCTGCGGAGAGAAACTATGATGTGGGGAATCGGGAACTTCTGGCCATAAAATTGGCTTTTGCAGAATGGAGGCATTTTTTGGAGGGGGCTGTTCATCCTATAACGGTAATCACGGACCACAAAAACCTAGCTTACATTGAGTCAGCTAAAAGGTTGACTCCCAGACAGGCTAGATGGTCACTTTTTTTTTCCCGATTCAACTTCTCGATCACTTTTCGACCAGGATCCAAGAATATCAGAGCGGATGCGTTGTCATGCAGTCTTGATCCGGTGTCCCCCCCGGAACCTCCATCCTCCATTCTTCAGCCTGGGGTGGTGGTGGCAGAGGTTTCTAATGTGTTGGAACGGGAGATTCGAGAAGCCCAGGCTCTTGCACCTCCAGCTAAGCCGGTGGATAAACTTTTTGTGCCAGCTCAGTTTCGTCTCAAGGTCCTCCAGGAGTTCCATGACTCAGTTCTGGGTGGACATCCAGGGATCTCAGCGACCCGGAAGGCCATTGCTAGAATATTCTGGTGGTCTTCTTTAGCCTCTGATGTTGGGGAGTATGTGTCTGCGTGTGAGGTTTGTGCCCGTGCGAAAACTCCCCATAACCGTCCGGCCGGGGAATTGGTACCACTGCCAATTCCTGAGAGACCATGGACTCATCTGTCCATGGATTTCATCACCAACCTTCCCCCTTCCAAGGGTAATACCGTGGTCTGGGTCGTAGTGGACAGGTTTAGTAAGCAGGCACATTTTGTACCTTTGGCAGCTCTACCTAATGCGGAAACATTGTCCAGATTGTTTGTGGAGCATGTGGTGCGGTTGCATGGGGTACCCCTGAATGTGGTGTCTGATAGGGGAGTGCAATTTGTGTCCAGATTTTGGAGAGCTTTTTGTAGTAGGTTGGGTATTGGTCTGTCCTTTTCATCCGCCTACCATCCAGAGACTAATGGGCAGACTGAGCGGACCAATCAGTCTCTGGAGCAAATTCTGCGTTGTTTGACCTCAGCCCGACAGGATGATTGGTGTTCTGTGCTACCATTGGCTGAGTTTGCATTTAACAACCGCACTAACCAGTCTACAGGTACATCTCCTTTTTTTTGCAATTATGGGTTTCATCCTCATTTTGAAGAATTTTCCCGCTTGAATTCTGGGTGTCCTTGGGCGGACGAGACGATCCAGCGGTTGGGGGAGGTATGGCGGGAGGTCCAGAATAACATTACGAAGGCCCAGGACAAATTTACATTTTTTGCGGACAAAAAACGATCCGTGGGTCCAGTGTTTCAGGTCGGAGATAAGGTATGGTTATCCACCAAAAATATAAGGCTCAAGGTCCCCTCTGCGAAGCTTGGACCCAAGTTTATAGGTCCCTATGTAATTACCAAAGCAGTTAACCCGGTGGCTTTTCGGTTGAGTCTTCCGCCATCTCTAAGGATCCCTAATGTTTTCCATAAGGCCCTTTTGAAACCTGTGAGGTCCGGTGGGGAGGGATCATCATCTTCCCCGACACCGGTTCTGGTAGATGGGCAGGCTGAGTACGAGGTGGAACGAATTGTCGACTCCAGGTTGGTCCGTCGCGCCCTTCAGTATCTGATACATTGGAAGGGCTACGGTCCTGAGGAACGCTCGTGGGTTCCTGCTCGATCAGTTCATGCGGATCGGTTGATCCGAGCCTTTCATGCCAAGTACCCTGAGAGACCTGGGGGTCCGGTGGCCCCCCATTGAGAGGAGGGTACTGTCATGATCCAGGACGGGATTTCGCTTTGACCCGTCCTGGTTATACTATGGGTTAATTGTGCTGCCTCTCTCTGGCAGCAGGAGGCTATTTAGTGCTCACTGGACCTGGGTCCGGTGTCAGTTATACTCCTGCCCTCGGCTGAGTTAAGTGACCTCTTGTATACGTGTGCCTTGTGCCTGATATCTTGCTTTCTTGTTCGGTTGTGATCTGGTTCTGTCCCTGTTACGAGTTCTGCCTGACCCTCTTGAACTGCGCTACCTCTGGTGTATGACTCTCTGCTTGTGACCCGACTTCTCTCTGCTTGTCCCCTTGGTACCACGTCGCCCTCTTGTGTATGACCTTTGGCTTTGTCTGACTACCTGTCTGTTTGTCCCTCCTGTGCCTCGTTTGCCCGTACTGCTGTGACCTCTGTTTTGCCTGACTCTGAGTTGTTGTATGGTGTCCTGTCCTATCTGAATACAGGACGCTAAGCCCCGCCCCCTTGCTGTCACATGACCATAGGTCCCGTGTCAGATTATTCAGTTTCAGTGTCCGCAGGTCCTATGCCTCTTTACTTTCCAGCGCTGACTGGACCCTGACACTATTAGCCTGAAGCACGCATGGTCACCTCTGCTGCCCGTCTTTACAGGTATCTTTTAGCACTGCTTCTGTTCTCAGGACACGCGCACTGGCTCTATGAGCAAGTGCAGTGCGGTGTCTCTGACAGTGATGAAGATGATGGTTCCTAGAGTGATGAAGATGACGGTTTCTACAGTGATGAAGATGATGGTTCATAGAGTGATGAAGATGACGGCTCATAGAGTGATGTAGACGACGGTTCCTAGAATGATGAAGATGACGGTTTCTAGAGTGATGTAGACGACGGTTTCTACAGTGATGAAGATGACAGGTCCTAGAGTGATGAAGATGACTGTTCATAGAGTGATGAAGACGACGGTTCCTAGAATGATGAAGATGGTGGTTTCTAGAGTGATGTAGATGACGGTTTCTACAGTGATGAAGATGACGGTTCCTAGAGTGATGAAGATGACGGTTTCTAGAGTGATGAAGATGACGGTTTCTACAGTGATGAAGATGACGGTTCATAGTGTGATGAAGATGACGGTTCATAGAGTGATGTAGACGACGGTTCATAGAGTGATGTAGACGACGGTTCCTAGAATGATGAAGATGACGGTTCCTACAGTGATGTAGACGACGGTTTCTACAGTGATGAAGATGACAGTTCCTAGAGTGATGAAGATGACGGTTCATAGAGTGATGAAGACGACGGTTTCTACAGTGATGAAGATGATGGTTCATAGAGTGATGAAGATGACGGTTTCTACAGTGATGAAGATGATGGTTCCTAGAGTGATGAAGATGACGGTTTCTACAGTGATGAAGATGATGGTTCATAGAGTGATGAAGATGACGGTTCATAGAGTGATGTAGACGACGGTTCCTAGAATGATGAAGATGACGGTTTCTAGAGTGATGTAGACGACGGTTTCTACAGTGATGAAGATGACAGGTCCTAGAGTGATGAAGATGACTGTTCATAGAGTGATGAAGACGACGGTTCCTAGAATGATGAAGATGGTGGTTTCTAGAGTGATGTAGATGACGGTTTCTACAGTGATGAAGATGGTGGTTCCTAGAGTGATGAAGATGACGGTTTCTAGAGTGATGAAGATGACGGTTTCTAGAGTGATGAAGATGACGGTTTCTACAGTGATGAAGATGACGGTTCATAGTGTGATGAAGATGACGGTTCATAGAGTGATGTAGACGACGGTTCATAGAGTGATGTAGACGACGGTTCCTAGAATGATGAAGATGACGGTTCCTACAGTGATGTAGACGACGGTTTCTACAGTGATGAAGATGACAGTTCCTAGAGTGATGAAGATGACGGTTCATAGAGTGATGAAGACGACGGTTCCTAGAATGATGAAGATGGTGGTTTCTAGAGTGATGTAGATGACAGTTTCTACAGTGATGAAGATGACGGTTCCTAGAGTGATGAAGATGACGGTTTCTAGAGTGATGAAGACGGTGGTTTCTAGAGTGATGAAGATGACGGTTCCTACAGTGATGTAGACGACGGTTTCTACAGTGATGAAGATGACGGTTCCTAGAGTGATGAAGATGACGGTTCCTAGAATGATGAAGATGACGGTTCCTAGAGTGATGAAGATGACGGTTTCTACAGTGATGAAGATGACGGTTTCTAGAGTGATGAAGATGGTGGTTTCTAGAGTGATGAAGATGACGGTTTCTAGAGTGATGAAGATGGTGGTTTCTAGAGTGATGAAGATGACGGTTCCTAGAGTGATGAAGATGACGGTTCCTAGAGTGATGAAGATGACAGTTTCTAGAGTGATGAAGACGGTGGTTTCTAGAGTGATGAAGATGACGGTTCCTACAGTGATGTAGACGACGGTTTCTACAGTGATGAAGATGACGGTTCCTAGAGTGATGAAGATGACGGTTCCTAGAATGATGAAGATGACGGTTCCTAGAGTGATGAAGATGACGGTTTCTACAGTGATGAAGATGACGGTTCATAGAGTGATGAAGATGACGGTTCATAGAGTGAAGATGACGGTTCCTAGAATGATGAAGATGACGGTTTCTATAGTGATGAAGATGACGGTTTCTAGAGTGATGAAGACGGTGGTGTGAAGAAACCAGATTATATCTTAATTACCCAGACGACTGTGTTTTTTTGCAAGCCAAGACGAGTTTGTTTTTTTATCTGTAAATTGGCTTGTGGATTTAAGTGTTTATGTCTGGTGGGTCAAGAATATAGTCTTGCAAGCTGATATACTATTTAACATACTGTGTAAGTCTGTAAAGGGGGTTTTACACATAGCGATATCGCTAGCAATATCGCTAAAACGTCACCGATTTTGTGACGTTATAGCGATATCGCTATGTGTGATACTTACCTCCGTTCGGCTCCCCCGCTGTCCATCGCTGATTGCGCGAGATCGGGCGGCTCCATTTCTCGTCGTCAGCTTCCTGCTGTGACGACGAGTGACGCTGGACACGGGCGGGAGGACGTCAGGATCGCTGTGTGTGAAAGGTGAGTATCGTGCGCTGCGTCGCTGTGAGATCTTTCTGTGTGAAAGCTCACTAGCGATCATTTAGCGATGCACCAGCGATCCTGACCGGGTCGTATCGCTGGTGCATCGCTAAATGTAAAAGGGCCTTAATAGTGACTTGTACATAGTGTGTGTTTATAGTGAGCTGATATGCTAATTGTGTATTGTATTCTACCAGTTTGTTGACTGTAGATGGGGAAAGACTGTGAGGGTGTACTGAAGGCCACTGGGTAATTGTAAAAATAGCTTACCTTTCTGGGGTATAAAACGACCTTGAGATGGAGAGACCAGGCTGATCTCATCTCATCACACAGAGAGCTACCAGTCTGCGCAACACTCAACAAACGAGAGAGGACTGCAGCCAACTCATCATGGCACCATCTCGAGGGACCCGATCTATGATTCTAAGGGAAACAACCTAGGAGTGATCGGCTCCAGTTGGAAGGACACAGATCTGATCCAGTGACCATCTCTGAACCATGGATATGTTTGGAGAAAGCCAGGTTTTGGGACCCGCTGATCGCCTGGTTCCATGGAGATGGTCGGATAAGCCAGGTGGTGATTCTTGTGTCAACTGGCTTTGGACCTTGTATGGACTGTCACCTCCCTACGCTTGTTGTTATCTCTTCTCTGTGTGTGTATCACAGGTGGAATAGCGACCCTGGGAGCGCTGATGTTGTGTCAACTGGCTTTGGACCTTGTAAGGACTCTATGGACTGTTCTCGGTCATCTCCCTACGCTTGTCAATATCTCTTCTCTGTGTGTATATCACAGGTGGAATATCGACCCTTGGAGCTCTGACCTAACATCTACTGTTATCCAGGCGAGTCAGCGGAAGGGTTAGGCCCTGTAATGTGCACCATGTTGGGGGTAACTACTGGAATTTTTCTGTTTGCTATTGGGTGTTGTGGTTCAATAAAGTATTGCCACACTGTTTTACCCTAACCCTGCGATGTCTGTGTAGTATGTTGCCCACAGGGAAATAGAGCGGGCATTCAGTGGTATGAGCCCTGGTCCATGCAGTCTTGCTAAAGATAGCCGGGCCAGCGGACGAGAGCACCCACTGACCCCATTTCTCCACAGGTGGTTTCTACAGTGATGAAGATGGCGGTTCCTAGAGTGATGAAAACGCTGGTTCCTAGCGTGATTTAGACGGCGGTTTCTAGAGTGATGTAGACGGCAGTTCCTAGCGTGATGAAGACGGCAGTTCCCAGCGTGATGTAGACGGCGGTTCCCAGAGTGATGTAGACGCCGGCTCCTAGTGTGATGTAGACGACTGTTCCTAGCGTAATGTAGACTGTTCCTAGCGTGATGTAGACGGCGGTTTCTAGAGTGATGTAGACGGCGGTTCCTAGCGTGATGTAGACGGCGGTTTCTAGAGTGATGTAGACGACGGTTCCTAGAGTGATGAAGCCGCCAGTTCCTAGCGTGATATAGACGCCGGTTACTAGAATGATGAAGACGCCGGTTCCTACAGTGATGTAGACGCCGGTTCCTAGCATGATATAGACGGCGGTTTCTAGAGTGATGTAGACGGCGGTTCCTACAGTGATGTAGACGGCGGTTCCTACAGTGATGTAGACGGCGGTTCCTACAGTGATGTAGACGGCGGTTTCTAGAGTGATGTAGACTGCGGTTCCTACAGTGATGTAGACGGCGGTTCCTAGAATGATGTAGATGCTGGTTCCTAGCATGATGTAGACTGCGGTTCCTAGAGTGACGAAGACGGCGGTTCCTAGAGTGACGAAGACGGCGGTTCCTACAGTGATGTAGACGCTGGTTCCTAGCATGATGTAGACGGCGGTTTCTAGAGTGATGTAGACGGCGGTTCCTAGAGTGACGAAGACGGCGGTTCCTAGCATGATGTAGACGCTGGTTCCTAGCATGATGTAGACGGCGGTTCCTAGAGTGATGTAGACGACGGTTCCTACAGTGATGAAGATGGTGGTTTCTAGAGTGATGAAGATGACGGATCCTAGAGTGATGAAGATGGCGGTTTCTAGAGTGATGAGGATGGTGGTTTCTACAGTGATGAAGATGACAGTTCCTAGAGTGATGAAGATGACAGTTTCTAGAGTGATGTAAACGACGGTTTATAGAGTGATGAAGATGACGGTTCCTAGAGTGATGAAGATGACGGTTCCTAGAGTGATTAAGATGACGTTTCCTAGAGTGATTAAGATGACGTTTCCTAGAGTGATGAAGATGGTGGTTCCTAGAGTGACGAAGACGGCGGTTCCTAGAGTGATGTAGACGACGGTTCCTACAGTGATGAAGATGGTGGTTTCTAGAGTGATGAAGATGACGGATCCTAGAGTGATGAAGATGGCGGTTTCTAGAGTGATGAGGATGGTGGTTTCTACAGTGATGAAGATGACAGTTCCTAGAGTGATGAAGATGACAGTTTCTAGAGTGATGTAAACGACGGTTCCTAGAGTGATGAAGATGACGGTTTATAGAGTGATGAAGATGACGGTTCCTAGAGTGATGAAGACGGTGGTTTCTACAGTGATGATGACAGTTCCTAGAGTGATGAAGATGAGTTTCTAGAGCGATGAAGACGGCGGTTTTTAAAGTGATGAAGACAATGGTTCCTAGCGTGATGTAGATGGCGGTTTCTAGAGTGATGTAGACGGCGGTTCCTAGCATGATGATCGTATTTCCTAGAGTGATGAAGACGGCGGTTCCCAGCGTGATGTAGACGCCGGTTCCCAGAGTGATGTAGACGCCGGTTTCTAGCGTGATGTAGACGGCGGTTTCTAGAGTGATGGAGACGCCGGATACTGCTAGAACGAAAGCTGTACGCAGCACAAAGGGACTCTGACTACTTCATATAATGGCTACATTGGAAACATGTTTTTCAGGATTGCAGACTGAAGCCCCCATGGAGTCACTAACCCTGAAACATAATGTGAACACAGACATGGAAGGATACACTGTGTCACTGTGAATCTGATGTTGATAGAATTTCACTTTACTTTGATGTTGACGATACTGACCCAGAAATAAAAGGCATCCTCCCCGTCCTGTTGTGACTAAAATGCCCATCGCGGCGCCCCCCAACTGCTGGTGGAAACATGACATGAATTTGATGCAGACAAAAATTACAAACAAACCTCTGCCCGAAAAACGTGGACTCGGTGAGGACGTAACTGCAAAATGCAACACTCCTGCTGCCGCTGGCGAGGGGCCTCACTGATTTGGCGTTAGGCCATCTTGGAGCTGGCCGGTGCCTCCTCCGTACTCTGCTTCTGTCCAGCTGCTTGGATTTGTCGCCTAGTACCTGTTGTTCCACATGAGAAGATCGTCCCCCTCCATCGTCCAGGATATTACAGACCCCACACGTGTATCACCGGCCGCTCTCATCTTACCCCAATGTTCGGGATGTTTCAGGTGTCGGCGTCTCCGTCCGTAGCTGTTGTACCCTCTCGTGGGCACCAGGTATCATACTCCCGCAGGGATGGATGACTTGAGACTTCATTTTTGGTGGAGATTTCGGTATGTTTTATGGGGAAGTTCCTATTCATAACGCAGTTTACAGATGGCGCTTGGTCAGGGACCAAGTATTTTGCCGTGCTGGAGGAAAAATAGAAATTAATATTTAATGAGAGCTGTACTCGGTGGTGTCGGTGCTGTGCCTGATGCTGTCGGAGCTGTGCCCGATGCTGTAACCGGTGGTGTTGGTGCTGTGCTCCCGCTGCTTTGCCCGATGCAGTAATCGGTGGTCTCTGTGCTGTGCTCCCACAGCTATCGATGCTGTAGGTGCTGTTCTCCCACTGCTGTACCTGGTGGTGTCGGTGCTATATCTTGTGGTGTCAATGATGGGCTTCAGGGGCTGTACCCGGTGGTGCCGGTGCTGCGCTCCCAATGCTGTGCTCCCACTGCTATACTCAGTGGTGTAGGTGCTGTGCTCTCGCTGCTGTACCCGGTGGTGTCGGTGCTGTGCTCCCGCTAATGTACCCGGTGGTGTACCCAGTGGTGTCGGTGCTGTGCTCCCGCTGCTGTACCTGGTGGTGTACCCAGTGGTGTCGGTGCTGTGCTCCCGCTGCTGTACCTGGTGGTGTCGGTGCTGTGCTCCTGCTGCTGTACCCGGTGGTGTCGGTGCTGTGCTCCCGCTGCTGTACCCGGTGGTGTTGGTGCTGTACCCTGTGATGTTGGTGCTGTGCTTGCGCTGCTGTACCCGGTGGTTTTGGTGCTGTGCTCCCGATGCTGTACCCGGTGATGTCGGTCCTGCGCTCCCGATTCTGTACCCAGTGGTGTTGGTGCTGTGCTCCCGCTGCTGTACCCGGTGGTGTCAGTGCTGTGCTCCTGCTGCTGTACCCGGTGGTGTTGGTGCTGTGCTCCCGCTGCTGTACCCGGTGGTGTCGGTCCTGGTCCTGGCACTGCTGTACCCGGTGATGTCGGTGCTGCGCTCCCGATTCTGTACCCAGAGGTGTCGGTGCTGTGCTCCCGCTGCTGTACCCGGTGGTGTCAGTGCTGTGCTCCTGCTGCTGTACCCGGTGGTGTTGGTGCTGTGCTCCCGCTGCTGTACCCGGTGGTGTCGGTCCTGGTCCTGGCACTGCTGTACCTGGTGGTGTCGGTGCTGTGCTCCCGCTGCTGTACCCGGTGGTGTCGGTCCTGGTCCTGGCACTGCTGTACCTGGTGGTGTCGGTGCTGTGCTCCCGCTGCTGTGCTCGCAGTGCTGTACGCAGTGGTGTCGGTCCTGGTCCCGGCACTGCTGTACCCGGTGGTTTTGGTGCTGTGCTCCCGCTGCTGTACCTGGTGGTGTTGGGGCTGTACCCTGCGGTGTTGGTGCTGTGCTCCCGCTGCTGTACCTGGTGGTTTTGGTGCTGTGCTCCCGCTGCTGTGCTCGCAGTGCTGTACGCAGTGGTGTCGGTCCTGGTCCCGGCGCTGCTGTACCCGGTGGTGTCGGTGCTGTACCCCCGCTGCTGTACCCGGTGTTGTCGGTGCTGTGCCCGGTGGTGTCGGTGCTGCACCCGGTGATGTCGGTGCTGTGCCCGGTGTTGTCGGTGCTGTGCCCGGTGGTGTCGGTGCTGTACCCGGTGATGTCGGTGCTGTGCCCGGTGGTGTCGGCGCTGTACCCGGTGGTGTTGATGCTGTGCCCAGTGGTGTCGGTGCTGTGCCCGGTGGTGTCGGTGCTGTACCCGGTGGTGTCGGAGCTGTACCCGGTGGTGTTGATGCTGTGCCCAGTGGTGTCGGGGCTGTACCCGGTGGTGTCGGCGCTGTACCCGGTGGTGTCGGCGCTGTACCCGGTGGTGTCGGCGCTGTGCCCGGTGGTGTCGGCGCTGTACCCGGTGGTGTCGGCGCTGTACCCGGTGGTGTCGGCGCTGTGCCCGGTGGTGTTGGTGCTGTACCCGGTGTTGTCGGCGCTGTACCCGGGGGTGTCGGTGCTGTACCCGGTGGTGTCGGCGCTGTGCCCGGTGGTGTTGGTGCTGTGCCCGGTGGTGTCGGCGCTGTACCCGGTGGTGTCGGCGCTGTGCCCGGTGGTGTTGGTGCTGTACCCGGTGTTGTCGGCGCTGTACCCGGGGGTGTCGGTGCTGTACCCGGGGGTGTCGGCGCTGTACCCGGTGGTGTCGGCGCTGTGCCCGGTGTTGTCGGCGCTGTACCCGGGGGTGTCGGTGCTGTACCCGGTGGTGTCGGCGCTGTACCCGGTGGTGTCGGCGCTGTGCCCGGTGGTGTTGGTGCTGTACCCGGTGTTGTCGGCGCTGTACCCGGTGGTGTCGGCGCTGTGCCCGGTGGTGTCGGTGCTGTACCCGGTGGTGTCGGCGCTGTACCCGGTGGTGTCGGTGCTGTACCCGGTGGTGTCGGTGCTGTGCCCGGTGTTGTCGGTGCTGTACCCGGTGGTGTCGGCGCTGTACCCCCGCTGCTGTACCCGCTGGTGCCGGTCCTGGTCCCGGCGCTGCTCCGCCTCCTCCTCCCGCGGCCTCTGCACATGCTCCTCGGCTCTTTGTGTCGGGAGGAGGCGGAGGAGGAGGTCGGACCAGCAGCCTCTCATCATCCTCCGCCGGTACCGGGGCCGCCATCCTCCGGGCCCAGCATCCTCCTCTGCTGTCACCCGGGCCATTGGCCGCTATCACGACACAGACGGGCCCGAGCCGGGAGCTCCTGGGATATCAGGACATGACGGGAGCCTGCACCGTGTCCTGACATAACCGCAGCCTCTGGAGCATGATATCACGACACAGCCGGAGACCACGGAGGAGCCTGGACACCGACCTCTGCTGCCGGGCCCTGTCCTAGCCGGAGTCTATGTCCCGATATAACAGACGCCTGGGCACTGTCCCGATAAAAGAAGCCTTGAGCAGCCTGTATTCGGAGCTGACGGCCAGGACCTGGATATATGGAGGGAGGCTGCTGACAGTCCTGACATAGAGGGGTCCTGTAGGAGGCTGCTGACAGTCCTGACATAGAGGGGTCCTGTAGGAGGCTGCTGACTGTCGTGACATAGAGGGGTCCTGTAGGAGGCTGCTGACTGTCGTGACATAGAGGGGTCCTGTAGGAGGCTGCTGACAGTCGTGACATATATGGGGTCCTGTAGGAGGCTGCTGACAGTCGTGACATAGAGGGGTCCTGTAGGAGGCTGCTGACAGTCGTTACATAGAGGGGTCCTGTAGGAGGCTGCTGACAGTCGTGACATAGAGGGGTCCTGTAGGAGGCTGCTGACAGTCGTGACATAGAGGGGTCCTGTTGGAGGCTGCTGACAGTCGTGACATAGAGGGGTCCTGTAGGAGGCTGCTGACAGTCGTGACATAGAGGGGTCCTGTAGGAGGCTGCTGACTGTCGTGACATAGAGGGGTCCTGTAGGAGGCTGCTGACTGTCGTGACATAGAGGGGTCCTGTAGGAGGCTGCTGACTGTCGTGACATAGAGGGGTCCTGTAGGAGGCAGTATATATCCCGGTCAGGTCCGGCCCTGATGCCTGTATACATGGAGCCCAACTCTTGATCCACTATCCTGACATAACGGGAATCATCCACCTCACAGCCTCACCCCACTCAGGGGTCTGCAGCCATGGACGCAGCTAGTGCAGGACCCCGGTCTACCACACTGGCATCACCGGAGCCCGAGCGCCCCATGTGAGGACATACACACCGTATACACCACGTGCCGGCGTGTGACCGTGTCTGGCCCTGTATACCCCACGTGCCGGCGTGTGACTGTGTCTGGCCCTGTATACCCCACGTGCCGGCGTGTGACCGTGTCTGGCCCTGTATACACCACGTCCCGGCGTGTGACCGTGTCTGGCCCTGTATACCCCACGTGCCGGCGTGTGACCGTGTCTGGCCCTGTATACACCACGTGCCGGCGTGTGACCGTGTCTGGCCCTGTATACCCCACGTGCCGGCGTGTGACCGTGTCTGGCCCTGTATACACCACGTGCCGGCTTTTGACCGTGTCTGGCCCTGTATACACCACGTGCCGGCGTGTGACCGTGTCTGGCCCTGTATACACCACGTGCCGGCGTGTGACCGTGTCTGGCCCTGTATACACCACCTCTGCGGCTGTCGCTGTATACCTGCACTGCTGCCCTATAGGTGCCCGGGCGACACTTCACAGCACCGCGGAGCAGACTTGTATAAATGCGGCACTCTGACTGCAGGTAGACAGGTGGGCACGGTGCTGCTGCACGGACACAGCGGCTGAGGTGCAGCGCTCCGGTCATACATGCGCTGGACGTAGGGACGTTGTGCTGCGGTAACTCTTGGACTTGGCTTGCTCACTATGCTTCACCGGACCGTGCTACAAGCTGCCATCATGTGCCCAGGCTGCCCGGGGGCATCTCTCCTGAGGTCTGGACTCTTCTACCTGCTGCTGTTTGCTCACAGCTCCCAAGGACGGGCCTGCGATAAGAGTCCGTGCTTCTCCGGACACTGCGTCAACTCCTCCTGCGTGTGTGACCCGGGCTGGGTAGGAGAACAGTGCCACCACTGCCAGGGAAGGTTCAAGTAAGTGCAACCGAAATACATTACTATTCACCATGTCCTACAAACCTAAACCGAATCTTGACCCCCAACGATGACCCTGGTCATAGCGTACAGCCACAACCTACACGGATCTTACATTACATCCTGCTTTATGCTCCAGAGCTGCACTCACTATTTTGCTGGTGCAGTTACTGTGCACATACATTACATTACTGATGCTGAGTTACATCCTGTATTATACCCCAGAGCTGCACTCACTATTCTGCTGGTGCAGTTACTGTGTACATACATTACTGATCCTGAGTTACATCCTGTATTATACTCCAGAGCTGCACTCACTATTCTGCTGGTGCAGTTACTGTGCACATACATTACATTACTGATCCTGAGTTACATCCTGTATTATACTCCAGAGCTGCACTCACTATTCTGCTGGTGCAGTTACTGTGTACATACATTACATTACTGATCCTGAGTTACCTCCTGTATTATACCCCAGAGCTGCACTCACTATTCTGCTGGTGCAGTTACTGTGTACATACATTACTGATCCTGAGTTACATCCTGTATTATACTCCAGAGCTGCACTCACTATTTTGCTGGTGCAGTTACTGTGCACATACATTACATTACTGATCCTGAGTTACATCCTGTATTATACTCCAGAGCTGCACTCACTATTCTGCTGGTGCAGTTACTGTGTACATACATTACATTACTGATCCTGAGTTACCTCCTGTATTATACCCCAGAGCTGCACTCACTATTCTGCTGGTGCAGTTACTGTGTACATACATTACTGATCCTGAGTTACATCCTGTATTATACTCCAGAGCTGCACTCACTATTCTGCTGGTGCAGTTACTGTGCACATACATTACATTACTGATCCTGAGTTACATCCTGTATTATACTCCAGAGCTGCACTCACTATTCTGCTGGTGCAGTCACTGTGTACATACATTACTGATCCTGAGTTACATCCTGTATTATACTCCAGAGCTGCACTCACTATTCTACTGGTGCAGTCACTATGTACATACATTACATTACTGATCCTGAGTTACCTCCTGTATTATACTCCAGAGCTGCACTCACTATTCTGCTGGTGCAGTCACTGTGTACATACATTACATTACTGATCCTGAGTTACATCCTGTATTATACTCCAGAGCTGCACTCACTATTCTGCTGGTGCAGTCACTATGTACATACATTACATTACTGATCCTGAGTTACCTCCTGTATTATACTCCAAAGCTGCACTCACTATTCTGCTGGTGCAGTCACTGTGTACATACATTACATTACTGATCCTGAGTTACCTCCTGTATTATACTCCAAAGCTGCACTCACTATTCTGCTGGTGCAGTCACTGTGTACACACATTACATTACTGATCCTGAGTTACATCCTGTATTATACCCCAGAGCTGCACTCACTATTCTGCTGGTGCAGTTACTGTGTACATACATTGCATTACTGATCCTGAGTTACATTCTGTATCTCTTTTATTATAAAATATCAAAAACAACACAACATTACAGAAAAGAAAACACATAAACCAAAATACACACATTAATCATACACTTAGGACATACAGAAACTTGTGCAAAACCGCAACTTGTTATAGTCCCCAAGCTTTCCAGCTTAGGGGACCCCCAGCAGGAACGTTGCAACAGAAAACTTTTCCCATAAAATAATGAAAAACAGTTTTTAATCTTTCACCCCCATTCGCACTTCCACCCATACCTATATACAGGAAAACAAAAATAATATTCTTGGCCCATGCTGCCTTAAATAAACCTAGCCAATTCTTTTTTGGCAAAATTACCTACACCAGCTTAA
This sequence comes from Dendrobates tinctorius, assembly GCF_039654945.1. Lineage (NCBI taxonomy): Eukaryota > Metazoa > Chordata > Amphibia > Anura > Dendrobatidae > Dendrobates > Dendrobates tinctorius. The sequence continues at coordinate 3,362,689 of NW_027361903.1, read as the reverse complement.
CACCTCAATATATATATATACATATTTTTTTTTTTATTATTTTTCCCACCACCCACACCACAGGTCCATAAATGTCCATGGCCTTATCACGTCTAGGCCTGATGAGCACGAAAGTTTATGCCCACAAGCAAAACCCTCACCCATTTGCCCCCGATGTGCTCAAAAATGGTCCATTTTCCATAATTTCCATGGTCCATGGTATATGGTATATCCATTCGCCACTTTCCCCTTGGTTTAGGGTCCTTTTACTTTTTTTTCCGCTCTTACCCCCCCATTCACCCCCCTCCCAACCTCACTACACCCCCCATGCACCTCTGACTACGGAAAAGAATAACAACACATACTACAATACACATACTACAATACATATATTACAATACATATTACAATACAATATTACAATGCAATGTCATTACATCATTTGCTTTACCGAATAATACCACACCACAAACCTTTACTTACAGGCCCAAGTTCAGTGCCTGCAAGCCCAATATCCATTATTTCTCTATCTCAAAACAAAAATCTAGGTGTGCCATGCAGTAGCTCACCACCAGGAAAAAGGAGTTCTAGAGGCCCCATCCCTCACTAACACATTCACCCTGTCCCTCAACAACTAAGACTGTCCCTACTTCTGTCCCTAAAGAAACTGTCCCTATCTGTCCTTACCTGCCCCTACTCTACCTACCTTATCATAACTAACTCTCTATCTGTCCCTCAGTGCCTGTCCCTTCCTGTCCCTATCTGCCCCTACTTCTGTCCCTCACCACCCACACCACCTTATGCTGTCCCTACCCACATTCACACAAAATCTAGCTCTCCCTAGGGTGCGTTTTTAAAAGGAAAGGCCCCTCCAAAGCCAAGAGGCCCTCCTCACACCCAACCTTTCGAACTCCAAAGAACGCACCTTCACCAGGTCACCCAGGATGTTACTAACCACCTCTTCCCTTGGGAGGGCTTTCTGCCACGTAGAAACTAAGCACCGTGCATTCCAAATGTAGATCCTAACCACTACACTGACTAGGAATAAAGTGCCCCGGTCTCGGCCACCCAGAGTTCTGAACGCTCCCTAGGCCCACTCGGCATAGGAGAGGGACGCCAGCCGCGGCCAACGTATGGAAGCCCCCACCCTGTTGTAAACCTCTGTATTAAAGGGACACTGAAGCAGGAAGTGCTCCATGCTTTCCAGCACGTCGCCACACTCCTCACGGGGACAACCCCGATCATCGGATTTCCTGCACTTCAGGTTATCCTTTACATACAGCCTCCCGTGGAAGCAGCGCCAGGTCAAGTCCCAAAACTTCGTGGGGATCCGCTTAGAATTTAAAAGCCCGAGCCCCACCTCCAGATCCCAGCCTGGGCAATCCTTAAGGGCCAGGGGCTTCTGGAAATGGGTCAACAGAACCCTCCTGTCAAGGCATTGCCGCGACATGGTCCTGATTTCCCACATTCCCAGACCCCACCGGCGGATCACCTTCAGAACCGGGGTAGCATAAGCCGGGAGATGCCCATGAGGTGTGCGGAGGTCCTTCACTTGCCCTCCTGTCTCCCATTCCTGGAAGAAGGGCCGAAGCCAACCCTTGCAGGAGACTACCCACGGAGGAGCCCTCTCTAGCCAGAGGTTGGAAATGTTGGCTTTAAGAAAGGTGTTCACTAAGAACACTACCGGGTTGACCATACCCAACCCACCTAGTCTCCTCGTGCGGTATGTGACCTCTCTCTTGATTAGGTTGAGCCTATTCCCCCATAACAGCTGGAAGAACAGGCTATAGACCCGTGTCCAGAGAGGTTCTGGCAAGATGCACACGCTGCCTAGGTAAATTAACAAGGGAAGCAGAAAGCCTTTAGCCAGGGCAACCCTTTCCCTTAGGGACAAAGACCAACCCTTCCATTGGTCCACCTTTTGGGCGGCGATCTTGAGTCTGCCCTCCCAATTTTGCTGGGGGTAGTCCCCGGGGCCAAATTCGATGCCTAGAATTTTGGCGGTGGCCTGGGGCCCTGGAAGGGTGTCCGGGAGATCAAAACTAGGATCTCCCCCTCCCAGCCAGAGACTTTCACACTTATCCCGGTTGATCATGGACCCGGATGCCTCCAAGTAGCGCACTACCTCTGACATGACCCAATCCGCCTCCCTCCTCGAGGACACGAAAAGGGAAACATCATCGGCGTACGCCACCACCCTCAGAGAGGACCCAGAGCCCGCCTGGTCCATCCCGACTCCCGCCAACTGTCCACGATCTACCCTCCTTAGGAAGGGATCGATCGCGAACACGTATAAAAGTGGGCTCAGCGGACAGCCCTGACGGACCCCAGAACCCACCTCAAAAGGGCGACCTGACCAACCGTTCACCAGCGGAAAAGTCTCAGCCCCATGGTACAAGGTCTCTAACCATTTTACAAACCTCCCAGGCAGACCATACCTCAAAAGGACGGACCAGAGGTACTCATGGTTGACCCGGTCAAAGGCTTTCGCTTGGTCTAACGACAGCAAGTACCCCTTCCAGTTGCCTGCCCTACCCTGCTCCACTGCCTCCCGGACACCGAGCACAGCACTAAAAGTACTGCGGCCTGGAACAGAGCAATGCTGGGCCCCTGAAAGGAGCCAGGGTGCAAACTTCACCAGCCGATTAAACAGCACTTTGGCCAGAACCTTCCGGTCCGTATCGAGAAGCGCTATGGGACGCCAATTCTCGATACGGGACGGATCTTTACCCTTTGACAGAATAATTAGGGCTGACTTCCTCATTGAGTCGGGAAGAGTGCCCGAGGATAGACACTCATTAAAGACCCCTGTCAAGAGGGGGACCAAGGAGTCCCTAAAAGTCTTATAAAACTCGGATGTTAAGCCATCCGGACCTGGCGATTTCTTGGGCCGAAGCCCATCAATGGCCAGTCTCACTTCCTCCTCCCTAATTTCTTCTGCCAAAACACCAAGAGAGGGATCACCCCCTGGCTCAGGGACGGTTTCAGCCAGGAAAGCCGACATCCTGTCCCGATCCAGATCCTTCTTTTCCAAGAGGCGCGAGTAGAAGGATCTGACCACCTCCAGGATCCCTGATTTGGATCTGTTCAGGGACCCCGTACTGTCGATCAGTCCTGTCACCATCTTACAATTCACTGACATCTTACAGTTTCTGTAAGGGTCGGGCGAGCGGTACTTCCCGAAGTCCCTCTCAAAAACTAAAGATGTGTGTCTATCATACTGGCACCTCTTGAGCAAAGATTTCACTCTGGAGATTTCCTCACGGTCACCTCCAGTTGAGACAAGCTGCTCGAGTTTCCTCCCCAGAGCCTGATACAAGTGGTGCCTGTTCAGACTTCTGAGGTTCGAGAGCTGACGGAAGAACCCCGCCACCCGCTTTTTGAAGATCTCCCACCACTCTGACTTACTACTACAGAGATCCAACAGCAGTACCTGGCTCTGAAGAAAATCCTCGAAGGATTGTCTCGCCTCCGCTTCTTCCAGCAGGGACGAATTGAGCTTCCACAGGCCTCTTCCCATCCGAGGAGTCTCTGCAACATTCAGAGAAAAGAAAATTAAACAGTGGTCGGAGAACTCCACCTCAACGGCGGAAACAACGCGCTGTCATAAGCCAGGCGGTCTCCGGGACCCCCCCGGTCACGGGACCTCGTAACGGTGTTGAAGTCCCCACCGAAGACCACCTGTCGGCTCGTAAAAAGAAAGGGCTTGATCCTCAGGAAGAGACATTTACGGTCCCACTTGGACTGTGGGCCGTAGATATTAATGAGCCGGAGCTCTTGTCCCCTCATGAAGACATCTAGGATCAGGCACCTCCTCATTTCCAACTCAGTAACCCGTCGGCATTCAACATCTGCAGTCTTAAAAAGGACTGCCACCCCGCTATACGGCTCGGCCGCAAGAGACCAGTGTGAGGGCCCGCACCTCCACTCCCTCCGTGCTTTATAGATGGCCCCCATGTCTGTTAGTCTGGTCTCTTGCAAGAATAAAATTTCTGCCTCAATCCAGGAGAAAAAATCAAAGGCCGTGAAGCGAGCCGCATCTGACTTTATGCTGGCGACATTAATGGATGCCAGCGTCAACTGGGCGAGTTCAGCCATCATGGGTGATCAAGTTGGATGGCCAGTTTCTTCCCTGCCCCGCTATCACCTCCACCTGGGGAGGGGTCAGACACCTTCCTTTTCAGGGAAGCTCCCGTTGTGTCCATCCCACCCCCCCCCGGTGTCCTTGCCCCCAGGTTCCAGGTCTGTCCCCGCCTCAGGAGGAACAGTGCCCCCTGAGGGACGGACTCCGCCATCCCCTGAAGGACCCTCCGGTGTTGCCCCCGGCCCAGCACCCTCGTCTGGCGGCTCATCGTCTGAACCTCCGAGGGCGCTGAACCGGTTGGAGAGTCTGATCAGAGGGGGGTCAGCGGGCCCTTCCGTGTGCACCCTGGTGGTCAGGGGCGGGGGAGACTTTGAAGGCTTGTCAGCTTTCTTCCCTCCCGTTTTGCGCTTGGCACGCCTGGTTTTGCCACCTGATGTTGTAGGCTGCTCTCTGACATCCTCGTCGACACTTTCATAACGAGAGGAGTCGTCTGAGTCAGCCGCTTTCTCCTCTCTCTCCATCCTCCTGATCTCCTCACTCACTGCTCTCTCCCCCAGGGCCTCAGAGGCTTTGGCCACGGGCCTGGAGGGAGGAGCAGGCATCACCCAGGTTGCCCGAGGCTCCACCTGTCCCCTACCTCCCTGGCGCTTTTCCTGCCTCCGCTGGTACACGGGGCCCCTTGCAGCATTGCCCTTCCTCACTGGCCCCTCAGCCCTTCCTCCTCCGCCACCACCTGTCACAGCAGAAGAAGCGCCACCGGGGGTTGCCCCCCCACGGTCTCCCCCCACCGGGCCTGCGGCGGCATTAGAGAAAGAGCGAGGGCAGCGGCTGAGAGGGTGACCTAGGTCACCACACAGGTGGCACCGAATATCCTTACACAAGGCGGCCAGATGACCCACCCCACCACACAAGGCACATTTCTGCACCTTGCAGTTGGCGCTGAAGTGGGTGGGGTTGCTGCACTTGTGGCAGACCTTCGGTTGCCCCTGGTAGAAGACCAGGATCCTGTCCCTTTCCAAGAACGCCGAGGAAGGGATGTGGGTGACCGTGCCGCCGGAAACCCTCAATTTAACCATGAAGGTCCAGCCCCCCGACCAGATGCCGAATTCGTCCCTGTTCTTTTTTGGGACCTCGGTGACCTCCCCGTAACGAGAAAGTCACGTCATGATGTCCACGCCTGCGAGTGACTCGTTACATGTAACCACGGTCACTCGCTTGACGGAATTTTGGCGAGACACCGCTTGAGCCACGAAGTCTCGCCATCCGGGCTCTTCTCGCACCAGCTCGTAATTCGACCAGAAGAGCTCAAGCCCCTCTGGCCGCACGAAGCTGACGTCGAAGAAGCGGGACGCCGAAGGATGTATCAGGGCATTCGCCCCGAAGCCCTGATCATGTCATTCGCCCCGAAGCCCATCTTAAGGAGGTGCCCCCCCACCTAAGACGGACCACATTCCTTCTTGGCGGCCCCTGCCCGGCTGTGGGGAGAGACCAAACAGTCCCTCCCTCCCTTTGATTTTGGAAGGCGGCAAGGCCGTGTCTCTCTATCCAGAAAGACAAGTCCACTGTCCTCCCCTTTACCACTATTGATCTATCTCCCCTTTTGAGAGCCTCCAGGAAACGGCGGTGCGAAACGCCGTCCCTGGAGCCCGGAGGCGAGGAGACCCCCCCAGGACCACCCCGACCCCCAGCCGTGGCCCCCGCATAATTGCGTTGAGGTCTCGCGGCTGGAGTGGCAGACGGGCCAGCCCTCCCACCACTACCACCACTTGTGCCAGCACCCTCATTCGTCCTCCCAGTCACTCTCCCATTCACTCTTTTATTATTTGCATTCACCCCAGCATTCACTCCAGCACACTCACCCACATTCACAGTAGCACTCACTCCCTCATCCATGTCACTCATATCACCATTCACTTCAGCAAACATCTCCTCAAATATGTCCACTCCGCTTTCGTACTCTCTCACTCGCACAATTGGTGTACATAGCAACATTATTTACATTATTTACAATTACTGAACCAGTGCAGTTCCTCTCTTTGCCTGCTGGGGGCCCCGAGCTCTCTTGCTGGGAGCTACTCCAGCTCCTGTCCAGGACCGCCGCTGCCCCTTTAAATGCCTCAGTGCTGATGACATCATGCACTCTGCCCTGGCTGGGCCTAGGAGCAGCAGCAGCTCCTGATTTCAGCTCCATTTTTTTTCCTTTTGCTGAGTTTTCCTTGCTCTGGGCAGGGACGGCCACTGGCACCGCTCCCTGCCCTGCACTTTTCTTCACCCCCGCTGCCGGCTTGAAAGGGAGCGCCAGAGTCCCCGCACCCTCAGATGAAGGTAGGTGGGCTGGGGACCCTGACAACTCCCCGCCAGCTTTTGGGGGCAGCACAGCATTACTTGGAAGGGTGGGTGGGACAGAGGGCAGCGGGCCCGCAGCGGCCACGCCCCCCCTGCCAGTCGCAGCCACCCCAGGCAGAGCCGCAGCCCCTTGCGAGGCCACTGCCCCCCGGGTGACGCGAGCACAGCAGGCGGAGCCGCGACCGCCGAGGCCACGGCCACCACGGGCAGAGCAGTGACCCCTTGCGAGGCCATACCCCTCCGGGTGACGCGGACGCAGCGGGCGGGACGACGGCCGAGGAGGACACGCCCCCCCCGCATGCCGCAGCCTTTGCAGGCCGGGCAACACTCGGGGAGGCCATGCCCCCCTCACGGACCACTGCCGCCACCCTATGCCCACCACTTGAGACAGGCAAGGCCGGTCACTCAGCCTCGTCGCCCAGCGGCGGCGGAGCCCCCTGCACGAACCCCTTTTTGGGTCGATATGCCGGAGACCCCGCTCTCACCACAGGCGCCGACATGGGAGCGACCAGCACCTTGCACCGCCTCAGCTGCTGCTTGATGTTCTGTTCGCCCTTCCTAGGTTTCTGGACCCCCACTAGCGATCCAGACTTAGCGGATCCGTACGTGGGGGGTCCAGAAGCCCCAGCACTCGCCGCCGGAGGTGCAACCCTGGCTGTACCAACTTTACCTGGTGCCAGGCCAGCCCCCACTGCCACCGAGGGCTGAGATCGGACACCACCACCCACACCACAACCAGCACCGACCTCCATGTCGCTGCCCTGGTCTGAACTGTCACTAGATGCGACAGTCAGGTCACAACAGTCATCTCTCTCCCCGCTCCCTCGCTGCGGACCCACCACAGGGCCCGAGCCAGGGTGGGTAGCGGGTTCCACACAGCGGGACAGAGGGGCCCCGGGAAGAGGAGCAAAAACCAGTTGTTCCTCCACGCCTTCAGAGGCCTTACGCCTGCGCCTCCTGTTTCTCCTCCTCCCGGTTGCCTCAACCTCCGGGCAGACTTCATATCCAAACAACAGTGTGCCAAACCGTGCTGGGGATTCCATCTGCCGCACTTGTTTAAGGATGAGACAGGCCCCCTCAGAACTACTCCCGCTCCTTCCATCCTCCCCCTCACTCCCGCTTTCCTCCGCGTTACTGGAGTCCAGCGGGAGGGCCACCTGCTCAGGGGCTATCCCACTGCATATTACCTGGCTCACGCTGGTGTCCGCCAGGTCTTCAGGTGGAGGCGGCCCGGGTGTGGTGTGGCCGCCATCTTGCTCTTCCTCCTCCTTGCTTTCCTCCACCTGGATGGGGCCTCCTGACCCTCCAGGAGACCCACCGGCCATGGCCCTGAACCGGTCCTCGTTTTGAAGCTTTTCAGCAAAGGGGCCGCTGCCGGCCATGATGGAACTTCGCCGGCCCTCCAGGGCCCAAATCTCCCCTTTCAGCCGCTTGACCGTGGCGGCGACCTCCGCTCACTTTGAGGCAGGGAGCCTGTTTTTACTGATGACCCGGGCTCCCTCCAACTCCCCCCCGTAGTCTCCTGAGCTGCTTGCCGGCCTCCTCGTACTCGGAGAGGTGGGCATGGATGCGGGAGGCGTAGGTGGTAGCTGGCTCTCCCGCAACCTTGGAGCCCCAGATGCTAATTGGGGCCCCGCCTCACCTCTGCCGGCTGCTGCACCTCCAGGGGAAGGGCCCGCCACAGCCTTCACTTCAGGGGTCCTGGACCCTGGAGCCTTGCGGCCCCCTGGGGTCCGCTTTTTCCCTATCCCTGGGACTGGCTGGCTTTGCCTCGGGCCTCCTGATGGTGGATGAGGCCCCCCCACCCCCAGCTGGCTTGCCGGAGGGTGGGAGCCAGGGGCACAGCCCCGGCGCTCAGTCCCAGGGAGAGTCCTCTTTCCTGGGAAGGGGACAGATGGAAAGTCCTTGCAGGAAAAAACCTCCCTTCCCAGGAGCTAAGCAAAACCCTAGCCTGCAGAGCTAAGCACAGACGCTCCTCCTCTTCCTGGGTGTGTCCAGAGCTGCACTCACTATTCTGCTGGTGCAGTCACTGTGTACATACATTACATTACTGATCCTGAGTTACATCCTGTATTATACCCCAGAGCTGCACTCACTATTCTGCTGGTTAAGTCACTGTGTACATACATTACATTACTGATCCTAAGTTACATCCTGTATTATACCCCAGAGCTGCACTCACTATTCTGCTGGTGGAGTCACTGTGTACATACATTACATTACTGATCCTGAGTTACATCCTGTGTTATACCCCAGAGCTGCACTCACTATTCTGCTGGTGCAGTCACTGTGTAAATTCTGTTCTGCATGTCTGATTTCTCTGCTCCGTGTGTCTGTGATTTCTCGGCTCCGCATGTCTGTGATTTCTCGGCTCCGCGTGTCTGTGATTTCTCGGCTCCGCGTGTCTGTGATTTCTCGGCTCCGCGTGTCTGTGATGTCTCTGCTCCGCGTGTCTGTGATTTCTCGGCTCCTCATGTCTGTGATTTCTCTGCTCGGCGTGTCTGATTTCTCTGCTCGGCGTGTCTGATTTCTCTGCTCGGCGTGTCTATGATTTCTCGGCTCTGCGTGTCTGTGATTTCTCGGCTCTGCGTGTCTGTGATTTCTCTGCTCTGCGTGTCTATGGTTTCTCTGCTCTGCGTGTCTGTGATTTCTCGGCTCTGCGTGTCTGTGATTTCTCGGCTCTGCGTGTCTGTGATTTCTCGGCTCTGCGTGTCTGTGATTTCTGGGCTCTGCGTGTCTGTGATTTCTGGGCTCTGCGTGTCTATGGTTTCTCAGCTTTGCATGTCTGTGATATCTCGGCTTTGCATGTCTGTGATTTCTCTGCTCTGCGTGTCTGTGATTGCTCTGCATGTCTGTGATTTCTCGGCTCCGAGTGTCTGTGATTCCTCGGCTCCGCGTGTCTGTGATTTCTCGGCTCCGCGTGTCTGTGATTTCTCGGCTCCGCGTGTCTGTGATTTCTCGGCTCCGCGTGTCTGTGATTTCTCGGCTCCGCGTGATCTGTGATTTCTCGGCTCCGCGTGATCTGTGATTTCTCGGCTCCGCGTGATCTGTGATTCCTTTGCTCGGCGTGTCTGTGATTTCTTTGCTCCGCGTCTCTGTGATTTCTCGGCATTGCGTGTCTGTGATTTCTTTGCTCTGCGTGTCTGTGATTTCTTTGCTCTGCGTATCTGTGATTTCTTTGCTCTGCGTGTCTGTGATCTCTCTGCTCTGAGTGTCTGTGATTTCTCTGCTCTGCGTGTCTGTGATTTCTTTGCTCTGCGTGTTTGTGATTTCTCGGCTCCGCGTATCTGTGATTTCTCGGCTCCGCGTGTCTGTGATTTCTCAGCTACGTGTGTCTGTGATTGCTCCGCGTGTCTGTGATTTCTCGGCATTGCGTGTCTGTGATTTCTCAGCTCCGCATGTCTGTGATTTCTCGGCATTGTGTGTCTGTGATTTCTTTGCTCTGCGTGTCTGTGATTTCTTTGCTCTGCGTGTCTGTGATTTCTTTGCTCTGCGTGTCTGTGATTTCTTTGCTCTGCGTGTCTGTGATTTCTTTGCTCTGCGTGTCTGTGATCTCTCTGCTCTGCGTTTGCTCTGCGTGTCTGTGATTTCTTTGCTCTGCGTGTCTGTGATTTCTTTGCTCTGCGTGTTTGTGATTTCTTTGCTCTGCGTGTCTGTGATTTCTTTGCTCTGCATGTCTGTGATTTCTTTGCTCTGCGTGTCTGTGATCTCTCTGCTCCGCGTGTCTGTGATTTCTCAGCTCCGCGTGTCTGTGATTTCTCGACTCCGCGTGTCTGTGATTTCTCAGATTCGCGTGTCTGTGACTTCTTTGCTCTGCATGTCTGTGATTTCATTGCTCTGCGTGTCTGTGATTTCTTTGCTCTGCGTGTCTGTGATTTCTTTGCTCTGCGTGTCTGTGATTTCTTTGCTCTGCGTGTCTGTGATTTCTTTGCTCTGCGTGTCTGTGATCTCTCTGCTCCGCGTGTCTGTGATTTCTCGGCTCCGCGTGTCTGTGATTTCTCGGCTCCGCGTGTCTGTGATTTCTCGGCTCCGCGTGTCTGTGATTTCTCAGCTTCGCGTGTCTGTGATTTCTCAGCTACGCGTGTCTGTGATTGCTCCGCGTGTCTGTGATTTCTCGGCATTGCGTGTCTGTGATTTCTCAGCTCCGCATGTCTGTGATTTCTCGGCATTGCGTGTTTGTGATTTCTTTGCTCTGCGTGTCTGTGATTTCTTTGCTCTGCGTGTCTGTGATTTCTTTGCTCTGCGTGTCTGTTATTTCTTTGCTCTGCGTGTCTGTGATCTCTCTGCTCTGCGTGTCTGTGATCTCTCTGATCTGCGTGTCTGTGATTTCTTTGCTCTGCGTGTCTGTGATTTCTCGGCATCACGTGTATGTGATTTCCCGGCTCCGCGTGTCGCTTATTTGTGATTTCTCGGTGTCACGTGTTTGTGATTTCTCCGCATTTTTATAACACCTCAGGGGATCCTGCAGGACTCATCTTTTGCACCTCAACTACATTTTGCCAGAAACTATAAAAGCTTTAAATATCCGGGGTAGAAGTGGCGCTTATTGTTGATAAATGTTACACTTTGTGTTCCCTATTTTCAGCCTTATTCATAGGTGTCAATGAACTGAGACATGTCCCTGATCCTTACACACCAGTGCTGAGGTTCATCTCTGCTTTCTCACCCATCTAGTGGTCATCCTCCACATTCTTACCCATTCTGAGGTTGTCCTCACTTTCTCACCCATCACGTGGTCATCCTCTGGTTCATCCTCTACTTTCTCATCTGTCCTGCTGTAGTCCACCTCCTTCTCACCAATCCTGCAATTGTCCTCCGCTTTTTCACTCTTCCAGTGGTCGTACTTCCAGTGGTTTTATCACACTTCTCACGGTTATCCTATGATTTATCACCCATCTTGTAGTCATCCTTCTCTTCTACCCACACTGCGGTCGACCTCTGTTTTTTTTTTTTATCCATTCTGTGGTCGTCCTCCGCTTTCTCACCCATCCTTCTGTTGTTCACTGCTTTCTCACCCATCCTGCGGTAGTCCTCTTTCTCATCCATACTGTTGTTCTTTGTTTTTTCACCCATCCTGTGGTAGTCCTCTTTCTGATCCATGCTGTTGTTGTCTTTTGCTTTCTCACCCATCCTGCGGTTGTCCTCCACTTTCTTACCCATCCTGCTGTCCTCTGCTTTCTTCCCAATCCTGCTATTATCATTCGCTTTCTCACCCACTTTGATTGTCCACCGCGTTCTCACCCATCCTGCTGTCGTCCTCTGCTTTCTCACCCATCCTGCTATCGTCCTCTGCTTTCTCACCAATCCTGCTATCATCTTTTGCTTTCTCACCCATCCTGCTGTCGTCCTCTGCTTTCTCACCCATCCTGCTGTCGTCCTCTGCTTTCTCACCCATCCTGCTCTCGCCCATCCTGCTGTCGTTCTCGGCTTTCTCGCCCATCCTGCTGTCGTTCTCGGCTTTCTCGCCCATCCTGCTGTCGTCCTCTGCTTTCTCTCCCATCTTGCTGTCCTCTGCTTTCTCTCCCATCAGGTGGTCGTCCTCTGCCTTCTCTCCCATCCGGTGGTCGTCCTCTGCTTTCTCTCCCATCCGGTGGTCGTCCTCTGCTTTCTCTCCCATCCGGTGGTCGTCCTATGCTTTCTCTCTCATCCGGTGGTCGTTCTCTGCTTTCACACCTATCCGGTGGCTGTCCTCTGCTTTCTCTCCCATCTGGTGGTTGTCCTCTGCTTTCTCTTCCATCCTGCTGTCCTCCTCTGCTTTCACACCTATCCGGTGGCTGTCCTCTGCTTTCTCTCCCATCTGGTGGTTGTCCTCTGCTTTCTCACCCATCCTGCTGTTCTCCTCTGCTTTCTCTCCCATCCGGCGGTCGTACTCTGCTTTGTCACCCATTCTGCTGTTGCTCACCACTTTCACATTTTCATATGACCTTTCTTAGGGTGGCACAGTCGGGCGGTGAGGAAGCGGCAGCCGCTCTGTAATTCCGTTTTTTTACTGACCTCTGAAGGATCTCTTCACCTTTACGAGGAGCCGCGTCCTCAGCGCTCGGATCCTTGTGTTTATAGAGAGCGATGGTGGAAGAAATGTGAGTTTATTGCTCCTCGTTCACACAAGGAGACAGGCAGCGATACGGAGGAGAACTGCTACACGTTAGAGCACTGAAGAGTAAATCTGGCACCTGGGAAAGTTGGAACTGCCATGGTCGCCATATTGATTGTCACCCAGCTTTCCCAGAGTCCTGAATTCCCCACTGAGTGCAGTAGATGAAATTATCTGATAGGCCCCATGCAGACCACCTGAGGATGTGTAAGCCCCTCCTTGTGTACTCAGCATCTCCATTAATTGGGGGGGGGGGGGTACATCGTGATAAATTGAAGTGAGAAGCAGGTTTCCATGGAGATTGCTGATTTTTTGGCTTCTTATTATGGGAAGATTTCTGGAAGAAGCGAATAATGAACTGCTGTCTGGGGGAATGTAATCTGGGGGGCTGTAATTTTTTACTTTTTTATTGAAACTAATGGCAGGATTAAGTCTTCTGTGTCTGCACCATGCTTTACACTGCAGCTCTGCTCGCAGGAAACCACTAGGATCTGTGACTTTGGCCTACTGTAGATACTTTGTTGATTGGAGTCTAAAATTTACCTCCTGTCTCATCATTGACTCCTGTATGCCCCATCGAATGCTTTACACTGCAGCTCTGCTTCGTAAAGTGATTGACTGTGAGCCTGTTGAAATCTAAGGCTATGTGCAGATTTTGTTGCGGATCCGCAGCACTTTTTCCGCCACTTCTTGCTTCATCAGAGGCGTGGTGTGCTGCTCAGTCCCACAATATACTTTACACTGCAGCACTGCTACATTTGGACACAGCTCGAATCTGTGACTTCATGCTTTACACTGCTGTTCTGCTCCTTAGAGCAATGACTCCAGGTTAGCTGCATTGTCTGTTGGAGTCATGGTGGTGATGAAAAATTGGGGAGATCCAGCGTATCCCACACTCATGGTGTGGTCATTGGCATCACCAGCACTTTGGGTCCTTATTACCAGGGAAGTTGGATGGCACCAGCATCCAGTGGAGGAGGAGGGTGAGGTTCTGGAATCTGGACCACAAGGCTGACACTTCACTCACAGATATTGACGGTGAGATGGGAAGATCCCCAGCAGATGCCAGGCAAGGGCCGCATGTATCCTTTCATGTCTGACCGTGGGCACTATAGAAGCCTGATATACGAATGACCCTGGATGTGGGAGAGCAGGGTGGGGACACTGATGGGGGTAACATCGGTAATCACCATGCCCGTCAGTCTATACCAGCCTATCTATGCCAGTATGAACAAATCACTGCCAGCCGGTCTATAATGCCAGCGGCAGCCATCTGATGCCAACCCATCCAATGTTACACAGCAGCGCTCCCCTGGCACAATGTTCTGTGATTGGCACAGACTGCGTCACTATTAGAAGCACAGAGTATTTCAGGAGAGGAGAACTGCTGGAGTCAGACTGGCCGTGTCAGAGGCCGTGCCACGCTGTGCGGAGGGAATGCAGACACGTGGGAGGCCACAGAATAACACATTGTGGAAGGAGTTGGGCCCTCGGCAGCACAGAGAATATCATTTGTGGACTCTGCTGATCCTGTAGGAGGGGAAGGTTCCCAGCAGCACAGAGTATTTCAGGAGAGGCGGACAAGAGGCTGCAGGGAAAGAGATACATAGGAGCAGCCCTGTCTCACAGCAGTATATAGGGTAAGAGATACATAGGAGCGGCCCTGTCTCACAGCAGTATAGCGGGTAAGAGATACATAGGAGCAGCCCTGTCTCACAGCAGTACAGAGGGTAAGAGATACATAGGAGCGGCCCTGTCTCACAGCAGTACAGAGGGTAAGAAGATACATAGGAGCAGCCCTGTCTCACAGCAGTACAGAGGGTAAGAGATACATAGGAGCAGCCCTGTCTCACAGCAGTATAGAGGGTAAGAGATACATAGGAGCGGCCCTGTCTCACAGCGGTATAGAGGGTAAGAGATACATAGGAGCAGCCCTGTCTCACAGCAGTACAGAGGGTAAGAGATACATAGGAGCAGCCCTGTCTCACAGCAGTACAGAGGGTAAGAGATACATAGGAGCAGCCCTGTCTCACAGCAGTATAGAGGGTAAGAGATACATAGGAGCGGCCCTGTCTCACAGCAGTATATAGGGTAAGAGATACATAGGAGCAGCCCTGTCTCACAGCAGTACAGAGGGTAAGAGATACATAGGAGCAGCCCTGTCTCACAGCAGTATAGAGGGTAAGAGATACATAGGAGCAGCCCTGTCTCACAGCAGTACAGAGGGTAAGAGATACATAGGAGCAGCCCTGTCTCACAGCAGTACAGAGGGTAAGAGATACATAGGAGCAGCCCTGTCTCACAGCAGTATAGAGGGTAAGAGATACATAGGAGCGGCCCTGTCTCACAGCAGTATATAGGGTAAGAGATACATAGGAGCAGCCCTGTCTCACAGCAGTACAGAGGGTAAGAGATACATAGGAGCGGCCCTGTCTCACAGCAGTACAGAGGGTAAGAGATACATAGGAGCAGCCCTGTCTCACAGCAGTACAGAGGGTAAGAGATACATAGGAGCAGCCCTGTCTCACAGCAGTATAGAGGGTAAGAGATACATAGGAGCGGCCCTGTCTCACAGCGGTATAGAGGGTAAGAGATACATAGGAGCAGCCCTGTCTCACAGCAGTACAGAGGGTAAGAGATACATAGGAGCAGCCCTGTCTCACAGCAGTATAGAGGGTAAGAGATACATAGGAGCGGCCCTGTCTCACAGCAGCACAGAGGGTAAGAGATACATAGGAGCGGCCCTGTCTCACAGCAGTACAGAGGGTAAGAGATACATAGGAGCAGCCCTGTCTCACAGCAGTATAGAGGGTAAGAGATACATAGGAGCGGCCCTGTCTCACAGCGGTATAGAGGGTAAGAGATACATAGGAGCAGCCCTGTCTCACAGCAGTACAGAGGGTAAGAGATACATAGGAGCAGCCCTGTCTCACAGCAGTATAGAGGGTAAGAGATACATAGGAGCGGCCCTGTCTCACAGCAGTATAGAGGGTAAGAGATACATAGGAGCAGCCCTGTCTCACAGCAGTACAGAGGGTAAGAGATACATAGGAGCAGCCCTGTCTCACAGCAGTATAGAGGGTAAGAGATACATAGGAGCGGCCCTGTCTCACAGCAGTATAGAGGGTAAGAGATACATAGGAGCAGCCCTGTCTCACAGCAGTATAGAGGGTAAGAGATACATAGGAGCAGCCCTGTCTCACAGCAGTACAGAGGGTAAGAGATACATAGGAGCATCCCTGTCTCACAGCGGTATAGAAGGTAAGAGATACATAGGAGCGGCCCTGTCTCACAGCAATATAGAGGGTAAGAGATACATAGGAGCGGCCCTGTCTCACAGCAGTATAGAGGGTAAGAGATACATAGGAGCAGCCCTGTCTCACAGCAGTACAGAGGGTAAGAGATACATAGGAGCAGCCCTGTCTCACAGCGGTATAGAAGGTAAGAGATACATAGGAGCGGCCCTGTCTCACAGCAATATAGAGGGTAAGAGATACATAGGAGCGGCCCTGTCTCACAGCAGTACAGAGGGTAAGAGATATATAGGGTAAGAGATACATAGGAGCGGGCCCTGTCTCACAGCAGTACAGAGGGTAAGAGATACATAGGAGCGGCCCTGTCTCACAGCAATATAGAGGGTAAGAGATACATAGGAGCGGCCCTGTCTCACAGCAGTACAGTGGGTAAGAGATATATAGGGTAAGAGATACATAGGAGCGGGCCCTGTCTCACAGCAGTACAGAGGGTAAGAGATACATAGGAGCGGCTCTGTCTCACAGCAGTACAGTGGGTAAGAGATATATAGGGTAAGAGATACATAGGAGCGGGCCCTGTCTCACAGCAGTACAGAGGGTAAGAGATACATAGGAGCGGCTCTGTCTCACAGCAGTACAGTGGGTAAGAGATATATAGGGTAAGAGATACATAGGAGCGGGCCCTGTCTCACAGCAGTACAGTGGGTAAGAGATATATAGGGTAAGAGATACATAGGAGCGGGCCCTGTCTCACAGCAGTATAGAGGGTAAGAGATACATAGGAGCGGGCCCTGTCTCACAGCAGTATATAGGGTAAGAGATACATAGGAGCGGGCCCTGTCTCACAGCAATATAGAGGGTAAGAGATACATAGGAGCAGCCCTGTCTCACAGCATTATAGAGGGTAAGAGATACTTAGGAGCAGCCCTGTCTCACAGCATTATAGAGGGTAAGAGATACTTAGGAGCAGCCCTGTCTCACAGCAGTATAGCAGGTAAGAGATACATAGGAGCGGGCCCTGTCTCACAGCAGTATATAGGGTAAGAGATACATAGGAGCGGCCCTGTCTCACAGCAGTATATAGGGTAAGAGATACATAGGAGCGGCCCTGTCTCACAGCAGTACAGAGGGTAAGAGATACATAGGAGCAGCCCTGTCTCACAGCAGTATAGAGGGTAAGGGATACTTAGGAGCAGCCCTGTCTCACAGCAGTATAGCAGGTAAGAGATACATAGGAGCGGGCCCTGTCTCACAGCAGTATAGAGGGTAAGAGTTACATAGGAGCGGCCCTGTCTCACAGCAGTATAGAGGGTAAGAGATACATAGGAGCGGCCCTGTCTCACAGCAGTATAGAGGGTACGAGATACATAGGAGCGGGCCCTGTCTCACAGCAGTATAGAGGGTAAGAGATACATAGGAGCAGCCCTGTCTCACAGCAGTATAGAGGGTAAGAGATACATAGGAGCAGCCCTGTCTCACAGCAGTATAGCAGGTAAGAGATACATAGGAGCAGCCCTGTCTCACAGCAGTATAGAGGGTAAGAGATACAAAGGAGCAGCCCTGTCTCACAGCAGTACAGAGGGTAAGAGATACATAGGAGCGGCCCTGTCTCACAGCAGTTGAGTGGGTAAGAGATAAATAGGAGCGGCCCTGTCTCACAGCAGTATAGAGGGTAAGAGATACATAGGAGCGTGCCTGTCTCACAGCAGTATAGAGGGTAAGAGATACATAGGAGCGGGCCCTGTCTCACAGCAGTATAGAGGGTAAGAGATACATAGGTCAGCCCTGTCTCACAGCAGTATAGAGGGTAAGAGATACATAGGAGCGGCCCTGTCTCACAGCAGTACAGAGGGTAAGCGATACATAGGAGCGGGCCCTGTCTCACAGCAGTACAGAGGGTAAGAGGTACATAGGGGCGGGCCCTGTCTCACAGCAGTATAGAGGGTAAGAGGTACATAGGAGCGGCCCTGTCTCACAGCAGTATATAGGGTAAGAGATACATAGGAGCGGGCCCTGTCTCACAGCAGTATAGAGGGTAAGAGATACATAGGAGCGGGCCCTGTCTCACAGCAGTACACAGGGTAAGAGATACATAGGAGCGGCCCTGTCTCAGCAGTATAGAGGGTAAGAGATACATAGGAGCGGGCCTGTCTCACAGCAGTATAGCAGGTAAGAGATACATAGGAGCGGGCCCTGTCTCACAGCAGTACAGTGGGTAAGAGATACATAGGACCGGCCCTGTCTCACAGCAGTACAGAGGGTAAGAGATACATAGGAGCAGCCCTGTCTCACAGAAGTTCAGAGGGTAAGAGATACATAGGAGCGGCCCTGTCTCACAGCAGCATAGAGGGTAAGAGATACATAGGAGCGGGCCCTGTCTCACAGAAGTTCAGAGGGTAAGAGATTCATTGGAGCGGGACCTGTATCACAGCAGTATAGAGGGTAAGAGATACATAGGAGCGGCCCTGTCTCACAGCAGTATAGAGGGTAAGAGATACATAGGAGCGGCCCTGTCTCACAGCAATATAGAGGGTAAGAGATACATAGGAGCAGCCCTGTCTCACAGCAGTATAGAGGGTAAGAGATACATAGGAGCGGCCCTGTCTCACAGCAGTATAGAGGGTAAGAGATACATAGGAGCGGCCCTGTCTCACAGCAGTATAGAGGGTAAGAGATACATAGGAGCGGCCCTGTCTCACAGCAGTATAGAGGGTAAGAGATACATAGGAGCGGCCCTGTCTCACAGCAGTACAGAGGGTAAGAGATTCATTGGAGTGGGCCCTGTCTCACAGCAGTAGAGAGGGTAAGAGATACATAGGGGCGGGCCCTGTCTCACAGCTGTACAGAGGGTAAGAGATACATAGGAGCTGGCCCTGTCTCACAGAAGTTCAGAGGGTAAGAGATACATAGGAGCGGCCCTGTCTCACAGCAGTATATAGGGTAAGAGATACATAGGAGCGGCCCTGTCTCACAGCAGTACAGAGGGTAAGAGATACATAGGGGCGGGCCCTGTCTCACAGCAGTACAGAGGGTAAGAGATACATAGGAGGAGCCCTGTCTCACAGCAGTATATAGGGTAACAGATACATAGGAGCGGCCCTGTCTCACAGCAGTACAGAGGGTAAGAGATACATAGGAGCGCACCGTGTCTCACAGCAGTACAGAGGGTAAGAGATACATAGGAGGAGCCCTGTCTCACAGCAGTATAGAGGGTAAGAGATACATAGGAGCTGCCCTGTCTCACAGCAGTATAGAGGGTGAGATACATAGGAGCAGCCCTGTCTCACAGCAGTATAGAGGGTAAGAGATACATAGGAGCTGCCCTGTCTCACAGCAGTACAGAGGGTAATAGATACATAGGAGCGGGCCGTGTCTCACAGCAGTACAGAGGGTAAAAGATACATAGGAGGAGCCCTGTCTCACAGCAGTATATAGGGTAAGAGATACATAGGAGTGGGCCCTGTCTCACAGCAGTATAGAGGGTAAGAGATACATGGGAGCTGCCCTGTCTCACAGCAGTACAGAGGGTAAGAGATACATAGGAGCGACCCTGTCTCACAGCAGTATAGAGGGTAAGAGATACATAGGGGCGGGCCCTGTCTCACAGCAGTATAGAGGGTAAGAGATACATAGGAGCGGCCCTGTCTCACAGCAGTACAGTGGGTAAGAGATATATAGGAGCGGCCCCGTCTCACAGCAGCACAGAGGGTAAGAGATACATAGGAGCGGCCCTGTCTCACAGCAGTACAGAGGGTAAGAGATACATAGGAGCGGGCCGTGTCTCACAGCAGTATAGAGGGTAAGAGATACATAGGAGCTGGCCCTGTCTCACAGAAGTTCAGAGGGTAAGAGATACATAGGAGCGGCCCTGTCTCACAGCAGTATAGAGGGTAAGAGATACATAGGAGCAGGCCCTGTCTCACAGCAGTTCAGAGGGTAAGAGATACATAGGAGCGGCCCTGTCTCACAGCAGTACAGAGGGTAAGAGATACATAGAAGCTGGCCCTGTCTCACAGAAGTTCAGAGGGTAAGAGATACATAGGAGCGGCCCTGTCTCACAGCAGTATAGAGGGTAAGAGATACATAGGAGCGGGCCCTGTCTCACAGCAGTTCAGAGGGTAAGAGATACATAGGAGCGGGTCCTGTCTCACAGCAGTACAGAGGGTAAGAGATACATAGGAGCTGGCCCTGTCTCACAGAAGTTCAGAGGGTAAGAGATACATAGGAGCGGCCCTGTCTCACAGCAGTACAGAGGGTAAGAGATACATAGGAGCTGGCCCTGTCTCACAGAAGTTCAGAGGGTAAGAGATACATAGGAGCGGCCCTGTCTCACAGCAGTACAGAGGGTAAGAGATACATAGGAGCTGGCCCTGTCTCACAGAAGTTCAGAGGGTAAGAGATACATAGGAGCGGCCCTGTCTCACAGCAGTATAGAGGGTAAGAGATACATAGGAGCGGGCCCTGTCTCACAGCAGTTCAGAGGGTAAGAGATACATAGGAGCGGCCCTGTCTCACAGCAGTACAGAGGGTAAGAGATACATAGGAGCGGCCCTGTCTCACAGCAGTACAGAGGGTAAGAGATACATAGGAGCTGGCCCTGTCTCACAGCAGTACTGAGGGTAAGAGATACATAGGAGCGGCCCTGTCTCACAGCAGCATAGAGGGTAAGAGATACATAGGAGCGGCCCTGTCTCACAGCAGTACAGAGGGTAAGAGATTCATTGGAGCGGGACCTGTCTCACAGCAGTATAGAGGGTAAGAGATACATAGGAGCGGGCCCTGTCTCACAGCAGTACAGAGGGTAAGAGATACATAGGAGCTGGCCCTGTCTCACAGCAGAACAGAGGGTAAGAGATACATAGGAGCGGCCCTGTCTCACAGCAGCATAGAGGGTAAGAGATACATAGGAGCGGCCCTGTCTCACAGCAGTACAGAGGGTAAGAGATTCATTGGAGCGGGACCTGTCTCACAGCAGTATAGAGGGTAAGAGATACATAGGAGCGGGCCCTGTCTCACAGCAGTTCAGAGGGTAAGAGATACATAGGAGCGGCCCTGTCTCACAGCAGTACAGAGGGTAAGAGATACATAGGAGCGGCCCTGTCTCACAGCAGTACAGAGGGTAAGAGATACATAGGAGCTGGCCCTGTCTCACAGCAGTACAGAGGGTAAGAGATACATAGGAGCTGGCCCTGTCTCACAGAAGTTCAGAGGGTAAGAGATACATAGGAGGAGCCCTGTCTCACAGCAGTATATAGGGTAACAGATACATAGGAGCGGCCCTGTCTCACAGCAGCATAGAGGGTAAGAGATACATAGGAGCGGCCCTGTCTCACAGGAGTACAGAGGGTAAGAGATTCATTGGAGCGGGACCTGTCTCACAGCAGTATAGAGGGTAAGAGATACATAGGAGCGGCCCTGTCTCACAGCAGTAGAGAGGGTAAGAGATACATAGGAGCTGGCCCTGTCTCACAGAAGTTCAGAGGGTAAGAGATACATAGGAGCGGCCCTGTCTCACAGCAGTATATAGGGTAAGAGATACATAGGAGCGGCCCTGTCTCACAGCAGTACAGAGGGTAAGAGATACATAGGGGCGGGCCCTGTCTCACAGCAGTACAAAGGGTAAGAGATACATAGGAGCAGGCCCTGTCTCACAGCAGTATAGAGGGTAAGAGATACATAGGAGCGGGCCCTGTCTCACAGCAGTATATAGGGTAAGAGATACATAGGAGCGGCCCTGTCTCACAGCAGTATATAGGGTAAGAGATACATAGGAGCGGCCCTGTCTCACAGCAGTACAGAGGGTAAGAGATACATAGGGGCGGGCCCTGTCTCACAGCAGTACAGAGGGTAAGAGATACATAGGAGCGGCCCTGTCTCACAGAAGTTCAGAGGGTAAGAGATGCATAGGAGCGGCCCTGTCTCACAGCAGTATAGAGGGTAAGAGATACATAGGAGCGGCCCTGTCTCACAGAAGTTCAGAGGGTAAGAGATGCATAGGAGCGGCCCTGTCTCACAGCAGTATATAGGGTAAGAGATACATAGGAGCGGCCCTGTCTCACAGCAGTACAGAGGGTAAGAGATACATAGGAGGAGCCCTGTCTCACAGCAGTATATAGGGTAACAGATACATAGGAGCGGCCCTGTCTCACAGCAGTACAGAGGGTAAGAGATACATAGGAGGAGCCCTGTCTCACAGCAGTACAGAGGGTAAGAGATACATAGGAGGAGCCCTGTCTCACAGCAGTACAGAGGGTAAGAGATTCATAGGAGCAGCCCTGTCTCATAGTTGCACAGAGTATTTAATGAGAGAAGAATGCCTGAGGACAGGGGCAGCTGAGAAGATGGAGATGTCATTGCGTTGTTTCTGGGTCTGTCCACAGGGGAGGGACAGCATTCCTCCTTGTCCCGCTCTGATGTCTGGGAAAGCTGGGTGATTCCCCGTGCGTGGCTGTATCCGGCGACATTTCACTTTCAGGGAAACAGATTAAAGAATATGGAACTGAATTATAGCGATGTAGTGGATCCGATGTCCTGGAATTTTCACTTCTTTCCCTGTGTTATCGGCTTCTTCCTCCTTGTTTGCTAATGATCGCGTCTGCTCATAATTAAAGAAACGGCGCGTAATCACAGGGAGGGTTACTGCAGGGTTAGGCCTCTCAGGGCTGGATATGTTCTCATGGACCGGAGTGTTTGCTGGCGAGGTCCATTAAACAAGTATTCTACTCCAGAAACATTCAGATCTGCCTGTGCCGTCATCACACGGTCGCATGAGTGCAGCTCTGGATGTGACTGGAGACTATTTGATGCAACTGAGGACAAGGCAGATAGGTAGGAGGAGGCCAGGGGCCCTTTATAGTAAATAATTCATCATATTCCAGTAATGTGACGTCTCCTGGGAGGATGTGCTGAACCAACCCTGATGACTTCCACATGTTCCACCTTTCACCAACCATCTAATTACTGCTCATCCTGGGAGATAAGACGTTCCTCTGCCACTGAGAAGGCAGTACTACTCCCATCGTGCTGCAAGTGTGAGATTCCAGCAGGAGAATGTGCGGATGATGCAGGTGTACTGCCCAGGAGAGGCCTGAGAGAGGCAGGTGTGCGGCCCAGGAGAGGCCGGAGAGAGGCAGGTGTGCGGCCCAGGAGAGGCCGGAGAGAGGCAGGTGTACTGCCCGGGAGAGGCCGGAGAGAGGCAGGTGTACTGCCCGGGAGAGGCCGGAGAGAGGCAGGTGTACGGCCAGGGAGAGGTCGGAGAGATGCAGGTGTGCGGCCCAGGAGAGGCCGGAGAGAGGCAGGTGTGCAGTCCAGGAGAGGCCAGAGAGAGACAGGTGTACTGCCCAGGAGAGGCCGGAGAGAGGCAGGTGTGCAGTCCAGGAGAGGCCGGAGAGAGGCAGGTGTGCGGCCCAGGAGAGGCCGGAGAGAGGCAGGTGTACTGCCCGGGAGAGGCCGGAGAGAGGCAGGTGTACGGCCAGGGAGAGGTCGGAGAGATGCAGGTGTGCGGCCCAGGAGAGGCCGGAGAGAGGCAGGTGTGCAGTCCAGGAGAGGCCAGAGAGAGACAGGTGTACGGCCCCGGAGAGGCTGGAGAGAATCAAGTGTACGGCCCAGGAGAGTCTGGAGAGAGGCAAGTGTACGGCCTAGGAGAGGCTGGAGAGAGGATGGTGTACGGCCCGGTAGAGGCCGGAGAGAGACAGGTGTGCGGCCCAGGAGAGGCTGGAGAGAGGCAGATGTACGGCCCGGTAGAGGCCGGAGAGAGGCAGGTTTGCGGCCCAGGAGAGGCCGGAGAGAGGCAGGTGTACGGCCCGGTAGAGGCTGGAGAGAGGCAGGTGTGCGGCCCGGAAGAGGCTGGAGAGAGGCAGGTGTGTGGCCTGGTAGAGGCCGGAGAGAGGCAGGTGTACGGCCCGGTAGAGGCTGGAGAGAGGCAGGTGTGCGGCCCGGTAGAGGCCAGAGAGAGGCAGGTGTGCGGCCCGGAAGAGGCTGGAGAGAGGCAGGTGTGTGGCCTGGTAGAGGCCGGAGAGAGGCAGGTGTGCGGCCCGGAAGAGGCTGGAGAGAGGCAGGTGTGTGGCCTGGTAGAGGCCGGAGAGAGGCAGGTGTACGGCCCGGTAGAGGCTGGAGAGAGGCAGGTGTGCGGCCCGGAAGAGGCTGGAGAGAGGCAGGTGTGTGGCCTGGTAGAGGCCGGAGAGAGCAGGTGTACGGCCCGGTAGAGGCTGGAGAGAGGCAGGTGTGCGGCCCGGTAGAGGCCAGAGAGAGGCAGGTGTGTGGCCTGGTAGAGGCCGGAGAGGGGCAGGCGTGCGGCCCAGGAGAGGCTGGAGAGAGGCAGGTGTACGGCCCGATAGTGGCCGGAGAGAGACAGGTGTGCGGCCCAGGAGAGGCTAGATAGAGGCAGGTGTGCGGCCTGGTAGAGGGTGGAGAGAGACAGGTGTGTGGCCCGGTAGAGACTGGAGAGAGGCAGGTGTGCGGCCTGGTAGAGACTGGAGAGAGACAGGTGTGCGGCCCGGTAGAGACTGGAGAGAGGCAGGTGTGCAGCCCGGTAGAGGCTGGAGAGAGGTACTGTAGGTGTACGGCCCGGTAGAGGCTGGAGAGAGGTACTGTAGGTGTGCGGCCCGGTAGAGGCTGGAGAGAGGTACTGTAGGTGTGCGGCCCGGTAGAGACTGGAGAGAGACAGGTGTGCGGCCCGGTAGAGGCTGGAGAGAGGCAGGTGTGCGGCCCGGTAGAGGCTGAAGAGAGGCAAGTATTGGGCCCCCTGTCGAGGCAGGTGTGCGGCCAGGTAGAGGCTGGAGAGAGGCAGGTGTGCGGCCCAGGAGAGGCCGGAGAGAGGCAGGTGTGAGGCCGGAGAGAGGCAGGTGTGATGCCAAGGAGAGGCCGGAGAGAGGCAGGTGTGCGGCCCAGGAGAGGCCGGAGAGAGACAGGTGTGCGGCCAGGTAGAGTCTGGAGAGAGGCAGGTGTGCGGCCAGGTAGAGGCTGGAGACAGTGCTTGGTACAGCAGAGCGTCAGTGTGTGCATTCCGCGCCTGTGATTGGGCCGGTATACCCTCATACAGCGTTGGACGGATTCTTCACACTCCAAATGGGAAAGTCACCTGAATTTCCCTGAGGATCGGGGGCTCACAATCTGGAGGTAGCAGCGCTTTGGACGCAGTGCATGTTCGCTGCTGGCTATTGAACGCAGGTGACTCCTCTGTGTTCTCTGAACCGTGCAAATTCACTGCGTCCTATACATTGTACTGGAGAAATTTCTCTGCATGAGAAATAGACATGCTACAGTTTGGAAAGATGCGCCGTGTGTCACTGTCTACGGGTGATCCGCCGGTGTCTGTGGACGCATAGTGAACATGGGATTTCTTGACATCCCCTCCACTATGCTGTAATATCTGGACGCTGTGTATTTATGCAGCGTCAAACCCACAGCAGCCAGCTGTGACGGCATAGTGGAGGGGATTTCTATAAATCCCATGTCCGCTACATGTGCGCCTGTGGATCACCCGCAGACACTGACATGTGGTGCGTCTTTCCAGACCGCAGCATGTCCATTTCTCTTGCAGACGATAGTCTCCGCAACAGAAATAACATCAGTAGAATGTATGGACACGGTTCAGTGATCACACGCGGACTTACCTGTGTTCAATAAAAGGCAGTGCTTTGGACCGAACATACGCTGCTGCGTACAAAGTACTGCTCTTTATGGATCATGTGCACAAAGCCCAAGAAATTCTGTTGCTTTTTAATACAGGAAAGATGTATATCTTTGTACTGTGTTAGCCAGTGGATAGAAAAATATTCAGGATTGAGAGTCCTCAGTAGTTGATACCTTTTAATGGCTAACTGAAAAGATGGTAATACATTGCAAGCTTTCGAGACTACTCAGGTCTCTTCATCAGGCTAGACTAATACAAAATCTGAAGTCACATATTTATGCACAATACAGCCTAGAAAAAATGCAATAGATAAGACAAGTGACGTGAAGCAGAACTATCAATATGGGAGAGGGAGATGTTTATATTTATGTTTCTCCCTCTCCCATATTGATAGTTCTGCTTCACGTCACTTGTCTTATCTATTGCATTTTTTCTAGGCTGTATTGTGCATAAATATGTGACTTCAGATTTTGTATTAGTCTAGCCTGATGAAGAGACCTGAGTAGTCTCGAAAGCTTGCAATGTATTACCATCTTTTCAGTTAGCCATTAAAAGGTATCAACTAC
The DNA here is from genome assembly GCF_039654945.1 of Dendrobates tinctorius. Taxonomy (NCBI): domain Eukaryota; kingdom Metazoa; phylum Chordata; class Amphibia; order Anura; family Dendrobatidae; genus Dendrobates; species Dendrobates tinctorius. Next base: position 3,336,732 of record NW_027361903.1, on the reverse strand, counting down.
TGAGGACTCTCAATCCTGAATATGTTGCTTTTTAATAAACTCTGACTTTCATTTCCTCTTCATTTTCAAGGTTTCTAGTTGCTTGTTCTTTGCAGACCATTGACATTTGGACTGATCTAGTCTTACACAGCTGATGGGATCGTTACAATGTGTCATTATGAGCCAATGACAGCGCCTCCAATGTACAACAAATCAGTTTTATTGGCAAATGGATAATCCCTTGTAATTGTCTCATGACTTGTAGGGAAGGAGAAGTGGGTGGAGTTTTAATTTATTGTATGTAGGATAATCGTTGCCATGGAGAAAAGAAGCAGCAGCTGCTACAATGTATCTGCCTGCAGTCTGAGGAGAGGCAGGAGCTGCTACAATGTATCCACCTGCAGCCTGAGGAGAGGCAGGAGCTACTACAATGTATCCACCTGCAGCTTGAGGAGAGGCAGGAGCTGCTACAATGTATCCACCTGCAGCCTGAGGAGAGGCAGGAGCTGCTACAATGTATCTGCCTGCAGGACGAGGAGTGGCAGGAGCTGCTACAATGTATCCACCTGCAGCTTGAGGAGAGGCAGGAGCTGCTACAATGTATCCACCTGCAGCCTGAGGAGAGGCAGGAGCTGCTACAATGTATCTGCCTGCAGGACGAGGAGTGGCAGGAGCTGCTACAATGTATCCACCTGCAGCTTGAGGAGAGGCAGGAGCTGCTACAATGTATCCACCTGCAGCCTGAGGAGAGGCAGGAGCTGCTACAATGTATCTGCCTGCAGGATGAGGAGGGGCAGGAGCTGCTACAATGTATCCACCTGCAGCTTGAGGAGGGGCAGGAGCTGCTACAATGTATCTGCCTGCAGGATGAGGAGTGGCAGGAGCTGCTACAATGTATCCACCTGCAGCTTGAGGAGTGGCAGGAGCTGCTACAATGTATCTGCCTGCAGGACGAGGAGTGGCAGGAGCTGCTACAATGTATCCACCTGCAGCTTGAGGAGGGGCAGGAGCTGCTACAATGTATCCACCTGCAGCTTGAGGAGGGGCAGGAGCTGCTACAATGTATCCACCTGCAGCCTGAGGAGAGGCAGGAGCTGCTACAATGTATCCACCTGCAGCCTGAGGAGGGGCAGGATCTGCTACAATGTATCCACCTGCAGCTTGAGGAGGGGCAGGAGCTGCTACAATGTATCCACCTGCAGCTTGAGGAGGGGCAGGAGCTGCTACAATGTATCCACCTGCAGCTTGAGGAGGGGCAGGATCTGCTACAATGTATCCGCCTGCAGGATGAGGAGTGGCAGGAGCTGCTACAATGTATCCGCCTGCAGGATGAGGAGTGGCAGGAGCTGCTACAATGTATTCACCTGCAGGATGAGGAGTGGCAGGAGCTGCTACAATGTATCCACCTGCAGGATGAGGAGTGGCAGGAGCTGCTACAATGTATCCACCTGCAGCTTGAGGAGGGGCAGGAGCTGCTACAATGTATCTGCCTGCAGGATGAGGAGTGGCAGGAGCTGCTACAATGTATCCACCTGCAGCCTGAGGAGTGGCAGGAGCTGCTACAATGTATCCGCCTGCAGGATGAGGAGTGGCAGGAGCTGCTACAATGTATCCACCTGCAGCCTGAGGAGGGGCAGGAGCTGCTACAATGTATCCGCCTGCAGGATGAGGAGTGGCAGGAGCTGCTACAATGTATCTGCCTGCAGCCTGAGGAGAGGCAGGAGCTGCTACAATGTATCCACCTGCAGCCTGAGGAGTGGCAGGAGCTGCTACAATGTATCCGCCTGCAGGATGAGGAGTGGCAGGAGCTGCTACAATGTATCCACCTGCAGCCTGAGGAGGGGCAGGAGCTGCTACAATGTATCCACCTGCAGCCTGACATGGGGCAGGAGCTGCTACAATGTATCCACCTGCAGCATAAGGTGGGGCAGGAGCTGCTACAATGTATCCGCCTGCAGCCTGAGGAGAGGCAGGAGCTGCTACAATGTATCCACCAGCAGCCTGAGATGGGGCAGGAGCTGCTACAATGTATCCACCTGCAGCCTGAGGAGTGGCAGGAGCTGCTACAATGTATCCACCTGCAGCCTGAGATTGGGCAGAAGCTGCTTCAATGTATCCACCTGCAGCCTGAGGAGAGGCAGGAGCTGCTACAATGTATCCATCTGCGGCCTGAGGAGGGGCAGGAGCTGCTTCAATGTATCCACCTGCAGCCTGAGGAGTGGCAGGAGCTGCTACAATGTATCCATCTGCGGCCTGAGATGGGGCAGGAGCTGCTACAATGTATCCACCTGCAGCCTGAGGAGTGGCAGGAGCTGCTACAATGTATCCGCCTGCAGCCTGAGATTGGGCAGGAGCTGCTTCAATGTATTCACCTGCAGCCTGAGGAGAGGCAGGAGCTGCTACAATGTATCCATCTGCGGCCTGAGGAGGGGCAGGAGCTGCTACAATGTATCCACCTGCAGTCTGAGGAGTGTCAGGAGCTGCTACAATGTATCCGCCTGCAGCCTGAGATTGGGCAGGAGCTGCTACAATGTATCCACCTGCAGCCTGAGGAGAGGCAGGAGCTTCTACAATGTATCCACCTGCAGCTTGAGGAGGGGCAGGAGCTGCTACAATGTATCCATCTGCGGCCTGAGGAGGGGCAGGAGCTGCTACAATGTATCCACCTGCAGTCTGAGGAGTGTCAGGAGCTGCTACAATGTATCCGCCTGCAGCCTGAGATTGGGCAGGAGCTGCTACAACCCCTGGCAAAAAATGATGGCATCACTGGCCTTGGAGGATGTGCATTCAGTTGTTTAATTTTGTAGAAAAAAAGCCGATCACAGACATGGCACAAAACTAAAGTCATTTCAAATGGCAATTTTCTGGCTTTAAGAAACACTAGAAGAAATCAAGAACAAAATATGTGGTAGTCAGTAATGGTTACTTTTTTAGACCAAGCAGAGGGGAAGAATTATGGAATCCTGAAAAACAAAAAAAAACCCTCCAGCACATCACTAGTATTTGTTCCGCCACCTCTGGCTTTTCTAACAGCTTGCAGTCTCTGAGGCATGGACGTAATGATTGTCACACAGCGCTCTTCATCAATCTGGCTCCAACTTTCTCTGATTGTTGCTGCCAGATCAGCTTTGCAGGTTGGAGCCTTGTCATGGACCATTTTCTACAACTTCCACCAAAGATCTTCAATTGGATTGAGATCCGGACTGTTTGCAGGCCATGACATTGACCTTATGTGTCTTTTTTCAAGGAATGTTTGCACAGTTTTTGCTCTATGGCAGGATGCATTATCATCTTGAAATATGATTTCATCATCCCCAAACATCCTTTCAATTGATGGGAGAAAAAAAGTGTTCAAACATCAACATAAACTTGTGCATTTATTGAAGATGTAATGACAGCCATCTCCCCAGTGCCTTTACCTGACATGCAGCCCCATATCATCAATGACGGGAAATTTGCATGTTCTCTTCAGGCAGTCATCATCTTTATAAATCTCATTGGAACAGCACCAAACAAAAGTTCCAGCATCATCACCTTGCCCAATGCAGATTTGCGATTCGTCACTGAATATGACTTTCCTCCAGTCATCCACAGTCCACGATTGCTTTGCCTTAGCCCATTGTAACCTTGTTTTTTTCTGTTTAGGTGTTAATGATGGCTTTCGTTTAGCTTTTCTGTATGTAAATCGCATTTCCTTTAGGCGGTTTCTTACAGTTCGGTCACAGAAGTTGACTCCAGTTTCCTCCCATTCGTTTCTCATTTGTTTTGTTGTGCATTTCCGGTTTTGGAGACATATTGCTTTAAGTTTCCGGTCTTGACACTTAGATGTCTTCCTTGGTCTACCAGTATGTTTGCCTTTAACAACCTTCCCATGTTGTTTGTATTTGGTCCAGATTTTAGACACAGCTGGCTGTGAACAACCAACATCTTTTGCAACATTGCGTGATGATTTACCCTCTTTTAAGAGTTTGATAATCCTCTCCTTTGTTTCAATTGACATCTCTCGTGTTGGAGCCATGATTCATGTCAGTCCACTTGGTGCAACAGCTCTCCACGGTGTGATCACTCCTTTTTAGATGAAGAATAACGAGCACATCTAATTTGATTCAGGTGTTAGTTTTGGGAATGAAAATTTACAGGGTGATTCTATAATTTTTTCCCACAGAATTGAGTGATTCCATAATTCTTTCCCTCTGCTTAGTCTAAAAAAGTCACCATTATTGACTACCACATATTTTGTTCTTGATTTCTTCTAGTGTTTCTTAAAGACATAAAGTTGCTATTTGCAATGACTTTAGTTTTGTGCCGTGTCCGTGATCTGCTTTTTTTCTACAAAATTAAACAACTGAATGAACATCCTCCAAGGCGGTCATTCCACAATTTGTGCCAGGGTTTGTACAATGTATCCACCTGCAGCCTGAGGTGGGGCAGGAGCTGCGCTCTTCTGGGGCGGGAATAAAAATGGTATTTGTATCTATATCATTCCAATTTATTCCACAGCACTGTACAATTCAGATTATCTCCCGAACGTAGAAGCCCCTCTCTCAGTAGAAGCCCCTCTCTCCTTATTTTACTGGAGGTTTGTCGTTTTTCGGGACTTTTTCTGACAATCGTCACTTTAATTTCCGCTACTTTCTGCTGAAATGCATAAAAATAACGTACAAGAATTGTCTCCCGCGTGTTACATGTGTGTCCGTCTCTCGTCCCATGAGTGATTACCCTGGAAACCAATGCCCCAGCGCCGATCGGAGCTGTATAGTGATTCTGCCGGCGTCCTGACAGCGAAGCCTAATTATTTGTGAGTGACGGAGGCTCCTGGTCCAGAACTGGCGTCCTGAGCCGGGAAACCGCCTTCATAACTGGAAATGGCGCCATCGGCGGTAATAAGTGGTATTTGTTTCTGTAATTGTTGGACTTTTTCCTTGTAACACTGCGGAGCCGCAGGTAATAACCGTCAGCTGTGAACCGGCAGTGAAGCTGAGCATTACAGGCACGTTTTATGTAATTCTCAACCCGAAAAATGCAACGTCCTACCAGTCACATCCAGGTTGCCTCCTCCATTTTCCCTGCAGGTACCTGTGCACCAGTGTGGGGCCTGACTGGGAGCACTGGTCACAAAGGGATGTATTAGAAGGAATAGAAGTGCAGAAATCACAAACTTCTGGTGTTTTTCTCCTTAAGGACGAAGACATTTTTTTCCCATCTTGTTAGTTGTTCCCGCGCCTTCTTCCAAGATCCATATCTTTATTTTCCTGTCTGCAGACACAAATGAGACTTGTTTTTACGGGACGAGTTGTAGTTTTGAATGACGCCATTAAATTTACCGTATAATGTAGGAAAAAAAATGTGAAAAATCCCAAGTGAGGAGAAGTGATCAAAAAATAAAATCTAGTTCCACCTTCATTTTTTAGGTTTCGTCTGTATAATGTTCACTGTGCAGTAGACCCGGTCACGAGATTCTCCAAGTGCAATTACAGCAATATCAGACCCATACATTTTTTTAAAAATTTTTTTTACATTTCTGTTACTTAAAAAAATTAGAACTTTGTGAGAAAAAAAATTTGCTCTTGTCACCATTTTTCGAGACTTGTCTTTTCCGCAGCAAGCGATAGATTTAGATGGATTATTTGGGGTGCATTCTGGGATTTAATAGCTTTTTATTGCATTTTTTAGGTCAGTATGGTGAACATAAAACAGCAATTTGGGAAATTTGATCTTTTTTCTTTATAATATTTACCGCACACACAAGTTGAACATTGTTATATTTTGATGGATCAGACTTTTATGGATTCGGTGTAACTGGGTCTTCCAAGCTGGGGTACCTCTTTCAGTACCACCCCGTATTTTCGGAGGTCTGCTCTGCGTTGGCTGGAGTCTGAATGAATGACGCTGGCTGGAATCCCTGGGTTACATGGGCGCATATAAAAGATCACTGCTTCTCCATGTATTTCCAGTCTGACAACCCTTTACTCACAGGACACAGAATATATCACACAGATACAGAGGGCAGGCCAATAGACAAGCGTCAGGCCAGACATGCATTACAAAAGCCACAGGTGGCCGGAGCCTGCGTATGTTTACTGTGGGAATTACAAAGGTGGGGGGAGGGCGGACACTGCTGATACATTAGGTACATGCATCTCACATAGAATCCATTATACATACATATAACTGGTGCTGACTGGTTCTGTAACACGGCTCCCCCTTTTCAGCGACGCGATCGGCATACACAGTCTGATCCTCAACGGATCGGTTTGGGGATGACCGAAGTCTATGGGGTTGGTACAAGTTCTGTTTGTCGACTTAGTCCATCGGCGTTACCGTTTTGTTTGCCGGGTCTGTAGTGGATGGTGAAGTCCAGAGGTTGTAGGGCTAAACTCCACCGCAGCAATCTGGCGTTGTCTCCAGAGACCCGATTAAGCCAGACTAGGGGATTATGGTCCGTTAGGAGGGAAAACTGTCGTCCATACAAATATGGTTGCAACTTCTTGAGTGCCCATACTACCGCCAGGCACTCCTTCTCGATGGCCGCATAGCTTACTTCACGGGGCAGTAGTTTCCGACTCAGGTAAGCTACCGGGTGTTCTTGGCCGTCCGGCCCGACTTGGCTCAGTACTGCCCCCAATCCAAACATAGAAGCGTCTGTGTGAACAAGGAAACGTGTAGTTGGATCGGGTGCGGCCAATACAGGGGTATTGGTGAGGGCGTCCTTTAGTTGGCGGAAGGCTTCCTCACACTCTGAGGTCCAGGTTACCTGGCGGGGTTGGTTCTTACGGGTCAAATCAGTGAGGGGCTTGGCTATGCTGCTGTAATTGGGAACGAATTTCCTGTAATACCCCGCTGTCCCTAGAAACGCCATGACCTGGGTTTTAGTGCGTGGCATGGGCCATTTGGCTATGGCCTCAATCTTGGCTGGTTCTGGTCGCTGTTTCCCACTTCCCACCCAATGCCCTAAATACTGAACCTCTGCTTTGCCCACGTGACACTTGTTTGGGTTCAGGGTGATTCCGGCCTGGTGGATCCTGTCCAATACTGTTTCTAGGTGATTTAGATGCTCTTCCCATGTCGCACTGTAGATGGCGATGTCGTCCAGGTAGGCACAAGCATAGTCCTGGAGACCATCCAGAAGCCGGTCAGCCAGCCTTTGGAAGGTCGCCGAGGCATTCTTCATCCCGAATGGCATAACTCGAAACAGGAATAAGCCGAATGGGGTGACAAATGCCGACTTGGGAATAGCGTCAGGACTAAGGGGAATCTGCCAGTAGCCTTTGCATAGATCGATGGTGGTCAAATACTTTGCCCCTGCCAGCCGGTCTAACAACTCATCCACACGCGGCATGGGGTATGCATCCGTCACTGTTTTCTCATTGAGCTTACGATAGTCTACACAAAACCATGTAGTCCCATCCTTCTTGGGTACTAACACTACGGTGGGATGCCCAGGGACTATCTGACTCTTCAATGACCTCTAAACGCAACATCTCTTGTAGCATCCCCTCTCGTACAGACTCAGGGACGCGGAAGGGGTTTTGTCGCAGGGGGGTCTGATCCTGGGTCTCAACCTTGTGTTGTGCCAGGCGAGTGTACCCTGGTCTCCCCGAAAACATCCTCTGTCGCTGCCTCAACAACTCCTCCGCCTGCTGTCTCTCCCGGGGGCCTAGATCTTCACCCAAGTGTACCTGGTCCCATGTTTTAGACTGAGTCCTTTCCCCTAAGACATCTGGCAAGGGAAGTCTGGCTAAATCCTCTGCTTCAGGTGCACAGATGGCCACTACCTCTTCAGGGCGCTCCCGGTAGGGCTTCAGCATATTCACGTGGAACATGCGGATAACCCTGGGGTCGTCACAATCGGCGACATTATAGGTTGTGTCGGCTATTTTCCCCACTACTTGGTAGGGCCCCTGCCATGCAGCTTGAAACTTATTCTGCTTAGTGGGCTCTAACACCAGGACCTTCTGTCCTATTTCCAAGGTGCGCTCTCTGGCCCTCCGATCGTACCATATGCGCTGGCGCCGCTGGGTCGCCTGCATGTTCTCACATACAGCCTGAGTCAGCTCCTGTAGGCGGTCCCGGAATTCCAGCACATAGGGTATAATAGGTACCCCTTCTATGAGGCCCTCCCCTTCCCAGTGTTCCAGCACTAAGTCTAGGGGTCCCCTTACCCGTCTCCTGTATACCAGCTCGAACGGGGAGAACCCCGTGGATTCTTGGGGCACCTCCCGATAGGCAAACAGGAGGTGTGGCAGGAATTTCTCCCAGTCCCTGTAGGTCCTGGTAAAAGTCCCAATGAGCTGTTTTAATGTCCCGTTAAAGCGTTCACACAACCCATTGGTTTGCGCCCACTATGGGGCGCTTCTAATGGACTTTACGCCGCACAGCTTCCACAGTTGGTTGGTCACCTCTGCTGTAAACTGGGTACCCTGGTCCGAGATAATCTCCCGGGGAAATCCAACCCGTGAGAAAACCTGGAGCAGGGCGGCCGCCACCGTCTCTGCCAGTATGTTAGGTAACGCAACCGCCTCTGGATACCGTGTGGCATAATCTACCACTGTCAATATATACTTTTTCCCCGACGGACTGGGTTTGGCTAACGGCCCTATCAAATCGACCGCTACTCGGCTAAATGGTTCCTCCACAATGGGGAGGGGGTGTAATTTGGCCTTGCATCGATCCCCCTCTTGCCAATGCGCTGACAACTGTCACAGGTCTGGCAGTACTGACGAACATCATAGGTTACCCCCGGCCAAAAGAAGTTTTGTGTCAGACGATGCCTGGTGCGACTGACGCCGAAGTGCTCGGCCAAGGGTATATCATGAGAGATTCGCAGTAGCTCCTGCCTATACTTCTTGGGAACTACCAGCTGTCGTTTTATAGTGGGGCTCGTCCCTCTGTGGTGCTGCTCTGTGATCCGGTAGAGGAGTCCCTGCTTCCATACAAACTGTTCCCCTTCTAGTACTCCTCTCCCCTCCTGTGCCTTCCCACGATATCCCTCCAATGAAGGATCCTCAAGTAACTCCCTCTTAAATTCATCTGGGGTGGCCCAAGAAATGTGTCTGGCTATGGGAATACGTGCAGGGCTGGGATGTCTTACCTGGGCCTCCTCTGAGCGTGATTCCGCCTCCGCAGCTCGAGCTTGTCTCCGGGTGGTCACAGGATAGGTCTCAGCCAGAGGGGCCACCGAGAATGCAGACAACATGGGCCCTATGTCATTTCCCAGCAAGACGTCTGCAGGCAAATCCTCCATCAAGCCGACCTCAACAAGGACATCCCCGACTCCCCAGTTCAGGTGAATCCTGGCAGTGGGTAGTCGATGTATGGCTCCCCCTGGTACACGGACTGCCACTGTCCGGTCCATCTTCTCTTGGTCCCGGACGAGATGAGGCTTCACAAGGGTCAAAGTTGCTCCGGAATCTCTTAGTCCCTGCATACGTTTCCCATTAACCCACACGACCTGTCGATGCTGTTGTCGATTATCTGCCCGGGCTGCCTGCACGGGGTCTACTTCATGCAGCACTTCCTCCATCTCTGCCACCCCTTGGTTAGTCGTAGCCCCCTATGCCGGGTCAGCTTCGCCTTGGTAGCAGTGTACAGCAGCCCGGCTGAAGGTAGCTGTTCCCGCCTTTGGCCACTGGGTATGCTGAGTCCGGTTGGGGCATTGTCTTTGCAGGTGGCCCAGCTGACGGCAGGTGTGGCATCGCGCCCCAGGGGGACTGTGGTAGGCCGGGTTTCTAGCTGATCCCCCTACAATCTTCGGTGGTTTGGGGCCCTCCAGGTCCATGGGCGGGCCCCTAGTGACCACCTTTGATCCGGACAACTGCGGCCTCCTGGCATCATGGTGTTCATCGGCCAGACGAGCGGCTTCCTCCAGAGTCGTTGGCCGCCTGTCCTGAAGCCATTCCTGTGTCTCGGGGTTTAGTCCATTAAAGAATCGTTCTAACAAGAAGAGCTGGAGGACGTCCTCCTTAGTGGTTGCTTGGCTCCCTTGTACCCACTGTAGCAGTGACCGCCCTAATTTACAGGCCCATTCAGTGTGGGTATCGGTTACGCGTTTTATAAGTCCGCGGAACTTTTGGCGATAGGCCTCTGGTGTCAGCGCATACCGGGCCAAGATCACTTCTTTGATCCGCTCATAGTCCATACAGTCCTCATCATTTACCGTGCGATAGACGTCCGCTGCCTGGCCTGTCAGCTTGCTGGCCAGAATCTGAACCCGTTCCTCCGGCTTCACTTGATGAAGGGCACACTGCTGCTCAAAGTCCTGATGAAAGCCATCAATGTCTTCCTCTGCCTCCCCCAACTGTCGGAAGGCATTATACTGGATCTTTTTGTGGCTTACTGTTGAAGGTATCTGGTCGAAGGCCAGAGCTCCCCCTGCTCGCTGGCTCTCCTCTCTCCGCTCTGCCATCTCCATCTTGGCCAGCTCCACTTTGGTCCGCTCTGCCATCTCCATCTTGGCTAGCTCTATCCTGGTCCGCTCGGCCATCTTTTCCTTCAGATCAGTACGCACATCAGCCATCACCTCTCGTATGATCTCTACTGCTGGGTTTGGGCCATAGAACGCCAATCTGTTCTTTACCTCCCTCTGGAATTCGGTCTCCTCCACGTTCACATTGGGGGGCGCTGCACTGTCATGTTCCATGATGGCTGCTATCAAATCCGTTTTTGTTTTGTTGCTGGCGATCAACCCTCGGGCTTCCACCAGATCTTTTAATGTAGTCCTCTTTAACTTCTGGTAGTTGTTTTCCATTCATTCCTTTCCTCCTGTAGAAGGGGTATCAAATCCCGCTGTCTGCCACTAGTGTAACGGGGTCTACCAAGCTGGGGTACCTCTTTCAGTACCACCCTGTGTTTTCGGTGGTCCGCTCTGCGTTGGCTGGAGTCTCTGAATGAATGACGCTGGCTGGAATCCCTGGGTTACATGGGCGCATATAAAAGATCACTGCTTCTCCATGTATTTCCAGTCTGACAACACTTTACTCACAGGACACAGAATATATCACACAGATACAGAGGGCCGGCCAATAGACAAGCGTCAGGCCAGACATGCATTACAAAAGCCGCAGGTGGCCGGAGCCTGCCGATGTTTACTGTGGGAATTACAAAGGTGGGGGGAGGGCGGACACTGCTGATACATTAGGGACATGCATCTCACATGGAACCTATTATATATACATATAACTGCACAACATATTCTGGGTGCTGAGTGGTTCTGTAACATTCGGCAATTTTAAATATTAGGTAACATTTGCATAGCCCTACACACACACAACTGACTGTAGATAACCCACAACTGATGCTCCAGTCACATCCAGAGCTGCAATAATAATTCTGCTGGCTGTCTCCTCCCCTCAATATTGCGACCTCTCATCTCTGCAGCTTCCTGTGATCGAGGGTGAAAGGAATTCGAGAATGGTGATTGCAGCTCTGAATGTGAGCGGAGACAAGTAAAGCAGACGAGTTCCTCTGGATTATAATGAGATTTACAGTGCAAGAAAGAGAAGAGAAGCAATCTGTGCCCTAAGATTCATGGATGAAGGATCAGCGGAGACATTACCATCTGACCTCACATTTCCTCAGTTACACAGTACGTTACTATATAGGTCTCGGAGATAGGGAGATGAGGCTGGTGTACTTACTGTGGAAATACATGTAAGAAGAACTGTATATTCCTTCTCTTTTTTCCTGCCTTATATTAATATGAGCTCTTGTCCCCTTCCCAATCACTGTATTCCCCCCATGTAACTGACATCCAGGGAGCAGCAGCAGTTCCCTCTTCTTCTGGATGTCAGTGACTTAGCAAGCGGCTGCTGATTGGCTGCAGGGCTCACATGAGACCCGGTGCTGACATCGCTGGAACAGCAGGGGAAGTGAGTGCTGACTGTTATTTAACATGGGGTAATATAGTGATTGGGAAGGGGATGGCCTAGTAGTGGACAACCCCTTTAATACCACGATAACACAGCCATTCTGATGAGGATGATCACAGTAAGTACACCAGCATCATCGGGCCCAAGAGATCTACTCAATATCGTGCGAAATCCAGGGACAGATGGGAGTGCAGCTGATCGGTATGTCTAGTAAAGGACATTTATTACATTAACCCTTATTTATTCTGCAGCGTGTGGTTGACCCATGTCCAGACGCCGTGCGCTCCACTTATCTGTGTCCCTGGCGCTGACGTCTCCTGTAATATAGTGGTGATGTACAGTCAATGTGTGAATTACTAATAGAGTGTGAGCTCCGAGGGCGGCCCGCCATAGCGATCAGTAACAATATGGGATGTTATTAGGCTCCTGTTCAGATTGTGCTTATAGGAGGTGTTCCTCTGGTTCCCGGGGCTCTTGTCCAACACTCTGCTCTGTCATAATCCATTAATAATTATTTCCTTCTAGGAAAGGAAATGTTTTGTTATTTCATTGCAGGGAAACTCTCTGCCCGGGCCCAGCGCCTGATAACCCGTCCAGTGTCACAAAAATATAGGAAAATCTTGTTCAGCTTCAAAGATAAGCCAAGAAAATGGTGCAAAATATAGGGGGGCCCCGAGACCTTTATACTGGGAGGACGGTGACGTTGCCTCTGTATACTGGGAGGACGGTGACGTCGCCTCCGTATACTGGGAGGACGGTGACGTCGCCTCCGTATACTGGGAGGACGGTGACGTCGCCTCTATATACTGGGAGGACGTTGACGTCGCCTCTGTATACTGGGAGGACGGTGACGTCGCCTCTGTATACTGGGAGGACGGTGACGTCGCCTCTGTATACTGGGAGGACGGTGACGTCGCCTCTGTATACTGGGAGGACGGTGACGTCGCCTCTGTATACTGGGAGGACGGTGACGTCGCCTCTGTATACTGGGAGGACGGTGACGTCGCCTCTGTATACTGGGAGGACGGTGACGTCGCCTCTGTATACTGGGAGGACGGTGACGTCGCCTCTGTATACTGGGAGGACGGTGACGTCGCCTCTGTATACTGGGAGGACGGTGACGTCGTCTCTGCATATTGGGAGGACGGTGACGTCGCCTCTGTATACTGGGAGGATGGTGACGTCGTCTCTGCATACTGGGAGGACGGTGACGTCATCTCTGTATACTGGGAGGACGGTGACATCGCCTCTGTATACTGGGAGGACGGTGACGTCGCCTCTATACTGGGAGGACGGTGACGTCATCTCTGTATACTGGGAGGATGGTGACGTCGTCTCTGCATATTGGGAGGATGGTGACGTCGTCTCTGTATACTAGGAGGATGGTGACGTCGTCTCTGCATATTGGGAGGACGGTGACATCGCCTCTGTATACTGGGAGGACGGTGACGTCATCTCTGTATACTGGGAGGACGGTGACATCGCCTCTGTATACTTTGAGGACGGTGACGTCGCCTCTGTATACTGGGAGGACGGTGACGTCATCTCTGTATACTGGGAGGACGGTGACGTCGTCTCTGTATACTGGGAGGAGGGTGACGTCGTCTCTGTATATTGGGAGGACGGTGACGTCGTCTCTGTATATTGGGAGGACGGTGACGTCGCCTCTGTATACTGGGAGGACGGTGACGTCGTCTCTGTATACTGGGAGGACGGTGACGTCGTCTTTGTATATTGGTAGGACGGTGACGTCGTCTCTGTATACTGGGAGGACGGTGACGTCGTCTCTGTATATTGGGAGGACGGTGACGTCATCTCTGTATACTGGGAGGACGGTGACGTCATCTCTGTATACTGGGAGGACGGTGACGTCGCCTCTGTATACTGGGAGGACGGTGACGTCGTCTCTGTATACTGGGAGGACGGTGACGTCGTCTCTGTATACTGGGAGGACGGTGACGTCGTCTCTGTATATTGGTAGGACGGTGACGTCGTCTCTGTATACTGGGAAGACGGTGACGTCATCTCTGTATACTGGGAGGACGGTGACGTCATCTCTGTATACTGGGAGGACGGTGACGTCATCTCTGTATATTGGGAGGACGGTGACGCCGCCTCTGTATACTGGGAGGACGGTGACATAATCTCTGTATATTGGGAGGACGGTGACGTCGTCTCTGTATATTGGGAGGATGGTGACATAATCTCTTTACATTGGGAGGACGGTGACGTCGCCTCTATACTGGGAGGACGGTGACATAATCTCTGTATATTGGAAGGACGGTGACATAATCTCTGTATATTGGGAGGACGGTGACGTCGTCTCTGAGCTAGTACAGCCATGAGTCTTCTCGGGAATGGTGCAATATAATATATATATATTACTATATCACACTGAGGAGAAGGGCAGTGTCACGGGGTCCTTCTCTGGTATCACACAATCAACAGAGCAAGCGAAGAGTGAACAATTCAAAGACCTTTATTCATGCAAAAAAACGAAAAGGTCCATATTCAGTCCACCACACAAAGGATAAGATAGTCCAGAATAAGAATGCAGTTCAGTATCAGGATAAAATGTCCAGGGAAACGAGATTCCAAAACACTCTAGCACCAGAGGATAATAATGGGTCCTTCTCTCTGAAATGCAGCCTCTTCACCATCTTGTCTCTACCGGAACTGACTTGTTGTCCAGCTGCTGTTCTTCCCGCCTCCCCCTTCCTTGTCCAGGGGTAGTCAAACAAGTTACCTCCCAGAGGAGAACAAAAGGCCTTAGGGATTAATGCACTACAGGGGGTCATCAAGAGACAGATACAGTGAGGCTGTAGGCTTACAATGTAATAAGAAAAACACTATGAAAATAACTGGAATTGTTAAAAATAGGAATATACAAAAAATGACATCCACATAACATATCACACCATCACATCCTCTCCCCCCCCCATAATAAGTGAGCACGCCATGAGGTCTACACAGACCTCTGGCCTGCTCACTTTAGTCCACATTGCTCAGTTATTTATAATTCCTTGTACAGTGACAGGGGTAGGTCGGCCTGCGGAGCCTATGGTTCTTCTTGTCGAGACAGTCCATTGGCGTTCTGGTGTTGGCTTCCTTGCTTGTATTGGATGGAGAAGCTGTAGGGTTATAAGGACAAGCTCCACCGCAGAAATCTTCCATTGTCCCCTGATACGCGATTCAGCCATGTGAGGGGGTTGTGGTCTGTAACAATCGTAAAGTCTCTGCCATACAAGTAGGGCTGCGATTTTTTTAGCGCCCATGCGATGGCAAGGCACTCCTTTTCAATAGTGGCATAGGCAACTTCCCGATCCAGTAGTTTCCGACTGGCAAAAGCAACAGGATGTTCTTCTCTGGCGGCGTTCACTTGGCTAAGTACTGCCCCAATCCCAAAGGTGGATGCATCTGTCTGCACGAGGAACCTGCGTTTATAATCCGGGGCAGCCAAGACAGGAGCAGTGACGAGGGCAGTCTTTAACGCTGAAAAGGCATCCTTGCATGCAGGCGTCCATGTCACATTCCTAGGCATGTTATTGCGGGTCAGGTCGGTTAGGGGCTTGGCCAAGGTGCTGAAGTTAGAAACAAATTTGCGATAGTAACCAGCAGTTCCTAAAAACGCAAGTACCTGCTTTTTAGTCTGGGGTCTACACCAGTTGCTAATGGCTTCCACCTTGGCAGGCTCAGGCCTTAGTGTCCCACCCCCTACTCTATGCCCGAGGTACTGCACCTCAGCCATCCCTATTTGGCACTTATCAGGGCGAATGGTCCGTACTGCAGTAAGGATACAGTCCAGCACTATGCCCAAGTGTTTTAAGATGTTCCTCCCAGGTTGTGCTAAAAATGGCGATTTCGTCTAAGTAAGCACAGGCAAAGTCCTGACATTGTTGTAACAGTCAATCCACCAGTCTCTGGAAAGTAGCGGGGGCAGTTTTCATCCCAAAGGGCATTCCCAGGAACTCATAAAGCCCAAATGGAGTAATGAAGGCTGAGCGCTCCCGAGCGTCCTCCGTTAGGGGTATCTGCCAGTACCCCTTGCTCAAGTCTAACGTGGTCACAAATTGGGTACTGGCCAGACGATCCAATAGATCATCAATCCTGGGCATGGGATAAGCATCACTCTTGGTGGCATCATTTAGTCGTCTGTAATCAACGCAGAATCGTGTTGTACCATCCTTCTTGGGGACCAGGACGACAGGAGAGGCCCAAGAACTGTGAGATGGCTGAATAACTCCCAGTTGTTTCATCTCCTCCAGTTCGTTCTTTATCATGCCTTGAACAGCCTCTGGAACCCGGTAGGCAGCCTGCTGGATGGGGCGTTGTCCGGGGGTTTTCACATGGTGACTGGTGGGAGTAGTCTTCCCCGGCTTCGAGGAGAAAGCAGCAGCCCTCGGCCTTAGTACGGCGACAATATCGTCCTTTTGTATATCCGATAAATGGGAGCCCAGGGGCACTTGTTCCAGTGATCCTCCCGCTTGGGCAACCTGAAGGAGATCAGGGAGATACTCGGCGGCGGCGGTATCACTAGGTGGGTGGCAGACAGCTAGAACAGGCAGAGATCGGTCGTGGTAGTCTTTCAGCATGTTAATGTGGACGGTTTTCTGTCGTCGACCGCTAGAGTCCAGGGCAATAACGTAGTTAGTGTCATTAATTTTCTTGACAACCTGATAAGGGCCTTCCCACACTGCTTGAAGCTTGTTGGCAGGGGAAGCAGTAATCATGAGCACTTGCTGTCCTTCCATAAATTCCCGGTTCCTGGCATTACGGTCATACCAGGTTTTTTGTCTGGACTGGGCCATTCGCTGATGTTCTTTAGCGAAGTTAGCTAGCTGGGCGAGACGGTCTCTGAGCTCTAGAACATAGGGAACGATGGGCATTCCGGTATCTGAGATGTCTCCCTCCAAATGTTCTTTCAGAAGAGTGAGAGGCCCACGGACCTTCCGGCTAAACAGTAGTTCGAAGGGAGAGAACCCTGTGGACTCTTGGGGAACCTCCCGATAGGCGAAGAAGAGATGTGGCAGGTACTTTTCCCAGTCTTTTCAACGTCAACAAAAGCCCTCAGCATATTTTTTAGGGTTCCATTAAAGCGTTCACATAGTCCGTTGGTCTGCGGGTGGTATGGGGTGGTGCGAATGGCTCGAACACCACAGGTATGCCATAGGGACTGGACCAGATCTGTCATGAACTGAGTGCCTTGATCCGACAATATTTCACTAGGAAACCCTACCCGGGTAAAGATGGTAACAAGGGCCTCGGCTACCTTTACTGTTGTAATACTGGACAGGGCCACAGCTTCAGGATACCTAGTGGCAAAATCCACCACGGTCAGGATATATTTTTTCCCTGACCTGCTGGGGTGGGCCAGAGGACCTATGATGTTGACGGCTACACGTTGAAATGGTTCCTCAATTATGGGCAGGGATTGCAGGGGTACCTTATGTCGAGCTCCTGGATGCCGCATTCGCTGGCACACATCACAGGTGCGGCAATTATGGGCTACCGACTGCGAGACGCCCGACCAGTAAAAACTTTGGGTGAGTCTCTTTTCAGTCCTTTCTCTCCCTTGATGCCCAGCCAAGGGGATGTCATGGGCCAGTTGAAGTAGCTGTGCCCTGTACTTCTGAGGGACAATGAGTTGCCTGGTCGTTGCGTCAGGGTTGCCCTGGTCACTGCCCTTTGTTACACGATAATACAGTCCGTTTTCTCGAGTGAAGCCATCCCCATTATCTCCCATGTGCCCAGTTTCTGCCTTTCGCCTAAGGGCTGCTAAGGTAGTGTCACCCTCTATTTCTCTCCTAAACTCCTCTCTGTCCCAAGACTCTCCCAATGTAGTAGCAGCGAAAGTATTGCTTACCGACTCTGATGCGGTTCGTGGTGGTTGCTCCCCGGTGGGGTCCGGATGACGTAGTGCTTGAAGGGCCTGTAGTCGGGTGACTGTTCCCACAAATTGGCACTGTAACGCCCCAGTGTCGTTCCCAAGGAGGATATCTGCAGGAAGTCCTCCCATAACTCCAATCCAACACAGTTTTTCTCCACAACCATAATCCAAACGCACAGAAGCTCGCTGTATATATTTACGGGCACCGCCCGCCAGGACAATGGGAATTCCTGGACCCTGGTAAATTGCCTCGGGTCGAACCACACGGGGGTCAGCGATAGTCAAGAATGCCCCCGTGTCTCTAAATCCTGACACTTTGTCCCCATCAATAAAGACATCCTGCAGGTGGCGTTGCCGTTGCTCTGAGTAGCTAAAGGACAGAGGCCGGAGTCCGTACACTCCAGAAGGGGTATCTATGGTGCCGTGGTCGGTGGTCCACTCTGGTGGGGGTGGTGGTAGCTCTTCCTCAGGTGTGGTGGAATGTACAAGATGCACTGGACGAGGTGGGGCTGCGTGGGGCTCCCTCCGAATCCTGGAGGGACAGCCAGACTGCAAATGTCCAGGTTGCCCACACCCATAACACCTCCTCTCTGTGATACCCCCAGGTCGTGGTCGGAACTGTCGTGGCCTAGGATTGTGAGGCGTGATTGTCATCGGCTTGCGACTAGGTGGAAGGGCAGATATAATTGGAGGGGGACGGGGCGCGGGAGCAGGCCGTGGTTCATTGTCCAGAAGCCTCCTCCATTGCGGCCGGATAGTAAGGGCTTCATCGGCCACGGCTGCAGCTCTATGCACAGTACACGGCGTGCGCTCCCGGACCCATTCTCGTACCTCTGCAGGGCACTTGGCAAGAAATTGTTCTATAAGGAACACCTGTATAACATCTTCCACAATAAAGGCGTTTTCTGCTTCCAGCCATCTCCGACATGCCTCGGACATCTTATGTGCATACATCCTAAACGATCCCCCTCGTGGTGCATGGGAGGTCTCGGAACTTGGCCCTATATGAGTCTGGGGTGATAGCATGGTAATCCAGGATAGTCCGCTTTACAATGTTATTGTTAGGGTCGGCAGAACGCACCAGATATAAATAATAGGGGGTGCGTTCGCCGCCCGGGGTCCACCGTGCGGTAGGTGACAAGACCGCAGCTGAGTAATGGCGAATGCACCAAAAGGTGAAGTACTGCGCTCGGGTTAACGTCACCCGAACACTAAGAGCGGCTCTGTTCACACACAGAGTCGCTAACACAAAAGACTTATGAGGACGCTGGCCCTGTTCACTTCACAGGCTAACCAGCGAGTGACGTTGCAAACGCAGACGCCAAGGACGCTGCTACTGCAGCGCGGCAATTACTATGGCCGCTGAACGACGGCGCCGGAATGACCGAGCACCGTCGGACGCTAGAGTGCAGTGCAGGAGGCACAGTGGCGTGTAGCTTGCCACAATCTGGAGCTGACTACCCAACAATCTGTCACCATTCGTAATAACCGAGGGAAGGGGTTTCAAATAAGTCAGCCACCAGTCCATGCATCCATCACCTTACACACACAGCATAATATGCTACACTAGCGCATGGCCGAGACGCCATGCGGGCTTTTTATAGCCATGCGCTTCCGGGACCTTCCAGTACTATAGGAAGGACCAATCAGATCTGACATAGGACCTGCACATGTGACCCCTGGTCTCCACTGAGAAGACAAGTTGCGGGCATGCCCAGTAGCACGGCACGAGGACTTAGCCTCCGGAGCAGTTCCCTGCAAAGTAGGTTGCGCCACCATTGCTGCACCAGAGGTGGCAGCAACATCCAGGCTCACAGAATAAGTCTGAGGGAAATGCCTGGTTCGCCGAGAATGCTGAGCAGGCGTCTGAGCGGTCGGAGGAGAATGGGAGACCGCAGGATGTCTGGCTCTGGATTCCCGCTGTGCAGTGCCAGGAATCCGACGCCTAGCATTACCCCCCCCCTAGGGCCCCCTCCCCTCTGAGCACCGCCGCGATCAGGAGCGGTGCGTGAATGTTTTCCACCGGCTCCCAGGTCCGAGCCTCAGGACCATGACCCTTCCAGTCCACCAAATAAAATTTTTTGCCACGGACAAACCTGCGCCCCACGATGGCGTTAACCTCAAACTCGTCAGACAATAAGTCTGATGATCCGGCAGATGGCTCGGAAAACCGGGCCATGTGAACTGGTTTGAGGAGGGACACATGGAACACGTCCGAGATGGCCAAATGTGGAGGAAGAGCCAGGCGGTAGACCACCGAGCTAAGTCGCTCAAGGACCTTGAATGGTCCAATGTATCGTGGCGCGAACTTGGGCGACTCAACCCGCAGTTTAATGTTTCGGGTGGAGAGCCATACCATGTCGCCAGGGGAGAAGCTTGGAGCCGGACGCCGGTGTGCGTCAGCGGAGATCCTCATTCTCTCCTTGAAAGCTCGGATAGCATCCTGGGTGCAATCCCAAAAGTCACGTGCCTCCACCGCCCAGTCTGCCACCCTGGAGTCGGTGGAAGACACGGGCATGGGCACTGGGACGCGCGGATGCTGACCGTAATTTAGGAGGAATGGGGTTTGACCGGTGGAGTCGGCCACAGTATTGTTCAACGCGAACTCTGCCCATGGCAGCAAGGATGCCCTGTCGTCCTGTCTGGCTGAGACAAAATGTCGAAGATATGTTATCAGGGTCTGATTGGCTCTCTCTACCAACCCATTCGTCTCGGGATGATAGGCCGAGGAGAGATTCAGCTCAATGCTGAGTAGAGAACAGAGCTCTCTCCAAAAACGGGACGCAAACTGAGGGCCACGGTCACTGACAATCTTGTCCGGCATGCCATGCAGGCGGAAAACATGCTTGATGAACAAGACTGCCAGGCCCCGCGCTGAAGGTAACCGGGAGAGAGGTACCAAGTGCACCATCTTAGAGAAATGGTCGGTGACAACCCAAATGACCGTGCTGCCGCTGGACTTGGATAGCCCCACCACAAAGTCCATACCGACCATCTCCCAGGGCCTGTCTGCTATCGGCAGAGGAAAAAGAAGCCCAGCGGGCCGCTGCCGAGAGGACCTATTCCAGGCGCAAGAGACGCACGCCTCGATATAGTCCTTGACGTCACGGGCCATATGTGGCCACCAGTACGTCCTCGCCAAAAGCTCAGAGGTCCGTTTTGTCCCAAAATGTCCACCCACTCTGGACGAATGGGCCCAAGAGAGGACCTCCGGTCGCAGACGGACAGGGACAAATGTCTTGCCCGGAGGTACTGACTCAAGGGCAACCGGAGCCACAGTCCTCAGGCTCTCAGATGGGACGATCAGCCGAGGCTCCTCCTCCTCTTCCTCCGATGAAACCACGGAGCGGGAGAGAGCATCGGCCCGGACGTTCTTCTCCCCGGAGAGAAAGTGGAGGGTGAAATGGAACCGGGAAAAGAACAAAGACCATCTGGCCTGGCGAGAGTTTAGCCGCTGGGCTGTTTGTAAATATACCAAGTTTTTGTGGTCGGTGAACACCTGGAAAGGGTGGCGAGCCCCCTCCAGGAGGTGTCTCCACTCCGAGAAGGCCAACTTCATCGCTAGCAACTCCCTGTCCCCGATGGCATAATTCCTCTCCGCCGGTGTGAAGGTCTTGGAGAAAAAGAAGCATGGATGCTTCCGACCTTGCGTGTCCTTCTGGAACAGGACCGCTCCAGCACCGACGGAAGAGGCATCCACTTCCAGAATGAAGGGCTTGTCTACATCGGGGCGATGTAGAATGGGAGCACTAGCGAAATGGGACTTAATGGTGGAGAAGGCCTTGGAGACCGGTTCCGACCACAACTTGGGATTTGCACCCTTCTTGGTGAGGGCTACCAAGGGTGCTACCAAAGTCGAGAAGTGGGGAATGAATTGGCGATAATAGTTTATGAACCCCATAAAGCGCTGCACCGCTTTGAGAGAATGAGGTTCCTGCCAATCCATCACCGCCTGTAGCTTGGCAGGATCCATGGCCAATCCCTGGGCGGAGATGATATAGCCCAGGAAAGGCAAGGACTCCTGCTCAAACACACACTTCTCCAACTTGGCATAGAGGGAGTTCGCCCGCAGGCGGTCGAAGACTTTGCAAACCTCTCTCCGGTGGGAGTCAATATCTGGAGAGTAGATGAGAATATCATCCAGATAGACTACAACCGAGGTGGTAAGCATATCCCGGAAGATATCGTTTACAAAGTCTTGGAAGACGGCCGGGGCATTGCAGAGGCCGAAGGGCATCACCAGGTATTCATAGTGCCCGTCTCTGGTGTTAAATGCCGTCTTCCATTCATCCCCATCACGGATGCGAATCAGGTTGTAAGCCCCCCGCAGATCAAGTTTGGTAAATACCCTCGCTCCTCGTAGCCTATCAAACAGTTCTGATATCAGGGGCAGTGGATACTTGTTCTTAACGGTGATGGCGTTAAGACCCTTGTAATCAATGCAAGGACGTAGTTCCCCACTCTTCTTCTGGACGAAGAAGAATCCCGCCCCCGCTGGTGACACTGACTTCCTAATGAATCCTCTTGCCAGATTCTCCCTGATATATTGAGACATGACCTCAGTCTCTGGGAGAGATAGGGGATAGACTCGACCCCGGGGTGGCTCAGCACCAGGCAAGAGGTCAATAGGACAGTCATAGGGGCGATGCGGTGGAAGGGTCTCCGCCGCCTTTTTGGAGAACACGTCTGCATACTGTCGATAGTGTTTGGGGAGCGAGGAGAGATCAGCGGGAACCTCGGTGGAGGCAACCTGAATGCACTCCCTCAGACATCTACCCTCACATGATTTACTCCACCCAATAATCCTCCCTGAGGACCAATCTATATGGGGGGAGTGATACCGCAGCCAGGGAACCCCTAGAAGTACTTGGTCAATACCCTCGGGCATGACGAGGAGGGATATCGTCTCCTGATGAGACGGGGCCACTGAGAGTACTACGGGAACGGTCTGGTGAGTTATCTGTGAGGGTAGGGTAGTGCCGTTCACCACTCTGACGGTGACTGGTGTAGACATCATAACCAGGGGTATAGCGTGCCGTTGGGCGAAGGCTGACGACATAAAATTGCCCTCTGCCCCGGAATCCACGCAAACCTCCACCGCCAGAGTGGAAGAATCAAACCCAAGAGTCCCCTTAAAGGACAGCTTGGAGGAAAACGTCGCTGACTCTAGTGCGCCGCCTCCTACGGCCACTAGGCGCGAGCGTTCTCCCTGCTGCTGTGGGCACCGGTTGGCACGGTGACCGGACTGCCGACAAATATGACTGCTCACAGGAGCTCGAGCGGACCGGAGCCTAGATCCCTCACGGGAAGCCCCCTGACGCTCGATCGGAAGATTCCAGAGGTTTAGAAAAACAAGGTGCCAACCTAAACCTCTGCCTACACTGGTCCCGCTCCAACCCTCGCTCGGTAAAGCGAAGATCTATTCGGGTGGAGACAGTGATAAGCTCCTCCAGTGTAGCGGGAATCTCCCTGGTGGCCAGAGCGTCCTTCACATGGCCAGCCAAACCTCTCCAGAATGCCGGAATGAGGACCTTATCTGGCCACTCTAATTCTGAGGCCAGCGTCCGGAACTGGATGGCGAAGTGACTGACCATGGACGAGCCCTGTGATAATGCCAGCAGCCGGAGCGCGGTGTCATGGGTGACTCGTGGTCCCAGGAAGACCTGTTTCAGCGTGTCTAAGAACCGCGAGACACACTGCACCACATGATCACCACGCTCCCACAGCGGTGTGGCCCACTCCAAAGCCCTGCCCAACAGAAGGGAAATGATAAATCCCACTTTACCCCGCTCAGAGGGGAATCGGGCGGCCAGCAGCTCCAACTGTATAGAGCACTGGCTTACGAAACCCCTACAAGCAGCACTATCACCCGAGAACTTTTCGGGCAGCGGGAGGTGGGACAATGTCGGGACAGGGATGGCTGTGGTCACACGGGAGGCAGCCTCTGTGGCTGCCTGAACAGCGACTGCAGTAACATCCGCAGCTGAGGCTGGACGCTCGAGAGCCGCCAACCTGCCCTGCAGCTGCCGGATGTACTGCAGCAGTCGCTGTTCATCCGCCATTACTAGCCAGACCCTGGCGCTAGTGTAATGTTAGGGTCGGTGGAACGCACCAGATATAAATAATAGGGGGTGCGTTCGCCGCCCGGGGTCCACCGTGCGGTAGGTGACAAGACCGCAGCTGAGTAATGGCGAATGCACCAAAAGGTGAAGTACTGCGCTCGGGTTAACGTCACCCGAACGCTAAGAGCGGCTCTGTTCACACACAGAGTCGCTAACACAAAAGACTTATGAGGACGCTGGCCCTATTCACTTCACAGGCTAACCAGCGAGTGACGTTGCAAACGCAGACGCCAAGGACGCTGCTACTGCAGCGCGGCAATTACTATGGCCGCTGAACGACGGCGCCGGAATGACCGAGCACCGTCGGACGCTAGAGTGCAGTGCAGGAGGCACAGTGGCGTGTAGCTTGCCACAATCTGGAGCTGACTACCCAACAATCTGTCACCATTCGTAATAACCGAGGGAAGGGGTTTCAAATAAGTCAGCCACCAGTCCATGCATCCATCACCATACACACACAGCATAATATGCTACACTAGCGCATGGCCGAGCCGCCATGCGGGCTTTTTATAGCCATGCGCTTCCGGGACCTTCCAGTACTATAGGAAGGACCAATCAGATCTGACATAGGACCTGCACATGTGACCCCTGGTCTCCACTGAGAAGACAAGTTGCGGGCATGCCCAGTAGCACGGCACGAGGACTTAGCCTCCGGAGCAGTTCCCTGCAAAGTAGGTTGCGCCACCATTGCTGCACCAGAGGTGGCAGCAACATCCAGGCTCACAGAACAAG
The DNA here is from genome assembly GCF_039654945.1 of Dendrobates tinctorius. Classification (NCBI taxonomy): domain Eukaryota; kingdom Metazoa; phylum Chordata; class Amphibia; order Anura; family Dendrobatidae; genus Dendrobates; species Dendrobates tinctorius. Next base: position 3,312,145 of record NW_027361903.1, on the reverse strand, counting down.
TCTGAGGGAAATGCCTGGTTCGCTGAGAATGCTGATCAGGAGTCTGAGCGGTCGGAGGAGAATGGGAGACCGCAGGATGTCTGGCTCTGGATTCCCGCTGTGCAGTGCCAGAAATCCGACGGCTAACAGTTATAATCCCGATTCCGCAGTGCATCAATGGTTCGGTAAGCTTCCGTTCAGGAGCCCCACTAACAAACGCATCCAGCTAGAGTGGGGAACCTCCATCACAGCACACTGCTGCTCAAAGTCTCTGAAGAACCCCTCCAGAAGCCTCATCAAATGGCTTAAACTCTGTCCGGGTGATCCGTACAGGCTCCCGGATTGTTGGGGTTACACTCCACATGGCGTTGCTCCATTGCTTCCTGTCTCTGCTGTGCCCGGCGGGCAGCCTCCTCCCTGTACTCCTGAGAGACGCCGGGGCCCAGAACCGACATCTCTTCTTCATACCACACCAACCACTGGCTTTTCAGGATGGGGATCCCTGTCTCCAGTGCTCGTCCTTCAGACATCTGGGAAGAGGTGGCCGGGCTAGCGCCCACCAGTGGATTGATTAAGGCCTCTTTAGTCAGTCCCTGGTAGTTCAGGCCCAGGTCTCTGGCTCTCTCCTGTAAACTGCATACAGTCCAATTTCTGTACTCACTCTGTGGGTGAGTACAGAAACAGAGTTGGAAGGGACCTCCTGGGCCATCTGGTCCAACCCCCTGCTCAAAGCAGGATTCTCTAAATCATCCCAGTCAGATGTCTGTCCAGCCTCTGTTTGAAGACTTCCATTGAAGGAGAACTCACCACTTCTCGTGGCAGCTTGTTCCACTCATTGATCACTCTAACTGTCAAAAAGTTTTTTCTAATATCAAATCTGTGTCTCCTCCCATTCAGTTTCATCCCATTGCTTCTAGTCTTTCCTTGTGCAAATGAGAATAAAGTTGATCCTTCTACAATGTGACAGCCCTTTAGATATTTGTAGACAGCTATTAAGTCTCCTCTCAGTCTTCTCTTTTGCAAACTAAACATTCCCAAATCCTGCAACCTTTCCTCATAAGACAGGGTTTGCAGACCGGTCACCATTCTGGTCGCACTTTTCTGAACTTTCTCCAGTTTGTTGATGTCTTTTTTAAAATGTGGTGCCCAAAACTGGACACAATATTCCAGATGAGGTCTGACCAAAGAGGAGTAGAGGGAAATAATGACTTAACGTGATCTAGACTATATGCTTCTGTTAATACATCCTAGAATTGCATTTGCCTTTTTTGCTGCTGCATCACACTGTTGACTCATATTCAGTCTGTGATCTATTAGTATACCCAAGTCTTTTTCACAAGTATACACAAGTCTTACACAAGTATACACAAGTCTTTTTCTGTTGATCCCACCGCTGCCACCAGTTGTCACAGGGTCCTTCTCTGGTATCACACAATCAACAGAGCAAGCGAAGAGTGAACAATTCCAAGACCTTTATTCAGGCAAAAATACGAAAAGGTCCATATTCAGTCCACCACACAAAGGATAAGATAGTCTAGAATAAGAATGCAGTCCAGTATCAGGATAAAATGTCCAGGGAAACGAGATTCCAAAACACTCTAGCACCAGAGGATAATAATGGGTCCTTCTCTCTGAAATGCAGCCTTTTCACCATCTTGTCTCTACCGGAACTGACTTGTTGTCCAGCTGCTGTTCTTCCCCCCACCCCCTTCCTTGTCCAGGGGTAGTCAAACAAGTTACCTCCCAGAGGAGAACAAAAGGCCTTAGGGATTAATGCACTACAGGGGGTCATCAAGAGACAGATACAGTGAGGCTGTAGACTTACAATGTAATAAGAAAAACACTATGAAAATAACTGGAATTGTTAAAAATAGGAATATACAAAAAATGACATCCACATAACATATCACACCATCACAGGTAGCCATATTACTATATATATATTACTATATCACACTGAGGAGAAGTGCGGTCATATTACTATATATAATACTATATCACACTGAGGAGAAGGGCGGTCATATTACTATATATATTACTATATCACACTGAGGAGAAGGGAGGCCATATTACTATATATATTACTATATCACACAGGAGAAGGGCTGCCATATTGCTATATATATATTACTATATCACACTGAGGAGAAGAGCGGCCATACTACTATATATATTACTATATCACACTGAGGAGTAGGGCGGCCATATTACTATATATATTACTATATCACACTGAGGAGAAGGGCTGCCATATTGCTATATATATATTACTATATCACACTGAGGAGAAGAGCGGCCATACTACTATATATATTACTATATCACACTGAGGAGAAGGGCGGCCATATTGCTATATATTTTACTATATCACACTGAGGAGAAGGGCGGCCATATTGCTGTATATATTACTATATCACACTGAGGAGAAGTGCAGCCATATTACTATATATATTACTATATCACACTGAGGAGAAGGGCGGCCAAAGTACTATATATATTACTATAGCACACTAAGGAGAAGTTCCGCCATATTACTATATATATTACTATACCACACTGAGGAGAAGGGCGGCCATATTACTATATATATTACTATATCACACTGAGGAGAAGGGCGGCCATATTACTATATATATTACTATATCACACTGAGGAGAAGGGCGGCCATATTACTATATATATTACTATATCATCACTGAGAAGAAGGGCGGCCATATTACTATATATATGACTATATCACACTGAGTAGAAGGGCGGCCATATTACTATATATATTACTATATCACCACTGAGGAGAAGGGCGGCCATATTACTATATATATTACTATATCACACTGAGGAGAAGGGCGGCCATATTACTATATATATTACTATATCACACTGAGGAGAAGGGTGGCCATATTACTATATATATTACTATATCACACTGAGGAGAAGGGCGGCCATATTACTATATATAATACTATATCACACTGAGAAGGGCAGCCATATTGCTATATATATTACTATATCACACTGAGGAGAAGGGCGGCCATATTACTATATATATTACTATATCACACTGAGGAGAAGAGCGGCCATATTACTATATATATTACTATATCACACTGAGGAGAAGGGCGGCCATATTACCATATATTTTACTATATCACACTGAGAAGGGCAGCCATATTGCTATATATTTTACTATATCACACTGAGAAGAAGGGCGGCCATATTACTATATATATTACTATATCACACTGAGAAGGGCAGCCATATTACTGTATATATTACTATATCACACTGAGGAGAAGGGCAGCCATATTACTATATATATTACTATATCACACTGAGGAGAAGGGCGGCCATATTACTATATATATTACTATATCACACTGAGGAGAAGGGCGGCCATATTACTATATATTACTATATCACACTGAGGAGAAGGGCGGCCATATTACTATATATATTACTATCACACTGAGGAGAAGGGCGGCCATATTACTATATATATTACTATATCACACTGAGGAGAAGGGCGGCCATATTACTATATATAATACTATATCACACTGAGAAGGGCAGCCATATTGCTATATATATATTACTATATCAAACTGAGGAGAAGGGCGGCCATATTACTATATATATTACTATATCACACTGAGGAGAAGAGCGGCCATATTACTATATATATTACTATATCACACTGAGAAGGGCGGCCATATTACTATATATTTTACTATATCACACTGAGGAGAAGAGTGGCCATATTACTATATATATTACTATATCACACTGAGGAGAAGGGCGGCCATATTACTATATATATTACTATATCACACTGAGAAGGGCGGCCATATTACTATATATATTACTATATCACACTGAGGAGAAGGGCAGCCATATTACTATATATATTACTATATCACACTGAGGAGAAGGGCGGCCATATTACTATATATATTACTATATCACACTGAGGAGAAGAGCGGCCATATTACTATATATATTACTATATTACACTGAGAAGGGCGGCCATATTACTATATATTTTACTATATCACACTGAGGAGAAGAGTGGCCATATTACTATATCACACTGAGGAGAAGGGCGGCCATATTACTATATATATTACTATATCACACTGAGAAGGGCGGCCATATTACTATATATTTTACTATATCACACTGAGGAGAATAGCGGCCATATTACTATATATTTTACTATATCACACTGAGGAGAAGAGCGGCCATATTACTATATATATTACTATATCACACTGAGAAGGGCGGCCATATTACTATATATTTTACTATATCACACTGAGGAGAAGGGTGGCCATATTACTATATATATTACTATATCACACTGAGGAGAAGGGCGGCCATATTACTATATATTTTACTATATCACACTGAGGAGAAGAGCGGTCATATTACTATATATATTACTATATCACACTGAGGAGAAGAGCGGCCATATTACTATATATAACTATATCACACTGAGAAGAAGAGCGGCCATATTACTATATATATTACTATATCACACTGAGGAGAAGAGCGGCCATATTACTATATATTTTACTATATCACACTGAGGAGAAGGGCGGCCATATTACTATATATTTTACTATATCACACTGAAGAGAAGAGCGGCCATATTACTATATATTTTACTATATCACACTGAGAAGAAGAGCGGCCATATTACTATATATATTACTATATCACACTGAGGAGAAGAGCGGCCATATTACTATATATATTACTATATCACACTGAGGAGAAGGGCGGCCATATTACTATATATTTTACAATATCACACTGAGGAGAAGAGCGGCCATATTACTATATATATTACTATATCACACTGAGGAGAAGGGCGACCATATTACTATATATATTACTATATCACACTGAGGAGAAGAGCGACCATATTACTATATATATTACTATATCACACTAAGGAGAAGAGCGGCCATATTACTATATATATTACTATATCACACTGAGGAGAAGGGCGGCCATATTACTATATATATTACTATATCACACTGAGGAGAAGAGCGGCCATATTACTATATATTTTACTATATCACACTGAGGAGAAGGGCGGCCATATTACTATATATATTACTATATCACACTGAGGAGAAGGGCGGCCATATTACTATATATATTACTATATCACACTGAGGAGAAGGGCGGCCATATTACTGTATATATATTACTATATCACACTGAGGAGAAGGGCGGCCATATTACTATATATAATACTATATCACACTGAGGAGAATGGCAGCCATATTACTATATATATATTACTATATCACACTGAGGAGAAGGGCGGCCATATTACTATACATTTTACTATATCACACTGAGGAGAAGGGCGACAATATTACTATATATATTACTATATCACACTGAGAAGAAGGGCGGCCATATTACTATACATTTTACTATATCACACTGAGGAGAAGGGCGACAATATTACTATATATATTACTATATCACTCTGAGGAGAAGGGCGGCCATATTACTATACATATTACTATATCACTCTGAGGAGAAGGGCGGCCATATTACTATATATATTACTATATCACTCTGAGGAGAAGGGCGGCCATATTACTATATATATTACTATATCACTCTGAGGAGAAGGGCGGCCATATTACTATATATATTACTATATCACACTGCGGAGAAGGGCGACTATATTACTATATATATTACTATATCACACTGAGGAGAAGGGTGGCCATATTACTATATATATTACTATATCACTCTGAGGAGAAGAGCAGCCATATTACTATATATATTACTATATCACACTGCGGAGAAGGGCGACTATATTACTATATATATTACTATATCACACTGAGGAGAAGGGCGGCCATATTACTATATATATTACTATATCACACTGAGGAGAAGAGCAGCCATATTACTATATATATTACTATATCACACTGCGGAGAAGGGCGACTATATTACTATATATATTACTATATCACACTGAGGAGAAGGGTGGCCATATTACTATATATATTACTATATCACTCTGAGGAGAAGGGCGGCCATATTACTATATATATTACTATATCACTCTTAGGAGAAGGGCGGCCATATTACTATATATATTACTATATCACACTGAGGAGAAGAGCAGCCATATTACTATATATATTACTATATCACACTGCGGAGAAGGGCGACTATATTACTATATATATTACTATAGCACTCTGAGGAGAAGGGCGGCCATATTACTATATATATTACTATATCACACTGAGGAGAAGGGCGGCCATATTACTATATATATTACTATATCACACTGAGGAGAAGGGCGGCCATATTACTATATATATTACTATATCACTCTGAGGAGAAGAGCGGCCATTTTACTATATATATTACTATATCACACTGAGGAGAAGGGCGACTATATTACTATATATATTACTATATCACTCTGAGGAGAAGGGCGGCCATATTACTATATATATTACTATATCACACTGAGGAGAAGGGCGGCCATATTACTATATATATTACTACAGTCATATGTAAAAGTTTGGGCACCCCTATTAATGTTAAGCTTTTTTCTTTATAACAATTTTGGTTTTTGCAACAGCTATTTCAGTTTCATATATCTAATAACTGATGGACTCAGTTATATTTCTGGATTCAAATGAGGTTTATTGTACTAACAGAAAATGGTGCAATGTGCATTGAAACAAAATTTGATCGGTGCAAAAGTATGGGCACCCTTATCATTTTCTTGATTTGAACACTCCTAACTACTTTTTACTGACTTCCTGAAGCACTAAATTGGTTTTGTAACCTCATTGAGCTTTGAACTTCATAGCCAGGTGTATGAAATCATGAGAAAAGTTATTTAAAGTGGCCACTTGCAAGTAGTTCTCCTATTTGATTCTCCTATGAAGAGTGGCATCATGGACTCCTCAAAACAACTCTCAAATGATCTGAAAACAAAGATTATTCAACATAGCTTTTCAGGGGAAGGATACAAAAAGTTGTCTCAGAGATTTAACCTGTCAGTTTCCACTGTGAGGAACATAGTAAGGAAATGGAAGAACACAGGTACAGTTCTTGTTAAGCCCAGAAGTGGCAGGCCAAGAAAAATATCAGAAAGGCAGAGAAGAAGAATGGTGAGAACAGTCAAGGACAATCCACAGACCACCTCCAAAGACCGGCAGCATCATCTTGCTGCAGATGGTGTCACTGTGCATCGGTCAACAATACAGCGCACTTTGCACAAGGAGAAGCTGTATGGGAGAGTGATGCGAAAGAAGCCATTTCTGCAAGCACGCCACAAACAGAGTCGCCTGAGGTCTGCAACAGCACATTTGGACAAGCCAGTCACATTTTGGAAGAAGGTCCTGTGGACTGATGAAACAAAGATTGAGTTGTTTGGTCATACAAAAAGGCGTTATGCATGGAGGCTAAAAAACACAGCATTCCAAGAAAAACACTTGCTACCCACAGTAAAATTTGGTGGAGGTTCCATCATGCTTTGGGGCTGTGTGGCCAATGCCGGCACTGGGAATCTTGTTAAAGTTGAGGGTCGCATGGATTCAACTCAGTATCAGCAGATTCTTGACAATAATGTGCAAGAATCAGTGACGAAGTTGAAGTTACGCAGGGGATGGATATTTCAGCAAGACAATGATCCAAATCATCGCTCCAAATCTACTCAGGCATTCATGCAGAGGAACAATTACAATGTTCTGGAATGGCCATCCCAGTCCCCAGACCTGAATATCATTGAACATCTGTGGGATGATTTGAAGCGGGCTGTCCATGCTCGGCGACCATCAAACTTAACTGAACTGGAATTGTTTTGTAATCAGGAATGGTCGCAAATACCTTCATCCAGGATCCAGGAACTCTTTAATAGCTACAGGAAGCGACTAGAGGCTGTTATTTTTGCAAAAGGAGGATCTACGAAATATTAATGTCACTTTTATGTTGAGGTGCCCATACTTTTGCACCGGTCAAATTTTGTTTAAATGCAGATTGCACATTTTCAGTTAGTACAATAAACCTTATTTGAATCCAGAAATATAACTGAGTCCATCAGTTATTAGATATATGAAACTGAAATAGCTGTTGCAAAAAAACAAAAATTGTTATAAAGAAAAAAGCTTAACATTAATAGGGGTGCCCAAACTTTAACATATGACTGTATATCACACTGAGGGGAAGGGCGGCCATATTAGTATATATATTACTATATCAAACTGAGAAGGGCGGCCATATTACTATATATATTACTATATCACCACTGAGGTGAAGAGAGGCCATATTACCATATATATTACTATATCACACTGAGGAGAAGGGCGGCCATATTACCATATATATTACTATATCACACTGAGGAGAAGGGCGACCATATTACTATATATATTACTATATCACACTGAGGAGAAGGGCGACCATATTACTATATATATTACTATATCACACTGAGGAGAAGAGCGGCCATATTACTATATATATATATATATATATATTACTATATCACACTGAGAAGGGCGGCCATATTACTATATATATTACTATATCACACTGAGGAGAAGGGCGGCCATATTACTATATATATTACTATATCACCACTGAGGAGAAGGGCGGCCATATTACTATATATATATTACTATATCACACTGAGGGGAAGGGCGGCCATATTACTATATATATTACTATATCACACTGAGGAGAAGGGCGGCCATATTACTATATATATAATACTATATCACACTGAGGAGAAGGGCCGCCATATCACTATATATATAACTATATCACACTGAGAAGGGCGGCCATATTACTATATATATTACTATATCACACTGAGGAGAAGGGCGGCCATATTACTATATATATATTACTATATCACACTGAGGGGAAGGGCGGCCATATTACTATATATATTACTATATCACACTGAGGGGAAGGGCGGCCATATTACTATATATATTACTATATCACACTGAGGAGAAGGGCGGCCATATTACTATATATATTACTATATCACACTGAGGAGAAGGGCGGCCATATTACTATATATATATTACTATATCACACTGAGGAGAAGGGCGGCCATATTACTATATATATAATACTATATCACACTGAGGAGAAGGGCCGCCATATCACTATATATATAACTATATCACACTGAGAAGGGTGGCCATATTACTATATATATTACTATATCACACTGAGGAGAAGGGCGGCCATATTACTATATATATATTACTATATCACACTGAGGAGAAGGGCGGCCATATTACTATATATATTACTATATCACACTGAGGAGAAGAGCGGCCATATTACTATATATATATATATATATTACTATATCACACTGAGGAGAAGGGCGGCCATATTACTATATATATTACTATATCACACTGAGGAGAAGGGCGGCCATATTACTATATATATTACTATATCACACTGAGGAGAAGGGCGGCCATATTACTATATATATAATACTATATCACACTGAGGAGAAGGGCCGCCATATCACTATATATATAACTATATCACACTGAGAAGGGCGGCCATATTACTATATATATTACTATATCACACTGAGGAGAAGGGCGGCCACATTACTATATACAGTGGGGCAAAAAAGTATTTAGTCAGTCAGCAATAGTGCAAGTTCCACCACTTAAAAAGATGAGAGGTGTCTGTAATTTACATCATAGGTAGACCTCAGCTATGGGAGACAAAGTGAGAAAAAAAAATCCAGAAAATCACATTGTCTGTTTTTTTTTCATTTTATTTGCATATTATGGTGGAAAATAAGTATTTGGTCAGAAACAAGCAATCAAGATTTCTGGCTCTCACAGACCTGTAACTTCTTCTTTAAGAGTCTCCTCTTTCCTCCACTCATTACCTGTAGTAATGGCACCTGTTTAAACTTGTTATCAGTATAAAAAGACACCTGTGCACACCCTCAAACAGTCTGACTCCAAACTCCACTATGGTGAAGACCAAAGAGCTGTCAAAGTTCACCAGAAACAAAATTGTAGCCCTGCACCAGGCTGGGAAGACTGAATCTGCAATAGCCAACCAGCTTGGAGTGAAGAAATCAACTGTGGGAGCAATAATTAGAAAATGGAAGACATACAAGACCACTGATAATCTCCCTCGATCTGGTGCTCCACGCAAAATCCCACCCCGTGGGGTCAGAATGATCACAAGAACGGTGAGCAAAAATCCCAGAACCACGCGGGGAGACCTAGTGAATGAACTGCAGAGAGCTGGGACCAATGTAACAAGGCCTACCATAAGTAACACACTACGCCACCATGGACTCAGATCCTGCAGTGCCTGACGTGTCCCACTGCTTAAACCTGTACATGTCCGGGCCCGTCTGAAGTTTGCTAGAGAGCATTTGGATGATCCAGAGGAGTTTTGGGAGAATGTCCTATGGTCTGATGAAACCAAACTGGAACTGTTTGGTAGAAACACAACTTGTCGTGTTTGGAGGAAAAAGAATACTGAGTTGCATCCATCAAACACCATACCTACTGTAAAGCATGGTGGTGGAAACATCATGCTTTGGGGCTGTTTCTCTGCAAAGGGGCCAGGACGACTGATCCGGGTACATGAAAGAATGAATGGGGCCATGTATCGTGAGATTTTAAGTGCAAACCTCCTTCCATCAGCAAGGGCATTGAAGATGAAACGTGGCTGGGTCTTTCAACATGACAATGATCCAAAGCACACCGCCAGGGCAACGAAGGAGTGGCTTCGTAAGAAGCATTTCAAGGTCCTGGAGTGGCCTAGCCAGTCTCCAGATCTCAACCCTATAGAAAACCTTTGGAGGGAGTTGAAAGTCCGTGTTGCCAAGCGAAAAGCCAAAAACATCACTGCTCTAGAGGAGATCTGCATGGAGGAATGGGCCAACATACCAACAACAGTGTGTGGCAACCTTGTGAAGACTTACAGAAAACGTTTGACCTCTGTCATTGCCAACAAAGGATATATCACAAAGTATTGAGATGAAATTTTGTTTCTGACCAAATACTTATTTTCCACCATAATATACAAATAAAATGAAAAAAAAAACAGACAATGTGATTTTCTGGATTTTTTTTTCTCAGTTTGTCTCCCATAGTTGAGGTCTACCTATGATGTAAATTACAGACGCCTCTCATGTTTTTAAGTGGTGGAACTTGCACTATTGCTGACTGACTAAATACTTTTTTGCCCCACTGTATATATTACTATATCACACTGAGGAGAAGGGCGGCCATATTACTATATATATTACTATATCACACTGAGGAGAAGGGCGGCCATATTACTATATATATTACTATATCACACTGAGGAGAAGGGCGGCCATATTACTATATATGATACTATATCACACTGAGGAGAAGGGCGGCCATATTACTATATATATTACTATATCACACTGAGGAGAAGGGCGGCCATATTACTATATATATTACTATATCACACTGAGGAGAAGGGCGGCCATATTACTATATATGATACTATATCACACTGAGGAGAAGGGCGGCCATATTACTATATATATTACTATATCACACTGAGGAGAAGGGCGGCCATATTACTATATATGATACTATATCACACTGAGGAGAAGGGTGGCCATATTACTATATATATTACTATATCACACTGAGGAGAAGGGCGGCCATATTACTATATATATATTACTATATCACACTGAGGATTAGGGCGGCCATATTACTATATATAATACTATATCACACTGAGGAGATGGGCGGTCATATTACTATATATATATTACTATATCACACTGAGGAGGACGGCCATATTAGTATATACAGTGGGGAAAAAAAGTATTTAGTCAGTCAGCAATAGTGCAAGTTCCACCACTTAAAAAGATGAGAGGCGTCTGTAATTTACATCATAGGTAGACCTCAACTATGGGAGACAAACTGAGAAAAAAAAATCCAGAAAATCACATTGTCTGTTTTTTTTTTATTTTATTTGCATATTATGGTGGAAAATAAGTATTTGGTCAGAAACAAAATTTCATCTCAATACTTTGTGATATATCCTTTGTTGGCAATGACAGAGGTCAAACGTTTTCTGTAAGTCTTCACAAGGTTGCCACACGCTGTTGTTGGTATGTTGGCCCATTCCTCCATGCAGATCTCTAGAGCAGTGATGTTTTTGGCTTTTCGCTTGGCAACACGGACTTTCAACTCCCTCCAAAGGTTTTCTATAGGGTTGAGATCTGGAGACTGGCTAGGCCACTCCAGGACCTTGAAATGCTTCTTACGAAGCCACTCCTTCGTTGCCCTGGCGGTGTGCTTTGGATCATTGTCATGTTGAAAGACCCAGCCACGTTTCATCTTCAATGCCCTTGCTGATGGAAGGAGGTTTGCACTCAAAATCTCACGATACATGGCCCCATTCATTCTTTCATGTACCCGGATCAGTCGTCCTGGCCCCTTTGCAGAGAAACAGCCCCAAAGCATGGTGTTTCCACTACCATGCTTTACAGTAGGTATGGTGTTTGATGGATGCAACTCAGTATTCTTTTTCCTCCAAACACGACAAGTTGTGTTTCTACCAAACAGTTCCAGTTTGTTTCATCAGACCATAGGACATTCTCCCAAAACTCCTCTGGATCATCCAAATGCTCTCTAGCAAACTTCAGACGGGCCCGGACATGTACAGGCTTAAGCAGTGGGACACGTCTGGCACTGCAGGATCTGAGTCCATGGTGGCGTAGTGTGTTACTTATGGTAGGCCTTGTTACATTGGTCCCAGCTCTCTGCAGTTCATTCACTAGGTCCCCCCGCGTGGTTCTGGGATTTTTGCTCACCGTTCTTGTGATCATTCTGACCCCACGGGGTGGGATTTTGCGTGGAGCACCAGATCGAGGGAGATTATCAGTGGTCTTGTATGTCTTCCATTTTCTAATTATTGCTCCCACAGTTGATTTCTTCACTCCAAGCTGGTTGGCTATTGCAGATTCAGTCTTCCCAGCCTGGTGCAGGGCTACAATTTTGTTTCTGGTGTCCTTTGATAGCTCTTTGGTCTTCACCATAGTGGAGTTTGGAGTCAGACTGTTTGAGGGTGTGCACAGGTGTCTTTTTATACTGATAACAAGTTTAAACAGGTGCCATTACTACAGGTAATGAGTGGAGGAAAGAGGAGACTCTTAAAGAAGAAGTTACAGGTCTGTGAGAGCCAGAAATCTTGATTGCTTGTTTCTGACCAAATACTTATTTTCCACCATAATATGCAAATAAAATGAAAAAAAAACAGACAGTGTGATTTTCTGGATTTTTTTTTCTCATTTTGTCTCCCATAGTTGAGGTCTACCTATGATGTAAATTACAGACACCTCTCATCTTTTTAAGTGGTGGAACTTGCACTATTGCTGACTGACTAAATACTTTTTTTCCCCACTGTATATTACTATATCACACTGAGGAGAAGGGCGACCATATTACTATATATATTACTATATCACACTGAGGAGAAGGGCGGCCATATTACTATATATTACTATTTTACACTGAGAAGAAGGGCGACCATATTACTATATATATTACTATATCACACTGAGGAGAAGGACGGCCATATTACTATATATATTACTATATCACACTGAGGAGATGGGCGGCCATATTACTATATATATTACTATATCACACTGAGGATTAAGGCGGCCATATTACTATATATAATACTATATCACACTGAGGAGATGGGCGGTCATATTACTATATATATTACTATATCACACTGAGGAGGACGGCCATATTAGTATATATATTACTATATCACACTGAGGAGAAGGGCGACCATATTACTATATATATTACTATATCACACTGAGGAGAAGGGCGGCCATATTACTATATATTACTATTTTACACTGAGAAGAAGGGCGACCATATTACTATATATATTACTATATCACACTGAGGAGAAGGACGGCCATATTACTATATATATTACTATATCACACTGAGGAGAAGGGCGGCCATATTACTATATATATTACTATATCACACTGAGGAGAAGGGCGGCCATATTACTATATATTACTATATCACACTGAGGAGAAGGGCGGCCATATTACTATATATATTACTATATCACACTGAGGAGAAGGGCGGCCATATTACTATATATATTACTATATCACACTGAGGAGAAGGACGGCCATATTACTATATATATTACTATATCACACTGATGAGAAGGACGGCCATATTAGTATATACAGTATATTACTATATCACACTGAGGAGAAGGGCGGCCATATTACTATATATATTACTATATCACACTGAGGAGAAGGGCGGCCATATTACTATATATATTACTATATCACACTGATGAGAAGGACGGCCATATTAGTATATACAGTATATTACTATATCACACTGAGGAGAAGGGCGGCCATATTACTATATATATTACTATATCACACTGAGGAGAAGGGCGGCCATATTACTATATATTACTATATCACACTGAGGAGAAGGGCGGCCATATTAGTATATATATTACTATATCACACTGAGGAGAAGGGCGGCCATATTACTATATATATTACTATATCACACTGAGGAGAAGGACGGCCATATTAGTATATATATTACTATATCACACTGAGGAGAAGGACGGCCATATTACTATATATATTACTATATCACACTGAGGAGAAGGGCGGCCATATTACTATATATATTACTATATCACACTGAGGAGAAGGACGGCCATATTACTATATATATTACTATATCACACTGAGGAGAAGGGCGGCCATATTACTATATATATTACTATATCACACTGAGGAGAAGGGCGGCCATATTACTATATATATTACTATATCACACTGAGGAGAAGGACGGCCATATTACTATATATATTACTATATCACACTGAGGAGAAGGACGGCCATATTAGTATATATATTACTATATCACACTGAGGAGAAGGGCGGCCATATTACTATATATATTACTATATCACACTGAGGAGAAGAGCGGCCATATTACTATACCACACTGAGGAGAAGGGTGACCATATTACTATATATATTACTATATCACACTGAGGAGAAGGGCGGCCATATTACTATATATAATACTATATCACACTGAGGAGAAGGGCGGCCATATTACTATATATATTACTATATCACACTGAGGAGAAGGGCGGCCATATTACTATATATATTACTATATCACACTGAGGAGAAGGGCGGCCATATTACTATATATATTACTATATCACACTGAGGAGAAGGGCGGCCATATTACTATATCACACTGAGGAGAAGGGCGGCCATATTACTATATACAGTCATATGTAAAAGTTTGGGCACCCCTATTAATGTTAACCTTTTTTCTTTATAACAATTTTGGTTTTTGCAACAGCTATTTCAGTTTCATATATCTAATAACTGATGGACTCAGTTATGTTTCTGGATTCAAATGAGGTTTATTGTACTAACAGAAAATGTGCAATCTGCATTTAAACAAAATTTGACCGGTGCAAAAGTATGGGCACCCTTATCATTTTCTTGATTTGAACAATCCTAACTACTTTTTACTGACTTCCTGAAGCACTAAATTGGTTTTGTAACCTCATTGGGCTTTGAACTTCATAGCCAGGTGTATCAAATCATGAGAAAAGGTATTTCAAGTGGCCACTTGCAAGTAGTTCTCCTATTTGATTCTCCTATGAAGAGTGGCATCATGGGCTCCTCAAAACAACTCTCAAATGATCTGAAAACAACATAGCTTTTCAGGGGAAGGATACAAAAAGTTGTCTCAGAGATTTAACCTGTCAGTTTCCACTGTGAGGAACATAGTAAGGAAATGGAAGAACACAGGTACAGTTCTTGTTAAGCCCAGAAGTGGCAGGCCAAGAAAAATATCAGAAAGACAGAGAAGAAGAATGGTGGGAACAGTCAAGGACAATCCACAGACCACCTCCAAAGACCTGCAGCATCATCTTGCTGCAGATGGTGTCACTGTGCATCGGTCAACAATACAGCGCACTTTGCACAAGGAGAAGCTGTATGGGAGAGTGATGCGAAAGAAGCCGTTTCTGCAAGCACGCCACAAACAGAGTCGCCTGAGGTCTGCAAAAGCACATTTGGACAAGCCAGTTACATTTTGGAAGAAGGTCCTGTGGACTGATGAAACAAAGATTGAGTTGTTTGGTCATACAAAAAGGCGTTATGCATGCGCTGTATTGTTGACCGATGCACAGTGACACCATCTGCAGCAAGATGATGCTGCAGGTCTTTGGAGGTGGTCTGTGGATTGTCCTTGACTGTTCTCACCATTCTTCTTCTCTGCCTTTCTGATATTTTTCTTGGCCTGCCACTTCTGGGCTTAACAAGAACTGTACCTGTGTTCTTCCATTTCCTTACTATGTTCCTCACAGTGGAAACTGACAGGCTAAATCTCGGAGACAACTTTTTGTATCCTTCCCCTGAAAAGCTATGTTGAATAATCTTTGTTTTCAGATCATTTGAGAGTTGTTTTGAGGAGCCCATGATGCCACTCTTCATAGGAGAATCAAATAGGAGAACTGCTTGCAAGTGGCCACTTGAAATACCTTTTCTCATGATTTGATACACCTGGCTATGAAGTTCAAAGCTCAATGAGGTTACAAAACCAATTTAGTGCTTCAGGAAGTCAGTAAAAAATAGTTGGGAGTGTTCAAATCAAGAAAATGATAAGGGTGCCCATACTTTTGCACTGGTCAAATTTTGTTTAAATGCAGATTGCACATTTTCTGTTAGTACAATAAACCTCATTTGAATCCAGAAATATAACTGAGTCCATAAGTTATTAGATATATGAAACTGAAATAGCTGTTGCAAAAACCAAAATTGTCAGAAAGAAAAAAGGTTAACATTAATAGGGGTGCCCAAACTTTTACATATGACTGTATATTACTATATCACACTGAGGAGAAGGGCGGCCATATTACTATATATATTACTATATCACACTAAGGAGAAGGGCAGCCATAGTATTATATATATTACTATATCACACTGAGGAGAAGGGCGGCCATATTACTATATATAATACTATATCACACTGAGGAGAAGGGCGGCCATAGTATTATATATATTACTATATCACACTGAGGAGAAGGGCGGCCATATTACTATATATATTACTATATCACACTGAGGATAAGGGCGGCCATATTACTATATATATATTACTATATCACACTGAGGAGAAGGGCGGCCATATTACTATATATAATACTATATCACACTGAGGAGAAGGGTGGCCATATTACTATATATATTACTATATCACACTGAGGAGAAGGGCGGCCATATTACTAAATATAATACTATATCACACTGAGAAGGGTGGCCATATTACTATATATAATACTATATCACACTGAGGAGAAGGGCGGCCATATTACTATATATATTACTATATCACACTGAGGATAAGGGCGGCCATATTACTATATATATATTACTATATCACACTGAGGAGAAGGGCGGCCATATTACTATATATATTACTATATCACACTGAGGAGAAGGGCGGCCATATTACTAAATATAATACTATATCACACTGAGGAGAAGGGCGGCCATATTACTAAATATAATACTATATCACACTGAGAAGGGCGGCCATATTACTATATATAATACTATATCACACTGAGGAGAAGGGCGGCCATATTACTATATATATTACTATATCACACTGAGGAGAAGGGCGGCCATATTACTAAATATAATACTATATCACACTGAGAAGGGCGGCCATATTACTATATATATTACTGAGATCTGTGGATTTTGTACATTAATGTTTGGTTCTTATGCTCAGTGTGAAAGATGGAGGGTAATAAATGAGATGTTAAATTTATCTTTCTCATTATCTGCCAATAATTCGGCACACAGAGATATTTTACCTAGAGAACACCGTTCTGTGACTTTTCTTATTCACGTTCTGTACTGATGAAACTGGAAATGATCAATAATAAAATTGTCATCAGAGATAGACGGCCGGATAATTCTGTACTCGAGGTATATACTGTATATTCTATATACCCCTCATATACACACTCATACAGTCATGGCTGAAATTGTTTGCACCCTTTAAATTGTTCGAGAAAATGAAGCATTTCTCACAGAAAATTATTGTAATAACATATTTTGTTATACACATGTTTATTCCCTTTTTGTGTATCGAAACAACACCGAAAAAAACAGAAAGAAAGGGAATTAGACATAATTTCACACAACTCCCACAATCGGATGGACAAAATTGTTGTCACCTTCCCGAAGTTAAAACTTTGTTTCAAACATGTGATGCTCGTTCAGACTCACCTGTAGCAAGGAACAGGTGTGGGAAATATGGAGATTACACCTTAAACCAGATAAAAAGGAGAGAAGTTGCCTCAATCTTTGCATTGTGCGTCTATGTGTGCCACACTAAGCATGGAGAACAGAAAGAGTAGAAGACAACTGTCTGAGCACTTGAGAACCATAATTGTTGAATAATATCAATCGCAAGTCCATCTCTAGAGATCTTGATGTTCCTTTGTCCACGGTGCACAAAATAATCAAGACGGTTAGAACCCATGACACTGTAGCTAATTTCCCTGGAGGTTCATTGGAGAGAAAAATTGATGAAAAGTTGCAACACAGGATAGTCCGCATGGTGGATAAGCCCCACACAAGTTCCAAAGAAATTCAAGCTGACCTGCAGGCTCAGGGGGCATTAGTGTCAGTGCCAACTATTCATCCACATGTGAATGAAATGAAATGCTATGGCAGGAGACCCAGGAAGACCCACTGCTGACACAAACACATAAAAAGCTAGACCACAGTTTGCCAAAATGTACGTGAGTAAGCCAAAATCCACCTGGTAAAGAGTTGTGGACAGAGGAGGCCAAGATAGAGCTTTTTGGTAAAACACATCATTCTACTGTTTACCAAAAATGGATCGAGGTCTACAAAGAAAAGAACACAGTACCTACAGTCAGATATGGTGGAGGTTCACAGATGTTTTGGGGTTGTTTTGCTGCCTCTGGCCTCTGGCACTGGGTGCCTTGACTGTGTGCAAGGCATCATGAAATCTGAAGTTTACCCAAGGATTTTGAGTGGCAATATAGTGGCCAGTGTCAGAAAGCTGGGTTTTGCGTCCTAGATCATGGGTCTTCCATCAGGACAATGACTTCAAACGTACTTCAAGAAGCCCCCAGAAATGGATGGTAACAAAGCTCTGGAGAGTTCTGAAGTGGCAGCAATGAGTCCGGATCTAAATCCCAGTGATCACCTGTGCAGAGATCTTACAATCACTGTCGGGAGAAGGAGCCTTCAGTACGAGACTGGGAGCAGATTACAAAGGAAGAGTCGTCCAAGATCCCGGCTGAGAGGAGTAAGAAGCTTGTGGATGGTTATAGGAAGCGATTGATCGCAGTCATTTATTCCACAGGGTGCAATCAAATATTAAGTGGAGGGTGCCAACAATTGTGTGTGGACCATTTTTGTGGGTTTGTGTGAAATTTTGTCCGATTTTGCTTTTTTTTTTCTTTTTGTGTTGTTCAAATACACAAAAAGGAAATAAAGATGTGACTAATAAAACTTGTAATTGTAACCATTTTCTGGGAGAAATACCGCTACTTCATTTTCTGGAACAATTTTAAGGGTGCTAACACTTTTGACCATGACTGTATATAATAGAGTTCTTTATGTGTTTTGGATGGAAACTGTCCCATTTAAAACACATAAAGAACACTATTATCTATAGCCAAGCCATCAGATACAATCGTATGTGTTCCAACCCCATGGATAGAGACAAACTCCTTGGTCGCCTCAGAAAGACCTTTTTGAATCAGGGCTACCATCCAAGAACAATTCAAAACCAGATTACAAGAGCCACCAGAATGTCAAGGAATCACCTGCTACATTACAAAGCTAAAGAGAATAACGGAGTGCCTCTAGTAGTCACCTACAACCCAAATCTGGAGGCGCTAAGGGAGCTGCACGGAAATTACAACCTTTACTACAAAAAGATGCCCGATTACAATCCATATTTCCAGACCCCCCACTGCTGTGTTTTAGGCAGCCCCCAAATCTAAGAAGCCCCATTGTCAGAAGCTCCCTGTCCTCCCCAACAGCTGCAGGGACCTTTCCTTGCAACCAGAAAAAATGTAAAACCTGTCCATATATAATGACCAAGGACAAGATAAAGATCCCAACTCACATCAGGACTACAAGATCCCAGCTACTCTCAGCTGCATCACATCTAATGGGGTGTACTTAATTATTTGCACTAAATGTCCAACTGGGGGTCTGTATGTGGGGGAGACAGAGCAAAAACTGAGAACAAGGATGAATTCTCATCATCACACAAGAGAAAAAAGAATGGATCTACCTGTGGCCAAACATTTTTGTATCCCTAGTCATAGCATGATGGACGTGAAATTGCTGGTATTGAAAAGTAACGTCACATCTCAGAGACAGGAGGGTCTGGGAGTATAAACTCATGACGACCCTTGACACTCTCAATGCAGGAATGAATGTGTCGTGTGGATTTATGTCTTTTTACATGAATTAAGGAATTTGCTCCTCAGACCTTCTGGGGGCATCACAACACAGAACCAGACCCCAATCAGAGGGCAGTAAAACTTTCATACTCCTTATCTATGAACTGGTCCAATATTTATGGCCATAACTGTCCATCACTCTCCCATAATGATAGTTCTGCTTCACATCACTTGTCTTATCTATTGTGTTATTTCTGTGCCGTGTTGTGTATAAATATGTGATTCTTCAGATGTTGTATTAGTCTAGCCTGATGAAGAGACCTGAGGAGTCTGGAAAGCTGCAATGTGTTACCATCTTTTCAGTTAGTCATTAAAAGGTATCAACCAATGAGGACTCTCAATTCTGAATATTCTTCTATCTATTGGCTAACACGGCACAAAGATACACAGATATACATCTTTCCTGTAACTTTATTTATACACATGCCTTCTTTTGACTCTATTTTAGGGATTTAAGCTCCCAAATGTTCTTTATTGCTGTTCATGATTCATGGAGAGCATCTCTTATCAAGGAATGTGATTGTTCCGTCTCGCTTTGATTCTTGCTGTTTTCATACTTTATACATAATTGTGGGTGTAGTGTACCCTGTGTGTGCTGGACTTGTGTCCTCTATAATCTGTATGTTCCATGTCTATGCTATAACTATGATGCCCAGGTGATCTACTGGACGTCTCTCTTCGTCTTCCCCTTTTGTTGTGAGTTTTGCCACTTTTTGTGAACATTTCTCGTTCCTCATTTATTGGTTGAGAGATTTTCATTCCTGAGCAGCAGATTTCGGCTCAGGGTTTCTGGCATTGGGTGGCAGAGCAGGTGCTGTATGAAGGGCGAGAGGCCCTGAGAGCCGAGCGTTTTGTCTGGGCAGAACCCCAGATTCCTGCAGGTGGAGACACTCGACTCCTGTCGTCTGCCAAGCGTTCCACCATATTCTCATCTCCTTCCCGAAAGGTGCAGCCTTCATGTCATTAACGCCTTCAAATCACTGCTAAATCCTCTGCTGCCCCGAAAACCATTCCCCCCGGTGACCGGGCGAGGACCGGATTATCTTATCTGTGGATGCAGCGTTTATCTCCCAATCATCCTCCATAGAGAAGCCACATTCACTGCTCCTCTTTGGCTTCATTCACACTTCTGTAATGTGCGGACATCTTCTATCTATCTATCTATCTATCTATCTATCTATCTATCTATCTATCTATCATTTCATTGATAAAACACGTGCCCATTTGTGCTGCTATTCACATTTCCGTTTTACAAAGCACCATGGATGAAAAGTAGCAACAGAAGTCTATGACTAACAATGCAATAAATATCAGACGCTTTCTCCTTTATGGATTCATTTATGTATCCATATGTAAGATGACACACGTCCCACAAACACTGACATCTGAATAAGACCAGGGTCAGACAAACTTAAAGGGGTCTGAATACTTTCAGTACCCACTATATATTTTTGTAAATAGGGGGCAGTATTATAGTAGTTATATTCTTGTACATAGGAGCAGTATTATAGTAGTTATATTCTTGTACATAGGGGCAGTATTATAGTAGTTATATTCTTGTACATAGGAGCAGTATTATAGTTATATTCTTGTACATAGGGGGCAGTATTATAGTAGTTATATTCTTGTACATAGGAGCAGTATTATAGTAGTTATATTCTTGTACATAGGATGCAGTATTATAGTAGTTATATTCTTGTACATAGGGGCAGTATTATAGTAGTTATATTCTTGTATATAGGGGGCAGTATTATAGTAGTTATATTCTTGTACATAGGAGCAGTATTATAGTAGTTATATTCTTGTACGTAGGGGGCAGTATTATAGTAGTTACATTCTTGTACATAGGGGGCAGTATTATAGTAGTTATATTCTTGTACATAGGGGGCAGTATTATAGTAGTTATATTCTTGTACATAAGGGGCAGTATTATAGTAGTTATATTCTTGTACATAGGGGCAGTATTATAGTAGTTATATTCTTGTACATAGGGGGCAGTATTATAGTAGTTATATTCTTGTACATAGGGGCAGTATTATAGTAGTTATATTCTTGTATATAGGGGGCAGTATTATAGTAGTTATATTCTTGTACATAGGGAGCAGTATTATAGTAGTTATATTCTTGTACATAGAGGGCAGTATTATAGTAGTTATATTCTTGTACATAGGGGGCAGTATTATAGTAGTTATATTCTTGTACGTAGGGGGCAGTATTATAGTAGTTACATTCTTGTACATAGGGGGCAGTATTATAGTAGTTATATTCTTGTACATAGGTGCAGTATTATAGTAGTTATATTCTTGTACATAGGGGGCAGTATTATAGTAGTTATATTCTTGTACATAGTGGCAGTATTATAGTAGTTATATTTTTGTACATAGGGGGCAGTATTATAGTAGTTATATTCTTGTATATAGGGAGCAGTATTATAGTAGTTATATTCTTGTATATAGGGAGCAGTATTATAGTAGTAATATTCTTGTACATAGGAGCAGTATTATAGTAGTTATATTCTTGTACATAGGGGCAGTATTATAGTAGTTATATTCTTGTACATAGGGGGCAGTATTATAGTAGTTATATTCTTGTACATAGGAGCAGTATTATAGTAGTTATATTCTTGTACATAGGGGCAGTATTATAGTAGTTATATTCTTGTATATAGGGGGCAGTATTATAGTAGTTATATTCTTGTACGTAGGGGGCAGTATTATAGTAGTTACATTCTTGTACATAGGGGGCAGTATTATAGTAGTTATATTCTTGTACATAGGTGCAGTATTATAGTAGTTATATTCTTGTACATAGGGGGCAGTATTATAGTAGTTATATTCTTGTATATAGGAGCAGTATTATAGTAGTTATATTCTTGTACATAGGGGCAGTATTATAGTAGCTATATTCTTGTACATAGGGGCAGTATTATAGTAGTTATATTCTTGTATATAGGGGGCAGTATTATAGTAGTTATATTCTTGTACGTAGGGGGCAGTATTATAGTAGTTATATTCTTGTATATAGGGAGCAGTATTATAGTAGTTATATTCTTGTACATAGGGGGCAGTATTATAGTAGTTATATTCTTGTATATAGGGAGCAGTATTATAGTAGTTATATTCTTGTACATAGGGGGCAGTATTATAGTAGTTATATTCTTGTACATAGGTGCAGTATTATAGTAGTTATATTCTTGTACATAGGGGCAGTATTATAGTAGTTATATTCTTGTATATAGGGGGCAGTATTATAGTAGTTATATTCTTGTACATAGGGGGCAGTATTATAGTAGTTATATTCTTGTACGTAGGGGGCAGTATTATAGTAGTTATATTCTTGTACATAGGTGCAGTATTATAGTAGTTATATTCTTGTACATAGGGGCAGTATTATAGTAGTTATATTCTTGTATATAGGGGGCAGTATTATAGTAGTTATATTCTTGTACGTAGGGGGTAGTATTATAGTAGTTATATTCTTGTATATAGGGAGCAGTATTATAGTAGTAATATTCTTGTACATAGGAGCAGTATTATAGTAGTTATATTCTTGTACATAGGGAGCAGTATTATAGTAGTTATATTCTTGTACATAGGGAGTAGTATTATAGTAGTTATATTCTTGTATATAGGGAGCAGTATTATAGTAGTTATATTCTTGTACATAGGTGCAGTATTATAGTAGTTATATTCTTGTACATAGGGGCAGTATTATAGTAGTTATATTCTTGTATATAGGGAACAGTATTATAGTAGTTATATTCTTGTACATAGGGGGCAGTATTATAGTAGTTATATTCTTGTACATAGGAGCAGTATTATAGTAGTTATATTCTTGTATATAGGGAGCAGTATTATAGTAGTTATATTCTTGTACATAGGTGCAGTATTATAGTAGTTATATTCTTGTACATAGGGGGCAGTATTATAGTAGTTATATTCTTGTATATAGGAGCAGTATTATAGTAGTTATATTCTTGTACATAGGGGCAGTATTATAGTAGCTATATTCTTGTACATAGGGGCAGTATTATAGTAGTTATATTCTTGTATATAGGGGGCAGTATTATAGTAGTTATATTCTTGTACGTAGGGGGCAGTATTATAGTAGTTATATTCTTGTATATAGGGAGCAGTATTATAGTAGTTATATTCTTGTACATAGGGGGCAGTATTATAGTAGTTATATTCTTGTACATAGGGGGCAGTATTATAGTAGTTATATTCTTGTACGTAGGGGGCAGTATTATAGTAGTTACATTCTTGTACATAGGGGGCAGTATTATAGTAGTTATATTCTTGTACATAGGTGCAGTATTATAGTAGTTATATTCTTGTACATAGGGGGCAGTATTATAGTAGTTATATTCTTGTACATAGTGGCAGTATTATAGTAGTTATATTTTTGTACATAGGGGGCAGTATTATAGTAGTTATATTCTTGTATATAGGGAGCAGTATTATAGTAGTTATATTCTTGTATATAGGGAGCAGTATTATAGTAGTAATATTCTTGTACATAGGAGCAGTATTATAGTAGTTATATTCTTGTACATAGGGGCAGTATTATAGTAGTTATATTCTTGTACATAGGGGGCAGTATTATAGTAGTTATATTCTTGTACATAGGAGCAGTATTATAGTAGTCATATTCTTGTACATAGGGAGCAGTATTATAGTAGTTATATTCTTGTACATAGGGGCAGTATTATAGTAGTTATATTCTTGTATATAGGGGGCAGTATTATAGTAGTTATATTCTTGTACGTAGGGGGCAGTATTATAGTAGTTACATTCTTGTACATAGGGGGCAGTATTATAGTAGTTATATTCTTGTACATAGGTGCAGTATTATAGTAGTTATATTCTTGTACATAGGGGGCAGTATTATAGTAGTTATATATATTCTTGTATATAGGAGCAGTATTATAGTAGTTATATTCTTGTACATAGGGGCAGTATTATAGTAGCTATATTCTTGTACATAGGGGCAGTATTATAGTAGTTATATTCTTGTATATAGGGGGCAGTATTATAGTAGTTATATTCTTGTACGTAGGGGGCAGTATTATAGTAGTTATATTCTTGTATATAGGGAGCAGTATTATAGTAGTTATATTCTTGTACATAGGGGGCAGTATTATAGTAGTTATATTCTTGTATATAGGGAGCAGTATTATAGTAGTTATATTCTTGTACATAGGGGGCAGTATTATAGTAGTTATATTCTTGTACATAGGGGGCAGTATTATAGTAGTTATATTCTTGTACGTAGGGGGCAGTATTATAGTAGTTATATTCTTGTACATAGGTGCAGTATTATAGTAGTTATATTCTTGTATATAGGGGGCAGTATTATAGTAGTTGTATTCTTGTACATAGGGGGCAGTATTATAGTAGTTATATTCTTGTACATAGGTGCAGTATTATAGTAGTTATATTCTTGTACATAGGGGCAGTATTATAGTAGTTATATTCTTGTATATAGGGGGCAGTATTATAGTAGTTATATTCTTGTACGTAGGGGGTAGTATTATAGTAGTTATATTCTTGTATATAGGGAGCAGTATTATAGTAGTAATATTCTTGTACATAGGAGCAGTATTATAGTAGTTATATTCTTGTACTTTGGGAGCAGTATTATAGTAGTTATATTCTTGTACATAGGGAGTAGTATTATAGTAGTTATATTTTTGTATATAGGGAGCAGTATTATAGTAGTTATATTCTTGTACATAGGTGCAGTATTATAGTAGTTATATTCTTGTATATAGGGGGCAGTATTATAGTAGTTATATTCTTGTACGTAGGGGGTAGTATTATAGTAGTTATATTCTTGTATATAGGGAGCAGTATTATAGTAGTAATATTCTTGTACATAGGAGCAGTATTATAGTAGTTATATTCTTGTACATAGGGAGCAGTATTATAGTAGTTATATTCTTGTACATAGGGAGTAGTATTATAGTAGTTATATTCTTGTATATAGGGAGCAGTATTATAGTAGTTATATTCTTGTACATAGGTGCAGTATTATAATAGTTATATTCTTGTACATAGGGGCAGTATTATAGTAGTTATATTCTTGAATATAGGGAGCAGTATTATAGTAGTTATATTCTTGTACATAGGGGGCAGTATTATAGTAGTTATATTCTTGTACATAGGAGCAGTATTATAGTAGTTATATTCTTGTATATAGGGAGCAGTATTATAGTAGTTATATTCTTGTACATAGGTGCAGTATTATAGTAGTTATATTCTTGTACATAGGGGGCAGTATTATAGTAGTTATATTCTTGTATATAGGAGCAGTATTATAGTAGTTATATTCTTGTACATAGGGGCAGTATTATAGTAGCTATATTCTTGTACATAGGGGCAGTATTATAGTAGTTATATTCTTGTATATAGGGGGCAGTATTATAGTAGTTATATTCTTGTACGTAGGGGGCAGTATTATAGTAGTTATATTCTTGTATATAGGGAGCAGTATTATAGTAGTTATATTCTTGTACATAGGGGGCAGTATTATAGTAGTTATATTCTTGTATATAGGGAGCAGTATTATAGTAGTTATATTCTTGTACATAGGGGGCAGTATTATAGTAGTTATATTCTTGTACATAGGGGCAGTATTATAGTAGTTATATTCTTGTACGTAGGGGGCAGTATTATAGTAGTTACATTCTTGTACATAGGGGGCAGTATTATAGTAGTTATATTCTTGTACATAGGTGCAGTATTATAGTAGTTATATTCTTGTACATAGGGGCAGTATTATAGTAGTTATATTCTTGTACATAGTGGCAGTATTATAGTAGTTATATTTTTGTACATAGGGGGCAGTATTATAGTAGTTATATTCTTGTATATAGGGAGCAGTATTATAGTAGTTATATTCTTTATATAGGGAGCAGTATTATAGTAGTAATATTCTTGTACATAGGAGCAGTATTATAGTAGTTATATTCTTGTACATAGGGGCAGCATTATAGTAGTTATATTCTTGTACATAGGAGGCAGTATTATAGTAGTTATATTCTTGTACATAGGAGCAGTATTATAGTAGTTATATTCTTGTACATAGGGAGCAGTATTATAGTAGTTATATTCTTGTACATAGGGGCAGTATTATAGTAGTTATATTCTTGTATATAGGGGGCAGTATTATAGTAGTTATATTCTTGTACGTAGGGGGCAGTATTATAGTAGTTACATTCTTGTACATAGGGGGCAGTATTATAGTAGTTATATTCTTGTACATAGGTGCAGTATTATAGTAGTTATATTCTTGTACATAGGGGGCAGTATTATAGTAGTTATATTCTTGTATATAGGAGCAGTATTATAGTAGTTATATTCTTGTACATAGGGGCAGTATTATAGTAGCTATATTCTTGTACATAGGGGGCAGTATTATAGTAGTTATATTCTTGTACATAGGAGCAGTATTATAGTAGTTATATTCTTGTACATAGGGAGCAGTATTATAGTAGTTATATTCTTGTACATAGGGGCAGTATTATAGTAGTTATATTCTTGTATATAGGGGGCAGTATTATAGTAGTTATATTCTTGTACGTAGGGGGCAGTATTATAGTAGTTACATTCTTGTACATAGGGGGCAGTATTATAGTAGTTATATTCTTGTACATAGGTGCAGTATTATAGTAGTTATATTCTTGTACATAGGGGGCAGTATTATAGTAGTTATATTCTTGTACGTATGGGGCAGTATTATAGTAGTTATATTCTTGTATATAGGGAGCAGTATTATAGTAGTTATAGTCTTGTACATAGGGGGCAGTATTATAGTAGTTATATTCTTGTATATAGGGAGCAGTATTATAGTAGTTATATTCTTGTACATAGGGGGCAGTATTATAGTAGTTATATTCTTGTACATAGGGGGCAGTATTATAGTAGTTATATTCTTGTACGTAGGGGGCAGTATTATAGTAGTTATATTCTTGTACATAGGTGCAGTATTATAGTAGTTATATTCTTGTACATAGGGGCAGTATTATAGTAGTTATATTCTTGTATATAGGGGGCAGTATTATAGTAGTTATATTCTTGTACATAGGGGGCAGTATTATAGTAGTTATATTCTTGTACGTAGGGGGCAGTATTATAGTAGTTATATTCTTGTACATAGGTGCAGTATTATAGTAGTTATATTCTTGTACATAGGGGCAGTATTATAGTAGTTATATTCTTGTATATAGGGGGCAGTATTATAGTAGTTATATTCTTGTACGTAGGGGGTAGTATTATAGTAGTTATATTCCTGTATATAGGGAGCAGTATTATAGTAGTAATATTCTTGTACATAGGAGCAGTATTATAGTAGTTATAGTCTTGTACATAGGGAGCAGTATTATAGTAGTTATATTCTTGTACATAGGGAGTAGTATTATAGTAGTTATATTCTTGTATATAGGGAGCAGTATTATAGTAGTTATATTCTTGTACATAGGTGCAGTATTATAGTAGTTATATTCTTGTACATAGGGGCAGTATTATAGTAGTTATATTCTTGTATATAGGGAGCAGTATTATAGTAGTTATATTCTTGTACATAGGGGGCAGTATTATAGTAGTTATATTCTTGTACATAGGAGCAGTATTATAGTAGTTATATTCTTGTATATAGGGAGCAGTATTATAGTAGTTATATTCTTGTACATAGGTGCAGTATTATAGTAGTTATGTTCTTGTACATAGGGGGCAGTATTATAGTAGTTATATTCTTGTATATAGGAGCAGTATTATAGTAGTTATATTCTTGTACATAGGGGCAGTATTATAGTAGCTATATTCTTGTACATAGGGGCAGTATTATAGTAGTTATATTCTTGTATATAGGGGGCAGTATTATAGTAGTTATATTCTTGTACGTAGGGGGCAGTATTATAGTAGTTATATTCTTGTATATAGGGAGCAGTATTATAGTAGTTATATTCTTGTACATAGGGGCAGTATTATAGTAGTTATATTCTTGTATATAGGGAGCAGTATTATAGTAGTTATATTCTTGTACATAGGGGGCAGTATTATAGTAGTTATATTCTTGTACGTAGGGGGCAGTATTATAGTAGTTATATTCTTGTATATAGGAGCAGTATTATAGTAGTTATATTCTTGTACATAGGGGCAGTATTATAGTAGTTATATTCTTGTATATAGGGGGCAGTATTATAGTAGTTATATTCTTGTACGTAGGGGGTAGTATTATAGTAGTTATATTCTTGTATATAGGGAGCAGTATTATAGTAGTTATGTTCTTGTACATAGGGGGCAGTCTTATAGTAGTTATATTCTTGTACGTAGGGGGCAGTATTATAGTAGTTATATTCTTGTACATAGGGAGTAGTATTATAGTAGTTATATTCTTGTATATAGGGAGCAGTATTATAGTAGTTATATTCTTGTACATAGGGAGTAGTATTATAGTAGTTATATTCTTGTATATAGGGAGCAGTATTATAGTAGTTATATTCTTGTACATAGGTGCAGTATTATAGTAGTTATATTCTTGTACATAGGGGGCAGTATTATAGTAGTTATATTCTTGTACATAGGGAGCAGTATTATAGTAGTTATATTCTTGTACATAGGGGGCAGTATTATAGTAGTTATATTCTTGTACATAGGAGCAGTATTATAGTAGTTATATTCTTGTATATAGGGAGCAGTATTATAGTAGTTATATTCTTGTACATAGGAGCAGTATTATAGTAGTTATATTCTTGTACATAGGGGCAGTATTATAGTAGTTATATTCTTGTACATAGGGGCAGTATTATAGTAATATTCTTGTACATAGGAGCAGTATTATAGTAGTTATATTCTTGTACATAGGGGCAGTATTATAGTAGTTATATTCTTGTACATAGGGGCAGTATTATAGTAGTTATATTCTTGTACATAGGAGCAGTATTATAGTAGTTATATTCTTGTACATAGGGGCAGTATTATAGTAGATATATTCTTGTACATTGGGGGCAGTATTATAGTAGTTATATTCTTGTATATAGGAGCAGTATTATAGTAGTTATATTCTTGTACATAGGGGCAGTATTATAGTAGTTATATTCTTGTATATAGGATCAGTATTATAGTAGTTATATTCTTGTACATAGGAGCAGTATTATAGTAGTTATATTCTTGTACATAGGGGCAGTATTATAGTAGATATATTCTTGTACATAGGGGCAGTATTATAGTAGTTATATTCTTGTACATAGGAGTAGTATTATAGTAGTTATATTCTTGTACATAGGAGCAGTATTATAGTAGTTATATTCTTGTACATAGGGGCAGTATTATAGTAGTTATATTCTAGTACATAGGGACAGTATTATAGTAGTTATATTCTTGTACATAGGAGAGGATAGACGTGTGTTTGTGAGCTCCCAGCAGGGCGGAGGCATGGCTTCTGACCCAGGTGGAGGGGAGGAAAGCTGGGCTGATGATCCAGGGAAAGCCCCTAGCCTGGAGTGTGGCCTGCCGCATGGACCTGGTGGTAATGGAAAGCTGGACATGGTGGCTGGTGAGTCTTCTAAACCTGCTTGTTATGTTGCTGGATTGAGTGGTAAAGTTACAAGGCAAAGCATTTTTAATCTAGAAATGCAAATCAGCAAATTACAAGAAGAAATTAAGAATGAGACTGATCCAAAGATAAAACTGATGAAATGTGAGAGCCTGGATGTTTGCAGACGAGAGCTGGACATTCGGAAAGGAAACCTGGACAAAGATGTGAACTCTGTGCCCAGAAAGGAAACTTGGGCTATGGAGAAAAATAGGAGAGCCAGAGCCCAGAAGGAGAATAGAAAACACTCCATTAGTAAGGACATTAAATCTGAAATTGTGCACAGTGTGGGGCAAGGACGTCTTGTAAGAAAAGCAGCACTTATATCAGCCGCACGATGTGAGGGGTCTGAGGCAGCAGACAATGCTGTGAGCGCTGCAGAGGAAAGTGTGTCAGCAACCGAGGGGTTAACCGCAGTGGACTCTGTGTGTAGCAATGAAGGGAGCTCAGCTCCTGTAAGTGATGAAGTAAGTGTCCCCTGTACTGTCACTGTGTGCGAGACCCCGCTCAGTGCTGTGAGTGAGACCCCACTTGGTGCTGTGTGTGAGACCCCGCTCACTGGTGCTAGAGAATGTATGTCTGCAACAGATACAAACATTATAATGGACTCTGAACCCTCCATGTCAGTGAATGGAGACCACACTGCAATAATAATGGACTCTGAACCCTCCATGTCAGTGAATGGAGACCACACTGCAATAATAATGGACTCTGACCCGTCAGTGGTAATGGACTCTGAACCCTCCATGTCAATGAATGAAGATCACATTGTGCAACAATCAGTAGTGGATCTGGGCATTTTTTCAGCACAAACACGTGTCAGTGATCATGGGGCTATTGAGAGTTCCAGCACTGATCGTCCTGCAGCTGGGGAAGGCTCCAGCACTGCTCCACCTGCGGTTGGGGAGAGCTCCAGCACTGCTCCACCTGCAGCTGAGGAGAGCTCCAGCACTGCTCCACCTGCGGCTGGGGAGCGCTCCAGCACTGCTCCACCTGCAGCTGGGGAGAGCTCCAGCACTGCTCCACCTGCAGCTGGGGAGAGCTCCAGCACTGCTCCACCTGCAGCTGGGGAGAGCTCCAGCACTGCTCCACCTGCGGCTGGGGAGAGCTCCGGCACTGCTCCACCTGCGGCTGGGGAGAGCTCCGGCACTGCTCCACCTGCGGCTGGGGAGAGCTCCGGCACTGCTCCACCTGCGGTTGGGGAGAGCTCCGGCACTGATCCTCCTGCGGCTGGGGAGAGCTCCAGCACTGATCCTCCTGCAGCTGGGGAGAGCTCCAACACTGATCCTCCTGCAGCTGGGGAGAGCTCCAACACTGATCCTCCTGCAGCTGGGGAGAGCTCCAGCACTGATCCTCCTGCAGCTGGGGAGAGCTCCAGCACTGATCCTCCTGCAGCTGGGGAGAGCTCCAGCACTGATCCTCCTGCAGCTGGGGAGAGCTCCAGCACTGATCCTCCTGCAGCTGGGGAGAGCTCCAACACTGATCCTCCTGCAGCTGGGGAGAGCTCCGGCACTGATCCTCCTGCAGCTGGGGAGAGCTCCGGCACTGATCCTCCTGCAGCTAGGGAGAGCTCCGGCACTGATCCTCCTGCGGCTGGGGAGAGCTCCAGCACTGCTCCACCTGCGGCTGGGGAGACCTCAAGTCTCTTCATCAGGCACTGGACTAATACAACATCTGAAGAATCACATATTTATACACAACACGGCACAGAAATAACACAATAGATAAGACAAGTGATGTGAAGCAGAACTATCATTATGTGACCACCATCAGTTCAGGAGACTGTTCTCCAATGTCACAAGACTAGTGAACCCTCCACCTCAGAGGAGGAATGCAGTCAGGATAAAGTACACGGGACCAGAGGAGAACATCCCATCCAGAATTTTTATTGGAAAAGTTCTTCTGAAAGACTTTATGAGGTTCAAGGCATCTGAGGTCTACGCACTGATCCATGTTCCATCCAGCAGGATCTATGACATCAGCTTTAAGCTTCAGTGTGATCTGGATATGTTCTGGAACATCTATAATGACACTAGAGATGATGAGATCTGGGATCATCTCCATTGTATCCAGCTGTCTAAGCCGCAGGAAATAACGGCCACTGTCCTGTTCCAGTCTGAGGTGGTGGCTCTGGCGGAT
Source organism: Dendrobates tinctorius (assembly GCF_039654945.1). NCBI lineage: Eukaryota > Metazoa > Chordata > Amphibia > Anura > Dendrobatidae > Dendrobates > Dendrobates tinctorius. Next base: position 3,278,797 of record NW_027361903.1, on the reverse strand, counting down.
CTGCAGCACTGGTTGAGCCGGCAGTGCATGGTGAGAAGTCATCCCCAGAAGATCTATGATGAGGAGCAAATATGGAATGGAGGATATTCTGTGAAAATCCAGCTTCTACAGGAGAATGGTGTAACCAGACATCTGCCGCACTCCTTCTACCTGGGCTCAGAGATGGGGATATGCTATTACCCTGGTCAGCCACGTCTGTGCCATAGATGTGGGGGCAGGCACCTCGCCATGAACTGCTCTCGTATCACGTGCTCATTGTGTGGACAGTTCGGGCATGCAAAGGACAAATGCACAGGAACCGTCATCTGTAACCTGTGCTCGGGACCCGGGCATACGTTTCGTGATTGCCCTCATGCAGAGCATAATAAATATAATGGCCAGACCTCCTTGGAAATTATGGGAAAAGAAACCACAAGAGGTGCAGATGTTGTCCAAGAAGCCGGCACTGATGAGGTGATAAGTCACAGTAACAGCGAGCCTGCTCCAGAGTGTGATATAATATCGATGGATGCTGCACTATTAGGACCACCAGCCACTGAAGAAACACCTAAAGTACCACCAGCCAGAGCTAAGCCACCATCAGCCAGTAAGGTGAGATCTAAGCAATGTTCAGCCACTAAATTAAGACCTAAAATACTAGTCACTAAGGTGTCCAGAAAACCTGTCACCAATCCATCCAATCTTCAGCCCAGTACATCTGTAGAAGTAGATAAATTGTCCGCAGTGTCCAGTGTGGATGACGAAGGTTTTGTGACCATAAAAAGGAAAAAAGCCTTTGTGGATTCCTCCAGGAAAATCACAACAGTCCAGAAAACCTCCGAGCCTCCAGTGCTGGTGATAAGTCCAGGACGTTACAATGTAATGGGAGAAGAAGACGAAGAAGAAGAGGCACAAATGGAGCAAGGTTCTTCATACATCATAGAAAATGACTCTGATGAGGTGGATCCTGACCCTCCCGTGTCCACAAAGAGATGGGGCACTGCAGGTGACAGCAGTGGAAGGAGAAAGAAGACCAGAAAGTCTAAGTGATCAGGATGCGGCTGAGACTAAGCTCTATTAATGTGAACAGTGTGAGGACTGGTAGCCGGCGGCAGGCGATCTACCAGCGACTGTCTGATGAGAGATCTGACATCTTCTTCTTACAGGAGACGTATCTGAAATGTAATGCCCATGTGTATGCAGCCAAGAGAGACTGGAGACTAGGTCCATCATTCTGGTCCTTCGGGCTGGAGAGGAATGACGGTGTGGGAATCCTCTTTAATACCATGGATGTCCAGGTGGACAGAGTCCTGGAGATCTGTCCGGGCCGCTGTCTGATGCTGGACTTTGTACTGGACTCCATCCATTATAGAGCAATAAACATTTATGCGCCGCAGACAAGAAAAGAATGGAGGGAACTGTTTGACCATATGAAGCCATATTGCTTTACCTCTAAAGTGTTTATATTGTGTGGGGATTTTAATAATGTGTCTTGTAATGTGGATAGATCCAGTAGTCACAAGAAACTGAGATATGATGAGACATTTCTTAATAATATAGTCCAACAGGCCCATCTAGTAGACCCCTATGGTTCCCACCATACCAGTAAGACATACACATACCATAAGGGTGGTAATGCCAGCAGAATAGACCGGGTGTATATATAGAGGCGAGATGCTCTCAGTACAGGATCAGCCCTCTGGAGTTCTCTGACCATTGCATGGTGAGCGTGACGCTGGATCTGGCCCAAGCTGTGGTCTGTGGAAAGGGGTACTGGAAGGTGAATAGCTCCGTGATCCAAGATCCACGGTTCAGAGAGGCCTTCACCACCTTCTATAACGATCGTAGGACCACCCAATGTATGTGTGATGACACAGCTGAGTGGTGGGAGACCATGAAAAGTGACATCAAGCAGTTTATTATACGAGCAGCCAGGAGACATAGTAATATGGATTATATGAGATACTCTGCCCTGAGACTGCAACTGAGCCGGCTATATAGCAGGATGAATGGTGGTGAGGAGGTGGATGGACGGAGCGTCAGCCATATAAAGCAGCGAATGAGGGAGCTGCAGTATGATCGCCTCAAGTCTCTCAAGGCGGAGGGACAGTTTGATAATTGGGGCGTTCATAACCCAGATCCTTTCATTGCCTGTAAAAACAAGGTCAGTAAGAAGCTAATCACTGGTTTGTTGGATGAGAATGGGGTGGAGCAGTCAGAGCAGGAGAAAGTCCACAAGATCATTGCTGATTATTATAGAGATCTCTATAAAGGGGCTCATATTGATAAGGAAGCCATTAATGCCTACCTGAAGGAGGTGTCCCTACCAACATTAGACCCCACACAGGCAGATAGTATGGCCGGTCCCATAACTGAGGAGGAGGTGAAGAAGAGCATTGACTCCTTAAAGGCCAACAAGAGCCCGGGGCTGGACGGCCTGACCAGCGAGTTTTATAGAGAGTTCCGGGACTTATTAGCTCCAGACCTGGTGCAGGTCTATAATGATTGCCTCTCTGCAGGGAAGCTTCTACCGTCCCAGTATAAATCTGTTCTGGTCCTTTTGGCAAAAAAAGGAAATCTAAAAGATATAAAGAACTGGCGTCCATTGTCTCTGCTGAACACGGACTATAAAATTCTGGCCAAGATCTTGTATTATCGGCTGAGTGAGGTGGCGGGTGAGCTCATCATTGCCAACCAGACGTGTGGTGTGAAGGGTCGGACGATAGAGGACTCGTTGTTGGTGAGAGAAGCCGTGACGTACATGAAGCAGCACCTTGTGGGGGCGTATATTGTGGGCTTAGACCAGAGTAAAGCCTTTGATAGAGTCCATCATGATTACCTGTATCAGGTGTTGTTACAGTATGGCCTCCCGATGCGGTTTGTGCAGTGGCTGCGATTTCTGTATGAGGAAGCTATAAGCCTGCCGCTGATTAATGGTCACTTGGCCGAGCCCTTTGCGATCATGTCAGGGGTGAGGCAGGGCTGTCCTCTCAGCCCATTGTTGTATGTTTTCAGTCTGGATCCTTTCCTCAGAAAACTGCAGGATCATAGAGATTTTACAGGGCTGAGGTGTCACCTCCAAAGTATGGTGGAGGAGGTAAAGTTCTGTGCCTATGCGGATGATGTGTCGGTTGTGGTGTCTTCTAGAGATGATTGTGCGGCTCTACAGCAGGAGATCACGGCCTTCTCCCAAGTATCTAACTCCTCTGTGAACATGGAGAAGAGCGAGGCGTTGTGGCTGGGGAGTGACCGTGATGTCTTCTCTGTGCCCTTCAGAACAGTTCAGGATCAGATAAAGATTTTGGGAGTTGTGTTTGGTGCTGTAGATGATGGGAAGGTGAACTGGGAGGAGAAGCTGGTGGTGTGTGAGCGGAAGGTGCAGAGCTGGAGACACTGGAAGCTGACATATCTGGTGAAGATCCGCCTGCTGAAGACCTTCCTGCTCCCACTGTTCCTCTATATCAGTGTGGTGTTCCCGCTGCCAGATACGTTGCTCCCCAGACTCACCAATGTCTTCTTTCACTTCTTGTGGGGCAACAGGGTGAATGTGGTCAGGAGAAACATTGTTTATCTCTCTCATAAGGATGGTGGTCTCGCCATGCCTTGTCCGGAGCTCTTCTTTAATCTTTTGTTTCTCATGAAGAATTTTTCGTTTTGTAAGAATTCAGAGAAGGTGCCATGGTCTTGTTTGTTTAAGAGCCAGATCCAGCAGTTTGTGTCTGTGTGGTCAGTAGGGGACCCCATCAAGAGAATCTCCGGACGACTAAAGAATAATGTTTCTTGGTATGGTGTCCACATAATAAGTAAGGTCGTCAGATGGAGGATCTTGTATGATGACGTCAAGCAGCTTAGTAGGAAGGAGCTGTATAAGAATGTCCTGTCATCTCACTTCAGTGTCCAGGTACGACTGAGGGGCGCTCCGAGTCTGGATGTAAAATGGGCTGTAAAAAACGTGCTCGATCCCAGAGTTCCCCCTCATATGAGAGACGTAGCGTGGCTGGCACTCCATGGTAAGATGTACGTTAGAGATAATCTAAAGTGCAGGAATGTATCAGACAGATCCTGTCCCAGAGAAGAGTGCCCTCATATACTGGAGACGATGGACCATCTGCTGTTAGAGTGCCCCTTCAGTATGCAGGTATGGGAGTCTGTGTGATTGTCCCTAAAGTTACCGCACCTGGTGGGACAGTCGTATGGTCAGCTGCTGTACGGAGACTTCCAACCTGAGCTCAGGGCGTATGACAGAAGCTCTCTGTATATAACAAATGTGGTGACCATCTACCATCTGTGGTGTGCGCGGTGCTGCCTGCTCATCAATAAGGAAGTCCTGTCCTGTGATACTGTCAGGTATAAGATCCTAGAAAGTCTCAAGGCCGTATATAAGAAGGATATAAAGGGGAACCCAGGGAACGTGAACTGGAGGAACATCCAGGTATCGGGATTGGTCAATGTTTGCTAATGCTATTGTTTAAGTGATGTAACAACATTTATCTCCTTTACTATTTATTGCTTTGAGATTTTAATGTAACATTTTTGTAATATATGGTTGCCAGTTTTTAAATAAAAAGATCATTATAGTAGTTATATTCTTGTACATAGGGGGCAGTATTGTAGTAGTTATATTCTTGTACATAGCAGTATTATAGTAGTTATATTCTTGTACATAGGGGCAGTATTATAGTAGTTATATTCTTGTACATAGGGGGCAGTATTATAGTAGTTATATTCTTGTACATAGGAGAAGTATTATAGTAGTTATATTCTTGTACATAGGGGGCAGTATTGTAGTAGTTATATTCTTGTACATAGGGGCAGTATTATAGTAGTTATATTCTTGTACATAGGGGCAGTATTATAGTAGTTATATTCTTGTACATAGCAGTATTATAGTAGTTATATTCTTGTACATAGGGGCAGTATTATAGTAGTTATATTCTTGTACATAGGAGAAGTATTATAGTAGTTATATTCTTGTACATAGGGGGCAGTATTGTAGTAGTTATATTCTTGTACATAGCAGTATTATAGTAGTTATATTCTTGTACATAGGGGCAGTATTATAGTAGTTATATTCTTGTACATAGCAGTATTATAGTAGTTATATTCTTGTACATAGGGGCAGTATTATAGTAGTTATATTCTTGTATATAGGGGCAGTATTATAGTAGTTATATTCTTGTACATATGGGCAGTATTATAGTAGTTATATTCTTGTACATAGGAGGCAGTATTATAGTAGTTATATTCTTGTACATAGGGGCAGTATTATAGTAGTTATATTCTTGTACATATGGGCAGTATTATAGTAGTTATATTCTTGCACATAGGGGGCAGTATTATAGTAGTTATATTCTTGCACATAGGGGGCAGTATTATAGTAGTTATATTCTTGTATATAGGGGCAGTATTATAGTAGTTATATTCTTGTACATATGGGCAGTATTATAGTAGTTATATTCTTGTACATAGGAGGCAGTATTATAGTAGTTATATTCTTGTATATAGGGGCAGTATTATAGTAGTTATATTCTTGTACATATGGGCAGTATTATAGTAGTTATATTCTTGCACATAGGGGGCAGTATTATAGTAGTTATATTCTTGTACATAGGGGGCAGTATTATAGTAGTTATATTCTTGTACATAGGGGCAGTATTATAGTAGTTATATTCTTGTACATAGGAGGCAGTATTATAGTAGTTATATTCTTCTACATAGGGGCAGTATTATAGTAGTTATATTCTTATACATAGGAGCAGTATTATAGTAGTTATATTCTTCTACATAGGAGCAGTATTATAGTAGTTATATTCTTGTACATAGGAGCAGTATTATAGTAGTTATATTCTTGTACATAGGGGGCAGTATTATAGTAGTTATATTCTTGTACATAGGGGGCAGTATTATAGTAGTTATATTCTTGTATATAGGGGACAGTATTATAGTAGTTATATTCTTGTACATAGGAGGCAGTATTATAGTAGTTATATTCTTCTACATAGGGGACAGTATTATAGTAGTTATATTCTTGTACATAGGAGGCAGTATTATAGTAGTTATATTCTTGTACATAGGGGCAGTATTATAGTAGTTATATTCTTGTACATAGGGGTAGTATTATAGTAGTTATATTCTTGTACATAGGAGCAGTATTATAGTAGTTATATTCTTGTACATAGGAGCAGTATTATAGTAGTTATATTCTTGTACATAGGGGCAGTATTATAGTAGTTATATTCTTGTACATAGGGGCAGTATTATAGTAGTTATATTCTTGTACATAGGGGCAGTATTATAGTAGTTATATTCTTGTACATAGGAGGCAGTATTATAGTAGTTATATTCTTATACATAGGAGCAGTATTATAGTAGTTATATTCTTGTACATAGGGGCAGTATTATAGTAGTTATATTCTTGTACATAGGGGCAGTATTATAGTAGTTATATTCTTGTACATAGGAGCAGTATTAGTTATATTCTTGTACATAGGGGAAGTATTATAGTGGTTATATTCTTGTACATAGGAGCAGTATTATAGTAGTTATATTCTTGTATATAGGGACAGTATTATAGTAGATATATTCTTGTACATAGGGGCAGTATTATAGTAGTTATATTCTTGTACATAGGAGCAGTATTAGTTATATTCTTGTACATAGGGGAAGTATTATAGTAGTTATATTCTTGTACATAGGAGCAGTATTATAGTAGTTATATTCTTGTATATAGGGACAGTATTATAGTAGTTATATTCTTGTACATAGGGGGCAGTATTATAGTAGTTATATTCTTGTACATAGGGACAGTATTATAGTAGTTATATTCTTGTACATAGGGGGCAGTATTATAGTAGTTATATTCTTGTATATAGGGGCAGTATTATAGTAGTTATATTCTTGTACATAGGGGCAGTATTATAGTAGTTATATTCTTGTATATAGGAGCAGTATTATAGTAGTTATATTCTTGTACATAGGATCAGTATTATAGTAGTTATATTCTTGTATGTAGGAGCAGTATTATAGTAGTTATATTCTTGTACATAGGGGCTGTTGAAATCCTTGATTCACATAGTTTTGTTATTACATTGTTTTTTTAGCTGTATAATCTCTCAGCCTCTGGTGTTATCGTTTATTGTTGTGTTTCTTTCTTCAGTCATTGAGATCCTCTGGTATACTTTACTGTCACATGTTGGGCTTTACACTATATCCCTTCGACCCATGATATATACTGGTCTCTGGATTGAGAGTATTCATGGTCCCATTGAGATCATTTATCTGGCAGTTTTGCTTCTCCAGACGACTCATTAAGATTTGATACAGAATAAACAATTTTGTAATTACTCCTTTGTACAGAACGTGCTGATCGCTGGGGACTCATCCAGATCCTGTGCTTGAGATCTGTGTGATGCTCTTGTCGTGTTCATGGAAAATTTGCACTTCGCAAATTGCAGATTTTGACAGTCTTCTGACATTTGAACTGTTGTAAGGGGTAATAACGAAAAACCAGCGCAATAAAAATGGGATTGTCTCCTGTCCTACAGTCTCCTCTCCCAGTAATGGCTGATAACGGGGAGTAATAGATTGTAGTCTCCTGTCCTACAGTCTCCTCCCCCAGTAATGGCTGATAACGAGGAGTAATAGATTGTAGTCTCCTGTCCTACAGTCTCCTGTCCTACAGTCTCCTCCCACAGTAATGGCCAATAACAGGGAGTAATAGATTATAGTCTCCTGTCCTACAGTCTCCTCCCCAGTAATGGCTGATAACGGGGAGTAATAGATTGTAGTCTCCTGTCCTACAGTCTCCTCCCCCAGTAATGGCTGATAACGAGGAGTAATAGATTGTAGTCTCCTGTCCTACAGTCTCCTGTCCTACAGTCTCCTCCCACAGTAATGGCCAATAACAGGGAGTAATAGATTATAGTCTCCTGTCCTACAGTCTCCTCCCCAGTAATGGCTGATAACAGGGAGTAATAGATTGTAGACTCCTGTCCTACAGTCTCCTCCCCAGTAATGGCTGATAACGGGGAGTAATAGATGGTAGTCTCCTGTCCTACAGTCTCCTCCACCAGTAATGGCTGATAACGAGGAGTAATAGATTGTAGTCTCCTGTCCTACAGTCTCCTCCCCCAGTAATGGCTGATAACAGGGAGTAATAGATTGTAGTCTCCTGTCCTACAGTCTTCTCCCACAGTAATGGCCAATAACAGGGAGTAATAGATTGTAGTCTCCTGTCCTACAGTCTCCCCCCCCAGTAATGGCTGATAACGGGGAGTAATAGATTGTAGTCTCCTGTCCTACAGTCTCCTCCCCCAGTAATGGCTGATTACGAGGAGTAATAGATTGTAGTCTCCCGTCCTACAGTCTCCTCCCCCAGTAATGGCTGATTACGAGGAGTAATAGATTGTAGGTCTTTTTTATTATTATAAAATCCTTCACGACGTTACAAAATAAAACACAACAGAACAAACATAGAACAAAAACTCCAATCAGAAACAATGACAAAATCAGACACAAATACAAAGAAATAAACCAGAAAGGAAAACAATAAGGAAATTCTCGACCTACAAAACGGGAAAGGAAAATTAAATTAAAGAAACAAGAAATTAAAGAAAAAACAAAAAACAAAACTAAAAAACGAAAAGGAACAAGATTACCATAATTACACCAGCACCCCCCTTAAAATAATAAATAAAATCATGTAAAACCCCCGACCCAGCTCCATTCACACTATTATATACAACCCTGAACTACATTTACACCGTCCTATATACGATACTACACTCACTGGCCACTTTATTAGGTACACCTGTCCAACTGTGTGTTAAGACTTAATTTCTAATCAGCCAATCACATGGCGGCAACTCAGTGCATTTAGGCATGTAGACATGGTCAAGACAATCTCCTGCAGTTCAAACCGAGCATCAGTATGGGGAAGAAAGGTGATTTGAGTGCCTTTGAACGTGGCATGATTGTTGGTGCCAGAAGGGCTGGTCTGAGAATTTCAGAAACTGCTGATCTACTGGGATTTTCACGCACAACCATCTCTAGGGTTTACAGAGAATGGTCCGAAAAAGAAAAAAAATCCAGTGAGCGGCAGTTCTGTGGCTGGAAATGCCATGTTGATGCCAGAGGTCAGAGGAGAATGGGCAGACTGGTTCGAGCTGATAGAAAGGCAACAGTGACTCAAATTGCCACCCGTTACAACCAAGGTAGGCAGAAGAGCATCTCTGAACGCACAGTGCGTCGAACTTTGAGGCAGATGGGCTACAGCAGCAGAAGACCACACTGGGTACCACTCCTCTCAGCTAAGAACAGGAAACTGAGGCTACAATTTGCACAAGCTCATCGAAATTGGACAGTAGAAGATTGGAAAAACGTTGCCTGGTCTGATGAGTCTCGATTTCTGCTGCGACATTCGGATGGTAGGGTCAGAATTTGGCGTAAACAACAATGAAAGCATGGATCCATCCTGCCTTGTATCAACGGTTCAGGCTGGTGGTGGTGGTGTCATGGTGTGGGGAATTTTTTCTGGGCACTCTTTGGGCCCCTTGGTACCAATTGAGCATCGTTGCAACGCCACAGCCTACCTGAGTATTGTTGCTGACCATGTCCATCCCTTTATGACCACAATGTACCCAACATCTGATGGCTACTTTCAGCAGGATAATGCGCCATGTCATAAAGCTCGAATCATCTCAGATTGGTTTCTTGAACATGACAATGAGTTTACTGTACTCAAATGGCCTCCTCAGTCACCAGATCTCAATCCAATAGAGCATCTTTGGGATGTGGTGGAACGGGAGATTCGCATCAGGGATGTGCAGCCGACAAATCTGCGCCAACTGTGTGATGCCATCATGTCAATATGGTCCAAAATCTCTGAGGAATGCTTCCAGCACCTTGTTGAATCTCTGCCACGAAGAATTGAGGCAGTTCTGAAGGCAAAAGGGGGTCCAACCCCTTACTAGCATGGTGTACCTAATAAAGTGGCCAGTGAGTGTATATACACTATATACAATATAACCATATGGCACCAGTCCGAATATTGTACATGACACCAGAACACACCTAATACCCTCTGGTCCCACTGCCTTACCTCACAGCCTCCCCCTTACACCGCCACATTCACACTTACAACAAACCTAATTACAAACATAGTATACTAAATTAACAAATTTATGTATATTTTTTTTTCTTTTTTTTTTTCCTATTTTTCCTTTTTTTTTAATTTGTAGTCTCCTGTCCTACCGTCTCCTCCCCAGTAATGGCTGATAACGGGGAGTAATAGATTGTAGTCTCCTGTCCTACAGTCTCCTCCCCAGTAATGGCTGATAACAGGGAGTCATAGATTGTAGTCTCCTGTCCTACAGTCTCCTCCCCCAGTAATGGCTGATAACGGGGAGTAATAGATTGTAGTCTCCTGTCCTACAGTCTCCTCCCCCAGTAATGGCTGATAACGGGGAGTAATAGATTGTAGTCTCCTGTCCTACAGTCTCCTCCCCAGTAATGGCTGATAACGGGGAGTAATAGATTGTAGTCTCCTGTCCTACAGTCTCCCCCCCAGTAATGGCTGATAACGAGGAGTAATAGATTGTAGTCTCCTGTCCCACAGTCTCCTCCCCCAGTAATGGCTGATAACGGGGGGTAATAGATTGTAGTCTCCTGTCCTACAGTCTCCTCCCCCAGTAATGGCTGATAACGAGGAGTAATAGATTGTAATCTCCTGTCCTACAGTCTCCTCCCCAGTAATGGCTGATAACGAGGAGTAATAGATTGTAGTCTCCCGTCCTACAGTCTCCTCCCCAGTAATGGCTGATAACGAGGAGTAATAGATTGTAGTCTCCTGTCCTACAGTCTCCTCCCCAGTAATGGCTGATAACGGGGAGTAATAGATTGTAGTCTCCTGTCTGAGGGGACCTAGTTCCAGGGTCTAGTGGTACAGAAGACAGATATACACTGGGTTCAGGTGATTAAGTGTAGCTCATTCCTGGGAAATATTGTGCAGGTTTCTGATGTCTGTATCTTTGTGTTATAGACAGATTGATACATTGTAACTAATCGCAGAACGTTTGTAAATATCACTGGGAGCATTGTATCTGTTACTTCTGGATAACAATGCTGCTCCCTGTGAGCTGCCACTTGCTCTTTATTTAGCAATGATACTTTCAGCTCTTCTGCACATTCAAGAAGGCCCCTCTAATCCCACTCTATTGGGAGTAGTAGTTGTTAGCTCTGTAAATATTTATTGGCCAAGTAAAAAGTGAAATAAAGTGCTCAGCAAAAATGAGTACACCCCTATAGACTTGTCAGAAATCCTTTTGTTTCTTTTCAGAACCGTTATTTTCTATGGGACACCATACTACAAAATACTCCTACAAATGTAATGGCAGAAAAGCTAAAGTTTAGACTAAATTCTAGTTAATTAAAAATTATACTGACATGTTGGTGAATTCTTATTATCAGCCGACTGGTGAGTACAATGGGATGTTACTTACCAAAGAAAGTCACTCCCTATTTCATACTGTCAGCAATGGCACCTCATGGAAGAGAAATGCCACAAGATCTGTGTAAGAAAATCATTTGTGTACACAAGAAAGGTGAAGCTTCTGGTGTTGGCGGGTGGGCACATGAGCTGCAGGTGTCGGGGGGCACATGTGTTGGGGGGGCGCATGAGCTGCTGGTGTCGGGGGGCACATGAGCTGCTGGTGTCTGGAGCACATGAGCTTCGCTTGTTGGGGGGGCACATGAGCTGCTGGTGTCGGGGGCACATGAGCTTCACTTGTCGGGGGGTACATGAGCTGGTGGTGTCGGGGAAGCACATGAGCTGCTGGTGTCGGGGGGCACATGAGCTGCTGGTGTCGGGGGGCACATGAGCTGCTGGTGTCGGGGGGCACATGAGCTGCTGGTGTCGGGGGCACATGAGCTGCTGGTATTGGGGGGCACATGAGTTGGTGGTGTCGGGGAAGCACATGAGCTGCTGGTGTCGGGGGGCACATGAGCTGAACACTACAGCAAAGAGCTTTGTGTGAACATATCCTAACAGAACAATAATTAGGGAACAATCACTGGAAAGGGACTATGGATCCTTGTGAAAGGCTGGCAGTCACTGATGAATGAGCCTTGGTTATCAACGGCAGATTACTCCATGTAACCATTATGTGTTGCTGAGAACAATATCCTGCGGACACAGAACAATCAGATTAGCGATCGTTCTGTGCAGAGGGAATTCTGGTCGCCCTGTATTTACAGACCAGTTTGCAGCTTATCTGTGGCCAGTCAATGGCCGTTTAGTGGTCTGGATTGTGCTATATAAACCCACCATAAGGGAATAATCTGTGTGAAATAATAAAACTCACAGTCACTATACTAAACTGTCATTTCAGACTTGTTATATTACCATGTGCTGTTGTGGGAAAGTCATGAACATCTGAGACTTCGTGTGATACATTCTGCGCAGTGTTACACTATTGAGTTTGTGTGATTTTTGCACTGGTATTCGCGCTGTGTAGCCTTTGACTATTGTCATGTTTTTTGTCGGTCATGCGCCCTCTATTTTCTTCTAATGTTTTGCGTCTGGAAACTTTTTGTGGTGATGTTTGTACAGAATGAGCCTCGTCCATGTGCGTACACTGATGAGCGCCATTGTTCCAGACTCTCCGGAGAAGGAATTCCCTCTTGACCTCTGGAATCCGCGTTTGCATCATTTTTTGGACGCCGCTTCCTTCTAATTGTGAAGTGTCCTGAGCCGCGCTGAGTCTGCGGGAAACCGGCAGATTATTTTTGTGGTTATTACTAAGAGAGTTTTGTGGCTGCTGTAAATAGTTTCCTTTGTGACGATGTGAGTAATTCTGAGTGCAGGAGGAGGAGAATGTAGTGCGTCCTACAGCGGAAGAGAAAATGAGACATATAGGGCAGCTCCTCCGCCTGCGCAGCCCAACGTTACCGCACATCGAAAGGTGCAGCAGAACATTGTGGAAGGGAGGTCACAGCCTGATGGTAACACCGCAGAAGGAGCAGAGTCCCCGCAGCACAGAGTATTTCAGGAGATGATATTGCTCATAGGACACACATTTAATCATATTTTTATCCCCTTCTATTTCTCCCTTCAGCTGGTGGGGCAGATACTTGGGCACCAGGTGCGACTGCCGCCTCTGCATCCTTCTGGCTCTGCTCTCATTGGTAGCTTTTGTGCACCTCTTTATGTGAGGTGTGAGGATAGGGTGGAGTAGAATGATGGATGACAGTGTGACATGGTGTAACCGATCGAGGACTGGTACATGGCAGGTGTCTGATTTCTTCCTCTCTGTCTCTAGAATGTAAGCTCTTTAGTGTCTTTGGCACAGATTCTTAAAGCAGGGACTGTCGGCGGCCCGATGAGTGCAGCTCTGCTCAGTCACGCACTGAATGCAGCTCACCAGCTGACTGTGATGTAAATGCTTCACCTGCTGAACAGATGGGAAGGCTCTCATTACCATCTGCTGAAGAGGGGGGAATAAACCAAGCCAGGTGCCCCGAGCACCCCCAGTATTCAGGACCCAGGCAGCTTATTGACTGGAGAAAAGGATTCCCCACTATCAGATGGAAATACAGCAACTGACTACACAGTCCTCATCTACAGTGGCATGGAAAAGTTTGGGCACCCCTGGTCAAAGCGACTGTTACTGTTCACAGGTAAGCAAGTTGAAGATGAAACCGTCTCTGAAAGGCCTAAAGTTACACATGACACACTTCCTTTGTATTTTAGGCAAAAAAAAAAATATTTTAATCTTAAACATTACAAAAAGGAATATGGGCTGATGCAAAGTTTTGTGCACCCTTGTAGATCTGTGTGCTCATAACTTTGACCAAGGTTTCAGACCTTAATTATCCTGTTAGAATTATGGCTTCTTCACCATCATCCTTAGGAAAGACCAGGTGATGTAAATTTCCCAGCTTTATAAAAACCTAGCCTCATCTAACCATGTGCCAAAAACTGCAACCATGGGTTCTTCTAAGCTGCTGCCAAGTATTCTGAAAATGAAAATGGTGGAGGCCCACGAGGCAGAACGCTATAAGGAGATAGCAAAGCGTGTTCAAGTTTCCCTTTCCTTAGTTCAAAATGTAATTAACAAATGGCTGTTGCCAGGAACAGTGGAGGTCAAGATAAGGTCTGGAAGACCAAGCTAAATTTCAGTGAGAGCTGCTTGTAGGATTGCTAGAGAGGCAAATCATTACCCCGCTTGACTGCAAAAGATCTTCAGAAAGATTTAGCAGACTCTGGAGTTGTGGTACATTGTTCTACTGTTCAGAGACACCTGCAGAAATGTGGCTTTCATTGAAGAGTCATCAGAAGAAAACCTCTCCTGCGACCTCACCATAAAACTCAGCGTCAGAAGTATGCAAGAAAACAACTAAATAAGCCTGATATATTTTGGATACAAGTCCTGTGGACTGATGAGGTTAAAATAGAACTCTTTGGCCACAATGATCAAAGTTGGTGAAGAAAGCACCCAGAATTTCAGGAAAAGGACATCTCGCCAACCATTAAGTATGAGGATGGATCAATCATGCTTTGGGGTTGTGTTGCAGCCAATGGCACGGGGAACACTTCACGGGTACAGGGAAGAATGGATTCAATGAAATTTCTACAAATTCTTGATGCAAACATAACACATCTGTAAAAAGCTGAAGGTGAAGAGAGGAATAGGATGGCTTCTACAATTGGAGAATTATCCTATACACACACATCAAAATCCAAAATAGACTACCTCAAAAGGCGCAAGATTAAGGATTTACAGTGGCCCTCACAGTCCCCTGACCTGACCATCATTGATAATCTGTGACGAGACTTCAAAATAGCAGAGGGAGCAAGACACCCCAGGAATCTCACAGAACTGGAGGAATTCTCCATGGAAGAATTGAAAGTCTCTTGTCTGGCTACAGAAAGGATTTATACAGTTAGGTCCATATATATATTTGTACAGAGACAACATTTTTCTAATTTTGGTTCTAGACATTACCACAATGAATTTTAAACAAAACAATTCAGATGCAGTTGAAGTTCAGACTTTCAGCTTTCATTTGAGGGTATCCACATTAACATTGGATGAAGGGTTTAGGAGTTTCAGCTCCTTAACATGTGCCACCCTGTTTTAAAGGGACCAAAAGTAATTGGACAGATTAAATAATTGTAAATAAAATGTTCATTTCTAGTACTTGGTTGAAAACCCTTTGTTGGCAATGACTGCCTGAAGTCTTGAACTCATGGTCATCACCAGACGATGTGTCTCCTCCTTTTTGATGCTCTGCCAGGCCTTCACTGTGGTGGTTTTCAGTTGCTGTTTGTTTGTGGGCCTTTCTGTCTGAAGTTTAGTCTTTAACAAGTGAAATGCATGCTCAATTGGGTTGAGATCAGGTGACTGACTTGGCCATTCAAGAATATTCCACTTCTTTGCTTTAATAAACTCCTGGGTTGCTTTGGCTTTATGTTTTGGGTCATTGTCCATCTGTAGTATGAAACGACGACCAATCAGTTTGGCTGCATTTGGCTGGATCTGAGCACACAGTATGGTTCTGAACACCTCAGAATTCATTCGGCTGCTTCTGTCCTGTGTCACATCATCAATAAACACTAGTGACCCAGTGCCACTGGCAGCCATGCATGCCCAAGCCATCACACTGCCTCCGCCGTGTCTTACAGATGATGTGGTATGCTTTGGATCATGAGCTGTACCACGCCTTCACCATACTTTTCTCTTTCCATCATTCTGGTAGAGGTTGGTCTTGGTTTCATCTGTCCAAAGAATGTTCTTCCAGAACTGTGCTGGCTTTTTTAGATGTTTTCTAGCAAAGTCCAGTCTAGCCTTTTGATTCTTGATGCTTATGAGTGTCTTGCACCGTGCAGTGACCCCTCTGTATTTACCTTCATGCAGGCTTCTCTTTATCGTAGATTTGGATATTGATACGCCTCCTGGAGAGTGTTGGTCACTTGGTTGGCTGTTGTGAAGGGGTTTCTCTTCACCATGGAGACTATTCTGCGATCATCCACCACTGTTGTCTTCTGTGGGCGCCCAGGTCTTTTTGCATTGATGAGTTCACCAGTGCTTTCTTTCTTTCTCAGGATGTACCAAACTGTAGATTTTGCCACTCCTAATGTTGTAGCAATTTCTCGGATTTTTTTTTCTGTTTTTGCAGCTTAAGATGGCTTGTTTCACCTGCATGGAGAGCTCCTTTGACAGCATGTTTCCTTCACAGCAAAACCTTCCAAATGCAGCACCACACCTCCAATCAACTCCAGGCCTTTTATCTGCTTAATTGAGAATGACATAACGAAGGGATTGCCCACACCTGTCCATGAAATAGCCTTGGAGTCAATTGTCCAATTACTTTGGTCCCTTTAAAAACAGGGTGGCACATGTTAAGGAGCTGAAACTCCTAAACCCTTCATCCAATGTTAATGTGGATACCCTCAAATGAAAGCTGAAAGTCTGAACTTCAACTGCATCTGAATGGTTTTGTTTAAAATTCATTGTGGTAATGTCTAGAACCAAAATTAGAAAAATGTTGTCTCTGTCCAAATATATATGGACCTAACTGTAAGCTGTGATACTTTCAAAAGGAGGCGCTACTAGGTACTAGCCATGCAGGGTGCCCAAAGTTTTGCATCGGCCAATTGTCCTTTCTGTAGTTTTAAACATTTTAAAGATGATAATATATTGAGATTCTTGTGCCTAAAATACAAATGAAATATGTCATCCTCTATCTTTAGGTCTTTTAGATAATTTCATCTTTAACTGCTTAACTGTTCACAATAACTAATTTTGACCAGGGGTGCACAAACTTTTAGTTGCAACTGTATATAGAGGAAGCACCCGCAGTCCTATGTAACACCACAGATAACATAGTGATAACTCACTGACTACAGATAATGTAGTAGATATCACCTGCAGTCCTATGTAAAGGGGGCTTTACACATAGCGATATCGCTAGCAATAACGCTAAAGTGTCACCGATTTTGTGACGCAGCAGCAATATTGCTAGCGATTGTGAGCTCTGGGGTCAGGGATGATGGGAGTAGTGATACACTGTGTGATAGGAGATTAGATTGTGAGCTCTGGGGTCGGGGATGATGGGAGTAGTGATACACTGTGTGATAGGAGATTAGATTGTGAGCTCTGGGGTCAGGGATGATGGGAGTAGTGATACACTGTGTGATAGGAGATTAGATTGTGAGCTCTGGGGTCAGGGATGATGGGAGTAGCGATACACTGTGTGATAGGAGATTAGATTGTGAGCTCTGGGGTCGGGGATGATGGGAGTAGTGATACACTGTGTGATAAGAGATTAGATTGTGAGCTCTGGGGTCGGGGATGATGGGAGTAGTGATACACTGTGTGATAGGAGATTAGATTGTGAGCTCTGGGGTCAGGGATGATGGGAGTAGCGATACACTGTGTGATAGGAGATTAGATTGTGAGCTCTGGGGTCGGGGATGATGGGAGTAGTGATACACTGTGTGATAGGAGATTAGATTGTGAGCTCTGGGGTCAGGGATGATGGGAGCAGTGATACACTGTGTGATAGGAGATTAGATTGTGAGCTCCGGGGTCGGGGATGATGGGAGTAGTGATACACTGTGTGATAGGAGATTAGATTGTGAGCTCTGGGGTCAGGGATGATGGGAGTAGTGATACACTGTGTGATAGGAGATTAGATTGTGAGCTCTGGGGTCAGGGATGATGGGAGTAGTGATACACTGTGTGATAGGAGATTAGATTGTGAGCTCTGGGGTCAGGGATGATGGGAGTAGTGATACACTGTGTGATAGGAGATTAGATTGTGAGCTCTGGGGTCAGGGATGATGGGAGTAGTGACACACTGTGTGATAGGAGATTAGATTGTGAGCTCTGGGGTCAGGGATGATGGGAGTAGTGATACACTGTGTGATAGGAGATTAGATTGTGAGCTCCGGGGTCAGGGATGATGGGAGTAGTGATACACTGTGTGATAGGAGATTAGATTGTGAGCTCCGGGGTCGGGGATGATGGGAGTAGTGATACACTGTGTGATAGGTGATTAGATTGTGAGATCCGGGGTCAGGGATGATGGGAGTAGTGATACACTGTGTGATAGGAGATTAGATTGTGAGCTCCGGGGTCAGGGATGATGGGAGTAGTGATACACTGTGTGATAGGAGATTAGATTGTGAGCTCCGGGGTCAGGGATGATGGGAGTAGTGATACATTGTGTGATAGGAGATTAGATTGTGAGCTCCGGGGTCAGGGATGATGGGAGTAGTGATACACTGTGTGATTGGAGATTAGATTGTGAGCTCTGGGGTCAGGGATGATGGGAGTAGTGATACACTGTGTGATAGGAGATTAGATTGTGAGCTCCGGGGTCAGGGATGATGGGAGTAGTGATACATTGTGTGATAGGAGATTAGATTGTGAGCTCCGGGGTCAGGGATGATGGGAGTAGTGATACACTGTGTGATAGGAGATTAGATTGTGAGCTCTGGGGTCGGGGATGATGGGAGTAGTGATACACTGTGTGATAGGTGATTAGATTGTGAGATCCGGGGTCAGGGATGATGGGAGTAGTGATACACTGTGTGATAGGAGATTAGATTGTGAGCTCCGGGGTCAGGGATGATGGGAGTAGTGATACACTGTGTGATAGGAGATTAGATTGTGAGCTCCGGGGTCAGGGATGATGGGAGTAGTGATACATTGTGTGATAGGAGATTAGATTGTGAGCTCCGGGGTCAGGGATGATGGGAGTAGTGATACACTGTGTGATAGGAGATTAGATTGTGAGCTCTGGGGTCAGGGATGATGGGAGTAGTGATACACTGTGTGATAGGAGATTAGATTGTGAGCTCCGGGGTCAGGGATGATGGGAGTAGTGATACATTGTGTGATAGGAGATTAGATTGTGAGCTCCGGGGTCAGGGATGATGGGAGTAGTGATACACTGTGTGATAGGAGATTAGATTGTGAGCTCTGGGGTCAGGGATGATGGGAGTAGTGATACACTGTGTGATAGGAGATTAGATTGTGAGCTCCGGGGTCAGGGATGATGGGAGTAGTGATACATTGTGTGATAGGAGATTAGATTGTGAGCTCCGGGGTCAGGGATGATGGGAGTAGTGATACATTGTGTGATAGGAGATTAGATTGTGAGCTCTGGGGTCGGGGATGATGGGAGTAGTGATACACTGTGTGATAGGAGATTAGATTGTGAGCTCTGGGGTCAGGGATGATGGGAGTAGTGATACACTGTGTGATAGGAGATTAGATTGTGAGCTCTGGGGTCAGGGATGATGGGAGTAGTGATACACTGTGTGATAGGAGATTAGATTGTGAGCTCCGGGGTCAGGGATGATGGGAGTAGTGATACATTGGATGATATCTTTGTGTCGGGCGACTCCAGTAAACACTTGGAATATTTGGAGATTCCATAGAACACGTCCGCTCTCGTGTGGCGGATACAGTCAATGCGCCGGCACCAATTAACATGTAATTAATCCAGACCCCCCGTCCTGCAGACCCCCGCTCCACATGCTACAGAACAAGAACAGGCAGGCTGGCCGCATGCCCGGACGTGTCCATGGTAACCGCGCCATGTTCCGCTGTTCTGCAGCCGCGGATGATGACTTGTTTTGCGGAGTCACAGCTGTATGCGGACTGACAGTCATTCCTCTGCACGAGATTGGAGGGGTGGACGCTGCCCTTATTCATTGTCTGTACTGCGGATCGGGAGTTGTATTCATGAACTAGGAGGCTCAGGATGAACAGAACAGAAGGAGCAAAAAGAGACCGAAGAATCAGGGATTTTTGGTGGTCTGTAACTATGGAGACACATGGCTCTGCATATAGGCTGCATACTCCAAAGGGAAGCTCTTTAAAGTAAACCTGTCAGCTGTTTTTACCGCTATAAGATGCGGCCGCTGCCTTTCAGGGCTGATATAGAGCATTCTGTAATGCTGTAGATAAACCCCCGATCCGACCTGCAAGATAAGAAAAATAAGTTTTATTATACTCACCGGAGGGGGGGGGGGGTCCAGTCCGATGGCTGTCGCAGGTCCAGGTCCGGCGCCTCCCATCTTCTTGTGCTGCCGCCCTCCTGTTGCTTCATCGCTCCCCGGCATCGCGCTCCTGCGCAGGCGTACTCATCTGTCCTGTTGAGGGCAGAGCAGATTCCTGCAGGGGCTGGGCTTCTTTGACCTTTCTCAGCGCCTGCGCACTGCAGGACTTTACCCTTAACAGGACAGGTCAGTACGCCTGCTCACAGGTTCACGTTAATGCAGATTAAGAAAGGTTGCTTCGCTTTCTTTAATTTCACGTTAAGCAAAAAATGCTGTAAAAATTCAGGGAAAAGGAAAAGCAGCAAAAATGGGTTATTAGGGAGGAAAAAAGAGAAGGGATCAGCTGAAAGCTGGTGCGCGTCTCACCAGGAGCTCCTCCCCTGCACTGAGGCTCCTCCCCCACTGAGGCTCCTCCCCTTTGAATCCCAGTTTTGAGGTCTCTTCCCCTCTGTTATATTAGTTGTTTGCAGTTTATAATCTCCTGTCCTGGATATAATAATAATCTTTCTGCACTGACTTTCTGCGCCTTTATTTCTATGCACAACAAGCAGAGCTGCAGTGTAAAGCATGAGGAAAGACATCTGCCGTCTGGGCATCTGGTGTGTAAGGATATCAATTTCAGATCATCACAAACTCCAACAGACAATATACAGCAAAGTCACTGGTCATAGAGCAGAGCTGCAGTGTAAAGTATGGAACTATTTAGAATTGTGACGGAGTAAAGTCGCTGACTCTGTCACCCCAGCAGCCATGGGAATCATTAGAAATATTGGTTTTGTAGTAAATCTTGCTTCCTCCATCCAGGGAAATATTAGTAATATATCCCATCTGGGGATCGTGGACAGTGACAGCATGGGCCTGTGTGACTTCATATGCCAGGGCTGAATGTCAGCTGCAGTCCGGACCTGACTGCATCGTATCACAGAGTGATGGGAGCAGTGATGTCTGCAGCCGCTGTTGTTATGATTGGGTCACTGAGGAGGAAAAACAAGACCAAGCCAAGTCACAGAAAACCAGAGAGGTTGGTAACTACGCTGATTGCAGACCCCTGATCCTAACCACACAACTAACAGCAGCCGTGGAGCGTACCTACGATGATTCTAGACACCTCGTCACAGCCAGGGGACTAAATAAGCCTAAAGCAAGAAAAGGGGAAATCTAAAACTGCCCCAGAGCAGACCCCAAAGGAATAGACAGCTCCCACACATGTATTGATGGTGAGACAAGATGAAAACGCGAACACAGGTAGGAAAATAGGCTGAGCAAACGATGGGCCCCACACTAGCTAGAAAGGACAGGAAAGGAAAGATACTGTCTGCAATCACGCCAAAAAACACTGCAAAAATGTCCAACACTTCTGATAGCAAAAAATATAGCCTCTTTACTTTTTCTGGGCTGATCACCTTATCCTCCATCTCCTCACTGAGTACGCTTCTCCCTGCGCCGCTGTGGTGACGGCCGCCATCTCCCGCACACTCACCTTCTGATAGCAAAAAATACCCTGAAGTCACTAGACTCACAACTCCTCTGTCAGCACAACCAGCTCCCTCACGAGAAACCAGAGGCAGACCAGAAAATGAGTTCACAAGAGTACCCCCCCCCTTGAGGAGGGGTCACCGAACCCTCATCCACACCACCAGGCCGATCAGGATGGGCCCGGTGAAAAGCACGAGCCAATCTATTGGCATGAATGTCAGAGGCAGAGACCCAAGAATTATCCTCCTGGCCATAACCCTTCCATTTGACCAAATACTGGAGTCTCCGTCTAGCCAAACGAGAATCCAATATTTTCTCTACCTCCTATTCCACATTGCCTTCAACCAATACAGGGTCAGGAGGTGCCGCCATAGGAACTACTGGCTCAACAAACCTTTTCAACAGAGATTTGTGAAATACGTTATGGATCTTAAACGTAACTGGAAGAGCCAATCGAAAAGAAACAGGATTAAGAATCTCCAAGATCTTATAAGGTCCTATAAATCTTAGCTTAAATTTAGGAGATGCA
Source organism: Dendrobates tinctorius (assembly GCF_039654945.1). Lineage (NCBI taxonomy): Eukaryota > Metazoa > Chordata > Amphibia > Anura > Dendrobatidae > Dendrobates > Dendrobates tinctorius. The sequence goes on along the minus strand of NW_027361903.1, from coordinate 3,256,742 downwards.
ACCTTCATAGGGATATTCTTAGACGACAACCAAACCATATCACCCACTTTAAACCGGGGGCCAATGGTCCTATGCCGGTTGGAAAACCGCTGGGCCTTTTCCTAAGAGAGGGACAACTTATCCACCTCTTGGTCCCAAATCTGCTGCATTCTCTCTACCATAGTGTCCACACCTGGGCAGGCTGAAGATTCCACTTGCCCTGAAGAAAATCGAGGATGAAACACAAAGTTACAGAAAAAGGGCGACATCAAAGTTGCAGAACGAGCTGTATTGTTTAGCGCGAATTCGGCCAAGGGCAAAAATGAGACCCAATCATCCTGATCAGCAGATATAAAACATCTTAAATAGGACTCCAAAGTCTAGTTTGTTCTCTCTGTCCGCCCATTGGTCTGAGGATGAAACGCGGAGGAGAAGGATAACTGAATTCCCAGATTGGAACAAAAGGCTTTCCAGAATCTGGAAACAAACTGGACTCCTCTGTCCGACTCAATGTTCTCAGGAATCCCATGTAACCGAACCACCTGTTGTAATAACAAGGGCACCAACTCTGAGGAAGATGGCAACTTTGGGAGTGGTACAAGATGGACCATCTTAGAAAATCTGTCACAAATCACCCAGATAAGTCATTCTCTTGAGAGACAGGAAGATCAGAAATAAAATCCATCGAGATATGGGTCCATGGCCTCTTGGGCACCGGCAGGGGCATCAACAACCCACTAGAATGAGAACAGGGATTAGACCGAGAACAAGTCCCACAGGACTGTACAAAATTCCTGACGTCACAAGATAAGGCAGGCCACCAAAAGGACCGACTCACCAAATCTCTGGTACCAAAAATACCTGGATGACCAGCCAATGCGGAACAATGAACTTCAGACATCGCTCTCTTCCTCCACTGGTCAGGAACATACAATTTTCCCATAGGACAACGCTCAGGTTTATCCTCCTGAAATTCCTACAGGGCGCGTCTCAAATCGGGTGAAATGGCAGAAAGAACTACCCCCTCACCTAGAATGGTAACAGGCTCGATCACACTAAGAGAATCGGCAAAGAAACTCCTAGAAAGGGCATCTGCCTTAACATTCTTAGTGCCCGGAAGAAAAGAGACCACAAAATTAAAATGCGTGAAAAACATGGCCCATCTAGCCTGTCTAGGATTCAAGCATTTGGCCGACTCCAGATAAATCAGATTCTTGTGATCGGTGAGGACCACAACTTGATGTCTAGCTCCCTCCAACCAATGTCTCCACTCCTCAAATGCCCACTTCATGGCCAATAATTCCCGATTCCCCACGTCATAGTTGCGTTCAGATGGGGAGAACTTTTGAGAAAAGAAGGCAAAAGGATTCATCTTAGAAGTCACAGGGTCTGTTTGGGAAACAACGGCTCCTTCACCAATTTCAGAAGCATCTACCTCCACCTGAAATGGAAGTGAGACATCAGGTTGCCGTAAAACCGGAGCAGAAGTGAATCTACGCTTAAGCTCCTGAAGTACCGAGACTGCCTCTGGAGATCAATTCAGCACATCAGCGCCCTTCTTGGTCAGATCAGTCAGTGGTTTGACAATACTAGAAAAATTACCTATAAATTTATGATAGAAATTAGCAAAACCCAAAAACTTCTGGAGAGCCTTCAAAGAAGTAGGCTGAACCCAATCATAAATGGCCTGTACCTTGGCCGGGTCCATTTCAATAGTCGACGGAGACCAAATAAATCCAAAAATGAAATCCTCTGTACACCAAAGAGGCATTTCGATCCCTTAACAAACAGGGAATTCTCCCTCAAAATCCGGAACAGAGTCCGGACATGTTCCACATGAGAATCCCAATCACTGCAAAAGATCAAAATATCTTCCAGATAGATGATCAAAAACATCCACAAAGTCCCAGAAAATATCATTCATAAAGGACTGGAAGACAGAATGGGCATTAGTGAGCCCAAAGGTCATCACCAGGTACTCAAAATGTCTCTCCGGAGTATTAAACGCCGTCTTCCATTCATCCCCGTGCTTGATGCGAATAAGATTATACGCCCCCCTGAGGTCAAGCTTAGTAAACCAGCAGGCACTTTTAACTCTGGAGAATAAATCAGACATCAGAGGTAACGGGTACTGATATTTAACCGTCATCTTGTTAAGGGAACGATAGTCAATACAAGGTCTTAATGAGCCATCTTTCTTGGCCACAAAAAAACCCCAGCACCTAAAGGTGACGAGGATGCAGCAACGCCTCCAGTGTAGTTTTACGTTCACGTAAACGCCGATCAACTTGAATGGCTAATGACATAGAATCATCAAGACCAGAGGGAACAGGAAATCCCGCCATCACATCTTTTATAGTCTCTGATAAACCCTTCCGAAAGAGAGCTGCCAAGGCACCATCATTCGAAGCAGTAAGGACCGCCCACTATCGGAATTTTTGACAGTATAACTCTGCAGAATCCTGACTCTGGTCTAATGCCAACAGGGTTCTCTCAGCTTGATCAACGGCATTAGGTTCATCCTGCAACAACCCCAAGGCTTGAAAAAATGCGTACACATTAGTCAGAATAGGATTTTCAGGTGTCAGAGAAAAAGCCCAATCCTGGGGATCGCCGCGCAGCAAGGAGTTGACAATTTTAACCTGCTGCACAGAGCTCCCCGATGAGTTAGGCTTCAAGGCCAGAAATAATTTACAATTATTCTTAAAGTTCAAAAATTTAGACTGATCCCTAGAAAACACATCAGGAGTAGGGATTTTGGGTTCAACCGCATGTGATTGAGCGAGATAGGCGGAAATTCCCCGCACTTCAGCAATGAGCTGCTCAACACGATCAGCCAATTGCTTAATCTCCATTAGAGAAAAAATCCTGCTACGGCCCCAGAGAAAAAGGAAATAATACATATAATAAAAAAAAAATCTTGACCCTTTTTTTTTTAACAATTTTTTCCTGCTTTTGAGCACCCTAGAATCTGCGGTATGGCTGGTGATTCTGTTATGAATGGGTCACTGAGGAGGAAAGCAAGACCAAGCCAAGTCACAGAAAACCAGAGAGGTTGGTAACTAAGCGGATTGCAGTCCCCTGATCCTAACCACACAACTAACAGCAGAGCGTACCTACGATGATTCTAGACGCCTCGTCACAGCCGGAGGACTAAATAAGCCTAAAGCAAGAAAAGGGGAAATCTAAAACTGCCCCAGAGCAGACCCCAAAGGAATAGACAGCCCCCAAACATGTATTGACGGTGAAATAAGATGAAAACACGAACACAGGTAGGAAAATAGGCTTAGCAAACGATGGGGCCCAAACTAGCTAGAAAGGACAGGAAAGGAAAGATACTGTCTGCAATCATGCCAAAAAAACCTGCAAAAATGTCCAACACTTCTGATAGCAAAAAATATCCTGAAGTCGCTAGACTTCTCCCACTATATCAGCACTCTGGCATATTCTGAGAACAGAGCAAAAAGAGGCCAATCTAATAATGGACAAAAAGCAAACTGGCACATACAGTGACATAAGAGTGGAAATTCAGCACAGCCCCAGCCGGGGCTGGCTGACCACACAAAAAACTGAATAGACCAAATCAAATGTGAACATTAGCAAAGATACCTTAGCTTGAGAAGGCAGGAACTGAGCTGGAAACTAAGACCTCAGGAGGCAGGAAAAAATCACCAACATGGGAATAGGGAGTCGGCTGTCTTAAATCCAGTCTGAGACTCCAGATGTCCACTCCTCTTCCTCATTATCAGGTGGCAGGCCTCTTTTAATTAGATCAGCTTCACTACCTCCTGCCACCACCAGAGGGAGCCCGGAAAGAGAACTCACAACTCCTCTGTCAGCACAATCAGCTCCCTCACGAGAAACCAGAGGCAGACCAGAAAATGAGTTCACAACACGCTGTGTCTGACTCCAGTGATGACCGGTGCCGTCTTCTCTGCCGCCCCCCACATCGTTATCTGAGCCCCTGTAGTATATGGACGTCACCACAGATCATCTCCGGTGTCTGCGGTTATATAAATGTCTTGGTCCTTTCTCCCACATGTGCGTCGTCTGGTATCTTGTATCCATGTGTCAGGGCCGGCGTGGAGAACAATGGGGAATGACTGCAAGGAATCCCAGTGAGAAAGGAACAGAAATGACCACCATGCAACTGCAGGGGCTCTGGCCTTTCACAAAATGTCGGCAGAGGCCCCACAGTACCGAACACCCGCAGTGGCGTGCCACACATCCGATCACCCCCTCATCCGAGCCTGTGGCCTGCAGAGACCCTAGGACCCTGCTCCACCGCAGCCAGTAAGGTATATCCATATTATAAGACGCACCCCCATTTCCACCCAAATTTTGGGGAAAAAAAGTGCGTCTTCTAATCTGAAAAATCCGGTATGTCTAATGCCTGTGTCTCACATCGGGGCCTGTTCACACTTTTTCTTTACTGCTCCCTGTGCGTTCTGCCTGAATCCCCTATAGAGCCATAGATTGCAATGACGGGAATGGAGCTCACATGAATTCCACAGGTGATGGTTTGTTTTTTTCTGAACGTGTCCGTGTGTCCCAACATCCACAGAAAAGTGGACACTCTTAGATGAAAAAACACCAACAGACTCTGAGGGTCAGTGCACACGGTCAGTAATCGCTGCAGGTCAGATGCTGTGCACTTGTGTAGGGTCCAGATGTTACAGCATAGTGGATGGATCTCAAGAAATCCCATGCCCACTATGTGTGCACAGATGCCCGCAGCTCACCCGCAGAGACGGACTTACGTGCACAGACGCCCGCGGCTCACTCGCAGAGATGGACATGCTTCCACAGACGCCCGCGGCTCACCCGCAGAGACGGACATACGTGCACAGATGCCCGCAGCTCACCCGCAGAGACGGACTTACGTGCACAGACGCCCGCTGCTCACTCGCAGAGATGGACATGCTTCCACAGACGCCCACGGCTCACCCGCAGAGACGGACATGCTTCCACAGACGCCCGCGGCTCACCCGCAGAGACGGATATACGTGCACAGACGCCCGCGGCTCACCCGCAGAGACGGACATACGTGCACAGACGCCCGTGGCTCACCCGCAGAGACGGACATACGTGCACAGACGCCCGCGGCTCACCCGCAGAGACGGACATACGTGCACAGACGCCCGCGGCTCACCCGCAGAGACGGACATACGTGCACAGATGCCCGCGGCTCACCCGCAGAGACGGACATACGTGCACAGACGCCCGCGGCTCACCCGCAGAGACGGACATACGTGCACAGACGCCCGCGGCTCACCCGCAGAGACGGACATGCGTGCACAGACGCCCGCGGCTCACCCGCAGAGACGGACATGCGTGCACAGACGCCCGCGGCTCACCCGCAGAGACGGACATGCGTGCACAGACGCCCGCGGCTCACCCGCAGAGACGGACATGCGTGCACAGACGCCCGCGGCTCACCCGCAGAGACGGACATGCGTGCACAGACGCCCGCGGCTCACCCGCAGAGACGGACATGCGTGCACAGACGCCCGCGGCTCACCCGCAGAGACGGACATGCGTGCACAGACGCCCGCGGCTCACCCGCAGAGACGGACATGCGTGCACAGACGCCCGCGGCTCACCCGCAGAGACGGACATGCGTGCACAGACGCCCGCGGCTCACCCGCAGAGACGGACATGCGTGCACAGACGCCCGCGGCTCACCCGCAGAGACGGACATGCGTGCACAGACGCCCGCGGCTCACCCGCAGAGACGGACATGCGTGCACAGACGCCCGCGGCTCACCCGCAGAGACGGACATGCGTGCACAGACGCCCGCGGCTCACCCGCAGAGACGGACATGCGTTCACAGACGCCCGCGGCTCACCCGCAGAGACGGACATGCGTGCACAGACGCCCGCGGCTCACCCGCAGAGACGGACATGCGTGCACAGACGCCCGCGGCTCACCCGCAGAGACGGACATGCGTGCACAGACGCCCGCGGCTCACCCGCAGAGACGGACATGCGTGCACAGACGCCCGCGGCTCACCCGCAGAGACGGACATGCGTGCACAGACGCCCGCGGCTCACCCGCAGAGACGGACATGCGTGCACAGACGCCCGCGGCTCACCCGCAGAGACGGACATGCGTGCACAGACGCCCGCGGCTCACCCGCAGAGACGGACATGCGTGCACAGACGCCCGCGGCTCACCCGCAGAGACGGACATGCGGCGCATGACTCCAGATCACAACATGTCTATTTCTCTTGTGGAGACACGATAAATCTCAACTGTACAACGTATCGGACTCAGTGAATCCACACGGTTCATTGATCACAGAGGAGTCACCTGCGTTCAATAGCCAGAATTCCTGACTGTGAGCCCCCCCCCCCCCCCGCCCGGCCTAAGGAAATAAATCAGTCAATTTCAGAAAAAAACAAATTCATTTGACCTCTGCTGGTGTCAGTGCCGTCTGTGGCCCCATCAGGGATTTACGTAAATCCTATTTTTGGGGATTCAGGCAGAGCCCCCGGACACACTGCAGAAGCGCAGTGTGAACAGGGCGTAATATCTTATTGTGTGGAATAGTGCCATCTACTATACTACTTTGCACTGTTCCAGTGCAGCGGCCAGAGACGGACACCGACCAGACACGGACACCGGCCAGACACAGACACCAGCCCGAGACGGACAGCGGTCAGGCACGGACACCGGCCAGACACAGACACTGGTCAGACACGGACAACGGCCAGACACAGAGACACCGGCCAGACACGGACACCGGCCAGACACGGACACCGGCCAGACACGGACACCGGCCAGACACGGACAGCGTCCAGGCACGGACAGCGGCCGGGCACGGACAGCAGCCAGACACGGACACCGGCCAGATACGGACAGCGTCCAGGCACGGACAGAGTGCAGACACGGACAGCGGCCATGGACAGCAGCCACAAGATACTTTTTTTTTATAAATCTGTTGCTGTCGTCTTTCAGCATTTGTAGATCAGTCCGCAGCAAAAATGATGTGTGTGAACAGACACTACAGGGGTTTTCTGAGAATGTAAAAATCATTAGCATGAAATGATAAATCCCCCACAGCTCCAGCACTGATGCTCTGGGGGTCTCCGTCAGTCTCCGCACTGGGCTGCAGTGGTCTTGTGGCTCCAGGGGTCCCCATCAGTCTCAGTACTGGGCTGCAGGGGTCTTGTGGCTCCAGGGGTTTCTGCCAGTCTCAGCACTAGGCTGCAGGGGTCTTGTGGCTCCGGGGGTCTACATCAGTCTCAGCACTAGAATGCAGGGGTCTTGTGGCTGCAGCTTATATTATAGCTGCAAAGTGACTAATCAAGGACCATGAACCATCGGCACCGGAGCTAGAGGGGACCGTTCATGTGGCATAGCAGCGGTCCGCTCAGGTAATCACATTATTTCTATCAGCTTATATGTATCCTAAAACCCGCACTTTACCTTATGACCACCAATAGGTCGAAGTGTTATTAGTGTAGATACAGCGGTTTTTATTAGGAATTTCATTGGGCGTTTATTAATGTGTATTGATTCCTGGCTGGGCCATTTTGGATTTTTGAGGCACAATTCAGATGTTTGAACATTGTTGCAAGGCACTGATATTCAGTGGTGTGTATCAATTGATATAAACTATATAGCATCTAGATATAATCCTGCTGTGGCATCACATGGGATGGTATTAATTCCCTCTCTCCTGTTTGTATTTGCACCTTTCTGGTTAGTTTTAAATGATGTATCAGTAAAATCTTTTTTAATCTTCATGGTATTTCACTTCATTTTTTCCTATACACTAATAGGGGTGAATTAGAAGTGCGGGGATTTATCAGAGTAGTTTGGGGGACATGTAGGACTCTCTTTCTCTCCTTCACCTCATTGGGGGACACAGGTACTGTGGGTGTATGCTACTGCCGCCTGGAGGCTGACACTAAGTGAAAAAAAAGAGGTTAGCTCCTCCTCCGCCATGTACACCCTCGCCCCGATTGCAGGCGAAAACCAGTTTTTTGCTCAGTGTCTGTTGGAGGCACACATCAGTCTCAAGACTGATTCTTTTTTTTTTTCCCCATGAAGATAAGACAGGGGCGACATCAACGGGCGAGCACGTGCGAGTGTCCCTCCACGTATCCTCTCCCGCAACGCGGATTTTTTTCCGGATGTTCCATTTTTTCACATAAAGATGAGATAGGGGCGACGGTTCCTATGGAAGGGGTCCGATCTCCCCAAACCAACAACGGGCGAGCATGTGCGAGTGTCCCTCCACGTATCCTCTCCCGCACCGTGGGACATGATGCCGGACTTAGCCCTGTCCACCCTAGGGTATTGAAACCCTAGGCTGCACAGAGGCACAAGCGTAGTCCGTGCGGCCCCCACCAATGCTAAAGACTGCGGTGGGGCAAGGTGGCGGACGGTCCCTCTCCTCACCCCTTGAAGGGGTTAGATGGAGCTAGGGTGCCTGCACCGTCCTTACTTCACATGGCCCCCCTCCGTCTACCTGAGCTGAACGGAGGTGGATGGCCAGGGAGGGCTCCTGCAGCGTCCGGGAGCGGCAGATCCGGTCCCGGGACTGGGCGGACGCCGAAAGAAATTTAGGCCCCCAGGCCGAAGCTAGGCCGCAATAGGAAGTACCGCCCCCAGGATCCTTTTTTTCTTCCGGGGGCCGGCCTGCAGTGGTGGCGTGCAGATTAAAGCGACGCCTCGCACGCTGTGGACACAGGGGACACAGGACTAGGGTAAGTGCTGCCCCCCAGCCCCACAGAGAGGCCACGCTAACAGGAATAAAGAGCGCCCTCCCCCGGGGTTTTTTCAGCACGGAGCCCTGACAGGTACAGCATGTCAGGAAAAGCTAAGGCGCATACGCTCCTATACGCTGCATGCATCTCCTGTCAGTCTGCTTTTCCGCGGGCACAGACCAAGCGAGTATGCGAAGCCTGTGAGTCCGAACGCGCTCTGGAGTCCTCCCCTGTGACCGAGCCAAGGGTACCAAGTCCCTCGGAATGGGCATTATCACTGTCACAATCTAAGGCGTCACGAGAGCAATCGAGTCCCTTTGAGCCCCAGATAGGGGCAGGGACAGGGGCTCGCCTGTCTTAGAGGGGTACTCTACCTCACAGGAGCCTCCGGCCTGCAGGGGCCGCTCTCACTCCAGGCAAGCGCGAGGGAAACAAACCCACATGGCGTCTCCCGGTCCATCCGATGCCTCGGCATACGTGAGCTCTGCTTCTCACTCCCCGTTACGACTCGGACGAACCCCTTGACCTAGATAGACTAGGTGGTCAGGAAACAGTTGACAGTCTCATAGAAGCCGTCAACCAGACTCTGAGGATTGAGAATGATTCCACTCTGGCTGCGGGCCATAAGGTGTCATTTAAGCGAGTCAAGTGTCCCCATAGAGTATTTTGCACTCACCCTGAATTTGAAGACATAGTGCAAAGACACAGAGAATGGCCGGACAGGCGGTTCTCAGGCCAGAAGGCACTCAAGGCGAAGTATCCTTTTGCCTCGGATGTCCGTAAAAAGTGGACGGAATCCCCGACGGCGTATCCACCTGTGTCGCGCTTGGCTACAAAAACTACTATCCGTGCCTAGTGGTTCTTCTATTAAGGATCCCACTGATCGTCTAATAGAAAACTTGGCTCGCTCAGTGTTTGAGGCATCAGGATCAGCATTCTCTCCCTCATTCGCAGCAACGGGGGTAGCCAAGGCCATGATTTCTTGGTCAGAAACTTTGAATAGAGCCTTGCAGGACATAGACCTACCATCGGAAGTATCACAAATCACAAATCAGATAGCCATGGCGGGGGACTACTTGATTAATGCACCTTTAGATGCGGCCAACTGCGCGGCACTTGCGGCCGCAAATGCAATCTCCATTAGGAGAGCGCTATGGTTAAGGACATGGCGGGCCGATTCAGCCTCAAAAAAGTCCTTGACAGCGCTACCATACCAGTGTGGCCGCTTGTTCGGAGAGAAGTTGGATCAGATTATCTCCGACTCCACAGGAGGCAAGAGCGGTTTTCCTCAACAAAAGGTCAAACCGCCGTTTCGTCACCAGTTTCAGGCGCGTTTTTGGGCCTTTCGCAACCCCGGGTGGACGACAGCGGCTAATTCCGCCACATCAGGGCGCCTCAACCAGAATAGGGACTGACAGGTCTCATATAGAACCCACCCATTAGGGAGGATGCGTGCTAACCAGTCCAGGTCGAGGGGATCCAGGTCCCAAAGATCTTCAGCCAAATGACTCGGGGCATTTGTCAGGCGACACCAGCAAGGTAGGCGTCCGCCTACTTCGGTGTCACCACGCCTGGCTCAATGTCTCACACGACACATGGGTGAGAGAGCTGGTGTCCACAGGGTACAAGATAGAATTTGTCAGGTACCCCCCAAGATGATTTTTTCTTTCCCGTCTTCCCAAGGTGGATGCCCAGGCAAAGGCTCTATTAGGAGCCATCGATTCGCTCAGCCACAACGGAGTTATCATTAGGGTACCGGAAAACGAGAAGACGCAGGGCTTCTATTCCAATCTGTTTGCAGTCCCCAAAAAGGACGGGACTGTCAGGCCCGTTTTGGATCTAAAGCTCCTGAACAAATTTATCAGGATCAGACATTTCCGGATGGAGTCTCTCCGTTCAGTCATATCGGCAATGGGGCAGTGAGAGTACTTGGCCTCTATCGATATCCAGGACGCCTACCTACATATCCCCATTTCCCCTCCGCATCAAAGGTTTCTACGCTTCGTCATCAACGGTCTACATTTTCAGTTTGCAGCGCTGCCCTTCGGGCTAGCCACTGCCCCCAGAGTGTTCACAAAGGTCATGGCAGTCCCCATGGCCATCCTGCACTCCCGGGGCATAGTCGTATTCCCCTACTTAGACGACCTCTTGGTGAAGGGCCCTTCAAGGCGGGCATGCGAGCAAAGTGTCAGCATTACGCAAGATACTCTTGCCCGCTTAGGGTGGTTGGTCAATGTAAAGAAGTCATCCTTTGTGTCAGCTCAGAGAATTTCCTTTTTAGGGATGACCGACACTTTCCGAGGGTTGGTAATTCTCCCTCGAGACAAGGCCCTAGCCCTCCGGCAGGGAGCGCGGGTGCTGCACCAACCAGTCCCTCACACCATCCGTTTCTGCATGAGGATTCTAGGGAAAATGGTGGCAGCGATGGAAGCGATCCCTTTCGCCCAGTTCCATCTTCGCCCCCTGCAGCACGCCCTCTTGTCAGCCTGGGACAAGAACCCATTCAGGCTCGATCATCGGTGCCGGTTGTCCTCTCAGGTCAGACAGTCACTAGAGTGGTGGACAATCAGTTCCTCCCTTCTTCAGGGGAAAACCCTTTCCCCCGGAGCAGTGGCTGGTGGTCACAACCGACGCCAGCCTTCTCGGCTGGAGAGTAGTTTTTCGCCACCACACGACTCAGAGACGGTGGTCGTCGCAGGAGGCACGCCTCCCGATCAACTTGTTGGAGATACAGGCGATCCGGCTTACTCTGCAGCTGTTTCATCACCTTCTAGCAGGCCGCCCTGTCCGGGCTCAGTCAGACAACACCATGGCGGTGGCTTACATAAATCACCAACGGGGCACCCGAAGCAGGGCAACCATGTGCGAGGTAGGGCACGTGCTTCGCTGGGCCGAGAGGAACCGCTCGCTGATATCGGCGGTCCACATCCCGGGGGGTAGAGAACTGGGTGGCAGACTTCCTCAGCCAGCAGGGGCTTGCGTCCGGGGAATGGTCACTACACCCAGAGGTCTTTCAGCAGATTTGCCAACGGTGGGGAACACCGGATGTGAATCTGATGGCCTCCAGGGTAAACGCGGTCCCAGGACCCGCCGGCAATCGCCGTGTATGCGCTGGGTCTCCCATGGAATCAGTTTCGCCTCCCATACCTATTCCCTCCACTGCCACTACTTCCAAGGGTCATTAAGAAGATCAAGGCAGAAGGGGTGCCAGTGATTCTGCTGGCCCCAGACTTGCCTCGTCGGTCGTGGTACGCAGATCTAGTGCAGCTGCTCATCGACGTGCCATGGCGACTGCCAGAGCGCCCAGATCTACTTTCTCAGGGGCCGATCTGCCACCCGAACTCAGGGGCCCGGTGTTTGACGGCTTGGCCGTTGAATCTTGGATTCTGATGCAGGCGGGGTTTGGGCGCAAAGTGGTTGCGACGATGGTTAGCGCCCGGAAGCCTGCCTCAGCACGAATTTACCACACCTGGAAGGTGTTCTTTGCATGGTGTCGGGGCAACGGTTGTTCGCCACTAAGGTTCTCCATCCCTAATATCTTGGCTTTTCTCCAGTCTGGCCTAGACTCAGGCTTGGCCCCCAGTTCTCTCAGGAGACAGATATCGGCTTTATCCGTCCTTTTCAACGCAAAATTGCTACCAACTTGCAGGTAAAGACTTTCATCCAGGGGGTCGCCCACTTGGTACTTCCCTATAAGGCACCTATGGACGCCTGGGACCTTAACCTGGTCCTAAGTGTTCTGCAGGAAGCTCCATTCGAGCCGCTACAGGATATCTCTTTGTCATACCTTTTCTGGAAGGTGGTGTTTCTGGTAGCTATAACATCAATCAGGCGGGTCTCGGAGCTGGCAGCGTTATCTTGCCAAGCCCCGTTTCTGACCTTATGCAAATACAAGGTGGTTCTTAGATCAGCTCCTCCTTTTTTGCCAAAAGTCATTTCCTCGTTTCATATTAATGAGGATATTTTCTTGCCCTCTTTTTGTACAGCACTGGTACACCGTGTGGAAAAGGCCCTGCATACGTTAGACCTGGTGAGAGCACTCAGGAGGTATGTGTTGCGGACGGCACCCTTACGTCAGTTAGATGAGCTGTTCGTGCTCCCTGAAGGTCGCAGGAAGGGACTTGCTGCCTCAAAATCAACCATAGCCAGATGGATTCGTTTGGTTATTCAGGAGTCCTACCGCATCAGCGTTGCGCCGATTCCAGCCGGGATAAGAGCACACTCTACTCGGGCAGTGGGCGCCTCTTGGGCGCTTCGGCACCAGGCTTCGACGGAACAGGTTTGCAAGGCAGCGCCTTGGCCAGCCTGCACACGTTTACTAAACATTACAATATCCATACTCAGGCTTCGGCGGATGCGAACCTGTGTAGTACGATTCTCCAAGCAGCGGTGGCGCACCTTTAGACAGGAGGTGCATGTAGCTTGGATCGGTGAGACAACTTCCCACCCAGGGACTGCTTTAGGACGTCCCACAGTACCTGTGTCCCCCATTGAGGCGAAGGAGAAACATGGATTGTTGTGATAACTCACCGTAAAATCCTTTTCTCCAAGACGCTCATTGGTGGACACAGCACCCACCCTATTAGCCAAGTTGGCTTCTGTTTATTTAATTAACATGCTCTCTGTATGAGATTAGGGTGGTTATTTACTAGACCTGTTGTTACCTGCATTAAGGTTGATGTCTGATTTTTGTTTGATCTCCTACTGCTTTTGCACCAAACTGGTTTCCGCCCGCAATCGGGACGAGGGTGTATATGGCGGAGGAGAAGCGAACCTCTTTTTTTCACTTAGTGTCAGCCTCCAGGTGGCAGTAGCATACACCCACAGTACCTGTGTCCCCCAGTGAGCGTCTCGGAGAAAAGGATTTTACGGTGAGTTTATCACAAAAATCCAAGTTTTTATTTTATTTTCTTCCAAATAATTTTATTAACATTTTTATCATAACGATGGTACATGGTAAATGGTAAAAGACAAAGGAATAAGGTCAGATTTAGTATGTATAAGTCGACATACACGCTTAATGGAACAATACATTGGGAAATATGGGGAAGGGAAAAGGAAAGGGCTGTACACTTATCAGTAGTATTTATAAACCTGTGAATGCATTTAGTGATTACAGTAGTTTATTATAGAGACAGTTAGAATTTTTAGTCTGTTGTTGAGGGAAGATGTTTCTGATGATACCTACTCGGGAGTAAAGCTGTTCCAGGAGTTCCACACTTTAAGATAAGTTGCATAATAGTTGTTGGCAATTGCCTGGGATTTTTCACAGGAGTTGTGAAGAGAGATCTTAGGCTGGTTTCACATTAGCGCTTTTTAAGCGCACGCACGGCCGGGGGTAGCTCCGCCCCCGAGCCGGCTCTCTGCCCGGCGTGCCCGCCCCTTGCTTGTAGCGCCGCCTCCTAGCAGACAGCGGCGCCTGCGATCGGCGCACCCTATCTTTAGCATAGGGTGCGCAGATCGTGCGCAGGCCGTGCGCTAGTTGCGCTTTGACCTGCGCTGCGCACTTTTGACGGTGCGCCGTGAGCGCCAAAATCCGAAAAGTTCGATTTTGGCACGCACGGCGCACCGTCAAAAGTGCGCAGCGCAGGTCAAAGCGCAACTAGCGCACGGCCTGCGCACGATCTGCGCACCCTATGCTAAAGATAGAGTGCGCCGATCGCAGGCGCCGCTGTGAGCTAGGAGGCGGTGCTACAAGCAAGGGGCGGGCACGCCGGGCAGAGAGCCGGCTCGGGGGCGGAGCTACCCCCGGCCGTGCGTGCGCTTAAAAAGCGCTAATGTGAAACCAGCCTTATCGATTTTGTGTTGTACTGCGATTTCTTCTAATTCCACAGACCGTAATGTCCTTTGTGGTGTTAGAATTATTTTTTGTTTGGTGATTAAATTTATTAACGTGGAGATTTCTTTCCACAGCGGGGCAATTTTAGGACATTCCCAAAAAATATGTCCCAAGTCACCTGTGAGGCCACAGCCTCTAAGCATGCGTGTGATTTACCTGGGAATATCTTGGCTAGTTTTGTGGGGGTAAAGTACCACCTTGTAACGCTGCTGTGATACCATAATTTCCCTCGGGATCTATAAAGAGTATCGTATCGTAGACACCATCTTATAATAGGACTCGTGTAGGGAGGCACATATATTGGATGAATATGTATTTTCCAAAGCTATTTACCATTGTTCATTGGTAACCGAAATATTGAGGTCTTTCTCCCAATTTAGCATAGCCAGTGTTTTTTCAAAGATTGCGTCTGAGTTGAAAGCCTCATATAAATTTTTGGATTTCCAGTAATTTTTATTGTTCGGGTTGCATATTAGTTGACTGGTCATCTCCGTCACCAACGATTTCTCCTTTAGGAGGCGTGAAATATATGGCTGTATTTGGGCCAGGTACTCAAAGTCTTGACTATCAAAATCATGTTGTTCTACTAGGGTTTCATTAGTTTTGAATTTTTTACCGTCGTGTAAATCGTTGATTTTAGTAATTGTTTTATTTCTCCAGGAGTCTTGGATGTTTTTTTCTTATGATCAGGCTAATAAATTTTTCCTTAACTTGATCATAATTTTTCCTCTTTCCTCCCCTTGAGTGCATGCCAAATGTTTCCATGCCGTTAACACGGCCACGAGGTGGGGGATGATGCAACCACTGATTCAGGGAAGAGCAAGTGATCAAGTAATAATTTGGAAAGGGGGACATCATTATTAAGGTTCCTTTCCATTTCTGTCCATAGTGGGACATTATCCCCTTTAATCCGACTAATAGACAGCTTGAGAAGGTTAGTATAATAGTAACTCATTAGATTTGGGAGGGACAATCCTCCCTTTAGAGGTTTAGAGGCAATCCTGGCCCTTTTTCTGTTCCAAATAAAACTGTTTTAGTGGAGTCTGACGTTTTCTCAGGAGCTTCAACGGGAGGACCAAAGGGACAGCTGTAAAGCGTAAATGACTTAAAGGTTCTCCCTACCCATGAGATTTCGTGTTTAGATAGGTTGTCCAACTCTGTGTGGGTATCTTTAGTAGCTGAGGATGCCCAGGTATGTGATGGCTTCTTTTTCCTAATCAAATGCTGAGAGACTTTTCATTTCTCGTGGTTTCGTTGATAAAAGTCTAGTTTCTTGGATTGTGTTACGTGTATTTAGTAGTAAGAGACATATGAGAATTCCTTTATGACTTGTATAGTTTCTTTTATAGAAAGTAGAGGCTGAGAATGATGTCATCAGCAAACACTCCGATCGTATGCTGATTAGGGCCTGTCCTTATACCTTTTATCGTATTGTTTGCTCTGATAAGTTCAGCCAGTGGTTCCATAACTAAAGAGAAAAGTAACGGTGAGAGTGGACGGCCTTGGCTGGTTCCGTTTGTGATTAATATTTGTTTTGACAAGTGAATGTCTACATATATTTTGGCGGATGGAGAGGCATATAAAGCTGTAATCATCAATTAGTTGGGTGTTAAAACCAAATTTTGACAGTGGCAATTAAGAAGCCCCAGTTAATCCTATCAAAGGCCTTCTCTGCATCTAAGGCCAGTAAGATGGAGGGAATTTTTTTGCGTTTAATGACATCAATTAGATTGAGGCTGTGTGCACACGTCCGGAATTCCCGCGTATTTTGTGTTTTTTCGCCACAAAAACGCTTCGTAAATGCTGCGAAAACGCATAAAATAAGCAACCCATTGTATTCAATGGCATTCCGCACATGCTGTGCTAATGCTGCGTATTTTTCTGCTGCAAAATCGCATCGCGGAAAAATCTGCAGCATGCTCATTCTTTGTGCGTAGTCGCGGGAATTCCGCACACATTTGAATGCATTGTTCCGCTTACTTTCCGCATGTGGCTAAGCCCACCATGTGCAAAGTAAGCGGAAAATGTGTGGCTGGTACCCAGGGTCTGGAGGAGAGGAGACTGTCCTCCGGGCTCTGGGTTCCATATCCCTGTAAAAAAATAGAATTAAAATAAAAAATCGTGATATTCTCACCTTCCAGCATCCCGCGCAGCGTCCCCAGGCCTCAGCGATGCTCCTGGCAACTCCCGTTCCCAGTGATGCCTTGCGACAATGACCTTTGATGATGTCGCGGTCTTGCATGATACTACGTCATCTGTGGTCATTGTGCAAGGCATCGCTGGTAACGGGGCTTGCCGGGAGCATCGCTGAGGCCTGGTGACGCTGCGTGGGACGCCGGAAGGTGAGAATAACACCATTTTTTACTTTTTATTATTTTTAACATTATATATTTTACTACTGATGCCGCATAGGCCGCCTCAATAGTAAAAAGTTGGTCACACTCGTCAAATACCATGTTTGATAAGTGTGACCAACCTGTCAATCAGTTCTCCAAGCGATGCCACAGATCGCTTGGAAAACTCTAGCATTCTGCAAGCTAATTACGCTTGCAAAACGCTAGTTAAAACGTGGGAAATATTCAGGAATTACGCATGCGGATTTCTCGCGTATTTCCCGTGGCATGGAATTGCGGAATTCCCGCGGAAATTCCAGACGTGTGCACATAGCCTGAGAGTTCTTCTCGTACCATCCACTGTTTTTCGGCCCTTCGAAAAGCCCAGTTGGTCCCCATGGATAATCTCTGGTAAGATGTTATGTAGCCTATGCGCAATAATCTTAGCAGATAT
Organism: Dendrobates tinctorius; assembly: GCF_039654945.1. Classification (NCBI taxonomy): domain Eukaryota; kingdom Metazoa; phylum Chordata; class Amphibia; order Anura; family Dendrobatidae; genus Dendrobates; species Dendrobates tinctorius. The sequence goes on along the minus strand of NW_027361903.1, from coordinate 3,239,419 downwards.
TTTTACATCGGTGTTGATTAGCGATATAGGTCTGTAATTTTTCACCATCTCTAGGTCCCCTTTGGGCTTCGGGTTATTGTGGCTTGTAACATTTCAGGAGGGAATTCTCCAGTTATGGAGGCTTTGTTTAGGACATTACCAAATGTGGTGTTAATTGGAAGCAAAAATGTGAAAATATTCATTGCAATGTCCATCTGGACCTGGGGATTTCTTTTTCTTTAGATTTTTGATAACTTTGAGGGTTTCAGATTAGTTTGTAGGAGAATTTAGGGTAGTTAAGTGTTGACCTGATATTTTAGGAAGATTTATGTGTGAGAGAAAGTCATTGATGAATTGTTTGCTGGGTTGTTGGGCACCATCCTCAAACTTAAGGTTGTATAAGGATGAATAGTATTCTGCAAACGCCTCCGCAACGTCTCTGGGATGCTGTAGATGTGAGTCTCTGTGTTTTCTTTTATTTATTCTATTTTTAACTCTGATTGATTTAAATTTTTGGGCCATTAATTGTGTGGGTTTGTTGTAGGAGGAGTAATAATTTGATTTCATACTTATATGGGCCCACGTAGCGTTTTAAAACGCACAATGAAAACCGGACTCCTTCCCAGAAATCGCGCGTTTTCACCGCGATTTTACCGCGATTCTGTTCGCGATTTTGCCGCGATTTTCTCAAGCACTTTTCAAGCGATTTGCAGCATCGCTTGGAAAGTGATTGACAGGTTGGTCACACTCGTCAAGCATAGTGTTTGATAAGTGTGAGAAGCTTTTTACTATTGAAGCCGCCTATGCGGCCTCAATAGTAAATGATAAAATGTTAAAAATGATAAAAAAATAAAAAATCGGGGTATATTTACCTTCCGGCGTCCTGCGCTGCCATCCTGGCCTCAGCGTTCCCAGTAATGCCTTGCGAGACCTGTGATGACGTTGGTCTCGCGTTACTATAGCGATCTCGCGAGACTACGTCATCACAGGACCTTGCCGCAAGGCATTACTGGGAACGCTGAGGCCGGGAATGCAGCGCGGGACGCCGGAAGGTAAATATACCCTGATTTTTTATTTTTCATTCTTTTTTTACAGGGGTATGGTACCCAGGGCCTGGAGGACAGTCTCCTCTCCTCCACACCGTGGGTACCAACCGCTCATGAGACGCTTATCTTTGCGCATGGTGGGCATAGCCACATGCGGGAAGTCAGCGGTTCTCATACATTCCTATGGGTGCGGAATCGCGGCAATTCTTTGCGATTCCGCACAAAAGAATGATCATGCTGCGATTTTTTCCGCGATGCGATTCCGCCGCGGAAAAAAGCACAGCATTAGCACAGCATGTGCGGAATGCCATAGGAATGCACGGGGGGCGTTCTGTACACGATTTTTAAACGTTTTCGCACCGAAAATCGCAGCAAAAAAGGTTAAAAATCGCATCGTGGGCACACAGCCTTAGTGTATTTGTGATATTCGTTGATAAGGGCTGTCCTCTGTTCAGTTCTCAGTTTGGGAATTTCTCCATGTAGCGCTGTAGAAGGGCTGTGTAACTTTTGTTGGGCTTCTTCTTTGTTCTTTAATTCTAGTTGTATTTTATTAATTTTTTCTTTGTTTTGTTTTTTTTTATTTTTAGATGCAATGTGCATTAGGAGTCCTCTGATTACCGCCTTATGGGCATTCCATATTATAAATGGGCACATATCTTCTGTTTTGTTCTCTTTATAGTAGTTAGATATGGCGGTTTCGATCTCTTTTTTTTAAATTTAGGGGATTGTAGTATGAATGTGTTACACTTCCCAAGGGATCTAGTGTCCATTGATCTACCTAGTAAAATCTCGCCGATCATAGGGGAATGATCGGAGAAAGATTTGGGTAAAATTTCTATCTTTCTGAATTTAGAGATTGATCGAGAGTCAATCCTAGAAAAGGTTTTGTGTGCGTCGGAGTAAAATGTTCACTCCCTTGAAGATGTATTTAGACATCTGAAGACATTCAAGTATTCTCGCTTTTGTAGCCAGTTTTTCAAAGTTGGAAAGGATCCTGTAGATTGGGAAGTAGAGCCAATCTGGCCGTCTGGTACAATGTAAAAGTCTCCTACGAAAATTGTTGTGCCTCTTCTGACCTCCGGAATTTTTTTGTCCAGAACGTCAAAGAAGCGCATCTGAGATTTGCTCGGTGCGTAGACATTGACCAGGGGAGCCAGGTGGTGATGGATGAGGCACGTTATGATTAACAATCTGCCGTCTTTGTCTGAGTAGTCATCGATTAATTCGAAAGAAATGTTGTTTCTTATTAGCGGGATTACTCCCGCTTTCTTTTTTTCGTTAAGGGATTTGAATATATGTGGAAAATATTTGTTTCTTATTTGTGGATGTTTTTCTCTGGACAACTTAACCCCTTGCAGGCGCATACAATATCTGCTTTGCAATTCATGATTTCCCTCCAAGTGACGTGTGGGGGGCGAGATCTGTTGTTTCTAGAACTCATTGCTGAGGGTGTATTACCAGTTATCACTTATGAAAAACAGATTATCCCCAGACTTCAGGAGACAGAGTTATGGTGGGAATTAACCCGTTATGTTAATAGATTATGCAGATAATAGACTTGTATTATATGTTACAGAGGTTTTATGGGCTATTTGTCCCGTGCAGGAGAAGTTCCTAGAGGACTTGAGGGTCTTCTGTATAATTATTGGAAAAGTTCCTTTTCCTATGGGTTGGAGTCTAGAGACGTATTGAGAGCCGCACTGTATCCAGAGGTTTTCTTTTATGCCTGTATCCGTGTGTCTCAGGTGTCTTCGATTTATAGTGCACTGAGACATAGCACCAACACTACTGCGCGATTCACTGTGGTGGCTTACTCTCTGTGCTGCCATCCTTGTGAGGGGATGGTGCACCCTAAAAGGGTCAGATGCCGAATCTACTATATAATCGTCTAATTCTGTCTGTCTGTTGGTCTGGAACGGAAATCCTACGTCGCTGATTGGTCGTGGCCGGCTGGGCAAGACCAATCAGTGACAGGCGCAGTCTGGCCGCGAATTGGCTTGGCATTTGAACGACGCATGCCACCGCTACCGTCGGGAGTTCTACGGCACTAGCTGCCACGGGTCATCTCCTGCCGCATGGAGGTCAGCGGCGACGCAGCCGGGAGATGACCGGCGCAGGGCTCAATGTGCAGATAGTACTCAGGGTCCAGAGGAGAGGAGACCGTCCTCCAGGCCCTGGGTACCATAAACCTGCAAAAAATAGAATTAAAATAAAAAATAGTGATATACTCACCTTCCGATGGCCCCCGGACTCTTTCCCTCCTCTCACCACGCGCCCGGCATCTTACGGTCCCAGTAATGCTTTGCGCGAAAGACCGCTAGTGACGTTGCGCTCTCGTGACAGCGACGTCATCTACGGTCCTTCGCGCTAAGCATTATTGGGACCGGAAGATGTCGGGAGCGTGGAGAGATCGGGGACCGTAGGAAGGTGAGAATAACCTTTTTTTTAATTTTTTTTTACGTTCTATCTTTTACTATTGAGGCCGCATAGACAGCATCAATAGTAAAAAGTTGATCACAATTGTCAAACACTATGCTTGTGTGTGACCAACCTGTCAATCACATTCCAAGCGATGCCTCAAATCGCTTCAAATTGCTTGAATTCCGCATGCGAAAATCGCATGAAAAACGCATGTTTTCCAGGCCCAGGAACCAGGCCCCCGCTGTGAGATCGCCGATCGTGGTGGATCGTCCTGGACCCTCTTTTGAATGGCTGTCTCCCGCTGGCCATATTCTAGAATACCATCTAGTGCTGCAATAATCCCGGAGTCCTGATGTTTTTAGGCCTGTGGCCTTTGAGGTTCAGGGATCTGTATCCCTGGATGTTCCGGTCTCCGCAGTAGCAGCTGTAATGCTGCCAGGATGTTCTTGCTCTGGTACACAGTGCCGACACTGCAGCGGGGCGTAGTATAGCGTCGTACTTCCGGCTTCGTGCTGTGATGGGCCGCGGTTAGTGAGGCACCGTAGGGTAGGATTATGTGCCCGCTTGTTTTTTGTTGAGTGCTGCGGTGATCCCGGTGCCCCGGTGTGTAGCTCAAAGCCGCGGCGTCTCAACTATGTGGGAAGCGCATTGGACGGGCGTAGTGTTCTATTATTAGGTCGCCGCAAGCCACGCCCCCTCCTTTTCCTGGAATGGCCGCTGTAAAGAGCCTGTCACACTAAGCGATGTCGCTGTAACGTCACTGGTTTTGTGTGTGATACTTACCTCCGACCGCTCCCCGCTGGTTATCGCTGATCGCACGAGAACGTCCTGAGCCGTTTCTCGTCGTCAGCTTCCTGCAGCACCGACGAGCGACGCGTGGACGCGGGCGGGAGGACGCAGGATCGCCTCGTCTGACAGGTAAGTAGTGACCCCCGTCCCCAGCGATGTCGCTTGTGAGATCTGCCTGTGTGGCAGCTCACTGGCGACCGTTTAGCGATGCACCAGCGATCCTGACCGCGTCATATCGTTGTCGGCATTGCTGGTACATCGCTAAGTGTGACGGTACCTAAGAGAAGATGATTCGGCTTGCCGTGTCCCTCCGCTGGTTGCTGCAGCACACCCGGAGTCTCCTCAGTGACAGGCGTTGCAGGTCCTGAGGTGAGCGGGTCGGAGGTCTTCCTGGGGTGATCGGTGACGCTTATGATATCAAGGGTCCGGTGTCCCGGGGACTATTTTATTCTGTCATGGCGGCTCCCGGTGCTGGGTAGAGGAGGTGATCCGGTTTACCGTGGATTATCCAGTGTTTCTCCAGTCATTTCTTTTGGGTCTCTCAATGGGGTGATGGTCCTCTGGGGGGTTTTCTTTGGCCTCTCTTGCTTGACTGAGGATCCGGTATCTAAGGGACTACTTTGTCTTCACCGCCGCACCAGTTCTCCATAATGGAGGATTCTGTTGTAGTCTGCTTTTCAGCTATTACGTACCCGGTCCCGGGTCGCGTTCTGAGGTAATTTTTCTCCGTTTGAGGGTTTTCTTCTGTTACATGGAGCTAGTTGGGCTGTGTGATACAGGGGAAGCCCTGATGGCCCTCTGTGATGGCTGCCTTCCTATATTAATGGCGGCTTCACTGCTCCGCATGGGCAGATCTTCAGAGGGGTGCTGCTGGGTATCCCTGGAATCAGTATGGTTTCAGGGGTCCGCCAGTGATGATTATAGACTGGGGGGGATTTCTCTCGTCGCTATGTTGTTGCTTATCAGACGGGCGCCCGGCAGTAACACTTCTGCTCCGTCTCTCTGCCGGCCATGCCCCTCCGCTACGACTCCATTTTTCATCTCTTTTTCTTCTGCTGTTTGTGAGGTCGGATCTAGAGAAAGAGGCAATTCTGCTGATGTTTTCTATTGTGTGACTGTACGGCCCTTCACACGACCTGTCATGTTATTCGCAGATGCCACGTGGCCCCTATGTGACCTACGGTGCTGCTCTCAGGTCCGTGCCTTCCCAGCAGCACAGATGACAAAGGGCCAATACAAGTCTATGGGTCCGTGTAAACATGCCGTCCGTGTAAACATGCCGTCCGTGTAAACATGCCGTCCATGTGCCGTCCGTGTGCCGTCCGTGTAAACATGCCGTCCGTGTGCCGTCCATGTGCCGTCCGTGTAAACATGCCGTCCGTGTGCCGTCCGTGTAAACATGCCGTCCGTGTGCCGTCCGTGTGCCGTCCGTGTTTAACATGGAGAGTATATGAGAAGCTTGGTAATTTCATGTCCATTATCCATACCGGACGGCACATGGACGGACACTGAAGACACTGGTGACACCGATATCTGTGTAACATGTTTGTGCTTTATATGGACTTGGGGGCCCCACTCTGAATTTTGCCTAGGTCCCCAATTTGTGTAAAGCCGGCCCTGTGTGAGGGAGGTGGTAGTGATCCTCTCCAGCATGTGATAATATGGGGTCTGTGGGGGGGGGACGCCCCCGGAGACCCTACAGATGGGGATAGTTAGCGGATTACGCGCGGCTTCCGCTGCGCACATTCCTGGCTATATTCATCCTGAGACTCCTGATGCATGAACAGAATGCCAGGACTGCAGAGCAGACTGACCCATGTAGAGGTGGAAGGGCATGCAGAATGAGCATTCAGGGTCTCTGGAAAGCTGTGTGACGCTGTATGGGCACAAGTGCCTGCGGGTTGTGCCTGGTATCACATTTAAGCCTTATTCATTCCAGTGGGGATAAGCCGCAGTTCCAGACACGGCCTGAGCACAGGGGAGGCGCTCTCTCTGGCAGACCTTGCCATGCAATCCCTGTAAATGATTGGCTGCCTCGGACGACTGCTGTTCTTCAGTCTCTTGCATCGGTTTTGATAAATCCCGTCCTCAGAGATGATCTCTCTATACTGGATGTGCCCCCATCATCAGTATGACACCCTGTGCCCCGCGACCAGCGCTGGCCGGCAGGATCCGGCTCTTCGCGTGTTTCCTTGTGTGACCTGATGCGTGATGGGGTACCGCTGCTGCCAGTCCTGGGCGCTGCTGCCTGTCACTCAGCAGAGTGGTAGTACACGGGGCGCTATGGAGGAGGAGAGGAACCTTCAGCGCTCCGCCAGCCCGGAACTGGGAGAGATTTGTAGTAGAGTCAGAGCCATTCAATGTAGAAATGGCTGATACCAGGGAGCCACAGAAGGCTGTGTTTTTAGCTGCGTTTCTGTAGGTTTGGTACAGTGTGTCGGTGCAGACAATCCACTGTTGTGTCCCTTTCCTGAGCGCTGTGTGTGTCATGTTAGATGCGGCGGGCAGGGTCCTCACACTGCGGTGGTCTCGGGGCTGCTCTGCGGTGGTCTCGGGGCTGCTCTGGAGTAGTATAGATACATTGTATCGTCCGGTGGATGTCGTGTCCTGTAATGCGGATGATGAGGGTTATCCTCTTAGTTCTGCACCAGGGGGTGTCGGGCACGGGCCACTATCAGGCCCCCGTGCTGTAAGCTGCATCTGTCACCCCCTGGCATGTCAGTGAGAGGCGCAGGAGACCCCCTAACATTCTGTCCTCAGTAGCGATTCCGCCTCTTACCGATAACGAGCAGCCGATCGTTTCCTCGCTCATCGCTCTCTGGCTCTTGTGTTTTGCAGATTAACGGAACCATCCGGCTTCCTGACAGACGGACCCATCAACTACAAGTACAAGACCAAGTGCACCTGGCTCATCGAGGGCTAGTGAGTATCCCCCGGGGGGGCTGGTGGCTGACCATGGGGGGGCCCGCTCTGAGGTATAACCCCGGGGGCTGGTGATTGACCCCAGGGCCCCCCCCGCACTGAAGTATAAACCCAGCCGCTAGTCATTGACCCTGGGGACCCCCGCACTAAAGTATAACCCGGGCCGCTAGTCATTGACCCCGGGGACCCCTGCACTGAAGTATAACCCCGGGGACCCCTGCACTGAAGTACAACCCTGCCGTTAGTCATTGACCCCAGGGACACCCACACTGAAGTATAACCCCGGGGGCTGGTGACTGACCCCAGGGACCCTCCTGCACTGAAGTATAACCCAGCCGCTAGTCATTGACCCCGGGGACCCCTGCACTGAAGTATAACCCGGGCCGCTAGTCATTGACCCAGGGACCCCTGCACTGAATAATCAACCAGGGGGCTGGTGCCTAACCGCGGGACCCTCGCACTGAAGTATAATCCCGACCGCCAGTCATTGACCCCGGGGACCCCTGCACTGAAGTATAACGCCGGCCGCTAGTCATTGACCCCGGGGACCCCTGCACTGAAGTATAACGGCGGCCGCTAGTCATTGACCCCGGGGACCCCCCTGCACTGAAGTATAACACTGGCCGCTAGTCATTGACCCCGGGGACCCCTGCACTGAAGTATAACCCGGGCCGCTAGTCATTGACCCCGGGGACCCCCGCACTGAAGTATAACGCCGGCCGCTAGTCATTGACCCCGGGGACCCCTGCACTGAAGTATAACGCCGGCCGCTAGTCATTGACCCCGGGGACCCCTGCACTGAAGTATAACGCCGGCCGCTAGTCATTGACCCCGGGGACCCCCGCACTGAAGTATAACGCTGGCCGCTAGTCATTGACCCCGGGGACCCCCGCACTGAAGTATAACGCTGGCCGCTAGTCATTGACCCCGGGGACCCCTGCACTGAAGTATAACTCGGGCCGGTAGTCATTGACCCCGGGGACCCCTGCACTGAAGTATAACGGCGGCCGCTAGTCATTGACCCTGGAGACCCCCGCACTGAAGTATAACGCCGGCCGCTAGTCATTGACCCCGGGGACCCCCGCACTGAAGTATAACGCCGGCCGCTAGTCATTGACCCTGGAGACCCCCGCACTGAAGTATAACGCCGGCCGCTAGTCATTGACCCCGGGGACCCCCGCACTGAAGTATAACGCCGGCCGCTAGTCATTGACCCCGGGGACCCCCGCACTGAAGTATAACGCCGGCCGCTAGTCATTGACCCCGGGGACCCCCGCACTGAAGTATAACCCGAGCCGCTAGTCATTGACCCCGGGGACCCCCGCACTGAAGTATAACGCCGGCCGCTAGTCATTGACCCCGGGGACCCCCGCACTGAAGTATAACGCCGGCCGCTAGTCATTGACCCTGGAGACCCCCGCACTGAAGTATAACGCCGGCCGCTAGTCATTGACCCCGGGGACCCCCGCACTGAAGTATAACGCCGGCCGCTAGTCATTGACCCCGGGGACCCCCGCACTGAAGTATAACGCCGGCCGCTAGTCATTGACCCCGGGGACCCCCGCACTGAAGTATAACCCGAGCCGCTAGTCATTACACATGCAGAACATCCCGGGTATTTACAGTCCGGCGCTGTCTTCTCTTTTTGATCGTGTAGAGACTGAATCAGGTTTTTACCTTTTCCTGCTCACATCTGAGAGTTTGTTACAATGTATCAGTCTGCAGTACCAGCTGTTTAGGTCACAGAGGATTATCCATACTAGAGACTATGTAACAGACCTTCAGCTGTGAGACATCAGGGCTGGAAGCACAAAGTCTGTGAGGGCGCTGCAGCACTTTCAGTCCTAGGATGCAGGCGGGGGATTGTCATGAGGAGAGGAATCTGATTGGCTGATGAGGTCGCGTCTCGTAGCGATAATTTCATCTTTTGCTTTTTTCCCTTTCACAGCTCCAACGCCGTGCTGAGGTTACGCTTCAATCACTTCGCCACCGAATGCAGCTGGGACCACATGTACGTGTTCGATGGAGACTCGGTGTACTCCCCGCTCATCGCCGTCCTCAGGTGAGCAGCGGCACGCGTGACCCCGCCATCGATCACGTGATGTCTGGAATCAGCACCACTAAGCATAGGGTGGCAAATAGCGGCTGCACCGTGACCGGACTGTGTCCGCGTCATGAGACCTGAGCGAGCACCACATGAGACCTGAGCGATGCGCCACGAGACCTGAGCGAGCGCCACATGAGACCTGAGCGATGCGACATGAGACCTGAGCGAGCGCCACGAGACCTGAGCGAGCGCCACATGAGACCTGAGTGATGCGACATGAGACCTGAGCGATGCGACATGAGACCTGAGCGAGCGCCACGAGACCTGAGCGAGCGCCACATGAGACCTGAGCAATGCGACATGAGACCTGAGCGAGCGCGTCATGAGACATGAGCGAGCACCACATGAGACCTGAGCGATGTGACATGAGACCTGAACGATGTGACATGAGACCTGAGCGAGCACCACATGAGACCTGAGCGATGTGACATGAGACCTGAGCGATGTGACATGAGACCTGAGCAATGCGACATGAGACCTGAGCGATGCGACATGAGACCTGAGCGAGCGCCACATGAGACCTGAGCGAGCGCCACATGAGACCTGAGCGAGCGCCACATGAGACCTGAGCGAGCGCCACATGAGACCTGAGCGATGCGACATGAGACCTGAGTGAGCACCACGACACCTGAGCGATGCGACATGAGACCTGAGCGAGCGCCACATGAGACCTGAGCGATGCGACTTGAGACCTGAGCGAGTGCCACATGAGACCTGAGCGATGCGACATGAGACCTGAGAGAGCGCCACATGAGACCTGAGCAATGCGACATGAGACCTGAGCGAGCGCCACATGAGACCTGAGCGATGCAACATGAGACCTGAGCGAGTGCCACATGAGACCTGAGCAATGCGACATGAGACCTGAGCGAGCGCCACATGAGACCTGAGCGATGTGACATGAGACCTGAGCGATGTGACATGAGACCTAAGCGATGTGACATGAGACCTGAGCGATGTGACACGAGACCTGAGCGAGCGCCACGAGACCTGAGCGATGAGACATGAGCAAACGATACACGAGACCTGAGCGAGCGCCACATGAGACCTGAGCAAGCGCCACATGAGACCTGAGCGATGTGACACGAGACCTGAGCGAGCGCCACATGAGACCTGAGCGAGCGCCACATGAGACCTGAGCGAGCACCACATGAGACTTGAGGCATGCGACATGAGACCTGAGCGAGCGCCACATGAGACCTGAGCAAACGCCACATGAGACCTGAGCGATGTGACACGAGACCTGAGCGAGCGCCACATGAGACCTGATCGAGCACCACATGAGACCTGAGCGAGCGCCACGAGACCTGAGCGATGCGACATGAGACCTGAGCGAGCACCACATGAGACCTGAGGCATGCGACATGAGACCTGAGGCATGCGACATGAGACCTGAGCGAGCGCCACATGAGACCTGAGCAAGCGCCACATGAGACCTGAGCGATGTGACACGAGACCTGAGCGAGCGCCACATGAGACCTGAGCGAGCGCCACATGAGACCTGAGCGAGCACCACATGAGACTTGAGGCATGCGACATGAGACCTGAGCGAGCGCCACATGAGACCTGAGCAAACGATTCATGAGACCTGAGCGAGCGCCACATGAGACCTGAGCAAGCGCCACATGAGACCTGAGCGATGTGACACGAGACCTGATCGAGCGCCACATGAGACCTGATCGAGCACCACATGAGACCTGAGCGAGCGCCACGAGACCTGAGCGATGCGACGAGACCTGAGCGAGCACCACATGAGACCTGAGGCATGCGACATGAGACCTGAGCGAGCGCCACATGAGACCTGAGCAAATGATTCATGAGACCTGAGCGAGCGCCACATGAGACCTGAGCGATGCGACATGAGACCTGAGCGAGCGCCACGAGACCTGAGCGAGCGCCACGAGACCTGAGCGATGCGACACGAGACCTGAGCGAGCGCCACGAGACCTGTGCGAGCGCCACATGAGACCTGAGCGAGCACCACGAGACCTGAGCGAGCGCCACATGAGACCTGAGCGAGCGCTACATGAGACCTGAGCGATGCGACATGAGACCTGAGTGAGCGCCACGACACCTGAGCGATGCGACATGAGACCTGAGCGATGCGACATGAGACCTGAGTGAGCGCCATGACACCTGAGCGATGCGACATGAGACCTGAGCGAGCGCCACATGAGACCTGAGCGATGCGACTTGAGACCTGAGCGAGTGCCACATGAGACCTGAGCGATGCGACATGAGACCTGAGAGAGCGCCACATGAGACCTGAGCAATGCGACATGAGACCTAAGCGAGCGCCACATGAGACCTGAGCGATGCAACATGAGACCAGAGCAATGCGACATGAGACCTGAGCGAGCGCCACATGAGACCTCGGCGTTCTCGCCACGTGACCTCAGTGAGCATCGGCTGAGATCCGACAGTGACCTGACATGTGGAGCGCTGGCGACATCTAGTGGTCAGATCCAGGAATGGCTGGTACGGTGATCCTCAGGTGATCCGCCCTCCACATCCCGACGCGCGCCCGTTCTCCGGGTCTCTGCCCTAGAAAACCGCAATAAAATGGAAACACCGGAATTGTTTTTTCTCAGTCACCACAATTCCCCTAAAGAAAGTGAACAATGGTGAACAAAACCTGGTGTGCCCCCAAAGTAGTGTCAGTAAAGCCATCAGCGCGATGCTGAAGATGGTGCGCGCCCTCGCTCCGTCAGCGCGGAGGTAATTGGGGGTTTGTGGTAGAAATTTATATTGTTTATATCACTAAATAAAAAACCCCCAAAGTATAAAGGTTCAGTGTCTCGGCCGGACGTCCCAGAACGTCATATGGAGAAGTGATGAAGCCTCGTCCGGTAAGACGCCGAGGGGACGGGGTGAAAGCGCCAAACTCCCCGGGAGGGAAGGGGTTAAGGCACGATGGCCGCCCTGTGTCCACATCTCCCCCGAGTTGTTACATCAGCTCCCAGCAGTGAGAAGTGTGAGGACGGGCGTCACCGGCAGACATCCTGGGGTCATGTGATCCGTGATGTGACTCCCCCCGGAGCAGCAGATGACGGAGACCCCGGTTGTCAGCGCTGTTAGTGGCGTCCTGCAGGTGTCAGGACAGTGCTGTGAGCACAGTGCGGGGCCGGGACTCCGCTGGCTCCATACCCGTCAGCGCTTTCAATCAGAGAACCCCCCAAGTGGTGACGCAGCTGAGGGGCTCGTTGCAGTGTGTCGGTAGCGGGCATTGTGGTAATCTCCGTGTTCTCCTTGCAGTGGTCTGATCGTCCCTGAAGCGGCTGGAAATGAAACCGTCCCAGAGGTGGTCACCACGTCAGGCTTCGCCCTCCTGCACTTCTTCAGCGACGCCGCGTACAACCTGACCGGATTCAATATCTTCTACTCGTACGTAGACGCCGCGGGGTCACAAGACAGGGGAACATTGTATAAAGGGGGAGTGGACCCCGCTCTGCTGTATAAAGGGGGAGTGGACCCCGCGCTGCTGTATAAAGGGGGAGTGGACCCCGCTCTGCTGTATAAAGGGGGAGTGGACCCCGCGCTGCTGTATAAAGGGGGAGTGGACCCCGCTCTGCTGTATAAAGGGGGAGGGGACCCCGCTCTGCTGTATAAAGGGGGAGTGGACCCGCACTGCTGTATAGAGGGGGAGTGGACCCCGCTCTGCTGTATAAAGGGGGAGTGGACCCCGCTCTGCTGTATGAAGGGGGAGTGGACCCCGCGCTGCTGTATAAAGGGGGAGTGGACCCCGCGCTGCTGTATAAAGGGGGAGTGGACCCCGCTCTGCTGTATAAAGGGGGAGTGGACCCCGCGCTGCTGTATAAAGGGGGAGTGGACCCCGCTCTGCTGTATAAAGGGGGAGGGGACCCCGCTCTGCTGTATAAAGGGGGAGTGGACCCCGCTCTGCTGTATGAAGGGGGAGTGGACCCCGCTCTGCTGTATAAAGGGGGAGTGGACCCCGCTCTGCTGTATAAAGGGGGAGTGGACCCCGCGCTGCTGTATAAAGGGGGAGTGGACCCCGCTCTGCTGTATAAAGGGGGAGTGGACCCCGCTCTGCTGTATAAAGGGGGAGTGGACCCCGCTCTGCTGTATAAAGGGGGAGGGGACCCCGCTCTGCTGTATAAAGGGGGAGTGGACCCGCGCTGCTGTATAGAGGGGGAGTGGACCCCGCTCTGCTGTATAAAGGGGGAGTGGACCCCGCTCTGCTGTATGAAGGGGGAGTGGACCCCGCTCTGCTGTATAAAGGGGGAGTGGACCCCGCTCTGCTGTATAAAGGGGGAGCGGACCCCGCTCTGCTGTATGAAGGGGGAGCGGACCCCGCTCTGCTGTATGAAGGGGGAGCGGACTCCGCTCTGCTGTATGAAGGGGGAGTGGACCCCGCTCTGCTGCATAAAGGGGGAGTGGACCCCGCTCTGCTGTATAAAGGGGGAGCGGACCCCGCTCTGCTGTATAAAGGGGGAGTGGACCCCGCTCTGCTGTATAAAGGGGGAGTGGACCCCGCTCTGCTGTATGAAGGGGGAGTGGACCCCGCTCTGCTGTATAAAGGGGAGCGGACCCCGCTCTGCTGTATAAAGGGGGAGCGGACCCCGCTCTGCTGTATAAAGGGGGAGCGGACCCCGCTCTGCTGTATAAAGGGGGAGCGGACCCCGCTCTGCTGTATAAAGGGGGAGTGGACCCCGCTCTGCTGCATAAAGGGGGAGTGGACCCCGCTCTGCTGTATAAAGGGGGAGTGGACCCCGCTCTGCTGTATAAAGGGGGAGAGGACCCCGCTCTGCTGTATAAAGGGGGAGTGGACCCCGCTCTGCTGTATAAAGGGGGAGAGGACCCCGCTCTGCTGTATAAAGGGGGAGTGGACCCCGCTCTGCTGTATAAAGGGGGAGTGGACCCCGCTCTGCTGTATAAAGGGGGAGTGGACCCCGCTCTGCTGTATAAAGGGGGAGTGGACCCCGCTCTGCTGTATAAAGGGGGAGTGGACCCCGCTCTGCTGTATAAAGGGGGAGCGGACCCCGCTCTGCTGTATGAAGGGGGAGCGGACCCCGCTTTGCTGTATGAAGGGGGAGCGGACCCCGCTTTGCTGTATAAAGGGGGAGCGGACCCCGCTTTGCTGTATGAAGGGGGAGCGGACCCCGCTTTGCTGTATGAAGGGGGAGCGGACCCCGCTCTGCTGTATGAAGGGGGAGCGGACCCCGCGCTGCTGTATGAAGGGGGAGCGGACCCCGCGCTGCTGTATGAAGGGGGAGCGGACCCCGCGCTGCTGTATGAAGGGGGAGCGGACCCCGCGCTGCTGTATGAAGGGGGAGCGGACCCTGCGCTGCTGTATGAAGGGGGAGCGGACCCCGCGCTGCTGTATGAAGGGGGAGCGGACCCCGCGCTGCTGTATAACAGGGGTGTATTTCCCATATGATTGATGTTTGGAGTGAGGTTTAGATCCGCTCTCCGTGGCCTTGTGTCATTTATGCCCCAGCTGCAGTCATTTTATTGTGTTGCTGCTGATTGCCCCACAACATGGCGTCCGCTGTCATCGCCTTTCTTCTTCCTCCTTAGAATAAATTCCTGTCCCAGTAACTGCTCCTCTCACGGCAAATGTGCGACCAGCAGCTCTGTCCCCGGCCGCGTGTACTGTGAATGTGACAAATACTGGAAGGGAGAAGCCTGCGACATCCCCTACTGCAAGAATAACTGCGGCAGCCCCGACCACGGCTACTGCGACCTGACCGGAGAGAAGCTGTGTGTGTGCAACGACAGCTGGCAAGGTGAGCGGCACAAGAAGTCTTGCGCATCTTGCAGCGCGCGGACATCACCGCCTTAGTCTGGACATCACCGCTGCACACACATTATACTGACATCTAGTGGTGATTATGGGGTTATACTGACATCTAGTGGTGATTATGAGGTTATACTGACATCTAGTGGGGGTTATAGAGTTATACTGAAATCTAGTGGTGATTATAGCGTTATACTGACATCTAGTGGTGATTATAGGGTTATACTGACATCTAGTGGTGATTATAGGGTTATACTGACATCTAGTGGTGATTATAGCATTATACTGACATCTAGTGGTGATTATAGGGTTATACTGACATCTAGTGGTGATTATAGGGTTATACTGACATCTAGTGGTGATTATAGCATTATACTAACATCTAGTGGGGATTATAGGGTTATACTGACATCTAGTGGTGATTATAGCGTTATACTGACATCTAGTGGGGACTATAGGGTTATACTGACATCTAGTGGTAATTATGGGGTTATACTAACATCTAGTGGGGGTTATAGAGTTATACTGAAATCTATTGGTGATTATAGCGTTATACTGACATCTAGTGGTGATTATAGGGTTATACTGACATCTAGTGGTGATTATAGCATTATACTAACATCTAGTGGGGATTATAGGGTTATACTGACATCTAGTGGGGATTATAGAGTTATACTGACATCTAGTGGGGACTATAGGGTTATACTGACATCTAGTGGTAATTATGGGGTTATACTAACATTTAGTGGGGGTTATAGAGTTATACTGAAATCTATTGGTGATTATAGCGTTATACTGACATCTAGTGGTGATTATAGCGTTATACTGACATCTAGTGGTGATTATAGGGTTATACTGACATCTAGTGGGGATTATGGGGTTATACTGACATCTAGTGGTGATTATAGGGTTATACTGACATCTAGTGGTGATTATAGTGTTATACTGACATCTAGTGGTGATTATAGGGTTATACTGACATCTAGTGGTGATTATAGCGTTATACTGACATCTAGTGGGGATTATAGGGTTATACTGACATCCAGTGGTGATTATAGGGTTATACTGACATCTAGTGGTGATTATAGCGTTATACTGACATAGGGTTATACTGACATCTAGTGGTGATTATAGGGATATACTGACATCTAGTGGTGATTATAGTGTTATACTGACATTTAGTGGTGATTATAGGGTTATACTGACATCTAGCGGTGATTATAGCGTTATACTGACATCTGGTGGTGATTACAGAGTTATACTGACATCTAGTGGTGATTATAGGGTTGTACTGACATCTAGCAGTGATTATAGCGTTATACTGACATCTAGTGGTGATTATAGGGTTATACTGACATCTAGTGGTGATTATAGGGTTGTACTGACATCTAGTGGTGATTATAGGGTTATACTGACATCTAGTGGTGATTATAGGAATATACTGACATCTAGTGGTGATTATAGTGTTATACTGACATTTAGTGGTGATTATAGTGTTATACTGACATCTAGTGGTAATTATAGGGTTATAATGACATCTAGTGGTGATTATAGTGTTATACTGACATCAAGTGGTGACTATAGGGTTATACTGACATCTAGTGGTAATTATGGGGTTATACTGACATCTAGTGTTGATTATAGTGTTATACTGACATCTAGTGTTGACTATAGTGTTATACTGACATCTAGTGGTGATTATAGAGTTTTACTGACATCTAGTGGTGATTATAGGGTTATACTGACATCTAGTGGTGATTATAGCGTTATACTGACATCTAGTGGTGATTATAGCGTTATACTGATATCTAGTGGTGATTATAGCGTTATACTGACATCTAGTGGTGATTATAGGGTTATACTGACATCTAGTGGTGATTATAGGGTTATACTGACATCTAGCGGTGATTATAGCGTTATACTGACATCTAGTGGTGATTATAGGGTTATACTGACATCTAGTGGTGATTATAGGGTTATTCTGACATCTAGCGGTGATTATAGGGTTGTACTGACATCTAGTGGTGATTATAGGGTTATACTGACATCTAGTGGTGATTATAGGGTTGTACTGACATCTAGTGGTGATTATAGGGTTATACTGATACTAGTGGTGATTATAGGGTTTTACTGACATCTAGTGGTGATTATAGGGTTATACTGACATCTAGTGGTGATTATAGCGTTATACTGACATCTAGTGGTGATTATAGGGTTATACTGACATCTAGTGGTGATTATAGGGTTATACTGACATCTAGTGGGGATTATAGAGTTATACTGACATCTAGTGGGGATTATAGGGTTATACTGACATCTAGTGGTGATTATAGGGTTATACTGACATCTAGTGGTGATTATAGTGTTATACTGACATCTAGTGGTGATTATAGGGTTATACTGACATCTAGTGGTGATTATAGTGTTATACTGACATCTAGTGGTGATTATAGGGTTATACTGACATCTAGTGGTGATTATAGTGTTATACTGACATCTAGTGGTGATTATAGGGTTATACTGGTATCTAGTGGTAATTATAGGGTTATACTGACATCTAGTGGTGATGATTATTATTATACTGACTACTGTCATGTCCTCACTATATCTAAAACTGAACCTGTCAAAGACTGAACTCCTTGTGTTTCCTCCCGCTACTAATGTACCTATACCCGACATTGCCATTTCCGTGTGTGGTTCCACTATTACTCCCCAGCAACATGCCCGCTGTCTTGGGGTCATACTTGACTCCGAGCTTTTATTCACCCCCCACATCCGATCACTGGCTCACTCTTGTCATCTGCACCTCAAAAACATTTCTAGAATTTGACCTTTTCTTACTTTTGACACTGCAAAAACTCTTACTGTTTCTCTTATTCATTCTCGTCTGGACTATTGTAACTCTCTTCTAATCGGTCTCCCTCTTACCAAACTCTCCCCTCTCCAATCTGTCTTGAATGCTGCAGCCAGGATCATATTCCTCACCAATCGTTACACCGATGCCTCTACCTTGTGCCAGTCATTACACTGGCTACCCATCCACTCCAGATTTCAGTATAAACTTATTACCCTCACCCACAAAGCCCTCCATGGCTCAGCACCACCCTACATCTCCTCCCTTGTTTCAGTATACCACCCTACCCGCGCCCTCCGTTCTGCTGATGACCTGAGGTTAGCATCCTCAATAATCAGAACCTCCCACTCCCGTCTCCAAGACTTTACACGTGCCGCGCCAATTCTTTGGAATGCACTTCCCAGGTCAATACGATTAGTCCCCAATCCCCACAATTTTAAGCGTGTCCTGAAAACGCATTTATTCAGACTGGCCTACCGCCTCAACACATTAACCTAACCTATCCCTGTGTGGCACAGCCAAAAGTTTTACCATAACCAGGTTCCCCGCATCATGTTCCCACATGCTTTATGCATCCATTAGCCCTCTGTGTCTGTACTGTTACACACTTAACATTATGGCTGGTCCATACAATCAGGGCAACTGTTACCACCCACCTTTCGTGTCTCCCTCTTTCCTCATAGACTGTAAGCTTGCGAGCAGGGCCCTCACTCCTCTTGGTATTTGTTATAATCTACTGTATGTGATTATTGTTATGCTGTAATGTCTATTGTCTGTACAAATCCCCTCTGAAATGTAAAGTGCTGCGGAATATGTCGG
Source organism: Dendrobates tinctorius (assembly GCF_039654945.1). Lineage (NCBI taxonomy): Eukaryota > Metazoa > Chordata > Amphibia > Anura > Dendrobatidae > Dendrobates > Dendrobates tinctorius. Next base: position 3,220,724 of record NW_027361903.1, on the reverse strand, counting down.
CGCTATAGAAATAAAATGTATTATTATTATACTGACATCTAGTGGTGACTATAGTGTTATATTCTATATATATTATAATAATAGTAATCTTTATTTTTATATAGCGCTAACAAATTCCACAGCGCTTTACAGTTTTGCACACATTAGCATGTGGGAGGAAACCGGAGTGCCCGGAGGAAACCCATGCAAACACGGGGAGAACATACAAACTCCTTGCAGATGTTGTCCTTGGTGGCCACCCATTATAAGGCGGATTATAAGGCTATACTGACATCTAGTGGTGATTATAGGGTTATACTGACATCTAGTGGTGATTATAGGGTTATACTGACATCTAGTGGTGATTATAGTGTTATACTGACATCTAGTGGTGATTATAGTGTTATACTGACATCTAGTGGTGATTATAGGGTTATACTGACATCTAGTGGTGATTATAGGGTTATACTGACATCTAGTGGTGATTATAGGGTTATACTAACATATCTTTTGTTTTTCTCCCGTCATCTGTCTGTCCGCTCCGTTCTTCTGTCCTCAGGTCCTGACTGTTCGCTCAGTGTCCCCTCCACAGAATCTTACTGGATCCTGCCCAATGTGAAGCCGTTCAGCCCCTCGGTCGGCCGCGCCTCACACAAAGCCGTGATGCATGGAAAGTTTATGTGGGTGATCGGCGGCTATGCTTTCAATTACAGCTCCTTCCAGATGGTGTTAAAGTAAGTGACCCCCTTATGTCTGATTCTGTCTATTTCTTGGGAGCCCATTCACTATCTCCATCTATCCCCCACCCCCTGAAGATGGCTGCACCATCATTGTAAATACACAATTGTAAATACAAACCTGTGCTTTGTATCGCCCCCACCTCATTGTAGATTGTAAGCTCTCACCAGCAGGGTCGTCTTATTTCGCTTTAATTATTGTATTGTTAACGTTGTTACTTATGACTGTTGTGTTTGAAACTGTTCAACTGTAAAGCGCTGCGGAATATGTTGGCGCTATATAAATAAAGATTATTATTATTATTATTATTATTATTATTAACTTCCCGGTACAATGAAACGTTTCGCTCCTGGGTGTGCAGGAAATGTTCTTCTCAGCCAATTGTTATTTCTATCCATTTTTTGAAAGCCATGTGACAACCAACATGGCTGCCACTACACCTCTACACGGACGTTCAGTGAGCACATGTAAGGGAGGGCCAGGGCCGTAGTCTTGGCTGAGGACTCCGGGGCCTCTGTGCCCTGGCCTCCCATCACATGAAAACAAAGTCCATTAGGCAGCATACCTGTGACATCAGGATCCCTACTGCGCCACTGAAGGTTGTCTGCAAACTGTTTCGCATGAACTAAGTCACAGTCCATTTCAACTTTCAAAAGGACAACTTTACTGTATTCTTTTTGCAGCACATCCAAATCTTTCACAGCATTAATCACATGTTCAACATTACACATCTTTTCCACTTTCCCTGTACTTCTCTCATTGTCACACAGTACGTACCTGGGTCAGACCGCCTCATGAGGTTCCTCAGCATCCTCCCTGTTTAGCTCTGCCACGGTTAGACACTCCTCTGCCTGTTTCACCCCAGACATGAGATCATCTGTTCCCTAAGTCAGTTGCCACATGGCGAGTGACCTGCCCTTCTGTACTGTGTCCTGCGGTGACACAGCGTCCTCCCGGTCCAAACTCACTGTATCTGGAAGTTCCCTCAGCCGTTTCGCCCCGGATCAGAGGGCATCAGCCCATGCAATAAGTTGTCATATATTGGAGCCACCTGCGTCCCCGTGTTGCCACTGTTTCTGCCTTAAGCTTCTGTTCCAAGACTGCTGTGGTCCTCTGTTGTTCTGGTCTGTAGCTATGGATGGCTGGTCTTCTCCCTTAAACGTTGCGTGGTCACTGCTACAATTCTGGGCACTTAGGCCCGTGCAGGCGGTTTGGGCTCATTGGCTCGTCTGTCTCCTATCAGGAAGTTCTCCATAGCTTAGCTGCATTTGACCCCTCCTAAATTAACTAATTCCTAACTCTAGAAGCAATAGGATGAAACTGAATGGGAGGAGACACAGATTAAATATTAGAAAAAACTTTTTGACACTTAGAGTGATCAATGAGTGGATCAGGCTGTCACGGGAGGTGGTGAGTTCTCCTTCAATTGAAGTCTTCATACAGAGGCTGGACAGACATCTGTCTGGGATGATTTAGCGAATCCTGCTTTGAGCAGGGGGTTGGACCAGATGGCCCAGGAGGTCCCTTCCAACTCTACCATTCTATGATTCTCTATGTACCTGTCTCTTTACTATCCTAACATGCCCCCCTATAGTGGCTGAACTAACCACTGCACTTTCCCTTCATAACTATATACATATACAGTACAGACCAAAAGTTTGGACACGCCTTCTCATTCAAAGAGTTTTCTTTATTTTCATGACTATGAAAATTGTAGATTCACTCTGAAGGCATCAAAACTATGAATTACCACATGTGGAATTATATAATTAACAAACAAGTGTGAAGCAACTGAAAATATGTCTTATATTCTCGGTTCTTCAAAGTAGCCACCTTTTGCTTTGATTACTGCTTTGTACACTCTTGGCATTCTCTTGGCACTTATTAAACCTGACAGGGCGCACCTGTGAAGTGAAAACCATTTCCGGTGACTACCTCTTGAAGCTCATCAAGAGAATGCCAAGAGTGTGCAAAGCAGTAATCAAAGCAAAAGGTGGCTACTTTGAAGAACCTAGAATATAAGACATATTTTCAGTTGTTTCACACTTTTTTGTTAATTATATAATTCCACATGTGGTAATTCATAGTTTTGATGCCTTCAGAGTGAATCTACAATTTTCATAGTCATGAAAATAAAGAAAACTCTTTGAATGAGAAGGTGTGTCCAAACTTTTGGTCTGTACTGTATATGGTAGTACATTTAACAGCATAAGAAGCATGACATTACAATCAGGATGTATTAAAGGCATTAATATACATACAGCAACATATACATTTAAATACTAAAGGGGTGGAGCATTACACGGTCCCGGGACACCCCTTACATCCTCCCTTTCTTTAATTATGTTCGTCCCTGACCATAGCCCGAGTAAACTTTAATCTGTGCATATTATACTCAACGCAGGGACACAAACACATCTTACATGAGGTAGAAATATTCCATTGGCTCACTATGAGCCGCCGCATAAAAGAAGTGTCCATGCTCTTAAGACGAAATGCCTGGCTCACTGTCCTCCAGGTTAGGTCCATCTTACGCCACGTATACCGGCATAAAACCATAATGTATAGTGTGATCCTTTAGTAAGGTCCATTGTTCCTGGGAAGAGGTCTTCCCCTTTCCTTTGTGAAACGGTCCCATATATTAAGACCAAGCATATTTACAAGCGTTAGACCTTTTCATTAGGTCAACAGTCCTCAAAAGGAGGAAGGCGTCCCCCTTCCGTTAAGAGTGGCACTGTCTTTAAACATCTTGCGCATTGTCTGTCCTGGGACCAGTTTGTTACCCCAGTACACACAGTCACAGACAAGGTCCTGCTTTCCAGCAGAAAGGGCGCAGCAGGCGCAACAAAAAAGAAAAAAAAGAAAAAACATTTCTATGACGTGTGCTTTGTGACCCGGTCCGGTCACATTACCCCCATCCTTGGGGTGATCAGGGCTCCTTTGCCCGCTGGGACGTGGAACAGTCCCGTAATATTGACTTCCTCATGATGCAACAAGCACAACTCTGTATATAGCAGAGAGTTTTTTTACCATTCAACGGCATGCGTCCCGTGCCGCATTGTCCCCTTTAGGACTCCATGCCCGGTTTCGGGCTAACGCCTCTGCAGCCGCAGACGTCGCTGGTTGCCAGGAGATTGCAGAGGTAGTGTGGGACTGAGATGCAGAAGGGGCATAGGGCACCGAACGTTCCCGGGCCCGCATGCAGTTCTTTATCCTCCTGATTACACAGGGTTTCTGCCACCACAAAGTAACTCCTGGGACAGTCGTCTTTGTAAAAGGAGACCCAATCCCCTTCCACTAGGGGTATCCCAAATTTCACAGAGGTGGCATTTACATATAATTTATCATTAGTCCCAACTTCCCGTATGAAGCCGTGGCCCTGATCGACGTTGGTGTGAACCAACTGTCCGTGAGAGCGGCTCTCTGCCATAGCACCTTCTCCATATTGCCGCAGGTGGGCCCAGATTTCCTTCTCCCGCTGTTTCTTGTTTCTATACTGTCCGCAACCCAAGAGGACTGACCAGGAGTGAGGAACGGGCCTTCCACTGAGTGATGGAAGTGTGAGGCCCCCAGGGACATGGCCTTGCTGGTAGTAGGCCCAGCCTCTGGAGTATGAGGTCGCGACGCAGACCACTCCTCGGGCGTGAAATCGGGCAATGGCTCCTGGTGCGACGGGCTGAGGCAGGGACCATCCATCCGGGGTCAAGGGCTGTGGTGCACTCACCCTCTCCTGCTTGCTGTTGCTGACCGCGCTCGTCCTGGGCCTGCTGTATTTTTCTGCGGTTGCGGCTGCGCACGCCCGTGGTGACTGATAAAGATCCAGCTCTTCTCCCATCTCCTCAAGCTCCTCCGGGGCGGTCGCTACTTCCGGCTCTCCAGCCTCCAGTCCTGAGTGAATTGGTTCCGGCTCCCTCCAAAGTAATACTGTCCCCTGCTATTGCAGACGTCCTGGCTCCGGTAAACTCTGTGGCTCCTATTGACAGCGCACCTGCTTGTTCTCCACCACGGATTGCTCCAGCAGCTGTTGATCCTGCTCCACCGACAACACGGGAAACCGCTAAGCCCAGAATTCGTCTGCTACTCCGGTAAGCCATCCGGCTTGGTTCTTCTTCTCCTTCTGCCGCCACCTCCACTCCACGCGGCCTACTCCTCTGCAGTGCCGGCTGCACGAGTGTTCCATCACTGCCGTTAGCGGATCACACAATGGCGCCGCGCAGCTGCACTCGGAGTTTTCTTCTGGACCCCACCCGTTCCAAGGGGCAGACCGGAGGATGTAATCCGGCCTGATTTGGCGCCAATTCAGCATCAGCACGCCCACGAAGGGTGAGGTCCATGTTGTTGTTCTTTGTGGCGTCATCTTTGCCATCACCATGTCAGTCACATTTGGGGTTTTAGTGAAATCCATTTTTCCAGCAATATTCACGACATCTTCATCCTCACTTTTTCTGGTCTCCTTTCTTCGCGGTTTCTCCGCATTGCAAGGTGTCGGCATCCTGCCGACTACGCCAAGTGTGAGGGAGGGCCAGGGCCGTAGTCATGGCCTAGGACACCGGGGCCTCTGTGCCCTGGCCTCCTATCACATGAAAACAATGTCCGTTAGTCAGCATACCTGTGACTTCAGGTCCAGCGTCATCAGGATCCCTTCTGCGCCACTGCAGGCTATCTGAAAATGATTTTGCATTAAGTCATGGTCAATTTCAACTTTCAAAAGGACAACTTTACTTTATTCGTTTCGCAGCACATCCAATTATTTCACAGCATTAATCACATGTTCCACATTACACATCTCTTCCTTTTTCCCTGTACTTCTCTCACTGTGACACAGCACGTATCCGGGTCGGACCGCCTCATACGGTTCCTCAGCGTCCTCCCTGTTTAGCTCTGCCATGGTTAGACACTCCTCTGCCTGTTTCGCCCCAGACATAAGATCATCTGTTTCCCGAAGTCAGTTGCCACATGGCGAGTGACCTGCCCTTCTGTACTGTCTCCTGCGGTGACACAGCGTCCTCCCGGTCCAAACTCACTGCATCTGGAAGTTCCCTCAGCCGTTTCGCCCCGGATCTGAGGGCATCATCCCATGCTATAAGTTGCCACATATTGGAGCCACCTGCTTCCCCGTATTGCCACTGTTTCTGCATTAAGCTTCTTGTTCCAAGCCTGTTTTGATTCTCTGCTGCTCTGTCCTGGAGATATGGATGGCTGATCTTCTCCCTTAAATGTTGCGTGGTCACTGCTACAATTCTGGGCACTTAGGCCTGTGCTAGAATTTTGGGCACTTAAGCCCGTGCAGGCGGTTTGTGCTCCGTGACCCGTCTGTCTCCTATCAAGAAGTCCTCCCTATCTTAGCTGCTGTTGGCTCCTCCTAAATTAACTAGTGCTTAACTCTATGTACTTGTCTGTATAGTATCCTAACATGCCCCCCTCTAGTGGCTGAACTAAGCACTGCACTTTCCCTTCATAACTATATACATACATATGGCAGTACATTTAACATCATAAGGAACATCACGTTATAATCAGGACTTATTATAGGCATTAATATACATCCAGCAACATATTCATTTAAATTCCAAAGGGGTGGAGCATTACTTGGTCCCGGTACACCCCTTACACACACACAATGCCAAAAACATACATACGCGTGCCCACCATCCATATATAACCCCCAGTTACTGTAACGTCAGATTCTGGAGACGCTCGGTGCCTGTGAATGTCATGTTTTGTCTTTTACAGCTACAACGTGGAGAGCAGCATCTGGAATGTGGTTCCTGTGAGCTCCGCACAAACCGCCCCCCATCAGAGATACGGGCACTCGCTGGCGCTACACCAGGTGAGATCTGTCTCCTATTCTCTCCTTCTGTGTGCGGTTATGTGGCATCTTACGATAAAAATCTCGCCCTATAGTGTCGCCTCATGTAATCCGGGGCACAGAACATGGTCCTGGTCCTGACATGTCATACCTAAACTCAGCCACAAGATGGCAGCAGTGCACGTCTGGACTCCACATTATTATTATTATTTCTATAGCCCCATTGGTTCCATGGTGCTGTACATGAGAAGGGGTTACATACAAATTACCGATATCACTTACAGTAAACTAACAATCACAGACTGATACAGAGGGGAGAGAGGACCCTGCCCTCGGGGGCTTACATGCAACAGGATGGTGGGGAAGGAGACAGTAGGTTGGTGGGTTGCAGCAGCTCCAGTAGTGGTGAGGGGGCAGCGGGGATCCTTGCAGGCTGTAGGCTTTCCTGAAGAGATGGGTTTTCACATCACTGTATAATTAATTGGGGCGACACAAAACGCCCTCGTGGCTGATTACAGGGAGTAATAGATTGTAGGTCTCTTTATTATATATTTATTATAAATCACAGGATAAAACCTAACAGCACAAAACTTAAGAACAAAGCTTCAATCAGACGACAAGACGACAAAATCAGACACAAAACACAAAGAAATAAACCAGAAATGGAAACAATATGAAGGAAAGTTCTCGACTTACAAAAAAAGAAAAATGAAAATAAAATTAAAGAAACAAAATAATAAAGAAAATAAAACTAAAAAGGGAAGAAACAAAATAACTATAACTACACGAATACCCCCGTAAAATAATAAATAATAAATAGCATAAAATCATGTAAAACCCCCGGCCCAGCGTCATACACACCATTATACACAACCCTAAACTACATTTACACCGTCCTATATACAATACTATATACACTATATACAATATAAACATATGGCACCAGTCCGAATATTGTACAAGACACCAGAACACACCTAATACCCTCTGGTCCCACTGCCTTACCTCACAGACTCCCCCTTACACCACCACATTCACACAACAAACCTAATTACAAACACAATATACAAAATTAATATATATATATATTTTATTGGGGGGGTGTTTTTTTATTTTTTATTTTTTTAACTAATATATAATCACATCTACACTAACTATCCCGCCACCCCTGATCCAGCTCTGGCCACAAAGTTCAGGATTTCTCCGAGCTAGGATCAGACCCCAAAATTTTTCCCCCAGGCAGGGCCTGGACCAGGCCAGATCAGTCTCTTATCACCGCTGTTGCCTCCACTCCCGCCTTGCTTTACGCATGGTTGATAGGTCAGTCAACCTGGTCTCCTGCAAAAACAAAATGTTGACATCAAGTTGGCCGAGAAAATGAAAGGCCGTGTACCTTGCCGCTTCGACTTTATGCTGGCAACATTAATGGTTGCCAGCGTCAACGGGGTGGATGCCGCCATCATGATTGATTGGATTAGAAAGCCTTTTTCTTCCCACCCCCAACAGCTTCACCCTCTTCCTCAGACAATGACGAGCTTTTAGTGCACTTAAGACACACAGACTCATCCATTCTCTCCTTACATACACTCTGGCCCTTGTCTGGTGGTCCCGAGGTAGTTCCCCCCCCCCAGAGTAGAAGACTCAGCGACCTCCTGAGCCCCAACAACCTTGTCCGCAACCTCCGGCTCGGGGCTCCCGTCCTCCCCCTCTGCAGGGGAGTCCCGGAGGGCCCCGAACCGGTTGGAGAGATCCACGAGAGGGTGGGCGGCTGGACCTTCCAATGGCACCTGGATCAGGGCTAGAGAATCAGAGGGGTCGCACTCCAGAACGGAAGCTCGAGACCCAGACCCACTCCTACCCTTGGTTGTTTTCCTGTTACCCTTTTTTCCTTTGTTGTGACCATTCCCCCTCATCCAGACTGTCACCGGATGAGGGTTCCTGGGAGGACATGGCGTCCGCCTGCTCCTCCCTTTCAAGTCTCCTGACTTCCTCACTCAATTCGCTGTCTTTAGGATCCTCAGCTGCGAGTGAAGTACCCGGGTCAGGGTTTAGGGTCATTACTCCCTGCCCCCTGTTCCCATGGCGCTGCTCCTGCCGCCTGATGTTGGGTGTCGGCAGCTTGCTCCTCACCGGTTCCCTGCCTCCTCCGCCCCTACTGGTCCCTTCACCGGCAAGATTAGTCCCGGCTTTCGCCTGTCCCGCACTCGCCGCTTTCAGGACTGCATTGGCAAAGGAACGCGGCACAGGTAGCAGCGAGATGGCCAAGGTCCCCACACAGTGCGCATTTCTGGGTGGTACACTGCGCACTGAAGTGTGTGGGGCTGCCGCACCTGTGACAGACCTTAGGCTGCCCCTGGTAGAAAATCAGGATCCTGTCCCTCCCCAAAAATGTAGAGGAAGGTATATGGGTAACAGTGTTTCCTGAAACCTTCAGTTTCACCATGAAGGTCCAGGCCCCTGACCAGATACCATGGTCGTCGCGGGTCTTCTCAGGAATGCCGACGATGTCGCCATATCGACCAATCCAGGTGGAGATGTCCATGCAGGAAAGTGACTCGTTACTGGTCAAAACGGTCACCTTCCTGACCGAGTTCTGGCGGGATATTGCGACAGGGACGAAACCTTGCCATTCGGGGTGACCCCGAGCCAGCTCATGGCGAGACCAAAAAAGCTCAAGGCCCTCCGGTCTCACGAAGCTGACATCGAAGTAGGAGGTCCCATAGGGATGGATCAAGGCAAAGATGTCGTATGCCGCGAAGCCCATCCCCAGCAGGAGCTCAGCAACCTTTGACCGATCAGGACAGGCATCCTTGCTTACCCACTGGAGACGGGCCACGTTCCTACGGTTACTCCTCTGCCCCGGTGTCGGCAGAGACCAGACAGTCTCTGCCCCTCTATCTCGGAAGGCGGAAAGACCGTGTCTCTCTATCCAGAAAGACAGATCAACCTCCCTCCCCTCTACATTGATGGAACTCTCCCCTTTCTTCAGGGCGTCCAGGAAGCGCTGCTGCAAGTCACCGTCCTCGGGGCCACCAGACAAGGGCGCACTACTACCCCCAGCAGTGACAGCCCCCGAATAGATAGGGGCTGAAGCCCTCGCCACCACTGGGGGGGCAGTGGGACCACTACCTACTTCCCCTCCACCAACACCAGTGCTGCTCTCCTCATTCACTCCACCAATACTCCCATCATTTTCTGCACTGTTCCTTTCACTCCCCTTACTATTACCGCCACTTCCCGTCACCCCATTACCATTATTCTCACCACCATTTGTTCCACTGTTCTCTGCACCTTCCACAGTCACTTCCATTCCCTCCTCCCTTGTGTCTGGAGTCTCTGCACTCACACCTGCTGGACCAGGGGAGGGGTTCAGCACCACACCCGTTTTTCATTGATTAGTGCTGGGTTTCTGCTGTGTTCCTGGAGCGACCTGCCCCCCTACTGCAGCAGTTTGCCCTCTATTGTCCTTGGTGGAATGTTTTTTATCTGCCTGCCCTGTAGCCACAGATTTCAGGGGTTTAGTGTAACATTTGGGTGCTGGGACACTGCCACCCCCGGCACGGCATTGCGCCCAGTGTTCCTCACACTTGGTTTCTCCTGCTTATCTACTTTCTGCTTCTTATCTACTTTCTTGACACGCAGCTCCCCTGTCCCAGCTGCGCTCCTCTTCTCCTTTTGTTGAGGCGCACTTCCGCCCTGTCACAACAGTGCGCCCCCATTTCGCCGCACCATGCTCCTCAGCCCTGCCCCCCACAGTCCCGGCGTCGGCCTGCTCAGCTGCAGTGAGCAGGGATGGAGTCTGCCCACACCGTCCCCCTTTCGCAACGGCGTGGACATCCCCCCCGCTCTCCTCGGCCCCGGTGATAACCGGCTTAGCCGCAGAAGGCAGGGAGGGAAACTCCACGGGGTCCCCTATGTCCGGCACCGTGAGTACCTCACAGCCTCACCCCCTGCACTGTTCCCCGCACAGACGGCAGTATTGCCGGACGTCCTCCACCTCTCCCCACCTTGCCTATGCCCCGAACCCACTGCAGAGCCCGTGCTTTAGGTTTGGTGGGGTTTACACAGGAGGTGGTAGGTGTAACATCAGACATTGGTACATATTTGTAACTCACCACCTCCTGTGTCATCTTTTTTGTCTTCCTCCTCTTTTTGGTCTCCTCCGCTGGCTCGTCCTCCCCGAAGGAGAATCTGGTTAGGTCCACAGGAGACTCCAGCTCTCTGATCTCCCTCAACAGACCGCACTCCTCCTCTTCCTCCGCTGACACTCCAGCCTGGGTTGTCGGAGTCCTCTGCTGTGCCGGGAGACCAGTTCCTTGCTGGCTCTGCGACTCTTTCTCCCGGCTTATTCCAGCACGAGAGACAACAGCCACGACTTCGTCCTCCTCCTCCTCCTCGCTTAGGACGCCGGCTGGCAGTTCTCCCTGAGGTGTTTAACCCCTTCATTTCTGAGAACCGCCGCTGGTTCTTAAACCTCTCCAGGAAGGGACCTGCGCTTTTCTCAATCCCCTCCCGGAGGAGCACTAACCGGACCACCTCATCTCTGAGGGCTTTAAACCTCTGGGAGGTCGCGGGTCTTTCCTTGTTAGAGGCACGGGTGTTCAGGATCCGTGCCTCCCGCAGCTGCTCCTTCAGCCCGGTCAGTTCTCTGCCGGCGTCCTCTTACTCTTGCAACATGGCGACCACTCGGGAGGAGAAGGAACTTGTGGACTCACTGGAGCTCATCTCCCCCCAGGATGTTCCTGAGCTCTTGTTTCTGGGGTGCCCTCTCTGTGCGGATGATGATCCATGTTTGAATAAGTGGGTATGTTCCTCCTCACCCGTCCTGATCTCACTCCCTCGTGGGCCGGTTGTTGTTCCTTTCTGTTCCCCGCCGGCACAGACCGCGGAACAGAAGCCTGGGAAGCCATGCCCGGCTCCCAGGAAGGCTGCCTCTCCCAGGGGAGAAGAGAGGCAGACTCTGGGCCTCCTCCTGGGGAGAAGTGAGGAAGACTATGGTCCTCCTCGGAAGAAGAGAGGCAGACTATGGTCCTCCTCCTGGGGTGAAGAGAGTCAGACTATGGTCCTCCTCCTCCTGGGGAGAAGAGAGGCAGACTATGGTCCTCCTCCTCCTGGGGAGAAGAGAGGCAGACTATGGTCCTCCTCCTGGGGAGAAGAGAGGTAGACTATGGTCCTCCTCCTGGGGAGAAGAGAGGTATACTATGGTCCTCCTCCTGGGGAGAAGACAGGCAGACTATGGTCCTCCTCCTGGGGAGAAGAGAGGCAGACTATGGTCCTCCTCCTGGGGAGAAGAGAGGCAGACTATGGTCCTTCTCCTGGGGAGAAGAGAGGCAGACTATATGGTCCTCCTCCTGGGGAGAAGAGAGGCCGACTATATGGTCCTCCTCCTGGGGAGAAGAGAGGCAGACTATGGTCCTCCTCCTGGGGAGAAGAGAGGCATACGGCAGACTATGGTCCTCCTCCTGGGGAGAAGAGAGGTAGACTATATGGTCCTCCTCCTGGGGAGAAGAGAGGCAGACTATGGTCCTCCTCCTGGGGAGAAGAGAGGCATACGGCAGACTATGGTCCTCCTCCTGGGGAGAAGAGAGGTAGACTATATGGTCCTCCTCCTGGGGAGAAGAGAGGCAGACTATGGTCCTCCTCCTGGGGAGAAGAGAGGTAGACTATGGTCTTCCTCCTGGGGAGAAGAGAGGCAGACTATGGTCCTCCTCCTGGGGAGAAGAGAGGCAGACTATGGTCCTCCTCCTGGGGAGAAGAGAGGCAGACTATGGTCCTCCTCCTGGGGAGAAGAGAGGCAAACTATGGTCCTCCTCCTGGGAAAAAGAGAGTCAAACTATGGTCCTCCTCCTGGGAAGAAGAGAGTCAGACTATGGTCCTCCTCCTGGGGAGAAGAAAGGCAGTCTATATGGTCCTCCTCCTGGGGAGAAGAGAGGTAGACTATGGTCCTCCTCCTGGGAAGAAGAGAGTCAGACTATGGTCCTCCTCCTGGGAAGAAGAGAGTCAGACTATGGTCCTCCTCCTGGGAAGAAGAGAGTCAGACTATGGTCCTCCTCCTGGGAAGAAGAGAGTCAGACTATGGTCCTCCTCCTGGGAAGAAGAGAGGCAGACTATGGTCCTCCTCCTGGGAAGAAGAGAGGCAGACTATGGTCCTCCTCCTGGGAAGAAGAGAGGCAGACTATGGTCCTCCTCCTGGGAAGAAGAGAGGCAGACTATGGTCCTCCTCCTGGGAAGAAGAGAGGCAGACTATGGTCCTCCTCCTGGGAAGAAAAGAGGCAGACTATGGTCCTCCTCCTGGGAAGAAGAGAGTCAGACTATGGTCCTCCTCCTGGGAAGAAGAGAGTCAAGACTATGGTCCTCCTCCTGGGAAGAAGAGAGGCAGACTATGGTCCTCCTCCTGGGAAGAAGAGAGGCAGACTATGGTCCTCCTCCTGGGAAGAAGAGAGGCAGACTATGGTCCTCCTCCTGGGAAGAAGAGAGGCAGACTATGGTCCTCCTCCTGGGAAGAAGAGAGGTAGACTATGGTCCTCCTCCTGGGGAGAAGAGAGGTATACTATGGTCCTCCTCCTGGGGAGAAGACAGGCAGACTATGGTCCTCCTCCTGGGGAGAAGAGAGGCAGACTATGGTCCTCCTCCTGGGGAGAAGAGAGGCAGACTATGGTCCTTCTCCTGGGGAGAAGAGAGGCAGACTATCATCTCCCCCCAGGATGTTCCTGAGCTCTTGTTTCTGGGGTGCCCTCTCTGTGCGGATGATGATCCATGTTTGAATAAGTGGGTATGTTCCTCCTCACCCGTCCTGATCTCACTCCCTCGTGGGCCGGTTGTTGTTCCTTTCTGTTCCCCGCCGGCACAGACCGCGGAACAGAAGCCTGGGAAGCCATGCCCGGCTCCCAGGAAGGCTGCCTCTCCCAGGGGAGAAGAGAGGCAGACTCTGGGCCTCCTCCTGGGGAGAAGTGAGGAAGACTATGGTCCTCCTCGGAAGAAGAGAGGCAGACTATGGTCCTCCTCCTGGGGTGAAGAGAGGCAGACTATGGTCCTCCTCCTGGGGTGAAGAGAGTCAGACTATGGTCCTCCTCCTCCTGGGGAGAAGAGAGGCAGACTATGGTCCTCCTCCTGGGGAGAAGAGAGGTAGACTATGGTCCTCCTCCTGGGGAGAAGAGAGGTATACTATGGTCCTCCTCCTGGGGAGAAGACAGGCAGACTATGGTCCTCCTCCTGGGGAGAAGAGAGGCAGACTATGGTCCTCCTCCTGGGGAGAAGAGAGGCAGACTATGGTCCTTCTCCTGGGGAGAAGAGAGGCAGACTATATGGTCCTCCTCCTGGGGAGAAGAGAGGCCGACTATATGGTCCTCCTCCTGGGGAGAAGAGAGGCCGACTATATGGTCCAACTCCTGGGGAGAAGAGAGGCAGACTATGGTCCTCCTCCTGGGGAGAAGAGAGGCATACGGCAGACTATGGTCCTCCTCCTGGGGAGAAGAGAGGTAGACTATATGGTCCTCCTCCTGGGGAGAAGAGAGGCAGACTATGGTCCTCCTCCTGGGGAGAAGAGAGGCATACGGCAGACTATGGTCCTCCTCCTGGGGAGAAGAGAGGTAGACTATATGGTCCTCCTCCTGGGGAGAAGAGAGGCAGACTATGGTCCTCCTCCTGGGGAGAAGAGAGGTAGACTATGGTCTTCCTCCTGGGGAGAAGAGAGGCAGACTATGGTCCTTCTCCTGGGGAGAAGAGAGGCAGACTATGGTCCTCCTCCTGGGGAGAAGAGAGGCAGACTATGGTCCTCCTCCTGGGGAGAAGAGAGGCAAACTATGGTCCTCCTCCTGGGAAAAAGAGAGTCAAACTATGGTCCTCCTCCTGGGAAGAAGAGAGTCAGACTATGGTCCTCCTCCTGGGGAGAAGAAAGGCAGTCTATATGGTCCTCCTCCTGGGGAGAAGAGAGGTAGACTATGGTCCTCCTCCTGTGAAGAAGAGAGTCAGACTATGGTCCTCCTCCTGGGAAGAAGAGAGTCAGACTATGGTCCTCCTCCTGGGAAGAAGAGAGTCAGACTATGGTCCTCCTCCTGGGAAGAAGAGAGTCAGACTATGGTCCTCCTCCTGGGAAGAAGAGAGTCAGACTATGGTCCTCCTCCTGGGAAGAAGAGAGGCAGACTATGGTCCTCCTCCTGGGAAGAAGAGAGGCAGACTATGGTCCTCCTCCTGGGAAGAAGAGAGGCAGACTATGGTCCTCCTCCTGGGAAGAAGAGAGGCAGACTATGGTCCTCCTCCTGGGAAGAAGAGAGGCAGACTATGGTCCTCCTCCTGGGAAGAAAAGAGGCAGACTATGGTCCTCCTCCTGGGAAGAAGAGAGTCAGACTATGGTCCTCCTCCTGGGAAGAAGAGAGTCAGACTATGGTCCTCCTCCTGGGAAGAAGAGAGGCAGACTATGGTCCTCCTCCTGGGAAGAAGAGAGGCAGACTATGGTCCTCCTCCTGGGAAGAAGAGAGGCAGACTATGGTCCTCCTCCTGGGAAGAAGAGAGGCAGACTATGGTCCTCCTCCTGGGAAGAAGAGAGGCAGACTATGGTCCTCCTCCTGGGAAGAAGACAGGCAGACTATGGTCCTCCTCCTGGGAAGAAGAGAGGCAGACTATGGTCCTCCTCCTGGGAAGAAGAGAGGCAGACTATGGTCCTCCTCCTGGGAAGAAGAGAGGCAGACTGCAGGCTATGGTCGTTCTCCTGGAAGTCCTGGACCTACTGAGGCAGGTGCTGCTCCTAGCAGGGAGTCATAGATTGTAGTCTCCTGCCCAGTAATGGCTGATAACAGGGAGCAGTAGTACAGCTGTCACCCTGCAGACGTGTTGCCTCTTCCTCCAGGTTTGCACATTTATGATTACGCACCTCTGTTGTTGGGGGAGATCACCGTGGCCCGCACACATAGCATCTGCCCCTCACCACTTCGGGTCACACATACATATGGGGGCGGCTGTGATTTTCGGACTCCTGGGCTGCTATCATCACATCAGTGTCCACACCCCTTGAATTCATCAGCTCGTCCCATGTCTGATTGTTTTATGGAGTAAGAACTTGTTACAGTGGTTCATTCCAGGCAGATCACTTACAGGTCTCGGATAGATCCTGGGTAGATCACGGACAGATCCCGGGCAGATCACGGATCACGAGACGATGACGCCTCCTTATTGTGTTTATAGGGAATTCATCCTGGCTGTTTCAGTGATTCTTCTTATGTGACAGATTTGCGGCGGATCTTCCAGCGGAGCGGCGCCAGGTGACACGGTCTCCCGCGAGACGCTTGCTGTCACCGAGATGTAAATACATCCCAGAGACTGATACTAATCCCGGGACGACTCGCGGCCTGCAAGCACCGGCGCTGATTTATGAGCTGCGTTATCTGTCAGTTGCAGATTATTCTCCCGTATGAGGAGATATGACGGCGAGCGCCAAAGTGTACACCCGACTCTCAGCTCCACCGTAAACCATGGCCGCACGACGGCGAGCAGCTCTGTAACTACTGATCAGTCGTGTCCTTTCCTCCAGAGCTGCAGTTACTATTCTGCTGTTACATTATGTCTTATCCTCCAGAGCTGCAGTCACTATTCTGCTGTTACATCGTCTTATCCTCCAGAGCTGCAGTCACTATTCTGCTGTTACATCGTCTTATCCTCCAGAGCTGCAGTCACTATTCTGCTGTTACATCGTCTTATCCTCCAGAGCTGCAGTCACTATTCTGCTGTTACATCGTCTTATCCTCCAGAGCTGCAGTCACTATTCTGTTGTTACAGCATGTCTTATCCACCGGAGCTGCAGTCACTATTCTGTTGTTACAGCATGTCTTATCCTCCGGCGCTGCAGTCACTATTCTGTTGTTACAGCACGTCTTATCCACCGGAGCTGCAGTCACTATTCTGTTGTTACAGCATGTCTTATCCTCCGGAGCTGCAGTCACTATTCTGTTGTTACAGCATGTCTTATCCTCCGGCGCTGCAGTCACTATTCTGTTGTTACAGCATGTCTTATCCACCGGAGCTGCAGTCACTATTCTGTTGTTACAGCATGTCTTATCCTCCGGAGCTGCAGTCACTATTCTGTTGTTACAGCATGTCTTATCCTCCGGCGCTGCAGTCACTATTCTGTTGTTACAGCATGTCTTATCCACCGGAGCTGCAGTCACTATTCTGTTGTTACAGCATGTCTTATCCACCGGAGCTGCAGTCACTATTCTGTTGTTACAGCATGTCTTATCCTCCGGCGCTGCAGTCACTATTCTGTTGTTACAGCATGTCTTATCCACCGGAGCTGCAGTCACTATTCTGTTGTTACAGCATGTCTCATCCTCCGGAGCTGCAGTCACTATTCTGTTGTTACAGCATGTCTTATCCTCCGGAGCTGCAGTCACTATTCTGCTGTTACATCGTCTTATCCTCCAGAGCTGCAGTCACTATTCTGTTGTTACAGCATGTCTTATCCTCCGGAGCTGCAGTCACTATTCTGCTGTTACATCGTCTTATCCTCCAGAGCTGCAGTCACTATTCTGTTGTTACATCATGTCTTATCCTCCGGAGCTGCAGTCACTATTCTTTTGTTACAGCATGTCTTATCCTCCGGAGCTGCACTCACTATTCTGTTGTTACAGCATGTCTTATCCTCCGGAGCTGCACTCACTATTCTACTGTTACATCATGTATTATTTTCCAGTCACCTCCAGAGCTGCAGTCACTATTCTGTTGTTACATCATGTCTTATCCTCCGGAGCTGCAGTCACTATTTTGCTGTTACATCGTGTCTTATTCTCCAGACCTGCAGTTACTATTATGCTGTTACATTGTGTCTTCTCCTCCAGTCACCTCCAGAGCTGCAGTCACTATTCTGCTGTTACATTGTGTCTTCTCCTCCAGTCACCTCCAGAGCTGCAGTCACTATTCTGCTGTTACATTGTGTCTTCTCCTCCAGTCACCTCCAGAGCTCCAGTCACTATTCTGCTGTTACATCGTGTCTTATTCTTCAGAGCAGCAGTCACTATCCTGCTGTTACATCGTGTCTTATCCTCCGGAGTTGCAGTCACTATTCTGGTGTTACATCATGTCTTATCCTCCAACTCTTTTATTTTACAAAATTATCAAAATTACACTCAGAAACAAACCACAATACATAAACTAAAGAAAACCAACATAGACAGACATAAAATGTGCAAAACATGCGCAAACAACTGAAAGTCCAAATCCTTTCCTTGTCCTCCACTGAGCTCGGCAGCTTAGGGTCCCCCAGCAGGAATCCACTTAAAAGAGAATACAAAGAAACATAAACCCCACTCCCCACTCTCACTCCATTCACCCCCATTCACCCCCATTCACCCCCATTCACCCCCATTCACACCTCACCGATTTTACTGGTTTACTAGTTTACTATTTACAATTTTACTATTTACAAAAACCAAACGAAAATAACCCTTTCCTGGCCCTCCGCCTTGAAAAAAACAAGAACTCTGCCACTTTGGCCAACAAACCTTACCTCCTATTACACAGCAAAGATTTTTTTTTTTTTTTTTCCCTCTCCCACACATGGCAACAAGTTCGCAGCCTTTTTTTCCCACCACCTTGCACCGCAGGTCCTACAAGTTTGTAGCCTTGTCACTGCAAATTCTGGTCCACGAAAGTTTATGGCCTTTTGATTCCACACGAAAACTATTTCCAGGGTCCGCAGAGTCTACTTCTCCTGCCCTGCTCCTTTGCTCCTTCATGTTGCTCTTGGCATCCGGTCATCCATCCACCACCCCCCATGCACCCCCCTCCCAACCTGACTACACCCCATCCACACATTCTAACTAAAAAAACAAAAAAAACATATGTTTTTCCTTTTACCAAAGCACAACCAAAAGACATTTTCCAAAACTCTCAATACCATCCCATCTACTTACGCATTAATATACAAACTAAACACAGCATTTACATACCCAAGGCCCAAGTTTGGCACCTGTAAGCCCAATATCCATTATATGTCCTGTTTTTAAAACAAAAAGCTAAGGTGGCATGCACCAGCCCACCACCAGGAAAACGGGGTTCTAGAGGCTCCATCCCTCACTAACACATTCATCCTATCCCTCAAGAACTAAGACTGTCCCTACTTCTGTCCCTAAAAAAGAAACCTGTCCCTATCTGTCCCTACCTGCCCCTACTCTACCTAACTTATCATAACTAACTCTCTATCTGTCCCACAGTGCCTGTCCCTCCCTGTCCCTATCTGCCCCTACTTCTGTCCCTAACACACCCAGTGAAACTTATGCTATCCCTACCCTCATTCACACGGAGCTAGCTCTCCCTTGAGTGCGTTTTTAAAAGGAGAGGCCTCTCCAAAGCCAAGAGGCCTTCCTCACACCCAACCTTTTGAACTCCAAAGAACGGACCTTCACCAGGTCACCCAAGATGTTTCCTACCACCTCATCCCTTGGGAGGGTTTTTTTCCGCGTCGAAACTAGGCACCGTGCATTCCAAGTGTGGAACCTAACCGCTGCACTGACTAGGAATAAAGTGCACGGGTCCCGGCCACCCAGGGATCTGAACGCTCCATAGGCCCATTCAGCGTAGGAGAGGGACGCCAGCCGCGGCCAACGTATGGAGGCACCCACCCTGTTGTAAACCTCTGCATTAAAGGGACAATGAAGCAGGAAGTGCTCCATGCTTTCCAGCACGTCGCCACACTCCTCACGAGGGCAACCCCGGTCATCGGAGTTCCTGCACTTCAAGTTGTCCCTTACATACAGCCTCCCGTGGAAGCAACGCCAGGTCAAGTCCCAAAACTTCATGGGGATCCGCTTAGAATTTAAAAGCCCCAGCCCGACCTCCAGATCCCGGCCTGGGCAATCCTTAAGGGCCAGGGGCTTCTGGAAATGGGTCAACAGGACCCTCCTGTCAAGGCACTGCCTCGACATGGTCCTGATTTCCCACATTCCCAGACCCCACCGGCGGATCACCTTCAGAACCGGGGTAGCATAAGCTGGGAGATGCCCATGAGGTGTGCGTAGGTCCTTCACCCGCCCTCCTGTCTCCCATTCCTGGAAGAAAGGCCAAAGCCAACCCTTGCAGGAGACTACCCACGGAGGAGCCCTCTCTAGCCAGAGGTTGGAGATGTTAGTCTTAAGAAAGGTGTTTACTAGAAACACCACCGGGTTGACCATACCCAACCCGCCTAGTCTCCTCGTACGGTATGTAACCTCCCTCTTGATTAGGTTAAGCCTATTCCCCCATAACAATTGGAAGAACAGGCTATAGACCCGCGTCCAGAGAGGTTCCGGCAAGATGCACACACTGCCCAGGTATATCAATAAAGGTAGCAGATAGCCTTTAGCCAGGGCAACCCTTTCCCTCAGGGTTAAAGACCAACCCTTCCATTGGTCCACCTTTTGGGCGGCGATCTTAATTCTGCCCTCCCAATTTTGCTGGGGGTAGTCCCCGGGGCCAAATTCGATGCCTAGAATTTTGGCGGTGGCCTGGGGCCCTGGAAGGGTGTCCGGGAGATCAAAACTAGGATCTCCCCCTCCCAGCCAGAGACTTTCACACTTATCCCGGTTGATCATGGACCCGGATGCCTCCGAGTAGCGCACTACCTCCGACATGACCCAGTCCGCCTCCCCTCTCGAGGATACGAACAGGGAAACATCATCGGCGTACGCCACCACCCTCAGAGAGGAGCCAGAGCCCGCCCGGTCCATCCCGACTCCCGCCAACGGTCCACGATCTACCCTCCTTAAGAAGGGATCGATCGCGAACACGTATAAAAGCGGGCTCAGCGGACAGCCCTGACGGACCCCAGAACCCACCTCAAAAGGGCGACCTGACCAACCGTTAACCAGCGGAAAAGTCTCAGCCCCTTGGTACAAGATCTCTAACCATTTTACAAACCTCCCAGGCAGACCATACCTCAAAAGGACGGACCACAGGTACTCGTGGTTGACCCGGTCAAAGGCTTTCGCTTGATCTAATGACAGCAAGTACCCCTTCCAGTGACCTGCCCTACCCTGCTCCACTGCCTCTCGGACACCGAGCACAGCACTAAAAGTACTGCGGCCCGGAACAGAGCAATGCTGGGCCCCTGAAAGGAGCCGGGGTGCAAACTTCACCAGCCGATTAAACAGCACCTTGGCCAGAACCTTCCGGTCCGTATCGAGAAGCGCTATGGGACGCCAGTTCTCGATTCGGGACGGATCCTTACCCTTTGACAGAATAATGAGGGCTGACTTCCTCATTGAGCCGGGAAGAGTGCCCGAGGAGAGACACTCATTAAAGACCCCTGTCAAGAGGGGGACCAAGGAGTCCCTAAAAGTCTTATAGAACTCAGGTGTTAAGCCATCCGGACCTGGCGATTTCTTGAGCCGAAGCCCATCAATGGCCAGTCTCACTTCCTCTTCCCTGATTTCTTCTGCCAAAACACCAAGAGAGGGGTCACCCCCTGGCTCAGGGACGGCTTCAGCCAGGAAAGCCGACATCCTGTCCCGATCCAGATCCTTCTTTTCCAAGAGGTGTGAGTAGAAGGATCTGACCACCTCCAGGATCCCTGATTTGGATCTGTTCAGGGACCCCGTACTGTCGATCAGTCCTGTCACCATCTTACAATTCACTGACATCTTACAGTTTCTGTAAGGGTCGGGCGAGCGGTACTTCCCGAAGTCCCTCTCAAAAACCAAAGATGTGTGCCTATCATACTGACACCTCTTGAGCAAAGATTTCACTCTGGAGATTTCCTCTCGGTCACCTCCAGTCGAGACAAGCTGCTCGAGTTTCCTCCCCAGAGCCTGGTACAAGCGGTGCCTGTTCAGACTCCTGAGGCTCGAGAGCTGACGGAAGAACCCCGCCACCCGCTTTTTGAAGATCTCCCACCACTCTGACTTACTACTACAGAGATCCAACAGCGGTACCTGGCTCTGAAGAAAATCCTCGAAGGATTGTCTCACCTCCGCTTCTTCCAGCAGGGACGAATTGAGCTTCCACAGCCCTCTTCCCATCCGAGGAGTCTCTGCAACATTCAGAGAAAAGAAAATTAGACAGTGATCGGAGAACTCCACCTCAACGGCGGACACAGCAGAAAAGATGGCGTCCTCCTTCAAAAAAAACCTGTCTATTCTAGACCTACAGCTACCCCTATGGTAGGTGAAACCTCCGTGACCTGGGGTGTGCCGGATGTGGGCATCCACCAGGCGAGCCTCACTGGCTATGCTATTCAACGCGACGCTATCATAAGCCAGGCGATCTCCGGGACCCCCCCGGTCACGGGACCTCGTAATGGTGTTGAAGTCCCCACCGAAGACCACCTGTCGGCTCGTAAAAAGAAAGGGCTTGATCCTCAGGAAGAGACATTTGCGGTCCCACTTGGACTGCGGGCCGTAGATGTTGATGAGCCGGAGCTCTTGTCCCCTCATGAAGACATCTAGGATCAGGCACCTCCCCATTTCCAACTCAGTAACCCGTCGGCATTCAACTGCTGCAGTCTTAAAAAGGACTGCCACCCCGCTATACGGCTCGGCCGCAAGAGACCAGTATGAGGGCCCGCACCTCCACTCCCTCCGTGCTTTATAGATGGCCCCCATGTCTGTTAGTGTGGTCTCTTGCAAGAATAAAATTTCTGCCTCAATCCGGGAGAAAAAATCAAAGGCCGTGAAGCGAGCCGCATCTGACTTAATGCTGGCGACATTAATAGACGCCAGCGTCAACGGGGCGAGTTCAGCCATCATGGGTGATCGAGTTGGATGGCCAATTTCTTCCCTACCCCGCTATTACCTCCTCCTGGGGAGGGGTCAGACACCTTCCTTTTCAGGGAAGCTCCCGACGTGTCCATCCCACCCCCCCCGGTGTCCTCGCCCCCGGGTTCCAGGTCTGTCCCCCCCTCAGGAGGAGCAATGCCCCCTGAGGGACGGACTCCGCCATCCCCCGAAGGACCCTCCGGTGTTACCCCCGGCCCAGTACCCTCGTCTTGCGGTTCATCATCTGAACCCCCGAGGGCGCTGAACCGGTTGGAGAGTCTGATCAGAGGGGGGTCAGCGGGCCCTTCCGTATGCACCCTTGTGGTCGGGGGCGGGGGGGACTTTGAAGGCTTGTCAGCCTTCCTCCCCACCGCTTTGCGCTTGGCACGCCTGGTTTTGCCACCTGGTGCTGTAGGCTGCTCTTGGACATCCTCATCAACACTTTCATACTGAGAGGAATTGTCCGAGTCAGCCGCTTTCTCCTCTCTCTCCATCCTCCTGATCTCCTCACTCACCGCACTCTCCCCCAGGGCCTCAGAGGCTTTGGCCACGGGCCTGGAGGGAGGAGCAGGCATCACCCCGGTTGCCCGAGGCTCCACCTGTCCCTTACCTCCCTGGCGTTTTTCCTGCCTCCGCTGGTACGCGGGGCCCCTTGCAGCATTGCCCTTCCTCACTGGCCCCTCAGCCCTTCCCCCTTCGCCACCACCTGCCACAGCAGAAGCAGCGCCACCGGGGGTTGCCCCCCCGCGGTCTCCCCCCACCGGGCCTGTGGCGGCATTAGAGAAAGAGCGAGGGCAGCGGCTGAGAGGGTGACCCAGGTCACCACACAGGTGGCACCGAATGTCTTTGCACAAGGCAGCCAGGTGACCTACCCCACCACACAACGCGCACTTCTGCACCTTGCAGTTGGCGCTGAAGTGAGTGGGGTCGCCGCACTTGTGGCAGACCTTCGGTTGCCCCTGGTAGAAGACCAGGATCCTGTCCCTTCCCAGGAACGCCGAGGAAGGGATGTGGGTGACCGTGCCGCCGGAAACCTTCAATTTGACCATGAAGGTCCAGCCCCCCGACCAGATGCCAAACTCGTCCCTGTTCTTTTTTGGGACCTCGGTGACCTCCCCGTAACGGGAAAGCCACGTCATGATGTCCACGCCTGCGAGTGACTCGTTACATGTAACCACGGTCACTCGCTTGACGGAATTTTGGCGAGACACCGCTTGAGCCACGAAGTCTCGCCATCCGGGCTCTTCTCGCACCAGCTCGTAGTTTGACCAGAAGAGCTCAAGCCCCTCTGGCCGCACGAAGCTGACGTCGAAGAAGCGGGACGCCGAAGGGTGTATCAGGGCAAAGATGTCATTCGCCCCGAAGCCCATCTTAAGGAGGAGCTCCACCACCTTGCTCCTAGGTGGACAAGCTTCACTGCCCCCCCACCTAAGACGGACCACATTCCTTCTTGGCGGCCCCTGCCCGGCTGTGGGGAGAGACCAAACAGTCCCTCCCTCCCTTTGATTTTGGAAGGCTGCTAGGCCATGTCTCTCTATCCAGAAAGACAGGTCCACTGTCCTCCCCTCTACCATGATCGATCTTTCTCCCCTTTGGAGGGCCTCCAGGAAACGGCGGTGCAAACCGCCGTCCCTGGAGCCCGGAGGCGAGGAGACCCCCCCGGAACCACCCCGACCCCCAGCCGCGACCCCCGCATAATTACGTTGGGGCCTCGCGGCTGGGGGGGCAGACGGGCCAGCCCTCCCACCACTACCACCACTTGTGCCAGCACCCTCATTCACTCTCCCGTTCACTCTTTTATTATTTCCACTCGCTCCGGCACTCACTCCAGCATTTACTGCCACATTCACACTCGCACTCACTCCCTCATCCATATCGCTCACATCACCATTTATGTCCTCAAACAGCTCTTCAAAAATATCTCCTATCTCACTCCCACTCTCACTTCCAGATAGACCACTATTTACATTAGCAGACTTGGTGTTGCAGTACCCCTGCCTGCCTGCTGGGGGCCCTGACTGGCCAGTGCTCTGCTCCTTGGAGCTGCTGGCACTGCTCCAACTCTTGTCCAGGAGTGCCGCTGCCCCTTTAAATACCTCCGAGCAGAGCGCACTCAGTACGCCCTGCCCGAGCCTGGGAGCAGCAGCAGCTCCTGGGTTCTCTGGCTCCACTTTTTTTCCTTTTTGCGGTGTCTTTGCACTGAGGACAGGGACGGCCACTGCCACCGCACCCTGCCCTCTGCTGTTCGCCCCCGCCGGCTTCCCAAGGAGCGCCAGAGCCCCCGCACCACCAGATGGAGGTAAGCGGGCTGGGGACCCCGACAACTCCCTACCGACTTTTGGGGGCACTATGCTGCTTGAGGGGGTAGGCGGGACAGGAGGCAGTGGGCCCGCCAAGGCCACGCCCCCCCCGCCGGCCGCAGCCACCCCGGGCAGAGCAGTGACCCCTTGCGAGGCCACGCCCTCCCCAGGTGACGCGGGCACAGCGGGCGGG
Organism: Dendrobates tinctorius; assembly: GCF_039654945.1. Classification (NCBI taxonomy): domain Eukaryota; kingdom Metazoa; phylum Chordata; class Amphibia; order Anura; family Dendrobatidae; genus Dendrobates; species Dendrobates tinctorius. The sequence goes on along the minus strand of NW_027361903.1, from coordinate 3,195,986 downwards.
ACAGCGGCCGAGGAGGACACGCCCCCCCCGCATGCCGCAGCCTTTGCAGGCTGGGCAACACTCGGGGAGGCCACGCCCCCCTCACGGACTGTCACTGCGCCCCTGAACCCACCACTTGATGTTGGCAGGGCTGGCCACTCCCCCTCATCGCCCAGCGGCGGCGGTGCCCCCAGCACGGACCCCTTTGTGGGTCTACGCGCCGGGGACCCCGCTCTTGCCACGGGCGCCGTCAGAGGAGCTACCAGCCCCTTGCATTTTTTTAGCTGCTGCTTCACAGCAGCCTCCACGCCCTTTCTAGGTCTCTGGACCCCCATAAGTGGACCAGACTTAACGGACCCGTGCGTGGGGGATCCAGAGACCCCAGCACTCACCGCCGGAGGTGCGGTCCTGGCTGTACCCGTGCTGAGCGCCAGGCCAGCCCCCCCTGCCACCGGGGACAGAGCCCGGACACCACTACTGCCAATACCGCCAGCGGCTGTTACACCACTGGCACCAGCACCGACCTCCATGTCGCTGCCTGAACCCTCACCACCAGATGTGACGGTAAGGCCCAGGCACACATCACTCTGCCCGCGCCCCCGCTGCGGACCCACCACAGGGCCCGAGCCGGGGTGGGCAGCGGGTTCCATACAGCGGGACAGAGGGACCCCGGAAAGAGGGACAAACATAAGTTTGTCAGCCACGGTGTTTTTTGGCTTGCGCTTGTTTTTTTTCTTTTTCCTCTTTCCGGTTGCCTCGTCCTCAGGGCAGACCTCATCCCCAAAGAGCAGTGTGCCAAACCGCTCTGGGGACTCGATCCACCTCACCTGTTGTAGGACGAGGCAGCCCCCCTCACTACTACTGTCCCCACTCCCACCAGCCTCCCCCTCGCCCCCACTTTCCTCCGAGTAACTGGAGTCCGGTGGGAGAGCCACTTGCTCAGGGGCCACCCCGCTGCATGTTACCTGGGTGTCGCTGCTCACCAGGCCTTCAGGTGGGGCAGGCGTAGATGTTCCGCCATCCTCCTCCTCCTCTTGGCCCTCCACCTGGCAGGGGCCTCCCGACCCCCCAGGAGACCCTCCGGTCATGGCTCTAAACCGGTCATCGTTTTTCAGTTTCTCTGCAAAGGGGCCGCTCCCACTCAGGATAGCCGCCCGTATCTCCTCCAAGGCCCTGATAGCCCCCTTCAGCCTCTCCACCGTGGCGGAGACCTCAGCTCGTCTCGAGGCGGGGAGCCGGTTCTTAGCCACCGCTCGTGCTCCCCTTAACTCCTCCCGGAGTTTTGTCAGCTGTTTGGCGGCCTCCTCATATTCGCAGAGGTGCGCATGGATGCGGGAGGCGTAGATGGTAGATGGCTCTCCCTCAGCTCTGGAGCCCCAGATGTTGGGGGGCTCTGCCACTGCACCTCTGCTCTGGGCCGCCACTCCTCCGGGAGGAGGAGCCGCCACGGTACCAGCTTCGGGGGGCCCGGTGTCCCGGGGCTCCTGGGTCCTGCGACCCCCTCTCTCCTGGCTCCGTCTCTTCCCCATCTCCCTGGGACTGGCTGGCTGCACCCTGGCCTCCGGATGGTGCTGAGGCCCCCCACCCCCAGCTGGCTTGCCGGGGGATGGGAGCCAGGGGCACAGCCCCGGCGCTCAGTCCCAGGGAAAGTCCTCTTTCCTGGGAAGGGGGCAGATGGAAAGTCCTTGCAGGAAAAAACCTCCCTTCCCAGGAGCTTAGCAAGGCCCTAGCCTGCAGACGCTCAGCACAGATGCTCCTCCTCTTCCTGGGCGTGCTCTATCCTCCAGTCACCTCCAGAGCTGCAGTCACTATTCTGCTGTTACATCGTGTCTTATTCTTCAGAGCAGCAGTCACTATCCTGCTGTTACATCGTGTCTTATCCTCCGGAGTTGCAGTCACTATTCTGGTGTTACATCATGTCTTATCCTCCAGTCACCTCCAGAGCTGCACTCACTATTCTGCTGTTGCATCATGTCTTATTCTCCAGAGCTGCACTCATTATTCTGCTGTTGCATCATGTCTTATCCTCCAGTCACCTCCAGCGCTTCAGTCACTGTTTTGCTGTTGCATCATGTTTTATTTTCTAGTTACCTCCAGAGCTGCACTCATCATTCTGCTGGAGTTAGGTGACTCTCGTAGGTACTTTCTATCCTCAGTCATGTACAGAGGTGAGTGGCCCCAGTGGGCCCCGTAGCAGAGTAGGGATCGTCAGCATTGCAGAAGGGGCTTTTTCTACAGCCTCAGCCTGGGACCTCCAGTGCTGGGCTGCTCTGTACAAGGGCCCCAATATCAGCCACATAGTTTTCATTGGAAACTGTCAGCAAGCTTGGAACTTTCACATGTTGGGGCGTCAGTTATTCAGGTTTTCTAATCTGCCCAAGGGTAAGTGCACACGTAGTTTTCAGGTTGTGCGGATTTTGATGAAAAATCTGCAGGTAATCCGCAGGACAAAAGTCCTGCGGTTTATCTGCGGATTAGCCAGCGGTTTTGCGGATTAGCCAGCGGTTTTGCCCTGCGGTTTCACACCTCATAATAGATAGGTGTGAAACCGCAGCGGAAACCGCACAAAGAGTTGACATGCTGCGGATTGTAACCCGCAGCAAATCCGCGCTGAAAAATCTGCAGCATCTGCACAGCGTTTTTTTATTTCCATAGGAAATGAAGGTACTGTACAACGCAGCAGAATCTGCTGCAGACCCGCTGAGCCAAAACCGCTGCGGATCCGCAGCGTGTGCACGTACCCTTAGGCATTAACCTCATGGATCTTGACAGCCCTGCTGGGACCAGTAGTTCCTCCATACAGCCTCCTGTTGCATATAAGAACAGTTTTACAATTTTGTAATTATCTTTTGGCCTCGACTTATCAATGTTTCCATGATCTCTTCTTGCTGTCAGTGATTAGTACGATCATTTTTATCTATAAAACCCTTGTGATCACAACCTGCTCATCCAGCAGAGGGTTTGTTACAATTGCATCTTGTGTAGACAATCCTCTGGGAGTTGAACTACAGACTGATACATTGTAACAAACTCTCAGGACAGTAGACATTAGTGCTGGGTCCACACTGGATGCAGCTGTAGCAACCACTCAGCTGTGAGAAGTTTTCCATTCACTGACAGCAATCAGAAATGTACAAAGTGGTGATCGTGTTGTGACATGAAGGCCGCCGGGTTTTGGAGCAAAAGTTTAAAGGGTTTTTGATTTGCGGCTTTTGCGCCCTTTTCCGTTAATTTTCAGTCCTTGTCCTTTTCTGCGTTTGCTCGACCTTTCGGCTGCGGTTTTTCTCATCCTGACATTTTTCTCTGCTTCGAACCTTTTGATTGTCACAATATTTTAGTATAATTTCCTGGCATTTCTGCGCTGATCTGTACAATATTTTAGAATGATGGATTTGGAAGGGACCTCCTGGACCATCTGGTCCAACCCCCTGCTCAAAGCAGAATTCGCTAAATCATCCCAGACAGATATCTGTCCAGCCTCTGTGCGAAGACTTCCATTGAAGGAGAACTCACCACCTCTCGTGGCAGCCTGTTCCACTCATTGATCACCCTCACTGTCAAAATGTTTTTTCTAATATCTAATCTGTGTCTCCTCCCATTCAGTTTCATCCCATTGCTTCTAGTCTTTCCTTGTGCAAATGAGAATAAAGTTGATCCTTCTGTAATGTGACAGCCCTTTAGATATTTGTAGACAGCTATTAAGTCTCCTCTCAGTCTTCTCTTCTGCAAGCTAAACATTCCCAGATCCTGTAACCGTTCCTCATAGGACATGGTTTGCAGACCGGGCACATTTCGCAAGGGCAAAAATCCACCAGTAGTGGTGAACATTCAGGGAAATGACATTGAGATAGTCGACACCTATAAGTACCTTGGTGTGATCCTCAATAATAAGCTTGACTGGGCCCATCACTTGGATGCAGTGTACAGGAAGGGCCAAAGCAGGCTTTATCTGCTCAGAAGGCTGAGAGCCTTCGGAGTTAGAGGGGCACTCCTTGTATCCTTCTTCAACTCTGTTGTGGCATCAGTCATCTTCTTTGGTGTGGCGTGCTGGGGTAGTGGCATATCAACCAGGGACAGGAATAGGCTGGACAAACTGATCAGAAGGGCCAGCTCTGTCCTGGGATGCCCCCTTGACCCAGTTCAGGAAGTAGGCGACAGGAGGATACTGGCCTAGGTGAGCTACATGGTGCAGAATGATTCCCATCCCATGCATGAGACCGTGACAAAGATGTGCAGTACTGTCCGTGACCGGCTACATCATCCTAAATGTGAGAGGGAGCGCTATCGAAAGTCCTTCCTTCCTGCTGCAGTTAGGCTGTTTAACAGCACTGTCCAAAACAGAGAACGACCCAAACAGAGAACTGATAGATCCAAAGTTGTGACAGTCCGGTTACATTTTTTTTTTTTTTTCCGTATATGTACCTACCTACTGTCAATGTAATGCCTTTATGCATCTGTATCTGTACTTGTTCCTGCCTTGCTGCTGTAATGCTCTGAATTTCCCCATGGTGGGACGATTAAAGGATTATCTTATCTTATCTTATTCTCTGAACTTGCTCCAGTTTGTTGATGTCTTTTTTAAAATGTGGCGCCCAAAACTGGACACAATATTCCAGGTGAGGTCTGACCAAAGAGGAGTAGAGGGCAATAATGACTTCACGTGATCTAGACTGTATGCTTCTGTTAATACATCCTAGGATTGCATTTGCCTTTTTTTCTCCTGCATCACACTGTTGACTCATGTTCAGTATATGATCTATTAGTATAACCAAGTCTTTTTCACTTGTGCTGTTGCTTAGCCCTATTCCTCCTATTCTGTATATGCTTTTTTCATTTTTATTGCCCAGATGTAGTACTTTGCATTTTTACCTGTTAAAAACCATTGTGTTAGTTGCTGCCCACTGCTCCAGTTTATTTATATATTTTTGAATCCTCTCTCTCTCTCCTCTAGTATTAGCTATCCCTCCTAGCTTTGTGTCATCAGAAAATATAATCAGCGTATCCTCAATTCCTTCATCTAAATAATCGATAAAGATGTTGAACATTACAGGGCCCAGGACATAACCCTGTAGTGCCCCACTTGAGACATTCTTCCAACTGGATGTGCAGCCATTTACGACCACTCTTTGGGTCCGATCACTGAGCCAGTTATGAATCCACCTAACAGTTGCCTTATCCATTCCATACTTAGTCATTTTTTCAATAAGGATGGTGTGAGATACTTTGTCAAATGCTTTGCTGATGTCAAGATTTACTATATCTACAGCATTTCCCTGATCCACCCAGTCAGTGATTCTGTCATAGAAAGAAATTTAAGTTACTCTGACATGACTGATTAGTTACAAACCCATGCTGACTCTGGTTAATCACTTCATTCTTATCCAGGTACTTACATACATGTTGTTTAATAATTTGTTCAAAGATCTTTCCTGGTATAGAAGTCAGACTGACCGGCCTATAGTTCCCTGGGTCCACCTTCTTCCCCTTTTTGAAGATAGGAACAACATTTGCCCTTCTCCAGTCTTCTGGGACTTCTCCTGTTCTCCAAGGGTTTTTAAAGATTATGGAGAGTGGTTCAAAAACTTCTATCTCCTTCAGTGCTCTGGGGTGTAATTCATTTGGACCTGGAGACTTGAATTCATTTAGTTCAGCTAAGTGTTTCCTCACTATATTTCTGTTTATAGTTATCCTGGATTCTTCTATTCCCTTAATAGGACAGTGAGGATCAGTTGTTGTTACATTTCCTTTCTGAGAGAAAACAGATGCAAAATAGGAATTTAAAAGTTCAGCCTTCTCAACATCCTGTCTTACCATTTCATCATTTTCACCCTGTAAAAATCCTATAGCATCTTTGACTTTTCTTTTACTTTTGGCAAATCCCCAAAATCCTTTATTATTGCTTTTGACGTCTGTCGTGAGTTCATTTTCCGGTCCACCAGTTGTGAGTTCTCCTTGCAGGCTTCCTCTGGTGGTAACTGGAGGTAGTGAGGCTGATTTAATCAGTAGAAATCTGCCACCTGATAATGAGGATGACGATTGGACCTCAGGAATCTCAGACTGGATTTAAGACAGCCGACGCCCTAGTCTGGTGCTGGTGATTCCTTCTGGCTTGTCAGGTCTTGGTTTTCAGCTTTGTTCCAGTCATCTAAAGCTAAGTTTTTCTGCTAATGTTCACACTTGATTTTGTTGGTCTATTCAGTTTTTGTGTGGTCAGCCAGCCCCTGCTGGGGGCTGTGCTGAATTTCCACTCTTATTTATCTGTATTTGCCAATTTGCTTTTTGTCCCTTATTAGATTGGCCTCTTTTTGCTCTGTCTCAGAATATTTCAGAGTGCTGATATAGTGGGAGAAGTCTAGTGACTTCAGGGTTAATTTTGCTATCAGAAGTGTTGGACTTTATTTTTTTTTTGGTTTTTTTGCAGATTGCAGACAGTGTCTTTCCTTTCCTATCCTTTCTAGTTAGTTTGGGCCCCATCGTTTGCTCGGCCTATTTTCCTGCCTGTGTTTGTGCTTTCATCTTTTTTCACCGTCCATACATGTGTGGGGGCTGTCTTTCCTTAAAGGTCTGCTCTGGGGCAGTTAGTTTTCCCCTTTTCTTGCTTCAGGCTTATTTAGTCCTCCGGCTGTGATGAAGCGCCTAGGACCATCGTAGGTACGCTCCACGGCTGCTGCTAGTTGTGTGGTTAGGATCAGGGATCTGCAATCTGCATAGTTGAAAACCTCTCTGGTTTTCTGTGACTTAGCTTGTTTTTTTCTCCTCGGTGACCCATTCATAACAGACGTCTCTTGCAAGCCTGAATTCATTGTCAGCTTTAGATAATCTGATTCGCGCCCTGCAAGTTCTGCAGACAGCATTATATTCGTCTTTAGATATGCCTCCCTCTTTCCATTTGATAAACATTTCTTTTGTCCTTTTTAGCATGTGTTTAAGTTCTGTGTTCATCCATCCTGGTTTCCTTAAACGCTTCCTATTCTTCCCTCTTTTCGGAATTGTTAACAATTGTGCTTTGAGAATTTCATTTTTCAAGATTTCCCATCCTTCCTGGACATTTTTGTCTTTAAGGATATCCAGCCATTGGATCCCTCCAATTCTCTTTCTGAATCCCTTAAAATCTGCCTTTTTGAAATCTAACCTTGACGTCTGAGTCTTCACAGGTCTTCCTCCTCTAGTTATCCAAAATTCTAAAATAGCATGGTCGCTACCTCCTACGGTCCCAGCCACTCATACCTCCTCATCCATTTCCTCCCTGTTTATAAGGATTAGATCCAAGGTAGCAGTTCCCCTTGTTTTCTCCCCTACCTTTTGGAAGATAAAGTTGTCAGCAAGAGAGGATAAGAATTTCCTTGACCTGTTAGTTTTGCCTGAGAGAGATTCCCAACAAATGTCAGGATAGTTGAAGTCTCCCATGACAACTATGTCATATTTTTTGGAGAACTTGGCCATTTGATGCATAAAGAGTTCATCCATATCTTCAGCTTGCACAGGCGGCCTGTAGTAAATGCCTACAATGGTGTCCTTTCCATTGTTCTGTCCTTGTATTCTTACCCAAACAGTTTCTACAGATCTCCCAGTCTCTGAAGCTTGGATCTCTGTGCAGATATACGCGTTTCTAACATACAATGCGACACCTCCTCCTCGTTTATCAAATCTTTCTTGCAAATAAGTTGTATCCTTCTAGTCTTGTATTCCAATCATGTGTATTGTCCCACCAAGTTTCAGTAACATAGTAACATAGTAACATAGTTATTAAGGTTGAAGGGAGACTTTAAGTCCATCTAGTTCAACCCATATCCTATCCTAACTTGCCATAACATGTTGATCCAGAGGAAGGCAAAAAAACCCCATGTGGCAACAGTAAGCTTCACATTGGGGAAAAAAATTCCTTCCCGACTCCACATACGGCAATCAGACTAGCTCCCTGGATCAACGCAATATTAAGGAGACTAGTGTATATACCCTGTAATATTATACTTTTCAAGAAAGGCATCCAGTCCCTTCTTAAATTTTAGTAGTGAATCACTCATTACAACATCATATGGCAGAGAGTTCCATAGTCTCACTGCTCTTACAGTAAAGAATCCGCATCTGTGAGTATGCTTAAACCTTCTTTCCTCCAGACGTAGAGGATGCCCCCTTGTCCCCGTCACAGGTCTAAGAGTAAAAGATCATTAGAAAGGTCTTTGTATTGTCCCCACATATATTTATACATTGTAATAAGATCACCCCTAAGCCTTCGATTCTCCAAACTAAATAACCCCAAGTGTAATAACCTGTCTTGGTATTGCAGACCCCCTAGTTCCCTAATAACCTTGGTCGCTCTTCTCTGCACCCGCTCCAGTTCAGCTATGTCTTTCTTATACACCGGAGACCAGAACTTTACACAGTATTCTAAGTGTGGTCGCACTAGTGACTTATATAGAGGTAAAATTATGTTCTCCTCATGAGCATCTATGCCTCTTTTAATGCATCCCATTATTTTATTTGCCTTTGCAGCAGCTGCTTGACTCTGGCCACTAAATGTGAGTTTGTCGTCCACCCATACACCCAGGTCTTTTTCAGTGACTGTTTTGCCCAGTGTTTTACAATTAAGCACATAATTATACAACTTGTTCGTTCTACCCAAGTGCATGACCTTACATTTATCCCCATTAAAGCTCATTTGCCATTTATCAGCCCAAGCTTCTAGTTTACATAAATCCTCCTGTAATATAAAATTGTCCTCCTCTGTATTAATTACCCTGCAGAGTTTAGTGTCATCTGCAAATATTGAAATTCTACTCTCTATGCCCCCTACAAGGTCATTAATAAATATGTTAAAAAGAAGCGGGCCCAAAACTGACCCCTGTGGTACCCCACTGCTAACCGTGACCCAGTCCGAGTGTGCTCCATTAATAACCACCCTTTGTTTCCTATCCCTGAGCCAGCTCTTAACCCACCTACACATATTTTCCCCTATCCCCATTGTTCTCATTTTATGTATCAACCTTTTGTGTGGCACCTTATCAAAAGCTTTTGAAAAGTCCATGTACACCACGTCCACTGCATTCCCTTGGTCCAGTCCGGAACTTACCTCTTCATAAAAGCTTATCAGATTAGTCTGACAGGAACGGTCTCTTGTAAACCCATGTTGATATTGGGTCATAAGGTTATTCTTCTCCAGATACTCCAGTATAGTATCTCTTAGAAAACCCTCCAGGATTTTACCCACAGTTGAGGTTAAACTTACTGGCCTATAATTTCCAAGTTCAGTTTTTGTCCCCTTTTTGAATATTGGCACCACATTTGCTATACGCCAGTCCTGTGGTACAGACCCTGTTATTATGGAATCTTTAAAGATTAAAAATAGTGGTCTATCTATGACTGTGCTTAATTCCTGCAGTACTCGGGGGTGTATCCCATCCGGGCCCGGGGATTTGTCAATTTTAGTGATTTGTAGACGCCGCCGTACTTCCTGCTGGGTTAAGCAGGTGACATTTAATGGAGAATTTTTATCCCTGATCATGTTATCCGTCATGGGATTTTCTTGTGTAAATACTGTTGAAAAAAAGTTATTTAGCATATTGGCTTTTTCCTCATCCTCATCCACCATTTCACCCAGACTATTTTTAAGGGGACCAACACTATCATTTTTTAGCTTCTTACTATTTGTGTAGTTAAAGAATATTTTGGGATTATTTTTACTTTCTCTGGCAATGAGTCTCTCTGTCTCAATCTTTGCTGTCTTGATTTGCTTTTTACAGAATTTATTTAATCTTCTGTATTTATTTAATGCCTCATCACTACCTACTTGCTTTAATTCTCTAAATGCTTTATTTTTATCTCTTATTGCGCCCCTTACAGCTCTATTTAGCCATAGTGGTTTCCTCCTATTTCTCGCATGTTTATTCCCATACGGTATATATTGTGCACAGATCCTATTCAGGAGGATAATAAACGTCTCCCATTTTCTTTGTGTATTTTTATGTCTCAGGGTATCGTCCCAGTTAATTGCACCAAGATCATCTCTCATCCGTTGGAAATTTGCCTTCCTGAAGTTTAGTGTCCTTGTAACCCCTCTACTACACATCTTATTAAAGGATACATGAAAACTTATTAATTTGTGATCACTATTACCCAAGTGACCCTCAACCCTTACATCTGATCTGCGGTCTGGCCTGTTGGGTAATATTAGGTCTAGCAGTGCCCCCCGTCTTGTTGGGTCCTGAACCAGTTGTGAAAGGTAATTGTCTCTCATCGTTGTCAGAAACCTATCACCTTTGCTGAACTGCAGGTTTCGGTTCCCCAATGTATTTCAGGGTAGTTGAAGTCCCCCATAATAATGACTTCTCCTTGAGTCGCAGCTTCATCTATTTGCTTTATGAGGATATTCTCTGTAGCTTCCATTATTTTTGGAGATTTATAACAAACCCCTATCAGTAATTTATTATTTTTCCCCCCTCCCCTTATCTCTACCCACAGGGACTCTACATTTTCATTAGGTTCATATATATTATCACGCAGGATGGGTTTTAAGGATGATTTTACATATAGACACACCCCTCCCCCTCGCTTATTTGTTCGGTCATTTCTGAACAGACTATAGCCCTGTAAATTATCCGCCGGTCACGGCTCTCATCCAGCCATGTCTCAGATATCCCCACCATGGCAGAATTATGCTCCAACAACATTAACTCCAATTCCTCCATCTTGTTGGCGAGACTTCTGGCATTAGTATACATGCACTTTATGTATCTCTCTGTACCTCTATTCTTTCTTAAATTAACTGTTCTAACCCCACCCCCCATGCCACCCCCACCCCCAATGTCATTATTTGTGCCCAGGTCTCTATCTGCACTGTCTTCCCCTCCTATAAAAGGAATACCCTCCCCCCCCCGTCCCTAGGTTAAACACTCCTCCAACCTTCTAGCCATTTTCTCCCCCAGCACAGCTGCTCCCTCCCCATTGAGGTGCAGCCCGTCCCTAGCGTAGAACCTGTAGCCAACTGAGAAGTCATCCCAGTTCTGCAGGAACCCAAAACCCTCCTTCCTACACCAATTCCTGAGCCACTTATTAACCTCCCTAATCTCCCGTTGCCTCTCTGGCGTGGCACGTGGTACAGGAAGTATTTCCGAAAATACCACCTTGGAGGTCCTTGCTTTAAGCTTACAGCCTAATTCCCTGAAATCATCTTTAAGGACCTTCCACCTACCTCTAACTTTGTCATTTGTGCCAATGTGCACCATGACCGCTGGATCCTCTCCAGCCCCTCCCAGTAATCTGTCAACCCGATCAGCGATGTGTCGGACTCGAGCGCCAGGTAGGCAGCACACCGTCCGACGATCCCTGTCTTTGTGACAGATTTCCCTATCTGTTCCCCTAATAATTCAGTCTCCCACTACCAGAACCTGTCTGGCCTGCCCTGCTCTCCTATTTCCCCCCTTACTGGAGCAGACACTCCTCCGGCTTTCAGAGGACATGCCTTGCTGCAGCAGTGCTACTCCTGCACTAACACTCCCCTCATCTGCCAACTTAGCAAACTTAGGCTAGTTTCACACTTGCTTTTTTTTGCAGCGCGTTTTTCCCGCAAAAAAACGCATTGAAAAAACGCATACAAATGCATACAAACGCTGCGTTTTTTTCAAGCATTTTTATGCGCATGCAGGAAAAAAACACAGCGTTTTTGTGCGTTTGTATGCGTTTTTTGTGCGTTTGCGTTTTTTTTACAGATTTTGGAAAAACCCCACAAAAAAGAAAAAACAACCATTCAACAACACACAAGACCAATGGGACTTCATTGTGGGTGTGGTATGTTAATATATAGACCCTGTCTACAGTATTCTTCACATTTGCTTGATTCTTCTCGTGACCATGGATCTACGCTGGAAGAGTTTTCACTTCAACTTGGATTTGGACATCGCGATGGCTCAGGCGTATGCAGTTGCTTGCCATGAACAAAGGAAGAGAGAGAGGCAGCGAAGACGGCGGCGTATGTGGATACATCCGATTGTTGAACTCCGGGAGAGCCGTGGGGCATACCACACCCTCTACAGGGAGCTCCAGTCAAACCCGGAGAAATTTACAGATTATATCAGGATGTCCCACGAAAGTTTCATGGATTTGCTTGCTCGTGTCCAACAATCCATCCGGAGACAGGACACACAGCTCCGTCGTGCGATTCCTCCTGAGGAACGGCTACTGGTGACATTACGGTATGTTTTAAAAACCAAGGGGTGCGGTCTGATGTTTTTTTTTTAAATTTAGTATTCAAAACCTTGTGTAATTAGTTTTCGTGAATGTACTAATATTTTATTTTATAGTTTTTTAAAATAATATACATAAATATTAATTTTACTTCTTTGTCTGTTCACAGATTCCTGGCGACTGGAGAAACCCTATCTTCACTACACTTCCAGTACCGTATTGGAATCTCTACCTTGTCTGGAATTGTTGCTGACACCTGCCGGGCTCTCTGGAATGTTCTTTGTCCAGAATTTATGCCCCTGCCCACCGCTGAAAAGTGGATGGAAATTGCTGACAAATTCTGGACAGTCTGCAATTTCCCCAACTGTTTGGGAGCTGTTGATGGTAAACACATACGGATCATCAAACCCCAAAGAACAGGATCTGAGTACTATAATTACAAAAAGTACTTTTCAATAGTACTCATGGCCATTGCGGATGCCGGATGTATGTTTGTAGCAGTGGACATTGGAGCATTTGGCCGTGGTAATGACTCACAGGCTTTTAAAAACTCAGACATGGGCCGGAGGTTGTATGGCAACCAATTTAATTTCCCTATGCCACGGCCTCTTCCTCACACCGAAGCTCCGCCACTGCCCTTTGTAATGGTTGGCGATGAGGCTTTTCAAATGTGCGGAAACTTACTGAAACCCTACTCCAGCCGGGACTTGGACCACACCAAAAAAATATTTAATTACAGGCTGACCAGGGCCAGAAGAACTGTCGAGTGTGCTTTTGGGATTCTTGTCTCCAGATGGCGAATTCTGGGCACGGCCATTAATCTTAAACTTGAAACAGTCGATGAGGTGGTGAAGGCCTGTGTGGTTCTACATAACTTTGTGATGGCTAAAGAGCACCCGACCTTTGAACTGGACGATGATGCTCCTAACCCATTGCCTGAATTCACTCAGCACACTCTCAGGTCATCCGTTGAAGTTGGCCAAATGAGGGACCAATTTGCGGCCTACTTTATTTCTGATGTAGGACGGGTGCACTGGCAAGATGAAATGGTGTAATGTTTTTGTTTGTTTATGGTAATAAAAAACCTTATTTGATACCATTACTGAGTGCACTATATTTTTTAAACTCCAATTAAATAAAAAACTTCCCATGTATAACTGAATTTTTTGATGTTCACACACCTGGGCAGGTAAATACACATACGAGTTAAAATGCAGCATTGCTAGTCTGCGTGAAATATATTGGAACGAGCAAAGCTGCAGGCCATGAATCAGGAAACCAATTTTTTTCAAGAGAAAATTGTGCAACTAGTTGAAACCCAACCTGAGTGGATGAATGTAATCTGCTCAATTCCAACTTACAAGTTATTACACTAGGCCTTGGAATGACTACACTAGGCCGTGGTATTTCAAATATGAGTATAGTAGGCCTTGGGGCTAGTAGTATAGTCATATGTGAAATACCACGGCCTAGTATAGTCATACCAAGGCCTACTCGATTTTTACCAACTAGGATCTTGTTTCACGAAAAACAAACTGGTGAAACTTGACAAGTTTCAACAGTTTGTTTTTCATGAAACCAGATCCAAGTTGGTAAAACTCGAGTTATTACACTAGGCCTTGGTATGACTATACTAGTCCGTGTTATTTCACATATGACTATACTAGGCCTTGGGTTGGTTTTTAACATGTATTTACCCATCAGTGTGTGTGAGCGGCGCAAACAACATTAATGAAACTTTGTAATGGTGAACCACAAATGTAAATTTATTTTTAATCACAAAAATAAACCAAAAAATTATTTTTTCCGGCGTTTGGGGGCAGATGGTTTCAATTTGGGGGTGTGCAGGGAATATGCAACACTTGCAGTTGAAGACGGTGTTTGAGGGGAAGGGGCAACAAAACTTGTGGGGGAAGGTAGTCCAGTTAAGGGAATTAAACAAGGAACACTTGGAGGAGAGGAAATCTGTTCAGGTACATTAGTTGTAATGGCATGTCGCCGTAGGCTTGTGTGCCTGGACCGACTTTGGCCCAATGCCCGCCTTGATAGATTTCGCCTTGAACTAGGGGCAAATATTGAGTGTAGGTCCCCCGTCTGCTGGTGTGGCTGCTGCTGCTGCTGAGGTGGCTGCTGCTGCTGCTGAGGTGGCGGCTTCTGCTGAGGTGGCTGCTGCTGCTGCTGAGGTGGCTGCTGCTGCTGCTGCTGAGGTGGCTGCTGCTGCTGCTGCTGAGGTGGTTGCTGCTGCTGCTGAGGTGGTTGCTGCTGCTGCTGAGGTGGCTGCTGCTGCTGCTGAGGTGGCTGCTGCTGAGGTGGCTGCTGCTGCTGAGGTGGCTGCTGCTGCTGCTCTTCGTTGGCAGTGCTCGTCCTTGCAGGAGGACTAGTGGCGGCAGTGATGGTCCAGGTTTGCGGAGTGGTGGTGGCAGGGCTACTACATGTTGTTGTAGCGGCAGGGCTGTTCCATGTTTGCCTAGTGGTGGCTGAGCTCCACGCATGCATGGGAGTGGCGGTGGTGCTCCAGACAGGAGCAGCGCTTGCCATGGTGGTGTCGGTGAAGTGACCAGCTGCACTCAGACTTGTGGTGGTGTAACGGTGGGTGTCCTGGCTTTGAATAGAGGTGTCCGTGCAGTGGTATGCAGCACAAGTCGGTAGTGAGGTGAAGCGAGTCAATGGTGGCACAGGTGGAAATTACACTACTGACTGCTGACCGTACCGATTATGCTGCATAGCCTGCAAGAAAGCATTGTTGCAGGCCTGCAGCACATTCAGCTGTTGCTCAGGACTAAGGTGTTCCGCCATGCCCTTTTCAATCTTACTAAAAAAATGGTGTGCTGGTCTGTTGAGGTCGGCCTCCAGACGGTCAAGGCGCTGTTCTACAGAATTGAAGCGGTGTTCAAAGTGGTTAAAACCACGTTCCATGAGTGCAAAACCGCTTTCAACTCTGTCGGACAGTGACTTGAGGCTGGAATTAAAGGCCTCGCTCAAATGCATAAACTCGGGCAAGACATTCCTGTCCAAGGCCCTCTGCCGCTGGCGGGTAGTGCCCGCATAACCAGTGGCAGAGACCTGGGACAGGGGAACACCTGATGGCCCAGCTTCCTGGTCACCAGCTGTGTGTGTGGCTGACCTGCAAGGTGCTTCCTGGCTGTCGGATGGCTGGGACGGGTCAGAGGACGTCCGAGGAAGGACCGCTCCAGGGCCAGGTTGCAGGGTGCTGCTCCAGGTGCTGTGGAAGAAAGGAAAATCATTACTACCATGCCTTTACAAGAAGCATCAGCTGTGGATTAGAAAAACACAGATTAATAAAAATAAAAACCCAAAATTTATAATACTTACGATCTTGTGGCAAGGACCGGTCTTAGGAACTGCAACGCGTGATAGTGACGGTATCTAGTTCTGGTCCTTGACGCAGATCCACTGCGAACCTGGCCCTCAGCACGAACATCACTGTTGAAGCGGTCCTTGATCGAACGCCAACGTGTTCGGACTTTGTCCACTGTTGGTAAAAAAAAAACAGTGCCGTCAAGGACAACAGTCACTGCGGCACAATATAGCAATACAATACTCAAAGCAGTCACTGTAGACCCCGATGACACTGTTGGGTTTCCTGCTAGAATACACCTAGCACGAAACCCAACAGTGCCGTCAAGGACAACAGTCACTGCGGCACAATGTAGCAATACAATACTCAAAGCAGTCACTGTAGACCCCGATGACACTGTTGGGTTTCCTGCTAGAATACACCTAGCACGAAACCCAACAGTGCCGTCAAGGACAACAGTCACTGCGGCACAATGTAGCAATACAATACTCAAAGCAGTCACTGTAGACCCCGATGACACTGTTGGGTTTCCTGCTAGAATATGCCTAGCACGAAACCCAACAGTGCCATCAAGGACAACAGTCACTGCGGCACAATACAGAGCAGGGAAATACTCACTAAACGCCTTTTTGGAGGATGCTGTGGCGCTGTCCCAGCCATCCATCAACGCTGCGGCCACCTCATTCCATAGCCGCCGGGTCACCACAATGTCCTTGTGCAGCCGGTCACGGCTGTCCCACAACGGCGAACGCTCCTGGACCAGGCTGATGAGCTGCTCATTATCCAGGTAGACGTCTTCATCCCGTTGTGGAACCTAGACAAAACACATTCATTAGAATAATCAAATTTAAATTGAATAAAAAGTTACAAAAAAAAGAAACATAAAAAAGAGTAAAAATAGAAGATAAAAAATAAAGAACATTACAAATCATTTGATACATACATTCCGTATCACCACCGGGACTTGGCTTCGCTGCTCCTGCTCTTCGCCCTCACTAGTCCCGTCCGCAGAAGATGATGATGACGATGTCTTAAAAAAGTTGAAAAAAACGTAAGAGATTTGGAGAAGCAGCAGATATACTTACCAGATGCACGAAAATAATCACCTCACGGTCTGCTTGCGCCAATTCCTGCCGCGATGGGGAATACTCGGATTCTGAAGACATACTGCATGTAAAAATAATAAAAATCATTAGTACATACATAATTTAAAAGGACAGGCATATAATGTAATATACTCACATTCTTCGCTGATAGAAGATGGGTTCCTTGTTGACTGTCTGCTCTCCAATCTGTCAGTGTAGTAGTGGCAGAGTTTTGGCAGGCACCTCCTTTATATAGACTTTTTTTTTTTTTTACTTTAGAAGATTATAACTAGTACAACAAGTGGACACCACCAAAAAAACGCAGCGCTAAAAAAACGCATACATGCGCATGCCAGTGCGCACGTATGCGCATCCATAGGCTATAATGGCCATTTTTAGCGCAAAACGTGCGCATGCGCTTTTTTGCAGGACCAAAAAATGCAACATGCTGCGTCTGTAAAATACAAACGCACACCCCAAAAAAACGCAGCGCATGAAAATCGCATACGTGCGCATGCCAGCGCGCAGGTATGCGCACCCATGTTAAATATAGGGGAAAAAACGCATGCGCACGTATGCGTTTTTTTCCAGCGTAAAAAAACGCAAATGTGAAACCAGCCTTATTGGGGTGTGCCAGATCAGGACTAGCCTCCCTGGCGCTCTTCCCTCTACCCCGCCTTCTAACTGTCACCCAGCTAGCTGCTTCATTGTCCTGCAGCTCCAACCTAGCATCCCCCCCTCATCTATCCCATTGAGCGTCTGCTCAGTGAGCAGAAGACTCCTTTCCATATTGTCTATGGATCTCAGTGTTGCCAGCTGCACATTTAGATCCAGTATCTGGGCTTCCAAATGCACAACGTGCTCACATCTCGCACAGCAGTATGCACCCTCCACCGGCTGTTCAAGGATTCCATACATGCGGCAAGACGTGCACTGGATGGCATTGGCAATAGTGGAGCACATCCTAATGGGGATTGCACCAGACAATAAGATAAGCAAAAATAAATAAAAAAAAAAAAAAGTATTAATATAACAGCAATTCAGTAAGACCTCCCTTGGAAACTCCCTGAATCTAAAGTCACTGAATTTCAAGTCACACACTTACCACAGTTCACACTTACGCTCAGGTTACACTCAGCTCGTTCACACTCGCTCAGGAAGAAGATTTAAAAGAGTTTTTGTTTTTTTTTTTCCCCTTTTACCAGCACACCACCTTGCTGCTCAATGCACTTCCAGTGATTCCAATGACATCATATTTCTTTTCCTGTGTTAGTAGTTCCAATTCTCCTTGTTTGTTGCCCATGCTTTGTGCATTAGTATAGAAACATCTTAGAAATAGAAATAGAAATATCTTCATCTTTAAGTTTCTGCCGCATTTATGAGATATCGGGTACAGGAAAGATGTATATCTTTGTACTGTGTTAGCCAGTGGATAGAAGAATATTCAGAATTGAGTCCTCAGTGGTTGATACCTTTTAATGGTTAACTGAAAAGATGGTAACACATTGCAAGCTTTCGAGACTACTCAGGTCTCTTCATCAGGCATTGACTAATACAAAATCTGAAGAGTCACATATTTATGCACAACACAGCACAGAAAAAAATGCAATAGATGAGACAAGTGACGTGAAGCAGAACTATCATTATGGGGAGGGAAAAACATAAATGTTGGACTAGTTCATAGATAAGGAGTCCGGATGTTTTATTGTCCTCTGATTGGGGTCTCCTAATGTGTTGTGATGCCCCCACAAGGTCTTAGGAGCAAATTCCTTAATTGATGTAAAAAGACATAACTCCATGCGACACATTCATTCCAGCATTGAGAGTGTCAAAGGTCATCATGATTTTTCTATCTATTGGCTAACACGGCACAAAGATATACATCCCTCCTGCACCCCAACCTTCCGTTTTTATTTTGTGCGCAAAATCCAAAAACACAAAACCGAGAAGTAGACTGAAAACAGAGTTGGAGAATCGGCGGCTCTGTCTGTAACAAATTCTCAGCAATCCCCCCGTCTGTCAGGCTGCACTGCGGCCACGTTCTCAGATTGGTGATCCGCGGCTACTTTCCCAGATTGGTGGGCCGAGGCCCTGTTCTCAGGTTGGTGGGCCGAGCCACGTTCTCAGGTTGGTGGGCCGAGCCACGTTCTCAGGTTGGTGGGCCGAGCCATGGTCTCAGGTTGGTGGGCTGAGGCCCCGTTCTCAGGTTGGTGGGCTGAGGCCCCGTTCTCAGGTTGGTGGGCTGAGGCCCCGTTCTCAGGTTGGTGGGCCGAGGCCCCGTTCTCAGGTTGGTGGGCCGAGGCCCCGTTCTCAGGTTGGTGGGCCGAGGCCCCGTTCTCAGGTTGGTGGACCGAGGCCCCATTCTTAGGTTGGTGGGCCGAGGCCACGTTCTCAGGTTGGTGGTCTGTGGTCACGTTCTCAGATTGGTGGGCCACGGCCACTTTTTCAGATTGGTGGTCCACGGCCACATTGACAGATTTGTTAGCCGCTGCCTCATTCTCAGATTGGTGGTCCATGGCCACATTCTCAGATTGGTTAGCCGCTGCCTCATTCTCAGATTGGTGGTCCATGGCCACGTTCACAGATTGGTGGGCCGCGGCCATGTTCTCAGAAGGGTGGGTAACGTGCACGTTGCGGACCCTGCCGTCCAGTGTGTAGCATTACACCCCCATGCTCTGACATTCTGTGTCCTCACATTGTTCTGGGAATCGTCGCCCCGCCGCTCGCTGAGACCTAATGTTTAATATCAGATTATGGTGGATGAAATCCTGGTAATCCTCTCGCCGCCGCCATCTGCCTGTAATTACCCTCCGCGGGGGGCTTCTATCCGGACTTATCTCACCACGTGTAACGCCTTCATCCTCAGCCCTGTCACTCGGGCGCCGCTGACACATTGTCACAATAAACCCAGAGAATGTGGATATGGAGAGGAAGGGGAAGAACGACGCAGGGGAAGCGACCGGCGCCGTAAATCACCGCAGATACAAAGTAACTAATAATCCGGGCCCGTGCGCCCAGAATCTCACCGCCCGGTCACCGCTGCTCCACAGTGCACCACTACTACTCCAATCCTCCTCTTGTTCTGTCCCGGGGAAAGTTGTGCCGTTATATGATATAATGCCCGTCCCGTTCTTCTCTTCCTACAGGATGAAATCTACATGTACGGAGGGAAGATCGAGACCGGCGGGGGGAACGTCACCAATGAACTGTGGGTGTTCGACATCTCCAGTAAGTCGTGGAGCACGCGGACCCCGCAGGTCCTGAATCATGGGCAGCATTACGCGGTGGAGGGACACACGGCGCACATGCTGGAGCTGGACAGCCGCGAGGTGGTCATGATCATCATATTCGGGTATTCCTCCATCTACGGCTACATCAGCAACGTCCAGGAGTATTACCTGCGTGAGTCCTGCACTGACCGGGGGTCCTGTGTCATGTGGGGGAGGGGATTGTGCTTTACCCCCCCAGAGGAAGGGGGGAAAATACTCTGGTGCCACAGACGAGGGTTATCCAGGGGCATTTATCATAGTCAGGAGAGATGGGGCAGCGCCATGCAGGTAGATGGCTGCTGATAGCAGGTGGGCTCGGGGCTGCATGGCGCTGGGCCATTTCTTCTAAGCCCCTTATTGCCGGCCCAGGTTGGGAGGCGTCCACCGGCCATCATCATCATCATCAGTCACTAACATACATGTAACCTATCACCTGGGACTGACAGTCGACGATTTCCGCAGAGGCGTCCTGTGGGCGATCGTGTCATGTCACATCCCGCGGAGTCTCAGATCAGCAGCCGTCACCTCCGATTATCTGTGAAAAGATCAAAGCAAGAAATGGTCACAAGCCGCGTCCTGTGAGATCAACATCATTACCGCACACTCAGGGGACGTGAGCACTTACAGAGGAACGCAAGGAAAGGCGAAAATTATACAAAACCGTCAGACGCCATCACACAGAATAAATGCATTACTAAGGCCGGAGTCACACTATAGAGGAATACGGACGAGTGCTATGCGAGAAAAAATCACACAGCACTCGGACCAATGATAATCTATGGGGCAGCTCCCATCACCGTATGTTTTCTTGGCTGTATTTTACGTGCGAGTGAAATCGCAGCATGCTGCAATTGTCAGCGTTTCTCGGCCGAGACTCGCCAATGGAAGTCTATAGGTGCGAGAAAAATAAATAATCGCACACTATACGGACCATCAGATAGAATGGAAATATACACATAGTATAGGTGTATATATGTATATGTGTATGTATATATATATATATATATATATATATATATAGATTATATAGTCAGTGACATATATAGGGCCGCACAGTGTTGGGCTGTGAGCACAACCCCCATCTGTGGACGTCGGGCCCTCAGACCATCCTCGTGGAGTCGGTTTGTAACCGTTTGTGCAGACACATGCACATTTGTGGCCTGCTGGAGGTCATTTTGCAGGGCTCAGGCAGTGCTCCTCCTGTTCCTCCTTGCACAGAGGCGGAGGTAGCGGTCCTGCTGCTGGGTTGTTGCCCTCCTACGGCCCCCTCCACGTCTCCTGGTGTACTGACCTGTCTCCTGGTAGTGCCTCCAGCCTCTGGACAATACGCTACCAGACACGGCAAACCTTCTTGCCACAGCTCGCATTGATGTGCCATCCTGGATGAGCTGCACTACCTGAGCCACTTGTATGGGTTGTAGAGTCCGTCTCATGCTACCACGAGTGTGAAAGCACAACCAACATTCAAAAGTGACCAAAACATCAGCCAGAAAGCATTAGTACTGATATGTGGTCTGTGGTCCCCACCTGCAGAACCACTCCTCTATTGAGGGTGTCTTGATAATTGCCAATAATTTCCATCTCTTGTCTATTCCATTTGCACAACAGCATGTGAAATTGATTGTCACTCAGTGTTGCTTCCTAAGTGGACAGTTTGATTTCACAGAAGTTTTATATTCTGTTGTTTAAGTGTTCCCTTTATTTTCTTGAGCAGTGTATATATATTTATCTTTATATTGCATAGAGATATAGATAGAAGATTAGCCAATAATTCATTTGTCGGCTTCTGTAAAATCATTGCAGAACCCGACAGAATAGGAGACATTGTTCACACACAGTAAACCCATGCAGAACAGTTAGATTTATATATGTCAGTGACTAATACTGTTAGTAGTGTGTGTGTGTGTGTGTGTGTGTGTGTGTGTGTGTGTGTGTGTGTGTGTGTGTGTGTGTAAAATTTGGGACCTGTAGGTATTTACTAAAATGCATTCACGGAAAAAACTGGCGTGGGCTCCCGCGCAGTTTTCTATGCCAGAGAGGGAAAGCCAGTGACTGAGGGCAGATATGAATAGCCTAGAAAGGGACCATGGTTATTGCTTCCCCCTGGCTAAAAAAATCTGCCCCCAGCCACCCTAGAAAAGGCGCATCAGTAAGATGCGCCAATTCCGGCACTTAGCCTCTCTTCCCATTGCCCTGAGCTGCACTCACTATTCTGCTGGTGCAGTCACTGTGTACATACATTACATTACTGATCCTGAGTTACATCCTGTATTATACCCCAGAGCTGCACTCACTATTCTGCTGGTGCAGTCACTGTGTACATACATTACATTATTGATCCTGAGTTACATCCTGTATTATACCCCAGAGCTGCACTCACTATTCTGCTGGTGCAGTCACTGTGTACATACATTACATTACTGATCCTGAGTTACCTCCTGTATTATACTCCAGAGCTGCACTCACTATTCTGCTGGTGCAGTCACTGTGTACATACATTACATTACTGATCCTGAGTTACATCCTGTATTATACTCCAGAGCTGCACTCACTATTCTGCTGGTGCAGTCACTGTGTACATACATTACATTACTGATCCTGAGTTACATCCTGTATTATACTCCAGAGCTGCACTCACTATTCTGCTGGTGCAGTCACTGTGTACATACATTACATTACTGATCCTGAGTTACATCCTGTATTATACTCCAGAGCTGCACTCACTATTCTGCTGGTGCAGTCACTGTGTACATACATTACATTACTGATCCTGAGTTACATCCTGTATTATACTCCAGAGCTGCACTCTCTATTCTGCTGGTGCAGTCACTGTGTACATACATTACATTATTGATCCTGAGTTACATCCTGTATTATACCCCAGAGCTGCACTCACTATTCTGCTGGTGCAGTCACTGTGTACATACATTACTGATCCTGAGTTACATCCTGTATTATACTCCAGAGCTTCACTCACTATTCTGCTGGTGCAGTCACTGTGTACATACATTACATTACTGATCCTGAGTTACATCCTGTATTATACTCCAGAGCTTCACTCACTATTCTGCTGGTGCAGTCACTGTGTACATACATTACATCTCTGCTTTGTTCTCAGTAATGGATGAAGTCATTCAGAGTGGGCGCAGGAGGTTAATTGTTGGGGGGTCTCCACATAAGTGCGGACCCCCCACCCTCTCCCTGTGGACGATGCCAGGGACGATGAGTGCCCTTTCTTCCTGCGCTCCCTGTAATGGCTGCTGGCGCTGTCATAAATCTCTGGAGGGGAATTATATGGCGAGTTTTACTAACTTGGATCATAAAGCTTTTCCTTTTTTTTCTGCTTCAGTCCAGAGGGAAATTTATTTTGGTTTCGGTTAGAAATACCTCATAAAATCTCCGCGGCGCTGAGTGAGAGGCTCAAGGTGACTCGCGCCTCGTGGTGCGGCCGATCCTGCCAGGCGGAGGGTGGGGGTGATACTGTGATATAATATATATATATATATATATATATATATATATATATATATATATATATATATATATACTGTGGACACTCAGCTCACATTCCTCCTCCACACGTTACAATGTATCACACCGATTATTGTTATAAATCCTTACAGGGGGCACAGCACGGGGCCACAGGGGGCACAGCACGGGGCCACAGAGGGCACAGCACGGGGCCACAGGGGGCACAGCACGGGGCCACAGAGGGCACAGCACGGGGCCACAGGGGCCACAGGGGGCACAGCACGGGGCCACAGAGGGCACAGCACGGGGCCACAGGGGGCACAACACGGGGCCACAGAGGGCACAGCACGGGGCCACAGGGGGCACAGCACGGGGCCACAGGGGGCACAGCACGGGGCTACAGAGGGCACAGCACGGGGCCACACAGGGCACAACCGGGGGCCACAGATGGCACAGCACGGGGGTATAGAGGGCACAGCCCGGGGCCACAGAGGGCTCAGGATGGGGCCACACAGGGCACAGTACGGGGCCACACAGGGCACAGTACAGGGCCACAGAGGGCACAGCACGGGGCCACACAGGGCTCAGCACGGGACCACAGAGGGCACAGCACAGGGCCACACGGGGCCACAGAGGACACAGTACGGGGCGACAGAGGGCACAACAAGTGGCCACAGAGGGCACAGCACGGGGCCACAGAGGGCACAGCACGGGGCCACAGAGGGCACAGCAAAGGGCCACAGAGGGCACAGCACAGGGCCACAGCAGGGGGCCACACAGGGCCACATTGGGCACAGAACGGCCAATGCACGGGGCCACAGAGGGCACAGCACGGGGCCACATTTGACACCGAACAGGGCCACAGCACCGGGCCACAGAGGGCACAGCACGGCGCCACAGGGTGCACAGCTCCAATGCTCAGAGGGCACAGCGAGCCGGTCCGCAGAGGTAGCTTTTCTCCATCGCCGTCCCTGGTGGGGGGTAGGGTGGTTAATGATGTCGTCTGTGGTTTGGGATGATGAAGCAGCTAATGGGGATAGCTCTCGTCTGGGGTAGTGAAAGGGTTAATAATGGCTACCCTAGGTGTCTGGGGTGGTGATGGGCTTTATGGGATCACCCCTGGTGGTTATCAGATCATGTGACTGACGTGTTCCCACGTTCCAGTTTTACAATGATTGCATGAAAATTTCAGTAAAACTGCAACACGTGACCCCCAGTTCTGCGCGGCAGGCAGCCAATTTAACCATTTATAGGATTATAATCTCCGGTTCCACCTGCTTACTGATTGTTTCCTCACACCTAACACCTTCTTGACTGTTTCCCTTCTATGGCTATTTTTCAGGGTCCAACACGTGGCTAGTGCCAGAGACACGGGGGGCCATTGTGCAAGGAGGTTACGGCCACACCAGCGTGTACGACCCCATCACCAAGTCTGCGTATGTGCACGGAGGATATAAGGCCCTGCCGGGGAACAAGTATGGCCTTGTAGACGACCTGTACCGATACGAAGTCAATACCAGGACCTGGTGGGTTCATAGTCTCAGGACGGTGTGTAGAGTGCAAGCTCCAGGCCCCATAAAGTCTCAGGACGGTGTATAGAGTGCAAGCTCCACGGCCCATAAAGTGTCAGGATAGTGTATAGAGTGCAAGCTCCTGGGCCCATAAAGTCTCAGGTCAGTGTATAGAGTACAAACTCCTGGGCCCATAAAGTCTCAGGATAGTGTATAGAGTGCAAGCTCCAAGGCCCATAAAGTCTTAGGACTGTATAGAGCGCAAGCTCCTGGGCCCATAAAGTCTCAGGACAGTGTATAGAGTGCAAGCTCCTGAATCCATAAAGTCTCAGGGCGGTGTATAAAGTGCAAGCTCCTGGGCCCATAAAGTCTCAGGATAGTGTATAGAGCGCAAGCTCCTGGGCCCATAAAGTCTAAGGACTGTATAGAGCGCAAGCTCCTGGGCCCATAAAGTCTCAGGACAGTGTATAGAGTGCAAGCTCCTGAATCCATAAAGTCTCAGGACGGTGTATAAAGTGCAAGCTCCTGGGCCCATAAAGTCTCAGGACGGTGCATATAGCGCAAGCTCCTGGGCCCATAAAGTCTCAGGACGGTGTATAGAGCGCAAGCTCCTGGGCCCATAAAGTCTCAGGACAGTGTATAGAGTGCAAGCTCCTGAATCCATAAAGTCTCAGGACGGTGTATAGAGCGCAAGCTCCTGGGCCCATAAAGTCTCAGGACGGTGTATAGAGCGCAAGCTCCTGGGCCCATAAAGTCTCAGGACGGTGTATAGAGCGCAAGCTCCTGGGCCCATAAAGTCTCAGGACAGTGTATAGAGCGCAAGCTTCAGGGCCCATAAAGTCTCAGGACTGTGTATAGAGTGCAAGCTCCTGGGCCCATAAAGTCTCAGGACAGTGTATAGAGTGCAAGCTCCTGGGCCCATAAAGTCTCAGGACTGTGTATAGAGTGCAAGCTCCTGGGCCCATAAAGTCTCAGGACGGTGTATAGAGTGCAAGCTTCAGGGCCCATAAAGTCTCAGGACTGTGTATAGAGTGCAAGCTCCTGAATCCATAAAGTCTCAGGACGGTGTATAAAGTGCAAGCTCCTGGGCCCATAAAGTCTCAGGACAGTGTATAGAGCGCAAGCTTCAGGGCCCATAAAGTCTCAGGACTGTGTATAGAGTGCAAGCTCCTGGGCCCATAAAGTCTCAGGACAGTGTATAGAGTGCAAGCTCCTGGGCCCATAAAGTCTCAGGACTGTGTATAGAGTGCAAGCTCCTGGGCCCATAAAGTCTCAGGACGGTGTATAGAGTGCAAGCTTCAGGGCCCATAAAGTCTCAGGACTGTGTATAGAGTGCAAGCTCCTGAATCCATAAAGTCTCAGGACGGTGTATAAAGTGCAAGCTCCTGGGCCCATAAAGTCTCAGGACAGTGTATAGAGCGCAAGCTTCAGGGCCCATAAAGTCTCAGGACGGTGTATAGAGCGCAAGCTCCTGGGCCCATAAAGTCTCAGGACAGTGTATAGAGTGCAAGCTCCTGAATCCATAAAGTCTCAGGACAGTGTATAAAGTGCAAGCTCCTGGGGCCATAAAGTCTCAGGACAGTGTATAGAGCGCAAGCTCCTGGGCCCATAAAGTCTTAGGACGGTGTATAGAGTGCAAGCTCCTGAATCCATAAAGTCTCAGGACAGTGTATAGAGTGCAAGCTCCTGAATCCATAAAGTCTCAGGACGGTGTATAAAGTGCAAGCTCCTGGGCCCATAAAGTCTCAGGACGGTGTATAGAGCGCAAGCTCCTGGGCCCATAAAGTCTCAGGACGGTGTATAGAGCGCAAGCTTCAGGGCCCATAAAGTCTCAGGACTGTGTATAGAGTGCAAGCTCCTGGGCCCATGCCTGACACACTGTGTAGTCAGCTGATATTCTGCGTAAGGACCTGTGCACCGGCGTCTCGTGATCATGGTCTGTGGAGGCCGCACGGCTGCAGGATGGTTTGTTACAGTGTGTCAGGTTCCCCAACACAGTAATTACTGTCAGTGTATTCATATTTCTCATAGCTGGGCGTTTGTTACAATGTTTCCAGTCTGGATGACCTAAACAGAGGCGGTTTGTTACAATGTGTCAGTGCAGAGATGTATGCTTATATCATAGGGGTTTGTGTAGACTGTATGTAATTGTAACAAACCCTCAGCTGTGTGAATAGGACTAAGCCACAAGGGTTGTCCACCTTTTGGGGACATTATTATTTTTTTTTTTTTACTTAAATGTATTAGTTTGGAGCTAAAAATCCTTTTTTCAGGGTCTCTATTTTTCTGCACACTTTGATGTGGTCATAAATCATCTGAGAGGAGCTCAGAAAGGACAGACAAGGGTTACCAATCTAGAAGGAGCTCACTGACAGACTCTCAGTTTACTGATTCTGCAGCCAGCAATAGACAGTGCAGCACAGCGGCTGTAGAACGGAAACGGTGCAAAATTTTTAATGAAAACCAGATATAAAAATACATTTTACCCTAAAATAAATCCACTTAAGAAAAAACATTGGTCCTGATATGTGGGACTTCCAGTTTTTCAGCTCCTGTGGGCTGACAGCTAGCAGAGGTCCTGACAATTGTAAGGTCTGTTAGGAAGCTGCGGGGGAACCTGGGAGGGATCGCCTCAGCCATCTTCTATTGTGGGACCACCCGTCTGTGAGCTGTAACGGGGTCTGGTGGTCACCTTGCTGCTGCTCTTAAAGGGAACACGTCACACTGTACATGCGGGGCTATCTGCAGGCGGCATCCTAGCTACTAGGAGTCCAGTAGGTGGTGCTGCTCAGTGACTGACAGCTACCTGTGACCTCCCCCTGGACTCCTAGAAGGAGCAGAGATTTCATGTGATATTGAACGTGACCCTTCTCTGTAACCTGCGGAGCCGGACAATGTGGCAGGATCCCTTTAAAGGGAATCTGTCCCCCCTTTTTTGAGATATCATATAATGATATCATTCTATTGTGTGTCACATCAGGATTCTCTTAGGACTTTTGCTTCCCCCTGACCCCGCACCTTTCATGCATAAAACCTTGTTTATATCGGTTCAGATGTATGTAAACTGCCGCTGTCCGGTCCGCTGGGCGGGGCTTATTCACCTGCTCCCCCCGTCTTGCTCTATGCATTTCTTCTTGTGTAGAGCAGGTGAATAAGCCCCGCCCATCGGACCGGACAGCGGCAGTTTACATACATCTGAACCGATATAAACAAGGTTTTATGCATGAAAGGTGCGGGGTCAGGGGGAAGCAAAAGTCCTAAGAGAATCCTGATGTGACACACAATTGAATGTTATCATTATATGATATCTCAAAAAAGGGGTGACAGGTCCCCTTTAAGGTCCAGCGGTGCCGTGGTCCAGCGGTGCAGGGGTTAAGCAGGCAGCAGATCTGCGGTTTGCTTTACAGACGTCAGATTAGATTGCACAAACACGGCCGGTAAGCCGCTGATCCGGCGCTCCGGCTCCTGACGGGACGAGCGGCGCTCAGACTGTCCGCAGCGCTCGCACGCGGCTCACAGTGACCTTTTCTTCCCAGCGCCTCTGATGATTACTCTCCGGCTCTCGCTACGTTCTCAATCACTGGTTTAATTTGTGCCTAGAGAGGCCACGACACCCACACCTGACCGGGGGTCCGACTACTGCGTGGGGGGGGCAGACCATCAGCTCGGAGCGGATCGGAAGCATTATGGCCCGAGCTTGTATTCTCCTCTGCTTCCTAATGTGTGGAAATTAGGGTGCACTTCCCCTTTAAGAAGCGCTTCCAGGGCGCAGGACGCTGGTCATCTGCACATTGTGCGGCATGTTCCCTGCTCATTTTGTGCAGGACTTATGGACGATTAACCCCCAGAGCAGCGCTCGCTGGCCGGATGTTTATTCATAAGTCCCAGTGTAGCGTGCCACCACCACGGGGCGAGACCCCAGAAAGGGCATCTCCGGCCCCGGGCAGCCGACCTTTCCCATGGAGGCGCGCACAGTCATTACACTTGCCGTGTTGATTTTCCCCCGTCGGTGTCTCTTTATGTTTTGACCTTTTTGGTTGCAGTTTACGGTTTTCCGCACGGTGACGGGTCCGAGGCCTCACGGCGTCTCCTCCGGCGTCAGCGCTGGAATCTGCAACTTTGGACTGAAGTTTTCAACATTTCTGCTTGTTGTCAGTGAATGGGAAGTGACCACCCTAACTGTCCTGTTACTTCTCACAGCTGAGGGTTTGCTACCATCATATCCAAATAATCCTCAGTAGGGTCACCCAGAGCAGGGGCTAGTGATGACATCCCTGCTGGGCTAGGGTGTGCAAGGGGACAATGGTGGCGGCATCCCTCCTGGTCTAGGCTTCTGTTATCTATGCTTAACCTGCTCTGGAGGTGACAGAAGATCTGTAACAGAAGAATTAAGAATGCTGCTCTGGAGGTGACAGAAGATCTATAACAGAAGAATTAAGAATGCTGCTCTGGAGGTGACAGAAGATGTATAACAGAAGAATTAAGAATGCTGCTCTGGAGGTGACAGAAGATCTATAACAGAAGAATTAAGAATGCTGCTCTGGAGGTGACAGAAGATCTATAACAGAAGAATTAAGAATGCTGCTCTGGAGGTGACAGAAGATCTGTAACAGAAGAATTAAAAATACTGCTCTAGAGGTGACAGAAGATCTGTAACAGAAGAATTAACAATGCTGCTCTGGAGGTGACAGGAGATCTGTAACAGAAGAATTAAAATACTGCTCTGGAGGTGACAGAAGATCTATAACAGAAGAATTAAGAATGCTGCTCTGGAGGTGACAGAAGATCTGTAACAGAAGAATTAAGAATACTGCTCTGGAGGTGACAGAAGATCTGTAACGGAAGAATTAAGAATGCTGCTCTGGAGGTGACAGAAGATCTGTAACAGAAGAATTAAGAATAATGCTCTGGAGGTGGCAGAAGATCTGTAACAGAAGAATTAAGCATGCTGCTCTGGAGGTGACAGAAGATCTTTAACAGAAGAATGAAGAATGCTGCTCTGGAGGTGACAGAAGATCTCTAACAGTAGAGTTAATGAGTTAATGCTGCTCTGGAGGTTACAGAAGATCTGTAACAGAAGAATTAACAATGCTGCTCTGGAGGTGACAAGATCTGTAACAGAAGAATTAAGAATACTGCTCTGGAGGTGGCAGAAGATCTTTAACAGAAGAATGAAGAATGCTGCTCTGGAGGTGACAGAAGATCTTTAACAGAAGAATGAAGAATGCTGCTCTGGAGGTGACAGAAGATCTTTAACAGAAGAATGAAGAATGCTGCTCTGGAGGTGACAGAAAATGTGTAACAGAAGAATGAAGAATGCTGCCCTGGAGGTGACAGAAGATTTAAGAATGCTGCTCTGGAGGTGACAGAAGATGTGTAACAGAAGAATTAAGAATAAAGCTCTGGAGGTGACAGAAGATCTGTAACAGAAGTATAAAGAATGCTACTCTGGAGGTGACAGAATATCTGTAAAAGAAGAATTAAGAATGCTGCTCTAGAGGTAACAGAAGATCTGTAACAGAAGAATTAAGAATGCTGCTCTGGAGGTGACAGAAGATCTGTAACAAAAGAATTAAGAATGCTGCTCTGGAGGTGACAGAAGATCTCTAACAGAAGAATTAAGAATGCTGCTCTGGAGGTGACAGCAGATCTCTAGCAGATCTTGTGCACACCACCCTATATTCTTATACCATCTGCACACATTCATCTTGTGGTTCTTATGCTCTCATCAGCACATGGTATATACTTCTGGTTGCTGTTGCTGGTTAGTATCACCCACCAGCTATACTGCACCTGCACTGCCATTCACTTCTATCTCATATTATTGATTGTTAATTATTTTTCATCTTTTTTATTATATGGTTTTGTGTATGTAACAACATCTTTTTGCACATTTCACCCAGTTTTATCTTGCAATATCTATACCTGGGTGCGTCCCCTTTTTGCACTTTTGAAGATTTTTAATGCATTGTATTTGTCCTGTTATGACTACCTGTATTTGTTTTACCAACTATACGTAATAATAAAAATTGTAATTTTTGGACTCTATGGTC
Source organism: Dendrobates tinctorius (assembly GCF_039654945.1). Lineage (NCBI taxonomy): Eukaryota > Metazoa > Chordata > Amphibia > Anura > Dendrobatidae > Dendrobates > Dendrobates tinctorius. Next base: position 3,165,119 of record NW_027361903.1, on the reverse strand, counting down.
GGTTTGTGTTCTCCCCCCCCCCCCCCCCCCCGTTTCTCAGTAGAGTTAATGAGTTAATAATGCTGCTCTGGAGTTGACAGAAGATCTCTAACAGAAGAATTAAGAATGCTGCTCTGGAGGTGACAGAAGATCTGTAACAGGAGAATTAAAAATACTGCACAGGTGGTGGTGGAAAGTATGTAATAGTAGAATTAGGAATGCTGCTCTGGAGGTGATGGAAGAACAATAGAATTTTAAGGGGGAGGAATGCGCTGGTGCTGTGCTTAGCTCTCTGGAACACTGTAACAAACCCCAAGCGGTGTGTTGGGTCAGGACAGTTTTTGGTCTGTGTTCAGTAAGCAGAGATCTGAAGAGCTCTGAGGACTCAGTGTTCTGTCTGTGGGTTACGTCTGACTTCTCCCTCTTTCTCCAGGATGATCCTGAAGGAGAGCGCTCTGTCGCGCTACCTGCACTCCTCGGTGCTGATCAGCGGCGCCATGCTGGTGTTTGGCGGCAATACGCATAACGACACGTCCCTGAGCAACGGCGCCAAGTGCTTCTCCGCTGACTTCCTGGCCTATGACATCGGTGAGTCTGTCCCCAGGGTTCCAGATTGCGAGTATCCAGAATTAACTCTTTTCCCCAAACTCATCTGTTAATCCAGGAAAATTCCTTTAATCCGGTATTTCTGTGGCCGGACTAGCTCCGGATTATCGGACAGTTGTAAAAAGTGCACATCATCTGCTCTTCAGCGACTTCCCTGAAGGCTCCCGGTGACTGCAGATGATTATCAGATACCGGATTACAGGACTTGTGCAGTAATAGTGATGAGGATTTTGTGAGTTCTGCTCCGCAGGTTTAGTGTTTTCCCGATATGTTCCTCCCGTCCCTCAGACGACCGAGCACCGCACATTTCCCAGTTACAGCTGCTTATTATCTGCAGGAAGTAACAGTCGGCTCCTAAGCTGTAAGGACCCTGCAATTAGACCCCACAGTGACAGCGTGGCGACGGACGGCTGAGAGATGGTGCAATGGTGAAGCCCTGATGTAAGGGCAGAACAGTGACCGCAGCTCTGGAGGATAAGACACGATGTAACAGCAGAATAATTAGTGCAGCTCTGGAGGTGACTGGAGGATAAGACATGATGTAACAGCAGAATAGAGAGTGCAGCTCTGGAGGTGACTGGAGGATAAGAAATGATGTAACAGCAGAATAGTGACTGCAGCTCTGGAGGTGACTGGAGGATAAGACACGATGTAACAGCAGAAGAGTGACTGCAGCTCTGGAGGATAAGACACGATGTAACAGCAGAATAGTGACTGCAGCTCTGGAGGTGACTGCAGGATAAGACACGATGTAACAGCAGAAAAGTGAGTGCAGCTCTGGAGGTGACTGGAGGATAAGACACGATGTAACAGCAGAATAGTGAGTGCAGCTCTGGAGGTGACTGCAGGATAAGACACGATGTAACGGCAGAATAGTGACTGCAGCTCTGGGAGGTGACTGGAGGATAAGACATGATGTAACAGCAGAATAGTGACTGCAGCTCTGGAGGAGACTGGAGTATGTGATTGTGGATGATTGGACTATAATTCAGCACAGTTTTCGGACACGTCACATGTCGCTGCTCTTCTCCGGAGTGGGACTTACAATCACATCTGTGCAATTAGCTATTAATTGGCCACTTTCCGCTACTTGGTAGCCCCCGTTTCCCACAATGCCCCTCACAATGGCGGGGAGCGGGGGGCAGTAATGGATGCTCTTGGACAATGTTGGTTTCCCATTCCTTTTTGTCAATACTAAATTACTCGGCACTGTTCAATTTCTCCTGAGGAAGAGGCGAGCCGAGGTTCTGTGCGCGGCTTTAGGCTCCGCACTATTGTGCCGCTTCCTTCTCTCCATTATTAGGAGCTTTTCTCCGGCTCCGATCGGCTGCGGTAATGACCGTGTTCAGCGAGCACTCCGCCACCATTAATGGGAAGCTTGATTAACTGGGAATGGCGAGACGTGCCGCCGTCAGGAGCGTCCGCGGCAATCAGCGCCAAGCGGCTAATTCTCCTCTGGTAAAAGCCTCGCTCTTCGCGCGCTCCTCCGATATCGGAGCACTTCATCCCATTAGCTCCGTGGAGCGCCTACGCAGCCGCCGGACCCTCCCTCATTTTACAAGCACTATTCATCCCGGAGCACAAAGCCGCCCGGATTGTTATTTTCACAGATGAAGCCACTTTACCTCCGCGCCATTGTGTCCGGGAAAAGCAGGGCTTATTTACCAGCGAATCGTTACATGGGACTGCGGCTGTTTACAGAATGAATCATCGGCCACCAGAACGACGCTAAATGGGCGGATTCATTAGATATAATAAGTCGCCATCGCTTCTCAATAAAAGGAGAGCGGCAGAATCATTATGTTGTGTCCCAGCAAAAAATAGAAGCAAGGAAAATACGGAAACGGCGATTCCTCATAAAGGGATCACGGATGAGATACGGCTGGGGAAAAGTAGGGGCTGCATTCTACACAAGTCCACCAGGGGGCACCACATAACATACAACACAGTGCAGGCTCCTGGGGTGGGGGCTCTCCCTACAGTGTGTGGGGTCGGCTCTTTGATGAGCTGCAACAGCGGCAAAGCAGGTTATATGATGGCGAATCGGGCTGTGTTCACACTTAGATTTTCTTAAGTTTTTTTGGAACTGATCTAAAATCCCAATCAAAAACTATTAGGAAAACTATTCCAAGTCAAAGCCACTCAGAATCTGCTTGAAAATGATACTGTGCTCGCATAGTCTTGCAAGAGTTTAGTCTGCCACCCTACCCATCCTCTCCACAGTGCTACACCGCCCTACATCTCCTACTCATCTCTGTTTACCACCCTACCGATCCTCTCCACAGTGCTGCACCACCCTACATCTCCTCCTCATCTCTGTTTACCACCCTACCCGTCCTCTCCACAGTGCTGCACTGCCCTACATCTCCCTCTCATCTGTCTACCACCCTACCCGTCCTCTCCACAGTGCTGCACCACCCTACATCTCCATCTATATCTACCAACCTAACCATCCTCTCCACAATGCTGCACTGCCCTATATCTCCTCCTCTTCTCTGCCTACCAAACTACCCATCCTCTCCACAGTGCTGCACTGCCCTACATCCAGGGTTGGACTGGCGCACCAGAGAATCGGAGAATCCTCCGGTGGGCCCTAGCTTCTTCTTTAGGAAAGATCATTGTGCAAACTTTGCAGTTGCAATGGGGCTCCTGAGTGGGGGAGAAAGGTGGGCCCCCAGAATTAAATCCTCTGGTGGGCCCAATGTTCTTCAGTTTGACACTGCCTACATCTCCTCCTCATCTCTGCCTACCACCCTACCCAACCTCTCCACAGTGCTGCACTACCCTACATCTCCTCCTCTTCTATATCTACTACCTAACATCTACTATCTAACCGTCCTCTCCACAGTGCTGCACCGACCTACATCTCATCTATATTTATTACCTACCCGTCCTCTCCACAGTGTTGCACCGCCTTACATCTTCTCCTCATCTACATCTGCCACCTACCCGATTTCCCCACAGTGCTGCACCGCCCTACATTTCCTCCTCCTCTATATCTACTACCTACCCATCCTCTCCACAGTGCTGCACCGCCCTACATCTTCCCCTCTCCACTGTCTACCACCCTACCCGTCCTCTCCACAGTGCTGCACCGCCCTACATCTTCCCCTCTCCACTGTCTACCACCCTACCCATCCTCTCCACAGTGCTGCACCGCCCTACATCCCCCCTCTTCTCTATCACCTACCCGTCCTTCTTCACAGTGCTGCCTCACCCTACATCTCCTCCTTATCACTGTCTACAACCCTACCCCTCCTCTCCACAGTGCTTCACTGCCCTACATCTCCTCCTCATCACTGTCTACCACCCTACCCCTCCTCTCCACAGTGCTGCACCGCCCTACATCTCCTCCTCATCTATATCTACTACCTACCCGTCCTCTCCACAGTGCTGCACCGCCCCACATCTCCTCCTCACCTATATCTATTACCTACCCGTCCTCTCCACAGTGCTGTACCGCCCCACATCTCCTCATCTATATCTACTATCTACCCGTCCTCTCCACAGTGCTGCACTGCCCTACATCTCCTCCTCATCTATATCTACTACCTACCCTTCCTCTCCACAGTGCTGCATCGCCCCACATCTCCTCCTCACCTATATCTATTACCTACCCGTCCTCTCCACAGTGCTGCACCGCCCCACATCTCCTCATCTATATCTACTATCTACCCGTCCTCTCCACAGTGCTGCACCGCCCCACATCTCCTCCTCACCAATATCTATTACCTACCCGTCCTCTCCACAGTGCTGCACCGCCCCACATCTCCTCCTCATCTATATCTATTACCTACCCGTCCTCTCCACAGTGCTGCACCGCCCCACATCTCCTCATCTATATCTACCCGTCCTCTCCACAGTGCTGCACCGCCCCACATCGCCTCCTCATCTATATCTACTATCTACCCGTCCTCTCCACAGTGCTGCACTGCCCCACATCTCCTCCTCACCTATATCTATTACCTACCCGTCCTCTCCACAGTGCTGCACCGCCCCACATCTCCTCCTCATCTATATCTACTATCTACCCATCCTCTCCACAGTGCTGCACCGCCCCACATCGCCTCCTCATCTATATCTACTATCTACCCGTCCTCTCCACAGTGCTGCACTGCCCCACATCTCCTCCTCACCTATATCTATTACCTACCCGTCCTCTCCACAGTGCTGCACCGCCCCACATCTCCTCCTCATCTATATCTATTACCTACCCATCCTCTCCACAGTGCTGCATTGCCCCACATCTCCTCCTCATCTATACTACCTACCCATCCTCTCCACAGCACTACACCGCCCCACATCTCCTCATCTATATCTACTACCTACCCATTCTCTCCACAGTGCTGCATTGCCCCACATCTCCTCATCTAAATCTACTACCTACCTATCCTCTCCACAGTGCTGCACCGCCCTACATCTCCTCCTCATCTATATCTACTACCTACCCGTCCTCTCCACAGTGCTGCACCGCCCCACATCTCCTCCTCATCTATATCTACTATCTACCCATCCTCTCCACAGTGCTGCACCGCCCCACATCGCCTCCTCATCTATATCTACTACCTACCCATCCTCTCCGCAGTGCTGCATTGCCCCACATCTCCTCATCTATACTACCTACCCATCCTCTCCACAGTGCTACACCGCCCCACATCTCCTCATCTATATCTACTACCTACCCATCCTCTCCACAGTGCTGCATTGCCCCACATCTCCTCCTCATCTATATTTACTACCTACCTATCCTCTCCACAGTGCTGCACCGCCCTACATCTCCTCATCTATATCTACTACCTACCCGTCCTCTCCACAGTGCTGCACCGCCCCACATCTCCTCCTCACCTATATCTATTACCTACCCATCCTCTCCACAGTGCTGCACCGCCCCACATCTCCTCCTCATCTATATCTACTATCTACCCGTCCTCTCCACAGTGCTGCACCGCCCCACATCGCCTCCTCATCTATATCTACTACCTACCCGTCCTCTCCACAGTGCTGCATTGCCCCACATCTCCTCCTCACCTATATCTATTACCTACCCGTCCTCTCCACAGTGCTGCACCGCCCCACATCTCCTCCTCATCTATATCTACCCATCCTCTCCACAGTGCTGCACCGCCCCACATCGCCTCCTCATCTATATCTACTATCTACCCGTCCTCTCCACAGTGCTGCATTGCCCCACATCTCCTCCTCACCTATATCTATTACCTACCCGTCCTCTCCACAGTGCTGCACCGCCCCACATCTCCTCCTCATCTATATCTATTACCTACCCGTCCTCTCCACAGTGCTGCACCGCCCCACATCTCCTCCTCATCTATATCTACCCATCCTCTCCACAGTGCTGCACCGCCCCACATCGCCTCCTCATCTATATCTACTATCTACCCGTCCTCTCCACAGTGCTGCACCGCCCCACATCGCCTCCTTATCTATATCTACTATCTACCCGTCCTCTCCACAGTGCTGCACCGCCCCACATCTCCTCCTCACCTATATCTATTACCTACCCGTCCTCTCCACAGTGCTGCACCGCCCCACATCTCCTCCTCATCTATATCTACTACCTACCCGTCCTCTCCACAGTGCTGCATTGCCCCACATCTCCTCCTCACCTATATCTATTACCTACCCGTCCTCTCCACAGTGCTGCACCGCCCCACATCTCCTCCTCATCTATATCTATTACCTACCCGTCCTCTCCACAGTGCTGCACCGCCCCACATCTCCTCCTCATCTATATCTACCCATCCTCTCCACAGTGCTGCACCGCCCCACATCGCCTCCTCATCTATATCTACTATCTACCCGTCCTCTCCACAGTGCTGCACCACCCCACATCTCCTCCTCACCTATATCTATTACCTACCCGTCCTCTCCACAGTGCTGCACCGCCCCACATCTCCTCCTCATCTATATCTACTATCTACCCATCCTCTCCACAGTGCTGCACCGCCCCACATCGCCTCCTCATCTATATCTACTACCTACCCATCCTCTCCGCAGTGCTGCATTGCCCCACATCTCCTCCTCATCTATACTACCTACCCATCCTCTCCACAGTGCTACACCGCCCCACATCTCCTCCTCATCTATATCTACTACCTACCTATCCTCTCCACAGTGCTGCACTGCCCTACATCTCCTCATCTATATCTACTACCTACCCGTCCTCTCCACAGTGATGCACCGCCCCACATCTCATCTATATCTACTATCTACCCATCCTCTCCACAGTGCTGCACCGCCCCACATCGCCTCCTCATCTATATCTACTACCTACCCATCCTCTCCGCAGTGCTTCATTGCCCCACATCTCCTCCTCATCTATACTACCTACCCATCCTCTCCACAGTGCTGCATTGCCCCACATCTCCTCATCTATATCTACTACCTACCTATCCTCTCCACAGTGCTGCACTGCCCTACATCTCCTCCTCATCTATATCTACTACCTACCCGTCCTCTCCACAGTGCTGCACCGCCCCACATCTCCTCATCTATATCTACTATCTACCCGTCCTCTCCACAGTGCTGCACCGCCCCACATCTCCTCCTCATCTATATCTACTACCTACCCATCCTCTCCACAGTGCTACACCGCCCCACATCTCCTCCTCATCTATATCTACTACCTACCCGTCCTCTCCACAGTGCTACACCGCCCCACATCTCCTCATCTATATCTACTACCTAACCGTCCTCTCCACAGTGCTGCACCACCCTACATCTCCTCCTCATCTATATCTACTACCTATCCGTCCTCTCCACAGTGCTGCACCGCCCCACATCTCCTCCTCATCTATATCTACTACCTACCCATCCTCTCCACAGTGCTACACCGCCCCACATCTCCTCCTCACCTATATCTATTACCTACCCGTCCTCTCCACAGTGCTGCACCGCCCCACATCTCCTCCTCATCTATATCTACTACCTACCCGTCCTCTCCACAGTGCTGCACCGCCCCACATCTCCTCCTCATCTATATCTACTACCTACCCATCCTCTCCACAGTGCTACACCGCCCCACATCTCCTCCTCACCTATATCTATTACCTACCCGTCCTCTCCACAGTGCTGCACCGCCCCACATCTCCTCCTCATCTATATCTACTACCTACCCGTCCTCTCCACAGTGCTGCATTGCCCCACATCTCCTCCTCACCTATATCTATTACCTACCCGTCCTCTCCACAGTGCTGCACCGCCCCACATCTCCTCCTCATCTATATCTATTACCTACCCGTCCTCTCCACAGTGCTGCACCGCCCCACATCTCCTCCTCATCTATATCTACCCATCCTCTCCACAGTGCTGCACCGCCCCACATCGCCTCCTCATCTATATCTACTATCTACCCGTCCTCTCCACAGTGCTGCACCACCCCACATCTCCTCCTCACCTATATCTATTACCTACCCGTCCTCTCCACAGTGCTGCACCGCCCCACATCTCCTCATCTATATCTACTATCTACCCATCCTCTCCACAGTGCTGCACCGCCCCACATCGCCTCCTCATCTATATCTACTACCTACCCATCCTCTCCGCAGTGCTGCATTGCCCCACATCTCCTCCTCATCTATACTACCTACCCATCCTCTCCACAGTGCTACACCGCCCCACATCTCCTCCTCATCTATATCTACTACCTACCTATCCTCTCCACAGTGCTGCACTGCCCTACATCTCCTCATCTATATCTACTACCTACCCGTCCTCTCCACAGTGATGCACCGCCCCACATCTCATCTATATCTACTATCTACCCATCCTCTCCACAGTGCTGCACCGCCCCACATCGCCTCCTCATCTATATCTACTACCTACCCATCCTCTCCGCAGTGCTTCATTGCCCCACATCTCCTCCTCATCTATACTACCTACCCATCCTCTCCACAGTGCTGCATTGCCCCACATCTCCTCATCTATATCTACTACCTACCTATCCTCTCCACAGTGCTGCACTGCCCTACATCTCCTCCTCATCTATATCTACTACCTACCCGTCCTCTCCACAGTGCTGCACCGCCCCACATCTCCTCATCTATATCTACTATCTACCCGTCCTCTCCACAGTGCTGCACCGCCCCACATCTCCTCCTCATCTATATCTACTACCTACCCATCCTCTCCACAGTGCTACACCGCCCCACATCTCCTCCTCATCTATATCTACTACCTACCCGTCCTCTCCACAGTGCTACACCGCCCCACATCTCCTCATCTATATCTACTACCTAACCGTCCTCTCCACAGTGCTGCACCACCCTACATCTCCTCCTCATCTATATCTACTACCTATCCGTCCTCTCCACAGTGCTGCACCGCCCCACATCTCCTCCTCATCTATATCTACTACCTACCCATCCTCTCCACAGTGCTACACCGCCCCACATCTCCTCCTCACCTATATCTATTACCTACCCGTCCTCTCCACAGTGCTGCACCGCCCCACATCTCCTCCTCATCTATATCTACTACCTACCCGTCCTCTCCACAGTGCTGCACCGCCCCACATCTCCTCCTCATCTATATCTACTACCTACCCATCCTCTCCACAGTGCTACACCGCCCCACATCTCCTCCTCACCTATATCTATTACCTACCCGTCCTCTCCACAGTGCTGCACCGCCCCACATCTCCTCCTCATCTATATCTACTACCTAACCGTCCTCTCCACAGTGCTGCACCACCCTACATCTCCTCCTCATCTATATCTACTACCTACCCGTCCTCTCCACAGTGCTGCACCGCCCCACATCTCCTCCTCACCTATATCTATTACCTACCCGTCCTCTCCACAGTGCTGCACCGCCCCACATCTCCTCCTCATCTATATCTACTACCTACCCGTCCTCTCCACAGTGCTGCACCGCCCCACATCTCCTCCTCACCTATATCTATTACCTATCCGTCCTCTCCACAGTGCTGCACCGCCCCACATCTCCTCCTCATCTATATCTACTACCTACCCGTCCTCGGCTTGCAGAGGTTTTCTTCAAGATCCGCTGCAGAGCAATCGGCTGCACTTTTTTTTTCCACCAAATATTTTTCTAAGCCTCTTTAGAAAAAATAAATCTTAAAAATGGTTGGAACGGCTTTAAAGAGAACCTGTCGCTGTGTAAGTGTCGTCCAGTCTTAGACCCCCTGTTCTAAAGCCGAGGGTAACACGGGGTCGTAATTCTACATAACGAGATGTAACACACCGCGGAGACGTGTGTGCTGTGTCAGGGAGATATTGCCGGTGCTGTCTGCATGTCAGGCCTGGGGTAGACCCATGATCTCCTGTCCTGCCGCCCCTTTAAGATCAAAGGCTACCACTCTGACATTGGACGGAGGCATCGCCGGAGCGCGAGTAACGCTGACCGTGTTATGTGCGGTGGAAAGCGGCCAGGAGGAACATCACCGCAACAGATGTCGCTCTCGGGACGACAGGTGCCGACTGCCAGGAACGTTCTCATCACGAGAGTTTGATTGATGCACAAGGTGAAATAAAACCCATGGTCACAGCCCCAGGTGTTCGCAGAGCGCGGCGAAGAACGCGGCACGTACAGCGGAGGTCACCGCTAACACGGGAGAGAACAGAGAGAAGCAAAAGTACAGCAACCTGAAGCAACTCACTGATGTCCTCCACTCCTCTCGCATCCAGAGCTGCGCTGACAATTCTGCTGACTTTTTGTTTGAAATCTATCCGCACTTTCGCTAAAAGACGCGCTTATCAGAGTAACCGAGTAATGACTACTACTCCCAGTGCAGAGACTACTACTCCCAGTGCAGCTTTACCCATGCGTTGGGGTCTGTGGTTCTGCAGAGTATTTGCAGCTCTGGATGTGACTGGAGTGCCATAAAAGGTGGCTGGATGTGTTACCCTGCAGAGCGGACATTTACTCATCACTTCATCTTCATCTACGCTTGTAAAATATTTTACAAGCGTTTTGGGGCAGGAACAGAGTAATGAACGCAGCTGATTCCTCATTAGTAAGAATGGCGCTCGCTGGGAAAATGGCTGTAAATCACCGAAGAATTATCACCAAGAAGAGCAGAAGAGGCAGCGACGTACAGTGAATACGGACCGGACGAGATCAGGACTCTGAGCGAGGGGTTAAATGTACCGAACACGAGTAGATGTTTCCTGCAGTCCTATGTAACACCAGAAAAGAAGAAAAGAGAAATGTGATTCCCATCAGTATCTGGTGACCGCCCGTCTCCTCCATCATAAAGTATCTGGTGATTGCCCGTCCCCTCCATCATCACTATCTGGTGACCGCTTGTCTCCTCCATCATCAGTATCCAGTGACCGCCCGTCTCCTCCATCATCAATATCTGGTGACCGCCCGTCTCCATCATCAGTATCTGGTGACCGCCCGTCTCCTCCATCATCAGTATCTGGTGACCGCCCGTCTCCTCCATCATCAGTATCTGGTGACCGCCCGTCTCCTCCATCATCAGTATCTGGTGACCGCCCGTCTCCTCCATCATCAGTATCTGGTGACCGCCCGTCTCCTCCATCATCAGTATCTGGTGACTGCCCGTCTCCTCCATCATCAGTATCTGGTGACCGCCCGTCCCCTCCATCATCAGTATCTGGTGACTGCCCGTCCCCTCCATCATCAGTATCTGGTGACCGCCCGTCCCCTCCATCATCAGTATCTGGTGACCGCCCGTCCCCTCCATCATCAGTATCTGGTTTCCGCCCGTCTCCTCCATCATCAGTATCTGGTGACCGCCCGTCACCTCCATCGCCAGTATCTGGTTTCCGCCCGTCTCCTCCATCATCAGTATCTGGTGACCGCCCGTCCCCTCCATCATCAGTATCTGGTTTCCGCCCGTCTCCTCCATCATCAGTATCTGGTGACCGCCCGTCCCCTCCATCATCAGTATCTGGTGACCGCCCGTCCCCTCCATCATCAGTATCTGGTGACCGCCCGTCACCTCCATCGCCAGTATCTGGTTTCCGCCCGTCTCCTCCATCATCAGTATCTGGTGACCGCCCGTCCCCTCCATCATCAGTATCTGGTTTCCGCCCGTCTCCTCCATCATCAGTATCTGGTTTCCGCCCGTCTCCTCCATCATCAGTATCTGGTGACCGCCCGTCCCCTCCATCATCAGTATCTGGTTTCCGCCCGTCTCCTCCATCATCAGTATCTGGTTTCCGCCCGTCTCCTCCATCATCAGTATCTGGTGACCGCCCGTCACCTCCATCGCCAGTATCTGGTTTCCGCCCGTCTCCTCCATCATCAGTATCTGGTGACCGCCCGTCCCCTCCATCATCAGTATCTGGTGACCGCCCGTCCCCTCCATCATCAGTATCTGGTTTCCGCCCGTCTCCTCCATCATCAGTATCTGGTGACCGCCCGTCACCTCCATCGCCAGTATCTGGTGACCGCCCGTCCCCTCCATCATCAGTATCTGGTTTCCGCCCGTCTCCTCCATCATCAGTATCTGGTGACCGCCCGTCACCTCCATCGCCAGTATCTGGTGACCGCCCGTCCTCTCCATCATCTGTCCCCTCCATCCCTTCTCCTCGTCACTGGTTACGGAGGATCTCGGCTGGAGTTTGGGCCAGACATCTTGTATCACTGACCCCCGATCTCCTGTGTGTGAGGCTGGTGCGGATCGTTCTTCATGTGACCTCAGACGGGACGATGTGAGATCGGGGCTCCGGGGTCGGATCTTCACCCCCAGGGCTCCTCCTTCTTAGTGACATTGGCTGGATGCTGGGGGTCGTTGTCCGGCTGCAGATTGATCCTGGGGGGATCAGACGCCTCCTGATTATTTGGGGAATGTTTGTTACATTTCTCTTTTCTTCACTTTGCATTTTGTTAGTTTTGACAAATATAAACTATTAACCCTTCCATTTCTGGCCGCGTTCTTCTGTGCAGCGTTTTTTTGGTGCCTGCCTATAACTTTTGCACTGTGCTGACTGCCGTCTGCCTCTCGGTTCTGTAACCTCGGTGGTCTGATTATGGGCCGGACGTGACGCCGCGGTCCTGGATGGAGACGGCGGCGCCCCCCGCTGCCAGCACTGCGCCCCGCCAGGATCAGGACCCTGGAAGCATCTGGCACTGGAGCTCTCAGCGGCTGATAACTGCGAGTCATAGAGGATTTCCCACTCTGCGGAGAGCTGTGTGACCATCCTGCGGCCGTCATGCGGCTGAGCGGCCGTGATATTTCTCATGTTCTGTGATTAGGAATCTTCCTGGGAATTTCTTCTTATTTAGGACTCTGTAGTATCATCCCCTTCCCCGGGCTCCTCAGCTGCGGCAGCCCCCGTCCTCATCCCCCGCTCTCGCTGCTGTTGCCGCCATTGCTCTGACCTTGTCCACTTGGCGTCGGTGGGAACATTGGCTGTGGGTGTTGTTAATCTCCGGCCCTCGGTGGCATCCAGCAGATTGTTAGGTGCGCAGCCATCTGGTATAATGAACTGTGCCCATGGACAGCGGGTGGAGCGGAGGCAGCGGCCCCCCGGATGCCAGGACGAATGGCAGAACCGCTCTGTGGACAGGACACGGGTCGCTGCTTTCTGGGGCTCACGATGCTTACAATGGAATTGTCAATCATCATTTTAACAAACATTTTGTTTCTCTTCCTCTGTGTTCTCGGCATCTCTGCTTGCTGTCAGTGAATGTTGGCATACTCTTACACCTGACCTTGTGCCGGCCACGGAGGGTTAGTTTTGTCACAGTTGTATCCCGCCTGGTCAATCCTCTGTGAGATAAAGAATGTGGATTCTGGACTGACACATTGTAACGACCGGTCCACGAGGCAGCTGTGTGTATTGCCTTAACCATGAGGATTGCCTTCACTATGGATCCTCAGTTTTGTTTGCAAGAAGAATTTAATTTCTGGGCATCACCATTCTCCGAAGGTCATGGCACCATGGAAAAGCATGTAACCGGGGTCTGAACTTCACTGATACATTGTAGCGAGCCTCTCAGCACTTTCTGTTATGAGGTCAGAGCCAATCAGCTTCTACACTGCTGCTCCTCCCCCTCTCACAGACACAGAGGGAAGCTGCAGCTGCATCCCCCTCCTGCCCTCCGTCAACTGCCTTACACTAGATGGATTCTTGGAGTCGGAGATTGTGATGAATCCTGAGCAGATAATTTCCAGATATGCGACTTCCATGGGCTTTACCTAATCCAGGACATCTGATAATCCGGCACAGTCTCCTAAACACTGGATTGGAGGAATCTCAAAGAGCCAGGGAATCCCGGGGACGGCTGCCGGCACGGACAATGCTCACAGATTGAATCAATGTGTCTGATTATTCGCCGCTCTCATCCCCAGAACCTTCATTAGTTCTTAACATTAATGGACTTTTAATGGAGATAAAACTTCTATTTATAGAACAATTCCGCGGAATAAGAGGCGCTGATTTCAGAGCGGCGACAATCGCAAGGTAAACGCCACTGCCAACCGTTGCTGAATAATGCACTCTGATGAGAGATAATTGCATCTTCAAAGAGTATTAATCCTTTGATGTCCGTGGGTCACCAGCATGCGGAACTGACACCGGGGGGCTCGCTGTAATCTCTGTGCCCTGGTGGTGTGGCGGCCATGATGGTCCTCATATTCTATAATCATGACCCCCATGATAAAAAGATAGTAGTCACCTATCCTCATAGAATCCTAGAATGTTAGAGTTGGAAGGGACCTCCAGGGTCGTAGTGTCCAACCCCCGGGGCAACGCAGTATTCACTAAACGATCTCAGACAGATATCTATCAAGCCTGTTTGAAGACTTCCATTGAAGGAGAACTCACCACCTCTCATGGCAGCCTGTTCCACTCATTGATCATCCTTGCTGTCAAAAAGTTTTTTTTGTAATATCTAATCTGTATTTTCTCCCTTTTTAGTTTTATTCCATTTAGTTTTATTCCATTGCTTCTCGTGTTTCCATGTGCAGATAAGAATAATGATGATCCCTCTACAATGTGACAGCCCTTCAGATATTTATAGACAGCCATTAAGTCACCTCTCCGCCTTCTTTTTTGCAAGCTAAAAATTCCCAGATCCTTTAACTGATCCTCGTAGGACATACTTTGCAGTCCGCTCACCATCCTGGTCGCTTTTCTCTGAACTTGCTCCAGTTTTTTTATGTCTTTTTAAATTGTGTTTTCCAGAACTGGACACAGTATTCCAGATGAGGCCTGACCAAGGAGGAGTAGAGGGGGATAAATATTTTACATGATCTAGACTCTATGCGTCTCTTAATACATCCTAGAATGGTGTTTGCCTTTTTGCTGCTGCATCACACTGTTGACTCATGTGCAGTCTGTGATAAATCATAGAAAAATTCATTGTGGTAATCATAGAATCATAGAGTTGGAAGGGACCTCCTGGGCCATCTGGTCCAACCCCCTGCTCAAAGCAGGATTCGCTAAATCATCCCAGTCAGATGTCTGTCCAGCCTCTGTTTGAAGACTTCCATTGAAGGAGAACTCACCACTTCTCGTGGCAGCTTGTTCCACTCATTGATCACTCTAACTGTCAAGAAGTTTTTTCTAATATCTAATCTGTGTCTCCTCCCATTCAGTTTCATCCCATTGCTTCTAGTCTTTCCTTGTGCAAATGAGAATAAAGTTGATCCTTCTACAATGTGACAGCCCTTTAGATATATGTAGACAGCTATTAAGTCACCTCTCAGTCTTCTCTTTTGCAAACTAAACATTCCCAAATCCTGCAACCTTTCCTCATAAGACAGGGTTTGCAGACCGGTCACCATTTTGGTCGCTCTTTTCTGAACTTGCTCCAGTTTGTTGATGTCTTTTTTAAAATGTGGTGCCCAAAACTGGACACAATATTCCAGATGAGGTCTGACCAAAGAGGAGTAGAGGGAAATAAGGACTTCACGTGATCTAGACTGTATGCTTCTGTTAATACATCCTAGAATTGCATTTGCCTTTTTTGCTGCTGCATCACACTGTTGACTCATATTCAGTCTGTGATCTATTAGTATACCCAAGTCTTTTTCACATGTGCTGTCACTTAGCCCTATTCCTCCCATTCTATATATGCTTTTTTCATTTTTATTGCCCAGATGTAGTACTTTGCATTTCTCCCTGTTAAAAACCATTCTGTTAGTTGCTGCCCACTTCTCCAGTTTATTTAAATCTTTTTGAATCCTCTCTCTCTCTTCTCTAGTATTAGCTATCCCTCCTAGCTTTGTGTCATCAGCAAATTTAATCAGTTTACCCTCAATTCCTTCATCTAAATCGTTGATAAAGATGTTGAACAATACAGGGCCCAGGACAGAGCCCTGTGGTACCCCACTTGAGACATTCTTCCAGCTGGATGTGCAGCCATTTACGACCACTCTTTGGGTCCGATCACTAAGCCAGTTATGAATCCACCTAACAGTTGCCTTGTCCATTCCATACTTAGTCATTTTTTCAATAAGGATTGTATGAGAGACTTTGTCAAATGCTTTGCTGAAGTCTAGATATACTATATCTACAGCATTTCCTTGATCCACCCAATCAGTGATACCGTCATAGAAGGAAATTAAGTTAGTCTGACATGACTTATTAGTTACAAACCCATGCTGACTCTGTTTAATCACTTCATTCTTATCCAGGTATTGGCATACATGTTGTTTAATAATTTGTTCAAAGATCTTTCCTGGTATAGAAGTCAGACTCACCGGCCTATAGTTGCCTGGGTCCACCTTCTTCCCCTTTTTGAAGATAGAAACAACATTTGCTCTTCTCCAGTCTTCTGGCACTTCTCCTGTTCTCCAAGAATTTTCAAAGATTATGGAGAGGGGTTCAAAAATTTCTTCTGCTATCTCCTTCAGTACTCTGGGGTGTAATTCATCTGGACCTGGAGATTTGAATTCATTTAGGTTAGCTAAGTGTTTCCTCACTATCTTTCTGTTTATAGATATCCTGGATTCTTCTATTCCCTTAATAGGACAGTGAATAACAGTTGATGTTACATCTCCTTTCTGAGAGAAAACAGATGCAAAATAGGAATTTAAAAGTTCAGCCTTCTCAACATCCTGTCTTACCATTTCATCATTTTCATCCTGTAAAAATCCTATAGCATCTTTGACTTTTCTTTTACTTTTGACATATCCCCAAAATCCTTTATTATTGCTTTTGACATCTCTTGCAAGCCTCAATTCATTTTCAGCTTTAGCTAATCTGATTTGTGCCCTGCAGGTTCTGCAGACAGCATTATATTCTTCTTTAGATATGCCTCCATCTTTCCATTTTATAAACATTTTTTTCTTCCTTTTTAGCATGTGCTTAAGTTCTGTGTTCATCCATCCTGGTTTCCTTAAATGCTTCCTATTCTTCCCTCTTTTCGGAATTGTTAACAGCTGTGCTTTGAGAATTTCATTTTTCAAGATTTCCCATCCTTCCTGGACATTTTTGTCTTTAAGGATATCCAGCCATTGGATCCCTCCAATTCTCTTTCTGAATCCCTTAAAATCTGCCTTTCTGAAATCTAACCTTGACGTCTGAGTCTTCACAGGTCTTCCGCCTCTAGTTATATAAAAATTTTAAAATAGCATGGTCGCTACCTCCTAGGGTCCCAGCCACTTTTACCTCCTCAACCATTTCCTCCCTGTTTATAAGGATTAGATCCAAGGTAGCAGTTCCCCTTGTTTTCTCCCTTACCTTTTGGAAGATAAAGTTGTCAGCAAGAGAGGATAAGAATTTCCTTGACCTGTTAGTTTTGCCTGAGAGAGATTCCCAACAAATGTCTGGATAGTTGAAATCTCCCATGACAACTATGTCATATTTTTTGGAGAACTTGGCCATTTGATGCATGAAGAGTTCATCCATATCTTCAGCTTGCACAGGCGGCCTGTAGTAAATGCCTACAATGGTGTCCTTTCCATTGTTCTGTCCTTGTATTGTTACCCAAACAGTTTCCACAGAACTCCCAGTCTCTGAAGCTTCAATCTCTGTGCAGATATACGCGTTTCTAACATACAATGCGACACCCCCTCCTCGTTTATCAAGTCTGTTTCTTGCAAATAAGTTGTATCCTTCTAGTCTTGTATTCCAATCATGTGTATTGTCCCACCAAGTTTCAGTGATTCCAATGACATCATATTTATTTTCCTGTGTTAGTAGTTCCAATTCTCCTTGTTTGTTGCCCATGCTTTGTGCATTAGTATAGAAACATTTTAGTTTGTGATTGGTTTCTCTTTCTCCAATATTTTTATTAATTAGATTCTTTCGTCTTTGTTCTTCCTTTCCACTTCTAATAGCAGAGTTCTCAATAGCATTTGTCAGGTGTATGGCTTTTTCTGGTCTTTTGCTTCCCTTCCCATGTTGTTCTAGTTTAAAGCTCTCCTTACAAGTGTAGCAAGGCGACTTCCAAATACATGCTTTCCAGTCTTCGTAAGGTGCACCCCATCTCTAGCAAGTAGTCCATCGTATAAGTAGTTCACTCCGTGATCCAGAAATCCAAATCGTTGCTGACGGCACCATCGACGTAGCCAGTTATTCACCTGCAGAATCTTATTCCACCTCCTTGTTCCATGGCCATCCACTGGGAGGATGGAAGAGAAGACCACCTGCGCTCCCAGTTCTTTCACTTTCTTGCCTAAGTCTTCAAAGTCTCTGCAGATGGTTTCCAGGTCGTTTCTTGCGGTGTCATTTGTCCCCACATGTAGTAGCAGGAATGGGTAGTCATCTGTAGGTCTGAAGAGTCCTGATATCCTGTCAGACACATCTTTAATTTTTGCACCTGGAAGACAGCACATTTCTCTTGAAGTTATATCCGGTCTGCAGATAGCGGCCTCTGTTCCTCTCAACAGGGAATCCCCCATGACCACCACTCTCCGTTTCTTCTTCACAACATTTTTCTTTCTCCATCCAGGAGGACTCTGAAGGCGTACAAGTTTGCTGTTTGTTGGCAAAGTCTTATCCTGATGTATTTCTTCATCGTTTTCCTGCGTGAGAGCCTGGTACTGGTTTCTGAGCAGTATGGGCGCTGACTGCCTCCTGATCCTCCTGCTTCTCTGGGTCACATGTCTCCATTCCTCTGTTTCTTCAGGTGCACTTCGAATTTCTTCTCTTTCTGTAACATGAAGAGATAATTCTGCTCTGTCCAAGAACTCTTCACCTTCCTTAATGATCTTCAACGTAGCTAACCTCTCTTCGAGATTTTGCAACTTTTCCTCCAACAGGGACACAAGCTTGCATTTGTGGCATGTGAAGTTTGGCTTTTCCACTGGTAAATCTGTGAACATGTAGCAAGAAATGCAGCTCACCAAATGGCTCCTGGCCTCTTCCATCTTGAGATTTCTTAAAAACGATGAAAGATGAGCCAAAATTCGGCGCGCGGTTTTTCCGATTTCCTCTTTTCAGCTGTGACGGCCAAAACCCAGTGATCGTTGAGTTTGCGGAGACTCTTCACTTATCCCAGAAGGCACTGGGTATATGCAAATGATCTCCTCAAGACTCTTCCCCTGGTTTTCCGATTTCCTCTTTTCAGCTGCAACGGCCAAAACCCAGTGATCGTTGAGTTTGCGGAGACTCTTCACTTATCCCAGAAGGCACTGGGAATATGCAAATGATCTCCTCAAGACTCTTCCCCTGATCTATTAGTATACTTAAATCTTTTTCGCACATGCTGTTTCTTAGTTCTATTCCTCTCATTCTATAGATGTAATTTTCATTTTTCTTGCCCAGATGTAGAATCTTGCATTTCTCCCTGGTAAATACCATTCTATTAGTCACTGCCCATTGTTCAAGCTTATGTAGATCCTTCTGAATCCTTTCTGTGTCTTCTTTAGTGTTAGCTATCACTCCTAACTTTACATCGTCTGCAAATTTGATCAGTTTACCTTCAGTTCCTTCATCCAGATCATTTATAAAAATGTTGAACAACACTGGGACCAGGACAGAGCCTTCTGACACCCCACTTGAAACACTGGGGCCAGGACAGAGCTTTGTTGACCCCACTTGAATCCCACTTTCACTTAGATGGGCAACCATTTATTACCACTCATTGAGTACGATCACTGAGCCAGTTATGAATACACCTAACCGTAGCCTTATCAATCCCATACATTTTTTCAATAAGGACAATATGAGATACTTTATCAAATGCTTTGTTGAGGTTTAGATATACTGTCTCTACCGCATTTCCCTGATCCATTAAGTCAGTGATTCCATCGTTTAATGAAGTTAGAATAGTCTGGCATGACTTCTTAGCTACAAACCCATGTTGGCTCTGGTTAATTACTGTATTCTTATCCAAGTACTTACATGCATGCTGTTTAATAACTTGTTCACAGATCTTTCCTGGTACAGAAGTAAGGCTCACTGGCTGGTAATTTCCTGGCTAAGTCTTCTTTCTTTGCCTTCTTGTCAACCCGGCTATAGGTGCCAGTGTAGAAGATCTGATGTTCTTGTTGGCCCACTCCTCGCCTGTCGCCACTTGGTCTTTGATTGTCTCTTTTTCTTTTCTCTTCAGCTTGTGACGAGTGGAAAGTTCTGAAAAAGCCGAATCTGCACCGAGATGTCAACCGGTTTGGCCACTCTGCTGTAGTCAGTAATGGGTAAGATTTCATGCTTCACATACAAATAAAGTGTGCCTGACATTCCCGTAACAGTAAAGAATGCCTCCCATCAGTTTAGTCAGTCAGGTATTTCCATATGGTAGTCTGATTAAAACCTCACTAAGCTTATAAGTCGTGAACAATCACACCCAATCCTTTTTTGAATGCACTGTAACTTCCGTCGGGTACTCCTCTTACAGTAAAAAGTCATATACAAGAGTTCATCAATTACATGAACTAATTCGCTGTAATGATCCAAATTAGTCCTTAGTGCAGGATAATAAATACATAATATCTTTATATAGCACTAACATATTCCGCAGCGCTTTACACACATTATCATCACTGTCCCCGATGGGGCTCACAATCTAAATTCCCTATCAGTATGTCTTTGGAATGTGGGAGGAACCGGAGAACCCGGAGGAAACCCACGCAAACACGGGGAGAACGTACAAACTCCTTGCAGATGTTGTTGTCCTTGGTGGGATTCGAACCCAGAACTCCAACGCTACAAGGCTGCAGTGCTAACCACTGAGCCACTGTGCCGCACTGGATATATCCTTACGTTTAGCCCCATAGTGTGAAGAAGCCTTCCCTACAATGGAAGAACTTTCTGCATCTGGTATTATCATTGTTATTATTCAAGTGTCATCTGGACTGGGAGTGTTTCTTTTGTAGGAAAATGTGCAACCAAAAGTGTAAAAAAAAAAAAAAAAAAATCTGTTTCTATTGTTTCCTTCCTTACTGCTCTTACAGTAAATAATCCTTGTTTTAGATGGCATTTTCTGTTGAGCTCCCAGTTGTCATTTTCATGTAACCTCCACATGTTTATGATCTCGACCTTTTTACCTCTGACATGTATAGACTGACTTACTGAAAAAAACCCTATTAAAATGTAACTTTTATTAAGTACCTTTAGAAAACCTTAATCCTGATTTTTGATACAAATATCCCCTGTTCCATGGGCTAACTGGGCTTCTAGCATTACTAAAGAATGAATAATAACTTGCAGATGAAACTGATCTACCCAGTCAAAAAGCCAGTGAAATGTATCTGGCCAGATATAACAAACTGCAACAGGAAACAATTCCTGCAAGAACAGCCCATAAGAGCCTCAAAAAAAGAAAAACGAAAATGTGAGGGACAAAAACAATATGTACAAGATTGATATGTAGTGCTGCACACGGATTACAATTACACTCAGCCGGTGTGTGGAAAAGAGTGATGTCAGGAACCCCGCACTGCACTCACTGAGCCAGTGCGCGTGTCCTGAGTACAAAAACAGTGCTCAAAGATACCTGAGGAGCGGGCAGCAGCGGTGACGATGCATGCTCCAGGACCTGAATCACGTGACTGCTGGGGGCGTGGCCGAAGCTCCACAGAGCTAGGAGCTGCAGGGAAACTCCTAGAAAGGTAACTACAGGACAATGTTACCAAGGGGCATAGACAGAGACAGAAACCAGATCAAGCCGAGGTCAAAGCACGAGACAGCAGGACACTACCAAAGGGTTAGACAGAATGGATAGTCAGAACGTAGCAATAGATCAGAAAACCAGAACGGGCAATGGACGGTACAGTAGGGGCAAACGGTAGCGGAGTAACAATAGCCAAGCCAGGAGGTCAGAACCGGAGAAGACAATAGTACCAAAGCGAGAGACGGAGTACAGAGTGAGGGAACAGGCCGGGTCATACACGGGAAGCAAACAAGCAACGCAGAATACACGCACACCAGGGGTCAGACACACCAGAACAACAGTATACCTGACAGGGAATCCTAGTCTGGAGTGAGTATAAATACCCCCAGATCCAAAGAGAGGCCGGCAAAAGTTAACCCTGTGAGAACAGGACATTAACCATGTCCTAACCATGACAAGTGGTCTGGCCCTATAGATAGCTTAGCCTAACTGAACATCTGCCTAGGTGCGGAGGTTGGCACCCTAAGAAATACGAGAATGGCGCCCCCGCTCTTGCGTCAGCTGTCCCTATTCTCCTCTATCCAGGTGGCCTGCATCCACTTGTTTATGAGATCCTCATGGATAAAATAGAGTATTTTATGCAATCAGATATAGGTGTTCAGAAAGAGTAAAGGGTCCATGCAGCCGAAGTTGCTTCACACCACTCAGTATAGATAAGTATTAGATAAATTGTATGATACAACCTAAAAGTCCCCCCCCAAAGGAAAATCCACTAAAGAGATATGCAATATATATGATTAGTCACAGCAAATCTGTCTATTGCTCCATCATGTTGCTACAGTGAGGCCATTTGTGCGTGCAAGGGTAATGACACCAACATATCTGCTGCCCTCCACACATATCTGGCCAGATACATGTCACTGGCTTTTTGACTGGGTAGATCAGTTTCATCTGCAAGTTATTATTCATTCTTTAGTAATGCTAGAAGCCCAGTTAGCCCATGGAACAGGGGATATTTGTATCAAAAATCAGGATTAAGGTTTTTTTAAAGGTACTTAATAAAAGTTACATTTTAATAGGGCTTTTTCAGTAAGTCGGTTTATGCTCAACCCTTTTGGTAGATATTTTTTCTAAGCCTCTGACATGTATAGGTCAAAACATTAAGGCTTTGTCTATTTTCATCTAACAGTAAAAAATCCTTTCCTAATGGGGAAATTCATTTCTAAATATTTTCTTTATTATAAGGTCCTTGACTTTGCTTTTCTGTTTTATAGGCGGATGCAATACCCATTGTTAAATATTTCTACAGTTTAGCTTACTGCTGGAACTGTAAAGAATCCTTTCATAAAATAAAGCTTTCTGTTTTAGAATCCACTTGCATTTCCACATTGTAATGGCGGCTGATTTCCCCCCATCAGGTCCATGTTCATATTTGGTGGGTTCTCCAGCGTCCTCCTGAACGACATCTTGGTGTACAAACCTCCGAGCTGCGAGGCTTTTCACACCCAGGAGCAGTGCACCAGCGCGGTACAAGGCATCAGCTGTCTGTGGGACCGGGGGTATTGTGTGTCATGGGAGACAGCGCACACCAGCAGCAGCCTGTCCCGCGCCCACTGCCCCAACAAATCTGGTAAGCCTGACACTTCTCTAGCCACACCCAGAGCTACGGTCAGCTCCGCCCTGTTGTCAGTCAGGTTACGTGGCACTGTGGGACAAAATGTCCTGTCACATTCCCTCCACAGCGCCAGCAGATGATCGGTGCTACAAGAACACGGACTGCGCCAGCTGCACCGCCAACACCAACGGCTGCCAGTGGTGTGATGACAAGAAGTGCATGGCCCTGAGCAGCAACTGCAGCATGGTGAGGGCCTGCTCTGGGGGTGTGCTGAGGGTTCTCTGAAGGGTCTGGTGAGAGGGTCTGCTGAGGGTGTGCTTGGGAGTCTGGTGATGAGGGTCTGGTGAATGTCTACTGATGGTCTAGTGAGGGTCTGCTTGCGGACCTCATGAAGGTCTGTTGTGGGTTTGCAGAGGGGCTGCCCCAGGAGTCTGGGAAGGGTCTGTTTAAGGGTTTGGGGAATGTCTGCTCAGAGGTCTGGTGAGAGTTCTCTGAAGGGTCTTTTGAGTGTCTGCTGAAGGGTCTGGTGAGGGTGTGAACAGGGGTCTAATGAGGGTCTAGTGAAGGGCTACTGATGGTCTGGTGAGGGTCTGCTCAGGAACATGGTAAGGGTCTGGTGTGGGTTTGCTGAGAGTGTTCCCAGGGGTCTGGTGGGGGAATTGTGAGGGTCTGCTGAGGGTTTGTGGAGGGTCTGCTAAGGGGTCTGGTGAGGAAAAGGGGAGGGTCTGCTCAGGAGTCTTGTGTGGTCCTTGGGAGGGTCTGCTCAGGGGTCTGGTGAGGAAATAGGGAGGGTCTGCTCCGGGGTCTTGTGTGGTCCTTGGGAGGGTCTGCTCAGGGGTCTGGGGAGGGTGCTGAGGGTCTGCTCAGGGGTCTGGAGGTGTGGTCCTGGGGAAGGTCTGCGGAGGATGCTGAGGGTCTGCTCAGGGGTCTGGGGAGGGTTTGTTCATTGGTCTGGTGAGGAAATGGGGAGAGTCTGCTCAGGGGTCTGGGGAGGGTGCTGAGGGTCTGCTCAGGGGTCTGGTGGTGTGGTCCTGGGGAGGGTCTGCTCAGGGGTCTGGGGAGGATGCTGAGGGTCTGCTAAGGGGTCTGGGGAGGATTTGTTCATTGGTCTGGTGAGGAAATGGGGAGGTTCTGCTCAGGGGTTTG
Source organism: Dendrobates tinctorius (assembly GCF_039654945.1). Classification (NCBI taxonomy): domain Eukaryota; kingdom Metazoa; phylum Chordata; class Amphibia; order Anura; family Dendrobatidae; genus Dendrobates; species Dendrobates tinctorius. The sequence continues at coordinate 3,140,815 of NW_027361903.1, read as the reverse complement.
GTGAAGGAATGGGGAGGGTCTGCTCAGGAGTCTTGTGTGGTCCTTGGGAGGGTCTGCTCAGGGGTCTGGTGAGGAAATGGGGAGGGTCTGCTCCGGGGTCTTGTGTGGTCCTTGGGAGGGTCTGCTCAGGGGTCTGGGGAGGGTGCTGAGGGTCTGCTCAGGGGTCTTGGAATGGTCTGCTCAGGGTCTGGTGGTGTGGTCCTGGGGAGGGTCTGCGGAGGATGCTGAGGGTCTGCTCAGGGGTCTGGGGAGGGTTTGTTCATTGGTCTGGTGAGGAAATGGGGAGGGTCTGCTCAGGGGTCTGGGGAGGGTGCTGAGGGTCTGCTCAGGGGTCTGGGGAGGGTTTGTTCATTGGTCTGGTGAGGAAATGGGGAGGGTCTGCTCAGGGGTCTGGGGAGGGTCTGCTCAGGGGTCTTGGAAGGGTCTGCTCAGGGGTCTGGTGGTGTGGTCCTGGGGAGGGTCTGCTCAGGGGTCTGGGGAGGGTGCTGAGCGTCTGCTCAGGGGTCTTGGAAGGGTCTGCTCAGGGGTCTGGTGGTGTGGTCCTGGGGAGGGTCTGCTCAGGGGTCTGGGGAGGATGCTGAGGGTCTGCTCAGGGGTCTGGTGAAGCAATGGGGAGGGTCCGCTCAGTAGCACCATCAACATTAGACGGTCGTGCAGGACCCTGACATGCTGAGCCTTGTAGTTCTATATTTGTAGAGCTGCAGGTTGGGGACCCCTGTGCTAGATGATTAGCGGCACCCCTTGATGCATGCAGAGCAGGAGCAGATATCCTATCTATAATGGCATTGCTGCTGTATACCGACCCTGGTACTATATATTCTGCGTCGCTCGCAGTTATCAGCCGCCTTCTCACTGATTGTTTCCCTGATTGTTCTTTCAGTCTGTGAAGAATTATGTGAAATGTTATGTAAGGAACGAGCAGATCTGCAATAAGCTGACGAGCTGCAAAAGCTGCTCCCTCAACCTGAACTGCCAGTGGGATCAGCGACAGCAGGAATGCCAGGCTCTGCCCGGTGAGTGCCCGCGCCAGGTGTGACCCCGTGTGTGACCCCGTGTGTGACCCCGTGTGTGACCCCGTGTGTGACCCCGTGTGTGCCCCGTACACTGCGCAGGAGGTGCTGACACTGGTGTCTTGTCACAGCTCATCTCTGTGGAGAAGGATGGAGCCACGTGGGGGACGCCTGTCTGCGCATCAACTCCAGCCGCGACAGCTACGACAACGCCAGGGTGTACTGCCACAATCTGAGCGGCAGCCTTGCCTCCCTCACCACCCCAAAAGAGGTGGACTTTGTGCTAGACGAAATGCAAAAATACACAGTACAGGTGAGAAATGCCACCTAATCTGTCCTCCTCCTCCAGACTCCTCTGTACTCCTCCTTCAGGCTCCACTATCCTCATCCGCCATGCTCTTCTGTCCTCCACTAGGCTCCTCTATCCTCTTCCTCCAGACTCTTCTATTCTCATCTGTCTTGTCCTCCTCCAGGTTCCTCGGTCCTCGTCCTCCAGGCTCCTCTATCCTCTTCCTCCAGACTCTTCTATTCTCATCCTCTGTCCTGTCCTTCTCCAGACTCTTCTGTCCTGTCCTCCTCCAGACTCCTCTGTCCTGTCCTCCTCCAGACTCCTCTGTCCTGTCCTCTTCCAGACTCCTCTGTCCTGTCCTTTTCCAGACTCCTCTGTCCTGTCCTCCTCCAGACTCCTCTGTCATGTTCTCCTCCAGACTCCTCTGTCCTGTCCTCTTCCAGACTCCTCTGTCCTATCCTCCTCCAGACTCCTCTGTCATGTTCTCCTCCAGGTTCCTCTGTTCTACTCCCCCAAGCTCCTCTATCCTTTTCCTCCAGGCTCCTCTGTCCTCCTCCAGGCTCCAGTTTTCCTCCTCCAGGCTCCTCTGTCCTCCTCCTCCAGACTCCTCTGTCCTGTCTTCCTCCTTCCTCCTCTGTCCTCCCCCTCCAGGCTCCTCTGTCCTCCTCCTCCAGGCTCCTCTGTCCTCCTCCAGGCTTCTGTTCTCCTCTAGGCTTCTGTTCTCCTCCTCTAGGCTCCTCTGTTCTTCTCCTCCAGGCTCCTCTGTCCTCGTCCTCCAGGCTCCTCTGTCCTGTCTTCCTCCTTCCTCCCCTGTCCTCCCTCTCCAGGCTCCTCTGTCCTCCTCCTCCAGGCTCCTCTGTCCTCCTCCTCCAGGCTCCTCTGTCCTCCTCCTCCAAGCTCCTCTGTCCTCCTCCTCCAGGCTTCTGTTCTCCTCCTCTAGGCTCCTCTGTTCTTCTCCTCCAGGCTCCTCTGTCCTCGTCCTCCAGGCTCCTCTGTCCTGTCTTCCTCCTTCCTCCCCTGTCCTCCCTCTCCAGGCTCCTCTGTCCTCCTCCTCCAGGCTCCTCTGTCCTCCTCCTCCAGGCTCCTCTGTCCTCCTCCATACTCCTTTGTCCTGTCCTCCGCCCTTTCTTCCTCTGTGACTCGCCTTTTCCAGTGTCCTGTCTGGCGATCTGTCCGTGGTTTGGGTGTAGCTGATGGACACATTGAATGCTGTAATTTTCCATGCTTGTTGCGCTGCGCTCCGGCGTATGTGTGTGCCTGTCTCGTCCTCTGTAGTAGCCTCATTCCCGGTCTTGGTGAACCTTCAGTCTGACAAGGGGACGTAACTGTCCATCAATCAGGATCCCCCTGGCAAGCGCTGTGTGCGGTCGGACCCTGGTGTCGACCCCTCTCATCTCCTCTGCAGAGTAGGGGCGGCTCGGCACCCACTGATCACTTCCATATGAGGCCGCTTGATCGACCCCATTGTATCAGTGCCGGTAATATGCACCAGTGTGGAGCCCGGGATGTGTGGCCCAGGGCTGCAATGGTGACAAACCCTCAGCTATGAGAAGTATTAGGACAGATGTGTGTATTTTACCTTCTGGATGTTTAACTGATCTTGCTTCTATTCACTGACAGCAAGCATATACAGTTATGGCGAAAAGTGGTGACACCCCTGAAATTGTTCCAGGAAATGATGTATTCCTCCCAGAATATTATTATTACACTTCCCCATGTTTCGTATACTCAGGTTTATGTCCTTTTGTTTCTTTTTGGAACAACATAAAAAACAGAAAAAAGGCAAATTGGACATCATTTCACACAAAGCCCCCCAAATTGGAGGACACAATTGTTGGCACCCTCCACTTCATATTTGGTTGCACCCTTTGGAGTACATGCCTGCGATCAATGGCTTCCTATAACCATCGTCCGCTTCTTGCTCCTCTCAGCCGGGATCTTGGACGACTCTTCCTTTGTAAACTGCTCCCGGTCTCGTATTGAAGGCGCCTTCTCCCGACAGTGATTGTAAGATCTCTGCACAGGCGATCAATGGGATTTAGATTCTGACTCATTGCTGCCAATTCAGAACTCCCCAGAGCTTCGTTTCCATCCATTTATGGGGGCTTCTTGAAGTATATTTGGGGTCATTGTGCTGCTGGAAGACCCTTGAGCTAGGATGCAAACCCAGCTTTCGGACACTAGACACTTCATTGCCACTCAAAATACTTTCGTATTGTCCAGATTTTGTGATGCCTTGTACACACACAAGGCACCCAGTGCCAGAGGCAGCAAAACAACCCCAAAACATCTGTGAACCTCCACTATATCTGACTGTAGGTACTGTGTTCTGATCTTTGTAGACCTCATTTTGTTTTCCATAAACAGTAGAACGATGTGCTTTACCAGAAAGATCTATCTTGGTCTATCTTGGACACTTTCCCACAAGGATTTTGGCTTATACTCACGTACATTGTGTCAATCTACAGTCTACCTTTTTTGGATCTGTGTCAGCAGTGGGGTCCACCTGTGTCTCCAACCATAGCGTTTCATTTCATTCACATGTGGACAGATAGCTCACGTGACACTGATGCACCTGAGCCTGCAGGACAGCTTGAATTTCTTTGGACCTGGATTGGGGCTGCTTATCCACCATCCGGACTATCCTGCGTTGCAACCTTTCATCAATTTTGCCTGACGTCCACATCTAGGGAGATCAGCTACAGTGCCATGGCTTGTAAGCTTCTTGATTAGCGGTCTACAAATATCTAAAGGGCTGTCACATTGTAGAAGGATCAACTTTATTCTCATTTGCACAAGGAAAGACTAGAAGCAATGGGATGAAACTGAATGGGAGGAGACACAGATTAGATATTAGAAAAAACTTTTTGACAGAGTGATCAATGAGTGGAACAAGCTGCCACGAGAATTGGTGAGTTCTCCTTCAATGGAAGTCTTCAAACAGAGGCTGGACAGACATCTGACTGGGATGATTTAGCGAATCCTGCTTTGAGCAGGGGGTTGGACCAGATGGCCCAGGAGGTCCCTTCCAACTCTACGATTCTATGATTATGTTTCGCTCCGTGGAAAAAGGAACATCAAGATCTCTGAATCTGGACTTGTAACTTTAAGATTGTTGCTCTTGTTCAACAATTTTAGTTCTCGATTCCTCACACAGTTCTCCTCTCCTCTTTTTGTTCTCCATGCTTAGTGTGGCACACACAGACACACAATGCAAAGATTGAGTCAATTTCTGCCCTTTTTATCTGGTTTCAGGTGTGATTTTCTTATTACCCACACCTGTTACTTGCCACAGGTGAGTCTGAACGAGCATCACAGGCTGGAAACTAAGTTGTGTGCCAACAATTTTGTCCTACCCATTTTTGAGGTTTTGTGTGAAATTTTGTCCAATTTGCCTGTTTTTTTGTGTTGTTCCAATTCACACAAAGGAAATAAACCTGTGTATAACAATAATGACAATAATCTTCTGGGAGAAATACTTCATTTCCTGGAATCTTTTCAAAGGTGCCAACTCATTTGGCCATGACTGTATCTGTATCTGGAGATGACGAGAAATTGAAGTTTAATAATAATGTAAATTGCTGCCATCCGACCCCTCAGAAGTATGTGGAGAAGATGAGGATCTTTCCCGGGTGATACGGATCTAACTGTGGAGGTTTACGTCTCCTTGTTCTGTGCCCAGCGGACGGGCGCGGTGCCCCTGGCGCACTGACCGCCATTAATAAGGCTTGTTGTGTCCCAATAAATGATTCATGGGACGCTTCTGTCATCCTGCTCTTTACGCTGCTGATCTGAGTGAGGAGCAGCTGTCGGTTTGGGGGCGGCGGAGGACGATCGTCAGTAAAAGTCTTAAGGCGCGTTTTACAACCGCAGTAAGTGGACGTCATTATCCGCAGCCTCACGCTGTGACCTAGACCAATCAGCAGGATCATTCCCAAAATCGCCTTTATATGGTGGCAGCGGCTGAGCCGTCCATCTGGATAATGACGCAGCCCCGAGATGTCAGGAAGCAAAAGCGCCAGCTGTGGGAAGGTTCTGAAAAGAATGTAAATACTCCTCAATCCTATGGGGGTAAATATAGGATATTTGCCACGCAGGAGTCTGGGAAAGCTGGGTGCCACCAGTATGTGTGATGTTTCATCGTCAGTGTGGAGTCACCCAGCTTTCCCACATGGAGCTATGAAGCAATGTTGTGCTCATGGTCACACCATAACTCCATGCTAGGTCAGCGCAGCAGCAGGAATATGGCAGTCAATCAAGACCTGGAAAACTGTGGATTTATTCAGATTGAAAGTTTTTCTATTTTTGTATATAATGAAAATGGAAAACTGATTAAAGAAGCAAAATTGCAATAAGCAGAAAAAATCAGGATGTTGTGAGGCAGTGACTGGTGTCACAGGCAGAGGTCGCTGCTTGTTCTTCACAGGATGTGCACGGAGGCGTATGAAGGCCATAGGAGTGCATGCTAGTGTCCAAGGCAGATGTAGGGAAAACCTGCTCTGGGATGTTGTGTTGTGGAACAGACTGCAGGATGGTAGTCATGCAGTCCATTTCACTCCAGGCCCGGGTTTTCCATATGGCGTGAGGCCACGGGTTCTTTTGTTAAAAGTTCCGCAGGAATGGGTGTGTCAGGGCTAGAGTGATTTGGTGCTTGTTTCTGTGCAGAGGAGTTGGTGTTGCAGAGCACGGCCTGTGTGAGGCAACACAGGACAGAGCGGAGCCAATAGGCCTGGCAACCACAGCGTACACAGCAGTGCTGCCGTCCACGGTAACTGGTCTCGGATGTGGATGTCCTGTGCCCAAAGGAGGACTAGTGTGTTTAACGGCTGCAAACAGGTGGATATGGTGCCCAGCTGCTACCCGGAGGATATCAAAGACTGTGTACAGCTGTGTGAGTACAGAGACATTGACACAGCGGTGCGGTCACCCGCGATAACTGGTCAGAGGAGGACTGGCGTGTGTAGTCATTGAAAACTAAACGAGTAAAGCTCTGACTAAAGAGACTTTAATACGGCGCTGCAGTTGCCCACGGTTACTGGACAAAGGGAGGTCCAGCGTGTTTAGGGACTGCAATCTAAAGCCGTGTAGTATGTAGTGCTATGAAATGGACACTAATATTATATGCACTTGTGTGTGAAATGGACATTTAGTGTGAGAAGTAACACATTAAAGAGACTTTGTGTTTGAACTTTGTGGGTCACTGCCTCTTCACTGCGTAAGTGTGCTACTGTGGCACTGCAATGTACAATCCGAGTTGGGCCCCGCGGTTACCAGATGATTAGATGCCATTTTGTGAATACACTACAAACCCAGGTGACACCGTCCCTTTTATTGCTCCCGACGCCTAGCACCGCGCTGACGGTGATTTCTGTGAATCGCTTTGTGAGACGTCCGGGGTCCTCGCATTTCACGACTTTAGAAGAGAAAACCGAATTTAAGGTTTATTAAGAATTTAAAAAATGAAATTATCGCATTAATAATAGACGGAGTCTAATGAGGAGACGCACGGCGGGGAACTGCTGCAGCGACTCACACTAAGAGGGATGTCAGACGGCGCGGCGGAATCGCGGAACGATGGAATGTTCTCCGGATAAAATGAGTCTCAGCAGGAAGAGAAGAGCGGCTGATTAGCTGCAACATCAACGACGGGGCGTAAAGAGCTGGACAATATATGTATGATGTATCGCACCGAGCGCCTGATTATCTCCGGAGAGCGGTGATGTCACCACTGAATAATATAACTGATATCTGGGGAGCGGTGATGTCTCCTCTGTATAATATAACTGATATCTGGGGAGCGGTGATGTCACCACTGTATAATATAACTGATATCTGGGGAGCGGTGATGTCACCTCTGTATAATATAACTGATATCTGGGGAGCGGCGATGTCACCACTGTATAATATAACTGATATCTGGAGAGCGGCGATGTCTCCTCTGTATAATATAACTGATATCTGGAGAGCGGTGATGTCACCTCTGTATAATATAACTGATATCTGGGGAGCGGCGATGTCTCCTCTGTATAATATAACTGATATCTGGGGAGCGGCGATGTCTCCTCTGTATAATATAACTGATATCTGGGGAGCGGCGATGTCTCCTCTGTATAATATAACTGATATCTGGGGAGCGGTGATGTCTCCTCTGTATAATATAACTGATATCTGGGGAGCGGTGATGTCTCCTCTGTATAATATAACTGATATCTGGAGAGCGGTGATGTCTCCTCTGTATAATATAACTGATATCTGGGGAGCGGCGATGTCTCCTCTGTATAATATAACTGATATCTGGGGAGCGGTGATGTCTCCTCTGTATAATATAACTGATATCTGGGGAGCGGTGATGTCTCCTCTGTATAATATAACTGATATCTGGAGAGCGGCGATGTCTCCTCTGTATAATATAACTGATATCTGGGGAGCGGTGATGTCTCCTCTGTATAATATAACTGATATCTGGGGAGCGGCGATGTCTCCTCTGTATAATATAACTGATATCTGGGGAGCGGTGATGTCTCCTCTGTATAATATAACTGATATCTGGGGAGCGGTGATGTCTCCTCTGTATAATATAACTGATATCTGGAGAGCGGCGATGTCTCCTCTGTATAATATAACTGATATCTGGAGAGCGGCGATGTCTCCTCTGTATAATATAACTGATATCTGGGGAGCGGTGATGTCTCCTCTGTATAATATAACTGATATCTGGGGAGCGGTGATGTCTCCTCTGTATAATATAACTGATATCTGGAGAGCGGCGATGTCTCCTCTGTATAATATAACTGATATCTGGGGAGCGGTGATGTCTCCTCTGTATAATATAACTGATATCTGGGGAGCGGCGATGTCTCCTCTGTATAATATAACTGATATCTGGAGAGCGGTGATGTCTCCTCTGTATAATATAACTGATATCTGGGGAGCGGGATGTCTCCTCTGTATAATATAACTGATATCTGGAGAGCGGCGATGTCTCCTCTGTATAATATAACTGATATCTGGGGAGCGGTGATGTCTCCTCTGTATAATATAACTGATATCTGGAGAGCGGTGATGTCTCCTCTGTATAATATAACTGATATCTGGGGAGCGGCGATGTCTCCTCTGTATAATATAACTGATATCTGGGGAGCGGTGATGTCTCCTCTGTATAATATAACTGATATCTGGGGAGCGGTGATGTCTCCTCTGTATAATATAACTGATATCTGGGGAGCGGTGATGTCTCCTCTGTATAATATAACTGATATCTGGGGAGCGGCGATGTCTCCTCTGTATAATATAACTGATATCTGGGGAGCGGTGATGTCTCCTCTGTATAATATAACTGATATCTGGGGAGCGGTGATGTCTCCTCTGTATAATATAACTGATATCTGGGGAGCGGTGATGTCTCCTCTGTATAATATAACTGATATCTGGGGAGCGGTGATGTCTCCTCTGTATAATATAACTGATATCTGGGGAGCGGCGATGTCTCCTCTGTATAATATAACTGATATCTGGGGAGCGGCGATGTCTCCTCTGTATAATATAACTGATATCTGGAGAGCGGCGATGTCTCCTCTGTATAATATAACTGATATCTGGGGAGCGGTGATGTCTCCTCTGTATAATATAACTGATATCTGGGGAGCGGCGATGTCTCCTCTGTATAATATAACTGATATCTGGAGAGCGGTGATGTCTCCTCTGTATAATATAACTGATATCTGGAGAGCGGTGATGTCACCGCTGTATAATATAACTGATATCTGGGGAGCGGTGATGTCTCCTCTGTATAATATAACTGATATCTGGGGAGCGGCGATGTCTCCTCTGTATAATATAACTGATATCTGGAGAGCGGCGATGTCTCCTCTGTATAATATAACTGATATCTGGGGAGCGGTGATGTCTCCTCTGTATAATATAACTGATATCTGGGGAGCGGTGATGTCTCCTCTGTATAATATAACTGATATCTGGGGAGCGGTGATGTCTCCTCTGTATAATATAACTGATATCTGGGGAGCGGCGATGTCACCTCTGTATAATATAACTGATATCTGGGGAGCGGTGATGTCTCCTCTGTATAATATAACTGATATCTGGGGAGCGGCGATGTCACCTCTGTATAATATAACTGATATCTGGGGAGCGGTGATGTCTCCTCTGTATAATATAACTGATATCTGGGGAGCGGTGATGTCTCCTCTGTATAATATAACTGATATCTGGAGAGCGGTGATGTCTCCTCTGTATAATATAACTGATATCTGGAGAGCGGCGATGTCTCCTCTGTATAATATAACTGATATCTGGAGAGCGGTGATGTCTCCTCTGTATAATATAACTGATATCTGGGGAGCGGTGATGTTTCCTCTGTATAATATAACTGATATCTGGGGAGCGTCGATGTCTCCTCTGTATAATATAACTGATATCTGGAGAGCGGTGATGTCTCCTCTGTATAATATAACTGATATCTGGGGAGCGGTGATGTCACCTCTGTATAATATAACTGATATCTGGGGAGCGGCGATGTCACCTCTGTATAATATAACTGATATCTGGGGAGCGGTGATGTCTCCTCTGTATAATATAACTGATATCTGGAGAGCGGCGATGTCTCCTCTGTATAATATAACTGATATCTGGAGAGCGGTGATGTCTCCTCTGTATAATATAACTGATATCTGGGGAGCGTCGATGTCTCCTCTGTATAATATAACTGATATCTGGAGAGCGGTGATGTCTCCTCTGTATAATATAACTGATATCTGGGGAGCGGAGATGTCACCTCTGTATAATATAACTGATATCTGGGGAGCGGCGATGTCACCTCTGTATAATATAACTGATATCTGGGGAGCGGCGATGTCTCCTCTGTATAATATAACTGATATCTGGGGAGCGGCGATGTCTCCTCTGTATAATATAACTGATATCTGGGGAGCGGGGATGTCTCCTCTGTATAATATAACTGATATCTGGGGAGCGGCGATGTCTCCTCTGTATAATATAACTGATATCTGGGGAGCGGTGATGTCTCCTCTGTATAATATAACTGATATCTGGGGAGCGGTGATGTCTCCTCTGTATAATATAACTGATATCTGGGGAGCGGTGATGTCTCCTCTGTATAATATAACTGATATCTGGGGAGCGGTGATGTCTCCTCTGTATAATATAACTGATATCTGGGGAGCGGCGATGTCTCCTCTGTATAATATAACTGATATCTGGGGAGCGGTGATGTCTCCTCTGTATAATATAACTGATATCTGGGGAGCGGCGATGTCTCCTCTGTATAATATAACTGATATCTGGGGAGCGGTGATGTCTCCTCTGTATAATATAACTGATATCTGGGGAGCGGCGATGTCTCCTCTGTATAATATAACTGATATCTGGGGAGCGGTGATGTCTCCTCTGTATAATATAACTGATATCTGGAGAGCGGCGATGTCTCCTCTGTATAATATAACTGATATCTGGGGAGCGGTGATGTCTCCTCTGTATAATATAACTGATATCTGGGGAGCGGTGATGTCTCCTCTGTATAATATAACTGATATCTGGGGAGCGGTGATGTCTCCTCTGTATAATATAACTGATATCTGGGGAGCGGCGATGTCTCCTCTGTATAATATAACTGATATCTGGGGAGCGGTGATGTCTCCTCTGTATAATATAACTGATATCTGGAGAGCGGCGATGTCTCCTCTGTATAATATAACTGATATCTGGGGAGCGGCGATGTCTCCTCTGTATAATATAACTGATATCTGGGGAGCGGTGATGTCTCCTCTGTATAATATAACTGATATCTGGGGAGCGGCGATGTCTCCTCTGTATAATATAACTGATATCTGGGGAGCGGTGATGTCTCCTCTGTATAATATAACTGATATCTGGGGAGCGGTGATGTCTCCTCTGTATAATATAACTGATATCTGGGGAGCGGTGATGTCACCTCTGTATAATATAACTGATATCTGGGGAGCGGTGATGTCTCCTCTGTATAATATAACTGATATCTGGAGAGCGGTGATGTCTCCTCTGTATAATATAACTGATATCTGGGGAGCGGTGATGTCTCCTCTGTATAATATAACTGATATCTGGGGAGCGGTGATGTCTCCTCTGTATAATATAACTGATATCTGGGGAGCGGCGATGTCTCCTCTGTATAATATAACTGATATCTGGGGAGCGGTGATGTCTCCTCTGTATAATATAACTGATATCTGGGGAGCGGTGATGTCTCCTCTGTATAATATAACTGATATCTGGAGAGCGGCGATGTCTCCTCTGTATAATATAACTGATATCTGGGGAGCGGTGATGTCTCCTCTGTATAATATAACTGATATCTGGAGAGCGGTGATGTCTCCTCTGTATAATATAACTGATATCTGGGGAGCGGTGATGTCACCTCTGTATAATATAACTGATATCTGGGGAGCGGCGATGTCTCCTCTGTATAATATAACTGATATCTGGAGAGCGGCGATGTCTCCTCTGTATAATATAACTGATATCTGGGGAGCGGTGATGTCTCCTCTGTATAATATAACTGATATCTGGGGAGCGGCGATGTCTCCTCTGTATAATATAACTGATATCTGGGGAGCGGTGATGTCTCCTCTGTATAATATAACTGATATCTGGGGAGCGGTGATGTCTCCTCTGTATAATATAACTGATATCTGGGGAGCGGTGATGTCTCCTCTGTATAATATAACTGATATCTGGGGAGCGGTGATGTCTCCTCTGTATAATATAACTGATATCTGGGGAGCGGTGATGTCTCCTCTGTATAATATAACTGATATCTGGGGAGCGGTGATGTCTCCTCTGTATAATATAACTGATATCTGGGGAGCGGTGATGTCTCCTCTGTATAATATAACTGATATCTGGGGAGCGGCGATGTCTCCTCTGTATAATATAACTGATATCTGGGGAGCGGCGATGTCTCCTCTGTATAATATAACTGATATCTGGAGAGCGGCGATGTCTCCTCTGTATAATATAACTGATATCTGGGGAGCGGCGATGTCTCCTCTGTATAATATAACTGATATCTGGGGAGCGGCGATGTCTCCTCTGTATAATATAACTGATATCTGGGGAGCGGTGATGTCTCCTCTGTATAATATAACTGATATCTGGGGAGCGACGATGTCTCCTCTGTATAATATAACTGATATCTGGAGAGCGGTGATGTCACCTCTGTATAATATAACTGATATCTGGGGAGCGGCGATGTCTCCTCTGTATAATATAACTGATATCTGGGGAGCGGTGATGTCTCCTCTGTATAATATAACTGATATCTGGGGAGCGGTGATGTCTCCTCTGTATAATATAACTGATATCTGGGGAGCGGTGATGTCTCCTCTGTATAATATAACTGATATCTGGGGAGCGGCGATGTCTCCTCTGTATAATATAACTGATATCTGGGGAGCGGTGATGTCTCCTCTGTATAATATAACTGATATCTGGGGAGCGGTGATGTCTCCTCTGTATAATATAACTGATATCTGGAGAGCGGCGATGTCTCCTCTGTATAATATAACTGATATCTGGGGAGCGGTGATGTCTCCTCTGTATAATATAACTGATATCTGGGGAGCGGTGATGTCTCCTCTGTATAATATAACTGATATCTGGGGAGCGGTGATGTCTCCTCTGTATAATATAACTGATATCTGGGGAGCGGTGATGTCACCTCTGTATAATATAACTGATATCTGGGGAGCGGTGATGTCTCCTCTGTATAATATAACTGATATCTGGAGAGCGGTGATGTCTCCTCTGTATAATATAACTGATATCTGGGGAGCAGTGATGTCTCCTCTGTATAATATAACTGATATCTGGGGAGCGGTGATGTCTCCTCTGTATAATATAACTGATATCTGGAGAGCGGCGATGTCTCCTCTGTATAATATAACTGATATCTGGGGAGCGGTGATGTCTCCTCTGTATAATATAACTGATATCTGGGGAGCGGTGATGTCTCCTCTGTATAATATAACTGATATCTGGAGAGCGGCGATGTCTCCTCTGTATAATATAACTGATATCTGGGGAGCGGCGATGTCTCCTCTATATAATATAACTGATATCTGGAGAGCGGTGATGTCTCCTCTGTATAATATAACTGATATCTGGGGAGCGGCGATGTCTCCTCTGTATAATATAACTGATATCTGGAGAGCGGTGATGTCTCCTCTGTATAATATAACTGATATCTGGGGAGCGGTGATGTCACCTCTGTATAATATAACTGATATCTGGGGAGCGGTGATGTCTCCTCTGTATAATATAACTGATATCTGGGGAGCGGTGATGTCACCTCTGTATAATATAACTGATATCTGGGGAGCGACGATGTCTCCTCTGTATAATATAACTGATATCTGGGGAGCGGTGATGTCTCCTCTGTATAATATAACTGATATCTGGGGAGCGGTGATGTCTCCTCTGTATAATATAACTGATATCTGGGGAGCGGCGATGTCTCCTCTGTATAATATAACTGATATCTGGGGAGCGGTGATGTCTCCTCTGTATAATATAACTGATATCTGGGGAGCGGCGATGTCTCCTCTGTATAATATAACTGATATCTGGGGAGCGGCGATGTCACCTCTGTATAATATAACTGATATCTGGAGAGCGGCGATGTTATTAGTGTCTGTATTGTTTTCTGATTACCTTTCTCCTCTCATTTACAGAAGCTCTCCCCATGGGTTGGGTTACGGAAGATCAATATTTCGTATTGGGGCTGGGAGGACATGTGCCCTTTCACTAACACCACCTTGCAGTGGCTTCCTGGAGAGCCCAGCGACTCTGGATTTTGTGCCTACCTAGAGAGGGCAGAGGTGGCAGGACTGAAGGCAAATCCATGCACTGCCATGACAGACGGTCTGGTGTGCGAGAAGCCAGTAGGTGGGTGAGATCCATCCATAGTCGTGTGTCACTAATAAACATGTATGCAGGCAGCCTGAAAAAAGAATGTACTAGCTGAAGAGCCCGACGCTGCCCAGGCATAGTAACTAACTACGGTTAGTTATAACAAATTATAATGATTATATATCTATATATACATAAAGCTGAATGTAGAGCCCCACCCACTCCGAATAGCCACATTCATTATAATATCCCACATCATCCCGTCAGGCAGAGCCACCGGACTACTACCCCTTATATCCCACATCATCCCATCAGCCAGAGCCACCAGACTACTACCCCTTATATCCCACATCATCCCATCAGCCAGAGCCACCGGACTACTACCACTAATATCCCACATCATCCCGTCAGCCAGAGCAACCGGACTACTACACCTAATATCCCACATCATCCCATCAGCCAGAGCCACCGGACTACTACCCCTTATATCCCACATCATCCCATCAGCCAGAGCCACCGGACTACTACCCCTAATATCCTACATCATCCCGTCAGCCAGAGCCATCGGACTACTACCCCTAATATCCCACATCATCCCGTCAGCCAGAGCAACCGGACTACTACCCCTAATATCCCACCTCATCCCGTCAGCCAGAGCCACCGGACTACTACCCCTAATATCCCACATCATCCCGTCAGCCAGAGCCATCGGACTACTACCCCTAATATCCCACATCATCCCGTCAGTCAGAGCCACCAGACTACTACCCCTAATATCCCACATCATCCCGTCAGCCAGAGTCACGGGACTACTACCCCTAATATCCCACATCATCCCGTCAGCCAGAGCCACGGGACTACTACCCCTAATATCCCACATCATCCCGTCAGCCAGAGCCACCGGACTACTACCACTAATATCCCACATCATCCCGTCAGTCAGAGCCACCAGACTACTACCCCTAATATCCCACATCATCCCATCAGCCAGAGCCACCGGACTACTACCTCTAATATCCTACATCATCCCGTCAGAGCCACTGGACTACTACCCCTAATATCCCACATCATCCCGTCAGAGCCACCGGACTACTACCCCTAATATCCCACATCATCCCGTCAGCCAGAGTCACCGGACTACTACCCCTAATATCCCAAATCATCCCGTCAGCCAGAGCCATCGGACTACTAACCCCTAAAATCCCACATCATCCCGTCAGCCAGAGCCACCGGACTACTACCCCTAATATCCCACATCATCCCGTCAGCCAGAGCCACCGGAGTACTACCCCTAATATCCCACATCATCCCGTCAGTCAGAGCCACCAGACTACTACCCCTAATATCCCACATCATCCCGTCAGCCAGAGTCACGGGACTACTACCCCTAATATCCCACATCATCCCGTCAGCCAGAGCCACCGGACTACTACCTCTAATATCCTACATCATCCCGTCAGAGCCACCGGACTATTACCCCTAATATCCCACATCATCCCGTCAGAGCCACCGGACTACTACCCCTAATATCCCACATCATCCCGTCAGCCAGAGTCACCGGACTACTACCCCTAATATCCCACATCATCCCATCAGCCAGAGCCACCGGACTACTACCCCTAATATCCCACATCATCCCGAAAACCAGAGCCACCGGACTACTACCACTAATATCATCCCGTCAGCCAGAGCCACCCGACTACTACCACTAATATCATCCCGTCAGCCAGAGAGTATAGGTCTTGGACATGCTGATTGTCCAAGGCAGATTTAGGGAAAACCTGGTCGGGGCTTTTGTGTTTTGAAACAGACTTCATTCCTGGCTGGATTTTCCATGTGGCTGAAGGCCACAGTTTGCTAGTTAAAAACCCTGGTGTATAGAGTTTGTGTGTCAGGTTTAGGATCAGTGTAAATCTGGTGTTGGCAGGAGTACAGAGCAGGAGGCTCTGCAGAGCTACACCTGTGTGAGCCTGGCACCCACAGCGTACACAGAGGTGCAGTTGCCCATGGTAAACGGTCAGAGGAGGACTGATGTGTTTAGTGACTGTAAACTGGAGGATATGGTTCCCGGCTGCGATCCAGAGGATATCTGGTACTGTGTAATACTGTGTGTCAGGTTTAGAATCAGTGTAAATCTGGTGTTGGCAGGAGTACAGAGCAGGAGGCTCTGCAGAGCTACACCTGTGTGAGCCTGGCACCCACAGCGTACACAGAGGTGCAGTTGCCCATGGCAACCGGTCAGAGGAGGACTGACGTGTTTAGTGACTGTAAACTGGAGGATATGGTTCCCGGCTGCGATCCACAGGATACAGTATCTGGTACTGTCTAATGCTATGAGTAGAACATTAACATGGCGGTGCAGTCGCCAGTGGCAACCGGTCAGAGGTGGACTGGCGTGTTTATTGACTATAATTCGGAGGATATGTGGCCAGCTGCAAACCGGAGGTGGACTGTCCTGTTTCCTGGCTGCAAACCGGAAGATAATCGTGTACTGTGTTTTGTGAGTTGAAGCATTAAAGAGCCGTTTTGTTTTGAACTTTGCTGGGTCCCTGCCTCATCACTGCACAGGGTGCTACCGCTGCACTAAAGTACACTGTGACTGCACCAGCAGAATAGTGAGTGCAGCTCTGGGGTATAATACAGGATGTAACTCAGGATCAGTAAGGTAATGTATGTACACAGTGACTGCACCAGCAGAATAGTGAGTGCAGCTCTGCGGTATAATACAGGATGTAACTCAGGATCAGTAATGTAATGTATGTACACAGTGACTCCACCAGCAGAATAGTGAGTGCAGCTCTGGAGTATAATACAGGATGTAACTCAGGATCAGTACAGGATCAGTAATGTAATGTATGTACACAGTGACGCATCAGCAGAATAGTGAGTGCAGCTCCAGAGTATAATACAGGATGTAACTCAGGATCAGTACAGGATCAGTAATGTAATGTATGTACACAGTGACGCACCAGCAAAATAGTGAGTGCAGCTCTGGGGTATAATACAGGATGTAACTCAGGATCAGTAATGTAATGTATGAACCCAGTGACTGCACCAGCAGAATAGTGAGTGCAGCTCTGGGGTATAATACAGGATGTAACTCAGGATCAGTAATGTATGTACACAGTGACTGCACCAGCAGAATAGTGAGTGCAGCTCTGGGCACGCCCAGGAAGAAGAGGAGCGTCTGTGCTGAGCGTCTGCAGGCTGGGGTTTTGCTAAGCTCCTGGGAAGGGAGGTTTTTTTTCCTGCAAGGACTTTCCATCTGCCCCCTTCCCAGGAAAGAGGACTCTACCTGGGACTGAGCGCCGGGGCTGGGCCCCTGGCTCCCACCCCCCGGCAAGCCAGCTGGGGGTGGGGGGGCCTCATCCACCATCAGTAGGCCCAAGGCACAGCCAGCCAGTCCCAGGGCCGGCAGCGGCCCCTTCCAGGAGAAGCTGCGGAACGAGGACCAGTTCAGGGCCATGGCCGGTGGGTTTCCTGGGGGGTCAGGAGGCCCCACCCAGGTGGAGGAAAGTGAGGAGAAGGAAGCGCAAGATGGCGCCCACACCACACCTGGGCCACCTCCACCTGAAGACCTGACGGACACCAGCAGGAGTCAGGTAACATGCAGCGGGATAGCCCCTGAGCAATTGGCCCTCCCGCTGGACTCCAGTAGCGCGGAGGAAAGCAGGAGCGAGGGGGAGGATGGAGGGAGTGAGAGTAATACCGAGGGGGGCTGCCTCATCCTCAGGCAAGTGCGGCAGATGGAATCCCCAGCACGGTTTCACACGCTGTTGTTTGGGGATGAAGTCTGCCCGGAGGATGAGGCAACCGGGAAGAGGAGAAACAGGAGGCGCAGGCGTAAGGCCTCTGATGGCGTGGAGGAACAACTGGTTTTTGCTCCTCTTCCCGGGGCCCCTCTGTCCCGCTGTGTGGAACCCGCTACCCACCCCGGCTCGGGCCCTGTGGTGGGTCCGCAGCGAGGGAGCGGGGAGAGAGATGACTGTTGTGACCTGACTGTCGCATCTGGTGACAGTTCAGACCAAGGCAGCGACATGGAGGTCGGTGCTGGTTGTGGTGTTGGTGGTGGTGTCCAGGCTCAGCCCTCGGTGGCAGGGGGGGCTGGCCTGGCACCAGGTAAAGTTGGTACAGCCAGGGCCGCACCTCCGGCGGCGAGTGCTGGGGCTTCTGGACCCCCCACGTACGGATCCGCTAAGTCTGGATCGCTAGTGGGGGTCCAGAAGTCTAGGAAGGGTGAACAAAAAATCAAACGACAACTGAAGCGGTGCAGGGAGCTGGTCGCTCCCATGGCAGCGCCCGTGGTAAGAGCGGGGTCTCTGGCATGTCGACCCAAAAGGGGTCCATGCGGGGGGCTCCGCCGCCACTGGGCGACGAGGGGGAGTGGCCGGTCCTGCCCGTGGCAAGTGGTGGGCACAGAGTGGCGGCGGTGGTCTGCGAGGGGGGCGGGGCCTCCCCGAGTGTTGCCCGGCCTGCAAAGGCTGTGGCATGTGGGGGGGCATGTCCTCCTCGGCCGCTGTCCGGCTCGCTACGTCCGCGTCTCCTGGGGGGCGTGGCCTCGCAAGGGGTCACTGCTCTGCCCGTGGTGGCCGTGACTGGCGGGGGGGCATGGCCATGGCAGGCCCGCTGCCCTCTGTCCCACCCACCCTCCAAAGCAGTGGAAGCAAGCTGCCCCCAAAAGCTGGCGGGGGGTTGTCACGGTCCCCAGCCCACCTACCTTCATCTGAGTGTGCGGGGACTCTGGCGCCCCCTGGCAAGCCGGCGGAGGGGGTGAAGAAGGATGCAGGGCAGGGAGCGGTGCCAGAGGCCGTCCCTGCCCAGAGCAAGGAAATCAAAAGAAACTCTGAAAAAGAAAAAAAAATGGTGCTGGAGAAACCAGGAGCTGCTGCTACTCCCAGGCACAGCCAGGGAAATGTGCAGTATGTCATCAGCGCTGAGGCACTTAAAGGGGCAGCAGCACTCCTGGCCAGTAAGGGCAATCATGGAGCACCTGGCCAGCTAGGGCCCCCAGCAGGTGGGAGGGAAAATTGCGGCAAAGGAACTGTTAATGCTGATGTAAATAAAAATGTAAATATAAAAAAAATTGTTGCTAAGGAGTATGAGGAGTGCGTGAGTGAATGTGAGAGTGGGGTGACTGATATTTTTGAGGAGTTGTTTGCGGACGTGAATGGGGATGTGAGTGACATGGATGAGGGAGTGAATGTGGCTGAAAGTGCTGGAGTGAATGCTTGGGTGAGTGGGAATAATAGAGTGAATGGGAGAGTGAGTGGGAGGACGAATGAGGGTGCAGGCACAAGTGGTGGTGGGAGGGCTGGCCCATCTGCCACCCCGGCCGCGAGACCCCAACGTAACTATGCGGGGGCCGCAGCTGTGGGTCAGGGTGGTCCTGGGGGGGTCTCCTCGCCTCCGGGCTCCAGGGACGGCGCTTTGCACCACTGTTTCCTGTAGGCCCTTAAAAGGGGAGAAAGGTCGGTAACAGTAGAGGGGAGGACAGTGGCCCTGTCTTTCTGGATAGAGAGACACGGCCTTGCTGCCTTCCAAAATCAAAGGGAGGGAGGGACTGTTTGGTCTCTCCCCACAGCCGGGCAGGGGCCGCCAAGAAGGAATGTGGTCCGTCTTAGGTGGGGGGGCAATGAAGCTTGGCCACCCAGGAGCAAGGTGGTGGAGCTCCTCCTAAAGATGGGCTTCCGGGCGAATGACATCTTTGCCCTGATACATCCTTCAGCGTCCCGCTTCTTTGATGTCAGTTTCGTGCGGCCAGAGGGGCTTGAGCTCTTCTGGTCGAACTATGAGCTGGTGCAAGAAGAGCCCGGATGGCGAGACTTCGTTGCGCAAGCGGTGTCTCGCCAAAATTCCGTCAAGTGAGTGACCGTGGTCACTTGTAACGAGTCACTTGCCGGCGTGGACATTATGACGTGGCTTTCTCGTTACGGGGAAGTCACCGAGGTCCCAAAAAATAACAGGGACGAATTTGGCATCTGGTCGGGGGGCTGGACCTTCATGGTAAAGCTGAAGGTTTCCGGCGGCACGGTCACCCACATCCCTTACTCAGCGTTCTTGGGGAGGGACAGGATCCTGGTCTTCTACCGGGGGCAACCGAAGGTCTGCCACAAGTGCGGCGACCCCACCCACTTCAGCGCCAGCTGCAAGGTGCAGAAGTGTGCGTTGTGTGGTGGGGTAGGCCACCTGGCCGCCTTGTGCAAAGACATTCGGTGCCACCTGTGTGATGACCTAGGTCACCCGCTCAGCCGCTGCCCTCGCTCTTTCTCCAATACCGCTGCAGGCCCGGTGGGGGGAGACCGTGAGGGGGCAACCTCTGACGGCGCTTCTGCCGTGGCAGGTGGTGGCGGAGGGGGAAGGGCTGAGGGGCCGGTGAGGAAGGGCAATGCTAAGGCAAGGGGCCCCGCGTATGAGCGGAGGCAAGAAAAACACCATGGAGGCAAGGGGCAGGTGGAGCCTCGGGAAACCGGGGTGATGCCTGCCCCTCCCTCTAGGCCCGTGGCAAAAGCCTCTGAGGCCCTGGGGGAGAGTGCGGTGAGTGAGGAGATCAGGATGGAGAGAGAGGAGAAAGCGGCTGACTCAGACGACTCCTCTCGTTATGAAAGTGTCGACGAGGATGTCAGGGGGCAGCCTACAGCATCAGGTGGCAAAAACAAGCGTGCCAACCGTAAATCGGGAGGGAAGAGGGCTGACAAGTCTTCAAAGTCCCCCCCGCCTCCGACCACAAGAGTGCATACGGAAGGGCCCGCTGACCCCCCTCTGATCAGACTCTCCAACCGGTTTAGTGCCCTCGGAGGTTCAGATGATGATCCGCAAGACGAGGGTGCTGGGCCGGGGGTAACACCGGAGGGTCCTTCGGGGGATGGTGGAGTCCGTCCCTCAGGGTGCACTGTTCCTCCTGAGGGGGGGACGGGCCTGGAACCCGGAGGCGAGGACACCGGGGGGGGAGGGATGGACACGTCGGGGGCTTCCCTAAAAAGGAAGGTGTCTGACCCCTCCCCAGGAGCAGGTGATAGCGGGGCAGGGAAGAAACTGGCCATCCAACTCGATCACCCATGATGGCTGAACTCGCCCCGTTGACGCTGGCTTCCATTAATGTTGCCAGCATTAAGTCAGATGCGGCTCGCTTCACGGCCTTTGATTTTTTTCTCCCGGATTGAGGCAGAAAGTTTATTTTTGCAAGAGACCAGACTAACGGACATGGGGGCCATCTTTAAAGCACGGAGGGAGTGGAGGTGCGGGCCCTCATACTGGTCTCTTGCGGTCGAGCCGTATAGCGGGGTGGCAGTCCTTTTTAAGACTGCAGATGTTGAATGCCGACGGGTTACTGAGTTGGAAATGGGGAGGTGCCTGATCCTAGATGTCTTCATGAGGGGACAAGAGCTCCGGCTCATTAATATCTACGGCCCACATTCCAAGTGGGACCGTAAATGTCTCTTCCTGAGGATCAAGCCCTTTCTTTTTACGAGCCGACAGGTGGTCTTCGGTGGAGACTTCAACACCGTTACGAGGTCCCGTGACCGGGGGGGTCCCGGAGACCGCCTGGCTTATGACAGCGTCGCGCTTAATAGCATAGCTAGTGAAGCTCGCCTGGTGGATGTCCATATCCGGCGCACCCCAGGCCACGGGGGTTTCACCTACCATAGGGGTAGCAGTAGGTCTAGAATAGACAGGTTTTTTTTGAAGGAGGACGCCATCTTTTCTGCTGTGTCTGCCGTTGAGGTGGAGTTCTCCGACCGCTGTTTAATTTTCTTTTCTCTGAATGTTGCAGAGACTCCTCAGATGGGAAGAGGGCTGTGGAAGCTCAATTCGTCCCTGCTGGTAGAAGCGGAGGTGAGACAATCCTTCGAGGATTTTCTTCAGAGCCAGGTACCGCTGTTGGATCTCTGTAGTAGTAAGTCAGAGTGGTGGGAGATCTTCAAAAAGCGGCTGGCGGGGTTCTTCCGTCAGCTCTCGAACCTCAGAAGTCTGAACAGACACCGCTTGTATCAGGCTCTGGGGAGGAAACTCGAGCAGCTTGTCTCGACTGGAGGTGACCGTGAGGAAATCTCCAGAGTGAAATCTTTGCTCAAGAGGTGCCAGTATGATAGACACACATCTTTAGTTTTTGAGAGGGACTTCGGGAAGTACCGCTCGCCCGACCCTTACAGAAACTGTAAGATGTCAGTGAATTGTAAGATGGTGACAGGACTGATCGACAGTACGGGGTCCCTGAACAGATCCAAATCAGGGATCCTGGAGGTGGTCAGATCCTTCTACTCGCGCCTCTTGGAAAAGAAGGATCTGGATCGGGATAGGATGTCGGCTTTCCTGGCTGAAACCGTCCCTGAGCCAGGGGGTGATCCCTCTCTTGGTGTTTTGGCAGAAGAAATTAGGGAGGAGGAAGTGAGACTGGCCATTGATGGGCTTCTGCCCAAGAAATCGCCAGGTCCGGATGGCTTAACATCCGAGTTTTATAAGACTTTTAGGGACTCCTTGGTCCCCCTCTTGACAGGGGTCTTTAATGAGTGTCTATCCTCGGGCACTCTTCCCGACTCAATGAGGAAGTCAGCCCTAATTATTCTGTCAAAGGGTAAAGATCCGTCCCGTATCGAGAATTGGCGTCCCATAGCGCTTCTCGATACGGACCGGAAGGTTCTGGCCAAAGTGCTGTTTAATCGGCTGGTGAAGTTTGCACCCCGGCTCCTTTCAGGGGCCCAGCATTGCTCTGTTCCAGGCCGCAGTACTTTTAGTGCTGTGCTCGGTGTCCGGGAGGCAGTGGAGCAGGGTAGGGCAGGCCACTGGAAGGGGTACTTGCTGTCGTTAGACCAAGCGAAAGCCTTTGACCGGGTCAACCATGAGTACCTCTGGTCCGTCCTTTTGAGGTATGGTCTGCCTTGGAGGTTTGTAAAATGGTTAGAGATCTTGTACCAAGGGGCTGAGACTTTTCCGCTGGTGAACGGTTGGTCAGGTCACCCTTTTGAGGTGGGTTCTGGGGTCCGTCAGGGCTGTCCGCTGAGCCCGCTTTTATACGTGTTCGCGATCGATCCCTTCCTAAGGAGGGTAAATCGTAGACCGTTGGCGGGAGTCGGGATGGACCAGGCGGGCTCTGGGTCCTCTCTCAGGGTGGTGTGTTTCCCTTTTCGTGTCCTCGAGGGGGGAGGCGGATTGGGTCATGTCAGAGGTAGTGCGCTACTCGGAGGCATCCGGGTCCATGATCAACCGGGATAAGTGTGAAAGTCTCTGGCTGGGAGGGGGAGATCCTAGTTTTGATCTCCCGGACACCCTTCCAGGGCCCCAGGCCACCGCCAAAATTCTCGGCATCGAATTTGGCCCCGGGGACTACCCCCAGCAAAATTGGGAGGGCAGACTTAAGATCGCCGCCCAAAAGGTGGACCAATGGAAGGGTTGGTCTTTGTCCCTAAGGGAAAGGGTTGCCCTGGCTAAAGGCTTTCTGCTTCCCTTGTTAATTTACCTAGGCAGCGTGTGCATCTTTCCAGAACCTCTCTGGACACGGGTCTATAGCCTGTTCTTCCAGCTGTTATGGGGGAATAGGCTCAACCTAATCAAGAGAGAGGTCACATACCGCACGAGGAGACTAGGTGGGTTGGGTATGGTCAACCCGGTAGTGTTCTTAGTGAACACCTTTCTTAAAGCCAACATTTCCAACCTCTGGCTAGAGAGGGCTCCTCCGTGGGTAGTCTCCTGCAAGGGTTGGCTTCGGCCCTTCTTCCAGGAATGGGAGACAGGAGGGCAAGTGAAGGACCTCCGCACACCTCATGGGCATCTCCCGGCTTATGCTACCCCGGTTCTGAAGGTGATCCGCCGGTGGGGTCTGGGAATGTGGGAAATCAGGACCATGTCGCGGCAATGCCTTGACAGGAGGGTTCTGTTGACCCATTTCCAGAAGCCCCTGGCCATTAAGGATTGCCCAGGCTGGGATCTGGAGGTGGGGCTCGGGCTTTTAAATTCTAAGCGGATCCCCACGAAGTTTTGGGACTTGACCTGGCGCTGCTTCCACGGGAGGCTGTACAGTATGTAAAGGATAACCTGAAGTGCAGGAAATCCGATGATCGGGGTTGTCCCCGTGAGGAGTGTGGCGACGTGCTGGAAAGCATGGAGCACTTCCTGCTTCAGTGTCCCTTTAATGCAGAGGTTTACAACAGGGTGGGGGCTTCCATACGTTGGCCACGGCTGGCATCCCTCTCCTATGCCGAGTGGGCCTATGGAGCGTTCAGAACTCTGGGTGGCCGAGACCGGGGCACTTTATTCCTAGTCAGTGTAGTGGTTAGGTTCTACATTTGGAATGCACGGTGCTTAGTTTCGACGCGGCAGAAAGCCCTCCCAAGGGAAGAGGTGGTTGGTAACATCCTGGGTGACCTGGTGAAGGTGCGTTCTTTGGAGTTCGAAAGGTTGGGTGTGAGGAAGGCCTCTTGGCTTTGGAGTGGCCTTTCCTTTTAAAAACGCACTCTAGGGAGAACTACATTTTGTGTGAATGTGGGTAGGGACAGCATAAGGTGGTGTGGGTGGTGAGGGACAGAAGTAGGGGCAGATAGGGACAGGAAGGGACAGGCACTGAGGGACAGATAGAGAGTTAGTTATGATAAGGTAGGTAGAGTAGGGGCAGGTAAGGACAGATAGGGACAGTTTCTTTAGGGGCAGAAGTAGGGACAGTCTTAGTTGTTGAGGGACAGGGTGAATGTGTTAGTGAGGGATGGGGCCTCTAGAACTCCTTTTTCATGGTGGTGGGCTACTGCATGGCACACCTAGATTTTTGTTTTGAGATAGAGAAATAATGGATATTGGGCTTGCAGGCACTGAACTTGGGCCTGTAAGTAAAGGTTTGTGGTGTGGTATTATTCGGTAAAGCAAATGATGTAATGACATTGCATTGTAATATTGTATTGTAATATGTATTGTAGTATATGTATTGTAGTATGTGTTGTTATTCTTTTCCGTAGTCAGAGGTGCATGGGGGGCGTAGTGAGGTTGGGAGGGGGGTGAATGGGGGGGTGAGAGCGGAAAAAAAAAGTAAAAGGACCCTAAACCAAGGGGAAAGTGGCGAATGGATATACCATATACCATGGACCATGGAAATTATGGAAAATGGACCATATTTGAGCACATCGGGGGCAAATGGGTGAGGGTTTTGCTTGTGGGCATAAACTTTCGTGCTCATCAGGCCTAGACGTGATAAGGCCATGGACATTTATGGACCTGTGGTGTGGGTGGTGGGAAAAAATAATAAAAAATAAATAAATAAATAATAAAAAATAATAATAATAAAAAAAAATATATATATATATATATATATATGTATAGAGGTGTTAAGCTGGTGTAGGTAATTTTGCCAAAAACGAATTGGCTAGGTTTATTTAAGGCAGCATGGGCCAAGAATATTATTTTTGTTTTCCTGTGTATAGGTATGGGTGGAAGTGTGAATGGGGGTGAAAGATTAAAAACTGTTTTTCATTATTTTATGGGAAAAGTTTTCTGTTGGAAAGTTCCTGCTGGGGGTCCCCTAAGCTGGAAAGCTTGGGGACTATAACAAGTTGTGGTTTTACACAAGTTTCTGTATGTCCTAAGTGTATGATTAATGTGTGTATTTTGGTTTATGTGTTTTCTTTTCTGGAATGTTGTGTTGTATTGTTTTTGATATTTTATAATAAAAGAGATACAGAATGTAACTCAGGATCAGTAATGTAATGTGTGTACACAGTGACTGCACGAGCAGAATAGTGAGTGCAGCTCTGGAGTATAATACAGGATGTAACGCAGGATCAGTAATGTAATGTATGTACACAGTGACTGCACCAGCAGAATTGTGAGTGCTACTCTGGAGAATAATACAGGAGGTAACTCGGGATCAGTAGAGGATCAGTAATGTCTTCACTGGTACATTACAAGCAGAGATGTTGAAAACAATGAAGTGAAATGCTAAGGGTGAGTGCACACGCTGCGGATTCACCTGCTGATTTTTCCACACGGATTTGCAGGTAAAGTGACCTGCGGTTTTCCCCTGCGGATTGACACCTGGACAATGGAGCAGATGTCGTACCGCTGCTGAATCCGCAGAAAGAATTGACATGCTGCGGATTTAAAATCACACTGGCTAACATTGTACTGTACAATGTCTGCGGATCCGCAGTGTGTGCACATATCCTTAGTATTGTAGAAAGTTATTTAGCACTCTGCTCTGATTTTTTGGATGTTAACCCTGCGCTGGCTGTCTCTTCCCTGTGTCTTGCGTTGCTCCTGTGCTCCCCTCCCCCATCACAGGTATTATTGCAGGGCTCTGGAGAGCTGTTCTGGATGTTTTCCGCAGCGTCTTTTGCAGTTCACATGTAATGAAGGCTGCGGGGAGCTCTGGTGCATTGTGTCTTTGGTTTTTCTGCTTCCTCGGTTGTCGCTATAAATTGTCTTTTTGTCCCTTTCCCGTGTCCCGCCTCCTCCGGGATCACTCACCTTTTGTTATGTGCGATGTCCCTCTGGGCATTATTAAATCTGCTACAAGTCCATTACATGCTCGGATCTCGGAGATGACTTTTTGTGGCTTCTGAAAGAAATAAAAACTGCTGTTATTTTAGATGTTGCGAGTTTTGTGATCAGATAGAGCCGCGGTGGAGGCGAGCAGCCCAGACCCATCCTCAGAACTCCTAATACAACTGCAAATGTGACCCTGGACCTCATGGGAATCATCTTAGAGAGGCCTTGAAATGAGCGTTTCGTCTGTGGGAAACTTTTGCCGGTTCATATGTTCGAGGGAGGAGGATGGTGCCGGGTTCATGGAGGAAGAAACCCCTCAGAACCTGTGCTAGAAAGAAGAAAGTGAAGCACTTGCCCTGCCAGGCGAGGCTCTGCTGGTTGCTGAGGTGGAAGGATCAGAGACGGTGTTCCTAATTCTGTCCTAAGAAACTTTACTTGTGAATTCTGGTAGAATACTAGAGTTCTCTGTGCAGGGATACTCATCATCCTCAAAAAACCTCTAATCCTGTCATCACAATTTTAAGCGTGCCCTGAAAACGCATTTATTCAGACTGGCCTATCGCCTCAACACATTAACCTAATCTATCCCTGTGTGGCAGAGCCAAAAGTTTTACCATAACCAGGTTCCCAGCATCATGTTCCCACATGCTTTATGCATTCATTAGCCCTCTGCGCCTGTACTGTTACACACTTAACATTATGGCTGGTCCATACAATCAGGGCAACTGTTACCACCCACCTTTCGTGTCTCCCCTTTTTCCCTCATAGACTGTAAGCTTGCGAGCAGGGCCCTCACTCCTTTTGGTATTTGTTAGAATCTATGTGTTTATTGTTATGCTGTAATGTCTATTGTCTGTACAAGTCCCCTCTGAAATGTAAAGTGCTGCGGAATATGTCGGCGCTATAGAGATAAAATTTTTTAATATTATGCTCCATTCATCCTTCTATCATCCTCTATGCCTCCTCTCATCATCAATTAATACCCTCTCATCAACTTCTGATACCATCTCAGTCCTCTACCCATCCTATCATTATTCGCTGTCCCTCCTCTTATCTTCCTTTATCCCACCTATCTTTCTCTATCCCTCTTCTCATCATCGTCTGTCCCTCCTCTCGTCGTCTGTCCCTCCTCTCATCGTCGTCTGTCCCTCCTCTCATCGTCGTCTATCCCTCCTCTAATTGTCTTCTATCCCTCTTCTCATCGTCGTCTGTCCCTCCTCTAATCGTCATCTATCCCTCTTCTCATTGTCGTCTATCCCTCTTCTCATTGTCGTCTATCCCTCTTCTCATTGTCGTCTATCCCTCTTCTCATCACAACTTTAATACCCTCTCATCAACTTCTGATACCATCTCAGTCCTCTACCTATCCTATCATTTTCCTTTATCCCTCCTATCTTCCTCTTTCCCTCTTCTCATCGTTGTCTATCCCTCGTCTCATCATCGTCTGTCCCTCCTCTCATTGTCGTCTGTCCCTCCTCTCATTGTCGTCTATCCCTCCTCTCATCGTCGTCTATCCCTCCTCTCATCGTCGTCTATCCCTCCTCTCATCGTCGTCTATCCCTCCTCTCATTGTCGTCTAGCCCTCCTCTCATCACACTCTATTTTTTTCTTTGTTCTCTATTCCTCTTCCTTCCCATCATGCTGTATCCCTCCTCCCATTCTTTTATCCTTCCTCTTATCATCCCCTATCCCACACACATGCTGTTGCTTAGTTCTGCTCCTCCCATTCTGCAAATGTAATTTTTGTTTTTCTTGCCGAGATGTAGAATCTTGCATTTCTCCCTGTTGCACAAAAAAAGGGGGGGGGGGACAAAAAGCGCAATAGGGTCTTATCCACGTTACAGAGGACAGTATATCTTGAAATATGCTCACCTGGTTAGGATGAGATAAAAGCGTGTAAGTAGCGGCTGCTGCAGATCCACAGGTCTTCAACGACCAAAAGAAATGATAAATCCAAAGGGAATTCGTAGTTATATTTTGCGCTGCCGCTAAGACAAATTCCAGGAGAATGCTGTATGATTGCAGTGGTTTTATTCTACGCGTTTCAGGGGTCTCATGCCCCCTTCATCAGGAAATACCACACAGTACATACAGGTATCACAGACATAAATAGTTTAGAGAGGACGCTGGATTTAAAAAAAAAATGAGCGCCAACAAGTCAGATGATGCAGTGTCAAAGTTCAATGACATCACATAGTTAACAATTCAAATGAGATATATTACAAAAATGTGAGTAGTATAAAAGATTGTGGCTTAAACTTACATTTCCAGAAAAGTCAGGATTATGATTTTAACAGGGAAAAAGAAAATTGGAAGCAAAAAAAAAGGAAAAGAAGGAACGGATATCTACTCAGATGGACAAGAACCTGTAAAAGACGGGAATATTCCTGTTCATAGGTGGATGCCTTACACATGGACGACCATGTGGAGTCAGCAAGCTACTTTTTCTCAAGAAAAACATTGCAATCTTTATAATAAAGGTCAAATAAAAACATGATTTTAATTTAACAATAAAAAAACTATGATAATTTGATAAATATAAAATTATTTTTTTATGTACCAAAGAAAAGGGAGTGGGTTTAGAGATGTACAGTATTATAAAAGGAAATCAGGTGCAGCAACACATGGGAGGCTGTACAGCAGCAGCCAGCTGCTGCTCAGGATAAAAACGGAGGACGAGCCCGGCAAAGTGAGTGAGTCGCTCCACTGATGGAGGATCGCAGACAGCTTCTGTAATCCGTACAAAACACAAAAGTCATTGCAGGGGAGTGGCCGTAACAATCATATACTGCTCACTAGTCGCTAGGGATCAGCAGGTTGTGTACGGAGGCCGAGTGAAGGAGGATCGCATTACTATTGAGGATCGGGGTCATTCTTCCCTGTGAAACAGGCAGAATTAGTAGCACCTACCAGGACTTGATTTAAAAGAAGAGCCTTTTAGGACAACAATTGTAAGGAAGATAATTTGTTTAGGGCAGGGGTGTAAAAGGGATTACTTCTAACAACAAAAACAGATCTCTGCCGGCATGAAGGAGTTTATTCCACAGAAGTCCATGGAAGAGGGATTTTCATAAATAAAAAGAAAAAATGTGTGAAGTCCCCGCACAGACTATGAGTAAGCAGATGATTTAGAAATAATTATAAACAAAAATAAGCATTAGATCGAGGAGGCGCAGGAACGTGTAATTATAAAACTAAATAAAGGGCTCTATTGAACATAAAAATATGAATAATTTTCACCAAGTGGGGACTGCAAAAATAGGTAAAAATTATCACAAAGGGCATCAGTCACAAACGATTGAGTATAAATAGACAAAATAAAATCTATACATGAAACTATATATGGAAACCTCGGATGAACACATCCATAGATGTGGGAAAAAATATAAAAGCGAATATAAAAAGACTATAAACATAATAGTATAAAAATACTCAAATTATGAAATTACACAAAATATAGAGGTAGGAATGTAAAATTCATATAACAGAAACTGCACATTCAAGTAGAAATTATTCCATTAGACGCCTGACAGTCAAATTGGATGTAAATTTATAAATAACGACACATATACAAATGGCTGGGCTTCTTCGGGGGGCTGAAGAAGCCCAGTAGGGCGAAACGCGTCGGGCAGCAGAGAGGCTTTTCAGGACCCCACATGGGTAAGGTTACGCATAATATGGCACTATCAACGGCACTTTAGCGGTCCTCTGATTACGGATGGTAGGAGAGTGGCTCCGTTAATGGGATTGCAGGCATAGGTTCACTACATATTTTTTCACCTTCCACTCTGACTGTTGTGTGAATATTTCTGGGTCGTTTTAGACCCCCACTTGGGAATTGACAGTCATTGATAATAAGATTAGCCCCTAGATGAATTTATAGGACGGTGTGCTGGATACAGT
Organism: Dendrobates tinctorius; assembly: GCF_039654945.1. Classification (NCBI taxonomy): domain Eukaryota; kingdom Metazoa; phylum Chordata; class Amphibia; order Anura; family Dendrobatidae; genus Dendrobates; species Dendrobates tinctorius. The sequence goes on along the minus strand of NW_027361903.1, from coordinate 3,110,227 downwards.
ACTCTACATAAGAGCCTGCTTCCATGTCATTCCCCTCCATGTCTAATTCAGTGTGACAAACCCCCCTCTAGGGGTATATTATTGATATGTGATCCATACCTTTTTACCTGATTCGTCCCTCTGATGTGTCTCCACATTGGATATTGACTCATTTTGTTATATAACTGTTTGTATTATATTTTTTTAAGCAATGTGTAATAAAATTGAATATTTTTACTTCCAATAGGTAGCGCTAGAGTCCTAGTCCTCTTCCTCTCTGAAGACACAGTATGCATATTTCCCAGAGGAGAATTGCGGCTTTAACTCTCCCCATCTCGGCATGCTTGGCATGTCAATCTCCGCAAGGAGAAACAATACTTCTTGGATATAGTACCTTTGGATGTAATTCATCTGGACAAGGAGATGTAAATTCATGTAAATTAGCTCAGTGTCCTCTCACCATCTCTCTGTCCATGGATAGTGTGGATTCTTTTATTCCTTCTATGGTGCCGTGAAGATCAGTTGATGTTACATTTTGCTTTCTTTGAGAAAACAGATGTAAAATAGAAATTTAAAGTTCATCCTTCCCGACATCATTTCTGACCACTTCACCCTTTTCACTCTGTAAAAATCCTAAAGCATCTTTGACTTTTTTTTTATTTTGACATGCCCCCTAAAATCCCTTTATACTGTTTTTTGTCTCCCTTGCAAGCCTCACTTCATTACTGGCTTTAACTCTTGCCCTGCATTCCCTGCAGACTGCATTAAATTCTTCTTTAGATATGCCCTCCCTCTGTCCATCTGATATACACTACCATTCAAAAGTTTAGGGTCACTTAGAAATTTCCTTATTTTTGAAAGAAAAGCAGTTTTTTCCAATGAAGCTAACATTAAATGATTCAGAAATACACTCTATACATTGTTAAAGTGGTAAATGACTATTCTAGCTTCAAACGTTTGGATTGTAATGCAATATCTTCATAGGTGTATAGAGGCCCATTTCCAACAACCATCACTCCAGTGTTTTTATGGTACTCTGTGTTTGCTAACTGTGTAAGAAGGCTAATGGATGGTTAGAATACCCTTGAAAACCCTTGTGCAAGTATGTTAGCACAGCTGAAAACTGTTTGGCTGATTAGAGAAGCTATAAACCTGACCTTCCTTTGAGCTAGTTGAGAATCTGGAACTCTACATTTGTTGGTTCCATTAAACTCTCAAAATGGGCAGAAAAAAAGAACTTTCATGTGAAACTCGACAGCCTATTCTTGTTCTTAGAAATGAAGGCTAGTCCATGTGAGAAATTGCCAAGAAACTGACAATTTCCTACAATGGTGTGTACTACTCCCTTCAGAGGAGAGCACAAACAGGCTCTAACCAGAGTAGAAAGAGAAGTGGGAGGCCGCGCTGCACAACAGAGCAACAAGACAAGTACATTAGAGTCTGTAGTTTGAGAAATTGACGCCTCACAGGTCGTCAACTGGCAGCTTCATTAAATACTACGCGCAAAACGCCAGTGTCAACGTCTACAGTGAAGAGGCGACTCCGGGATGCTGGCCTTCAGGGCAGAGTGGCAAAGAAAAAGCCATATCTGAGACTGGCTAATAAAAGTAAAAGATTAATATGGGCAAAAGACAAAGGAAGATTAGTAAAAAGTGTTATGAACAGACAAATCCAAGTTTGAGGTGTTTGGATCACACAGAAGAACGTTTATGAGACGCAGAACAACTGAAAAGATGCTGGAAGAGTGCCTGACGCAATCTGTCAAGCATGGTGGAGGTAATGTGATGGTCTGGGGTTTTTTGGTGCTGGGAAAGTGGGAGATTTGTACAAGGTAAAAGGGATTTTGAATAAGGAAGGCTACCACTCCATTTTGCATCGCCATGCCATACCCTGTGGACAGCGCTTGATTGGAGCCAATTTCATCCTATAGCAGGACAATGACCCAAAGCAAACCTCCAAATTATGCCAGAACTATTTAGGGAAGAAGCAGGCAGCTGGTATTCTATCTGTAATGGAGCGGCCAGCGCAGTCACCAGATCTCAACCCCATTGAGCTGTTGTGGGAGCAGCTTGACCGTATGGTACTAAAAAGTGCCCATCAAACCAAACCGACTTGTGGGAGGGGCTTTCGGAAGCATGGGGTGAAATTTCTCCAGATTCCCTCAGTAAATTAACTGCTAGAATGCCAAATGTCTGCAATGCTGGAATTGCTGCAAAGGAGCATTCTGTGACGAAAGCAAAGTGTGAAGGAGAAAATTATCTCAAAAATCTTTTTTTCAAACCTTGTCAATGTCTGGACGAGATTTTACATTCATTTGGCAACTCACTTATTTATAAAAGTATGAGTTTTCATGGAAAACACAAAATTGTCTGGGTGACCCCAAGCTTTGCAACGGTAGTGTACATTTATTTTTTCCTCTTTAACAAGTTCTGTGTTCATCCACCCTGGTCTCTTTAAATAATTCCATTTCTTCCTTTTTATAGGGATTGTTACCGATTGTGCGGTGAGAAGTTCATTTAGCAACATCTCCCATCCTTCTTGGACATTTCTGTCCTTTAGAACATCCGGCCATTGGACCTTTCATACCCTCTTTCTGAGTCCATTAAAATCTGCCTTTCCAAAGTCCAGACTTAAAGTTTGACTCCTCGCTAGTCTTCCTCCTCTTGTAATCCAAAACTCGAGGATAGCGTGATCGCTGCCCCCTAAATTCCCAGTCACCTTTACTTCCACAACATTTCCTCCCTGCTGATAAGAATTAGGTCCAAGAATGCAGATCCTCTTGTTCTCTCATCTACCTTTTGAAACATGAAGTTGTCAGTGAGAGAAGATAAGAGTTTTCTGGACCCAGTACTTTTGCCTGAGAGCGATTCCCAACAAATATCTGGATAGTTAAAATCTTTCATGATCACTATGTTGTACTTTTTTGAGAACAGAGACATTTGACGTAAAAAGAGTTCATCCATATCTTCAGTCTGTCCAGGTGGCCTATAGTAAACACCTACAATAGTGTCCTTTCTGTTCTTCTTTCCTTGTATTCTTACCCAAACAGTTTCTACAGAGCTACTATTCTCTGAAGCTTGGATCTCTGTGCAGATATACGCTTTCCTAACATGCAGTGCAACACCTCCTACCTTGTTAATCCTGTTTCTAATAAAAAATTGTAGCCTTCAAGGGTTTGTATTCCAATCATGTGTATCATCCCACCAAGTTTCAGTGATGCCTATGACATCTCTCTTCCCGTGTTAGCAGCTCCAGTTCTCCTTGTTTGTTTCCCGTGCTCTGTGCATTCGTATAGACACATTTTAGTTTGTCATTTTCTCTTGCGCCTCTATTTTCATTCAGAGTTTGTTGTGTTTTGTTCTTCCTTTTTACTTCTAGTATCAGGTTCTCACAAGAATTTCTTTTTGGCCGTATATTTCCTATTCCTTATTCCTCTAGTTTAAAGCTCTCCTGATGAGTGTAGCAAGGAGTCTACCAAATATGTATTTGACAAGCCATGCAAAAAATGACCCCGGGCGATGATGTGGAGGCATTTTTTACTGTATTCGAGCGGGTGGCGGAGCGTGAGAAGCTACCACCAGAGCAGTGGGTGGAAGTGCTGGTGACTGATGAGCCCCAGAAGGCCTATTATGATTTGACATTGCAGGATGCCAGGAGTATGTCAAACTAAAAACTGAAATATTGGCTTGCGCAGGAGTAACTGTGTCAGTCAGAGCACAAAGGGTTCACCACTGGGCCTATTGTGGGGACAAACTGCCTTGGTCCCAAATATTTGACCTACTGCATCTAGTGCAAAAATGGCTGCAGCCAGAATCCTCCACTCCAGCCCAGATGATTGAGCCGGTTGTCATGGACATAGTCCTGCACTCCCTTCATAGGTCGGTGCAGACCTGGGTTGCTCAGGGAGATCCCCGAAATGCGGACGAACTGGTGGGCTTAGTGGAACAGTTCCAGGTGGTCTAGAGGTCCCTATAGAAACCAGGGGGTGGTGCATCCCATGGAAATTTTGGGACTGCTCAAATGCAGGATCTTACCCTAAAAAGGGCATTGAAAAATGTGACCGTGATAAATATGGGGTTGCCCAAGAGCCGGGGGCTGACACCAGGTTTTCACATTTTGCATTAAATGGAGAGCTGCTGTATCGGGTCACTAAGCTGAGAGAGGAAGTGGTAGAGCAGTTGTTAGTATCGGGTCCTGTAGGCATAGGATGTTAGACCTGGCCCATTCCCATATCTTGGGTGGACCTCTGGGAGTAGACAAAACACAAGAGCGGGTCCTAGGTGGTTCTACTGGCCTGGGTGTCACAGAGAGATTGTGAACTACTGCCGGCCCTGCCCTACTTATCAGCTAATAGCCCCCATCTCCCATTTCCAAAGTCCCCTAGTGCCATTGCCTGTTATAGAGGTCTCATTGGACAGGATTGCCATGGACCTTGTGGGGTCCCTGGTTAAGTCCGCCAGAGGGCACCCATACTTCCTAGTGGTGGACTATGCAACACTATACCCGGTGGCGGTACCCCTTAGAAACTCCTCCGCCCGGAGCATAGCCCGAGAGTCCACATATTTTCTCGGACAGTCCTGCCAAAGGAGATCCTGATGGACTAAGGCACACCATTTATGTCCAAAGTGATGAGGGATTTGTGTAAGGTTCAGGGTTACACAATTCCACACGTTGGTGTATCATCCACAGACGGATGGCCTGGTGGATAGATTCAACAAGACGAGACTGGGATTGCCTACTGCCGTACCTGTTGTTCTTTATCAGGGAAGTTCCTCAGTCCTCTATGGGCTTCTCGCTGTTCGAGCTGTTGTACTGACGACATCCCCAGGGACTTCTTGATGTTGCAAAGGAGACCTGGGAGACAGACGTTACACCCCACCATAGTGTTATCAAGAATGTGGCTCAAATGCAGGACCAGTTCACAAGGTTGATGCCGATTGTGAAGGAGAGCCTCCTTCAGGCACTAGAAGCCCAGGAGACAGTCTGCAACCGAGCCGCAAGGCTGAGACAGTTTAGCCCTGGAGACAAGGTGTTAGTATTGATTCCCACCTTGGAGAATAAATTCCTTGCCAAGTGGCAAGGGCCCTACGAAATGGTCGAGAAGTTGAGTGACATCAATTACAAGGTCCACCAACCAGGGAGAAGAAAGGCATACCAAGTTTACCACATCAACCTGCTTAAACCATGGCGAGACCGGGAACCAGGGGAGGCTGCGTGCCTTGGAGCCAGTCCTGAAGCCAGGCTCGACTATGTCACAGTGGCAAAGACACTATAACCAGCCCAGAAACAACAGTGCCGTGAGCTGTTTCAGCAGAACTGGGACCTGTTTACAAAGCTACCAGGTTGTACGGAGGTTGTGGAGCATGAAATCCTGACTGAACCACATGTAAGGGTGAATCAGAAGCCATATCGGATTGCCGAAGCCCGCCGCAAGGTGATCTCCAAGGAGGGGAGGAGAATGTTGAGCCTGGGTGTTATCGAGGAGTCAAAGAGCGGTTGGTCCTATTGTCCTTGTGCCAAATCCCGATGGAGAGTGGCGATCTGTAATAACTATTACAGGAAGCTGAATGAGGTATCTAAGTTTGACGCGTATCCAATGCCCTGGGTTGATGAGCTCATTGAGAGGCTAGGGTCAGCCAGATACATCACCACCCTGGACCTAACCAAACAGTACTGGCAGTTTCTCCTGTCCTCAAATGTCAAGGAGAAGATGGACTTCTCTACCCCTGATTGATGCTTTCAGTATACCAGAATGCCGTTCCGTCTACAAGGAGCGCCAGCTACATTCCAGAGGGATCCTGGCCCTTCACAAGAAGTATGCCGTTGCTTATTTGGACGACATCGTAATTTTCTGTCCGGAGTGGGGAAGTTACCTGCAGAAGGTCCAGGTGGTACTGAATGCACTGAGGACAGCAGGGTTTACCATAAACCCAAAGAAGTGCGCACTCAGGAAAGATGAGGCAAAATACTTGGGCTACAACGAAAGGGGCGAAATAAAGCCACAGATAGACAAGGTGGAGGCAATACAAAAGGGGCCACAGCCGGTCTCCAAAAAGCAGGTCAGAGCATTCCTGGGCATTGTGGAATATTGCTACCGGTTTATCACAAACTTTGCCATGGTAGCTGCCTCTCTGACGGACCTTAAAGGGACAAAGTCAATGAAGGTCAAATGGTCCTCTGAAGCTGAGGTGGCATTCCAGGAGTTGAAGCTCATCCAGTGCAGACAGCCAGTCTTGGTTGCACCAGATTTCATTAAAGAGTTTGTGCTCCAAACTGACGCCTCCAAAGTAAAGTTAGGAGCTGTGCTGTCCCAGGAAATTGATGGGGACGAACATCCAGTTCTGTACCTGAGTAGGAAACTCTCCTCCTGTGAGAAGAACTATGCCATCGTGGAGAAAGAGTGCCATCAAATGGGCGATTGACATCTTGAGATACTACCTGCTAGGCCGTAAGTTTAGGCTAGTATCAGATCATGCGCCCATGAGATGGATGAGGGAAAGGAAGGGGAAGAATGCCTGAAGGACTAGATATTTTTTTTTAGCACTGCAGGATTTTCATTTCGCGCATAGGCCAGGGAAGCTGCATGGGAATGCAAATACCCTGTCCAGACTCCCCTGCTTAGCCAGTGACGTTGCAAAACCCATGGCTTTGGGCAGAGGGGGGGAAATTGGGACAGTCACTGGTGAAGTGATGGAGGGGAGATACTCGTCACTGCGCATGATGCAAAACCAGAGTAGTTTCCTCCAGCATACTACGCGATGGAAGGATTAACCCTTTCCCGACCTTTGACGGCACGTAGGCGTCATGAAAGTCGGTGCCAATCCGACCTATGACGCCTATGTAGCGTCATGAATTGATTGCCCTCCTGCGGGTCGGGTGATCGGGGTCACTGAAAGGTCACCCGACCCGCAGGTACAGGACCCTTTGTACTTCACCCCAGGGGGGGTGGCTTAGCCCCCCCCTCCGTGGCTACGATCACTCTGATTGGCTGTTTCACTTTTAACAGCCAATCAGAGCGATTGTAATATTTCACAAAATTTGCTGATGACACAAAGCTAGGAGGGATAGCTAATACTAGAGAAGAGAGAGAAGGATTCAAAAAGATTTAAATAAACTGGAGAAGTGGGCAGCAACTAACAGAATGGTTTTTAACAGGGAGAAATGCAAAGTACTAAATCTGGGCAATAAAAATGAAAAAAGCATATACAGAATGGGAGGAATAGGGCTAAGTGACAGCACATGTGAAAAAGACTTGGGTATACTAATAGATCACAGACTGAATATGAGTCAACAGTGTGATGCAGCAGCAAAAAAGGCAAATGCAATTCTAGGATGTATTAACAGAAGCATACAGTCTAGATCACGTGAAGTCATTATTGCCCTCTACTCCTCTTTGGTCAGACCTCATCTGGAATATTGTGTCCAGTTTTGGGCACCACATTTTAAAAAAGACATCAACAAACTGGAGCAAGTTCAGAAAAGAGCGACCAGAATGGTGACCGGTCTGCAAACCCTGTCTTACGAGGAAAGGTTGCAGGATTTGGGAATGTTTAGTTTGCAAAAGACTGAGAGGAGACTTAATAGCTGTCTGCAAATATCTCAAGGGCTGTCACATTGTAGAAGGATCAACTTTATTCTCATTTGCACAAGGAAAGACTAGAAACAATGGGATGAAACTGAATGGGAGGAGACACAGATTAGATATTAGAAAAAACTTTTTGACAGTTAGAGTGATCAATGAGTGGAACAGGCTGCCACGAGAAGTGGTGAGTTCTCCTTCAATGGAAGTCTTCAAACAGAGGCTGGACAGACATCTGACTGGGATGATTTAGCGAATCCTGCTTTGAGCAGGGGGTTGGACCAGATGGCCCAGGAGGTCCCTTCCAACTCTACCATTCTATGATTCACCAATTAAATTCTCACCGAGCTTCTTGCCTATTGTCCTGTAGCCCATCTCAGCCTTGTGCAGGTCTACAATTTTGTACCTGTGTCCTTAGACAGCTCTTTGGTCTTGGCCATGGTGGAGAGGTTGGCATGTGATTCTGTCTCTCACAGGTGAACTGTACCTATGAGAAAAATTACAGACCTCTCCATTCTTTGTAGATGGGAAAACTTGCAAAATTGTCAGTGTATCAAATGCTTATTTTTTTCTGAATGTGTATCTATGCAGCATATACATACACTTGTCCTATGGATGCTTTTCTTTTACACACTTATCTATATATACACATTGTGGATGCCCCCAGCTGTGTAGATTTTCCTATAATCCGACACATTATTGGTCGCAGACATGCCAAATTATCAGAATTTATAACAGTTTTAGGGTTTTTTTTCCTCCACATTTGTATTTTCATCTGCGATTATTGCGCAGTTTAACTACGTTTGATGCGGAGGATGGAAATAATATTATTCAGCGGCTGCACCAGGAATCCTGAGGATCACACCCATTAGCTAATGACAGGAGAGCGTCTGACGGCCGCCCCTCCCCCGCAGGCCTGCCATAGAATAATGTATCTGACATAGAGACCTAAGTGAGTTATCTGCAGCCGCTCCCCTGTAATTGTGATTAGGGGGTCCTTATGGTGGCGGACACCAGCTGCTCCTACCATATATTTATAAGCGCCAGAGTACGGCTGGAGCCGTGTATATATATATATATATATATATATATATATATATATATACACTCACTGGCCACTTTATTAGGTACACCTGTCCAACTGTGTGTTAAGACTTAATTTCTAATCAGCCAATCACATGGCGGCAACTCAGTGCATTTAGGCATGTAGACATGGTCAAGACAATCTCCTGCAGTTCAAACCGAGCATCAGTATGGGGAAGAAAGGTGATTTGAGTGCCTTTGAACGTGGCATGATTGTTGGTGCCAGAAGGGCTGGTCTGAGAATTTCAGAAACTGCTGATCTACTGGGATTTTCACGCACAACCATCTCTAGGGTTTACAGAGAATGGTCCGAAAAAGAAAAAAAATCCAGTGAGCGGCAGTTCTGTGGCCGGAAATGCCATGTTGATGCCAGAGGTCAGAGGAGAATGGGCAGACTGGTTCGAGCTGATAGAAAGGCAACAGTGACTCAAATTGCCACCCGTTACAACCAAGGTAGGCAGAAGAGCATCTCTGAACGCACAGTGCGTCGAACTTTGAGGCAGATGGGCTACAGCAGCAGAAGACCACACTGGGTACCACTCCTCTCAGCTAAGAACAGGAAACTGAGGCTACAATTTGCACAAGCTCATCGAAATTGGACAGTAGAAGATTGGAAAAACGTTGCCTGGTCTGATGAGTCTCGATTTCTGCTGCGACATTCGGATGGTAGGGTCAGAATTTGGCGTAAACAACATGAAAGCATGGATCCATCCTGCCTTGTATCAACGGTTCAGGCTGGTGGTGGTGGTGTCATGGTGTGGGGAATTTTTTCTGGGCACTCTTTGGGCCCCTTGGTACCAATTGAGCATCGTTGCAATGCCACAGCCTACCTGAGTATTGTTGCTGACCATGTCCATCCCTTTATGACCACAATGTACCCAACATCTGATGGCTACTTTCAGCAGGATAATGCGCCATGTCATAAAGCTCGAATCATCTCAGATTGGTTTCTTGAACATGACAATGAGTTTACTGTACTCAAATGGCCTCCTCAGTCACCAGATCTCAATCCAATAGAGCATCTTTGGGATGTGGTGGAACGGGAGATTCGCATCAGGGATGTGCAGCCGACAAATCTGCGCCAACTGTGTGATGCCATCATGTCAATATGGTCCAAAATCTCTGAGGAATGCTTCCAGCACCTTGTTGAATCTCTGCCACAAAGAATTGAGGCAGTTCTGAAGGCAAAAGGGGGTTCAAACCCTTACTAGCATGGTGTACCTAATAAAGTGGCCAGTGAGTGTATATATATATATATATATATATATACATACACACATACACACACGGGAAAAAAAGTATTTAGTCAGCCACCAATTGTGCAAGTTCTCCCCCTTATAAAGATGAGAGCTGCCTGTAATTGACATAATAGGTAGATCACAACTGTGAGAGTCACAATGAGAAAACAAATCCAGAAAATCACCTTGTCTGATTTGGGAAGATTTATTTTGCAAATTATGGTGGAAAATAAGTATTTGGTCACCTAAAAACATGGACGATTTCTGGCTCTCACAGACCTGTAACTTCTTCTGTAAGAGGCTCCTCTGTCCTCCACTCATTACCTGTAGTAATGGCTCCTGTGTGAACTTGTTATCAGTATAAAAGACACCTGTCCGCAACCTCAAACCGTCACACTCCAAACTCCACTATGGTGAAGACCAAAGAGCTGTCAAAGGACACCAGAAACAAAATTGTAGCCCTGCACCAGGCTGGGAAGACTGAATCTGCAGTAGGCAAGCAGCTTGGTGTGATGAAATCAACTGTGGGAGCTATAATAAGAAAATGGAAGACATAGAAGACCACTGATAATCTCCCTCCATCTGGGGCTCCACACAAGATCTCACCCCATGGGGTCAAAATTATCACAAGAATGGTGAGCAAAAATCCCAGAACCACATGGGGGGACCTAGTGAATGACCTGCATAGAGCTGGAACCACCGTAACAAAGGCTACCATCAGTAACACACTACGCCGCCAGGGACTCAGATCCTGCAGTGCTAGACGTGTCCCCCTGCTTAATCGAGTACATGTCCAAGCCCATCTGAATTTTGCTAGAGATTATTAAGAAGATTATTGGGAGAATGTCATATGGTCTGATGAAGCCATAGTAGAACTTTTGGTAGAAATGAAACTCGTCGTGTCTGGAGGAGACAGAATGCTGAGTTGCATCCAAAGAACACCATACCTACTGTGAAGCATCTCAAATAAGACTCCAAGGTCTGGTTTGTTCTCTCAGTCTGTCCATTGGTCTGGGGAAGAAACGCGGAGGAGAAGGATAACTGAATTCCCAGATTGGAACAAAAGGCTCTCCAGAATCTGGAAACAAACTGGACTCCTCTGTCGGACACAATGTTCTCTGGAATCCCATGTAACCGAACCACCTGTTGTAAAAACAAGGGCACCAACTCAGCGGAAGATGGCAACTTTGGGAGTGGTACTAGATGGACCATCTTTGAAAATCTATCACAAATCACCCAGATAGCAGTCATTCTCTGAGAGACAGGAAGATCAGAAATAAAATCCATTGAGATATGGGTCCATGGCCTCTTGGGCACCGGCAAGGGCATCAGCAACCCACTAGAACGAGAACAGGGTTTAGACCGAGAACAAGTCCCACAGGACTGTACAAAATTCCTGACGTCACGAGATAAGGCAGGCCACCAAAAGGACCGACTCACCAAATCTCTGGTACCAAAAATACCTGGATGACCAGCCAATGCGGAGCAATGGACTTCAGACATCACTCTCTTCCTCCACTGGTCAGGAACATACAATCTTCCCATAGGGCAACGCTCAGGTTTATCCTCCTGAAATTCCTCCAGGGCGCGTCTCAAATCGGGCGAAATGGCAGAAAGAACTACCCCCTCACCTAGGATAGTAGTAGGCTCGGTCACACTAAGAGAATCGGCAAAGAAACTCCTAGAAAGGGCGTCTGCCTTAACATTGTTAGTGCCCGGAAGAAAAGAGACCACAAAATTAAAACGCGTGAAAAACAAGGCCCATCTAGCCTGTCTAGGATTCAAGCGTTTGGCCGACTCCAGATAAATCAAATTCTTGTGATCGGTGAGGACCACAACTTGATGTCTAGCTCCCTCCAACGAATATCTCCACTCCTCAAATGCCCACTTCATGGCCAACAATTCCCAATTCCCCACGTCATAGTTGCATTCAGATGGGGAGAACTTTCAATAAAAGAAGGCACAGGGATTCATCTTAAAATGTCACAGGGTCTTTTTGGGACAAAACGGCTCCTGCACGAATCTCAGAAGCATCTACCTCCACCTGAAATGGAAGTGAGACATCAGGTTGCCGTAAAACTGGAGCTGAAGTAAATCTCTGCTTAAACTCCTGAAATGCTGAGACAGCCTCAGGAGACCAATTCAGCACATCAGCTCCCTTCTTGGTCAGATCAGTCAGTGGTTTGACAATACCAGAAAAATTACCTAGAAATTTACGATAAAAATTAGCAAAATCCAAAAACTTCTGGAGGGCCTTCAAAGAAGTAGGCTGAACCCAATCATAAATGGCCTGTACCTTGGCCGGGTCCATTTCAATAGTCGATGGAGATAAGATAAATCCCAAAAATGAAATCCTCTGTACACCAAAGAGGCATTTCGATCCCTTAACAAACAGGGAATTCTCCCTCAAAATCCGGAACACAGTCCGGACGTGTTCTACATGAGAATCCCAATCACTAGAAAAGATCAAAATATCATCCAGATAGATGATCAAAAACGTATCCACAAAGTCACGGAAAATATCATTCATAAAGGACTGGAAGACAGAAGGGGCATTAGTGAGCCCAAAAGGCATCACCCAGGTACTCAAAATGTCCCTCCGGAGTATTAAACGCCGTCTTCCATTCATCCCCGTGCTTGATGCGAATAAGATTATACGCCCCCCTGAGGTCAAGCTTAGTAAACCAGCAGGCACTCTTAACTCTGGAGAATAAATCAGACATCAGAGGTAACGGGTACTGATATTTAACCGTCATCTTGTTAAGGGAACGATAATCAATACACGGTCTTAATGAACCATCTTTCTTGGCCACAAAAAAAACCCAGCACCTAAAGGTGATGAGGATGGTCTAATATGACCCTTCTCCAATGACTCCTTAATATAGGATCGCATAGCATCATGTTCGGGTACTGATAAGTTGAAAAGCCGACCCTTGGGAAATTTACACCCAGGCATCAACTCAATTGCACAGTCATAACTCCAATGAGGAGGCAAAGACGCAGACTTGCTCTCACTAAATACATCAGAAAAATCGGCTAGATAATCAGGAATATCATGAGACTGAGGAGAGGTGGAGAAAACAGGAGCGTCCCTATGAACACACTGACAACCCCAACTCACCACAGACCCAGATTTCTAATCCAAAACTGGATTATGAGTTTGCAACCAAGGAAAACCCAGAACAATAGTATCATGCAAATTATGCAGCACCAAAAATTTACAATTTTCTTGGTGGTCTGGGGCAACTCGCATTGTCACCTGGGTCCAAAACTGAGGTTTATTCTCTGCCAAAGGAGTAGCATCAATATCCCTCAAAGGAATAGGCGTCCGCAGAGGCGTTATGGAAAAACCACAACGTTTAGCAAAGTCCAAATCCATCAGATTCAACGCTGCTCCTGAATCCACAAAAGCCTTAGTGAAAAATGTGGATAAGGAGCAGATCAGAGTAATTGCCAAAAGGAACTTAGGTTGTACACTTCCCACAGCAAATGTGTGTGCAAAACGTTTCTCTCGTTTAGGGCAGACAGAAATAGTATGAGAGGCGTCTCCACAGAAAAAACACAGCTTATTACGCCTTCTAAACTCCCGACGGATGCGCCCGAGACAAAACCCAATCACATTGGATAGGTTCAGACGCTTGTTCAAAAGGTGGCAGCGCCTCCCGTGTAGTTTTACGTTCACGTAAACGCCGATCAACTTGAATGGCTAATGACATGGAATCATCCAGACCAGAGGGAACAGGAAATCCCACCATAACATCTTTTACGGTCTCTGATAAACCCTTCCGAAAGAGAGCTGCCAATGCACTATCATTCCATGTAGTAAGGACCGCCCCCCTTTCGGAATTTTTGACAGTATAACTCTGCAGAATCCTGACCCTGGTTTAATGCCAACAGGGTTCTCTCAGCTTGATCAACAGCATTAGGTTCATCATACAACAACCCCAAGGCTTGAAAAAAATGCATCCACTTTAGTCAGAATAGGATTTTCAGGTGTCAGAGAAAAAGCCCAATCCTGGGGATCGCTGCGCAGCAAGGAGATGACAATTTTAACCTGCTGCACAGAGCTCCCCGATGAGTTAGGCTTCAAGGCCAGAAATAATTTACAATTATTCTTCAAATTCAGAAATTTAGACCGATCCCCAGAAAACACATCAGGAGTAGGGAACTTAGGTTCAGCAGCATGTGACTGAATGAGGTAGGTGGTAATTCCCTAGCCAGCTGCTCCACACGATCAGACAATTGCTTAATCTCCATTTCTTTATATATATAAAGAAAACTCTGACACTTTTTTTCTCTCTTTTTTTTTTTTTAACAACCCTTACCTGCTCTTGAGTACCCTAGAATCTGCGGTATGGCTGGTGATTCTGTTATGAATGGGTCACCGAGGAGGAAAAAACCTAAACATGCTAAGCCCAGAAAAACCAGAGAGGTTGGTAACTATGCATATTGCAGATCCCTAATCCTTCCACACAACTAGCAGCAGCCGTGGAGCGTGCCTACGATGAACCTAGACGCCTCGTCACGGCCGGAGGACTAAATAAGCCTCAAGCAAGAAAAGGGAAAACTAGCTGCCCCAGAGCAGACCCCAAAGGAATAGACAGCCCCCACACGTGTTGACGGTGAAACAAGATGAAAACACAAACACAGGTAGAAAAATAGGATGAGCAAACGATAGGGCCCAAACTAACTAGAAAGGAGAGGAAAGGACAGACACTGTCTTCAATCTGCACAAAACCCTACAAAATAATGTCCAACACTTCTGATAAAATTAACCCTGAAGTCACTAGACTTCTCCCACTATATCAGCACTCTGAAATATTCTGAGACAGCAAAAAGAGGCCAATCTAATAAGGGACAAAAAAGCAAATTGGCAAACACAGATAAATAAGAGTGGAAATTCAGCCACACAAAAAAACAGAAAAGAACAACAAAATCAAGTGTGAACATTAACAGAGAAACTTAGCTTGAGCTGACTGGAACAGAGCTGAGAACCAAGACCTGACAAGCAGAAGGAATCACCAGCAACTGAATAGGGCGTCGGCTGTCTTAAATCCAATCTGAGACTCCTGAGATCCAATCGTCATCCTCATTCTCAGGTGGCAGATCTCCACCGATCAAATCAGCCTCACTACCTCCCGTTACCACCAGAGGGAGTCTGGAAGGAGAACTCACAACTGGTGAACCAGAGAATGAACTCACAACAGAGCACGGAAACCACGGCTGGGGCACCGGCAGGCAGTACCCAAGGTGGCATAAGCAGGCAGGCACGACTTAGAGGCGGCACAGCTGCGTTGTTGTGAGTTCATTTTCCCCTTCGTCACTGAGGTCTGGTGAACTCCCTATTCTGGTAAAGGAAGGTAATGAGCCTGATTATCAGGCACCTGAGTCTAATGAGGATGACTGGCTGAGTGGAGTCACGGACTGGATATAAGGCTGCCGACACCCTTCTGCCCTGCGGGTGATTTCTCTGTGGACTTCTAGGACACCAGTCTGATTCCTGCTCCTCTAAAGTTAAGTTTTCTGTTTTGCCTGTTAGCATTCTTGTTTTGTTTTTTGTTCTCCTTGCTTTTCTGTATTCTGCCATTCCCTTCTGGGGTGAGCTGAATCTCCTTTTGCCTGTAGCTCTGTCTTCAGAATATTCCTGAGTACTGACATAGCTTTTTGAAGCCTATCGTCTTCAGGGCCTTTTTCACTGTCAGTCTGTTGGCTCTTATTTTCATAGGGTTTTTCACGGATTGCAGACAGCAGCCTTCCTGTCCTTTTCTATCTAGTTAGCTCGGGCCCCGTCTTTGCTCAGTCTATCTTTCTGTCTGTGTTAGTGTTTTCCTCTTGCTTCACCGTCATTATATGTTGGGGGCTGCCTATTGCTTTGGGGTCTGCTCTGGGGCAGTTTAGATTTCCCCTTTCTTTCTTTAGGCCTATTTAATTCTCCGGCTGTGATCGAGGGGTCTAGGGCATCGTAGGAACCCCCCACGGCTACTGCTAGTTGTGTTGATAGGTTCAGGGGTCTGCAATCCGATAGCTGCCAACTTCTCTGGTTTTCTGGACTTTGCCTCCTACGGTGACTCATTCATAACATGCGTGTTATGATGAGTCACCGAAGGAGGAAAAAACAAAATACCAGCTTAGTCCAGAAAAACCAGACAGGTTGGCAGCTATCGGATTGCAGACCCCTGAACCTATCCACAACAACTAGCAGTAGCCGTGGGGGGTTCCTACGGTGCCCTAGACCCCTCGATCACAGCCGGAGAGCTACATAGCCTAAAGACAGAAAGGGGGAAAAACTAAACTGCCCCAGAGCAGACCCCAAAGCAATAGGCAGCCCCCAACATATAATGACGGTGAAGCAAGATGAAAACACTAACACAGATAGAAAGATAGGTTGAGCAAATGATGGGGCCCAAGCTAACTACATAGGACAGGATAGGAAAGCCGCTGTCTGCCATCCGCAAAAACCCTATCAAAATGAGCCAACCGACTGATAGGAAAAACAGGCCCTGAAGTCGCTAGGCTTCAAAAGACTATATCAGCACTCAGGTATATTCTGAAGACAGAGCAAAAGATCAACAGATCAGAGACAAAAATGGAATTCAGCTCATCCCCGGCCGGGGATGGCAGAACTCCCAAAAAACAAGGCAAAACAAAAACACAACTGAAGAGTACAAAGCAGAGCAGAAAAACTTAGCTTTGAGACGCAGGAATCAGACTGGTCTCCAAGAATCCAGCAGGAAAATCACCAGCCAGGAAGAAGGGCGTCGGCAGCCTTATATCCAGTCCTCAATTCCAGCCACCCAGTTATCATCTAGCTGCCCAGTTGTTTGGTAATCAGTCTCACTACCTTCCTTCACCAGAGGAGGGAGTTCATCAGACCTCAATGGTGAAGGGAAAAATGAACTCACAACAGCTGCGGCTCACACAGCTGGTAACCACTATAGCACTGGATGGCGAGCACGGCTGAGGAACACAGGCGAGCACGACTAGAGGCGGCATGGCTGAGGCACAACGGGCAGGCACAGGGCGACCAGGTGCGTGCATGAGGGCACGGAGCCACAAGGCAGGGCTAGGCAAAGGTACAGGACAGAGACGTGTTATGAGTTCATTTTCTCCTTCACCTCTGATGTCTGATGAACTCCCTCTGCTGGTGAAAGGAAGTAGTGAAATTGATCTGGATGGGAAGAACCTGTCATCTGAACAGGTGGAGTGTGATTGGACATCCGGAATTTCTGAGTGGATATAAGGCAGCCGACGCCCTGCAAGGTTGCTGGTGATCCTTTCTGCTCTGAGCTCTGGCATCCAGTTTAGTTCCTGTCTACTAAAAGCTAAGTTTTTGCTCTGCTATTTTTCCATGAGATTTTGTCTGTTTACTTAGTGTTTGTGTTCAGCCTGCCCTGGTTGGGACGGGCCGAACTCCATTTTTGTCTCCGATCAGTTGATCTCTTTGCTCTGTCTTCAGAATATACCTGAGTGCTGATATAGTGATTTTGAAGTCTAGTGACTTCAGGGCCTTTTCTATCAGACGTGTTGGACATTATTTTTGGCAGGGTTTTTGGCGTGATTGCAGCCAGCATCTTTTCTGTTCTTTCCTATCTAGTTAGTTGGGCCCCATCATTTGCTCAGCCTGTCTTTCTGTCTGTGTTTTCATCTGTTTTTCACCGACAATACATGTTGGGGCTGTCTATTGCTTTGGGGTCTGCTCTGGGGCAGTTTAGATTTCCCCTTTCTTTCTTTAGGCCTATTTAGTTCTCTGGCTGTGATCGAGGGGTCTAGGGCACCGTAGGAACCCCCCACGGCTACTGTTAGTTGTGATGAATAGGATCAGGGGTCTGCAATCCGCTAGCTACCAACCTCTCCGGTTTTCTGGACTTAGCTTGTGTTTTTGTTTTTTCCTCCTCCGGTGACTCATTCATAACAGAGACGCGTGTGAAACAGCACGGCAAAGCCTAGTACGAAAAGTGCAAGGGCTCACGAAACATCACAGACAAGGCATAGGGTAAGAGGCAGAGTCCTGCGCATGCAGAGGGCATGCCAGGGGAAAAGTACAAGACGAGGCCTGCGCGTGTGGAGAGACACACCAGGGACAGGGACAGAGTCTAGCAGCGGAGCGTAGGCCGAAGCCCAGAGCCGGGCCAAGGGAGAGCCTTGGGACTAGGCAGAGTACAGAGCAGAGGCCTGCACGTGTAGAGAGGCACGCCAGGGACAGGGTACAGAATGGAGGCCTGCACGTGTAGAGAGACACGTCAGGGACAGGGTACATAGCAGAGGCCTGCATGTGTAGAGAGACACGTCAGGGACAGGGTACAGAGTGGAGGCCTGCACGTGTAGAGAGACACGTCAGGGACAGGGTACAGAACATAGCATAACAAGGAAGCATAGCGAGGACAAACAAAGCACGAAGGACAACACGAGACAAGAGACGGAATACGAGCACGGAGCGTGTGCAGAGACGCACGACAGAGCAAAGTGCAAGGGCACAGAATAGAGGGAGCAACCCAGCAGACCAAGCAGCCATGCAGGGAAGCAACACAATACTCAGGCCCTGAGCATAGGAAGGGGCGGTCTGATAAAGGGCATAGCACCTCCACTTCCGGGTCCGGACCAGGGAAGAACTTCCAGTTCAGTTCCTCCAGGATCACAGGAAGCAGTCACATGATCAGGATTCCAGACATGCAGGGATGACTGCAGAACCAGTGCTGAAACCTAGGCAGGTCACATGATCAGAGTTCCAGACATGCAGAGATGAATGCAGAACCAGCCTCTGCTGGAACATAGGAAGAACACATGACCAGGGGTTCTAGACATGACAAGACGATCACAGAAGGCAGAGCAGAAACGCAGGCATCCCGCAGCTCAACAGTCATGAGGTGAGTGTGCACACTGCTCTAGGGAACATGCAGGATAGCAGACATGAGATGCGCGTGCATACCGCTCCAGGGGTCATGAGGCAAAACAGACATGGCGAGCATGACACTCCAGATCTCAGCCTCATAGAAAACCTTTGGAGGAATGTGAAAGTCCATGTTGTCCAGCGACAGGCCCAAAGCATCACTGCTCTAGAGGAGATCTGCATGGAGGAACAGGCCAACATACCACCAACAGTGTGAGGCAACCTTGTGAAGACTTACGGAAAACGTTTGACCTCTGTGATTACCAAGAAAGGATATATCACAAAATATTGAGATGAACTTTTGTTAATGACCAAATACTTATTTTCCACCATAATTTGCTAAATAAATCTTCCCAAATCAGACAAGGTGATTTTCTGGATTTGTTTTCTCATTGTGTCTCTGGTAGTTGTGATCTACCTATGATGTCAATTACAGGCCTCTCTCATCTTTATAAGGGGGAGAACTTGCACAATTGGGGGCTGACTAAATACTTATTTTCCCCGCTGTATGTACGGTATGTACACCGTATATACAGTATAGGCCATGGAGGTTGAGTGCATTACTTTCTCATAGCCTCTGATTCCAGGTCTTTCTGTGGCCTCCACAGGTGTCCTTGGCTCTTGGACAATTCTGATAATTCTTTTCACTCCTGTGTCAGGGATCTAAGGAGCAAAGTTTCTCCTTTTGGAGAGGGACATAGCAGATCGGGCACTCCAGTATGAGGAGACTTATATACGCCATGCATACTCCTCTGGGAAATTAAATATGCAAATTATCTCTTCAGAGAGGAAGATGAGTTGAACACTGATTGAGCGCCACCTATTGGAAGTAGCAATCCTACAAGTCAATATTGACCCTTTACGGGGCCTTTAAATATGACTTACAATAAAAGCCAAATCAGAATCTCAATTTGTAGACACGGTGTTTCGGGGTACTGCCCTTCATCAGTGCAAACTATCATAGTTCAAGGCTCGTTAAAGAGTCAGTAATAACTTGTAGGATTGCTACTTCCAATAGGGGGCACTAGAGTTCAAGTCCTCCTCTTTGAAGACATATTTTGCATATTTAATTTCCCAGAGGAGCATGCATGGCATTTAAGTCTCCTCATACTAGAGTGCCAGACCCAGGTACATCACTCTCCACAAGGAGAATACCTTACCCCTTAGATCCCAGTCTTAGCCTCTCACCTAGCCAAATCTTTTGCGGCAGGTTTATGGTGTAATCTTGCGGTGAGCACTTGGTCGTGGCCGTTTTATGGTGAAATCTTGTGGAGAGCATCTGATCATGGCCTGTTTTTGGTGATATCTTGTGGGGAGCACCTGGTCGTGGCTGGTTTATGGTGACATCTTGGGGGAATAATAATAATACATTTTATTTCTATAGCGCCGACATATTCCGCAGCACTTTACATTTCAGCACCTGGTCATGGCCAGTATGTGGTGAAATCTTGCAGGGAGCACCTGGTCGTGGCCGGTTTACGGTGAAATCTTGTAGGGAGCACCTGGTCGTGGCCGGTTTATGGTGAAATCTTGTAGGGAGCACCTGGTCGTGGCCGGTTTATGGTGACATCTTTGGGGAAGCACCTGGTCATGGCTGGTTTTTGGTGAAATGATGTTCCTTCCACTTCCAGATTAAGACCTCATCAGCGCTCACTGGGACCTTGTCTAGTTTAGAAATTCTTCTGTAACCAATGCCATCAGGATGTTTTACAACAATAAGGTTGTGAAGGTCTTGAGACAGCTCACTGGTGTTACCCATCATAAGATGTCTCCTGTGTGGCCCCTTGGTAATGAGACCCTTCTTATAGACATCAGGTGACCCAGCTGATATTATTGGTCACTTAGTAGCAGGATTGCTTCCTAATTACTGATAAATCTCGGCCGGTGTCAGGACTTTCCAGGGCTTTTTGCTTCTCTGTTTCTTCATGTGTTCAGTACTTTTCCCGGTGTCATTTCTCATTATTGCACATAACTTATGGACATCTCTAGTGATTTCTATTGTGTGGATCAGATGATGTCAGCAGCTTTACAAACAGATTTACTTAGAAAATTGATGGCATGTTCAATACTTATTGCGTGTGATCTCCTATATACTGCTGTGTGCAGAGGGGTCTGCAGAGTGTGATCCCCTATATACTGCTGTGTGCGGAGCGGTCTGCAGCGTGTGACCCCCTATATACTGCTGTGTGCGGAGGGGTCTGCAGAGTGTGATCCCCTATATACTGCTGTGTGCGGAGGGGTCTGCAGAGTGTGATCCCCTATATACTGCTGTGTGCGGAGGGGTCTGCAGAGTGTGATCCCCTCTATACTGCTGTGTGCGGAGGGGTCTGCAGCGTGTGACCCCCCTATATACTGCTGTGTGCTAAGCGGTCTGCAGCGTGTGACCCCCTATATACTGCTGTGTGCGGAGGGGTCTGCAGAGTGTGATCCCCTATATACTGCTGTGTGCGGAGGGGTCTGCAGAGTGTGATCCCCTCTATACTGCTGTGTGCGGAGGGGTCTGCAGCGTGTGACCCCCCTATATACTGCTGTGTGCGGAGAGGTCTGCAGCGTGTGACCCCCTATGTTCTGCTGTGTGCGGAGAGGTCTGCAGCGTGTGACCCCCTATATACTGCTGTGTGCGGAGGGGTCTGCAGCGTGTGACCCCCTATATACTGCTGTGTGTGGAGCGGTCTGCAGCGTGTGACCCGCCTATATACTGCTGTGTGCGGAGGGTCTGCAGAGTGTGACCCCCTATATACTGCTGTGTGCGGAGCGGTCTGCAGCGTGTGACCCCCTATATACTGCTGTGTGCGGAGCGGTCTGCAGCGTGTGACCCCCTATATACTGCTGTGTGCGGAGCGGCCTGCAGCGTGTGACCCCCTATATACTGCTGTGTGCGGAGCGGTCTGCAGCGTGTGACCCCCTATGTACTGCTGTGTGCGGAGAGGTCTGCAGCATGTGACCCCCTATATACTGCTGTGTGTGGAGCGGTCTGCAGCGTGTGAACCCATATATACTGCTGTGTGCGGAGCGGTCTGCAGCGTGTGACCCCCTATATACTGCTGTGTGCGGAGCGGTCTGCAGCGTGTGACCCCCTATGTACTGCTGTGTGCGGAGAGGTCTGCAGCGTGTGACCCCCTATATACTGCTGTGTGTGGAGCGGTCTGCAGAGTGTGACCCCCTAT
The DNA here is from genome assembly GCF_039654945.1 of Dendrobates tinctorius. NCBI lineage: Eukaryota > Metazoa > Chordata > Amphibia > Anura > Dendrobatidae > Dendrobates > Dendrobates tinctorius. The sequence continues at coordinate 3,088,294 of NW_027361903.1, read as the reverse complement.
ATACTGCTGTGTGTGGAGCGGTCTGCAGCGTGTGACCCCCTATATACTGCTGTGTGCGGAGCGGTCTGCAGCGTGTGACCCCCTATATACTGCTGTGTGCGGAGCGGTCTGCAGCGTGTGACCCCCTATGTACTGCTGTGTGCGGAGAGGTCTGCAGCATGTGACCCCCTATATACTGCTGTGTGCGGAGCGGTCTGCAGCGTGTGACCCCCTATATACTGCTGTGTGCGGAGCGGTCTGCAGCGTGTGACCCCCTATATACTGCTGTGTGCGGAGCGGTCTGCAGCGTGTGACCCCCTATGTACTGCTGTGTGCGGAGAGGTCTGCAGCATGTGACCCCCTATATACTGCTGTGTGTGGAGCGGTCTGCAGCGTGTGAACCCATATATACTGCTGTGTGCGGAGCGGTCTGCAGCGTGTGACCCCCTATATACTGCTGTGTGCGGAGGGTCTGCAGAGTGTGACCCCCTATGTACTGCTGTGTGCGGAGAGGTCTGCAGCATGTGACCCCCTATATACTGCTGTGTGTGGAGCGGTCTGCAGCGTGTGAACCCATATATACTGCTGTGTGCGGAGCGGTCTGCAGCGTGTGACCCCCTATATACTGCTGTGTGCGGAGGGTCTGCAGAGTGTGACCCCCTATATACTGCTGTGTGCGGAGCGGTCTGCAGCGTGTGACCCCATATATACTGCTGTGTGCGGAGCGGTCTGCAGTGTGTGACCCCCCTATATACTGCTGTGTGCGGAGCGGTCTGCAGCGTGTGACCCCCTATATACTGCTGTGTGCGGAGCGGTCTGCAGCGTGTGACCCCTTATGTACTGCTGTGTGCGGAGAGGTCTGCAGCATGTGACCCCCTATATACTGCTGTGTGTGTAGCGGTCTGCAGCGTGTGAACCCATATATACTGCTGTGTGCGGAGCAGTCTGCAGCGTGTGACCCCCTATATACTGATGTGTGCGGAGGGTCTGCAGAGTGTGACCCCCTATATACTGCTGTGTGCGGAGGGTCTGCAGAGTGTGACCCCCTATATACTGCTGTGTGCGGAGGGTCTGCAGAGTGTGACCCCCTATATATTGCTGTGTGCGGAGAGGTCTGCAGCATGTGACCCCCTATATACTGCTGTGTGTGGAGCGGTCTGCAGCGTGTGAACCCATATATACTGCTGTGTGCGGAGCGGTCTGCAGCGTGTGACCCCCTATATACTGCTGTGTGCGGAGGGTCTGCAGAGTGTGACCCCCTATATACTGCTGTGTGCGGAGGGTCTGCAGAGTGTGACCCCCTATATACTGCTGTGTGCGGAGGGTCTGCAGAGTGTGACCCCCTATATACTGCTGTGTGCGGAGAGGTCTGCAGCGTGTGACCCCCTATATACTGCTGTGTGCGGAGGGTCTGCAGCGTGTGAACCCATATATACTGCTGTGTGCGGAGCGGTCTGCAGCGTGTGACCCCCTATATACTGCGGTGTGTGGAGCGGTCTGCAGAGTGTGACCCCCTATATACTGCTGTGTGCGGAGCGGTCTGCAGCGTGTGACCCCCTATATACTGCTGTGTGTGGAGCGGTCTGCAGCGTGTGAACCCATATATACTGCTGTGTGCGGAGCGGTCTGCAGCGTGTGACCCCCTATATACTGCTGTGTGTGGAGCGGTCTGCAGAGTGTGACCCCCTATATACTGCTGTGTGTGGAGCGGTCTGCAGCGTGTGAACCCATATATACTGCTGTGTGCGGAGCGGTCTGCAGCGTGTGACCCCCTATATACTGCTGTGTGTGGAGCGGTCTGCAGAGTGTGACCCCCTATATACTGCTGTGTGCGGAGCGGTCTGCAGCGTGTGACCCCCTATATACTGCTGTGTGCGGAGCGGTCTGCAGCGTGTGACCCCCTATGTACTGCTGTGTGCGGAGCGGTCTGCAGCGTGTGACCCCCTATGTACTGCTGTGTGCAGAGAGGTCTGCAGCGTGTGACCCCCTATATACTGCTGTGTGTGGAGCGGTCTGCAGCGTGTGAACCCATATATACTGCTGTGTGCGGAGCGGTCTGCAGCGTGTGACCCCCTATATACTGCTGTGTGCGGAGGGTCTGCAGAGTGTGACCCCCTATGTACTGCTGTGTGCGGAGAGGTCTGCAGCATGTGACCCCCTATATACTGCTGTGTGTGGAGCGGTCTGCAGCGTGTGAACCCATATATACTGCTGTGTGCGGAGCGGTCTGCAGCGTGTGACCCCCTATATACTGCTGTGTGCGGAGGGTCTGCAGAGTGTGACCCCCTATATACTGCTGTGTGCTGAGGGTCTGCAGCGTGTGACCCCCTATATACTGCTGTGTGCGGAGGGTCTGCAGAGTGTGACCCCCTATATACTGCTGTGTGCGGAGCGGTCTGCAGCGTGTGACCCCATATATACTGCTGTGTGCGGAGCGGTCTGCAGCGTGTGACCCCCTATATACTGCTGTGTGCGGAGCGGTCTGCAGCGTGTGACCCCCTATATACTGCTGTGTGCGGAGCGGTCTGCAGCGTGTGACCCCCTATGTACTGCTGTGTGCGGAGAGGTCTGCAGCATGTGACCCCCTATATACTGCTGTGTGTGGAGCGGTCTGCAGCGTGTGAACCCATATATACTGCTGTGTGCGGAGCGGTCTGCAGCGTGTGACCCCCTATATACTGCTGTGTGCGGAGGGTCTGCAGAGTGTGACCCCCTATATACTGCTGTGTGCGGAGGGTCTGCAGAGTGTGACCCCCTATATACTGCTGTGTGCGGAGGGTCTGCAGAGTGTGACCCCCTATATACTGCTGTGTGCGGAGAGGTCTGCAGCATGTGACCCCCTATATACTGCTGTGTGTGGAGCGGTCTGCAGCGTGTGAACCCATATATACTGCTGTGTGCGGAGCGGTCTGCAGCGTGTGACCCCCTATATACTGCTGTGTGCGGAGGGTCTGCAGAGTGTGACCCCCTATATACTGCTGTGTGCGGAGGGTCTGCAGAGTGTGACCCCCTATATACTGCTGTGTGCGGAGGGTCTGCAGAGTGTGACCCCCTATATACTGCTGTGTGCGGAGAGGTCTGCAGCGTGTGACCGCCTATATACTGCTGTGTGCGGAGGGTCTGCAGCGTGTGAACCCATATATACTGCTGTGTGCGGAGCGGTCTGCAGCGTGTGACCCCCTATATACTGCTGTGTGTGGAGTGGTCTGCAGAGTGTGACCCCCTATATACTGCTGTGTGCGGAGCGGTCTGCAGCATGTGACCCCCTATATACTGCTGTGTGTGGAGCGGTCTGCAGCGTGTGAACCCATATATACTGCTGTGTGCGGAGCGGTCTGCAGCGTGTGACCCCCTATATACTGCTGTGTGTGGAGCGGTCTGCAGAGTGTGACCCCCTATATACTGCTGTGTGCGGAGCGGTCTGCAGCGTGTGACCCCCTATATACTGCTGTGTGCGGAGCGGTCTGCAGCGTGTGACCCCCTATGTACTGCTGTGTGCGGAGCGGTCTGCAGCATGTGACCCCCTATATACTGCTGTGTGTGGAGCGGTCTGCAGCGTGTGAACCCATATACAGTCATATGTAAAAGTTTGGGCACCCCTATTAATGTTAACCTTTTTTCTTTATAACAATTTTGGTTTTTGCAACAGCTATTTCAGTTTCATATATCTAATAACTGATGGACTCGGTTATATTTCTGGATTCAAATGAGGTTTATTGTACTAACAGAAAATGTGCAATCTGCATTTAAACTAAATTTGACCAGTGCAAAAGTATGGGCACCCTTATCATTTTCTTGATTTGAACACTCCCAACTATTTTTTACTGACTTCCTGAAGCACTAAATTGGTTTTGTAACCTCATTGAGCTTTGAACTTCATAGCCAGGTGTATCAAATCATGAGAAAAGGTATTTCAAGTGGCCACTTGCAAGTAGTTCTCCTATTTGATTCTCCTATGAAGAGTGGCATCATGGGCTCCTCAAAACAACTCTCAAATGATCTGAAAACAAAGATTATTCAACATAGCTTTTCAGGGGAAGGATACAAAACGTTGTCTCAGAGATTTAATCTGTCAGTTTCCACTGTGAGGAACATAGTAAGGAAATGGAAGAACACAGGTACAGTTCTTGTTAAGCCCAGAAGTGGCAGGCCAAGAAAAATATCAGAAAGGCAGAGAAGAAGAATGGTGAGAACAGTCAAGGACAATCCACAGACCACCTCCAAAGACCTGCAGCATCATCTTGCTGCAGATGGTGTCACTGTGCATCGGTCAACAATACAGTGCATGCATAACGCCTTTTTGTATGACCAAACAACTCAATCTTTGTTTCATCAGTCCACAGGACCTTCTTCCAAAATGTAACTGGCTTGTCCAAATGTGCTTTTGCATACCTCAGGCGACTCTGTTTGTGGCGTGCTTGCAGAAACGGCTTCTTTCGCATCACTCTCCCATACAGCTTCTCCTTGTGCAAAGTGCGCTGTATTGTTGACCGATGCACAGTGACACCATCTGCAGCAAGATGATGCTGCAGGTCTTTGGAGGTGGTCTGTGGATTGTCCTTGACTGTTCCCACCATTCTTCTTCTCTGCCTTTCTGATATTTTTCTTGGCCTGCCACTTCTGGGCTTAACAAGAACTGTACCTGTGTTCTTCCATTTCCTTACTATGTTCCTCACAGTGGAAACTGACAGGTTAAATCACTGAGACAACTTTTTGTATCCTTCCCCTGAAAAGCTATGTTGTTTTCAGATCATTTGAGAGTTGTTTTGAGGAGCCCATGATGCCACTCTTCATAGGAGAATCAAATAGGAGAACTACTTGCCAGTGGCCACTTGAAATACCTTTTCTCATGATTTGATACACCTGGCTATGAAGTTCAAAGCTCAATGAGGTTACAAAACCAATTTAGTGCTTCAGGAAGTCAGTAAAAAGTAGTAAGGAGTGTTCAAATCAAGAAAATGATAAGGGTGCCCATACTTTTGCACCGGTCAAATTTTGTTTAAATGCAGATTGCACATTTTCTGTTAGTACAATAAACCTCATTTGAATCCAGAAATATAACTGAGTCCATCAGTTATTAGATATATGAAACTGAAATAGCTGTTGCAAAAACCAAAATTGTTATAAAGAAAAAAGGTTAACATTAATAGGGGTGCCCAAACTTTTACATATGACTGTATACTGCTGTGTGCGGAGCGGTCTGCAGCGTGTGACCCCCTATATACTGCTGTGTGCGGAGGGTCTGCAGAGTGTGACCCCCTATGTACTGCTGTGTGCGGAGAGGTCTGCAGCATGTGACCCCCTATATACTGCTGTGTGTGGAGCGGTCTGCAGCGTGTGAACCCATATATACTGCTGTGTGCGGAGCGGTCTGCAGAGTGTGACCCCCTATATACTGCTGTGTGCTGAGGGTCTGCAGCGTGTGACCCCCTATATACTGCTGTGTGCGGAGGGTCTGCAGAGTGTGACCCCCTTTCCTTTTATCTCCACAGTCAGCCCCAACCAGAACGCCCGGCCGTGTAAGGTTCCCTGCTCCCTGCGCTCCTCCTGCTCCAACTGCACCAGTAACGGCATGGAGTGCATGTGGTGCAGCAACACCAAGCGCTGTGTGGACTCCAACGCCTACATCATCTCCTTCCCGTACGGACAGTGTCTGGAGTGGCAGACCAACACCTGCTCCCGTGAGTATCCTCTGCCTACAGTGCTGTGTAAAGCATGGGGGACAGGCACATTAGCTTCTTGTTCGTCCTATTGCATCCTTGTAGTAGCAGTGCTGCTCTGTGGCTTTGTACAGCAGCTCTGGTTGTGACAAGAGCACAGCATGTGGAGTAACTCAGGACCCCCAGGTATAAATGAAGCTGTGGAGCTGTGCTCATGACTGTGGGCTGTTAGTCCTGAGCGCCGCACCGCCATTCCCGCTCCTGGTCGGATCTGCTGCCAGTCCTGGCGCACTCAGGACAGAAGTGATTGGAGACAGATGGGAAATTGATATAAAAGAGGCTGCGATCAAATGGGAACAAAGTGTCTGCTGGCGCGCGGGGCGACATGTGGTGTCAGCAAATAAATGAAATTAGAAGCAAATGAGAAGACGTATAATCCGCTTTACGAGGGGTCGTAGAGGACGGCGGCAGTGGGGAAGGACGGCGGCAGTGGGGAAAGACGGCGGCAGTGGGGGAGGACAGAGATGATGGGGAGGACCCGGTGGGGGATGACGGCGGCAGTGGGGGAGGACGACGGCATTGGGGGAGGACGGCAGCAGTGGGGGAGGATGACGATGATTGGGGAGGACGGCGGCAGTGGGGGAGGATGACGATGATTGGGGAGGACGGCGGCAGTGGGGGAGGACAGCGATGATGGGGATGACGGTGACAATGGGGGAGGACGGCAGCAGTGGGGGAGGATGACGATGATTGGGGAGGACGGCGGCAGTGGGGGAGGATGACGATGATTGGGGAGGATGGCGGCAGTGGGGGAGGATGACGATGATTGGGGAGGACGGCGGCAGTGGGGTAGGATGACAATGATTGGGGAGGACGGTGGCAGTGGGGGAGGATGACGATGATTGGGGAGGACGTCGGCGGTGGGGGAGGACGACGGTAGTAATGGAGGACGGCGGCGGTGGGGGAGGATGACGATGATGGGGAGGACGGTGGCAGTGGGGCAGGATGACGGCAGTGGGGGAGGACAGCGATGATGGAGGAGGACGACGGTGGGGGATGACGGCGGCAGTGGGGGAGGACAGTGATGATGGGGGAGGACAACGGCGGTGGGGAGGAAGGCAGTGGTGGGGGACGACGGCGGCGATGTGGGAAGATGGCGGTGGTGGGGAAGACAGTGGCGGTGTGGGAGGATGGTGTTGGTGGGGGAGGAGTGACCTTGCTGCAGACCTGGGGCCGGTGAATTGAGGGGGCGCAGCAGGAACCTACAGCCACACCCAGAATTATCCCACTGTAATTGTTGCAGACACACACAATGTCAGGCCGCTGTGACGCTGGCGATTAATTCGCTTCACATTCTGCCGCATTCGATAAAAAAAAGAATATTTTTATTAAATAAACATAATAGAATTTTCTGTCCTTTCGATCATCTTTGCATGAACGCCGCACGTTCCCAGATTGTAGAGCGTTGCTCCATTGTCCGGACACAAAACAATTTCCATAAGTTTAAGGACGAAAAAACAAAAAGAGAGAGAGAGAGCGAGAGCGCGGCGGAGAGTAATGAGATTATGGGGCACTGCGCTCTCCTCGCTGGAGAATTTACAATATTACATGCGGCATTGAGATTTACTGTCTTTATGGACGGTAATTATGTGCATTATAAAATGAAAGGCATTCGGCCCGGCAGACCTTGGTGACGTGGCCCCGTGCCACCGCCACATCCCAGCGCCTGGGGGAAAGAGAGGAGACCGCGCTGAACTCACCAATAATAACCGTAACATTGCACCTACAATGCACCGAATCTGTTAGGAACGGCTTATGTACATGAGGAGGAAAAGAGCTGCTCTCACCCTGGAAAAAGGGGCATTGTAACCTTCCCGAAAAGTCTGCAACCTTGAAAAAGGATGTGCTACATCATATGTAAGATACTACAACACTGCTATAATACTGCCCTAATGTACACAAATATAACTGCTATAATACTACCCCTATGTACAAGAATATAACTACTATAATACTGCCCCCTATGTACAAGAATATACCTACTATAATACTGCCTCTATGTACAAGAATATAACTACTATAATACTGCCTCTATGTACAAGAATATAACTACTATAATACTGCACCCTATGTACAAGAATATAACTACTATAATACTGCCCCTATGTACAAGAATATAACTACTATAATACTGCCCCCTATGTACAAGAATATAACTACTATAATACTGCTCCTATATACAAGAATATAACTACTATAATACTGCCCCTATGTACAAGAATATAACTACTATAATACTGTCCCTATTTACAAGAATATAACTACTATAATACTGCTCCTATATACAAGAATATAACTACTATAATACTGCCCCCTATGTACAAGAATATAACTACTATAATACTGCCCCTATGTACAAGAATATAACTACTATAATACTGCTCCTATATACAAGAATATAACTACTATAACACTGTCCCTATGTACAAGAATATAACTACTATAATACTGCCCCTATGTACAAGAATATAACTACTATAATACTGCTCCTATATACAAAAATATAACTACTATAATACTGCCCCCTGTGTACAAGAATATAACTACTATAATACTGCTCCTATGTACAAGAATATAACTACTATAATACTGCTCCTATGTACAAGAATATAACTACTATAATACTGTCCCCTATGTACAAGAATATAACTACTATAATACTGCCCCTATGTACAAAAATATAACTACTATAATACTGCCCCTATGTACAAGAATATAACTACTTAATACTGCCCTCTATGTACAAGAATATAACTACTATAATACTGCTCCTATATACAAAAATATAACTACTATAATACTGCCCCCTGTGTACAAGAATATAACTACTATAATACTGCTCCTATGTACAAGAATATAACTACTATAATACTGCTCCTATGTACAAGAATATAACTACTATAATACTGTCCCCTATGTACAAGAATATAACTACTATAATACGGCCCCCTATGTACAAGAATATCACTACTATAATTCTGCCCCCTATGTAGAAGAATATAACTACTATAATACTGCCCCATGTACAAGAATATAACTACTATAATACTGCCCCTATGTACAAGAATATAACTACTATAATAATGCCCCATGTACAAGAATATAACTACTATAATACTGCTCCCTATATACAAGAATATAACTACTATAATACTGCTCCTATGTACAAGAATATAACTACTATAATACTGTCCCCTATGTACAAGAATATAACTACTATAATACTGCTCCCTATATACAAGAATATAACTACTATAATACTGCTCCTATGTACAAGAATATAACTACTATAATACTGTCCCCTATGTACAAGAATATAACTACTATAATACGGCCCCCTATGTACAAGAATATCACTACTATAATTCTGCCCCCTATGTAGAAGAATATAACTACTATAATACTGCCCCTATGTACAAGAATATAACTACTATAATATTGCCCCCTATGTACAAGAATATAACTACTATAACACTGCCCCATGTACAAGAATATAACTACTATAATACTGCTCCTATATACAAAAATATAACTACTATAATACTGCCCCCTGTGTACAAGAATATAACTACTATAATACTGCTCCTATGTACAAGAATATAACTACTATAATACTGCTCCTATGTACAAGAATATAACTACTATAATACTGTCCCCTATGTACAAGAATATAACTACTATAATACTGCCCCTATGTACAAAAATATAACTACTATAATACTGCCCCTATGTACAAGAATATAACTACTTAATACTGCCCTCTATGTACAAGAATATACCTACTATAATACTGCCTCTATGTACAAGAATATAACTACTATAATACTGCACCCTATGTACAAGAATATAACTACTATAATACTGCCCCCTATGTACAAGAATATAACTACTATAATACTGCTCCCTATGTACAAGAATATAACTACTATAATACTGCCCCCTATGTACAAGAATATAACTACTATAATACTGCCCCCTATGTACAAGAATATAACTACTATAATACGGCCCCCTATGTACAAGAATATCACTACTATAATTCTGCCCCCTATGTAGAAGAATATAACTACTATAATACTGCTCATGTACAAGAATATAACTACTATAATACTGCCCCTATGTACAAGAATATAACTACTATAATAATGCCCCATGTACAAGAATATAACTACTATAATACTGCCCCTATGTACAAGAATATAACTACTATAATATTGCCCCCTATGTACAAGAATATAACTACTATAATACTGCCCCATGTACAAGAATATAACTACTATAATACTGTCCCCTATGTACAAGAATATAACTACTATAATACTGCCCCTATGTACAAAAATATAACTACTATAATACTGCCCCTATGTACAAGAATATAACTACTTAATACTGCCCTCTATGTACAAGAATATACCTACTATAATACTGCCTCTATGTACAAGAATATAACTACTATAATACTGCTCCCTATGTACAAGAATATAACTACTATAATACTGCCCCCTATGTACAAGAATATAACTACTATAATACTGCCCCCTATGTACAAGAATATAACTACTATAATACGGCCCCCTATGTACAAGAATATCACTACTATAATTCTGCCCCCTATGTAGAAGAATATAACTACTATAATACTGCCCCATGTACAAGAATATAACTACTATAATACTGCCCCTATGTACAAGAATATAACTACTATAATATTGCCCCCTATGTACAAGAATATAACTACTATAACACTGCCCCATGTACAAGAATATAACTACTATAATACTGCCCCTATGTACAAGAATATAACTACTATAATACTGGTCCTATGTACAAGAATATAACTACTATAATACTGCCCCTATGTACAAGAATATAACTACTATAATACTGCTCCTATGTACAAGAATATAACTACTATAATACTGCCCCTATGTACAAGAATATAGCTACTGTAATACTGCTCCTATGTACAAGAATATAACTACTATAATACTGCTCCTATGTACAAGAATATAACTACTGTAATACTGCTCCTATGTACAAGAATATAACTACTATAATACTGCCTCTATGTACAAGAATATAACTACTATAATACTGCCCCCTATGTACAAGAATATAACTACTATAATACTGCCCCCTATGTACAAGAATATAACTACTATAATACTGCTCCTATGTACAAGAATATAACTACTATAATACTGCCTCTATGTACAAGAATATAACTACTATAATACTGCTCCTATGTACAAGAATATAACTACTATAATACTGCCTCTATGTACAAGAATATAACTACTATAATACTGCTCCTATGTACAAGAATATAACTACTATAATACTGCCTCTATGTACAAGAATATAACTACTATAATACTGCCCCCTATGTACAAGAATATAACTACTATAATACTGCCCCCTATGTACAAGAATATAACTACTATAATACTGCCTCTATGTACAAGAATATAACTACTATAATACTGCTCCTATGTACAAGAATATAACTACTATAATACTGCTCCTATGTACAAGAATATAACTACTATAATACTGCCCCTATGTACAAGAATATAACTACTATAATCCTGCCCCTATGTACAAGAATATAACTAATATAATACTGCCCCTATGTACAAGAATATAACTACTGTAATACTGTTCCTATGTACAAGAATATAACTACTATAATACTGCTCCTATGTACAAGAATATAACTACTGTAATACTGCTCCTATGTACAAGAATATAACTACTATAATACTGCCTCTATGTACAAGAATATAACTACTATAATACTGCCCCCTATGTACAAGAATATAACTACTATAATACTGCCCCCTATGTACAAGAATATAACTACTATAATACTGCCTCCTATGTACAAGAATATAACTACTATAATACTGCCCCCTATGTACAAGAATATAACTACTATAATACTGCCCCCTATGTACAAGAATATAACTACTATAATACGGCCCCCTATGTACAAGAATATCACTACTATAATTCTGCCCCCTATGTAGAAGAATATAACTACTATAATACTGCCCCATGTACAAGAATATAACTACTATAATACTGCCCCTATGTACAAGAATATAACTACTATAATACTGCCCCTATGTACAAGAATATAACTACTATAATACTGCCCTTATGTACAAGAATATAACTACTATAATATTGCCCCCTATGTACAAGAATATAACTACTATAATACTGCCCCATGTACAAGAATATAACTACTATAATACTGCCCCTATGTACAAGAATATAACTACTATAACACTGCCCCATGTACAAGAATATAACTACTATAATACTGCCCCTATGTACAAGAATATAACTACTATAATACTGCTCCTATGTACAAGAATATAACTACTATAATACTGCCCCTATGTGCAAGAATATAACTACTATAATACTGCTCCTATGTACAAGAATATAACTACTATAACACTGCCCCATGTACAAGAATATAACTACTATAATACTGCCCCCTATGTACAAGAATATAACTACTGTAATACTGCTCCTATGTACAAGAATATAACTACTATAATACTGCTCCTATGTACAAGAATATAACTACTATAATACTGCCCCTATGTACAAGAATATAACTACTATAATACTGCTCCTATGTACAAGAATATAACTACTATAATACTGCCCCTATGTACAAGAATATAACTACTATAATACTGCCCCCTATGTACAAGAATATAACTACTGTAATACTGCTATGTACAAGAATATAACCACTATAATACTGCTCCTATGTACAAGAATATAACTACTATAATACTGCTCCTATGTACAAGAATATAACTACTATAATACTGCTCCTATGTACAAGAATATAACTACTATAATACTGCTCCTATGTACAAGAATATAACTACTATAATACTGCCCCTATGTACAAGAATATAACTACTATAATACTGCCCCCTATGTACAAGAATATAACTACTGTAATACTGCTCCTATGTACAAGAATATAACTACTATAATACTGCTTCCTATGTACAAGAATATAACTACTATAATACTGCTCCTATGTACAAGAATATAACTACTATAATACTGCTCCTATGTACAAGAATATAACTACTGTAATATGCTTTTCTCCTATGTTCTTGTTTCTCTGGTTCTGGAATATATTCTTCTCTTTCTATAGCTCAGAATTGCTCCGGCTTCCGCACTTGCTCCCAGTGCTTGGAGCACCCGGGCTGTGGTTGGTGTAATGACCCCAGTAACACTGGGAAGGGCACTTGTATAGAAGGTTCGTCCCGTGGACCGATGAAACCTCAGAGCAAACAGTCGAGTGAAATGGTCCTGGATACCAGTTTGTGCCCGCGGGACAAGAACTATGAGTGGTCCTTCATCCACTGTCCAGGTGAGAAGAGCGACGTCCGTTGTCATATGTGTGATGGTTTCGTCTACACTTTCTGCAGGGGACCACACAGGAGCAGGGGAACTCATTGTGTTCATCACTGGTGGTGCCCCGTAGTGTCCTCGGTGGTCACCTCTGTATAATAACACTATATAATTTATATTACTGTGTTGCTATATATGAATGATGAATGATGTAAAGTTTGATTTATTATTTACACAAGAAAAATAATTCTACACAGAATCGTATACATATTACAGTCATGGCCAAAAGTGTTGGCACCCTTCAAATTGTTCCAGAAAATGAAGTATTTCTCCCAGAAGGTTATCGCCATGACACGTTTTGTTATACACAGGTTTAATTCCTTTGTGTGTATTGCAACACAAAAAAACTGTGAAGAAAATGCAAATTTGAGACGATTTCACACAAAACCTCAAAAATGGGCAGGACAAAATTGTTGGCTCCTTTCCAAAAAATGTGGGTAAAGAACTTTGTTTCCAACATATGATGTTCATTCAGACTCACCTGTGGCAAGTAACAGGTGTGGGCAATATAAAAATCACTCCTGAATCCAGATAAAAAGGGGATAAGTTGCCTCAATCCTTGCATTGTGTGTCTGTGGGTGTTACACTAAGCATGGAGAACAGAAAGAGGAGAGGAGAACTGTCTGAGGATAGAGCAAAAATAGTTGAACAATATCACCAATCTCATGGTTACAAGTCCATCTCCAGAGATCTTGATGTTCCGTTGTTCACGGTGCGCTACATAATCAAGAGGTTTACAATCCATGGCACTGTAGCGCCTCTCCCTGGACATGGACATCAAAGAAAAATTGATGAAAAGTTGTAACGCAGGATAGTCCGCATGGTGGATAAGCCCCAATCAGGTTCCAAAAAAATTCAAGCTGTCCTGCAGGCTCAGGTGCATCAGTGTCAGCGTGAGCTATCTGTCCACATGTGAATGAAATGAAACACTATGGCAGGAGACCCGGGAGGACCCATCCTGACACAGAGACAAAAAAAAAAGCTAGACTGCAGTTGGCCAACATATACGTGAGTACAACTTGTGAACAGATGAGACCAAGATAGCGCTTTTTGGTAAAGCACTTCATTATTATATCGCTGCACTGTGTAATACCGCCATATAACGTGCGGTGTGTATTACAACACGTGTGTGTACTATATTTCACCCTTCTCTGTAACATTCTGCTCTTATTTCAGCGTGTCAATGTAACGGGCACAGCACCTGCACCAGCAGCAACGTGTGTGAGCAATGCAAGAACCTGACTACAGGGAAGCACTGCGAGGCCTGCATGCCGGGGTACCACGGGAACCCCACCAACGGGGGCGAGTGTGAAGGTAAGAGATACTGGGGCCGACTGACCGGTGCTGGGAGATACTGGGAATATATAGCAGCTTTAGGCGAAACAGTGGAGTGGCAAAGGGTGATCATTAGCGTATTCCACCCAGGGGAACCAAAGTTTTTCAAATTTATGGACTTTGTCTAATAGTATGTTATACCCTTTGCTTCCTGCCTGTCATCTGCGGCTCATCATCCTGCAATGTTGTGTAATGGTATATAGCAGTGCCTGCTGAATGTACTCCATACTCACTGCTGTATATCCAGGGTTGGGGTCACTATAGATGTTATCTGGTGCCAGGTGTTATAGCATATTGATCTCTCACTTTCAAATCAGATCTCACCTCTGCTAAACCGGCCGAATTCACAACCCTCGTATCTTCCCTATCTTACAACCCCAAACAGTTATTCAACACTTTTACCTCCCTCTGCCGCCCACCACTGCCCCCTCCAACTTCCCTCATCTCGGCTGAGGACTTCGCCACACACTTCAAAAATAAGATCGACTTAACAAGGCAAGTCTTCATCGCTCAACCACCACAGCCCCTTTGTATACCAGACCAATGCCCAAACCCCATAACCTCACTCTCCAGCATCACTGAAGGGGAGCTTAATCGCCTCTTATCCAAATCGCACCTCGCAACCTGTGCACTTGACCCCATCCCACCTCCTCCCCAACCTCACCACCACACTTATCCCATCCCTAACCCATCTCTTCAACCTATCACTAACTTCCGGTACCTTCCCTTCTGCTTTCAAGCATGCCACAATCACGCCTATCCTTAAAAAGCCAACCCTCGACCCAACCGCTATGTCCGGCTATCGCCCAGTATCACTGCTCCCATTCACTTCTAAACTCCTGGAGCAGCACATCCATGCTGAACTTTCCTCCCATCTTTCATTTAACTTGCTCTTTGACAATCTACAATGTGGTTTCTGCCCCCATCACTCCACTGAGACAGCCCTGACCAAAATTACTAATGACCTACTTACAGCCAAAGCAAACGGACAATACTCTATACTCCTCCTTCTAGACCTGTCCTCTGCCTTCGACACAATTGACCACTGCCTCCTACTACAGATCCTCTCCTCCTTTGGCATCAAAGACCTCGCCCTATCCTGGATCTCCTCATACCTTTCCAACCGCACATTCAGCGTCTCCGACACCACCTCCTCATCCCACCCTCTCTCTGTTGGAGTCCCCCAAGGCTCTGTTCTACGACCCCTACTCTTCTCAATCTATACACTTGATCTGGGGCAACTCAAAGTCCCATGGATTCCACTACCACCTTTATGCTGATGACACTCAGATCTACCTCTCTGGCCCAGACGTCACCTCTCTGCTCTCCAGAATCCCAGAGTGTCTATCAGCCATATCCTCCTTCTTCTCCTCTCGCTTCCTCAAACTCAATGTAGACAAATCTGAACTGATCATCTTTCCTCCATCTCACATCTTCCTTACCTGACCTATCTATAACAATTAATGACATCACGCTCCCCCCCCCCTCCCGTACCGGAGGTCCGCTGCCTCGGAGTTACCCTTGACTCTGCCCTGTCCTTCAAACCGCACATCCAAGCTCTCTCCACCTCCTGTTGCCTCCAGCTCAAAAATATCTCCAGAATCCGTCCTCTCTCTCCTTGCTACTCCTTCGCTTCTCCCCTCTGCAAATCTCCTCACTGGCTCCCATTCCCTCAGCGTATCCAATTCAAATTACTAATACTGACCTACAAGGCCATCGATGACCTGTCTCCCCATATGTCTCTGAACTATTCTCCCTATACCTATCCTCACGTAATCTCCGGTCCTCCCAAGACTTCCTTCTCTCCTCCACACTTATTCGCTCCTCACCCAACCGCCTCCAAGACTTCTCCCGAATATCCCCCATCCTCTGGAATTCTTTGCCCCAACATGTCCGACTATCAACCACATTCGGATCTTTCAGATGGAACCTGAAAACCCACCTCTTCAGGAAAGCCTGCAATGACCCCGCTGCCTCCTCACCACTACTGGTGCTACCACCTCACCATCACCGGAGCTGCTGCAACCCCCCAACCTACTGTCTCCTTCCCCACCATCCTGTTGCATGTAAGCCCCCGAGGGCCGGGTCCTCTCTCCCCTCTGTATCAGTCTGTCATTGTTAGTTACTGTAAGTGATATCGGTAATTTGTATGTAACCCCTTCTCATGTACAGCAGCATGGAATCAATGGGGCTATAGAAATAAATAATAATAATTTGTAGTGCAGCGGGGTTGGAGCAGTGTGACAGATCAGGCGGTGACCCAGGAAAGTTCAGAACAAAGTCTCTTTTAATGTTCAGCGTACTCAAAAGCAGAAAGTAAAAAGGATCCTCCAGATTGCAGCCAGGAAACAAATGTGTGGGGCAGTGACCGGGGTCATATGCGAGGGTCGCTATGTGCCCCCCAGGATGTGCACAGCCCATCATCAGTATCTGGTGACCGTCCGTTGCCTCCATCATCAGTATCTGATGACCACCCGTCAACTCCGTCATCAGTATCTGGTGACCGCCCGTCCCCTCCATCATCAGTATCTGGTGACCACCCGTCACCTCCATCATCAGCATCTGGTGACCAGCCATCCCCTCCATCATCAGTTTATGGTGACCTCCGTCTCCTCCATCGTCAGTATCTGGTGACCGCCTGTCATCTCCATCATCAGTATCTGATGACTGCCCGTCACCTCCGTCATCAGTATCTGGTGACCGCCCGTCCCCTCCATCATCAGTATCTGGTGACCGCCCGTCCCCTCCATCCCTTCTCCTTGTTCCTGTACACTGGTTACGGAGGATATCGGCTGGAGTTTGGGCCAAACATCTTGTATCACTGACCCCCGATCTCCTGTGTGTGAGGCTGGTGCGGATCCTTCTGCCTCCTCGTGTGACTTCTCCGGGCGTCTCTGCTCCTGCACTCCCTCATTATTGTGCCGATCTCCTTCAGGAACCATCTGCTTCTGGTCCAGCTGAATATTCCCCATGTTCCTTCTCGTCTCCTGCCGCCATTTATCTGCACCCGGTTCCTGTGTTTCCATGTAGAAGGTTTTTGGACACAATCCTTCTCTGGCCAGAATTCTCCGCACAGTGCCGAGAGGAAAATAAGTATTTCACACACTGCCGATTTTGCAGGTTTGCCACCAACAAAGAATGGAGAGGTCTGTAATTTTTATCGTAGCTACACTTCACCTGGGAGAGATGGAATCAAAAATAAAATTGAGAAAATTGTAGGATTGTTACATAATTAATTTGCATTTTATTGCATGAAATAAGTATTTGATCACCGACCGACCAGCCAGAATTCTGCCTCTCACAGACCTGTTCGTTTTTCTGTAAAGCCACATGCACACATTGCATTTTTTACCCCAGTATTTGTAAGCCAAAACCAGGAGTTGGTGATAAACACAGAAGTGGTGCAAATGTTTCTATTCTGCTTTTCCTCCGTTCCACTCCTGGATTTGGCTTACAAATACTGGGGTAAAAAACTCACCAAATACTCAGTGTGTACATGGCCTAG
This sequence comes from Dendrobates tinctorius, assembly GCF_039654945.1. Lineage (NCBI taxonomy): Eukaryota > Metazoa > Chordata > Amphibia > Anura > Dendrobatidae > Dendrobates > Dendrobates tinctorius. The sequence goes on along the minus strand of NW_027361903.1, from coordinate 3,070,303 downwards.
GAAGTCTCTTACTCCTCACTCTTGACCTGTATTAATTTCTCCTGTATAAAAGACACCTGTCCACACACTCAATCACACTCCAACCTCTCCACCATGGTCAAGACCAAAGAGCTGTCTAAGGACACCAGGGACAAAATTGTAGCCCTGCACAAGGCTGGGATGGGCTACAGGACAATAGGCAAGCAGCTTGGTGAGAAGGAAACAACTGTTTTCACAATTATTAGAAAATGGAATGACAATGACTGTCAATCTTCCTCACTATGGGGCACCATGCAAGATTTCGACTCGTGGGGTAAGGATGATCCTGAGAAGCGTCAGGAATCAGCCCAGAACTACACGGAAGGACCTGGTCAGTGACCTGAAGAGAGCTGGGACCACAGTCTAAAACATTACTATTAGTAACACACTACACCATGATGAAAATCTGAAGGGCACACAAGGTCCCCCTGCTCGTGCCAGCACATATCCAGGCCCATTTAAAGTTTGCCAATGACCATCTGGATGATCCAGAGCAGGCAGGAGAGAAGGCCATGTGGTCAGAAGAGACCAAAATAGACCTTTATGGGATCAACTCCACTCGCCATGTTTATAGGAAGAACGATAAGTACAACCCCAAAAACACCTTTCCAATTGTGAAGCATGGAGGGAGAAACATCATACTTTGTTGTTGATTTTCTGCAAAGGGGACAGAATGACTACACCGTGTAGAAGGAAGGATGGATGGGGTCATGTATCACAAGATTTTGGCCAACAACCTCCTTCCCTCAGTAATAGCATTGAACTCTGAAGATGGGTTATGGCTGGGTCTTCCAGCATAAACAATGACCCAAATCACACAGCTAGGGCAGCTAAGGAGTGGCTCCGTAAGGCCGGGGTCACACTTGCGAGAAACTCTGCATAGAAATATATGCAGCCGTACATTCCTATCCCGAGTGCCGGCAGCAGTGCCGGGTATTGAGACACAAGACTCGTGTGAGTTTCTCGCAAGTGTGACCCCGGCCTAAGAAGCATGTCCAGGTCCTGGAGTGGCCTAGCCAGTCTACAGACCTGAACCCAATAGAAAACCTTTGGAGTGAGCTGAAACTCAATGTTGACAGCAAGAGCCCCGAAACCTGAAAGATCTGGAGAAGATCTGTATGGAGGAGGGGGCCAATATCCCTGCTGCAGTGTGAGCAAACCTGGTGAAGGACTACAGGAAACGTCTGACCTCTGTAACCGCATAAAAAAGGTTTCTGTAACAAATATTAAGATCTGGTTTTCTGTTGTATCAAATACTTATTTCCTGTGATAAAATGCAAATTAATTATGTAAAAATCCTACAATGTGATTTTCTGATTTTTTTTTTTTTTTAGTTTTTTTATTTTTACTTTCTGTCTCTCCTAAGTGAAATGTACCTTTGATAAAAATTACAGATCTCTCCATTTTTTGTGTATCAAATGCTTATTTTCCCCACTGTAGATGGTTGCACTGGTCGCTGCCACTTCTGACTTGGTGGCACTGCTGGACATCTGCTGATATTGTAGGGAAGTAGAGGTGAGAGAATATATTCAAGCAGAATTGAACTCTAATCTTACAAAAATCTGCACTCACCAAAATGCATATTTTTTGAAATTCTATTTCACAAGGATTCAGTGGCCAAAATTTTTTCTGAACTGGAAAGGGCCATCAAAAGGTTAGCCATAAATAACTATATTCTTATTCTCTCCTCACCACTCAGCCTTTCGACTCCTCACCATTACCCATCTGGTCCTCTTAACATCTTCTGATCGCCGCCACAAGTGCTGAAACCTCTGGACCTCCCAAGCTAGGCCTGGATGTCCGGCTCTGATGAGGTCCAGGACGGTTCTCCCCATGAGCGCGCATGGTCAGCCATGGTCATGGCGGATGTCATGACATTATGAGTTAGCACATGCTTGCGCAGAATCATCCTGAGGATTTTAGTGTTTGAGGTGACGATAAGATGCAACCAGGAGTGGACGGGTGACTGTGGGAAGTGGAGGGGTCGTAGAGATGTGTGGTGAGGTAAGAATATTTTTTTTTTCACTTTTACATTTCTTTAGGTTTATTATTTTTTGGCATACCAATTGATGCAGTAAGTGTCCATAGCCGACAGCTGTGTCTCCTGCCCTCAGTGTTGCCCAATTCTTGGTGCTTCTTTTTCTATAAACAATATATCTCGGATCCCCCGTCTGCTGTTATACCCTTCTCTGGAAGAATCCTCGCTGATGCACTATAACTACCTGGTGTCGTTACGGTGCTCCGTCTTACCATAATTAATGACCTGGTACATAAAACTGTCTCCTACAACCTCACCTTTGTAGTACGGTAGTTTGGCTGTTCATCACCCAGTTTTCAGCCTCTTGCACAACTGTCTCTGTTTCAGTTGTTTTATCACCATCTGGTAAAATTAGTTCCTCATGCACCCAACTAGAATTATAAAAAATCCAGGATAATGCAAGTGACTGAGAGGAAGTGATGGAGGCTACGAGCGGTCACTGGATACTGATGATGGAGGCGACAGGCAGTCGCCTTCTTCGCTATGTCTTCTACATGGAAAGGACAGATGAATCCAAAGTGGAATATCTGGGGCTAAATGAAAAACAAAGTGTAACGGAAAATTAACACTGCATATCACCCTGCAAAAAACACCATCCCCACCGTCACACATGGTGGTGGCAGCATCATGCTGAAATAGGGTTTTTCTTCAGCAGAGGCAGGGAAGCTGATCCCTATAAAATGGATAAAATGGATTTCAGTTTGTGGGTGAAACGTGAAAAAAATGTTGAAAAGTTCTCAGGGTATGAATACTTTTTCAAAGCACTGCAGCATATACACATCCCCCTCTTCCCTGTATACCCCTGCAGTATATACACATCTCCCTCTTCCCTGTATACCCCTGCAGTATATACACATCCCCCTCTTCCCTGTATACCCCTGCAGTATATACACATCCCCCTCTTCCCTGTATACCCCTGCAGTATATACACATCCCCCTCTTCCCTGTATACCCCTGCAGTATATACACCCCCCCTCTTCCCTGTATACCCCTGCAGTATATACACATCCCCTCTTCCCTGTATACCCCTGCAGTGTGTTTTTGCTCTGCAGGTTGTATATGCCCCTCTCTCAGTACAGTTAAGCCCTCTGATCCTGGCTCCGCTCTTCTCAGTGATACAATGTGTCGATCTCGGGAATCTCCGGATTCATCCTTCTCCTTATTGACAGGTGAGCGCTTTCTGCAGATTCTGTGATTCCTGAGCGCGGCGCATTGTGTGAAGTTGGCAGAGCGCTGCTCCGTGCTCTGCGGCCGCTCTGTCACCGTGATCTATGGGTCTGCTTGTTATTCTGTGGGGACACATTACAGAACTCACCGAATAAGCTCTGCTGTCACTGCCACTAAATTATGTGCGGAGCCATAATGGCCTGAATCAATCGCACGCCCCGCCAATACGGGTATATATATATATATATTGTACCCAGAGGTTGTGCGGCCGATCCTTCGCCCCCGACGGAGACATGAATCCCAGAACATTGCGATTACGCATTCAGTAATGGATTCCGCCGACCTCGCTGTTTGATCCGACGACTCCGAGAAAAGCAGAGTCATTCCACTGGAGCCGGTCCATGGGCCGAATTAAAGGGACAGTCCAGACTCCGTCTTCTCTCTGTGAATAGAGCCTAGTGTGAGTGTAACGAGACGTGCAGCCCCCTGATGTGACGAGGTACCGATGCATGGACACCTTGTATTCCTGCATCTGATCATCAGCGATCAGGGATCGCCTGCACTTCTCGTCTCGCCAACTTCAATCCCGAGCTTTCTGGTATAAACACATGGAGGAATCTGGACCTCTGAGCTTCACTTTCTCACCATATTTCAGATTTGTGCTTGAAGGCGCTGTACACTCAGTATCCCTGTATCTATCCAGTGCTGCTCCCAGCTGAGACGTGAATACAACTGTATCCAATCTAGAGACTGCCATCAGCAGCTGCTGCAGAACCTCTCTGGGAGTTTGTTACAATGTATCGGTCTGCAGTGCGGCTCTTTAGCTCAGGATTGTTTGCAGTGCATCTCTTTAGCTCATAGAGGGTTGTCTGCAGTGCCACTCTTTAGCTCAGAGGATTGTCTGCAGTGCCGCTCTTTAGCTCATAAAGGGTTGTCTGCAGTGCGGCTCTTTAGCTCATAAAGGGTTGTCTGCAGTGCGGCTCTTTAGCTCACAGAGGATTGTCTGCAGTGCGTCTCTTTAGCTCACAAAGGGATATCTGCAGTGCATCTCTAGCTCAAAGGGTTGTCTGCAGTGCATCTCTTTAGCTCACACAGGATTGTCTGCAGTGCCGCTCTTTAGCTCACACAGGATTGTCTGCAGTGCATCTCTTTAGCTCACACAGGATTGTCTGCAGTGCCGCTCTTTAGCTCATACAGGATTGTCTGCAGTGCGGCTCTTTAGCTCACACAGGATTGTCTGCAGTGCGGCTCTTTAGCACACACAGGATTGTCTGCAGTGCGGCTCTTTAGCACACACAGGATTGTCTGCAGTGCGGCTCTTTAGCACACACAGGATTGTCTGCAGTGCGGCTCTTTAGCACACACAGGATTGTCTGCAGTGCGGCTCTTTAGCACACAGAGAATTGTCTGCAGTGCATCTCTTTAGCTCACAGAGGATTGTCTGCAGTGCGGCTCTTTAGCACACAGAGAATTGTCTGCAGTGCATCTCTTTAGCTCACAGAGGATTGTCTGCAGTGCGGCTCTTTAGCTCACAAAGGATTGTCTGCAGTGTGGCTCTTTAGCTCACAGAGGATTGTCTGCAGTGTGGCTCTTTAGCTCACAGAGGATTGTCTGCAGTGCGGCTCTTTAGCTCACAGAGGATTGTCTGCAGTGCGGCTATTTAGCTCACACAGGATTGTCTGCAGTGCGGCTCTTTAGCTTACACAGAGGATTGTCTGCAGTGCGGCTATTTAGCTCACTGAGTATTGTCTGCAGTGTGGCTCTTTAGCTCACAGAGGATTGTCTGCAGTGTGGCTCTTTAGCTCACAGAGGATTGTCTGCAGTGTGGCTCTTTAGCTCACAGAGGATTGTCTGCAGTGTGGCTCTTAGCTCACAGAGGATTGTCTGCAGTGTGGCTCTTTAGCTCACAGAGGATTGTCTGCAGTGTGGCTCCTTAGCTCACAGAGGATTGTCTGCAGTGCATCTCTTTAGCTCACAAAGGGATATCTGCAGTGCATCTCTTTAGCTCAAAGGGTTGTCTGCAGTGCATCTCTTTAGCTCACACAGGATTGTCTGCAGTGCCGCTCTTTAGCTCATACATGATTGTCTGCAGTGCGGCTCTTTAGCTCATACAGGATTGTCTGCAGTGCATCTCTTTAGCTCACACAGGATTGTCTGCAGTGTGGCTCTTTAGCTCACACGGGATTGTCTGCAGTGCGGCTCTTTAGCACACAGAGGATTGTCTGCAGTGCGGCTCTTTATCACACAGAGGAGTGTCTGCAGTGTGGCTTTTTAGCACACACAGGATTGTCTGCAGTGCGGCTCTTTAGCACACAGAGGATTGTCTGCAGTGCGGCTCTTTAGCACACAGAGGATTGTCTGCAGTGCGGCTCTTTATCACACAGAGGAGTGTCTGCAGTGTGGCTTTTTAGCACACACAGGATTGTCTGCAGTGCGGCTCTTTAGCACACACAGGATTGTCTGCAGTGCGGCTCTTTAGCACACACAGGATTGTCTGCAGTGCGGCTCTTTAGCACACAGAGGATTGTCTGCAGTGCGGCTCTTTAGCACACACAGGATTGTCTGCAGTGCGGCTCTTTAGCACACACAGGATTGTCTGCAGTGCGGCTCTTTAGCACACAGAGGATTGTCTGCAGTGCGGCTCTTTAGCACACAGAGGAGTGTCTGCAGTGTGGCTCTTTAGCACACAGAGGAGTGTCTGCAGTGTGGCTCTTTAGCACACACAGGATTGTCTGCAGTGCGGCTCTTTAGCACACAGAGGATTGTCTGCAGTGCGGCTCTTTAGCACACAGAGGATTGTCTGCAGTGCGGCTCTTTAGCACACAGAGGAGTGTCTGCAGTGTGGCTCTTTAGCACACAGAGGAGTGTCTGCAGTGTGGCTCTTTAGCACACACAGGATTGTCTGCAGTGTGGCTCTTTAGCACACACAGGATTGTCTGCAGTGCGGCTCTTTAGCACACAGAGGATTGTCTGCAGTGCGGCTCTTTAGCACACAGAGGATTGTCTGCAGTGCGGCTCTTTAGCACACACAGGATTGTCTGCAGTGCGGCTCTTTATCACACAGAGGAGTGTCTGCAGTGTGGCTCTTTAGCACACACAGGATTGTCTGCAGTGCGGCTCTTTAGCACACAGAGGATTGTCTGCAGTGCGGCTCTTTAGCACACACAGGATTGTCTGCAGTGTGGCTCTTTAGCACACACAGGATTGTCTGCAGTGTGGCTCCTTAGCTCACACAGGATTGTCTGCAGTGTCGCTCTTTAGCTCACAGAGGATTGTCTGCAGTGCGGCTCTTTAGCACACACAGGATTGTCTGCAGTGCTGCTCTTTAGCTCAGAGGATTGTCTGCACAGGTCAGGACTAGCGGGGTGCTACGATTTCTGGCACGTTCTGCACAAAGTTCAAGAACTCTGCTGTTAGTAAATGTGAAGACTTTTGTTCTGATGTAATGATTCTGTTACAATGTATTCAGTCTTGACAATCCATTTCTCTCTCTCTCCTGGACTCTGGGCTGACAGCTTACAGACACAGACGCATAGTAACAAACCCTCAGCCATGACAAGTAATAAATGTGGAGCTCAAACATAAGACCTATTGAAAAGATGTGTAGTATTTAGTTTAAAGGGGTTGTCCTTGACTCAGAATAGGTCATCAGATAATTGGGGTCCGGTACCCTCAGTGATTGGTTGTTTGCAGCTGCGGGTGGGTAGATCACTGTGTAGTGGCCGGACTGCAGATCTCATTCATGTAAATGGGGGCTGAGCTGCAGTACCCACGAACAGCCACTATGGGGCGAACTGACTGTGTCCAGGATATACATATGTCCTTCTGCAGACATCAGCTCAGTGGGGGCTGCTGGGTGTCGGACCCCATAAATTGGATATGGATGACCTCTCCTAATCCGGGGCTATAAATATTAAATTATTAAATTATAACTGTGCCGTGAAAGGGACAATGGATACAACTGATCGCCCAGGACGGAATCACGATTGGCCACAGGAGCCACGAGGAGAGCGCGTGTCCGGAGCTCAGCACCGATTAGATTGTGAGCTCTGAGGACGAGGGATATAATCGAGCGCACAGGACGGAATCACGATTGGCCACAGGAGCCATGAGGAGAGCGCATGTCCGGAGTTCAGCACCCATTAGATTGTGAGCTCTGAGGACGAGGGATATAATCGAGTGCACAGGACGGAATCACAATTGTTCACAGGAGCCACGAGGAGAGCACGTGTCCGGAGCTCAGCACCGATTAGATTGTGAGCTCCGAGGACGAGGGATATAATAGAGTGCACAGGACGGAATCAAGATTCACCACAGGAGCCATGAGAAGAGCGCGTGTCCGGAGCTCAGCACCCATTAGATTGTGAGCTCTGAGGACGAGGGATATAATCGAGTGCACAGGACGGAATCACAATTGTTCAGAGGAGCCACGAGGAGAGCGCGTGTCCGGAGCTCAGCACCGATTAGATTGTGAGCTCCGAGGACGAGGGATATAATAGAGCGCACAGGACGGAATCACAATTGGCCACAGGAGCCACGAGGAGAGCACGTGTCCGGAGCTCAGCACCGATTAGATTGTGAGCTCCGAGGACGAGGGATATAATAGAGTGCACAGGACGGAATCACAATTGTTCACAGGAGCCACGAGGAGAGCGCGTGTCCGGAGCTCAGCACTCATTAGATTGTGAGCTCAGAGGATGAAGGATATAATAGAGCGCACAGGATGGAATCACGATTGGCCACAGGAGCCACGAGGAGAGCGCGTGTCCGGAGCTCAGCACCAATTAGATTGTGAGCTCTGAGGATGAGGGATATAATCGAGCACACAGGAAGGAATCAAGATTGGCCACAGGAGCCACGAGGAGAGCGCGTGTCCGGAGCTCAGCACTCATTAGATTGTGAGCTCCGAGGACGAAGGATATAATCGAGTGCACAGGACGGAATCACGATTGGCCACAGGAGCCACGAGGAGAGCGCGTGTCCGGAGCTCAGCACTCATTAGATTGTGAGCTCAGAGGATGAAGGATATAATCGAGTGCACAGGACGGAATCACGATTGGCCACAGGAGCCATGAGGAGAGTGTGTGTCCGGAGCTCAGCACTCATTAGATTGTGAGCTCCGAGAACAAGGGATATAATAGAGCGCACAGGACAGACTCACGATTGGCCACAGGAGCCACGAGGAGAGCGCGTGTCCGGAGCTCAGCACAGATTAGATTGTGAGCTCCGAGGACGAAGGATATAATAGAGCACACAGGACGGAATCACGATTGGCCACAGGAGCCACGAGGAGAGCACGTGTCCGGAGCTCAGCACTCATTAGATTGTGAGCTCCGAGGACAAAGGATATAATAGAGCGCACAGGACGGAATCACGATTGGCCACAGGAGCCACGAGGAGAGCGCGTGTCCAGAGCTCAGCACCCATTAGATTGTGAGCTCCGAGGACAAGGGATATGATCGACTGCACAGGACGGAATCACGATTGGCCACAGGAGCCACGAGGAGAGCGCATGTCCGGAGCTCAGCACCCATTAGATTGTGAGCTCCGAGGATGAAGGATATAATAGAGCGCACAGGACGGAATCACGATTGGCCACAGGAGCCACGAGGAGAGCGCATGTCCGGAGCTCAGCACCCATTAGATTGTGAGCTCCGAGGACGAGGGATATAATCGAGCGTACAGGAAAGAATCACGATTGGCCACAGGAGCCACGAGGAGAGCGCGTGTCCGGAGCTCAGCACTCATTAGATTGTGAGCTCCGAGGATGAAGGATATAATCGCGTGCACAGGACAGAATCATGATTGGCCACAGGAGCCACGAGGAGAGCGCATGTCTGGAGCTCAGCACCCATTAGATTGTATGCTCCGAGGACGAGGGATATGATCGAGCGCACAGGAAAGAATCACGATTGGCCACAGGAGCCACGAGGAGAGAGCGTGTCCGGAGCTCAGCACCCATTAGATTGTGAGCTCCGAGGACGAGGGATATGATCGAGTGCACAGGACGGAATCACGATTGGCCACAGGAGCCACGAGGAGAGCGCGTGTCCGGAGATCAGCACCCATTAGATTGTGAGCTCCGAGGACGAGGGATATAATAGAGCGCACAGGACGGAATCACGATTGTCCACAGGAGCCACGAGGAGAGCGCATGTCCGGAGCTCAGCACCCATTAGATTGTGAGCTCCGAGGATGAAGGATATAATAGAGCGCACAGGACGGAATCACGATTGGCCACAGGAGCCACGAGGAGAGAGCGTGTCTGGAGCTCAGCACCCATTAGATTGTGAGCTCAGAGGATGAAGGATATAATAGAGCGCACAGGACGGAATCACGATTGTCCACAGGAGCCACAAGGAGAGCGCATGTCCAGAGCTCAGGATCGATTAGATTGTGAGCTCTGAGGATGAAGGATATAATAGAGCGCACAGGACGGAATCACGATTGTCCACAGGAGCCACGAGGAGAGCGCATGTCCGGAGCTCAGCACCCATTAGATTGTGAGCTCCGAGGACGAGGGATACAATCGAGTGTACAGGAAAGAATCACGATTGGCCACAGGAGCCACGAGGAGAGCGCATGTCCGGAGCTCAGCACCCATTAGATTGTGAGCTCCGAGGATGAGGGATATAATCGAGTGTACAGGAAAGAATCACGATTGGCCACAGGAGCCACGAGGAGAGCGCGTGTCCGGAGCTCAGCACTCATTAGATTGTGAGCTCCGAGGATGAAGGATATAATCGCGTGCACAGGACGGAATCACGATTGGCCACAGGAGCCACGAGGAGAGCGCATGTCCGGAGCTCAGCACCCATTAGATTGTGAGCTCCGAGGACGAGGGATATGATCGAGCGCACAGGAAAGAATCACGATTGGCCACAGGAGCCACGAGGAGAGAGCGTGTCCGGAGCTCAGCACCCATTAGATTGCGAGCTCGGAGGATTAAAGATATAATCGAGCGCACAGGACGCAATCACGATTGGCCACAGGAGCCACGAGGAGAGTGCGTGTCCGGAGCTCAGCACCCATTAGATTGTGAGCTCGGAGGATGAAGGATCCGCTGTGAGGTTTTCCTGTGATCCTATTACAGATCAGGTCAGTCCCATGTTATATATGAATTAAAGGGACGTGTCCGGCTGTTGATAAATCCTTGCATGGCCACATGGTAGATGAATACTGTTCTCTGTGTTCACTGTTCCGTGGCCTCCGCGCAGTCACGTGACGTCTGGCTTTCTGATACATGACCGTACAATGGTGTAATCTGAGTAAAGCCCTATAAATACGATGTGCCGAACTCCACGTCATGAGGTCACCGCCGAGATGACATCAGAGCAGTTGTGATGACATCATAGAGCCACGGATAATACAGCTGGATGGACACATAGTGGCGGTGACTCCGTTGTGTTTATATACGAGTCACTGATCCGAGTTATTGGCATCTCCTCTGCTGTGATCGGCTCTGCACCTGTCAGCGGAGCGCGGCGTGTTACAGCACGGCGTGTAATTGACGGTGTACAGAGCGCTGCGCACTATTGGTTTATTGGGATTTCCCACCTTGTACTTATCAATAATCCAGGATCAGCGAGGCGCTGACAAGTTCTCCAGATATTTGTCTCTGGCAGCAAAATCCCAGGATTCAGCAAATCTCCGTGTATTGACTGCTCTGCATTAGTTACATGAAGCCTGGAAAATGGGGCGACAGCCCGAGAAAAAAAAAGTCTGGGGGTCATTGTATAGAACGGGGCGACCCCCGCAACAAAGGCTGAGATTAGTACAGGTTCATTATCTGAGCGTCCGCGGCGTCTGAGAACATAACGGATCACAGACAGCGGGGACGGAAGGACGGAGCTTGGAGTTGGGTTACTGAGGAAATCTGTTTGTAAAGCTGCTATTGACATGAAATTCTCCCCAGATGTCGGGAACTTCTGATCCACACAAAGAAATCACCAGAGATGTCCATAAATGATGTGCAATAATGAGAAATGACACAAAGTACTGAACACATGAAGAAAGAGAGGAGCAAAAAGAAAGTCCTGACACCGACCGAGATCTATCAGTAATTAGGAAGCAATCCTGCTACTAAGTGACCAATAATATCAGCTGGGTCACCTGATGTCTATAAGAAGGGTCTCATTACCAAGGGGCCACACAGGAGACATCTCATAATGGGTAACATCAGTGACCTGTCTCAAGACCTTCACAACCTTATTGTTGTAAAACATCCAGATGACATTGGTTACAGAGTACGGCAGGGGATTTGTAGGGTACAGCGGTGCATTATCAGGGTCAGCTGTATGTCTTTTGTAGGGTATGGTGGGGGAGTTGTAGGGTACTTCAGGGAATTAGTAGAGTCCGGCAGTATATTATCGGGGTCGGCTGAATGTACTTTGTATCATATGGCGGGGGATTTGTAGGGTATTATTGAGGTCAGCTGTATGTCCTTGTAGGGTACGGTTGGTGATATGTAAGGCATGGCAATGTATTACCGGGTCAGCAGTACATCTTTTGTAGGGTACTATGGGGGAGTTGTAGAGTACGGCAGGGGATTTGTAGAGTGCGACAGTGTATTATTGGAGTCGACTGTACATCCTTTGTAGCATACGGCGGCAGATTTGTAGGGTATGGCGGTGGATTATCGGGGTCAGCTGTACGTCATTTGCAGGGTACAGCGGGGGATTTGTAAGGTACGGCGGTGTATTATCGAGGTCAGCTGTATGTCCTTTGTGGGGTACGGCGGTGTATTATTGGAGTTGGCTGTATGTCCTTCGTAGGGTACGGCAGCGGATTTGTAGAGTATGGCGGGGGATTATCAGGGTCAGCTGTACATCCTTTGTAGGGTACAGTGGGGGATTTTGTAGGGTATGATGGTGTATTACCGGGGTCAGCTGTACGTCCTTTGTAGGGTACAGGGAGGAATTTGTAAGGTACGGCGGTGTATTATCGAGGTCAGCTATATGTCCTTTGTGGGTTACAGCGGGGGATTTGTAGGGTACTGTGATGTATTATCAGAGTTGGCTGTATGTCCTTTGTAGGGTACAGCGGGGGATTATCGGGGTCAGATGTTTGTCCTTTGTAGGGTACGACGGGGAATTTGTAGGGTACATCAGGGGAATTGTAGGGTATGGCGGTATATTATCGGGGTCCGCTGTACGTCCTGTTACATTGTGACCTCCGGTGTTGCTCTGCTCTGGATCGTGCTCGTCAGTTGAGGGCTGATTCCGGTCTTTTCCGTGCTGTGATGGGTGACAGGTGCCGCCACTGCCCCCACCTGACACTTGGCCTCCAGTGACTACCACTGCCCTCACCTGACGCTCGTCCTCCAGTGACCGCCACCACCTCCACCTGACGCTCGTCCTCCGATGACCGCCACCACCTCCACCTGACGCTCGGCCTCCGGTGACCGCCACCACCTCCACCTGACGCTCGGCCTCCGGTGACAGCCACCACCTCCACCTGACGCTCGGCCTCCGGTGACCGCCACCACCTCCACCTGACGCTCGGCCTCCGGTGACCGCCACCACCTCCACCTGACGCTCGGCCTCCGGTGACCGCCGCCACCTCCACCTGACGCTCGGCCTCCGGTGACAGCCACCACCTCCACCTGACGCTCGGCCTCCGGTGACCGCCACCACCTCCACCTGACGCTCGGCCTCCGGTGACAGCCACCACCTCCACCTGACGCTTGGCCTCCGGTGCCCGCCGCGCCGGTTCTTAAAGTCAATTAGCCATAAAGAAGTGACTCTAAGACCGTTGTTAGAGAAACTAATTACCATTCTGTGTCTCTGTGACTGAGCATTGTGGACCCCGCGAGGAGCCGCCAGAGATGGCGTTTGTTGTGCGAGACGAGCGGTAAATGGCGGGCAGTGCGCCGGCTGCCTCTTTACTGCTGTCGGATCTGCACTGGTGATTTTAGTTGTCATTTCCCCCGGACGCGGCTCCGCTGCTCTGTAGGATTTCATTTCTCTGCTTGCTGTCGGGGAATGAGATCATTTTGGTTTATGTCCAGAGAGTGAAATCCCCAGAAACGTTCCGCTGAGGGTTTGTTTCAGTGCAGCAGTGAACTATGAGCCAAGGACAGCAGAAGTGCAGAGTCTGGTGCTGCTACTCACTGACAGCAAGCAGAGCTGTTGAGAATGTCAGGAGATGTAAGGACCGGTCTGCTGTCTGAGAACCATTGCTGCGTTCACTCATCGCTTCCTCTCTCTCACGTTTCTCGGGTTAGATCTCTGCTTGCGGTCGGTGAATGGAGCTGAATCCTCGGCCTGGGCCTGTTTCCACCTCTGCTGGTTGTTACAATGTATCATTCCCATGAGGATCCCTTACAATATGTGGGGGTCTCGGAGGTATGAGGGGGCCGCTCTGGCCGGCAGGTCGCACTGTGGAGTATGTTGCCAGGCTGTGATGTAGGGGGCGCACAACTTCTGCAGTAATGATCCCCCCCGGGGCTGCGGATCTCTGCTCCGCTTATAATGAGACTTTAGTGCCGTCATTAGTCTCTCACCGGCGGCTGCCACCACAGATGCTTCATATCCCATAAAACGAATGTGAGCGCCGCTCTCCGCCATCATCATGGCCGACGGGATGAGCTGCGAATATACGTGTCGTCTCGGAGCAAGGTGACACTGGCGGCGCGGCTGGTGGGACATCTCCATAACGACATCCTCACAGACGAGATGCCGGCGGCCGATCGCCCTGCGCTCCACACCTGGCGGACATGGTTTCTGTGCAGATGATCAATATCTTTTACAGCGACATCTGATAATCCAGAAGTCCGATAATCCGGCATGGGATGGCTCCAGATCCATCTATCAAAGAACAAAGGGGTCGTCCGAGGGGCCCCTGACCCAACAATGGGCCCTGTGACGAACAGCACGGCCGGTGCCACCAATATGTCACAATCCCACCACTCACGGGTATGTCAGCGGACGAAGGGACGTGACGCACTACCGACACACGGCTATCACAGGCACAGTGGGGGCTTATCTTAGTTATCCCACCACTGGCACCATGTGACAAAAATACAGCAAGCTAATCTCGCTCTAACAATTTACCGCAGGGGGGTATTTTGGATGCCCCACCACTGCTAACAACCTTCCAAGAACTGCGGGGATTTATGTATATCCCACTTTCTCAGTTCCACTTTGGAACTCGCAGCTCTCCGGCGCCCCCCTTACCCTCAGGTCAGTCAGGGAACTGCACCTAGGATGATTAGTCGCCAGACAGGCTGCTTGTTGTGCACGGGCAATTAGACTACTGCAGTAAGGGAATTATCAATGCTGTGGCCTCAACCACTCATCCAGCAATATAAGACTGTTATGAACGAGTCACCGTAGGAGGCAAAAACAGAAATGCTAGCTAAGTCCAGAAAACCAGAGAGGTTGGTAGCTATCGGATTGCAGACCCCTGAACCTATCAACAGCAACTAGCAGTAGCCGTGGGGGGATCCTACGGTGCCCTAGACCCCTCAATCACAGCCGGACAACTACTTAGCCTAAAGACAGAAAGGGAAATCTAAACTGCCCCAGAGCAGACCCCAAAGCAATAGGCAGCCCCCAACATATGACGGTGAAGCAAGAAGAAAAAACACTAACACAGATAGAAAGATAGACTGAGCAAAGACGGGGCCCAAGCTAACTAGATAGGAAAGGACAAGAAGGCTGCTGTCTGCAATCCGTGAAAAACCCTATAAAAATAAGAGCCAACAGACTGACAGTGAAAAAGGCCCTGAAGACGCTAGGCTTCCAAAAGACTATGTCAGTACTCAGGTATTTTCTGAAGACAGAGCAAAAAGACCCAAAGGAATTCAGCTCACCCCAGCAGGGAATGGCAGAATCCAGAAAAGCAAGAAAAGCAAAAACAAAACAAATGCAAAAAGCAAGGCAGAAAACTTAGCTTTTGAGGAGCAGGAATCAGACTGGTCTCCTAGAATCCCTCAGAGAAATCACCAGCGAGGCAGAAGGGCGTCGGCTGCCTTATATCCAGTCAGCAATTCCCGTCACCCAGTCATCCTCTACCAGCCCAGGTGTTTGGTAATCAGCCTCACTACCTTCCTTCACCAGAAGAGGGAGTTCATCAGACCTCAATGGTGAAGGGGAAAATGAACTCATAACTTAAGACTCTTCCGGACTGCCAACCAGCCTAATCAACCGCACACACCACGCTGCCACCAGCCACGCTTTACTTAATCAGAGAGTTAATTAAGAGGGTCTGTGGCAAACCCCCAAATTAGTAGCGATTATCTAAAAAAGGCGCATAGTTCGTTTCTTAGAGCATGGAGAAAGAGCTAATAGATTTTATCATTTATTCCCAAAAGGGCAGTAATTACATAGATAAAAGTTGCTATAAAGTTGAGACATTAAATAGGTACAATACAAATATATGAAAACAAGAAGGATTAAAAGGCAAAGTAACACTTACATGTGCTTAGGTGGTATTAGGCAGACCATATGGCTGGGGGATGGGGCGCAACCAAACATCCCAATACATGGGGTAGGTCTGTTCAGCATCAGAACTCCAGCTCCAACTAACTGGAATTTTGGTTGGGAATACCTTATAGCCTAGGGTCTGTGACCTCACGAAATGGGCGGTTTGGTGAGGTCCAACCCCCCTTTCTCTAAGTTATGATTTGGCTACAAAACTTAGAATAACTATATCTCAACGAGAAAAGCCCGTACCAACACACATAGGGCATCATTGTTTGTGATTTATTGAATAGAATCCAACAACACCAATCATGCCATAATTAAGACACTCCATTCGGGAGCAGTCCATATCTCAGTTTCTGGAGGGATTAGGATTGTGAAAATTGGGGAGTGGTAAGCTAGTTTCGTTGCCTACGCAGTGGTATGATTATTATATCTCTGAGGGGTATGGTTTTTGCAATACGACTTGTTCTAATACTTCCCATATACAGTACTTGCAGCTAGCCTCATGGCCAGAACAAAGGGATCTTTTTCTTTTCCCTTTAGCTGTGCAGGGAGGGGGAGAGGAGGAGGAGGAGAAGGCTTCGAGAGGAAATGCCCGGTATCAGGCTTCAGATGCAGGCAGAGAGCTGTACACACACACACAGCTGCTAGGGGGGTAAAAGGAGGGGGCTGCAAAAGCTGAAAGGCTACTTTCTCATAGAATGGAGGATTCTAGAAGATTACAGAAAACATCATACATTATAGACATTTTACATTACAGGCCCTAGCAGATGGGGGTCCCGGAAGAAGCATTTAACTCTGGAGTCTCCGTCTCTTCTCCTCTGGTGGGGAGGTGAATACATTTCTGTAAAAGATCTGCCATTGTTCTTCAATCCCTCGCCATTGTTAAGATCTCTGCTTGCTGTCAGTAATCAGGTGCACTCTGTTGTATCCAGTGTAGACAATGTGTCTCCATCAGCTGCACAAAGCTCTGCTGCTCCGCTACAATGTGTCAGTCTGGAGTCGCTCACAGAGGATTGTCTGCATTGGATACAGTGGTGTCGCCCCCTGAGGGGTGGAGCAGATATCTGCAGGGTAAGTCTGCGACATTGACCATGTGCGAGTGGAGACAATCCTCTGTTAGCCGGGGGCAATCCTCTGTGAGCCGGGGGCAATCCTCTGTGAGCCGGGGGGCAACCCTCTGTGAGCCGGGGGGCAACCCTCTGTGAGCCGGGGGGCAACCCTCTGTGAGCCGGGGGCACCCCTCTGTGAGCCGGGGGGCAACCCTCTGTGAGCCGGGGGGCAACCCTCTGTGAGCCGGGGGCAATCCTCTGTGTGCCGGGGGCAATCCTCTGTGAGCCGGGGGGCAACCCTCTGTGAGCCGGGGGGCAACCCTCTGTGAGCCGGGGGGCAACCCTCTGTGAGCCGGGGGCACCCCTCTGTGAGCCGGGGGGCAACCCTCTGTGAGCCGGGGGGCAACCCTCTGTGAGCCGGGGGGCAACCCTCTGTGAGCCGGGGGGCAACCCTCTGTGTGCCGGGGGGCACCCCTCTGTGAGCCGGGGGGCACCCCTCTGTGAGCCGGGGGGCAACCCTCTGTGAGCCGGGGGGGCAACCCTCTGTGAGCCGGGGGGCAACCCTCTGTGAGCCGGGGGCAATCCTCTGTGAGCCGAGACAACTCCACCCTATTGGCTGTGATCTGCACTGATACATTGTAACAAACCCTCCCTGGTGAGAAGTAGGAGGCCTGGATGTGTCCTGTCTGGGTGGGAACAATACACTTTTCCATTCACTGACAGCAAGCAGACATTTGGAAAATGAGCCGGTTAGGACAGGATTACGGCCATGGATGGAGACGGAGAGTTCTCAATCACTGACAGCAAGCGAGATCGGGAAAGCTCTGAGCGATGGAGACAGAGGCGCTGCGGCTTCGTCCTTTTTCGTCTTGTTTTTGTTGCTTTTTTCTTGTGACAATTCTCCATGTTTGTGTCCGGGTTCACGAATTCTTCACAAAGGCAAAAATGTTTTTTACTTTTGTATATTGTTTTGTGACTTTTTCAGCAAAAAAGTTGCTCGTTTATCTGCCCCCAACCCTCACAACATTGCTCCTGGGGCTGGGGGGACACTGGTACAAAATTTTGCAACCTTTCAAATAGTCGCAAATCGATGAAGCTGAAAATGTATGGAAACTCTGAACCCCCAGAGAGTGGGGAGCGTAAAACACCAGAGGAACAGGAAGCAGAGAGGAATAGGCGCAAAAAACGGCGAAAACCAGAGGAAAAAGCCTCAATGGCGCTGCCCAAAGTCTGTAAGAACTTTTCATGGTGCGGAGCGTCGGGTGCACGTGTACCGCAGTCTGTACCTTGCACCTCACCTCTGCAGATAGCCATCTGTCTGGATTACTGGTGCAGACCCTCTGATAATCCGGCACCTCCACTCTCCTGTACAGGTGATCGCTCGCAGCGTCTGACGACCGCCCCCTCCCCCCTGGATTGGACCATCAGGGGCTTCTGTCTGGATTACTGGTTCAGACCCTCTGATAATCCGGCACCTCCGCTCTCCTGTACAGGTGATCGCTCGCAGCGTCTGACGATCGCCCCCTCCCCTTCTGGATTAGACCATCGCGGGCTTCTGTCTGGATTTCTCGTGCAGACCCTCTGATAATCCGGCACCTCCACTCTCCTGTACAGGTGATCGGTCGCAGCGTCTGACGATCGCCCCCTCCCCTTCTGGATTAGACCATCGCGGGCTTCTGTCTGGATTTCTCGTGCAGACCCTCTGATAATCCGGCACCTCCGCTCTCCTGTACAGGTGATCGGTCGCAGCGTCTGACGATCGCCCCCTCCCCTTCTGGATTAGACCATCGCGGGCTTCTGTCTGGATTTCTCGTGCAGACCCTCTGATAATCCGGCACCTCCACTCTCCTGTACAGGTGATCGGTCGCAGCGTCTGACGATCGCCCCCTCCCCTTCTGGATTAGACCATCGCGGGCTTCTGTCTGGATTTCTCGTGCAGACCCTCTGATAATCCGGCACCTCCACTCTCCTGTACAGGTGATCGCTCGCAGCGTCTGACGATCGCCCCCTCCCCCGCTCATCTTCTTTCTCTTCGCTTGTGTTTTTCATCAATAATTGAGCAGCTTTTTCCGCCGTTTTCTTGCGCTTTGTTTCTGGGTAATTTCACCTGGAATGTGGGATTTTCATTCCTTTCTTCCGCTGGTTGGCCGCGCTCCCCGGTGACACAAATATTGGATTGTGCGGGTGGTGCGACCACGGAATGTCGCCTCCTCGCTCTGCTTATGTGCGCTGTACGGATGCCTCACCGGTCGCTGTCAGTGGCGTGGGCGGCCATGTCTGGCGCTGAGGCGAGTGCCTGCACACGACTATGTACAGTGATACATTGCGACATTTTCTGAATTCTCACTTCTGTCTCCTCGGACAATGACGCCACATCCTACTAATACGCTGCGTCTGCTGCGCTGCATTGTGTTCTGCGCACACTACACATCATAAAATACTCTGCAGCAAAGTGTGCACTGTGCAGACACTGAACCAGCAGCCAGGGCAGAAGAAAGTGTGCAGAGCTATGAGAACATCAGTCGCGCCTGCAGCTCTGGATGTGAGTGGAGTGAAAGACGTTATGGGATTATGATTTTACATGGAGATATCATTTGGATGGAGGTCGTTCCCATCACAGCGTCCAACACCATCTCCGGCTTACATCCGGTGATCTGCAGCCAGGTGTGGTCGTACTCCTTCAGTGTCTGGACTGATATTGTTCTGGTCCGGTCTGGCCGCGCTCCATGTTCCAAATCTGGCCGCGCTCCGTGTCCGGTCTGGCCGCGCTCCATGTCTGGTCTGGCCGCGCTCCGTGTCCGGTCTGGCCATTCTCCGTTTCCAATCTGGCCGTGCTCCAGGTCCACTCTGGCCGTTCTCCGTTTCCAATCTGCCGCGCTCGGGCTCCGGTCTGGCCATTCTCCGTTTCCAATCTGGCTGCGCTCTGGGTCCGGTCTGGCCATTCTCCATTTCCAATCTGGCCGCGCTCCGGCTCCGGTCCGGCCATTCTCCGTTTCCAATCTGGCTGCGCTCCGGGTCCGCTCTGACCATTCTCCATTTCCAATCTGCCAGCGCTCCAGGCCCGGTCTGGCCATTCTCCGTTTCCAATCTGGCCGCGCTCCGGGTCCGCTCTGGCTATTCTCCGTTTCCAATCTGCCCGCGCTCCGGGTCCACTCTGGCCATTCTCCGTTTCCAATCTGGCCACTGTCCAGGTTCGCTCTGGCAATTCTCCGTTTCCAATCTGCCCGCGCTCCGGGTCCGCTTTGGCCATTCTCAGTTTCCAATCTGCCCGCGCTCCGGGTCCGCTCTGGCCATTCTCCGTTTCCAATCTGCCCGCGCTCCGGGTCCGCTCTGGCTATTCTCCGTTTCCAATCTGCCTGCGCTCCGGGTCCGCTCTGGCCATTCTCCGTTTCCAATCTGCCCGCGCTCCGGGTCCGCTCTGGCCAATCTGCCCGCGCTCCGGCTCCACTCTGGCCATTCTCCGTTTCCAATCTGGCCGCTGTCCGGGTCCGCTCTGGCCATTCTCCGTTTCCAATCTGGCCGCTGTCCGGGTCCGCTCTGGCCATTCTCCGTTTCCCATCTGGCCGCTGTCCGGGTCCGCTCTGGTCATTCTTTGTTTCCCATCTGGCCGCTGTCCGGCTCCGCTCTGGCCATTCTCCGTTTCCAATCTGCCCGCGCTCCGGCTCCGCTCTGGCTATTCTGTTTCCAATCTGCCCGCGCTCCGGCTCTGCTCTGGTCATTCTCCGTTTCCAATCTGCCCGCGCTCCGGGTCCGCTCTGGCCATTCTCCATTTCCAATCTGCCCGTGCTCCGGCTCCACTCTGGCCATTCTCCGTTTCCAATCTGGCCGCTGTCCGGGTCCGCTCTGGCCATTCTCCGTTTCCAATCTGCCCGCGCTCCGGCTCCGCTCTGGCCATTCTCCGTTTCCAATCTGCCCGCGCTCCGGCTCCGCTCTGGCTATTCTGTTTCCAATCTGCCCGCGCTCCGGGTCCGCTCTGGCCATTCTGTTTCCAATCTGCCCGCGCTCCGGCTCCGCTCTGGCCGTTCTGTTTCCAATCTGCCCGCGCTCCGGCTCCGCTCTGGCCATTCTGTTTCTAATCTGCCCGCGCTCCGGCTCCGCTCTGGCCATTCTCCGTTTCCAATCTGGCCGCTGTCCGGGTCCGCTCTGGCCATTCTCCGTTTCCCATCTGGCCGCTGTCCGGGTCCGCTCTGGTCATTCTCCGTTTCCAATCTGCCCGCGCTCCAGCTCCGCTCTGGCCATTCTCCATTTCCAATCTGCCCGCGCTCCGGGTCCGCTCTGGCCATTCTGTTTCCAATCTGCCCGCGCTCCGGGTGCGCTCTGGTCATTCTCCGTTTCCAATCTGGCCGCTGTCCGGGTCCGCTCTGGCCATTCTCCGTTTCCAATCTGCCTGCGCTCCGGGTGCGCTCTGGTCATTCTTTGTTTCCCATCTGGCCGCTGTCCGGCTCCGCTCTGGCCATTCTGTTTCCAATCTGCCCGCGCTCCGGGTGCGCTCTGGTCATTCTCCGTTTCCAATCTGGCCGCTGTCCTGGTCCGCTCTGGCCATTCTCCGTTTCCCATGTGGCCGCTGTCCGGGTCCGCTCTGGTCATTCTTTGTTTCCCATCTGGCCGCTGTCCGGCTCCGCTCTGGCCATTCTCCGTTTCCAATCTGCCCGCGCTCCGGCTCTGCTCTGGTCATTCTCTGTTTCCAATCTGCCCGCGCTCCGGGTCCGCTCTGGCCATTCTGTTTCCAATCTGCCCGCGCTCCGGGTCCGCTCTGGCCATTCTGTTTCCAATCTGCCCGCGCTCCGGGTGCGCTCTGGTCATTCTCCGTTTCCAATCTGGCCGCTGTCTGGGTCCGCTCTGGCCATTCTCCGTTACCCATCTGGCCGCTGTCCGGGTCCGCTCTGGCCATTCTCCGTTTCCAATCTGGCCGCTGTCCGGGTCCGCTCTGGCCATTCTCCATTTCCCATCTGGCCGCTGTCCGGGTCCGCTCTGGTCATTCTTTGTTTCCAATCTGGCCGCTGTCCGGCTCGCTCTGGTCATTCTCCGTTTCCAATCTGCCCGCGCTGCGGGTCCGCTCTGGCCATTCTCCGTTTCCAATCTTCCCACGCTCCGGCTCCGCTCTCGCCGTGCTGGATATGCTTTATATCTGGTCTTGGATTCCCGCTCACGAGATGATGGGAGTTGATGTCCCGCTCGGCGCCGTCCTGTGCTTGGTAATAAATTCGGATTTGCGCTGTAAAAAGAAATGAGTTTGTTACTGGTGTAATTGCGGCTGTGACACTTTTATGTCGCTGCGCGGCTTCCACATGGATTTTACGGAATGAGATGAATATTTCAGGCCGCGCTTTATGTGGGCGCTGTAAACGTGAGTCACGTGACATAAAAACACCACACTGGCGTCACCGGCGCAGAACAGCGCGGTGCCGCACACACAAGTCACTGATGCGCTCTGCGTGGGAGACATTGCGCCATACTGTGAGAAAAGGGTGAACGTCTAACAAGTGCGCGATCTCCTCCATGTTGTGCCCGCACTCGCATCGTATCAGCGGCGTTTCTTGGAAGGTTCCTTTCTACACCTGAAGACGTGAAGAGCTGCTGCCCCCATATCACGGGGAGCTCGCGGTAAAGTCGCCGCTGGTGGGGTCTGATCGCACTCGGGCATCCATGGCGCATTGTTCATGGGCGCAGTCGCTGCCCAATATTCAGCCAGACAGCAGGAGCCGAACACTCGCACTTATGGCCGATCTGCGCCCGTCGTCATCCAAGATGGCGGTCACTAGCTCTAATATCCACTGTAATGTGACGCCTTATGCTCCAGTCACAGCCAAAGCTGTACTTACAAAACTGCTTCATATCTTATTACCGTCCCCTGCGAGGTGAGTACAGAACATTGCTGTGGTGCATTGTGGAGGTTGTAGTCCGCCTCAAAATCTCTGTGTTATCTAGCAGAATCCAGTACAAAGCTAGGAAGAAGAAGGGAATGAGGGACCACAGCTCTGAGTGGTGACTGGAGGATCGTGAGTGCAGCTCTGGAGGTGACTGGAGGATAAGACACGATGTAACAGCAGAATAGTGAGTGCAGCTCTGGAGGTGACTGGAGGATAAGACACGATGTAACAGCAGAATAGTGAGCGCAGCTCTGGAGGTGACTGGAGGATAAGACACGATGTAACAGCAGAATAGTGAGTGCAGCTCTGGAGGTGACTGGAGATTAAGATATGATGTGTAAGGTAGCGCTTGTCATTCAGGTAGGGGATACTCGCTAGGCAGCCGATCAATCAGGTCCGGCACAGGTTTCTCAGTCCATTCGGTTTACTATGCAGTATAAACCAAAGCAACAGCAACAGAGAGTTCCTATCAAACAGCATGGCGTCCCTGGCAGAGCTCCTCTCTGTAAGCCCGCGCTCACACAGGCTCTCTAGCCTCATAGTTATATCCCCTGTCAGTTACCTCCTGGCTGTTTCTCAGTGCAGACGTTCATTCCCTCCAGGGAACCGTGCTCCCTGCAGGAGGCCTTCCATACGGACCAATCGGGTCCAAGCATTCACTCATGTGACTTACCCTGCCCACCTTACATGGTCCGTAGCCACGCCCACCGGATCACATGGCTATGACCTCATCACAGGTCCTACAAGCAATCACACACATACGCTTTCCTATCCCGCCGTCTCACCAATCACCTGAAGGCTTCTCCCTAACACATTGGCACCAAAGATCGGCTCTGCTGATCAGCACATAATCAAGCCTTCATCCCAAGGCCACCCTGCTCCTGTTACCACTCTGGACATGGCTATCCGTCCTGGGACACCCACACAGCACTCCCTAGCGGACCCAGTGGTCACTACACCACAGATGTAACCGCAGAATAGTGGCTGCAGCTTTGGAGGTGACTGGAGGATAAGACACCATGTAACTGCACAATAGTGAGTGCAGCTCTGGAGGTGACTGGAGGATAGAGCACGCCCAGGAAGAGGAGGAGCATCTGTGCTGAGCATCTGCAGGCTAGGGCCTTGCTAAGCTCCTGGGAAGGGAGGTTTTTTCCTGCAAGGACTTTCCATCTGCCCCCTTCCCAGGAAAGAGGACTTTCCCTGGGACTGAGCGCCGGGGCTGTGCCCCTGGCTCCCATCCCCCGGCAAGCCAGCTGGGGGTGGGGGGCCTCAGCACCATCCGGAGGCCAGGGTGCAGCCAGCCAGTCCCAGGGAGATGGGGAAGAGACGGAGCCAAGAGAGAGGGGGTCGCAGGACCCAGGAGCCCCGGGACACCGGGCCCCCCGAAGCTGGTACCGTGGCGGCTCCTCCTCCCGGAGGAGTGGCGGCCCAGAGCAGAGGTGCAGTGGCAGAGCCCCCCAACATCTGGGGCTCCAGAGCTGAGGGAGAGCCATCTACCATCTACGCCTCCCGCATCCATGCGCACCTCTGCGAATATGAGGAGGCCGCCAAACAGCTGAGAAAACTCCGGGAGGAGTTAAGGGGAGCATGAGCGGTGGCTAAGAACCGGCTCCCCGCCTCGAGACGAGCTGAGGTCTCCGCCACGGTGGAGAGGCTGAAGGGGGCTATCAGGGCCTTGGAGGAGATACGGGCGGCTATCCTGAGTGGGAGCGGCCCCTTTGCAGAGAAACTGAAAAATGATGACCGGTTTAGAGCCATGACCGGAGGGTCTCCTGGGGGGTCGGGAGGCCCCTGCCAGGTGGAGCACGAAGAGGAGGATGGCGGAACATCTACGCCTGCCCCACCTGAAGGCCTGGTGAGCAACAACACCCAGGTAACATGCAGCGGGGTTGCCCCTGAGCAAGTGGCTCTCCCACCGGACTCCAGTTACTCGGAGGAAAGTGGGGGCGAGGGGGAGGCTGGTGGGAGTGGGGACAGTAGTAGTGAGGGGGGCTGCCTCGTCCTACAACAGGTGAGGCAGATCGAGTCCCCAGAGCGGTTTGGCACACTGCTCTTTGGGGATGAGGTCTGCCCTGAGGACGGGGCAACCGGAAAGAGGAAAAAGAAAAAAAACAAGCGCAAGCCAAAAAACACCGTGGCTGACAAACTTATGTTTGTCCCTCTTTCCGGGGCCCCTCTGTCCCGCTGTATGGAACCCGCTGCCCACCCCGGCTCGGGCCCTGTGGTGGGTCCGCAGCGGGGGCGCGGGGAGAGTGATGTGTGCCTGGACCTTACCGTCACATCTGGTGGTGAGGGTTCAGGCAGCGACATGGAGGTCGGTGCTGGTGCCAGTGGTGTAACAGCCGCTGGCGGTATTGGCAGTAGTGGTGTCCGGGCTCAGTCCCCGGTGGCAGGGGGGGCTGGCCTGGCGCTCAGCACGGGTACAGCCAGGACCGCACCTCCGGCGGTGAGTGCTGGGGTCTCTGGATCCCCCACGCACGGGTCCGTTAAGTCTGGTCCACTTATGGGGGTCCAGAGACCTAGAAAGGGCGTGGAGGCTGCTGTGAAGCAGCAGCTAAAAAAATGCAAGGGGCTGGTAGCTCCTCTGACGGCGCCCGTGGCAAGAGCGGGGTCCCCGGCGCGTAAACCCACAAAGGGGTCCGTGCTGGGGGCACCGCCGCCGCTGGGCGACGAGGGGGAGTGGCCAGCCCTGCCAACATCAAGTGGTGGGTTCAGGGGCGCAGTGACAGTCCATGAGGGGGGCGTGGCCTCCCCGAGTGTTGCCCAGCCTGCAAAGGCTGCGGCATGCGGGGGGGGCGTGTCCTCCTCGGCCGCTGTCCCGCCCGCTGTGCCCGCGTCACCTGGGGAGGGCGTGGCCTCGCAAGGGGTCACTGCTCTGCCCAAGGTGGCTGCGGCCGGCGGGGGGGGCGTGGCCTTGGCGGGCCCACTGCCTCCTGTCCCGCCTACCCCCTCAAGCAGCATAGTGCCCCCAAAAGTCGGTAGGGAGTTGTCGGGGTCCCCAGCCCGCTTACCTCCATCTGGTGGTGCGGGGGCTCTGGCGCTCCTTGGGAAGCCGGCGGGGGCGAACAGCAGAGGGCAGGGTGCGGTGGCAGTGGCCATCCCTGTCCTCAGTGCAAAGACACCGCAAAAAGAAAAAAAAGTGGAGCCAGAGAACCCAGGAGCTGCTGCTGCTCCCAGGATCGGGCAGGGCGTACTGAGTGCGCTCTGCTCGGAGGTATTTAAAGGGGCAGCGGCACTCTTGGACAAGAGTTGGAGCAGTGCCAGCAGCTCCAAGGAGCAGAGCACTGGCCAGTCAGGGCCCCCAGCAGGCAGGCAGGGGTACTGCAACACCAAGTCTGCTAATGTAAATAGTGGTCTATCTGGAAGTGAGAGTGGGAGTGAGATAGGAGATATTTTTGAAGAGCTGTTTGAGGACATAAATGGTGATGTGAACGATATGGATGAGGGAGTGAGTGCGAGTGTGAATGTGGCAGTAAATGCTGGAGTGAGTGCCGGAGCGAGTGGAAATAATAAAAGAGTGAACGGGAGAGTGAATGAGGGTGCTGGCACAAGTGGTGGTAGTGGTGGGAGGGCTGGGGGTCGGGGTGGTTCCGGGGGGGTCTCCTCGCCTCCGGGCTCCGGGGACGGCGGTTTGCACCGCCGTTTCCTGGAGGCCCTCCAAAGGGGAGAAAGATCGATCATGGTAGAGGGGAGGACAGTGGACCTGTCTTTCTGGATAGAGAGACATGGCCTAGCAGCCTTCCAAAATCAAAGGGAGGGAGGGACTGTTTGGTCTCTCCCCACAGCCGGGCAGGGGCCGCCAAGAAGGAATGTGGTCCGTCTTAGGTGGGGGGGCAGTGAAGCTGGTCCACCTAGGAGCAAGGTGGTGGAGCTCCTCCTTAAGATGGGCTTCGGGGCGAATGACATCTTTGCCCTGATACACCCTTCGGCGTCCCGCTTCTTCGACGTCAGCTTCGTGCGGCCAGAGGGGCTTGAGCTCTTCTGGTCAAACTACGAGCTGGTGCGAGAAGAGCCCGGATGGCGAGACTTCGTGGCTCAAGCGGTGTCTCGCCAAAATTCCGTCAAGGGAGTGACCGTGGTTACATGTAACGAGTCACTCGCAGGCGTGGACATCATGACGTGGCTTTCCCGTTACGGGGAGGTCACCGAGGTCCCAAAAAAGAACAGGGACGAGTTTGGCATCTGGTCGGGGGGCTGGACCTTCATGGTCAAATTGAAGGTTTCCGGCGGCACGGTCACCCACATTCCTTCCTCGGCGTTCCTGGGAAGGGACAGGATCCTGGTCTTCTACCAGGGGCAACCGAAGGTCTGCCACAAGTGCGGCGACCCCACTCACTTCAGCGCCAACTGCAAGGTGCAGAAGTGTGCGTTGTGTGGTGGGGTAGGTCACCTGGCTGCCTTGTGCAAAGACATTCGGTGCCACCTGTGTGGTGACCTGGGTCACCCTCTCAGCCGCTGCCCTCGCTCTTTCTCTAATGCCGCCACAGGCCCGGTGGGGGGAGACCGCGGGGGGGCAACCCCCGGTGGCGCTGCTTCTGCTGTGGCAGGTGGTGGTGGAGGGGGAAGGGCTGAGGGGCCAGTGAGGAAGGGCAATGCTGCAAGGGGCCCCGCGTACCAGCGGAGGCAGGAAAAGCGCCAGGGAGGTAAGGGACAGGTGGAGCCTCGGGCAACCGGGGTGATGCCTGCTCCTCCCTCCAGGCCCGTGGCCAAAGCCTCTGAGGCCCTGGGGGTGAGTGAGGAGATCAGGAGGATGGAGAGAGAGGAGAAAGCGGCTGACTCGGACAATTCCTCTCAGTATGAAAGTGTTGATGAGGATGTCCAAGAGCAGCCTACAGCACCAGGTGGCAAAACCAGGCGTGCCAAGCGCAAAGCGGTGGGGAGGAAGGCTGACAAGCCTTCAAAGTCCCCCCCGCCCCCGACCGCAAGGGTGCATACGGAAGGGCCCGCTGACCCCCCTCTGATCAGACTCTCCAACCGGTTCAGCGCCCTCGGGGGTTCAGATGATGAACCGCAAGACGAGGGTACTGGGCTGGGGGCAACACCGGAGGGTCCTTCAGGGGATGGCGGAGTCCGTCCCTCAGGGGGCATTGCTCCTCCTGAGGGGGGGACAGACCTGGAACCCGGGGGCGAGGACACCGGGGGGGGTGGGATGGACACGTCGGGAGCTTCCCTGAAAAGGAAGGTGTCTGACCCCTCCCCAGGAGGAGGTAATAGCGGGGTAGGGAAGAAATTGGCCATCCAACTCGATCACCCATGATGGCTGAACTCGCCCCGTTGACGCTGGCGTCTATTAATGTCGCCAGCATTAAGTCAGATGCGGCTCGCTTCACGGCCTTTGATTTTTTTCTCCCGGATTGAGGCAGAAATTTTATTCTTGCAAGAGACCAGACTAACAGACATGGGGGCCATCTATAAAGCACGGAGGGAGTGGAGGTGCGGGCCCTCATACTGGTCTCTTGCGGCCGAGCCGTATAGCGGGGTGGCAGTCCTTTTTAAGACTGCAGCAGTTGAATGCCGACGGGTTACTGAGTTGGAAATGGGGAGGTGCCTGATCCTAGATGTCTTCATGAGGGGACAAGAGCTCCGGCTCATCAACATCTACGGCCCGCAGTCCAAGTGGGACCGCAAATGTCTCTTCCTGAGGATCAAGCCCTTTCTTTTTACGAGCCGACAGGTGGTCTTCGGTGGGGACTTCAACACCATTACGAGGTCCCGTGACCGGGGGGGGTCCCGGAGATCGCCTGGCTTATGATAGCGTCGCGTTGAATAGCATAGCCAGTGAAGCTCGCCTGGTGGATGCCCACATCCGGCACACCCCAGGTCACGGAGGTTTCACCTACCATAGGGGTAGCTGTAGGTCTAGAATAGACAGGTTTTTTTTGAAGGAGGACGCCATCTTTTCTGCTGTGTCCGCCGTTGAGGTGGAGTTCTCCGATCACTGTCTAATTTTCTTTTCTCTGAATGTTGCAGAGACTCCTCGGATGGGAAGAGGGCTGTGGAAGCTCAATTCGTCCCTGCTGGAAGAAGCGGAGGTGAGACAATCCTTCGAGGATTTTCTTCAGAGCCAGGTACCGCTGTTGGATCTCTGTAGTAGTAAGTCAGAGTGGTGGGAGATCTTCAAAAAGCGGGTGGCGGGGTTCTTCCGTCAGCTCTCGAGCCTCAGGAGTCTGAACAGGCACCGCTTGTACCAGGCTCTGGGGAGGAAACTCGAGCAGCTTGTCTCGACTGGAGGTGACCGAGAGGAAATCTCCAGAGTGAAATCTTTGCTCAAGAGGTGTCAGTATGATAGGCACACATCCTTGGTTTTTGAGAGGGACTTCGGGAAGTACCGCTCGCCCGACCCTTACAGAAACTGTAAGATGTCAGTGAATTGTAAGATGGTGACAGGACTGATCGACAGTACGGGGTCCCTGAACAGATCCAAATCAGGGATCCTGGAGGTAGTCAGATCCTTCTACTCACACCTCTTGGAAAAGAAGGATCTGGATCGGGACAGGATGTTGGCTTTCCTGGCTGAAGCCATCCCTGAGCCAGGGGGTGACCCCTCTCTTGGTGTTTTGGCAGAAGAAATCAGGGAAGAGGAAGTGAGACTGGCCATTGATGGGCTTCGGCTCAAGAAATCGCCAGGTCCGGATGGCTTAACATCTGAGTTCTATAAGACTTTTAGGGACTCCTTGGTCCCCCTCTTGACAGGGGTCTTTAATGAGTGTCTCTCCTCGGGCACTCTTCCCGGCTCAATGAGGAAGTCAGCCCTCATTATTCTGTCAAAGGGTAAGGATCCGTCCCGAATCGAGAACTGGCGTCCCGTAGCGCTTCTCGATACGGACCGGAAGGTTCTGGCCAAGGTGCTGTTTAATCGGCTGGTGAAGTTTGCACCCCGGCTCCTTTCAGGGGCCCAGCATTGCTCTGTTCCAGGCCGCAGTACTTTTAGTGCTGTGCTCGGTGTCCGAGAGGCAGTGGAGCAGGGTAGGGCAGGTCACTGGAAGGGGTACTTGCTGTCATTAGATCAAGTGAAAGCCTTTGACCGGGTCAACCACGAGTACCTCTGGTCCGTCCTTTTGAGGTATGGTCTGCCTGGGAGGTTTGTAAAATGGTTAGAGATCTTGTACCAAGGGGCTGAGACTTTTCCGCTGGTGAATGGTTGGTCAGGTCGTCCTTTTGAGGTGGGTTCTGGGGTCCGTCAGGGCTGTCCGCTGAGCCCGCTTTTATACGTGTTCGCGATCGATCCCTTCTTAAGGAGGGTAGATCGTGGACCGTTGGCGGGAGTCGGGATGAACCAGGCGGGCTCTGGGTCCTCTCTCAGGGTGGTGTGTTTCCCTTTTCGTGTCCTCGAAGGGGGAGGCGGATTGGACCGGGCGGGCTCTGGCTCCTCTCTGAGGGTGGTGGCGTACGCCGATGATGTTTCCCTGTTCGTATCCTCGAGAGGGGAGGCGGACTGGGTCATGTCGGAGGTAGTGCGCTACTCGGAGGCATCCGGGTCCATGATCAACCGGGATAAGTGTGAAAGTCTCTGGCTGGGAGGGGGAGATCCTAGTTTTGATCTCCCGGACACCCTTCCAGGGCCCCAGGCCACCGCCAAAATTCTAGGCATCGAATTTGGCCCCGGGGACTACCCCCAGCAAAATTGGGAGGGCAGACTTAAGATCGCCGCCCAAAAGGTGGACCAATGGAAGGGTTGGTCTTTAACCCTGAGGGAAAGGGTTGCCCTGGCTAAAGGCTATCTGCTACCTTTATTGATATACCTGGGCAGTGTGTGCATCTTGCCGGAACCTCTCTGGACGCGGGTCTATAGCCTGTTCTTCCAATTGTTATGGGGGAATAGGCTTAACCTAATCAAGAGGGAGGTTACATACCGTACGAGGAGACTAGGCGGGTTGGGTATGGTCAACCCGGTGGTGTTTCTAGTAAACACCTTTCTTAAGACTAACATCTCTAACCTCTGGCTAGAGAGGGCTCCTCCGTGGGTAGTCTCCTGCAAGGGTTGGCTTTGGCCTTTCTTCCAGGAATGGGAGACAGGAGGGCGGGTGAAGGACCTACGCACACCTCATGGGCATCTTCCGGCTTACGCTACCCCGGTTCTGAAGGTGATTCGCCGGTGGGGTCTGGGAATGTGGGAAATCAGGACCATGTCAAGGCAGTGCCTTGACAGGAGGGTCCTGTTGACCCATTTCCAGAAGCCCCTGGCCCTTAAGGATTGCCCAGGCCGGGATCTGGAGGTCGGGCTGGGGCTTTTAAATTCTAAGCGGATCCCCATGAAGTTTTGGGACTTGACCTGGCGTTGCTTCCACGGGAGGCTGTATGTAAGGGACAACTTGAAGTGCAGGAACTCCGATGACCGGGGTTGCCCTCGTGAGGAGTGTGGCGACGTGCTGGAAAGCATGGAGCACTTCCTGCTTCATTGTCCCTTTAATGCAGAGGTTTACAACAGGGTGGGTGCTTCCATACGTTGGCCGCGGCTGGCGTCCCTCTCCTACACTGAATGGGCCTATGGAGCGTTCAGATCCCTGGGTGGCCGGGACCCGTGCACTTTATTCCTAGTCAGTGCAGCGGTTAGGTTCCACACTTGGAATGCACGGTGCCTAGTTACGACGCGGAAAAAAACCCTCCCAAGGGATGAGGTGGTAGGAAACATCTTGGGTGACCTGGTGAAGGTCCGTTCTTTGGAGTTCGAAAGGTTGGGTGTGAGGAAGGCCTCTTGGCTTTGGAGAGGCCTCTCCTTTTAAAAACGCACTCAAGGGAGAGCTAGCTCCGTGTGAATGAGGGTAGGGATAGCATAAGTTTCACTGGGTGTTTTAGGGACAGAAGTAGAGGCAGATAGGGACAGGGAGGGACAGGCACTGAGGGACAGATAGAGAGTTAGTTATGATAAGTTAGGTAGAGTAGGGACAGGAAGGGACAGATAGGGACAGGTTTCTTTTTTTTTAGGGACAGAAGTAGGGACAGTCTTAGTTCTTGAGGGATAGGATGAATGTGTTAGTGAGGGATGGAGCCTCTAGAACCCCGTTTTCCTGGTGGTGGGCTGGTGCATGCCACCTTAGCTTTTTGTTTTAAAAACAGGACATATAATGGATATTGGGCTTACAGGTGCCAAACTTGGGCCTTGGGTATGCAAATGCTGTGTTTAGTTTGTATATTAATGCGTAAGTAGATGGGATGGTATTGAGAGTTTTGGAAAATGTCTTTTGGTTGTGCTTTGGTAAAAGGAAACACATATAACACACGTTTTTTTTGTTTTTTTTAGTTAGAATGTGTGGATGGGGTGTAGTCAGGTTGGGAGGGGGGTGCATGGGGGGTGGTGGATGGATGTCCGGATGCCAAGAGCAACATGAAGGAGCAAAGGAGCAGGGCAGGAGAAGTAGACTCTGCGGACCCTGGAAATAGTTTTCGTGTGGAATCAAAAGGCCATAAACTTTCGTGGACCAGATTTTGCAGTGACAAGGCTACAAACTTGTAGGACCTGCGGTGCAAGGTGGTGGGAAAAAAGGCTGCGAACTTGTTGCCATGTGTGGGAGAGGAAAAAAAAAAAATCTTTGTGCTGTGTAATAGGAGGTAAGGTTTGTCGGCCAAAGTGGCAGAGTTCTTGTTTTTTTTCAAGGCGGAGGGCCAGGAAAGGGTTATTTTCGTTTGGTTTTTGTAAATAGTAAAATTGTAAATAGTAAACCAGTAAAATCGGTGAGGTGTGAATGGGGGTGAATGGGGTGAGAGTGGGGAGAGGGGTTTATGTTTCTTTGTATTCTCTTTTCAGTGGATTCCTGCTGGGGGACCCTAAGCTGCCGAGCTCAGTGGAGGACAAGGAAAGGATTTGGACTTTCAGTTGTTTGCGCATGTTTTGCACATTTTATGTCTGTCTATGTTGGTTTTCTTTAGTTTATGTATTGTGGTTTGTTTCTGAGTGTAATTTTGATAATTTTGTAAAATAAAAGAGTTGGAGGATAAGACACGATGTAATAGTAGAATAGTGACTGCAGCTCTGGAGGTGACTGGAGAATAAGACATGATGTAACAGTAGAATAGTGAGTGCAGCTCTGGAGGCGACTGGAGGATAAGACACGATGTAATAGCAGAATAGTGAGTGCAGCAGGTCTGGAGGTGACTGGAGGATAGCACATGATGTAACAGTAGAATAGTGACTGCAGCTCTGGAGGTGACTGGAGGATAAGACACGATGTAACAGCAGAATAGTGACTGCAACTCTGGAGGTGACTGGAGGATAAGACACATACATACAGACGTTTCGGTCTAGGACCTTCATCAATGTACGATAAGTTGTAAGGATAAGACATGATGTAACAGTAGAAAAGAGGCTGTCTAATCCTCCAGAGCTGCACTCACTAGTCAGTATAGGGGCGTTAATGAGGATTATTCTGTGCGGTTTGGCTCTTCTATGAAGGTGTTTTTCGTGTTCTCCTGCTGCCGCCATCGATTTGGCGGACGCTCGCGATAACAGACTGTCTGCTGCAAGAACGACACCCGACCCAGAATCTGAGAACTGGTCGATCACGTCTGCTGCCCCCAGACTATGTGAGTCCAGCGACCGCCGGGGCTCCAGCCTGGCACAGAAATATCTATCTACAATGAATCTAAAAAGTCTACACACCCCTAGTAAAAAAAAAAAAAAAAATCCAACTAAGAAGAATCATTTCTGGAGGTTTTCCATCCTTTATGTCTTAACTTGTACAAATCTATTGAGATACAAAATATTTTATTGAGTGACAAAAGAAAAAATTAGAAAGAAAAATAATGTGGTTGCATCACAGCGGCCACTAACACTGTGCTGCAGCCCCTGTGAGTTTCTGGCAGCGTTGTCTTTTTGGGTCGGAATGTATCAGCGCGGCACATCTAGAACTGGTCATCATTGCCAGCTCCTCCGTGCAGCAGCTTCACATCTGTCAGATTGTGGGACATCTCCTGTGTACGGCGCCCTCTTCAGGTCACCACAGATTGCGGGGACATCTCCCGTGTACGGCGCCCTCTTCAGGTCACCACAGATTGCGGGGACATCTCCCGTGTACGGCGCCCTCTTCAGGTCACCACAGATTGCGGGGACATCTCCCGTGTACGGCGTCCTCTTCAGGACACCACAGATTGCGGGGACATCTCCCGTGTACGGCGTCCTCTTCAGGACACCACAGATTGCGGGGACATCTCCCGTGTACGGCGCCCTCTTCAGGTCACCACAGATTGTGGGACATCTCCTGTGTACAGCGTCCTCTTCAGGACACCACAGATTGCGGGGACATCTCCCGTGTACGGCGCCCTCTTCAGGACACCACAGATTGCAGGGACATCTCCTGTGTACGGCGCCCTCTTCAGGTCACCACAGATTGCGGGGACATCTCCTGTGTACGGCGTCCTCTTCAGGTCACCACAGATTGCGGGGACATCTCCTGTGTACGGCGCCCTCTTCAGGTCACCACAGATTGCGGGGACATCTCCTGTGTACGGCGCCCTCTTCAGGTCACCACAGATTACAGGGACATCTCCTGTGTACGGCGTCCTCTTCAGGTCACCACAGATTGCGGGGACATCTCCTGTGTACGGCGCCCTCTTCAGGACACCACAGATTGCGGGGACATCTCCTGTGTACAGCGCCCTCTTCAGGACACCACAGATTGCGGGGACATCTCCCGTGTACGGCGCCCTCTTCAGGACACCACAGATTGCAGGGACATCTCCTGTGTACGGCGCCCTCTTCAGGTCACCACAGATTGCGGGGACATCTCCTGTGTACGGCGCCCTCTTCAGGACACCACAGATTGCGGGGACATCTCCTGTGTACAGCGCCCTCTTCAGGACACCACAGATTGCGGGGACATCTCCTGTGTACAGCGCCCTCTTCAGGACACCACAGATTGCGGGGACATCTCCCGTGTACGGCGCCCTCTTCAGGACACCACAGATTGCGGGGACATCTCCTGTGTACAGCGCCCTCTTCAGGTCACCACAGATTGCGGGGACATCTCCTGTGTACGGCGCCCTCTTCAGGACACCACAGATTGCGGGGACATCTCCTGTGTACGGCGCCCTCTTCAGGACACCACAGATTGCGGGGACATCTCCCGTGTACGGCGCCCTCTTCAGGACACCACAGATTGCAGGGACATCTCCTGTGTACGGCGCCCTCTTCAGGTCACCACAGATTGCGGGGACATCTCCTGTGTACGGCGCCCTCTTCAGGACACCACAGATTGCGGGGACATCTCCTGTGTACAGCGCCCTCTTCAGGTCACCACAGATTGCGGGGACATCTCCTGTGTACGGCGTCCTCTTCAGGTCACCACAGATTGTGGGACATCTCCTGTGTACAGCGTCCTCTTCAGGACACCACAGATTGCGGGGACATCTCCTGTGTACGGCGTCCTCTTCAGGTCACCACAGATTGCGGGGACATCTCCTGTGTACGGCGTCCTCTTCAGGTCACCACAGATTGTGGGACATCTCCTGTGTACGGCGTCCTCTTCAGGACACCACAGATTGTGGGACATCTCCTGTGTACAGCGCCCTCTTCAGGACACCACATTGCGGGGACGTCTCCTGTGTACGGCGTCCTCTTCAGGACACCACAGATTGTGGGGACATCTCCTGTGTACGGCGCCCTCTTCAGGACACCACAGATTGCGGGGACATCTCCTGTGTACGGCGTCCTCTTCAGGACACCACAGATTGTGGGACATCTCCTGTGTACAGCGCCCTCTTCAGGACACCACATTGCGGGGACGTCTCCTGTGTACGGCGTCCTCTTCAGGACACCACAGATTGTGGGGACATCTCCTGTGTACAGCGTCCTCTTCAGGACACCACAGATTGCGGGGACATCTCCTGTGTACGGCGTCCTCTTCAGGACACCACAGATTGTGGGACATCTCCTGTGTACAGCGCCCTCTTCAGGACACCACATTGCGGGGACGTCTCCTGTGTACGGCGTCCTCTTCAGGACACCACAGATTGCGGGGACATCTCCTGTGTACGGCGTCCTCTTCAGGTCACCACAGATTGTGGGACATCTCCTGTGTACAGCGTCCTCTTCAGGACACCACAGATTGCGGGGACATCTCCTGTGTACGGCGTCCTCTTCAGGTCACCACAGATTGCGGGGACATCTCCTGTGTACGGCGTCCTCTTCAGGTCACCACAGATTGTGGGACATCTCCTGTGTACGGCGTCCTCTTCAGGACACCACAGATTGTGGGACATCTCCTGTGTACAGCGCCCTCTTCAGGACACCACATTGCGGGGACGTCTCCTGTGTACGGCGTCCTCTTCAGGACACCACAGATTGTGGGGACATCTCCTGTGTACGGCGCCCTCTTCAGGACACCACAGATTGCACCTTGGTTCAGGTCTGGGCATGGACGCTCTAGAACTTGCATCTTCTTTTGATGATTTGGAGGTCACTTAGGATCGTTCTCACTCAAAGGTGAAATTTCTCCTCATCTTCAGCTTTTAGCAGAGGCCAGAAGGTTCTGATGTGAAATTGTCTATTTGTTCTGTCCATAATCCCTTCCCCTTTGGGTAAAGCCCCTTATCCAGCTGCTGAAAACCAGTCCCAGAGCACAATGCTGCCCCCACCATGCCTCACTGTGGGTATGTTTATCTTCTGGTGATGACCTGTGTCGGCTTTGTGCCTTCTGGTATTATGGCACAGAATTCTCCCCTTTCCTACTTCTGGAGGTTCTGGTAACACATTGCCGGGCTCAGATGTTTTTCTGTGTAAGAAAATGCTTTCGTCTTCTCTCCGACACCACAGGCCGGAGATATGAAGAACATTTGAGATTGTGGTCACATGCAGGACACAACCAGGACTGGCTAGAAGCTCCTGCAGCTCCTCTAATGTTGCTGTCGGCCTCTTTTAGCCTCGTGATAAATTTCTTCTTGTCTTTTCACCAATATCT
This sequence comes from Dendrobates tinctorius, assembly GCF_039654945.1. NCBI lineage: Eukaryota > Metazoa > Chordata > Amphibia > Anura > Dendrobatidae > Dendrobates > Dendrobates tinctorius. Next base: position 3,033,838 of record NW_027361903.1, on the reverse strand, counting down.
GAGGGACGTCCAGTTCTCGGTAATGTCACTGCTGTGTCAGATTTGAGCCCCTTCTTCATGACATCTTCACAGTGTCCATGATAGATCTGTTACCTGGGAAATGTTTTTGGCCCTTCTTCTGTCTGACAATTTTGCACATTGAGATCCTCTGCTGTGTTGTCTGCTGTTTATGGACAGAAAATGTCAGGAAAATCCTCCGAGAGTAGCGACACTTTCTCTGGGGTTTATCAGAATGACGACGGTTGAGCACAGATACGGTGTAACATGGGGGAATGTGACCAGCTGATACTGAGCACAGCCACAGCCCCGATTATACGAGAGCGCTCACACTTATGCAACCACATTATTTTACTTTTATTTTAATTCCTTCTCAAAATTATTTCATTTTGTTTCTCACTGGATTTGTACATATTGTGGGCGACATTAAAGGGGAAATCTGTCTGTCTCCGTCTCTTTGTCTGTCTCTCACAGTCTGTCTGTCTCCGTGTCTGTCTGTCTCTTTAGCTGTCTGTCTTTCTCACTGAGTGTCTGTCTCTTTCTCTGTCACTATCTCCGTCTGTTTCTCTGTCGCTGTCTCTTTCTCTCAGTCTGTGTCTGTCTCTGTCGCTCTGTCTCTCCATCGCTCTGTTTCTATGTCACTTTCTTTGTCTCTGTCTCTCTAGCTGTTTGTCACTCTCTCTGGCCCTCCGTCTGTCTCTCTCTGTCGCTCTGTCACTGTCTCTCTGTCGCTCTCTGTCTCTCCGTTTCTTTCTCTGTCTGTCGCTGTCTGTCTCCATCTGTCTCTGTCTCTCCTTTTGTCTCTCTCTGTCTCTCCATTTGTCTGTCTGTCTCTCTCCTTCTGTCTCTGATGCTGTCTCTCTCTCGTTCTTCGTCTCCATCGCCCTCTCTCTGTCTGCCTGTCTCTGTCTGTCTCTCTCTGTCTTTCTCTGTGTGTGTGTCTCTCTGTTTGTCTCCATCTCTGTCTCTCTCTCTCTCTCTGTCTCTCCACTCTCTCCGTCTCTCTCTGTCTTTCTCTCTCTGTCTCTCTCTGTCTGTCTCTCCATCTCTCGTGTCTGCTGCAGGTGCCATTCCCTTCACCGTTTCGCTTTCAGCTCTGGAATACTTTCCCGCTATTTACTACAGTAATGATTTCCCGTCAGTCTCAGACTTTTCTTCTCCCAGTAAAATGATGCGTATTAATCAGAGATGACATTGAATTTTGGGCTCTTTCTGTGGCAATTTGTAAAATGAAGGATAATTTTCCCAGTGACTGGTTCATCTACCAGACATTAATGCTCCGTGCGCAGAGCGCGGTCCGGGGAGTGAATATCGCCAGGATGATCCGTCACTCCCCGGAATAAACAATGTCACTGATTTAGTTTCACGGAAAGTTCAAGTTCATTTTACCAGTCTGATATCCATCACCGAGGAGCGCAGCACCGACGGGCAACAGGCGCTGGGCACCATCCACAATACTGACCGGTAATGTCACCCAGCTTTCCACATTCCCTGAATGACACATTATCTCATCACATGCTTCATAATTAGCACATTCCGTTATATAGTACCAATTCTATTAGACTCCAGAGCTGCACTCAGTATTCTGCTGGTGCAGTCACTGTGTACATACATTACATTACTGATCCTGAGTTACCTCCTGTATTATACCCAAGAGCTGCACTCACTATTCTGCTGGTGCAGTCACCATGTGCATACATTACATTACTGATCCTGAGTTACCTCCTGTATTATACTCCAGAGCTGCACTCACTATTCTGCTGGTGCAGTCACCATGTGCATACATTACATTACTGATCCTGAGTTACCTCCTGTATTATACCCCAGAGCTGCACTCACTATTCTGCTGGTGCAGTCACTGTGTACATACATTACATTACTGATTGTTATGAATGGGTCACCGAGGAGAAAAAAAAACAAAACAAGCTAAGTCACAGAAAACCAGAGAGGTTGGTAACTATGCAGATTGCAGATCCCTGATCCTAACCACAACAACTAGCAGCAGCCGTGGAGCGTACCTACGATGATCCTAGACGCTTCGTCACAGCCGGTGAACTACATAAGCCTGAAGCAAGAAAAGGGGAAAACTAACTGCCCCAGAGCAGACCCCAAAGAAAAGACAGACCCCACACATGTACTGACGGTGAAACAAGATGAAAGCACAAACACAGGCAGGAAAATAGGCTGAGCAAACGATGGGGCCCAAACTAACTAGAAAAGACAGGAAAGGAAAGACACTGTCTGCAGTCTGCCAAAACCCTACAAAAATAATGTCCAACACTTCTGATAGCAAAATTAACCCTGAAGTCACTAGACTTCTCCCACTATATCAGCACTCTGGAATATTCTGAGACACAGCAAAAAAGAGGCCAATCTAATAAGGGACAAACAGCAAATTGGCAAATACAGATAAATAAGAGTGGAAGTTCAGCACAGCCCCAGCCGGGACTGGGTGACCACTCAAAAAACTGAATAGACCAACAAAATTAAGTGTGAACATTAGCAGAAAAACTTAGCTTTAAATGACTGGAACAGAGCTGAAAACCAAGACCTGACTAGCAGAAGGAATCACCAGCACCTGAATAGGGCGTCGGCTGTCTTATATCCAGTCTGAGATTCCTGAGGTCCAATCGTCATCCTCATTATCAGGTGGCAGATCTCTACTGATTAAATCAGCCTCACTACCTCCTGTTACCACCTGAGGGAGCCTGGAAGGAGAACTCTCAACTGGTGGACCAGAAAATGAACTCACAACAACTGATCCTGAGTTACATTCTGTATTATACTCCAGAGCTGCACTCACTATTCTGCTGGTGCAGTCACTGTGTACATACATTACATTACTGATCCTGAGTTACATCCTGTATTATACCCCAGAGCTGCACTCACTATTCTGCTGGTGCAGTCACTGTGTACATACATTACATTACTGATCCTGAGTTACATCCTGTATTATACCCCAGAGCTGCACTCACTATTCTGCTGGTGCAGTCACTGTGTACATACATTACATTACTGACCCTGAGTTACATCCTGTATTATACTCCAGAGCTGCACTCACTATTCTGCTGGTGCAGTCACTGTGTACATTACATTACTGATCCTGAGTTACATCCTGTATTATACGCTAGAGCTGCACTCACTATTCTGCTGGTGTAGTCACTGTGTACATACATTACATTACTGATCCTGAGTTACATCCTGTATTATACTCCAGAGCAGCGCTCGCTCTGTATACGGATGCAGTATGAGGGCGGCTTGTGGTGTATACTTCATCTCAGTAGCTCTGGGGTGTGAGCGCCCCCAGTGGATGATTCCCGCCTCCTATAATCAGACGTATGAATTGCGGGGATCTTGGCTCCGTCTCGGCAGACTCTTGTCTTGTCTGGATGTGAAATGCGTTGCGTCCTTCTTAATATCTGATATTGCCACGTGTCACTTTTCTAAACAAATAGTGGCAGAATGTGGCTGCAGCGAGCGGAGGGTGTACTGGGTGCAGCGGCAGATGAGGTTTGACGTGCATAATTCATGGCGGCAGCGACAGCGGAGAACAAGAAGCACAGTTTCGCATTAGAGAGAGTCATCATCCGGCCGTTGCGCACAGATGCCGTGACCGTGAGCCGCACAGTGAACGTGCAGCTCTGACACCGCCGTCTCCTGATAATGGTGGATTAATGGCTCCTCGACACTGATGAGGGGAGAACTACCAGAAACCAGGATCTGCACTGACGGCTGTAAAAATGGACGACGGGCGCAGTACCGGAGAAAGTTGCCATTCGCCTCATATTAATACTGGACAGGATCTTATCATGTATCTCTGTATACAGGGAGCTCCCCCTAGTGGTGGCTGCAGACAGGATCTTATCATGTATCTCTATATACAGGGAGCTCCCCCTAGTGGTGGCTGCAGACAGGATCTTATCCTGTATCTCTGTATACAGGTAGCTCCCCCTAGTGGTGGCTGCAGAGAGGATCTTATCATGTATCTCTGTATACAGGGAGCTCCCCCTAGTGGTGACTGCAGACAGGATCTTATGTATCTCTGTATACAGGGAGCTCCCTCTAGTGGTGGCTACAAACAGAATCTTATCATGTATATTTGTATACAGGGAGCGCTCTCTAGTGGTGACTGCAGACAGGATCTTATCATGTATCTCTGTATACAGGGAGCTCCCCCTAGTGGTGGCTACAGTCAGGATCTTATCATGTATCTCTGCATACAGTGAGCGCTCTCTAGTGGTGACTGCAGACAGGATCTTATGTATCTGTAATGGTTACGTGTGACTGGACACACCTCCTCCAGCAGGGCGAATTTATATGATACGCGACCCTGGATACCTCGCCTCCTGTAGGGCGAATTTCCGAAATACACGTGAAGCCGGATACACTGCCTCCAGCAGGGCATATTTAAATAATAAGGGGAAACACCAGGGAAACAATTACAATGGTGGGCCCTGCGATAGGGAACGGGGACGTGGAGACCTCCTGCACTCCCCTGAGTCAGTGTCTCTGCGCTCCTACCGATCCCTAGGCCGGTTCCGCACCGGGTGCCGCTCAGGATACCTTTAAACCCTAGCTCGCCCTGCACCTACCCCTTTCTAGTGAAATGGCAGGTGCAGAGACTAATCCCACCACTGCACTGAAACACACATAAAGGAAAGGCACAAACAGGGAAACACCACTTAGCTTTACTCTGTTGCACTTGCTCCTGGCAACAGAGTCCACCACCAGAATGCAGCTCTCCTCCTGAATCGCTGCCACCAAGCTCTGTCAGAGCTACAAGGAAATCCCCTATGACTCCTTCCACACCAGGGCTAAGACAGTGCTGCAAGGAACGCTCTCAGCTCCTTCCTCCACCAAGGATGGTTGACTATCACCAACACTGATTGCAACACCTGTGACTTTTATAGCAGAGCCAGAGAAATCACACCTGCATCATAATCATGTGCACTAACTAAAGAAACCAGAGTGCAATGACGCTCACCACCACTGGGGAGCAAATTTAGAACAAAAGACACCACAGTGCAATAATCCTAATGGCCACCGGGGGCAAAACCAAACCTAAGCACAGAAAAAAAGGTTACCTGTGCTTTATATCAGTCCTGATCCAGCATGGATCATGACAGTATCTCTGTATACAGGGAGCTCCCCCTAGTGGTGACTGCAGACAGGATCTTATGTATATCTGTATACAGGGAGCTCCCCCTAGCGGTGGCTGCAGACAGGATCTTATCATGTACCTCTGTATACAGGGAGCTCCCCCCAGTGGTGGCTGCAGACAGGATCTTATCATGTACCTCTGTATACAGGGAGCTCTCCCTAGTGGTGGCTGCAGACAGGATCTTATCATGTACCTCTGTATACAGGGAGCTCCCCCCAGTGGTGGCTGCAGACAGGATCTTATCATGTACCTCTGTATACAGGGAGCTCCCCCCAGTGGTGGCTGCAGACAGGATCTTATCATGAACCTCTGTATACAGGGAGCTCCCCCTAGTGGTGGCTGCAGAAGGATATTATCATGTATCTCTGTATAAAGGGAGCTCGTCCTAGTGGTGACTGCAGACAGGATCTTATCATGTATCTCTTTATACAGGGAGCTCCCACAAGTGGTAGCTGCAGACAGGATCTTATGTATATCTGTATACAGGGAGCTCCCCCTAGTGGTGGCTGCAAACAGGATCTTATCATGTATCTCTGTATACAGGGAGCTCCCCCAGTGATGGCTGCAGACAGGATCTTATCATGTATCTCTGTATACAGGGAGCTCCCCCTAGTGGTGACTGCAGACAGGATCTTATCATGTATCTCTGTATACAGGGAGCTCCCCCTAGTGGTGGCTGCAGACACGATCTTATCATGTATCTCTGTATACAGGGAGCTCCCCCTAGTGGTGGCTGCAGACAGGATCTTATCATGTATCTCTATACAGGGAGCTCCCCCTAGTGGTGGCTGCAGACAGGATCTTATCATGTATCTCTGTATACAGGGAGCTCCTCCTAGTGGTGACTGCAGACAGAACCTTATCCCTTTTTCATTTTAGGGGTGACTACTGCCTCTTGTGTTGGTCTTTATAAGCCCCTTGCTCTTTTTGCCTGTTGCTCCATCATCATGCTTAGGATTATATTCACCATTCTCTTATAATCGTCTCTGACCGGACAATGACCCTTAGACCATCTTCCAGATCTTCCAAATAATTAGAATATTAGGATGATGCAATCCGAACTTTAATGCCAGTGTCTTCCTTGGCGGCTTGTCATGGCGGAGGACGTGTGCGCGTGTCAGCAGTGGAGCGGTGCCGGGGCCCAGCAGAATTTGGGGTCTTGTAATTGATGAGTGCGTCCTGCCCAGACTCGGAGCGTTGAGGTTTGGCGCAGTGATTTATGGCGCGATGCTTTATCTCGCCCATAGTTATTTGATTTCATGCCGAGGATTAATGATAATCTTATAATTGCCTCCATTGATATCGTCGCTGGCGCTGCGACGCACGCTGTGCTGCGGGGTCTCTGGCAGTGATGAATGAGCGCCGGGCACATTTCTTCCCTCTCTTGTGTTGCTTTTCTCTCGTTGTCTCGCCTTATTACTCCATTATATGTGTCGCAGACTTTCCGCTGTAATCATTGCATGTAAATCTTATCTGCCCCATCAGTGCCCGCGTGCCAGCGTTTATGGCAGCCATGATGTCGTTAACAATCCGATCAGTTCTAATAAGGAAGATAATAAGCGGCTGCTGCCGTGATCGGGATAAGGAGCGGCTGTCAGCAGCAGTCGTGCGATGTGACCGACCCAGGAGTCACAGGCTGCGGCAGGTCACAGGAATAGAACGCAGAAATCGTAGTGAAGACTGACACATGGAAGCGAATCAGGACTAAAAGTGCTAAGAGGAAATTATATTGAAAATTATCACTGTGGTCCTGGTAGAGCTGGAGGAGCTTCTCCTTGGTTCTGGTACTGCTGGAGGTGCTTCTCCTTGGTTCTGGTTCTGCTGCAGGAGCTTCTTCTTGGTTCTGGTGCTGCTTGAGGTGCTTCTCCTTGGATCTGATACTGCTGGAGATGCCTCTCCTTGGTTCTCGTACTGCTGGAGGTGCTTTTCCTTGGTTCTCGTACTGCTGGAGGTGCTTCTCCTTGGTTCTGGTGCTGCTGGAGGAGCTTCTCCTTGGTTCTGGTGCTGCTTGAGGTGCTTCTCCTTGGTTCTGGTGCTGCTGGTGGTGCTTCTCCTTGGTTCTGGTTCTGCTGGAGGAGCTTCTCCTTGGTTCTGGTACTGCTGAAGGTGCTTCTCCTTGGTTCCGGTGCTGCTGGTGGTGCTTCTCCTTGGTTCTGGTACTGCTGGAGGAGCTTCTCCTTGGTTCTGGTGCTGCTGGAGGTGCTTCTCCTTGGTTCCGGTATTGCTGGTGGTGCTTCTCCTTGGTTCTGGTACTGCTGAAGGTGCTTCTCCTTGGTTCCGGTGCTGCTGGTGGTGCTTCTCCTTGGTTCTGGTACTGCTGGAGGAGCTTCTCCTTGGTTCTGGTGCTGCTGGAGGTGCTTCTCCTTGGTTCTGGTACTGCTGGAGGAGCTTCTCCTTGGTTCTGGTGCTGCTGGAGGTGCTTCTCATTGGTTCTGGTACTGCTGGAGGTGCTTCTCCTTGGTTCTGGTACTGCTGGAGATGCCTCTCCTTGGTTCTGGTGCTGCTGGAGGTGTTTCTCCTTGGTTCTGGTGCTGCTGGAGGAGCTTCTCCTTGGTTCTGGTACTGCTGGAGGTGCCTCTCCTTGGTTCTGGTACTGCTGGAGATGCCTCTCCTTGGTTCTGGTGCTGCTGGATGTGCTTCTCCTTGGTTCTGGTACTGCTGGAGATGTCTCTCCTTGGTTCTGGTGCTGCTGGAGGTGTTTCTCCTTGGTTCTGGTGCTGCTGGAGGTGCCTCTTCTTGGTTCTGGATCTTCTGGAGGTGCTCCTTCTTGGTTCTGGTGCTGCTGGAGGTGCTTCTTATTGGTTCTGGTATTGCTGGAGGTGCTTCACCTTGGTTCTGGTACTGATGGAGATGCCTCTCCTTGGTTCTGGTCCTGCTGGAGGTGCTTTTCCTTGGTTCTGGTACTGCTGGAGAAGCCTCTCTTTGGTTCTGGTGCTGCTGGAGATGCCTCACCTTGGTTCTGGTACTGCTGGAGGTGCTTCTCCTTGGTTCTGGTACTGCTGGAGATGCCTCTCCTTGCTTCTGGTACTGCTGGAGATGCCTCTTCTTGGTTCTGGTACTGCTGGAGGTGCCTCTCCTTGGTTCTGGTATTGCTGGAGGTGCGTCTCCTTGGTTCTGGTGCTGCTGGAGGTGCTTCTCCTTGGTTCTCGTACTGCTGGAGGTGCTTCTCCTTGGTTCTGGTGCTGCTGGAGGAGCTTCTCCTTGGTTCTGGTGCTGCTTGAGGTGCTTCTCCTTGGTTCTGGTGCTGCTGGTGGTGCTTCTCCTTGGTTCTGGTTCTGCTGGAGGAGCTTCTTCTTGGTTCTGGTGCTGCTGGAGGTGCTTCTCCTTGGTTCTGGTGCTGCTGGTGGTGCTTCTCCTTGGTTCTGGTTCTGCTGGAGGAGCTTCTCCTTGGTTCTGGTACTGCTGAAGGTGCTTCTCCTTGGTTCCGGTGCTGCTGGTGGTGCTTCTCCTTGGTTCTGGTACTGCTGGAGGAGCTTCTCCTTGGTTCTGGTGCTGCTGGAGGTGCTTCTCCTTGGTTCCGGTATTGCTGGTGGTGCTTCTCCTTGGTTCTGGTACTGCTGAAGGTGCTTCTCCTTGGTTCCGGTGCTGCTGGTGGTGCTTCTCCTTGGTTCTGGTACTGCTGGAGGAGCTTCTCCTTGGTTCTGGTGCTGCTGGAGGTGCTTCTCCTTGGTTCTGGTACTGCTGGAGGAGCTTCTCCTTGGTTCTGGTGCTGCTGGAGGTGCTTCTCATTGGTTCTGGTACTGCTGGAGGTGCTTCTCCTTGGTTCTGGTACTGCTGGAGATGCCTCTCCTTGGTTCTGGTGCTGCTGGAGGTGTTTCTCCTTGGTTCTGGTGCTGCTGGAGGAGCTTCTCCTTGGTTCTGGTACTGCTGGAGGTGCCTCTCCTTGGTTCTGGTACTGCTGGAGATGCCTCTCCTTGGTTCTGGTGCTGCTGGATGTGCTTCTCCTTGGTTCTGGTACTGCTGGAGATGCCTCTCCTTGGTTCTGGTGCTGCTGGAGGTGTTTCTCCTTGGTTCTGGTGCTGCTGGAGGTGCCTCTTCTTGGTTCTGGATCTTCTGGAGGTGCTCCTTCTTGGTTCTGGTGCTGCTGGAGGTGCTTCTTATTGGTTCTGGTGCTGCTGGAGGTGCTTCTTATTGGTTCTGGTATTGCTGGAGGTGCTTCACCTTGGTTCTGGTACTGATGGAGATGCCTCTCCTTGGTTCTGGTGCTGCTGGAGGTGCTTTTCCTTGGTTCTGGTACTGCTGGAGATGCCTCTCTTTGGTTCTGGTGCTGCTGGAGATGCCTCACCTTGGTTCTGGTACTGCTGGAGGTGCTTCTCCTTGGTTCTGGTACTGCTGGAGATGCCTCTCCTTGGTTCTGGTGCTGCTGGAGGTGCTTCTCCTTGGTTCTGGTACTGCTGGAGATGCCTCTCCTTGCTTCTGGTACTGCTGGAGATGCCTCTTCTTGGTTCTGGTACTGCTGGAGGTGCCTCTCCTTGGTTCTGGTATTGCTGGAGGTGCGTCTCCTTGGTTCTGGTGCTGCTGGAGGTGCTTCTCCTTGGTTCTGGTACTGCTGAAGGTGCTTCTCCTTGGTTCTGGTACTGCTGGAGGTGCTTCTCCTTGGTTCTGGTGCTGCTGGAGGTGCTTCTCCTTGGTTCTGGTGCTGCTGGAGGTGCTTCTCCTTGGTTCTGGTACTGCTGGAGGTGCTTCTCCTTGGTTCTGGTTCTGCTAGAGGTGCTTCTTGGTTCTGGTTCTGCTGGAGGTACTTCTCCTTGGTTTTGGTACTGCTGGAGGTACTTCTCCTTGGTTCTGGTACTGCTGGAGGTGCTTCTCCTTGGTTCTGGTACTGCTGGAGGTGCCTCTCCTTGGTTCTGGTACTGCTGGAGGGGCCTCTCCTTGGTGCTGGTGCTGCTGGAGGTGCTTCTCCTTGGTTCTGGTATTACTGGAGGGGCCTCTCCTTGGTTCTGGTAGTGCTGGAGGGGCCTCTCCTTGGTTTTGGTACTGCTGCAGGTGCCTCTCCTTGGTTCTGGTACTGATGGAGGTGCTTCTCGTTGGTTCTGGTACTGTCGGAGGTGCTTCTCCTTGGTTCTGGTACTGCCGGAGGTGCTTCTCCTTGGTTCTGATACTGCCGGAGGTGCTTCTCCTTGGTTCTGCTGGAGGTGCTTCTCCTTAGTTCTGCTGGAGGTGCTTCTCCTTGGTTCTGCTACTGCTGGAGGTGCTTCTCCTTGGTCCTGGTTCTGCTGGAGGTGCTTCTCCTTGGTCCTGGTTCTGCTGGAGGTACTTCCCCTTGGTTCTGGTACTGCTGGAGGTGCCTCTCCTTGGTTCTGGTACTGCTGGAGATGCCTCTCCTTGGTTCTGGTATTGCTGGAGGGGCCTCTCCTTGGTTCTGGTAGTGCTGGAGGGGCCTCTCCTTGGTTTTGGTACTGCTGCAGGTGCCTCTCCTTGGTTCTGGTACTGATGGAGGTGCTTCTTGTTGGTTCTGGTACTGTCGGAGGTGCTTCTCGTTGGTTCTGGTGCTGCCGGAGGTGCTTCTCCTTGGTTCTGCTGGAGGTGCTTCTCCTTGGTTCTGGTACTGCTTGAGGTGCTTCTCCTTGGTTCTGGTGCTGCTTGAGGTGCTTCTCCTTGGTTCTGGTGCTGCTAGAGGTGCTTTTCCTTGGTTCTGGTATTGCTGGAGGTGCTTCTCCTTGGTTCTGGTACTGCTGGGGGTGCTTCTCCTTGGTTCTGGTATTGCTGGATGTGCTTCTCCTTGGTTCTGGTACTGCTGGAGGTGCTCCTCCTTGGTTCTGGTACTGCTGGAGGTGCTTCTCCTTGGTTCTGGTACTGCTGGCAGTGTCTCTTCTTGGTTCTGGTACTCCTGGAGGTGCTTCTCCTTGGTTCTGGTACTGCTGGAGGTGCTCCTCCTTGGTTCTGGTACTGCTGGAGGTGCTTCTCCTTGGTTCTTGTACTGCTGTCAGTGTCTCTTCTTGGTTCTGGTACTGCTGGAGGTGCTCCTCCTTGGTTCTGGTACTGCTGGAGGTGCTTCTCCTTAGTTCTGGTATTGCTGGAGGTGCATCTCCTTGTTCTGGTGCTGCTGGAGGTGCCTCTTCTTGGTTCTGGATCTGCTGGAGGTGCTCCTTCTTGGTTCTGGTGCTGCTGGAGGTGCTTCTCCTTGGTTCTGGTATTGCTGGAGGTGCTTCTCCTTGGTTCTGGTACTGATGGAGATGCCTCTCCTTGGTTCTGGTGCTGCTGGAGGTGCTTCTCCTTGGTTCTGGTACTGCTGGAGGTGCTTCTCCTTGGTTCTGGTGCTGCTGGAGGTGCTTTTCCTTGGTTCTGGTACTGCTGGAGATGCCTCTCTTTGGTTCTGGTGCTGCTGGAGATGCCTCACCTTGGTTCTGGTACTGCTGGAGGTGCTTCTCCTTGGTTCTGGTACTGCTGGAGATGCCTCTCCTTGGTTCTGGTGCTGCTGGAGGTGCTTCTCCTTGGTTCTGGTACTGCTGGAGATGCCTCTCCTTGCTTCTGGTACTGCTGGAGATGCCTCTTCTTGGTTCTGGTACTGCTGGAGGTGCCTCTCCTTGGTTCTGGTATTGCTGGAGGTGCGTCTCCTTGGTTCTGGTGCTGCTGGAGGTGCTTCTCCTTGGTTCTCGTACTGCTGGAGGTGCTTCTCCTTGGTTCTGGTGCTGCTGGAGGAGCTTCTCCTTGGTTCTGGTGCTGCTTGAGGTGCTTCTCCTTGGTTCTGGTGCTGCTGGTGGTGCTTCTCCTTGGTTCTGGTTCTGCTGGAGGAGCTTCTTCTTGGTTCTGGTGCTGCTGGAGGTGCTTCTCCTTGGTTCTGGTGCTGCTGGTGGTGCTTCTCCTTGGTTCTGGTTCTGCTGGAGGAGCTTCTCCTTGGTTCTGGTACTGTTGAAGGTGCTTCTCCTTGGTTCCGGTGCTGCTGGTGGTGCTTCTCCTTGGTTCTGGTACTGCTGGAGGAGCTTCTCCTTGGTTCTGGTGCTGCTGGAGGTGCTTCTCCTTGGTTCCGGTATTGCTGGTGGTGCTTCTCCTTGGTTCTGGTACTGCTGAAGGTGCTTCTCCTTGGTTCCGGTGCTGCTGGTGGTGCTTCTCCTTGGTTCTGGTACTGCTGGAGGAGCTTCTCCTTGGTTCTGGTGCTGCTGGAGGTGCTTCTCCTTGGTTCTGGTACTGCTGGAGGAGCTTCTCCTTGGTTCTGGTGCTGCTGGAGGTGCTTCTCATTGGTTCTGGTACTGCTGGAGGTGCTTCTCCTTGGTTCTGGTACTGCTGGAGATGCCTCTCCTTGGTTCTGGTGCTGCTGGAGGTGTTTCTCCTTGGTTCTGGTGCTGCTGGAGGAGCTTCTCCTTGGTTCTGGTACTGCTGGAGGTGCCTCTCCTTGGTTCTGGTACTGCTGGAGATGCCTCTCCTTGGTTCTGGTGCTGCTGGATGTGCTTCTCCTTGGTTCTGGTACTGCTGGAGATGCCTCTCCTTGGTTCTGGTGCTGCTGGAGGTGTTTCTCCTTGGTTCTGGTGCTGCTGGAGGTGCCTCTTCTTGGTTCTGGATCTTCTGGAGGTGCTCCTTCTTGGTTCTGGTGCTGCTGGAGGTGCTCCTTCTTGGTTCTGGTGCTGCTGGAGGTGCTTCTTATTGGTTCTGGTATTGCTGGAGGTGCTTCACCTTGGTTCTGGTACTGATGGAGATGCCTCTCCTTGGTTCTGGTGCTGCTGGAGGTGCTTTTCCTTGGTTCTGGTACTGCTGGAGATGCCTCTCTTTGGTTCTGGTGCTGCTGGAGATGCCTCACCTTGGTTCTGGTACTGCTGGAGGTGCTTCTCCTTGGTTCTGGTACTGCTGGAGATGCCTCTCCTTGGTTCTGGTGCTGCTGGAGGTGCTTCTCCTTGGTTCTGGTACTGCTGGAGATGCCTCTCCTTGCTTCTGGTACTGCTGGAGATGCCTCTTCTTGGTTCTGGTACTGCTGGAGGTGCCTCTCCTTGGTTCTGGTATTGCTGGAGGTGCGTCTCCTTGGTTCTGGTGCTGCTGGAGGTGCTTCTCCTTGGTTCTGGTACTGCTGAAGGTGCTTCTCCTTGGTTCTGGTACTGCTGGAGGTGCTTCTCCTTGGTTCTGGTGCTGCTGGAGGTGCCTCTCCTTGGTTCTGGTGCTGCTGGAGGTGCTTCTCCTTGGTTCTGGTACTGCTGGAGGTGCTTCTCCTTGGTTCTGGTTCTGCTGGAGGTGCTTCTTGGTTCTGGTTCTGCTGGAGGTACTTCTCCTTGGTTTTGGTACTGCTGGAGGTACTTCTCCTTGGTTCTGGTACTGCTGGAGGTGCTTCTCCTTGGTTCTGGTACTGCTGGAGGTGCCTCTCCTTGGTTCTGGTACTGCTGGAGGGGCCTCTCCTTGGTGCTGGTGCTGCTGGAGGTGCTTCTCCTTGGTTCTGGTATTACTGGAGGGGCCTCTCCTTGGTTCTGGTAGTGCTGGAGGGGCCTCTCCTTGGTTTTGGTACTGCTGCAGGTGCCTCTCCTTGGTTCTGGTACTGATGGAGGTGCTTCTCGTTGGTTCTGGTACTGTCGGAGGTGCTTCTCCTTGGTTCTGGTACTGCTGGAGGTGCTTCTCCTTGGTTCTGATACTGCCGGAGGTGCTTCTCCTTGGTTCTGCTGGAGGTGCTTCTCCTTAGTTCTGCTGGAGGTGCTTCTCCTTGGTTCTGCTACTGCTGGAGGTGCTTCTCCTTGGTCCTGGTTCTGCTGGAGGTGCTTCTCCTTGGTCCTGGTTCTGCTGGAGGTACTTCCCCTTGGTTCTGGTACTGCTGGAGGTGCCTCTCCTTGGTTCTGGTACTGCTGGAGATGCCTCTCCTTGGTTCTGGTATTGCTGGAGGGGCCTCTCCTTGGTTCTGGTAGTGCTGGAGGGGCCTCTCCTTGGTTTTGGTACTGCTGCAGGTGCCTCTCCTTGGTTCTGGTACTGATGGAGGTGCTTCGTGTTGGTTCTGGTACTGTCGGAGGTGCTTCTCGTTGGTTCTGGTGCTGCCGGAGGTGCTTCTCCTTGGTTCTGCTGGAGGTGCTTCTCCTTGGTTCTGGTACTGCTTGAGGTGCTTCTCCTTGGTTCTGGTGCTGCTTGAGGTGCTTCTCCTTGGTTCTGGTGCTGCTAGAGGTGCTTTTCCTTGGTTCTGGTATTGCTGGAGGTGCTTCTCCTTGGTTCTGGTACTGCTGGGGGTGCTTCTTGGTTCTGGTATTGCTGGAGGTGCTTCTCCTTGGTTCTGGTACTGCTGGAGGTGCTCCTCCTTGGTTCTGGTACTGCTGGAGGTGCTTCTCCTTGGTTCTGGTACTGCTGGCAGTGTCTCTTCTTGGTTCTGGTACTCCTGGAGGTGCTCCTCCTTGGTTCTGGTACTGCTGGAGGTGCTCCTCCTTGGTTCTGGTACTGCTGGAGGTGCTTCTCCTTGGTTCTTGTACTGCTGTCAGTGTCTCTTCTTGGTTCTGGTACTGCTGGAGGTGCTCCTCCTTGGTTCTGGTACTGCTGGAGGTGCTTCTCCTTAGTTCTGGTATTGCTGGAGGTGCATCTCCTTGTTCTGGTGCTGCTGGAGGTGCCTCTTCTTGGTTCTGGATCTGCTGGAGGTGCTCCTTCTTGGTTCTGGTGCTGCTGGAGGTGCTTCTCCTTGGTTCTGGTATTGCTGGAGGTGCTTCTCCTTGGTTCTGGTACTGATGGAGATGCCTCTCCTTGGTTCTGGTGCTGCTGGAGGTGCTTCTCCTTGGTTCTGGTACTGCTGGAGATGCCTCTCTTTGGTTCTGGTGCTGCTGGAGATGCCTCTCCTTGGTTCTGGTACTGCTGGAGGTGCTTCTCCTTGATTCTGGTACTGCTGGAGATGCCTCTCCTTGGTTCTGGTGCTGCTGGAGGTGCTTCTCCTTGGTTCTGGTACTGCTGGAGGTGCTTCTCCTTGGTTCTGGTGCTGCTGAAGGTGCCTCTTCTTGGTTTTGTTTCTGCTGGAGGTGCTCCTCCTTGGTTCTGGTGCTTCTCCTTGGTTCTGGTATTGCTGGAGCTGCTTCTCCTTGGTTCTGGTACTGATGGAGATGCCTCTTCTTGGTTCTGGTGCTGCTGGAGGTGCTTCTCCTTGGTTCTGGTACTGCTGGAGATGCCTCTCTTTGGTTCTGGTGCTGCTGGAGATGCCTCTTCTTGGTTCTGGTACTGCTAGAGGTGCTTCTCCTTGGTTCTGGTACTGCTGGAGATGCCTCTCCTTGGTTCTGGTGCTGCTGGAGGTGCTTCTCCTTGGTTCTGGTACTGCTGGAGGTGCTTCTCCTTGGTTCTGGTACTGTTGGAGGTGCTTCTCCTTTGTTCTGGTGCTGCTGGAGGTGCTTCTCCTTGGTTCTGGTGCTGCTGGAGATGGCTCTCCTTGGTTCTGGTGCTGCTGGAAGTGCTTCTCCTTGGTTCTGGTGCTGATGGAGGTGCTCCTCCTTGGTTCTGGTTCTACTGGAGTTGCTTCTCCATGGTTCTGGTACTGATGGAGGTGCCTCTTCTTGGTTCTGGTACTGCTGGAGGTGCTCCTCCTTGGTTCTGGTTCTGCTGGAGTTGCTTCTCCTTGGTTCTGGTATTGCTGGAGTTGCTTCTCCTTGGTTCTGGTGCTGCTGGAGGTGCTTCTCCTTGGTTCTGGTACTGCTGGAGGTGCTCCTCCTTGGTTCTGGTTCTGCTGGAGTTGCTTCTCCTTGGTTCTGGTACTGCTGGAGGTGCCTCTTCTTGGTTCTGGAGTTGCTGGAGGTGCTCCTCCTTGGTTCTGGTTCTGCTGGAGTTGCTTCTCCTTGGTTCTGGTATTGCTGGAGGTGCTTCTCCTTGGTTCTGGTGCTGCTGGAGGTGCTTATTCTTGGTTCTGGTTCTGCTGGAGTTGCTTCTCCTTGGTTCTGGTATTGCTGGAGGTGCTTCTCTTTGGTTCTGGTGCTGCTGGAGGTGCTTATTCTTGGTTCCATATCTAATGTCGTCTTCCTCTTTTTTTTTCCTACTGGAATGATCCCTGATAATGATATTTTTGTCTATAGCGCCGGCGTATACTGCAGCACTCTACACATCAGCGGTGATATCAGATGTTAGAGCAGTACAGACATTACTGGGGGTGTAATATACCGGGACCCCGAGTCCTCTCTGCCTGTGACTCCCTCCTGATGGGTTTTCGTCTCGTGGCTCCCCCTCCCCCACACGCCGCCATTACCAGACTGTTAGTTTTTAACACTCAGAGATATTTTAATAGAGACTCTAAAAATCAATGCCGCGGATCGATGGCGAGGTGCATAAAAGCCTGCGATGGTACAGCTGCCACCATTCTGTCATCTGTGCCTGCCAGTGCTAGCGCTCAGCCAAGGCCGCCGTGCTGCTAGCTAATGCAACAGCTCCTGCTCCGCTCATGTGTCCGTACCTGGGAAAGCTAGGTGACGCCAAATACAGGGTTAGATCCCACACGTCCATATGCCTCATTCATCATATATCAGGCGTTCCTCATGTCAGTCCCGGTACAGAGAGTGCTGGAGTCGTATCAGCCAAATTCCTGAAGAAGTCGCTTTCTCAGCGGCTGCGCATTCAGCCCGGGGATGGCCGACATTTTCTGTGAACGTGATGAATTTATCGGAAGCACTCGGCCAAATGCTGCTTGACACATCCAACATTTTTCAACAGCCATCTGCAGAAGTCCTCACACCCTCTGCCATTGCATTCTGACCGGGGTCTGGATTATGACTTCATCTAGGAAAAGGTTATTACCAAATATGTAATATATCCTCTCACCGTAGGAAAGGGGGATGAGTAGGATATTGTTGGGGGTCCAGAGCCCCCAGTGTGGGGTCAGGATTAATGTGGAGGTGAGCTCTCGCTTCCTTTGCTCCATTGATTGTCTGCAGCGCTCGGCTGCCGTAGACATTGCATGTAGCAGAGGCTGCAAAGAGCTGATCTCGCTGTTCCAGAACCCAGCAATCGGCACGTGATCCCGTATCCTATAGATGGAGAATTCCTTGCATTTTTCGGGACGTCCCTTAGAGCGCCAGCGCAGTGTGTAGTTTCCGCAGTTTTCTGTGTCTGGCAGCGCTCGTGCAGACGGCAGCAGATTTTCCCCAGTATTTTGCTGCCATCTCAGTACGGGATGTGGACACCTATAGATGAAGGAATGAAGACCCCGGCGCAGCCGCCACCATGCCTAATGGTAGGAGCCCGTCTCCACCAGGCAGATCCAGGGCCGGATTGGGACAAAAAAAAGCAGACCTGCCACACAAACCCCACCAGCCCACATACTATAGCACTCATCAGCACCGATCAGTGAATTTTTGCTATACTTTGTCGTCCCCTCATCACTCTATTAAAGGAGTTATTTGAAGAGCCACATGTTAATGGCGTCACAGTGCGTATGATTGACCACAGCTCCATTTACATGGTGCACTTCAAAGCTACGTTTCCCAGGATCATGGGGGTCCCAGCGGTCAGATCCACAACAAACAGAAAGTCATCCCCTATCCCAACGATAGGGGAGAACTTCCGAATTTGGATAACCCTCCATACAGTATTATGGGCACCGCATAGTCCTTCATACAGTATTATGGGCACCACATAGTCCTCCATACAGTATTATGAGCACCACATAGTCCTCCATACAGTATTATGGGCACCACATAGTCCTCCATACAGTATTATGAGCACCACATAGTCCTCCATACAGTATTATGAGCACCACATAGTCCTCCATACAGTATTATGGGCACCACATAGGTCTCCAGATAGTATTATGGGCACCTCATAGTCCTCCATACAGTATTATGGGCACCTCATAGTCCTCCATACAGTATTATGGGCGCCACATAGTACTCCATACATTGTTATTGGTACCACATAGTCCTCTTTACAGTATTATGGGCACCATATAGTCCTCTATACAGTATTATAGGCTCCATATAGTCCTCCATACAGTATTATGGGCCCCGCATAGTCCTCCATATAGTATTATAGGCACCTCATAGTCCTCTATACAGTATTATGGGCGCCATATAGTCCTCCATACAGTATTATGGGTACCACATAGTCCTCCATACATTATTATGGGCAACACATAATGCTCCATACAGTATAATGGCCCCATATATTGCTCCATACATTACAATGGGCCCCACATATTCCTCCATATGGTACAATGAGCCCACATAATGCTCCATACAGTATTATGTGCCCTATACATTACTGCATACAGTTTTATGGGCCCCATATAATATTTCATACAGTATAATGGGCCCCATATAATACTTCATACAGTATAATGGGCCATATAATACTTCATACAGTATAATGGGCCCCATATAATGCTTCTCCCTGTCCCCACTGCTCTGGTCTCCTCAGTGTATTCTGATCCTCTGCACTGCTTGGCACAGGCGATTCGCTGTAGTGATGTCATTGCACCCTCTGCTCTAAGACGTCACAGAGCTCAGACGCAGAGGGGGAATGCTGAGAGAGGGAGCATCAACAGATGGCTCCCTCACTCATCATTGTTTTCAACTGTGTCGGTGCTGGCACCGGAGCTCCACTACTTACGAGCCCCATAGCATGCCAAGTCCCCAACGGCACTTGCCCGCTTTTGCCGGGTGGTGATGTCAGCCTTGATATGTGTCATATCACCACCAAATATTAAGCAGTGGGTGAAATGCTTTTAGGACACACACCCTTAAATCAAAGGCATTTATAAAAAGAAAATAATCAGCACACCGATTAAATAAGAGGAAAGTGGCGGACTCTTTATTAGCCCATGTGGTAATATTTCAATTCCATAGCAGAGAAATGATCTGTTATAGATCCAAAACTTTCTCACATGGGCTAATAAAGAGTCCGCCACTTTGCACAATTCATCGGAGCGCTTCTTATTTTCATAGATACGCACACTTAGAGCAGATACTTGTATTTACACCATGTATACAGGACAGGAGGAGTATACACAATGTACACAGCTCCACACTATATACTGTGGTAAGGAACATAGAGTGGAGCTGTGTATATACTATATAGTGTAGAGCTGGGCCAGTGTATATAGTGTGGATTCCACAGTATATACACAGCAACATACTATATGAACAGCTCTACACTATTTACACACAACTCTACTTTATAATTGACAGTATTATACAATATTATGTTACATACTGCTGAGTATATATCACATTGAGACTACTGTGTATACATATGTATATACGGGTGCTGGGGCTGATGTATATACGGGTGCTGGGGCTGATGTATATATGGGTGCTGGGGCTGATGTATATGCGGGTGCTGGAGCTAATGTATATATGGGTGCTAGGGCTGATGTATATACGGGTGCTGGGGCTGATGTATATGCGGGTGCTGGGGCTGATGTATATGCGGGTGCTGGGGCTGATGTATATGCGGGTGCTGGGGCTGATGTATATGCGGGTGTTGGGGCTGATGTATATGCGGGTGCTGGGGCTGATGTATATACGGATGCTGAGGCTGATGTATATACGGGTGCTGGGGCTGATGTATATGCGGGTACTGGGGCTGATGTATATACAGGTGCTGGGGCTGATGTATATGCGGGTGCTGGGGCTGATGTATATGCGGGTGCTGGGGCTGATGTATATGCGGGTGCTGGGGCTGATGTATATGCAGGTGCTGGGGCTGATGTATATGCGGGTGCTGGGGCTGATGTATATACGGGTGCTGGGGCTAATGTATATGCGGGTGCTGGAGCTGATGTATATACGGGTGCTGGGGCTGATGTATATACGGGTGCTGGGGCTGATGTATACACGAGTGCTAGGGCTGGTGTATATACGGGTGCTGGGACTGATGTATATATGGGTGCTGAGGCAGATGGCTGATGTATATACAGGTGCTGGTGCTTATGTATATACAGGTGCTGGTGTATATATGGTCCGGGGGGCTGATGTATATACAGTTGCTGGGGCTGGTGTATATACAGGTGCTGGGACTGATGTATATACGGGTGCTGGGGCTGATGTATATACGGGTGCTGAGGCTGATGTATATAGAGGTGCTGGGGCAGATGTATATACAGGTGCTGGGGCTGGTGTATATATGGTCTGGGGGCTGATGTATATACAGGTGCTGGGGCTGATGTATATACTGGTGCTGGGGCTGGTGTATGTATGGTGTGCTGGGGCTGATGGATATACAGGTGCTGGGGCTGGTGTACATATAGGTGCTACTAGAGGCTGATCAGTGATGTATATACATACAGCCCGTATATACATCAGCCTCAAGTCAGCACCAGTATATACATCAGCCCTGGCAGCACCTGTATATACATCAGCCCCAGCACCTGTGTATTATACAGGTGCTGGTGTATATACTGGTGCTGGGGCTTACGTATATATATATATATATATATATGTATGTGTGTATATATATATATATATATATATATATATATATATATATATATACACAGTGTACAGTGTATATACATCAGCCTCGAGTCAGCACCTATCTATACGTAAGCCCCAGCACCTGTATATACATCAGCTTCAGCACCTGTGCAGTGCACTGCTGGGGGATGACGTATTTTAATTTAAACATGTCTGGGCTGGGATTACCCTCACCCAGACCCAGACTGAATACAGGCAGATTACCGGTGCGGGTAGGAACTCCGCAATTCCTGTGCTGTGTGTCCCAGTCCTTGATACTTCAGGCTGCAGCCAGGGGCACGCTCTCCGCTCACATACAACGTCCTGATGTCAAAGTCAGCACGTTCTTAACCCCTGCAGCAGGGGTCCTGCTACATGCGCTGCAAGCAATGACTGCTGCTTGCGCGTACACGTATGACCGGGCATACCTCCCAACTTTTGAAGAAGGGAAAGAGGAACAAAGGGTGCCCCAATCTCACCGTTTCACAACTAGTCACACCCATGTCCACGCCCCAACCACACCCATTTAGCACTGCTGATCACACTGACTGGTACTGAGGGCACAGTGGCTGGTACTATGGGCACAGTGGCTGGTACTATGGGCACAGTGGCTGGTACTGAGGAAAAGAAAGAAAGAACAGAGAGAAAAAAAGAAAACAAAGAGAGAGAAAGAACAGAGAGAGAGAGAAAGAAAGGGGACAGAAAAAAAGAAAGAGGGGAAAGAAATAATATAGAAAGAAAGAGGGGAAGAAAGAAACAACAGAGAGAAAAAAAGATGGGAAAGAAAGAACAGAGCGAGAGAAAGAAAGGGAAAGAAACAGAACAGAGAGAGAAAGAAAGATTAGAGAGAGAAAGAAAGAAGGGAAAGAAAGAACAGAGAGAGGTGAAAGAAAGAAAGAAAAGAGTGAGAAAGAGAAAGAGGGGAAAGAAAGAACAGAGAGAGTGAAAGAAAAAGAACAGAGAAAGAAAGTGGAAAAAGAACAGAGGGAGAGAGAAAGAAAGAGGGGAAAGAAATAAAGAAAGAACAGAGAGAAAAAGAAAGTGTGGACAAAGAAAGAAAAAACAGAGAAAGAAAGATGGGAAAGAGACAACAGAGAGAGAAAGAGAGAGAAAGAAAGAACAGAGAGAGAGAAAGAAAGAAAGATTAGAGAGAGAAAGAAGGAAAGAAAGAACAGAGAGAAAGAAACAGAGAGAAAGAAATATTCTATAAAGATACTATAGCAGCCCGGCTCCCATTGTAGTGCCCACCTGAGCCTCCCGGTGCAGGACATATCATGATCTGCTCACATGGCCGACATCCCCGATTCCAAGTCACAATCTCCTCCTGAAATTACCTAATTTCTGGTCAGCTTCCAGCACGTCATTTCCGGTAGAACGTCACATGCGAGTTTTAAAGTGCTCCTCGGGGCTCCGCCGTGTACTCCTGTGTCCGCGGGAAAAGTAAGCTCCCGGCTGGGGCAGTCTCTCTCAAAATCGGGACTGTCCCGCTGGATCCGGGACGGTTGGGAGGTACTGTATGAATGCTCCCCACCTTACACCTTGTACATGCATGGCTCCATATGCCTCATACACACACGGTTCCGCTTTGTATGCCTCGTACACTCACGGCTCCGCTCCGTACACCTCGCGCACACATGGCTTCACTCCGTAAAACTCGTACACATGCGACTTTGCTCCGTACACCTTATACACACGTGGCCACGCTGTGTACACCTTCTACACACATGGCTCCACTCCGTAAACCTTGTACACATGCGGCTTTGCTCCATACACTTCGTACACACGCGGTTCTGCTCCGTACACACGGCTCTGCTCCGCTCCGTAAACACAAGGCTCAGATCCATACACTTTATACACACAGGGCTCCGTTCCATACACCTCGTACACACACGGCTCCGCTCCGTACACCTCGTACACACACGGCTCTGCTCCGTACACCTCGCACACACACTGCTCCGCTCCGTACACCTCGCGCACACACTCTGTTCCGCTCCGTACACCTCGTACACACACGGCTCCGCTCCGTACACCTCGTACACACACGGCTCCGCTCCGTACACCTCGTACACACACGGCTCCGCTCCGTACACCTCGTACACACTCGGCTCCGCTCCGTACACCTCGTACACACTCGGCTCCGCTCCGTACACCTCGTACACACTCGGCTCCGCTCCGTACACCTCGTACACACTCGGCTCCGCTCCGTACACCTCGTACACACTCTGCTCCGCTCCGTACACCTCGTACACACTCTGCTCCGCTCCGTACACCTCGTACACACGCGGCTCCGCTCCGTACACCTCGTACACACGCGGCTCCGCTCCGTACACCTCGTACACACTCTGCTCCGCTCCGTACACCTCGTACACACACGGCTCCGCTCCGTACACCTCGTACACACTCGGCTCCGCTCCGTACACCTCGTACACACTCGGCTCCGCTCCGTACACCTCGTACACACACGGCTCCGCTCCGTACACCTCGTACACACACGGCTCCGCTCCGTACACCTCGTACACACACGGCTCCGCTCCGTACACCTCGTACACACACGGCTCCGCTCCGTACACCTCGTACACACACGGCTCCGCTCCGTACACCTCGTACACACACGGCTCCGCTCCGTACACCTCGTACACACACGGCTCCGCTCCGTACACCTCGTACACACACGGCTCCGCTCCGTACACCTCGTACACACACGGCTCCGCTCCGTACACCTCGTACACACACGGCTCCGCTCCGTACACCTCGTACACACACGGCTCTGCTCCGTACACCTTGTACACACACGACTCCGCTCCGTACACCTCGTACACACGACTCCGCTCCGTACACCTCGTACACACACGGCTCCACTCCGTACACCTCGGACACACACGGCTCCGCTCCGTACACCTTGCACACACTCTGCTCCGCTCCGTACACCTCCGGCTCCACTCCGTACACCTCCGGCTCCACTCCGTACACCTCGTACACACACGGCTCCGCTCCGTACACCTCGTACACATCCGTCTCCGCTGCCTACACCTCGTACACACACGGCTCCGCTCCGTACACCTCGCACACACATGGCTCCGCTCCGTACACCTCGCACACACGGCTCCGCTCCGTACACCTTGTACACACACGGCTCCGCTCCGTACACCTTGTACACACACGGCTCCGCTCCGTACACCTTGTACACACACGGCTCCGCTCCGTACACCTTGTACACACACGGCTCCGCTCCGTACACCTCGTACACACGTGGCTCCGCTCCGTACACCTCGCACACACACGGCTCCGCTCCGTACACCTCGTACACACACAGCTCTGCTACATCCACCCTGTAAACCCCTCCTGACCCCACACATAAACTTCCCTCATCTAGCACCAAGACAACCAGCACAGCAGAGTCCTGCAGACACCGAGGGCTGTGCGCACAGGTCCTGTGATGAGGAGTCAGCGGTCACATGATCTGGGGCCTCAGACAAAGGCCCCTGATCATGTGACCTCTGACTCCTCCCCTCCTGTTACCTCATCACAGGTCCTGTGCGCAGAGAAGAGAGCAGTCTAGCGATGCTGTGAGGGGCTGCAGGGGGTCTCTGGGAGGGCGAGGATGGGGGATGGCGGATTATCTCCTTGCAGTGCGGGAGAGAAAAATCCCGGGACGGTTGGGAGCTACAACCGCTGTGCGGCAGGAAGAACAGGCCAGTGGTCAAGCGGCCAGATAAGCTGGCGCTGCCAGCCCGTGGCCAGCACATGGCAGCGGCCCAGCGGGAAAATGCCCGGTTGGGCAGATTGATCATTATCAATCCGGGCCTGGGCAGATCGGAGGGGTGTAAATACTTTCTACGCTCCGTGTATCTGGGTGTAAGTCGCCCTATAAATATCCAGCACGGCACTCGCGGCCTTGTACGCACGGCATCAGCGCGGCGGCCGACCTGTGATCCGGCGATCTGGGCAGTGCGCTCCTCCGCTGTATAGAGAACATCCATCAGTTTCGGCCTCCAGTCATTAGCCACAATCTGAAGGCTCAAACTGATTGCTCGGCATTTCCTGAGAAAAAGCCATTTCCTCTGCGTCCTGCAAATCGCTGGTTTACAAAATGCAGCCGGAGCGAATTAATCTGGGGCCGCGCAGTTTGACCTGTGCTAAACCCTTCACCCCGGGATTTATCGTCCTTAGGGCCTGTACACAAAGAATGCAATTTACTTCTCCGCCAAGCGAGTTCTGTTACAATGTGCCGGTGGCCTGGACTCACTGGGCCTGACAGGAGCCTCCACGTGACCCACCGCCTGCTCCGCCACCTGCGCGGCGTATAGAGGCGGCCCGGCCGGCAAATAGCAGGATTATCAAATTACATTTTTATAGATTTCCTGGCTCTGATGTCCTGGGTGCCCTCATTTTTATATCCCAGTGTCCCTGTAGTCCTCATATGTGTACTGTCTGTCCTCCTTTGTGGCCCCGGGTGTCCTGTCTGTCCTCCTTTGTCGCCCCGGGTGTCCTGCCTGTCCTCCTTTGTCGCCCCGGGTGTCCTGCCTGTCCTCCTTTGTCGCCCCGGGTGTCCTGCCTGTCCTCCTTTGTCGCCCCGGGTGTCCTGCCTGTCCTCCTTTGTAGCCCCGGGTGTCCTGCCTGTCCTCCTTTGTGGCCCCGGGTGTCCTGCCTGTCCTCCTTTGTGGCCCCGGGTGTCCTGTCTGTCCTCCTTTGTGGCCCCGGGTGTCCTGTCTGTCCTCCTTTGTGGCCCCGGGTGTCCTGGCTGTCCTCCTTTTGTGGGCCCCTGTGTCCTGGCTGACCTCTTTCGTGGCCCCGGTTGTCCTGGCTGACCTTTTTTGTGGCTCCAGGTGTCCAGACTGTTTTCCTTTGTTGCCCCGAATGTCCTGGCTCTCCTCCTTTGTGGCCCCGAGTGTTTTGGCTGTCATCCTTTGTGGTCCCATGTACCCTGGTTGTCTTCCATATTGGGCCCGTGTGTCCTGGCTGACCTCCTTTGTGGGCCCGTGTGTCCTGGCTGACCTCCTTTGTGGGCCCGTGTGTCCTGGCTGACCTCCTTTGTGGGCCCGTGTGTCCTGGCTGACCTCCTTTGTGGGCTTGTGTGTCCTGACTGACCACCATTGTGGGCCCGTGCGTCCTGGCTGACCTCCTTTGTGGGCCCGTGCGTCCTGGCTGTCCTCCTTTGTGGGCCCGTGTGTCCTGGCTGACTTCCTTTGTGGGCCCGTGTGTCCTGGCTGACCTCCTTTGTGGGCCCGTGCGTCCTGGCTGACCCCCATTGTGGGCCCGTGCGTCCTGGCTGACCCCCATTGTGGGCCCGTGCGTCCTGGCTGACCACCATTGTGGGCCCGTGCGTCCTGGCTGACCACCATTGTGGGCCCGTGCGTCCTGGCTGACCACCATTGTGGGCCCGTGCGTCCTGGCTGACCACCATTGTGGGCCCGTGCGTCCTGGCTGTCCTTTGTGGGCCCGTGCGTCCTAGCTGTCCTCCTTTGTGGGCCCGTGCGTCCTGGCTGTCCTCCTTTGTGGGCCCGTGCGTCCTGGCTGTCCTCCTTTGTGGGCCCGTGCGTCCTGGCTGTCCTCCTTTGTGGGCCCGTGCGTCCTGGCTGTCCTCCTTTGTGGGCCCGTGCGTCCTGGCTGACCTCCTTTGTGGGCCCGTGCGTCCTGGCTGACCTCCTTTGTGGGCCCGTGCGTCCTGGCTGACCTCCTTTGTGGGCCCGTGCGTCCTGGCTGACCTCCTTTGTGGGCCCGTGCGTCCTGGCTGACCTCCTTTGTGGGCCCGTGCGTCCTGGCTGACCTCCTTTGTGGGCCCGTGCGTCCTGGCTGACCTCCTTTGTGGGCCCGAGCGTCCTGGCTGACCTCCTTTGTGGGCCCGTGCGTCCTGGCTGACCTCCTTTGTGGGCCCGTGCGTCCTGGCTGTCCTCCTTTGTGGGCCCGTGCGTCCTGGCTGACCTCCTTTGTGGGCCCGTGCGTCCTGGCTGACCTCCTTTGTGGGCCCGTGCGTCCTGGCTGACCTCCTTTGTGGGCCCGGGTGTCCTGCCTGTCCTCCTTTGTGGGCCCGGGTGTCCTGTCTGTCCTCCTTTGTGGGCCCGGGTGTCCTGTCTGTCCTCCTTTGTGGGCCCGGGTGTCCTGTCTGTCCTCCTTTGTGGCCCCGGGTGTCCTGTCTGTCCTTTGTGGCCCCGGGTGTCCTGTCTGTCCTCCTTTGTGGCCCCGGGTGTCCTGTCTGTCCTCCTTTGTGGCCCCGGGTGTCCTGTCTGTCCTCCTTTGTGGCCCCGGGTGTCCTGGCTGCCCTCCTTTTGTGGGCCCCTGTGTCCTGGCTGACCTTTTTTGTGGCTCCAGGTGTCCAGACTGTTTTCCTTTGCTGCCCCGAATGTCCTGGCTCTCCTCCTTTGTGGCCCCGAGTGTTTTGGCTGTCATCCTTTGTGGTCCCATGTGTCCTGGTTGTCTTCCATATTGGGCCCGTGTGTCCTGGCTGACCTCCTTTGTGGGCCCGTGTGTCCTGGCTGACCTCCTTTGTGGGCTCGTGTGTCCTGGCTGACCTCCTTTGTGGGCCCGTGCGTCCTGGCTGACCTCCTTTGTGGGCCCGGGTGTCCTGCCTGTCCTCCTTTGTGGGCCCGGGTGTCCTGTCTGTCCTCCTTTGTGGCCCCGGGTGTCCTGTCTGTCCTTTGTGGCCCCGGGTGTCCTGTCTGTCCTCCTTTGTGGCCCTGGGTGTCCTGTCTGTCCTCCTTTGTGGCCCCGGGTGTCCTGTCTGTCCTCCTTTGTGGCCCCGGGTGTCCTGGCTGTCCTCCTTTTGTGGGCCCCTGTGTCCTGGCTGACCTTTTTTGTGGCTCCAGGTGTCCAGACTGTTTTCCTTTGCTGCCCCGAATGTCCTGGCTCTCCTCCTTTGTGGGCCCGAGTGTTTTGGCTGTCATCCTTTGTGGTCCCATGTGTCCTGGTTGTCTTCCATATTGGGCCCGTGTGTCCTGGCTGACCTCCTTTGTGGGCCCGTGTGTCCTGGCTGACCTCCTTTGTGGGCTCGTGTGTCCTGGCTGACCTCCTTTGTGGGCTCGTGTGTCCTGGCTGACCTCCTTTGTGGGCTCGTGTGTCCTGACTGACCACCATTGTGGGCCCGTGCGTCCTGGCTGACCTCCTTTGTGGGCCCGTGCGTCCTGGCTGTCCTCCTTTGTGGGCCCGTGCGTCCTGGCTGACATCCTTTGTGGGCCCGTGTGTCCTGGCTGACCTCCTTTGTGGGCCCGTGCGTCCTGGCTGACCACCATTGTGGGCCCGTGCGTCCTGGCTGACCACCATTGTGGGCCCGTGCGTCCTGGCTGACCACCATTGTGGGCCCGTGCATCCTGGCTGTCCTCCTTTGTGGGCCCGTGCGTCCTGGCTGTCCTCCTTTGTGGGCCCGTGCGTCCTGGCTGACCACCATTGTGGGCCCGTGCGTCCTGGCTGACCACCATTGTGGGCCCGTGCATCCTGGCTGACCTCCTTTGTGGGCCCGTGCGTCCTGGCTGACCACCATTGTGGGCCCGTGCATCCTGGCTGACCTCCTTTGTGGGCCCGTGCGTCCTGGCTGACCTCCTTTGTGGGCCCGTGCGTCCTGGCTGACCTCCTTTGTGGGCCCGTGCGTCCTGGCTGACCTCCTTTGTGGGCCCGTGCGTCCTGGCTGACCTCCTTTGTGGGCCCGTGCGTCCTGGCTGACCTCCTTTGTGGGCCCGTGCGTCCTGGCTGACCTCCTTTGTGGGCCCGTGCGTCCTGGCTGACCTCCTTTGTGGGCCCGTGCGTCCTGGCTGTCCTCCTTTGTGGGCCCGTGCGTCCTGGCTGACCTCCTTTGTGGGCCCGTGCGTCCTGGCTGACCTCCTTTGTGGGCCCGTGCGTCCTGGCTGTCCTCCTTTGTGGGCCCGTGCGTCCTGGCTGACCTCCTTTGTGGGCCCGTGCGTCCTGGCTGTCCTCCTTTGTGGGCCCGTGCGTCCTGGCTGTCCTCCTTTGTGGGCCCGTGCGTCCTGGCTGTCCTCCTTTGTGGGCCCGTGCGTCCTGGCTGTCCTCCTTTGTGGCCCCGGGTATCCTGGCTGACCTCCTTTGTGGGCCCGTGCGTCCTGGCTGACCTCCTTTGTGGGCCCGTGCGTCCTGGCTGTCCTCCTTTGTGGGCCCGTGCGTCCTGGCTGTCCTCCTTTGTGGGCCCGTGCGTCCTGGCTGTCCTCCTTTGTGGGCCCGTGCGTCCTGGCTGACCTCCTTTGTGGGCCCGTGCGTCCTGGCTGACCTACTTTGTGGGCCCGTGTGTCCTGGCTGTCCTCCTTCGTGGCCCCGTGCGTCCTGGCTGTCCTCCTTTGTGGGCCCGTGCGTCCTGGCTGTCCTCCTTTATGGGCCCGTGTGTCCTGGCTGACCTCCTTTGTGGGCCCGTGTGTCCTGGCTGTCCTCCTTTGTGGGCCCGTGTGTCCTGGCTGTCCTCCTTCGTGGCCCCGGGTGTCCTGGCTGTCCCCCTTTGCCAACCCTTGGTGTGGAGGCCACACTTGCTTCACGACCGCCTATTAATCTTCCTGTTATTTTTCCGTCTTCCCTGCGGCGATCGCAACTCTTTATAATAATCCACGATGTGCGTTCTCTGCTAGTAATAATTTAGCGCAGCGCACATTCCGCGCCTGCACCGCACGCTCCGCACCGCACGCTCCATGTCTGCACCGCTCCCTCCGCGCCTGTGTACGCTCCACTCCTGCACTACTCCCTCTGCTCCTGTACCGCTCCCACCATCATGTCGTAACCATGATTTACCCTCTGAAAATGAACACGTTAACAGTGAAAGAAACGTTAACCCTTAACACAGAGCACAAAGCTCCTTGTTCTGATGGTTTGTTACAATGTATCAGTCTGGAGTCCAGGAAGAGGATTGTCTGGAATGGATACAACTGTACCAAAGCATCAGCTGTGAGAAATATCAGATCAAGACTAGAGGAGTTTAAAGAGAACCTGTCAGTGGACTAACGCTGACCTGAGGCCGGTGCTCGACTGCAGACAGGTGCGTTGTTTTCGCCCCGCTCCCAGTGATTGACAGGTGTCTGCCGTCTATACATCAGCAGACTTGTCAACCATCTGCAGCAGTGCGAGGAGAAGCCATAGGGACCATAGAGAGAGGAGACCGGAACGACAAAGCCGCAGCCGGATCTTCTACCTACATTCTCTATGAAATACTGTAGCATTTCAGAGGATAACACGTCTGGCTGCACTCAAGCTCCGGGCTCTGCCTCGTGGCTACGGTCGTGCTCCAAGCTCTCTCTTGTGGCTACGGTCGTGCTCCAAGCTCTGCCTTGTGGCTACGGTCGTGCTCCGGGCTCTGCCTCGTGGCTGCGGTCGTCCTCCAGGCTCTGCCTCGTGGCTACGGTCGAGCTCCGGGATCTGCCTCGTGGCTGCGGTCGTCCTCCAGGCTCTGCCTTGTGGCTGCGGTCGTCCTCCAGGCTCTGCCTCGTGGCTACGGTCGTACTCCGGGCTCTGCCTCATGGCTGCGGTCGTGCTCCGGGCTCTGCCTCGTGGCTACGGTCGTGCTCCGGGCTCTGCCTCGTGGCTACGGTCGTGCTCCGGGCTCTGCCTCGTGGCTACGGTCGTGCTCCGGGCTCTGCCTCGTGGCTACGGTCGTGCTTCAAGCTCTGCCTTGTGGCAACGGTCGTGCTTCAAGCTCTGCCTCGTGGCTACGGTCGTGCTCCGGGCTCTGCCTCGTGGCTGCGGTCGTGCTCCGGGCTCTGCCTCGTGGCTGCGGTCGTGCTCCGGGCTCTGCCTCGTGGCTGCGGTCGTGCTCCGGGCTCTGCCTCGTGGCGGTGGTTGTGCCAGGACACACAAAGCCACAATGGACAGTATGTAGTACTTTGCGGTGCGGAGTCTCATCCTCCTTTTTATACTGTCTGATGGGTGTGTAGTACTTTGCGGTGCAGAGTCTCATCCCCCTCTCTGTACTGTCTGATGGGTATGTAGTACTTTGCGGTGCGGAGTCTCATCCTCCTCTCTATACTGTCTGATGGGTATGTAGTACTTTGCGGTGCAGAGTCTCATCCTCTCCTCTCTATACTGTCTGATGGGTATGTAGTACTTTGCGGTGCAGAGTCTCATCCTCCTCTCTATACTGTCTGATGGGTATGTAGTACTTTGTGGTGCGGAGTCTCATCCTCCTCTCTATACTGTCTGATGGGTATGTAGTACTTTGCGGTGCGGAGTCTCATCCTCTCCTCTCTATACTGTCTGATGGGTATGTAGTACATTGCGGTGCGGAGTCTCCTCCTCCTCTCTATACTGTCTGATGGGTATGTAGTACTTTGCGGTGCAGAGTCTCATCCTCCTCTCTATACTGTCTGATGGGTATGTAGTACTTTGCGGTGCAGAGTCTCATCCTCCTCTCTATACTGTCTGATGGGTATGTAGTACTTTGCGGTGCAGAGTCTCATCCTCCTCTCTATACTGTCTGATGGGTATGTAGTACTTTGCGGTGCAGAGTCTCAATCCTCCTCTCTATACTGTCTGATGGGTATGTAGTACTTTGCGGTGCAGAGTCTCATCCTCCTCTCTATACTGTCTGATGGGTATGTAGTACTTTGCGGTGCAGAGTCTCATCCTCCTCTCTATACTGTCTGATGGGTATGTAGTACTTTGCGGTGCAGAGTCTCATCCTCCTCTCTGTTCTCTTGCAGCCTGTGAATGTAATGGACACGCCAGTATCTGTGAGATGCAGACCGGGAAATGCCACTGCACCACCAAGGGGATCAAAGGAGACCACTGCCAGCTGTGAGTACCCCCATCATTGTGTGCTATCACTCTTGGACTACTCCCCATTATCCCGAACCTTCAAAAGACCCTCACAAATCCAAATCACTACAGAGTACCAAAAATGTACATGGTCATACTCCAATCACATCTAGAGCTGCAGTCACATAACAAGACCTTGCCTGTTAGCATTGTAATGATCCCATGTTACCGCTCACAGAATAGTGAGTGCAGCTCTGGAGGTGACTGGAGGTTAGGACATGATGTAACAGCAGAATAGTGACTGCAGCTCTGGAGGTGACTGGAGGATAAGACATGAAGTAACAGCAGAATAGTGAGTGCAGCTCTGGAGCTCAAGACATGATGTAACAGCAGAATAGTGAGTGCAGCTCTGGAGGATAAGGCATGAAGTAACAGCAGAATAGTGAGTGCAGCTCTGGAGGTGACTGGAGGATAAGGCATGATGTAACAGCAGAATAGTGAGTGCAGCTCTGGAGGTGACTGGAGGATAAGACATGATTTAACAGCAAAATAGTGAGTGCAGCTCTGCAGGTGACTGGAGGATAAGACATGATGTAACAGCAGAATAGTGAGTGCAGCTCTGGAGGTGACTGGAGGATAAGCTGTATGGTTCTCAGTCCTCTGCTCGCCTCTTGTGATCTTAGGTGTACTCTCGCCCGTCTCCCCCTCCTGACATCCCCAGGTCGGTGTGAGCTGTGGGGGCTTCTCTCTCTCTCCCCAGAAGGGTTGCGCCGGCCTCACACGTCGCAGGCAGCGAGCGGTACTAACACCCCGTCTGATGAGCGATGTATAATTAATATGATGAAATGACTGCTCACAGTTTTGTGGCTGCCCCCGGCGAGTAACACGTGGGCGGAAAAAAATCCCCAAAAAGTAAAACGCCAGAACCATTCCACATAATCTTATCCGGTAGAATCTCCCCGGACGGGAACAGAGGAGAAATGGCGGCAATCAGAGATTCAGCCGTGGAAACGGTCGGAGCGAGATCTTAGGAAGGTCGTTACAGACATGAAATTCTGACTGACCGCGACCACCAGCGCCCAAGACACCGCGGGAAGGACGGCGGTGCCCGAGACACCCCCTGACAGACGGCGGTACCGGAGGCACCCCCGACAGACGGCGGTACCAGAGGCACCCCCTGACAGACGGCGGTACCGGAGGCACCCCCTGACAGACGGCGGTACCGGAGGCACCCCCTGACAGACGGCGGTACCGGAGGCACCCGATAACAGACGGCGGTACCGGAGGCACCCCCTGACAGACGGCGGTACCGGAGGCACCCGATAACAGACGGCGGTACCGGAGGCACCCCCTGACAGACGGCGGTACCGGAGGCACCCGATAACAGACGGCGGTACCGGAGGCACCCGATAACAGACGGCGGTACCGGAGGCACCCGATAACAGACGGCGGTACCGGAGGCACCCGATAACAGACGGCGGTACCGGAGGCACCCCCTGACAGACGGCGGTACCGGAGGCACCCCCTGACAGACGGCGGTACCGGAGGCACCCCCTGACAGACGGCGGTACCGGAGGCACCCCCTGACAGACGGCAGTACCGGAGGCACCCGATAACAGACGGCGGTACCGGAGGCACCCGATAACAGACGGCGGTACCGGAGGCACACGATAACAGACGGCGGTACCGGAGGCACCCCCTGACAGACGACGGTACCGGAGGCACCCGATAACAGACGGCGGTACCGGAGGCACCCGATAACAGACGGCGGTACCGGAGGCACCCGATGACAGACGGCGGTACCGGAGGC
Organism: Dendrobates tinctorius; assembly: GCF_039654945.1. Classification (NCBI taxonomy): domain Eukaryota; kingdom Metazoa; phylum Chordata; class Amphibia; order Anura; family Dendrobatidae; genus Dendrobates; species Dendrobates tinctorius. Next base: position 3,000,885 of record NW_027361903.1, on the reverse strand, counting down.
ACCCGATGACAGACGGCGGTACCGGAGGCACCCGATGACAGACGGCGGTACCGGAGGCACCCCATAACAGACGGCGGTACCGGAGGCACCCTATAACAAACGGCGGTACCGGAGGCACCCCATAACAGACGGCGGTACCGGAGGCACCCCATAACAGACGGCGGTACCGGAGGCACCCCATAACAGACGGCGGTACCGGAGGCACCCCATAACAGACGGCGGTACCGGAGGCACCCCATAACAGACGGCAGCACCTCACATTACTGTCCATCCACTGCAAAGAAAAAATGCTGGAAATTGTCTGATTTTCCAGCCTGAAATGGCTGACAACAGAAAGCAATAGAAAGCATTCATTCATGTAGCACATAGGGAAAGGATGCGCAGCATTCACAGTGCAGCAGCTGAAATCCCCCAGCATTCCCTTCTTGTTCAGTATCTGCTCGGACCTTGTGCCGCCGGCCCACAGAGCTGACAATCTACCGGACACCACCTCCTTCAGTCACTGAGGGGCAGAATCCGCCGTGCGAGCAGTTACGCGCCATGAGAGCGATCAGCAAGACGCATTTATTAGCAGGTTATTATAGGAGGTGAGGAAAGTCGCGGGTTTGGTGCCGAGCGTCGGCTTTTTATAGGCGCCAAGTCTGAACTCGTTGCTAAATACGGTAATGATAGAATAACGTCCCCCCGAGACTCGAGAAGTGATGACAATGTGATCCTGGAGCCTCCTGGGAGAGCTGAGGAGCTGGCGCAATGTGTCAGAGAGGCGCCATAGATCGTGGTGGGGCCCCAGGGCAGAACGGGAAGGGCCCCTTGTCTTTTTATAGACCAGTCTCTCCCCATTGCAATACAGCCATAGAGTGCCCATGTGCTGCCATATAGTGAGCACATAACACTGCCATACTGCGCACCAGAGCTGGAGTCATGGCGTGTATGGCCCCATCGTGGGTGTCTGACCCCCGGGCAGAGGAGAAGGAAATATAGTGCCGCTCAGCAGCTCCGATATCATCACTGGGCAGACCATGTAATAATGAAAGGAAACCAAGTAACAGAACTGCATCAGTGTGTATCCTGCCCCCAGCGGCTGATACCAGCGTGACGATGCTTACGTGAGTCATCACATGTCACTCCAGCTCTGCGACATTATCCTGATTCCCGGTCTCTATGTGAGATAGCAGTACACGGGATGCAGTGAGGAGGCAGAGGAAAAGTTTACAGGGGATACTCCACGCAGGGAGATAATGGGTTCTGAAGGGAGTATAACTGTGTATTCTATCAGGGTAAGAACAATGGTTCATGAAACGGGGAAACTTACCAGTCTGTTGGTTTCCGGGCTGTGAAAGCTTGTACTCCCACGGTGGCGCCCACGCAAGTGACACGGGAAGTCTCTGGCGTGATTCTGAAGAAAGTTGAGGCACTGTCTCCCGACGAAAGCGGCGTATCCTGGCTCTCCTAGGCGAGGCCCTGCGTTCCCGGGGTGATGTATGTGATGGGGCACAGTCTGCGGAACCGCCGGAGCATGAGGCATGTGATGACTCCTGGAGTGGACCCTCTGGGTCGTAGCACCAACCCACCCAGGGCGAGCTGACCTAGTGAGGACCACCCCCTATACAGGGAGTGTCAGGGGCAAGCCCTAGGGGGTAAGGTACCACGACTGCTGGAACCGGGTAGCCGGCTCACAGGAGACACGAATGAGTGTGTCTGCAGGATGCAACTGGAAGTATGCAGAAAACAGGAGTGTGCAAAGCGTGGACACAGGGGCTCGCAGGGTATAGGACAGTACAGGGCAAGTGTACGGAAGCACGGAGGGTACAGGACAATACAGGGTGTATGCATGGGAGTGCGCTAGATACTGGATAGTGCAAGGCGAAAACACGGGAGCACGTATGGCGTGCAGTGGCTAACACGCCCGAGTGCGGGCAAAGCAGGGCACATGCACAGGAGCACAAGGTTAAACAGAGTGCATGCTGGGAAGCACCCCAGAGTACAGGGTTAGGCAGAGCGCGTGCTGGGAAGCACGTCTGAGTGCAAGGCAAGACAGATTGGGTGCAGAGATATAGGACTAGGGCAGAACACGAGCAAAGAAGCACAACAGGGCACAGTATAGATGAGGGTGTGCTAGGAAGCATGGCAAGGCAGAGTACAGGAATGGAGCATGTGCTAGGAAGCATGGCAAGGCAGAGTACAGGAACGGAGCGTGTGCTGGGAAGCACGGCAAGGCAGAGTACAGGAACAGAGCATGTGCTAGGAAGCACGGCAAGGCAGAGTACAGGAACGGAGCGTGTGCTAGGAAGCACGGCAAGGCAGAGTACAGGAACGGAGCGTGTGCTAGGAAGCACGGCAAGGCAGAGTACAGGAACGGAGCGTGTGCTAGGAAGCACGGCAAGGCAGAGTACAGGAACGGAGCGTGTGCTAGGAAGCACGGCAAGGCAGAGTACAGGAACGGAGCGTGTGCTAGGAAGCACGGCAGAGTACAGGAACGGAGCGTGTGCTAGGAAGCACGGCAAGGCAGAGTACAGGAACGGAGCGTGTGCTAGGAAGCACGGCAGAGAACAGGAACGGAGCATGTGCTAGGAAGCACGGCAGAGTACAGGAACGGAGCGTGTGCTAGGAAGCACGGCAAGGCAGAGTACAGGAACGGAGCGTGTGCTAGGAAGCACGGCAGAGTACAGGAACAGAGCGTGTGCTAGGAAGCACGGCAGAGTACAGGAACGGAGCGTGTGCTAGGAAGCAAGGCAGAATACAGGAATGGAGCGTGTGCTAGGAAGCACGGTGTCATGTCCGCCATGTCTCTTTTGCCTCATGACCCCTGGAGCGGTATGCACGCGCATCTCATGTCTGCTATCCTGCATGTTCCCTAGAGCAGTGTGCACACTCACCTCATGACTGTTTGGCTGCAAGATGCCTGCATTTCTGCTATGCCTTCTCTGATCATCTCTGTGTTCCAAGAACCCCTGATCATGTGTCCTCCTAGGTTCCGGCACTGTCTGGTTCTACAATCATCTCTTCATGTCTGGAATCCCTGGTCATGTGGCTGCTCTCTGTGATCCTGGAGGATCTGAACTGGAAGTTCTCCCCTGGGCCTGACCCGGAAGTGGAGGTGCTAATGCCCTATATCGGACTGCCTCTCCCTATGGTCAGGGCCTGAGTATCGTGTTGCTTCCCTGCATGGCTGCTTGGCCTGCTGGGTCGCTCCTGTAGTCTGTGCCCCTGCACTTTGCTCTGTCGTGCATCTCTGCACACACTCTGTTCTTGTACTCTGCCTCTTGTCTCGTGCCATGTCTTATGCTGTCTCTCGTGCCATGTTTGTCCTTGCCTTGCTTTGCCTTGTAGCACTTCCACTGTTCTCTGCCTTACCCTGTTTCGCCATGTCTAGTCTTTGCTATTCTGAGCCTTGTAGTACTTCTCATGTTTCTTGTCTCTGCCTGGTTTTCCGAACTCTGCCCTTTGGTGCTCTCTTGCACATTTCCATGTCTAGTCTCAAGGCTCTGCCTTGACCCAGCTCTGGGCTTCGGCCTACGCTCCGCTGCTAGCTCTGTTCTTGCTCCGTGTTTCTGCCTAAGTTTCTGCTCCGTGTTCCGTACTCTGCCTAAGCTCTGCCTGGTTTCTTGTCTTGCTTTGCTTTGTTGCTTCGTGTACCCTTTGCATGTGCCTGGCCTTCCTAGCCTCCTGCTTGTGCCTCAGCCGTGCCCGCCTGCTTGTGCCTCAGCCGTGCTCGTCGGTCAGTGACAGCTGTGTCGCCTGCTATGCCCCAGCCGGGTTCGCTGGAGTCTTACCCGTCTGTTTGTGCTGCAGCCCGTCCAGCTATCCAGTGCCACAGCCGTGCTCTCTGTGCTTCCTTGCACTCACGCTGTCTCTGCACTGTGCTCTCCGTGCTTCTCTTAGCACGCGCAGGCCCTAGCCTGCCCTTGGCATACCTCCCCGTGCTTCTATAAAAGTACGCGCAGGTCTTGCTATGTACCCTGTCGTGCCCTCTCGCACATACAGGTCCTTGCTCTGAACCTGTCCCTGGCATGCCCCTCGGCATGCGCAAGCCTCCGTCCTTGAACCTGATCCTGGCGTGTCTCTCTGCACGCGCAGGACTCTGCCTTGAACCCTGACCCTGGCGTGTCTCTCTGCACGCGCAGGACTCTGTCTTGAACCTTGACCCTGGCGTGTCTCTCTGCACGCGCAGGACTCTGCCTGGAACCTGACCCTGGCGTGTCTCTCTGCACGCGCAGGACTCTGCCTTGAACCCTGACCCTGGCGTGTCTCTCTGCACGCGCAGGACTCTGCCTTGAACCCTGACCCTGTTGTGTCTCTCTGCACGCGCAGGACTCTGTCTTGAACCTTGACCCTGGCGTGTCTCTCTGCACGCGCAGGACTCTGCCTGGAACCTGACCCTGGCGTGTCTCTCTGCACGCGCAGGACTTTGCCTTGAACCTGATCCTGGCGTGTCTCTCTGCACGCGCAGGACTCTGCCTTGAACCTGATCCTGGCGTGTCTCTCTGCACGCGCAGGACTCTGCCTTGAACCCTGACCCTGGCGTATCTCTCTGCACGCGCAGGACTCTGTCTTGAACCTTGACCCTGACGTGTCTCTCTGCACGCGCAGGACTCTGCCTGGAACCTGACCCTGGCGTGTCTCTCTGCACGCGCAGGACTTTGCCTTGAACCTGACCCTGGCGTGTCTCTCTGCACGCGCAGGACTCTGCCTTTTACCTTGTGCCTTGGCGTGTCTCTACACACACACCCTATATTGTTTGTTGAACTTTGAACCCTGGCGGGTCCCCTACACACGCACCTTGCTTTGCACCTTGCTTTGAACCCTGGCATGTCCCCTACACACGCACCCTGCCTTGCACCTTGCCCTGGACCCTGGTGTGCCCCTAGCACGCACCCTGCCTAGAATCCTGCCTTGGACCTCAGCGTGTTCCCTAACACGCACCGTGCCTGGAGATCTGTCGTGCCTCCTTGCCTGAACCCTGGTTTGCCTGCCGGATGCCCGGAACCTGCCGATCGCTGCCAGAGATCGTAAGCCTGATGACTGCGGCCTGATGTCCGGAGCCTGATGCCCTGATCATGTCGATCGTTGCCAGATGTCCGGAGTCCGATGCCAGCATGCCTTTGCCTACCATCTTGCACGTACCATGTCTTGGACCTTGGCGTGCGCTGCACGCACCTTGCTATGTGTTCCCTGTGTGTTTACGTTTTGCACCTGTTGTTACCCTGAACTGTTCCGTAATGAAGTTATCTTGAACCTACGTCTTGTCTCGCCTTGTCTTGCTTCCGTGAGCCGGCCGTCTGGTCCCAGCTGTCGTGGTGGCTCACCCCCTTGGTCTTGCCCCTGACACTCCCTGTATAGGGGGTGGCTTCTCACAAGGTCAGCTCGCCCTAGGTGGGTGGGTGCCACGGCCCAGAGGGTCCACTCTCTAAAGAAAAACGACTCAGCGTAAGCTGACGCTCGTCACACACGGCAAGGCAGAATACAGGAACGGAGCGTGTGCTAGGAAGCGCGACAGAGCACAAGGCAGGGGACCCGAATACAGCGCACAGCTAAGCAAGGACCAAACAGGCCAAGCCAGGAATCACAACAATAATCAGGCACCTGCCATAGGAAGAGGTAGCCTGATATAGGGCATGAGCGCTGTGACTTCCGGGTCAGGTCCTCCAGGACCATAGAGATGACGTGGCTGCAGTCAGAGCCGAGAAGAGCGAGCATGCGCATTAGCAACATAGTGCAACCATGGGACTAGGTGCGAGAGGTGCGCATGCGCACCCGACGGGACACCAGTAGTGGTGACGTCGGGCACAGGGGCCCCGGCCCCAGGTAAGAGCGGCGTGATACGGCAGCTCAGCGGTGGAGGCGGGGGTGAAGCTGTCCGGCTCTGTACGAATCACCAGGTCATTTCTTAGGCCGTTCGCCCGCGGCAATCAGCAGAACTGTGCAGGACGGATTCTCGGTGACGGCACACAGCTACTTGTTGCTCACAGTCAATGTGCACATAGGCCGCGGAACTACAGCGCGGGCCTGAGCTATCGTGTCGCTCCAAGGAGAGTGAGTCAACCTTCTCCTGCTGCGCGCTCTGTCTTCCCGCCAAGTCTCTCGCTTTCCTGCGCACCGTCCCTTTTATCTCTGACACGCCCCCTACTGTGGAGTGCAAAGGTCTGTCTGGGTCAGAAAGCTTTCCCCCCGGCAACAATGGTGACCACCCCGATAGTTCCGGAACTGACGCAAGAGAGGTACCACCGGCCCGGTCCATCTTCCTACATTTATACCAGAACCAGAGCGCGAACGGACGGACATCCCAGAGTGAGCGGCGCAGATATAAAACGCCTGCTGCTATTAAAGGGTGCCACGAGGTCTGAGGAGAGGGTCTTCATTTCAGGGTTGGTGCTCTGAGCCGTAGATGCCGGATAAGTGCGGATCCTGAATTATGGGGTCCGGTCACCCCAAGGCCCCAGAGCTGCTCACATGCTCCTTTCCGCACCTCACAGGGGGATATTGGGGGTTATCCTCCTCCTCTGCCGGCAGCATCCCGTGAAGCCCGTGATCCGCCGCCGTGTTCCTGCCCGCGTTATCAGCCGAGCACACGGTTTCTCTTCACGCGGTGCTGCTGGTAATTAGCGCTCGGCGGGGCTCATCAGCATAAAGATGTCACCGCCATCAGCAATGCGAATATTCCCGCCGGTGGAGCAGGTGCGCGGTTAATGCTGCGCTATAAAATCCTCATCCTGAAAGCCGCAGATTTATTTCACTTGTTCTTCTTTTCTGGGCGGTTAATTACCCAGCGCGGCGCCCCCTCTCCGGCACCGCAGCCCCCAGGTTACACCAGTGCCGCGTCCATGTACTGATGTGCGCGGCTGACACGGCGCGGGCTCCGCTGGCGCTAACTCCTCCATGTTTGTGTTTTCTTGTGAATGATCGAGCGTCTAATCAGGAGATAAACCCGGTAATGGCGCCGCTGCTCCCATCACTGAGCGCTTTACGTTCCCCCGTATATCAGCGCAGCACCGAGAGCGACGCACGAGTCTTAACAAAAAGGAAAGAAACCGGTTCAAGCAAAGGTCACAGAGAAAACCGCGGGCGCAGCGACCGAGCACGGGACACCGCCAACAACCCCAGTCTGTCCTCCGCCTGCAAAGGACGATTTTATTATCTTGTGTCACGCCAAGTTCATAAACTCCTTAATTATCTCCTGCTGATCCTGAGATGCGGTCTGTCTTCTCACATCAGATCCAGAGCTGCACTCACTATTCTGCTGTTATATCTTGTCTTATCCTCCAGTCACCTCCAGAGCTGCACTCACTATTCTGCTGTTACATCCTCTCTCTCATCCTCCAGTCACCTCCACAGCTGCAATCACTATTCTGCTGTTACATCCTCTCTCATCCTCCAGTCACCTCCACAGCTGCAATCACTATTTTGCTGTTACATCTTGTCTTATCCTGAGTATCCTCCAGTCATCTCCAGAGCTGCAGTCACTATTCTGCTGTTACATCACATGTTATCATCCAGTCACCTCCAGACCTGCACTCACTATTCTGCTGTTACATACTGCCTTATCCTCCCGTCACTACCAGAGCTACACTCACTATTCTGCTGTTACATCATATCTTATTCTTCAGTCACCTCCAGAGCTGCAGTCACGATTCTGCTGTTACATCCTCTCTCATCCTCCAGTCACCTCCACAGCTGCAATCACTATTCTGCTGTTACATCTTGTCTTATCCTGAGTATCCTCCAGTCATCTCCAGAGCTGCAGTCACTATTCTGCTGTTACATCACATGTTATCATCCAGTCACCTCCAGACCTGCACTCACTATTCTGCTGTTACATACTGCCTTATCCTCCAGACACCTACAGAGCTGCAGTCACTATTCTGCTGTTACATCTTGTCTTATCCTCCAGTCACCTCCAGAGCTGCACTCACTATTCTGCTGTTACATCCTCTCTCATCCTCCAGTCACCTCCACAGCTGCAATCACTAGTCTGCTGTTACATACTAACCTGATCCTCCAGTCACCTCCAGAGCTGCACTCACTATTCTGCTGTTACATCATGTCTTAGCCTCCAATCACCTCCAGAGCTGCAGTCATGATTCTGCTGTTACATCCTCTCTCATCCTCCAGTCACCTCCACAGCTGCACTCACTATTCTGCTGTTACATCTTGTCTTATCCTCCAGTCACTACCAGAGCTACACTAAGTATTATGCTGTTACATCAAATCTTATTCTTCAGTCACCTCCACAGCTGCAATTACTGTTCTGCTGTTAGATACTGCCTTATCCTCCAGTCACCTCCAGAGGTGCACTCACTATTATGCTGTTACATCTTGTCTTATCCTCCAACTCTTTTATTTTACAAAATTATCAAAATTACACTCAGAAACAAACCACAATACATAAACTAAAGAAAACCAACATAGACCGACATAAAATGTGCAAAACATGCGCAAACAACTGAAAGTCCAAATCCTTTCCTTGTCCCCCACTGAGCTCGGCAGCTTAGGGTCCCCCAGCAGGAATCCACTGAAAAGAGAATACAAAGAAACATAAACCCCACTCCCCACTCTCACCCCATTCACCCCCATTCACCCCCATTCACACCTCACCGATTTTACTAGTTTACTATTTACAATTTTACTATTTACAAAAACCAAACGAAAATAACCCTTTCCTGGCCCTCCGCCTTGAAAAAAACAAGAACTCTGCCACTTTGGCCGACAAACCTTACCTCCTATTACACAGCAAAGATTTTTTTTTTTTTTTTTTTTTCCTCTCCCACACATGGCAACAAGTTCGCAGCCTTTTTTTTCCCACCACCTTGCACCGCAGGTCCTACAAGTTTGTAGCCTTGTCACTGCAAAATCTGGTCCACGAAAGTTTATGGCCTTTTGATTCCACACGAAAACTATTTCCAGGGTCCGCAGAGTCTACTTCTCCTGCCCTGCTCCTTTGCTCCTTCATGTTGCTCTTGGCATCCGGACATCCATCCACCACCCCCCATGCACCCCCCTCCCAACCTGACTACACCCCATCCACACATTCTAACTAAAAAAACAAAAAAAACGTGTGTTATATGTTTTTCCTTTTACCAAAGCACAACCAAAAGACATTTTCCAAAACTCTCAATACCATCCCATCTACTTACGCATTAATATACAAACTAAACACAGCATTTACATACCCAAGGCCCAAGTTTGGCACCTGTAAGCCCAATATCCATTATATGTCCTGGTTTTAAAACAAAAAGCTAAGGTGGCATGCACCAGCCCACCACCAGGAAAACGGGGTTCTAGAGGCTCCATCCCTCACTAACACATTCATCCTATCCCTCAAGAACTAAGACTGTCCCTACTTCTGTCCCTAAAAAAAGAAACCTGTCCCTATCTGTCCCTACCTGCCCCTACTCTACCTAACTTATCATAACTAACTCTCTATCTGTCCCTCAGTGCCTGTCCCTCCCTGTCCCTATCTGCCTCTACTTCCGTCCCTAACACACCCAGTGAAACTTATGCTATCCCTACCCTCATTCACACGGAGCTAGCTCTCCCTTGAGTGCGTTTTTAAAAGGAGAGGCCTCTCCAAAGCCAAGAGGCCTTCCTCACACCCAACCTTTCGAACTCCAAAGAACGGACCTTCACCAGGTCACCCAAGATGTTTCCTACCACCTCATCCCTTGGGAGGGTTTTTTTCTGCGTCGTAACTAGGCACCGTGCATTCCAAGTGTGGAACCTAACCGCTGCACTGACTAGGAATAAAGTGCACGGGTCCCGGCCACCCAGGGATCTGAACGCTCCATAGGCCCATTCAGCGTAGGAGAGGGACGCCAGCCGCGGCCAACGTATGGAGGCACCCACCCTGTTGTAAACCTCTGCATTAAAGGGACAATGAAGCAGGAAGTGCTCCATGCTTTCCAGCACGTCGCCACACTCCTCACGAGGGCAACCCCGGTCATCGGAGTTCCTGCACTTCAAGTTGTCCCTTACATACAGCCTCCCGTGGAAGCAACGCCAGGTCAAGTCCCAAAACTTCATGGGGATCCGCTTAGAATTTAAAAGCCCCAGCCCGACCTCCAGATCCCGGCCTGGGCAATCCTTAAGGGCCAGGGGCTTCTGGAAATGGGTCAACAGGACCCTCCTGTCAAGGCACTGCCTCGACATGGTCCTGATTTCCCACATTCCCAGACCCCACCGGCGGATCACCTTCAGAACCGGGGTAGCATAAGCCGGGAGATGCCCATGAGGTGTGCATAGGTCCTTCAACCGCCCTCCTGTCTCCCATTCCTGGAAGAAAGGCCAAAGCCAACCCTTGCAGGAGACTACCCACGGAGGAGCCCTCTCTAGCCAGAGGTTGGAGATGTTAGTCTTAAGAAAGGTGTTTACTAGAAACACCACCGGGTTGACCATACCCAACCCGCCTAGTCTCCTCGTACGGTATGTAACCTCCCTCTTGATTAGGTTAAGCCTATTCCCCCATAACAATTGGAAGAACAGGCTATAGACCCGCGTCCAGAGAGGTTCCGGCAAGATGCACACACTGCCCAGGTATATCAATAAAGGTAGCAGATAGCCTTTAGCCAGGGCAACCCTTTCCCTCAGGGTTAAAGACCAACCCTTCCATTGGTCCACCTTTTGGGCGGCGATCTTAAGTATGCCCTCCCAATTTTGCTGGGGGTAGTCCCCGGGGCCAAATTCGATGCCTAGAATTTTGGCGGTGGCCTGGGGCCCTGGAAGGGTGTCCGGGAGATCAAAACTAGGATCTCCCCCTCCCAGCCAGAGACTTTCACACTTATCCCGGTTGATCATGGACCCGGATGCCTCCGAGTAGCGCACTACCTCCGACATGACCCAGTCCGCCTCCCCTCTCGAGGATACGAACAGGGAAACATCATCGGCGTACGCCACCACCCTCAGAGAGGAGCCAGAGCCCGCCCGGTCCATCCCGACTCCCGCCAGCGGTCCACGATCTACCCTCCTTAAGAAGGGATCGATCGCGAACCCACCTCAAAAGGACGACCTGACCAACCATTCACCAGCGGAAAAGTCTCAGCCCCTTGGTACAAGATCTCTAACCATTTTACAAACCTCCCAGGCAGACCATACCTCAAAAGGACGGACCAGAGGTACTCGTGGTTGACCCGGTCAAAGGCTTTCGCTTGATCTAATGACAGCAAGTACCCCTTCCAGTGACCTGCCCTACCCTGCTCCACTGCCTCTCGGACACTGAGCACAGCACTAAAAGTACTGCGGCCTGGAACAGAGCAATGCTGGGCCCCTGAAAGGAGCCGGGGTGCAAACTTCACCAGCCGATTAAACAGCACCTTGGCCACAACCTTCCGGTCCGTATCGAGAAGCGCTATGGGACGCCAGTTCTCGATTCGGGACGGATCCTTACCCTTTGACAGAATAATGAGGGCTGACTTCCTCATTGAGCCGGGAAGAGTGCCCGAGGAGAGACACTCATTAAAGACCCCTGTCAAGAGGGGGACCAAGGAGTCCCTAAAAGTCTTATAGAACTCAGATGTTAAGCCATCCGGACCTGGCGATTTCTTGAGCCGAAGCCCATCAATGGCCAGTCTCACTTCCTCTTCCCTGATTTCTTCTGCCAAAACACCAAGAGAGGGGTCACCCCCTGGCTCAGGGATGGCTTCAGCCAGGAAAGCCGACATCCTGTCCCGATCCAGATCCTTCTTTTCCAAGAGGTGTGAGTAGAAGGATCTGACTACCTCCAGGATCCCTGATTTGGATCTGTTCAGGGACCCCGTACTGTCGATCAGTCCTGTCACCATCTTACAATTCACTGACATCTTACAGTTTCTGTAAGGGTCGGGCGAGCGGTACTTCCCGAAGTCCCTCTCAAAAACCAAGGATGTGTGCCTATCATACTGACACCTCTTGAGCAAAGATTTCACTCTGGAGATTTCCTCTCGGTCACCTCCAGTCGAGACAAGCTGCTCGAGTTTCCTCCCCAGAGCCCGGTACAAGCGGTGCCTGTTCAGACTCCTGAGGCTCGAGAGCTGACGGAAGAACCCCGCCACCCGCTTTTTGAAGATCTCCCACCACTCTGACTTACTACTACAGAGATCCAACAGCGGTACCTGGCTCTGAAGAAAATCCTCGAAGGATTGTCTCACCTCCGCTTCTTCCAGCAGGGACGAATTGAGCTTCCACAGCCCTCTTCCCATCCGAGGAGTCTCTGCAACATTCAGAGAAAAGAAAATTAGACAGTGATCGGAGAACTCCACCTCAACGGCGGACACAGCAGAAAAGATGGCGTCCTCCTTCAAAAAAAACCTGTCTATTCTAGACCTACAGCTACCCCTATGGTAGGTGAAACCTCCGTGACCTGGGGTGTGCCGGATGTGGGCATCCACCAGGCGAGCTTCACTGGCTATGCTATTCAACGCGACGCTATCATAAGCCAGGCGATCTCCGGGACCCCCCCGGTCACGGGACCTCGTAATGGTGTTGAAGTCCCCACCGAAGACCACCTGTCGGCTCGTAAAAAGAAAGGGCTTGATCCTCAGGAAGAGACATTTGCGGTCCCACTTGGACTGCGGGCCGTAGATGTTGATGAGCCGGAGCTCTTGTCCCCTCATGAAGACATCTAGGATCAGGCACCTCCCCATTTCCAACTCAGTAACCCGTCGGCATTCAACTGCTGCAGTCTTAAAAAGGACTGCCACCCCGCTATACGGCTCGGCCGCAAGAGACCAGTATGAGGGCCCGCACCTCCACTCCCTCCGTGCTTTATAGATGGCCCCCATGTCTGTTAGTCTGGTCTCTTGCAAGAATAAAATTTCTGCCTCAATCCGGGAGAAAAAATCAAAGGCCGTGAAGCGAGCCGCATCTGACTTAATGCTGGCGACATTAATAGACGCCAGCGTCAACGGGGAGAGTTCAGCCATCATGGGTGATCGAGTTGGATGGCCAATTTCTTCCCTACCCCGCTATTACCTCCTCCTGGGGAGGGGTCAGACACCTTCCTTTTCAGGGAAGCTCCCGACGTGTCCATCCCACCCCCCCCCGGTGTCCTCGCCCCTGGGTTCCAGGTCTGTCCCCCCCTCAGGAGGAGCAATGCCCCCTGAGGGACGGACTCCGCCATCCCCTGAAGGACCCTCCGGTGTTGCCCCCGGCCCAGTACCCTCGTCTTGAGGTTCATCATCTGAACCCCCGAGGGCGCTGAACCGGTTGGAGAGTCTGATCAGAGGGGGGTCAGCAGGCCCTTCCGTATGCACCCTTGTGGTCGGGGGCGGGGGGGACTTTGAATGCTTGTCAGCCTTCCTCCCCACCGCTTTGCGCTTGGCACGCCTGGTTTTGCCACCTGGTGCTGTAGGCTGCTCTTGGACATCCTCATCAACACTTTCATACTGTGAGGACCCGTCCGAGTCAGCCGCTTTCTCCTCTCTCTCCATCCTCCTGATCTCCTCACTCACCGCACTCTCCCCCAGGGCCTCAGAGGCTTTGGCCACGGGCCTGGAAGGAGGAGCAGGCATCACCCCGGTTGCCCGAGGCTCCACCTGTCCCTTACCTCCCTGGCGCTTTTCCTGCCTCCGCTGGTACGCGGGGCCCCTTGCAGCATTGCCCTTCCTCGCTGGCCCCTCAGCCCTTCCCCCTTCGCCACCACCTGCCACAGCAGAAGCAGCGCCACCGGGGGTTGCCCCCCCGCGGTCTCCCCCCACCGGGCCTGTGGCGGCATTAGAGAAAGAGCGAGGGCAGCGGCTGAGAGGGTGACCCAGGTCACCACACAGGTGGCACCGAATGTCTTTGCACAAGGCAGCCAGGTGACCTACCCCACCACACAACGCGCACTTCTGCACCTTGCAGTTGGCGCTGAAGTGAGTGGGGTCGCCGCACTTGTGGCAGACCTTCGGTTGCCCCTGGTAGAAGACCAGGATCCTGTCCCTTCCCAGGAACGCCGAGGAAGGGATGTGGGTGACCGTGCCGCCGGAAACCTTCAATTTGACCATGAAGGTCCAGCCCCCCGACCAGATGCCAAACTCGTCCCTGTTCTTTTTTGGGACCTCGGTGACCTCCCCGTAACAGGAAAGCCACGTCATGATGTCCACGCCTGCGAGTGACTCGTTACATGTAACCACGGTCACTCGCTTGACGGAATTTTGGCGAGACACCGCTTGAGCCACGAAGTCTCGCCATCCGGGCTCTTCTCGCACCAGCTCGTAGTTTGACCAGAAGAGCTCAAGCCCCTCTGGCCGCACGAAGCTGACGTCGAAGAAGCGGGATGCCGAAGGGTGTATCAGGGCAAAGATGTCATTCGCCCCGAAGCCCATCTTAAGGAGGAGCTCCACCACCTTGCTCCTAGGTGAACCAGCTTCACTGCCCCCCCACCTAAGACGGACCACATTCCTTCTTGGCGGCCCCTGCCCGGCTGTGGGGAGAGACCAAACAGTCCCTCCCTCCCTTTGATTTTGGAAGGCTGCTAGGCCATGTCTCTCTATCCAGAAAGACAGGTCCACTGTCCTCCCCTCTACCATGATCGATCTTTCTCCCCTTTGGAGGGCCTCCAGGAAACGGCGGTGCAAACCGCCGTCCCCGGAGCCCGGAGGCGAGGAGACCCCCCCGGAACCACCCCGACCCCCAGCCGCGACCCCCGCATAATTACGTTGGGGCCTCGCGGATGGGGGGGCAGACGGGCCAGCCCTCCCACCACTACCACCACTTGTGCCAGCACCCTCATTCATTCTCCCGTTCACTCTTTTATTATTTCCACTCGCTCCGGCACTCACTCCAGCATTTACTGCCACATTCACACTCGCACTCACTCCCTCATCCATATCGCTCACATCACCATTTATGTCCTCAAACAGCTCTTCAAAAATATCTCCTATCTCACTCCCACTCTCACTTCCAGATAGACCACTATTTACATTAGCAGACTTGGTGTTGCAGTACCCCTGCCTGCCTGCTGGGGGCCCTGACTGGCCAGTGCTCTGCTCCTTGGAGCTGCTGGCACTGCTCCAACTCTTGTCCAAGAGTGCCGCTGCCCCTTTAAATACCTCCGAGCAGAGCGCACTCAGTACGCCCTGCCCGAGCCTGGGAGCAGCAGCAGCTCCTGGGTTCTCTGGCTCCACTTTTTTTTCTTTTTGCGGTGTCTTTGCACTGAGGACAGGGACGGCCACTGCCACCGCACCCTGCCCTCTGCTGTTCGCCCCCGCCGGCTTCCCAAGGAGCGCCAGAGCCCCCGCACCACCAGATGGAGGTAAGCGGGCTGGGGACCCCGACAACTCCCTACCGACTTTTGGGGGCACTATGCTGCTTGAGGGGGTAGGCGGGACAGGAGGCAGTGGGCCCGCCAAGGCCACGCCCCCCCGCCGGCCGCAGCCACCCCGGGCAGAGCAGTGACCCCTTGCGAGGCCACGCCCCCCCCAGGTGACGCGGGCACAGCGGGCGGGACAGCGGCCGAGGAGGACACGCCCCCCCCGCATGCCGCAGCCTTTGCAGGCTGGGCAACACTCGGGGAGGCCACGCCCCCCTCACGGACCGTCACTGCGCCCCTGAACCCACCACTTGATGTTGGCAGGGCTGGCCACTCCCCCTCGTCGCCCAGCGGCGGAGGTGCCCCCAGCACGGACCCCTTTTTGGGTCTACGCGCCGGGGACCCCGCTCTTGCCACGGGCGCCGTCAGAGGAGCTACCAGCCCCTTGCATTTTTTTAGCTGCTGCTTCACAGCAGCCTCCACGCCCTTTCTAGGTCTCTGGACCCCCATAAGTGGACCAGACTTAACGGACCCGTGCGTGGGGGATCCAGAGACCCCAGCACTCACCGCCGGAGGTGCGGTCCTGGCTGTACCCGTGCCGAGCGCCAGGCCAGCCCCCCTGCCACCGGGGACTGAGCCCGGACACCACTACTGCCAATACCGCCAGCGGCTGTTACACCACTGGCACCAGCACCGACCTCCATGTCGCTGCCTGAACCCTCACCGCCACCACCAGATGTGACGGTAAGGTCCAGGCACACATCACTCTCCCCGCGCCCCCGCTGCGGACCCACCACAGGGCCCGAGCCGGGGTGGGCAGCGGGTTCCATACAGCGGGACAGAGGGGCCCCGGAAAGAGGGACAAACATAAGTTTGTCAGCCACGGTGTTTTTTGGCTTGCGCTTGTTTTTTTTCTTTTTCCTCTTTCCGGTTGCCTCGTCCTCAGGGCAGACCTCATCCCCAAAGAGCAGTGTGCCAAACCGCTCTGGGGACTCGATCTGCCTCACCTGTTGTAGGACGAGGCAGCCCCCCTCACTACTACTGTCCCCACTCCCACCAGCCTCCCCCTCGCCCCCACTTTCCTCCGAGTAACTGGAGTCCGGTGGGAGAGCCACTTGCTCAGGGGCCACCCCGCTGCATGTTACCTGGGTGTTGTTGCTCACCAGGCCTTCAGGTGGGGCAGGCGTAGATGTTCCTCCATCCTCCTCCTCCTCCTCTTGGCCCTCCACCTGGCAGGGGCCTCCCGACCCCCCAGGAGACCCTCCGGTCATGGCTCTAAACCGGTCATCGTTTTTCAGTTTCTCTGCAAAGGGGCCGCTCCCACTCAGGATAGCCGCCCGTATCTCCTCCAAGGCCCTGATAGCCCCCTTCAGCCTCTCCACCGTGGCGGAGACCTCAGCTCGTCTCGAGGCGGGGAGCCGGTTCTTAGCCACCGCTCGTGCTCCCCTTAACTCCTCCCGGAGTTTTTTCAGCTGTTTGGCGGCCTCCTCATATTCGCAGAGGTGCGCATGGATGCGGGAGGCGTAGATGGTGGATGGCTCTCCCTCAGCTCTGGAGCCCCAGATGTTGGGGGGCTCTGCCACTGCACCTCTGCTCTGGGCCGCCAGCCGCCACGGTACCAGCTTCGGGGGGCCCGGTGTCCCGGGGCTCCTGGGTCCTGCGACCCCCTCTCTCCTGGCTCCGTCTCTTCCCCATCTCCCAGGGACTGGCTGGCTGCACCCTGGCCTCTGGATGGTGCTGAGGCCCCCCACCCCCAGCTGGCTTGCCGGGGGATGGGAGCTAGGGGCACAGCCCCGGCGCTCAGTCCCAGGGAATGTCCTCTTTCCTGGGAAGGGGGCAGATGGAAAGTCCTTGCAGGAAAAAACCTCCCTTCCCAGGAGCTTAGCAAGGCCCTAGCCTGCAGACGCTCAGCACAGATGCTCCTCCTCTTCCTGGGCGTGCTCTATCCTCCAGTCACCTCCCGAGCTGCACTCACTATTCTGCTGTTACATCATGTCTTAGCCTCCAATCACCTCCAGAGCTGCAGTCATGATTCTGCTGTTACATCCTCTCTCATCCTCCAGTCACCTCCACAGCTGCACTCACTATTCTGCTGTTACATCTTGTCTTATCCTCCAGTCACTACCAGAGCTACACTAAGTATTATGCTGTTACATCAAATCTTATTCTTCAGTCACCTCCACAGCTGCAATTACTGTTCTGCTGTAACATCATGTCTTATCCTCCAGTCACCTCCAGAGCTGCACTCAGTATTCTGCTGTTACATCACATGTTATCCTCCAGTCGCCTCCAGAGCTGCACTCACTATTCTGCTGTTACATCCTGTCTTATCCTCCTGGCACCTCCAGAGCTGCACTCACTATGCTGGTGTTACATCGTGTGTTATCCTCCAGAGCTGCAGTCACATTTCTGCTCAGATGTGATGTACTGGTAGAATAGAGACTTCTGCTCTGGAGATGGCTGTTTGTTAAGAACTACTGTGACTGTATTAGGTTGGAAACAATTGTAACAAACCCTCAGCTGTCATCAGGACTAGGTCAGGAAGGAATCGCTGCCTCTGATAGTTCCCCGGTCAGCAGGATTGTGCACAGTGACTACACACAGTGTCAGGTCAGCGCCGTTATCCTGATTACAATGATACCAGTGATGAAATCTGTCTTGTGGTTGTTGTGGAATCTGGATTTTCAGTTGAGTTAACCCGTTAACGACCGCCGATACGCCTTTTAACGATGCTCAGAAATAAGTGCATAGCGCCCTCCCAGCTTCTGCATTTCTCAGGGGTCTCAGCTACCGGGGGTAGCCGAGACCCCGGAGAACATGATTAGGGTCGGTAAAATTCTGGTAAATTCACGGAATAAAGGCAACCGCAAAAAAAAGTCTGATTTCCCCTTTATTTCTCTCTCCTCTGATATGATCTAGCTCATCAAAGGAGAGAGAAATGGGGTACCCCGTGCCCCCCCAATACCTGCGATGTCCCTCGGTCCCTCCATTCCTGTCCCTCGGCCCTCGGCATCTTCTTCCTGGAAAAAAAATGGTGGGCACATGAGCAGTGCGCCGGCCAAGATCTGCCGGCCGGCAATAATAGGAGATTTCTCCTATTCATTCATTTTGATCACTGTGAAAGACCCCATCACAGTGATCAAAATAAAAAAAGAGTAACTCAGACCCCCCCCCTTTATCACCCCCATAGGTAGGTAAAAATAATAAAAAAAAGTTTTTATTTCTATTTTTCCATTAGGGTTACGGTTGTGGTTAGAGTTATGGTTAGGGTTGGGGCTAAGGTTAGGGTGGTGTTGGGGTTAGGGTTGGGGCTAAGGTTAGGGTGGTGTTGGGGTTAGGGTTGGGATTAGGGTTAGGGGTGTGTTGAGGTCTGAGTTAGAATTGGGGCGTTCCACTGGTTAGGTACATCAGGGGGTCTCCAAACACGACATGGCGCCACCATTGATTCCAGACAATTTTGGGTTCAAAAAAATCATACAGTGCTCCCTTCTACTGAGTCTTGCCATGCTCCGAAACAGTGGTTCCCCCCCACATATGGGGAATCAGCGTACTCAGGACAAATTGCACAACAAATTTTGTGGTCCATTTTCTCCTGTTACACTTATGCAAATGTAAAAAATGTTTGGTTCCACAGTAAATTTTTGTGAAAAAAGTAAAATGTCCATGTTTCCCTTCCACATTGTTTTAGTTCTTGTGAAGCGCCTGAAGGGTTAATAAACTTCTTGAATGTGGTTTTGAGCACCTTGAGGGGTGCAGTTTTTAGAATGCTGTCACTTTTGCGTATTTTCTATCATATAGACCCCTCAAAGTGACTTCAAATGTGAGGTGGTCCCTAAAAAAAATGGTTTTGTAAATTTTGTTGGAAAAATGAGAAATCGCTGTTTAACCCTTATAACTTCCTAACGAAAAAAATTATGTTTACAAAATTGCGCTAATGTAAAGTAAGCATGTGGGAAATGTTACATAAGTATTTTGTGATTTTAGGGCCTGAAAATTAAAAGTTTGAAAATTGCAAAATCTTCAAAATTTTTTGCCAGATTTCCGTGTTTTTCATAAATAAGTGCAAGTCATATCGAAGAAATTTTACCACTAACATGAAGAACAATATGTCATGACATAAGAATCACCAGGATCTAGGGGAAGCGAGTAATGGCCTCATAAAGAGACAGTGGTCAGAATTGTAAAATTGGGCTCTGTAACATCGGAGGCAGTGAGGGATCAGTGAGCAGTCAGAAACCATCAGTATGAATACCTAAGCAGAGCATCATAGAATGGTAGAGTTGGAAGGGACCTCCTGGGCCATCTGGTCCAACCCCCTGCTCAAAGCAGGACTCACTAAGTCATCCCAGACAGATGTCTGTCCAGCCTCTGTTTGAAGACTTCCATTGAAGGAGAACTCACCACTTCTCGTGGCAGCTTGTTCCAATCATTGATCACACTAACTGTCAAAAAGTTTTTTCTCATATCTAATCTGTGTCTCCTCCCATTCAGTTTCATCCCATTGCTTCTAGTCTTTCCTTGTGCAAATGAGAATAAAGTTGATCCTTCTACAATGTGACAGCCCTTGAGATATTTGTAGACAGCTATTAAGTCTCCTCTCAGTCTTCTCTTTTGCAAACTAAACAATCCCAAATCCTGCAACCTTTCCTCATAAGACAGGGTTTGCAGACCGGTCACCATTCTGGTCACCCATAAAGCCCTGCCCACATCCTCTCCCACATCCAAACTCACAACCCACCCACAGCCCCACTCACAACCCCGCCTACAGCCCCACTCACAGCCCCACTCACAGCCCCACCCACAGCTCCGCCCTGCAGAACGAGAATCTCATTAACTCAAAACTGAAAATCCAGATTCCACAAGAACCACAAGACGGATTTCATCCGTAGGAATCGGTGTGGTTAGTATAACGGCGCCGTCCTGCCACTGCCTGTAGTCACTGAGCACAATCCTGATTGCAGGGCATTATAATGAAAACACATATATTTTCATTTATTGAAGGGAAGTAGAGATCCTGAATATGGTGGGAAATGGCCGTGTAATGTCTGGAGACGGCTGTGAGACGCATCGCTAGTGATGGTGCAAGCTCTCACATCTCACGGCATATTCCGTGTGCGGAGCTCGTATCTCATCCACCGGACGTAATTCTTTGCCATCCCGTTATTTTGCTTCGATGTGCCGCCATATTTCTCGTAGTAAAGGCCGGGCCATATATCGGGGAGATTGATAACGCGTGATATTTATGAGGTTCCTTTATCTGGAAGTTGCAGGAACTGTGCGCGGCTCCTCTCCATGCACAGACCTGACCGTGCAAATATTTTGTCGTCTTCATCCGCTAATGTAAAAAGTCAATTATAAAAACCCTAAATTATTAAACGTCACTGAAAAAGCACGCATCGTCCACGGTCCGGTGTCAGCACCGCAGATAGCGGCTTTCATCAAAAGCGGGTGTCAGATCTCTGCACACGTCAGAATCAGTGTCCTCCGGACTCATCCACTGTCCCCTGCTACAGGCTTATTCCTCTGTCCCCCTCCTCCGGACTCTTCCTTTGTCCCCCCCTCCTCTGAACTCTTTCTCTGTCCCCCTCCTCCGGACTCTTCCTCTGTTCCCCTCTTCCGGACTCTTTCTCTTTCCCCTCTCCTCCAGACTTTTCCTCTGTCCCCCCTCCTCCTGACTAAACCTCTTTCCCCCCTGCTCTGGACTCTTCCCCCTCCTCCTGACTCTTCCTTTGTCCCCCCCTCCTCCGTACACCTCTATATTCACTGTACAGGTAGATGTGACCCCTGATGTTACGACATTTTTCTGATTTGATCTGTGTTGTTTTCCACAGATGTGATTCTGAGAACCGTTACTTGGGGAATCCACTGCGAGGAACCTGCTATTGTAAGTACTAATGTGCGGTTCAGTACTGGGACACGCGGGGTGGGGGTGCGGGTCTGTACTGGGACACGCGGGGTGGGGGTGCGGGGCTGTACTGGGACACGCGGGGTGGGGGTGCTGGGCTGTACTGGGACACGCGGGGTGGGGGTGCGGGTCTATACTGGGACACACGGGGTGGGGGTGTGGTTCTGTACTGGGACACGTGGGGTGGGGGTGCGGGTCTATACTGGGACACGCGGGGTGGGGGTGCGGGTCTATACTGGGACACGCGGGGTGGGGGTGCGGGTCTATACTGGGACACGTGAGGTGGAGGGAGGGGGCTGTACTGGGATACGAGGGGTGGGCATGCGGTTCTGTACTGGGACACACGGTGTGGAGGTGCGGTTTTGTACTGGGATACGTGGGGTGGGGGTGCGGTTCTGTACTGGTACATGCGGGGTGGAGGTGCGGTTTTGTACTGGGATACGTGGGGTGGGGGTGCGGTTCTGTACTGGGACACGCGGTGTAGGGGTGCGGATCTGTACTGGTACATGCGGGGTGGAGGTGCGGTTTTGTACTGGGATACGTGGGGTGGGGGTGCGGTTCTGTACTGGTACATGCGGGGTGGAGGTGCGGTTTTGTACTGGGATACGTGGGGTGGGGGTGCGGTTCTGTACTGGGACACTCGGGGTGCGGTTCTGTACTGGGACATGCGGGGTGCGGTTCTGTACTGGGACACGCGGGGTGCGGTTCTGTACTGGGACACGCGGGGTGGGGTTGCGGTTCTGTACTGGGACACGTGGGGTGGGGGTGCGGTTCTGTACTGGGACACGCGGGGTGGGGGTGCGGTTCTGTACTGGGACACGTGGGGTGAGGGTGCGGTTCTGTACTGGGACATGCGGGGTGGGGGTGCGGTTCTGTACTGGGACACGCGGGGTGGGGGTGCGGTTCTGTACTGGGAAACGCGGGGTGGGGGTGCGGTTCTGTACTGGGACACGCGGGGTGGGGGTGCGGTTCTGTACTGGGACACGCGGGGTGGGGGTGCGGTTCTGTACTGGGACACGCGGGGTGGGGGTGCGGTTCTGTACTGGGACACGCGGGGTGGGGGTCCGGTTCTGTACTGGGACACGCGGGGTGGGGGTGCGGTTCTGTACTGGGACACGCGGGGTGAGGGTGCGGTTCTGTACTGGGACACGCGGGGTGAGGGTGCGGTTCTGTACTGGGACACGCGGGGTGGGGGTGCGGTTCTGTACTGGGACACGCGGGGTGGGGGGGCGGTTCTGTACTGGGACACGCGGGGTGGGGGGGCGGATCTGTACTGGGACACGCGGGGTGGGGGTGCGGTTCTGTACTGGGACACGCGGGGTTGGGGTCCGGTTCTGTACTGGGACACGCGGGGTTGGGGTCCGGTTCTGTACTGGGACACGCGGGGTGGGGGTGCGGTTCTGTACTGGGACACGCGGGGTGGGGATGCGGTTCTGTACTGGGACACGCGGGGTGGGGGTCCGGTTCTGTACTGGGACACGCGGGGTTGGGGTCCGGTTCTGTACTGGGACACGCGGGGTGGGGGTGCGGTTCTGTACTGGGACACGCGGGGTGGGGGTGCGGTTCTGTACTGGGACACGCCGGGTGGGGGTCCGGTTCTGTGCTGGGACACGCGGGGTGGGGGTATGGTTCTTTACTGGGATACGCGAGGTAGGGGTGCGGGGCTGTACTGGACTTTCGGGATAGCGGTGCGAATCTGTACTGGGAGACTTGTGGAGGGAGTGCGGGTCTATACTGGGACACACAAGCTGGGGTGTTGGTCTTTACTGACACATTTATGGGGGAGGGACCTACTGGGGAGGAGCTAAACATATAAGGGAGGGGTCTACTGAGGATGAGGTAAAAAATGGGGGTGGGGC
Source organism: Dendrobates tinctorius (assembly GCF_039654945.1). Taxonomy (NCBI): domain Eukaryota; kingdom Metazoa; phylum Chordata; class Amphibia; order Anura; family Dendrobatidae; genus Dendrobates; species Dendrobates tinctorius. Next base: position 2,977,922 of record NW_027361903.1, on the reverse strand, counting down.
CTCAATGGAGAGGAGCTGAACTTATGGGGAGGGGCCTTATTTGAGAGAAGGAGCTAAACTTATGGATAGAAACCTTACTGGGGAGGAGCTATACTTGTGGGGAGGGCTCTCGTAGACAGAGGAGGGGAATAGCAGATTTATTACCCATCAGCCTGCGATCGATCGCTGACAGCTGGATGTAAGTGGTAATATTATACTCCGGGCCCCAGGGTCTTCATCTGTAATTATCCAGGCCCACCGCCTTTCTGGAGACCTGGCTGCTGCAGAGTTTCTTGTTGGCTTTGCTTCCTGTCTGTTGGCACTAGGGGGCAGTCTGGTCTTTCCTGCAGCCTCGACCCAAACAATCTCATACATTATGGAAGATCAGAACTTATTTTGCCGTTGTAGCCGGACCCCGGACAAAGCAACACCCTGTCAGGGAGGCGCCCTGCGTGTCCTTGGGTCCTCCTCAGATGCTCTGCCCCTCCTGCCTCCCTCCCGGGGTCCTCCGGAGAAGCCGTGTGCCTCCTGCCTCACTCCCGGGGTCCTCCACAGATGCCCTGCACCTCCTGCCTCACTCCCGGGGTCCTCCGCAGATGCCCTTCCCCTCCTGCCTCCTTCCCGGGGTCCTCCGCAGATGCCCTGCGCCTTGTGCCTCCTTCCCGGGGTCCTCCACAGATGCCCTGCGCCTCGTGCCTCCTTCCCGGGGCCCTCTGCAGATTCCCTGCGCCTCCTGCTTCCCTCCCGGGGTCCTCCGCAGATACCCTGCCCCTCCTGCCTTCCTCCCGGGGTCCTTTGCAGATGCCCTGCCCTCTGTGCCTCCTTCCCGGGGTCCTCCGCAGATGCCCTGCACCTCGTGCCTCCTTCCCGGGGTCCTCCGCAGATGCCCTGCGCCTCATGCCTCCTTCCCGGGGTCCTCTGCAGATGCCCTGCGCCTCCTGCCTCCCTCCCGGGGTCCTCCGCTGACGCCCTGCGCCTCCTGCCTCCTTCCCGGGGTCTTCCACAGATGCCCTGCGCCTCGTGCCTCCTTCCCGGGGTCCTCCGCAGATGCCGTGCGCCTCGTGCCTCCTTCCCGGGGTCTTCCGCAGATGCCCTGCGACTCGTGCCTCCTTCCCGGGGTCCTCTGCAGATGCCCTGCCCCTCCTGCCTTCCTCCTGGGGTCCTCCGCAGATGCCCTGCGCCTCGTGCCTCCTTCCCGGGGCCCTCTGCAGATGCCCTGCGCTTCGTGCCTCCTTCCCGGGGTCCTCCGCAGATGCCCTGCGCCTCGTGCCTCCTTCCCGGGGTCCTCTGCAGATGCCCTGCGCCTCGTGCCTCCTTCCTGGGGTCCTCTGCAGATGCCCTGCGCCTCGTGCCTCCTTCCCGGGGTCCTCTGCAGATGCCCTGCGCCTCGTGCCTCCTTCCCGGGGTCCTCTGCAGATGCCCTGCACCTCGTGCCTCCTTCCCGGGGTCCTCTGCAGATGCCCTGCGCCTCGTGCCTCCTTCCCGGGGTCCTCTGCAGATGCCCTGCGCCTCGTGCCTCCTTCCCAGGGTCCTCTGCAGATGCCCTGCGCCTCGTGCCTCCTTCCCGGGGTCCTCCGCAGATGCCCTGCGCCTCCTGCCTCCCTCCGCAGTTCTTTATTTGCTGGTGATTGATCAGATGATCGGTTCTGAATCAATACAATGTGACAACAATGTATCGGAGGAGCCGTCACCATCCTGTGATGAAAGTATAAAATGCGCCAAATGTATGAAGATCTGCGATATCCGTGGTGCAGAATGCTGCAGCTGAGAGATTATCGGTGTCTCAGTGCCGGCAGGTTCGGGGATGTGTTTGTCCGCAGCGGTGATTCGCAGCTGATAGAACTGTCTGTTGTCCTGCGGAGACGGATGGGACGTGTCAGGATAATGGCGTCCGATGTGAGATAAACCAGACGTGCAGCGTGGAATGTGCTGGCGGCGGAGTGTCAGCTCATTGAAGTAATGAGCGGCAGCAGTGTCCCTACGGCTGCCATGTCCTCTTCATGTCCCCACCATACCCCGACACGTTCCCCTCTGCGACTCTGCTACATCCCCGCCATGGCCTCTGCTACATCCCCGCTATAAAGTAAATGCCTGACGTCCCCCTCCACGTTTGTTGCCGCGTCCCCCTCCACGTTTGTTGCCTCGTCCCCCTCCACGTTTGTTGCCGCGTCCCCCTCCACGTTTGTTGCCGCGTCCCCCTCCACGTTTGTTGCCGCGTCCCCCTCCACGTTTGTTGCCGCGTCCCCCTCCACGTTTGTTGCCGCGTCCCCCTCCACGTTTGTTGCCGCGTCCCCCTCCACGTTTGTTGCCACGTCCCCCTCCACGTTTGTTGCCGCGTCCCCCTCCACGTTTGTTGCCGCGTCCCCCTCCACGTTTGTTGCCGCGTCCCCCTCCACGTTTGTTGCCGCGTCCCCCTCCACGTTTGTTGCCGCGTCCCCCTCCACGTTTGTTGCCGCGTCCCCCTCCACGTTTGTTGCCGCGTCCCCCTCCACGTTTGTTGCCGCGTCCCCCTCCACGTTTGTTGCCGCGTCCCCCTCCACGTTTGTTGCAGCGTCCCCCTCCACGTTTGTTGCCGCGTCCCCCTCCACGTTTGTTGCCGCGTCCCCCTCCACGTTTGTTGCCGCGTCCCCCTCCACGTTTGTTGCCGCGTCCCCCTCCACGTTTGTTGCCGCTTCCCCCTCCACGTTTGTTGCCGCGTCCCCCTCCACGTTTGTTGTCGCGTCCCCCTCCACGTTCGTTGCCGCGTTCCCCTCCACGCTCCTTGCCGCGTTCCCCTTCCACGTCCCCCTCCACATTTGTTGTCGCGTCCCTCTCCACATTTGTTGTCGCGTCCTCCTCCACGTTTGTTGCCGCGTCCCCCTCCACGTTTGTTGCCGCGTCCCCCTCCACGTTTGTTGTCGCGTCCCCCTCCACGTTTGTTGCCGCGTCCCCCTCCACGTTTGTTGCCGCGTTCCCCTCCACGCTCCTTGCCGCGTTCCCCTTCCACGTCCCCCTCCACATTTGTTGTCGCGTCCCCCTCCACATTTGTTGTCGCGTCCCCCTCCACATTTGTTGTCGCGTCCCCCTCCACGTTTGTTGTCGCGTCCCCCTCCACGTTTGTTGCCGCGTCCCCCTCCACGTTTGTTGCCGCGTCCCCCTCCACGTTTGTTGCCGCGTCCCCCTCCACGTTTGTTGTCGCGTCCCCCTCCACGTTTGTTGTCGCGTCCCCCTCCACGTTTGTTGTCGCGTCCCCCTCCACGTTTGTTGTCGCGTCCCCCTCCACGTTTGTTGTCGCGTCCCCCTCCACGTTTGTTGTCGCGTCCCCCTCCACGTTTGTTGTCGCGTCCCCCTCCACGTTTGTTGACGCGTCCCCCTCCACCTTTGTTGCCGCGTCCCCCTCCACGTTTGTTGCCGCGTCCCCCTCCACGTTTGTTGTCGCGTCCCCCTCCACGTTTGTTGTCGCGTCCCCCTCCACGTTTGTTGTCGCGTCCCCCTCCACGTTTGTTGACGCGTCCCCCTCCACCTTTGTTGCCGCGTCCCCCTCCACGTTTGTTGCCGCGTCCCCCTCCACGTTTGTTGCCGCTTCCCCCTCCACGTTTGTTGCCGCGTCCCCCTCCACGTTTGTTGTCGCGTCCCCCTCCACGTTTGTTGTCGCGTCCCCCTCCACGTTTGTTGTCGCGTCCCCCTCCACGTTTGTTGTCGCGTCCCCCTCCACGTTTGTTGCCGCGTCCCCCTCCGCGTTCTTTGTCGCGTCCCCCTCCGCGTTCTTTGTCGCGTCCCCCTCCGCGTTCGTTGTCGCGTCCCCCTCCGCGTTCGTTGTCGCGTCCCCCTCCGCGTTCGTTGTCGCATCCCCCTCCGCGTTCGTTGTCGCGTCCCCCTCCGCGTTCGTTGTCGCGTCCCCCTCCGCGTTCGTTGTCGCGTCCCCCTCCGCGTTCGTTGTCGCGTCCCCCTCCGCGTTAGTTGCCGCGTCCCCCTCCGCGTTAGTTGCCGCGTCCCCCTCCGCGTTAGTTGCCGCGTCCCCCTCCGCGTTCGTTGCCGCGTCCCCCTCCGCGTTCGTTGCCGCGTCCCCCTCCGCGTTCGTTGCCGCGTCCCCCTCCACGTTCGTTGCCGCGTCCCCCTCCGCGTTTGTTGCCGCGTCCCCCTCCACGTTTGTTGCCGCGTCCCCCTCCACGTTTGTTGCCGCGTCCCCCTCCACGTTTGTTGCCGCGTCCCCCTCCACGTTTGTTGTCGCGTTCCCCTTCCACGTCCCCTCCACGTTTGTTGCCGCGTCCCCTTCCACGTTCATTGCCGCGTTCCCCTCCACGCTCCTTGCCGCGTTCCCCTTCCACGTCCCCCTCCACGTTTGTTGTCGCGTCCCCCTCCACATTCATTGCCGCGTTCCCCTCCACGCTCCTTGCCGCTTTCCCCTTCCACGTCCCCCTCCACGTTTGTTGTCGCGTCCCCCTCCACGTTTGTTGTCGCGTCCCCCTCCACGTTTGTTGCCGCGTCCCCCTCCACGTTTGTTGCCGCGTCCCCCTCCACGTTTGTTGCCGCGTCCCCCTCCACGTTTGTTGTCGCGTCCCCCTCCACGTTCATTGCCGCGTTCCCCTCCACGCTCCTTGCCGCGTTCCCCTCCACGCTCCTTGCCGCGTTCCCCTCCACGCTCCTTGCCGCGTTCCCCTCCACGCTCCTTGCCGCGTTCCCCTCCACGCTCCTTGCCGCGTTCCCCTCCACGCTCCTTGCCGCGTCCCCCTCCACATTTGTTGTCGCGTCCCCCTCCACATTTGTTGTCGCGTCCCCCTCCACATTTGTTGTCGCGTTCCCCTCCACATTTGTTGCCGCGTTCCCCTCCACATTTGTTGCCGCGTTCCCCTCCACATATGTTGCCGCGTTCCCCTCCACATTTGTTGTCGCGTTCCCCTCCACATTTGTTGTCGCGTCCCCCTCCACATTTGTTGTCGCGTTCCCCTCCACATTTGTTGTCGCGTCCCCTCCACATTTGTTGTCGCGTTCCCCTCCACATTTGTTGTCGCGTCCCCCTCCACATTTGTTGCCGCGTCCCCCTCCACATTTGTTGCCGCGTTCCCCTCCACATTTGTTGTCGCGTTCCCCTCCACATTTGTTGCCGCATCCCCCTCCACATTTGTTGTCGCGTTCCCCTCCACATTTGTTGCCGCGTTCCCCTCCACATTTGTTGTCGCGTTCCCCTCCACATTTGTTGCCGCGTTCCCCTCCACATTTGTTGCCGCGTTCCCCTCCACATATGTTGCCGCGTTCCCCTCCACATTTGTTGTCGCGTTCCCCTCCACATTTGTTGCCGCATCCCCCTCCACATTTGTTGTCGCGTTCCCCTCCACATTTGTTGCCGCGTTCCCCTCCACATTTGTTGTCGCGTTCCCCTCCACATTTGTTGTCGCGTTCCCCTCCACATTTGTTGCCGCATCCCCCTCCACATTTGTTGTCGCGTTCCCCTCCACATTTGTTGCCGCGTTCCCCTCCACATTTGTTGTCGCGTTCCCCTCCACATTTGTTGTCGCGTTCCCCTCCACATTTGTTGCCGCATCCCCCTCCACATTTGTTGTCGCGTTCCCCTCCACATTTGTTGCCGCATCCCCCTCCACATTTGTTGTCGCGTTCCCCTCCACATTTGTTGCCGCGTTCCCCTCCACATTTGTTGTCGCGTTCCCCTCCACATTTGTTGCCGCGTTCCCCTCCACATTTGTTGCCGCGTTCCCCTCCACATATGTTGCCGCGTTCCCCTCCACATTTGTTGTCGCGTTCCCCTCCACATTTGTTGCCGCATCCCCCTCCACATTTGTTGTCGCGTTCCCCTCCACATTTGTTGCCGCGTTCCCCTCCACATTTGTTGTCGCGTTCCCCTCCACATTTGTTGTCGCGTTCCCCTCCACATTTGTTGCCGCATCCCCCTCCACATTTGTTGTCGCGTTCCCCTCCACATTTGTTGCCGCGTTCCCCTCCACATTTGTTGTCGCGTTCCCCTCCACATTTGTTGCCGCGTTCCCCTCCACATTTGTTGTCGCGTCCCCCTCCACATTTGTTGCCGCGTCCCCCTCCACATTTGTTGCCGCGTCCCCCTCCACATTTGTTGCCGCGTTCCCCTCCACATTTGTTGCCGCGTTCCCCTCCACATTTGTTGTCGCGTTCCCCTCCACATTTGTTGCCGCGTTCCCCTCCACATTTGTTGCCGCGTTCCCCTCCACATTTGTTGCCGCGTTCCCCTCCACATTTGTTGTCGCGTTCCCCTCCACATTCGTTGCCGCGTTCCCCTCCACGCTCCTTGCCGCGTCCCCTTCCACGTCCCCCTCCACGCTCCTTGCCGCGTCCCCTTCCACGTCCCCCTCCACGCTCCTTGCCGCGTTCCCCTCCACGCTCCTTGCCGCGTCCCCTTCCAGGGCACAGACTGACGTTTCACAGTGGAAGGAGCAGGGTCTCAGCAGCACAGAGGATTTCAGGGGTGTGTATGGTTACTGTGTCATGTCCGTCCTGTGTTCTCCCCACAGACAGCCTCCTCATCGACTATCAGTTCACCTTCAGCCTCATCCAGGATGATGATCGTCACCACACGGCCATCAACTTCATCGCCAACCCCGAGCAGGTGAGCCGCCATGCTTTTGCGCCCGCTGCTGACGCCGCTCTCCCCGTTCTCGTCTCCCACTTATCTCTGTTATCTGAGTGATAAGCGTCTCCCAGCGGTGACGGAGGAGGAGACCCCGCGGGAAAACCCCCAAAATCTCGCCGACATTCAATAATCGGCACAAATCCAAAATACATCCTGTGCCCGTAACTCAAAGCTCGTGAACCAGGAGGCTCAGGATGAGCAGAGCTAGCGGGGCTCCCCATAGAGGGCACTCTTGCCTGGAATATAGGGAAGCGCCGGGGTCTCAGGCCGCTGTGTGGCCGCGGATCTACATGGGCATCCCCGCGGGAGTCCGGATTGCCGATTTGTCCGCCGTCATGCGCCTATATGTATAGGAGCGTCACGGTCCCCGGGGCCACACTGGGCTCCTGTGACAGCAGCTGTGTACAGGGGGTCAGGACACCACACAACATGTGTAATTGTATTAATAAATATCCCCACGGATGTCGCAGATGGTTCATTTCCGTCGTTTTACCATAGATACGCGGATAATCGGTGCAGGCGCTCGTTATCTGGATCTGTAACGCGCGTCACTGTCCCTGCGCTTCTTCTAGACACAAATCCACATAGTGAATCTCAGGGTATAAAATAAATCAATACATCACGGCCGATGCAAACGTCGCCTCCAGAGCTGCAATCCCAATTCTGCTTGGCAATGTGCAGTTCTTTCCCCTCACTCTCCTGTGACTCGTGTGATACAATAGACTTTTTTTTGTGACTTTTCTATGAACTCCCTCCCACAATGGATTTCTCTTTATTAACAGGTAAATATCAGAATTGTGATTTCAGCTCCAGAAAAAATGTAAAGTGAAATCAAGATTAGAGCAAAAGAAGTAAAAAGAGATTTACAGCAATTCCGTATATATAGTGGAATCACTGTGAATGTGACCTGCATTATTTTCCAGAGCTGCGCTCATAATTCTACTAATTACTTTTGGAAACAGTCAGGAAGAATGTAAACAGACACAGCGTAGCGGAGTCCATAATATGGGGGCGGGGCCGTTATCTCCATCCAATGACTGTACAGAGCCTGCGGTAAGGACCACAAGTCCCAGAATGCAAATCACCAGAGCGGAGAATGTATCACCCGTACACTGTCCAGTATGTCATATACAGCTCTGTGCAAAAGTCTTAGGCAGGCAAGGAATAAATGCTGCAGTGGAAGAAGCTTCCAGGAAGCGAAGGGTTAATGGCTTATTGTAATCAATTAGCAAAATGCAAAGTAACTGAAGAAAAGAGACATGTAAATCCCCCATAATCAGTATCTGGTGACCGCCCCATTCTCCTCCATCATCAGCATCTGATGACCGCCCGTCGCCTCCATCATCAGTATCTGGTGGCATAGTACCATCTATCTATCTATCTATCTATCTATCTATCTATCTATCTATCTATCTATCTATCTATCTATCTTATCTATCTTATCTATGTCCATCTAGTTCAGCCTATTTTTAGTGCAGCTGTTCTGCATTGTTGATCCTGGGGAAGGCAAAAAACCCACAGAGTAGAAGCCAATTTTCTCCATAGGGAAAAAAATTCCTTCCCCTAAGCTGGGTCAACCATCTACCTATAATATTCTGTTATTCGTAACCTTCTACACTGTTAATCACAAGAAAAGCCTCCATTCCTTTCTTAAATTCATTCAGTGAGTTGGCCATCACCACTTCCTCAGGAAGAGGATTCCAGAGCCTCACTGCTCTTACCGTGAAGAACCCTCTTCTATGCTGGTGCAGAAATTGTCTTTCCTCCAAACGAAGAGAATGCCCCCTTGTTCTTGTCACAGTCCTTGGTACAAACAGTTAATTGGAGAGATCTCTGTGTTGCCCTCTGATATACTTGTACATATATATTAGGTCTCCCCTAAGTCTTCTCTTTTCTAGAGTAAATAGACCCAATTTTGATAACTTTTCTGGGTACTGTAGTGAACCAACTCCATTTATCATTTTAGTAGCCCGCCTTTGAACCCTTTCAAGTTCAGCAATGTCTTTCTTGAGCATCGGCGTCCAAAATTGCACACAATCCTCCAAGTGTGGTCTGACGAGTGATTTGTACAGAGGGAGAATTATGTTTTCATCTCGTGCCCCCAGACCTCTTCTAATGCATCCCATGACCCTATTTGCTTTGGTGGCAGCTGCCTGACACTGGGCACTCCAATTTAGCTTCTTATTGACTAAGATGCCTAAGTCTTTTTCCATGTCTGATTTCCCCAGCAGTTTCCCATTTAGTAAGTAATTGTAGCCTCTGTTTCTCCTTCCCATGTGCATAACCTTACACTTATCTGTGCTAAACCTCATTTGCCATTTTTCAGCCCAATTCTCCAATTTACTCAAATCTGTCTGTAGATGCAAACTGTCCTCCTTTGTGGTAATTACCTTACATAGTTTTGTATCATCTGCAAATACTGATATTTTACTGTGTAAGCCATCCACTAGATCATTAATAAATATATTACATAGTAGGGGGCCCAATACAGACCCCTGTGGTCCCCCACTAGTAGTGACCTCCTATCTCCTCCATCCTCAGTACCTGGTGACTGCCCCTCTCCTCCATCATCAGTATCTGGTGACCGCCCGTCCCCTCCATCAACAGTATCTGGTGACCGCCCATCACCTCCATCATCAGTATCTGGTGACCGCCCGTCTCCTCCATCATCAGTATCTGGTGACCGCCCGTCACCTCCATCATCAGTATCTGGTGACCGCCCGTCTCCTCCATCATCAGTATCTGGTGACCGCCCGTCAGCTCCATCATCAGTATCTGGTGACAGCCCGTCCCCTCCATCATCAGTATCTGGTGACAGCATGTCTCCTCCATCATCAGTATCTGGTGACCGCCCGTCTCCTCCATCATTAGTATCTAGTGACGGCCCGTCCCCTCCATCATCAGTATCTGGTGACCGCATGTCCCCTCCATCATCAGTATCTGGTGACCGCCCGTCTCCTCCATCATCAGTATCTAGTGACTGCCCATCTCCTCCATCATCAATATCTGGTGACCGCCTGTCTCCTCCATCATTAGTATCTAGTGACGGCCCGTCCCCTCCATCATCAGTATCTGGTGACCGCATGTCCCCTCCATCATCAGTATCTGGTGACCGCCCGTCTCCTCCATCATCAATATCTGGTGACTGCCCATCTCCTCCATCATCAATATCTGGTGACTGCCCATCTCCTCCATCATCAGTATCTGGTGACTGCCCGTCTCCTCCATCATCAGTATCTGGTGACTGCCCGTCTCCTCCATCATCAGTATCTGGTGACTGCCCGTCTCCTCCATCATCAGTGTCTGTTTCTCTTTTTTGCAGTTACTTTGTGTTTTGTTAATTGATATAATCCATTAACCCTTCTCTTCCCGCAGTGCAGCATTGTCCCCCTGCCTGTGACTTTTGCACAGCGCTGTGTGTCACTCGGACGCTGTACATTATATTTTCACTTTTTGATCATTTTTCTCTTTTGCATTTTTCAGTCTAATAAGAATCTGGATATCTCCATTAACGCTTCCAACAACTTCAACCTCAACATCACGTGGTCCATCGGATCTACAGGTGAGAACCAGGACCCAGGGCCCGTCCCCTGGGGCCACGTCCTAGTGCTGGGGAGTCACATGATAATAGCGGGACGGAGGGGACAATGAAGCTCGTGGTCGTGTCTGAGTCGTGTGATGGAGACTCGGGGACACAGAGCCTCTGAATCAAATAATCAGGAACTGAAATCTCCGGGAGGTGACTGGACACTAGGAAATCGTGAGGTATGGTGAAAAGGGTGGTGTGGAGGCTGACCGCGTGGCGTGGCGTGGTGGCTGACCGCTGAGCGTGTGGCGTGGAGGCTGAGCGCGTGGCGTGGAGGCTGAGCGCATGACGTGGAGGCTGAGCGCATGACGTGGAGGCTGAGCGCATGACGTGGAGGCTGAGCGCATGACGTGGAGGCTGAGCGCATGACGTGGAGGCTGAGCGCATGACGTGGAGGCTGAGCGCATGACGTGGAGGCTGACTACGTGACGTGGAGGCTGCGTGACGTGGAGGCTGCGTGACGTGGAGGCTGAGCGCGTGGCGGCTGAGCGCGTGGCGTAGAGGCTGACTGCGTGACGTGGAGGCTGACCACGTGACGTGGAGGCTGACCGCGTGACGTGGAGGCTGATCGCGTGACGTGGAGGCTGAGAGCATGACGTGGAGGCTGAGCGCGTGGCGTGGAGGCTGAGCGCGTGACGTGGAGGCTGAGCGCGTGGCGTGGAGGCTGAGCGCATGACGTGGAGGCTGAGCGCATGACGTGGAGGCTGACTGCGTGACGTGGAGGCTGACTGCGTGACGTGGAGGCTGAGCGCGTGACGTGGAGGCTGAGCGCGTGACGTGGAGGCTGAGCGCGTGACGTGGAGGCTGAGCGCGTGACGTGGAGGCTGAGCGCGTGACGTGGAGGCTGAGCGCGTGACGTGGAGGCTGAGCGCGTGACGTGGAGGCTGAGCGCGTGGCGTGGAGGCTGACATTAGCACTTGCAGGTGATATGGTGTTGCTTCCAGTGTCTTTGCTCCCCTCCCCCTTTACTTCTCCCTTCTTTCTGTCCTTTCTTTTGCAGCTCCTCTTTTCCTTTTTCCTAATTCTTCGTATCCCTTCCTGCCTCTTTTCTTTTTTTTCCTTACTTTCATGTTCTGTTCCCCCATTCCTTAGACCCACATTATCAGGTTACACCACCCACTCATTGGACCCCCATTTGAGGTGACATCCCCCACTCCTCAGACCCCCAGTATGAGGTGACGTCCCCCCACTCCTCGGACCCCCATTTGAGGTGACGTCCCCCACTCCTCAGACCCCCATTATTATTTATTATTATTATTTCTATAGCCCCATTGGTTCCATGGTGCTGCACATGAGAAGGGGTTAGATACAAATTACCGATATCACTTACAGTAACTAACAATCACAGACTGATACAGAGGGGAGAGGACCCGGCCCTCGGGGGCTTACATGCTACAGGATGGTGGGGAAGGAGACAGTAGGTTGGTGGGTTGCAGCAGCTCCAGTGATGGTGAGGCGGTAGCTCCAGTAGTGGTGACGTCCCCCACTCCTCGGACCCCCATTATAAGGTGATGTCCCGCACTCCTCTGACCCCCATTATGAGGTGACTTCCCCCTATTCCTCTGACCCCCATTATGGGGTGATGTCCCCCACTCCTCAGATCCCCATTGTGAGGTGACGTCCCTCCATTCCTCAGACCCCCATTATGAGTTGACGTCCCCTCACTCCTCGGACCCCCATTATGTGGTGATGTCCCCTCGACTCCTCGGACCCCCATTATGGGATGACGTCCTCCACTCCTCGGACCCCCATTATGGGATGATGTCCCCTCGACTCCTCGGACCCCCATTATGGGATGACGTCCTCCACTCCTCGGACCCCATTATGGGATGACGTCCCCCCCACTCCTCGGACCCCCATTATGGGATGACGTCCCCCCCACTCCTCGGACCCCCATTGTGAGGTGACGTCCCCCGCACTCCTCGGACCCCCATTATGAGGTGACGTCCCCCCTCCTCGGACCCCCATTATGAGGTGACGTCCCCCACTCCTCTGACCCCCATTATGGGGTGACGTCCCCCGCACTCCTCGGACCCCCATTATAAGGTGGCGTCCCCCCACTCCTCTGACCCCCATTATGGGGTGACGTCCCCTCACTCCTCTGAACCCCATTATGGGGTGACGTCCCCCCCTCCTCGGAACCCCATTATGGGGTGATGTCCCTCCCTCTCCTCGGACCCCCATTATGAGGTGACGTCCCCCCACTCCTCGGAACCCCAGTATGGGGTGATTTCCCCCCCACTCTTCGGACTCCCATTATGGGGTGACGTCCTCCACTCCTCGGACCCCCATTATGGGATGACGTCCCCCCACTCCTCGGATCCCCATAATGAGGCGACGTCCCCCCACTCCTCGGACCCCCATTATGGGGTGATGTCCCCCACTCCTCGGACCCCCATTATGGGGTGGCGTCCCCCGCACTCCTCGGACCCCCATTGTGAGGTGACGTTCCCCCACTCCTCGGACCCCATTATGGGGTCAAATCCCCCCACTCCTCGGACCCCCATTATGGGGTGATGTCCCCCCACTCCTCGGACCCCCATTATAAGGTGACGTCCCCTCACTCCTCTGACCCCCATTATGGGGTGATGTCCCCCCACTCCTCGGACCCCCATTATAAGGTGACGTCCCCTCACTCCTCTGACCCCCATTATGGGGTGACGTCCCCTCCTCTGACCCCCATTGTGAGGTGACGTCCCCCCACTCCTCGGACCCCCATTATGGGGTGATGTCCCCCACTCCTCGGACCCCCATTGTGAGGTGACGTCCCCCGCACTCCTCGGACCCCCATTATGAGGTGACGTCCCAACCTCCTCGGACCCCCATTATGAGGTGACATCCCCCACTCCTCTGACCCCCATTATGGGGTGACGTCCCCCGCACTCCTCGGACCCCCATTATAAGGTGGCGTCCCCCCACTCCTCTGACCCCCATTATGGGGTGATGTCCCCTCACTCCTCTGAACCCCATTATGGGGTGACGTCCCCTCACTCCTCTGACCCCCATTATGGGGTGACGTCCCCCCACTCCTCTGACCCCCATTGTGAGGTGACGTTCCCCCACTCCTCGGACCCCCATTATAAGGTGGCATCCCCCACTCCTCAGACCCCCATTATGGGGTGATGTCCCCCCCACTCCTCAGACCCCCATTATGGGGTGATGTCCCTACTCTCCTCGGACCCCCATTATGCGGGGACGTCCCCCCACCATTATGAGGTGACGTCCCCCACTCCTCAGACTCCCTTTATGAGGTGACGTCCCTCCTCTCCTCGGACCCCCATTATGCGGGGACGTCCCCCCACCATTATGAGGTGACATCCCTCCACTCCTCTCACCCCCATTATGGGGTGATGTCCCCCCCACTCGTCGGACCCTCATTATGGGGTGACATCCCCCCCACTCCTCTGACCCCATTATGGGGTGATGTCCCCCCCACTCCTCTGACCCCCATTATGGGGTGATGTCCCCCCACTCCTCGGACCCCCATTATGGGGTGATGTCCCCCCCACTCCTCGGACCCCCATTATGGGGTGATGTCCCCCCCACTCCTCGGACCCCCATTATGCGGGGACGTCCCCCCTCTCCTCTGACCCCCCATTATGGGGTGATGTCCCCCCCACTCCTCGGACCCCCATTATGGGGTGATGTCCCCCCACTCCTCTGACCCCCATTATGGGGTGACATCCCCCCACTCCTCGGACCCCCATTATGCGGGGACGTCCCCCCACTCCTCGGACCCCCATTATGGGGTGACGTCCCCCACTCCTCTGACCCCCATTATGAGGTGACGTCCCCCCACTCCTGACCCCCATTATGGGGTTGATGTCCCCCCACTCCTCGGACCCCCATTATGAGGTGACGTCCCCCACTCCTTGGACCCTCATTATAAGGTGGCGTCCCCCCACTCCTCACACGTCGGGCTTGGAGCCGCTTTCTCGCGCTGACGTGATATAATTACAATCGTTGTTTTTATGAATTGCGTCGATTTTAATTAAGATAAACGCCGGGTGCGAGCGGAGAGACAAAGATGCGGGGTCCGCGCCTCATAACCATCCCCCGCACTGATAATAGGCGGCTGCTGCCTCAGATACAGGGGCGCTGTAATCTGCGCTCGCTCCGCGGCCCCCGCCGGCCGGCCCCGCTTCCCTCCTCTCCTGGGATCCAGACTCTTTATCTGGAAAGTTTTTCCTTTCGGCCCCGATGACTTTAGAAAGAGACGCCGGTGGAGGACGCCGCGCCGGTGGGAAATAACGTGACTGGGAAGACGGAGGGTGTGCGCGCGGTGCTCCCGGTGCCTCCATTGTGTCCCGTCCTGCCGCCGGTGGCTGCCACAATGATATTACCATATATTAATGAACTCTGAGAAAAGCCGAATCTTCAAAGATAAAGGAACTGCTCATGTGGGAACCGATGGAATCTGAGGACGCGAGTGAGCGCGCTGTTAAGAAAGTGCGCAGAAGCTGTAGCGAGATTAATGCAGGAAGCAACGATCGGGAGGATCTGCGGCCCGGAGGGCGGACGTCCGCTCCAAGGTCACACATAGGTCATCATCCTCCGGAGCGCGCAGTCGTCGTGCGGTGCGACTGTATCATTACATGCAACCTGTACACGAACCCTCGCAGCTGAAGCTGTGCGACTAAAAATACAGAAAACCTATAAATATCCGGTTATAAATGTTCCCAGCTCCTATGCAGACCTATGCGTCTCCACGGTAACAGACTGCAAAGGACCCCTGTGTAGTCAGGCACTGACGCTGCGCTCTCACCGCACCTCTCGCTGATCTCTATGATGGGAGGCAGAACCTCATGGTTTCTAACTTCTCTAAAGTCGCCCGGTTTAACATTTCAGATGCAATAATTTGATAAAATGAATGATAACGGGTGAGAATTGTGTAATATTGTCATGATCTCAGTGCGGGTTTGACTGCACACCTGGGGTTAAGGTCTGGAACCAGTGCTGATGACTGGCATTTCTGGGGTTAAAGGTTGTGATCCCGGTGCAGGCTTACCTGCACACCTGGGGCTATGATTGTGGCCTCTCCCTGGTTCTGGGGAGGCTTCTTATATCCTCAGGACGCTCCCATCCCTGTCAGTTATACTCTTGCCCTTGGCATTGTGTGGTGACCCCTGAGTGTGTTTGTGCTGTGTTCTGGTTGCTTGATTCTCTGTGTATGACTCGGTCTGTTCTCTGGATATTGCTTTGGATTCTGCCTGCTACCTCCTATGTCTGTTTGGTTTTGACTGCTGCTTGGCCCTGACTATCCGCTGTCTCATCCTTGGTACGTTACGGCTATCTCTGTGTATGACCTCCGTTTTGCCTGACTCTGAGTAATTCTGTATAGTGTCTTTCCATCTCACTAAGCAGGACGCTAAGCCCCGCCCCCTGCAGTCACATGACCGTAGGTCCCGTGTCTGCTTGCTAAACTTCAGCATCCACAGGTCCTGTGCATCGGTACTTTCTGGCTGTACCTGACCCCGGTACCCCTACAGTGCGGGTGAGTCCCTGCTCAGCGGAGGCTGCACGCCGGCGCTGACAGGATCCTGACACTCAGGACACGCGCACTGGCTCAGTGAGCAAGTACAGTGCGGTGTTCCTGACAAATATCATTTCCAAGACCTCTGCGAGCCCGGCGTGACGGCTGCTGACAGTCAGTGCAGACAGTGCCCCAAACTCTGGGGATAGAGCGGTGCGCGGCGGACAGGGCACACTGTGTCCATCCACTGCCAGCAAGCAGAGAACAATGAAAAACAAAAAACTTTGGAGAAAAAATCCAGCTGAGCGCAGTAGAATCCGATGGCCGCGCATGGAGAAAAGATGGCGTTAGCAGCAAATGGTCAGTAGGAAAGAAAGGTCTCGGGCAGCAGATCCATCGGGGAACGATTACTGAGACATGGGTATAATTATGGTATAAAACCATTAGAAAAAGGCAAGAAGCCGGGAGCCGCGTGGCCGTACGCGTTTCACACCCACGGTTCTTCATCACAGCTCCGGGTTCCTCATGAGGTTCCTGCTTTTTTGCCTTTTTTCTAATCTAATGGTTTTATACCATAGTTGTAACTTTGTTATACATTAACAATTTTTGTTTTTAAATAATTATTCATCAATCGATCTGTCACTGGATACCTTCCCTTCTTTGTCAGCAAGCAGAGGTATTATGTAAGGAATTGTCTCGATCAGGGGCCGGATTCTAGAAGGTTCCTCTGCCTCTGATGAGACCCTCGGCTTCAGGGATATGTTTTACACAAAAGCCTTGTTTCACCCCCCGTTCTCCATCTCAGAAAGCGATGAAATGTATACACTGTACAATAATAATCCAATTTTTAAAGTGGAGAATCAGCACAAAGCCACGAGACTGCAAAGCCAGAGGCCACAAAGCCACGAGACTGCAAAGCCACGAGACGGCAAAGCCATGAGGCCACAAAGCCACGAGACCGCAAAG
This sequence comes from Dendrobates tinctorius, assembly GCF_039654945.1. Taxonomy (NCBI): domain Eukaryota; kingdom Metazoa; phylum Chordata; class Amphibia; order Anura; family Dendrobatidae; genus Dendrobates; species Dendrobates tinctorius. The sequence continues at coordinate 2,961,320 of NW_027361903.1, read as the reverse complement.
CCACAAGACTGCAAAGCCACGAGGCCACAAAGCCACGAGACCGCAAAGCCACGAGACCGCAAAGCCACGAGGCCACAAAGCCACGAGACGACAAAGCGATGAGACCACAAAGCCCCAAGAACACAACACCACAAGGCCACGAGGCCACAAGACCACAATCACGAGACCACAAAGCAACGAGACCACAAGGCCACAAAGCCATGAGCCCACAAAACCACAAGACCACAAAGCCACAAGGCCAAAAGCCACGAGATAGCAAAGCCACAAGGCCACAAAGTCACGAGACGACAAAGCCACAGGACCACAAAGCCACGAGGCCACAAGACCACAATCACGAGACCACAAAGCCACAAGGCTACAAAGCCTCGAGACCACAAAGCCACAAGACCACAAGGCCACAAAGCCACGAGACCACCGAGATCTCCAAACTCCACCATGAAGACCAAGGAGATCTCCAAACAAGTCAGAGACACAGTTATTGAGAAATACAAGTCAGGGTTGGGTTATAAAAAAAAAAAAAAAAAATCTCCCAATCTCTGATGATCCCACGGAGCACAAATAAATCCATTATCAACAAATCGCAACAGATCTGCCAAGAGAGAGCGCCCACCAAGACTCAGCCCCGGGCAAGGAGGGCATTAATCAGAGAGGCAGCACAGAGACCAAAGGTGATCCTGAAGGAGCTGCAGAGTTTCCAAGCAGAGACCGAAGTATCTGTCCATACGTCCATACGACCACAAAAAGCCGTACTACACTCCATACACGTGCCTTTATGGAAGATTTGGCAGAAAAAAGCCTTTACTTACATGAAAATTGTAATGCTCGTTTTGAGTTTGCCAAAAGAGATGTGGGAGACTTCCCAAATGTATGGAGGAAGAGGCTGTGATCATATGAGACCAAAATTTAGCTTTTCAGCCTCCAAGATTAAAGCTATGCCTGGCGCCAAACCAACACAGCTCATCACTCCAAGAACACCATCCCCACAGAGAAACACAGCGGTGTCAGCATCATGCTGTGGGAAGGTTTTTCAGTAGCAGGGACAGGGAAAATGGTCCCAGTCGAGGAGAAGATGAATGGTGCGAAATACAGGAATATTTTTTGTCTGTCAGTGATTTGAGACTGGGACGGAGATTCACCTTCCAACAAGACAATCACCCTAAGCATACTGCTAAAGCAACACTCAAGTGGTGTAAGGGGAAAGATGGAAATGTTCTGTAGAGGTCGAGTCACCGCTTAGGCCTTCGTCCACTGGAGAATCTGTGGTCAGACGTGAAGATTGATGTTCACCAGAGGAAACCTCTAACGTGAAGGAGCTGGAGCAGTTTTGCTTTGAGCAAAGAGCAAAAATCCCAGTGATAAGATGTGGAAATCTCATAGAGACTTATCCAAACAGACTTATAACTGTAATTGCTGCAAAAGGAGGCTCCGCAAAGTACTAGGGGCGTAAATATTTTTGCACATTGAAATTTTTAGTTATTTTGTCCTATTTGTTGTTTCCTTTACAATAAAAAAAAAATGTTCACAGTTGTCAGCATGTTCTCTACATGAACTGATGCAAACCCCAAAAAACAGTGAAATTCCAGATCGTAAGATAGCAAAACGCAAAAAATGCTGGGGTGGGGGTGCAATACTTACGCAAGCCACTGTTACTCCTCTCTAGTAGAGTTGTGAGAATTTAATCGGGTCAGGGCTTATTCCTCAAGCTATAGCGCTTACCGAATAAGCTGCAGAGGGAACCCGGCTTCCTGGATCGCGCCAGCTGATCGGCGCCGCAGCAGCATGTGTCTCAGATGTGTCACAGTCACAGCACATGTATGGAGAGCCCAACAAATAGGCTCCCTAGTCACATCCCGGTTAGTGTAACGTCATGGTGCGATCAGTTTAACATCATGGCGTGGTTGGTGTAGTGTCAGTGTGGGTGGTATGACATCATTGTGCGGTCAGTATAGTGTCATGGTGCGGTCGTTATAGTGTCATGGTGCGGTCCGTATAGTGTCATAGTGCGGTCGGTATAGCGTCATGGTGCGGTCCGTATAGCGTCATAGTGCGGTCGGTATAGTGTCATGGTGCGGTCGGTATAGTGTCATGGTGCGGTCGGTATAGTGTCATGGTGCGGTCGGTATAGTGTCATGGTGCGGTCGGTATAGTGTCATGGTGCGGTCGGTATAGCGTCATGGTGCGGTCAGTATAGCGTCATGGTGCGGTCGGTATAGCGTCATGGTGCGGTCAGTATAGTGTCATGGTGCGGTCAGTATAGTGTCATAGTGCGGTCAGTATAGTGTCATGGTGCGGTCAGTATAGCGTCATGGTGCGGTCAGTATAGTGTCATGGTGCGGTCAGTATAGTGTCATGGTGCGGTCAGTATAGTGTCATGGTGCGGTCAGTATAGTGTCATGGTGCGGTCGGTATAGTGTCATGGTGCGGTCGGTATAGTGTCATGGTGCGGTCAGTATAGTGTCATGGTGCGGTCGGTATAGTGTCATGGTGCGGTCGGTATAGTGTCATGGTGCGGTCGGTATAGTGTCATGGTGCGGTCGGTATAGTGTCATGGTGCGGTCGGTATAGTGTCATGGTGCGATCGGTATAGTGTCATGGTGCGGTCGGTATTGTGTCATGGTGCGGTCGGTATAGTGTCATGGTGCGGTCGGTATAGTGTAATGGTGCGGTCGGTATAGTGTCATGGTGCGATCGGTATAGTGTCATGGTGCGGTCGGTATTGTGTCATGGTGCGGTCGGTATAGTGTCATGGTGCGGTCGGTATAGTGTAATGGTGCGGTCGGTATAGTGTCATGGTGCGATCGGTATAGTGTCATGGTGCGGTCGGTATAGTGTCATGGTGCGATCGGTATAGTGTCATGGTGCGGTCGGTATAGTGTCATGGTGCGGTCGGTATAGTGTAATGGTGCGGTCGGTATAGTGTCATGGTGCGATCGGTATAGTGTCATGGTGCGGTCGGTATAGTGTCATGGTGCGGTCAGTATAGTGTAATGATGCGGTCAGTATAGTGTCATGGTGCGATCGGTATAGTGTAATGATGCGGTCAGTATAGTGTAATGATGCGGTCGGTATAGTGTAATGATGAGGTCAGTATAGTGTAATGATGCGGTCAGTATAGTGTAATGATGCGGTCAGTATAGTGTAATGATGCGGTCAGTATAGTGTAATGATGCGGTCAGTATAGTGTAATGATGCGGTCGGTATAGTGTAATGATGCGGTCAGTATAGTGTAATGATGCGGTCGGTATAGTGTAATGATGCGGTCAGTATAGTGTAATGATGCGGTCAGTATAGTGTAATGATGCGGTCAGTATAGTGTAATGATGCGGTCAGTATAGTGTCATGGTGCGGTCGGTATAACGTCACGGCGTGGTCGGTAAAATGTCGTGGCGCGGCTGGTATAACTGACACCGTGCCGCGGTTCCTCTAACGCTTGTGTTGTTTTCTTGCAGCCGGCACCATCTCCGGAGAGGAGGTTCCGCTCGTGGCCAAGTCTCACATCAAGGAATATCGGGACAGTTTCTCCTGCGAGAAGTTTAATTTCCGGAGTAACCCGAACATCACCTTCTATGTCTACGTCAGCAACTTCTCGTGGCCAATCAAAATCCAGGTCAGTTTCTGCCCCCATCAAACACTGCGCCAAATCCACCGAGGAAAGCAGTCCCACGTAAATACAGCTGTGTATAATGCAATGCTCATTGCCAGCAAGATCTCTGCTTGCAGGCAGTGAATTGAAATCTCCATTGCTTGTATGAAGGTGAGAATGTCCAGAGGGGAGTGTGTCAGATACATGGGGTGTTAGTGAGGGGAGTGTGTCACAGTGTGTCAGATACATGGGGTGTTAGTGAGGGGAGTGTGTCACAGTGTGTCAGATACATGGGGTGTTAGTGAGGGGAGTGTGTCACAGTGTGTCAGATACATGGGGTGTTAGTGAGGGGAGTGTGTCACAGTGTGTCAGATACATGGGGTGTTAGTGAGGGGAGTGTGTCACAGTGTGTCAGATACATGGGGTGTTAGTGAGGGGAGTGTGTCACAGTGTGTCAGATACATGGGGTGTTAGTGAGGGGAGTGTGTCACAGTGTGTCAGATACATGGGGTGTTAGTGAGGGGAGTGTGTCACAGTGTGTCAGATACATGGGGTGTTAGTGAGGGGAGTGTGTCACAGTGTGTCAGATACATGGGGTGTTAGTGAGGAGAGTGTGTCACAGTGTGTCAGATACATGGGGTGTTATGTGGCATCGGTGCCGCCCTGTCCCCCCCCCCCGCTACCACATACTTCTCCCCCACTGCCTCATACCCCCCCGCCGGTGCTGCTCTAACTCCCCTTTCCCGCCTTTGCCGCAGTGTCCTCCCCCCCATCGCCGGCGCCAGTCTGTCTCTCACACTTCCCCGGTGCTGCGGCTCTGTCTCCACCCCCCTCTCGTGCCGCTGTGTCCCCCCCATCACCAGTGCTGCTCTGTCTTCCTTCACACTGCTGGTGCCTCACATTGCCCCCCGCTGGCACCGCTCTGTCCCTCCCCCCATCGCCGGTGCCACTCAGTCTCTCCCCCCGCCGCTGCCTCACAGCCCCCTCGCCAGTGCAACTCTGTCTCCCCCTTCGCCGGTGGGGCTCTGTCTCCCCCCTTTGCCGGTGGGGCTGTGTCTCCTCCCGCCCCGCCACCACTCCTAATTATTAGCGGGAGATGTCACTTATCCTGCCATCCTTGTATCTCTCCCCATAGATGTTTATTAGATGGAGGCGCTTCTTCCTGAGGCAACAATTTTCCATATCAGGAATGATCGGGTGGTTGGTAATTGGCATTAATGCTCACATGATCGCAGTCACTCGCCACTTCCTCAGTTGTCACATGATCACGGTCTCGGGTGCTTCCTCAGTGGTTACATGATCGCGGTTTCCTGTCACTTGCTCAGTGGTCACATGATTGCGGTTTCCTGCCGCTTGCTCAGTGGTCACATGATCTCGGTTTCCTGTCACTTGCTCAGTTGTCACATGATTGCGGTCTCCTACCGCTTGCTCAATGGTCACATGATCGCGGTCTCCTACCGCTTGCTCAGTGGTCACATGATCGCGGTTTCCTGCCGCTTGCTCAGTGGTCACATGATTGCGGTTTCCTGTCGCTTGCTCCGTGGTCACATGATTGCGGTTTCCTGTCGCTTGCTCCGTGGTCACATGATAGCGGTTTCCTGCCGCTTGCTCAGTGGTCACATGATCGCGGTTTCCTGCCGCTTGCTCAGTGGTCACATGATCGCGGTTTCCTGTCGCTTGCTCAGTGGTCACATGATTGCAGTCTCCTACCGCTTGCTCAGTGGTTGCATGATTGCGGTTTCCTGTCGCTTGCTCCGTGGTCACATGATTGCGGTTTCCTGCCGCTTGCTCAGTGTGTCAGATACATGGGGTGTTAGTGAGGGGAGTGTGTCACAGTGTGTCAGATACATAGGGTGTTAGTGAGGGGAGTGTGTCACAGTGTGTCAGATACATGGGGTGTTAGTGAGGGGAGTGTGTCACAGTGTGTCAGATACATGGGGTGTTAGTGAGGGGAGTGTGTCAGATACATGGGGTGTTAGTGAGGGGAGTGTGTCACAGTGTGTCAGACACATGGGGTGTTAGTGAGGGGAGTGTGTCACAGTGTGTCAGATACATGGGGTGTTAGTGAGGGGAGTGTGTCACAGTGTGTCAGATACATGGGGTGTTAGTGAGGGGAGGGTGTCACAGTGTGTCAGACACATGGGGTGTTAGTGAGGGGAGGGTGTCACAGTGTGTCAGACACATGGGGTGTTAGTGAGGGGAGTGTGTCACAGTTTGTCAGATACATGGGGTGTTAGTGAGGGGAGGGTGTCACAGTGTGTCAGACACATGGGGTGTTAGTGAGGGGAGTGCGTCACAGTTTGTCAGATACATGGGGTGTTAGTGAGGGGAGTGTGTCACAGTGTGTCAGATACATGGGGTGTTAGTGAGGGGAGTGTGTCACAGTGTGTCAGATACATGGGGTGTTAGTGAGGGGAGGGTGTCACAGTGTGTCAAACACATGGGGTGTTAGTGAGGGGAGTGTGTCACAGTTTGTCAGATACATGGGGTGTTAGTGAGGGGAGGGTGTCACAGTGTGTCAGACACATGGGGTGTTAGTGAGGGGAGTGTGTCACAGTGTGTCAGACACATGGGGTGTTAGTGAGGGGAGTGTGTCACAGTTTGTCAGATACATGGGGTGTTAGTGAGGGGAGGGTGTCACAGTGTGTCAGACACATGGGGTGTTAGTGAGGGGAGGGTGTCACAGTGTGTCAGATACATGGGGTGTTAGTGAGGGGAGTGTGTCACAGTGTGTCAGACACATGGGGTGTTAGTGAGGGGAGTGTGTCACAGTGTGTCAGACACATGGGGTGTTAGTGAGGGGAGTGTGTCACAGTGTGTCAGATACATGGGGTGTTAGTGAGGGGAGTGTGTCACAGTTTGTCAGACACATGGGGTGTTAGTGAGGGGAGTGTGTCACAGTGTGTCAGACACATGGGGTGTTAGTGAGGGGAGTGTGTCACAGTGTGTCAGACACATGGGGTGTTAGTGAGGGGAGTGTGTCACAGTGTGTCAGACACATGGGGTGTTAGTGAGGGGAGTGTGTCACAGTGTGTCAGACACATGGGGTGTTAGTGAGGGGAGTGTGTCACAGTGTGTCAGACACATGGGGTGTTAGTGAGGGGAGTGTGTCACAGTGTGTCAGACACATGGGGTGTTAGTGAGGGGAGTGTGTCACAGTGTGTCAGATACATGGGGTGTTAGTGAGGGGAGTGTGTCACAGTTTGTCAGATACATGGGGTGTTAGTGAGGGGAGTGTGTCACAGTGTGTCAGATACATGGGGTGTTAGTGAGGGGAGGGTGTCACAGTGTGTCAGATACATGGGGTGTTAGTGAGGGGAGTGTGTCACAGTGTGTCAGACACATGGGGTGTTAGTGAGGGGAGTGTGTCACAGTGTGTCAGACACATGGGGTGTTAGTGAGGGGAGTGTGTCACAGTGTGTTAGATACATGGGGTGTTAGTGAGGGGAGTGTGTCACAGTGTGTCAGACACATGGGGTGTTAGTGAGGGGAGTGTGTCACAGTGTGTCAGACACATGGGGTGTTAGTGAGGGGAGGGTGTCACAGTGTGTCAGACACATGGGGTGTTAGTGAGGGGAGTGTGTCACAGTGTGTCAGACACATGGGGTGTTAGTGAGGGGAGTGTGTCACAGTGTGTCAGACACATGGGGTGTTAGTGAGGGGAGGGTGTCACAGTGTGTCAGACACATGGGGTGTTAGTGAGGGGAGTGTGTCACAGTGTGTCAGATACATGGGGTGTTAGTGAGGGGAGTGTGTCACAGTGTGTCAGATACATGGGGTGTTAGTGAGGGGAGTGTGTCACAGTTTGTCAGATACATGGGGTGTTAGTGAGGGGAGTGTGTCACAGTGTGTCAGATACATGGGGTGTTAGTGAGGGGAGTGTGTCACAGTGTGTCAGATACATGGGGTGTTAGTGAGGGGAGTGTGTCACAGTGTGTCAGATACATGGGGTGTTAGTGAGGGGAGTGTGTCACAGTGTGTCAGATACATGGGGTGTTAGTGAGGGGAGTGTGTCACAGTGTGTCAGATACATGGGGTGTTAGTGAGGGGAGTGTGTCACAGTGTGTCAGATACATGGGGTGTTAGTGAGGGGAGTGTGTCACAGTGTGTCAGACACATGGGGTGTTAGTGAGGGGAGGGTGTCACAGTGTGTCAGATACATGGGGTGTTAGTGAGGGGAGTGTGTCACAGTTTGTCAGATACATGGGGTGTTAGTGAGGGGAGTGTGTCACAGTGTGTCAGATACATGGGGTGTTAGTGAGGGGAGTGTGTCACAGTGTGTCAGATACATGGGGTGTTAGTGAGGGGAGTGTGTCACAGTGTGTCAGATACATGGGGTGTTAGTGAGGGGAGTGTGTCACAGTTTGTCAGATACATGGGGTGTTAGTGAGGGGAGTGTGTCACAGTGTGTCAGATACATGGGGTGTTAGTGAGGGGAGTGTGTCACAGTGTGTCAGATACATGGGGTGTTAGTGAGGGGAGTGTGTCACAGTGTGTCAGATACATGGGGTGTTAGTGAGGGGAGTGTGTCACTGTGTGTCAGACACATGGGGTGTTAGTGAGGGGAGGGTGTCACAGTGTGTCAGATACATGGGGTGTTAGTGAGGGGAGTGTGTCACAGTGTGTCAGACACATGGGGTGTTAGTGAGGGGAGTGTGTCACAGTGTGTCAGATACATGGGGTGTTAGTGAGGGGAGTGTGTCACAGTTTGTCAGATACATGGGGTGTTAGTGAGGGGAGTGTGTCACAGTGTGTCAGATACATGGGGTGTTAGTGAGGGGAGTGTGTCACAGTGTGTCAGATACATGGGGTGTTAGTGAGGGGAGTGTGTCACAGTGTGTCAGATACATGGGGTGTTAGTGAGGGGAGTGTGTCACAGTTTGTCAGATACATGGGGTGTTAGTGAGGGGAGTGTGTCACAGTGTGTCAGATACATGGGGTGTTAGTGAGGGGAGTGTGTCACAGTGTGTTAGATACATGGGGTGTTAGTGAGGGGAGTGTGTCACAGTGTGTCAGATACATGGGGTGTTAGTGAGGGGAGTGTGTCACAGTGTGTCAGATACATGGGGTGTTAGTGAGGGGAGTGTGTCACAGTGTGTCAGACACATGGGGTGTTAGTGAGGGGAGTGTGTCACAGTTTGTCAGATACATGGGGTGTTAGTGAGGGGAGTGTGTCACAGTGTGTCAGATACATGGGGTGTTAGTGAGGGGAGTGTGTCAGATACATGGGGTGTTAGTGAGGGGAGTGTGTCACAGTGTGTCAGATACATGGGGTGTTAGTGAGGGGAGTGTGTCACAGTGTGTCAGATACATGGGGTGTTAGTGAGGGGAGTGTGTCACAGTTTGTCAGATACATGGGGTGTTAGTGAGGGGAGTGTGTCACAGTGTGTCAGACACATGGGGTGTTAGTGAGGGGAGTGTGTCACAGTGTGTCAGATACATGGGGTGTTAGTGAGGGGAGTGTGTCACAGTGTGTCAGATACATGGGGTGTTAGTGAGGGGAGTGTGTCACAGTTTGTCAGATACATGGGGTGTTAGTGAGGGGAGTGTGTCACAGTGTGTCAGATACATGGGGTGTTAGTGAGGGGAGTGTGTCACAGTGTGTTAGATACATGGGGTGTTAGTGAGGGGAGTGTGTCACAGTGTGTCAGACACATGGGGTGTTAGTGAGGGGAGTGTGTCACAGTGTGTCAGATACATGGGGTGTTAGTGAGGGGAGTGTGTCACAGTGTGTCAGATACATGGGGTGTTAGTGAGGGGAGTGTGTCACAGTGTGTCAGACACATGGGGTGTTAGTGAGGGGAGTGTGTCACAGTTTGTCAGATACATGGGGTGTTAGTGAGGGGAGTGTGTCACAGTGTGTCAGATACATGGGGTGTTAGTGAGGGGAGTGTGTCACAGTGTGTCAGATACATGGGGTGTTAGTGAGGGGAGTGTGTCACAGTGTGTCAGATACATGGGGTGTTAGTGAGGGGAGTGTGTCACAGTGTGTCAGATACATGGGGTGTTAGTGAGGGGAGTGTGTCACAGTGTGTCAGATACATGGGGTGTTAGTGAGGGGAGTGTGTCACAGTGTGTCAGACACATGGGGTGTTAGTGAGGGGAGTGTGTCACAGTGTGTCAGATACATGGGGTGTTAGTGAGGGGAGTGTGTCACAGTTTGTCAGATACATGGGGTGTTAGTGAGGGGAGTGTGTCACAGTGTGTCAGATACATGGGGTGTTAGTGAGGGGAGTGTGTCACAGTGTGTCAGATACATGGGGTGTTAGTGAGGGGAGTGTGTCACAGTGTGTCAGATACATGGGGTGTTAGTGAGGGGAGTGTGTCACAGTGTGTCAGACACATGGGGTGTTAGTGAGGGGAGTGTGTCACAGTGTGTTAGATACATGGGGTGTTAGTGAGGGGAGTGTGTCACAGTGTGTCAGACACATGGGGTGTTAGTGAGGGGAGTGTGTCACAGTGTGTCAGACACATGGGGTGTTAGTGAGGGGAGGGTGTCACAGTGTGTCAGACACATGGGGTGTTAGTGAGGGGAGTGTGTCACAGTGTGTCAGACACATGGGGTGTTAGTGAGGGGAGTGTGTCACAGTGTGTCAGACACATGGGGTGTTAGTGAGGGGAGGGTGTCACAGTGTGTCAGACACATGGGGTGTTAGTGAGGGGAGTGTGTCACAGTGTGTCAGATACATGGGGTGTTAGTGAGGGGAGTGTGTCACAGTGTGTCAGATACATGGGGTGTTAGTGAGGGGAGTGTGTCACAGTTTGTCAGATACATGGGGTGTTAGTGAGGGGAGTGTGTCACAGTGTGTCAGATACATGGGGTGTTAGTGAGGGGAGTGTGTCACAGTGTGTCAGATACATGGGGTGTTAGTGAGGGGAGTGTGTCACAGTGTGTCAGATACATGGGGTGTTAGTGAGGGGAGTGTGTCACAGTGTGTCAGATACATGGGGTGTTAGTGAGGGGAGTGTGTCACAGTGTGTCAGACACATGGGGTGTTAGTGAGGGGAGTGTGTCACAGTGTGTCAGATACATGGGGTGTTAGTGAGGGGAGTGTGTCACAGTGTGTCAGATACATGGGGTGTTAGTGAGGGGAGTGTGTCACAGTGTGTCAGATACATGGGGTGTTAGTGAGGGGAGTGTGTCACAGTGTGTCAGATACATGGGGTGTTAGTGAGGGGAGTGTGTCACAGTGTGTCAGACACATGGGGTGTTAGTGAGGGGAGGGTGTCACAGTGTGTCAGATACATGGGGTGTTAGTGAGGGGAGTGTGTCACAGTTTGTCAGACACATGGGGTGTTAGTGAGGGGAGTGTGTCACAGTGTGTCAGATACATGGGGTGTTAGTGAGGGGAGTGTGTCACAGTGTGTCAGATACATGGGGTGTTAGTGAGGGGAGTGTGTCACAGTGTGTCAGATACATGGGGTGTTAGTGAGGGGAGTGTGTCACAGTGTGTCAGATACATGGGGTGTTAGTGAGGGGAGTGTGTCACAGTGTGTCAGATACATGGGGTGTTAGTGAGGGGAGTGTGTCACAGTGTGTCAGACACATGGGGTGTTAGTGAGGGGAGTGTGTCACAGTGTGTCAGATACATGGGGTGTTAGTGAGGGGAGTGTGTCACAGTGTGTCAGACACATGGGGTGTTAGTGAGGGGAGTGTGTCACAGTGTGTCAGATACATGGGGTGTTAGTGAGGGGAGTGTGTCACAGTTTGTCAGATACATGGGGTGTTAGTGAGGGGAGTGTGTCACAGTGTGTCAGATACATGGGGTGTTAGTGAGGGGAGTGTGTCACAGTTTGTCAGATACATGGGGTGTTAGTGAGGGGAGGGTGTCACAGTGTGTCAGATACATGGGGTGTTAGTGAGGGGAGTGTGTCACAGTGTGTCAGACACATGGGGTGTTAGTGAGGGGAGTGTGTCACAGTGTGTCAGATACATGGGGTGTTAGTGAGGGGAGTGTGTCACAGTGTGTTAGATACATGGGGTGTTAGTGAGGGGAGTGTGTCACAGTGTGTCAGACACATGGGGTGTTAGTGAGGGGAGTGTGTCACAGTGTGTCAGATACATGGGGTGTTAGTGAGGGGAGTGTGTCACAGTGTGTCAGACACATGGGGTGTTAGTGAGGGGAGTGTGTCACAGTGTGTCAGATACATGGGGTGTTAGTGAGGGGAGTGTGTCACAGTTTGTCAGATACATGGGGTGTTAGTGAGGGGAGTGTGTCACAGTGTGTCAGATACATGGGGTGTTAGTGAGGGGAGTGTATCACAGTGTGTTAGATACATGGGGTGTTAGTGAGGGGAGTGTGTCACAGTGTGTCAGATACATGGGGTGTTAGTGAGGGGAGTGTGTCACAGTGTGTCAGACACATGGGGTGTTAGTGAGGGGAGTGTGTCACAGTGTGTCAGATACATGGGGTGTTAGTGAGGGGAGTGTGTCACAGTTTGTCAGATACATGGGGTGTTAGTGAGGGGAGTGTGTCACAGTGTGTCAGATACATGGGGTGTTAGTGAGGGGAGTGTGTCACAGTGTGTCAGACACATGGGGTGTTAGTGAGGGGAGTGTGTCACAGTGTGTCAGATACATGGGGTGTTAGTGAGGGGAGTGTGTCACAGTGTGTCAGACACATGGGGTGTTAGTGAGGGGAGTGTGTCACAGTGTGTCAGATACATGGGGTGTTAGTGAGGGGAGTGTGTCACAGTGTGTCAGATACATGGGGTGTTAGTGAGGGGAGTGTGTCACAGTGTGTCAGATACATGGGGTGTTAGTGAGGGGAGTGTGTCACAGTGTGTCAGATACATGGGGTGTTAGTGAGGGGAGTGTGTCACAGTGTGTCAGACACATGGGGTGTTAGTGAGGGATTTGTGCCGCAGACACATTGTAACAAAGCTGGGCTCTCAGTGACCAGAATATCGAGAGATGTTTTTAGGATTTTGTGGTTAGGATCACTGCTTGCTGACAGTGAATGGAAACACTTGACGTCCAGTTTGAGCAGCAGCACAGTCTAGACTTCTCACAGCTGATGGTTTGTTACAGTGTTGGGTCTGGAGAGGTTTTCCTTCTTTTACTGTCATCAGTTCATGTTTCCATTCAGTGACAATAACCAGAGATACTGAATATTGAGGAACTGTAATGGGAGTCTATTAGACTTTTGCAGTAAAAGAGGATGATGGGAGGATGAAGCGAGTGGTCCCCGGGGGTCCCTGGTGCAGTGGAAATGGGTGCTGATCGGCGTCTGTTTGCGTTTCCGCACAGTTTCGCTGCTGCTTTTTCTCCACGGTTTGCCCCTGTTTGCAGGTGTCACCGCGGCGGCATCAATCAGGAGACATCGGACCAACGCCAGCACCAACTCAGCGTGCGTCCGTGTCCTCAGTGACTGGTGCATCGATCTAAGCAGATTCCTGGCTCCGTCCCCCCGCTGGTGCCGCCCTGTCTCTCCCCCAAGCCGCTGCCTCACACCCGCCAGTGCCACTCTGTCCCCCCATCGCCGGTGGGGCTGTGTCTCCTCCCGCCCCGCCACCACTACTAATTATTAGCGGGAGACGTCACTTATCCTGCCATCCTTGTATCTCTCCCCATAGATGTTTATTAGATGGAGGCGCTTCTTCCTGAGGCAACAATTTTCCATAACAGGAATGATCGGGTGGTTGGTAATTGACATTAATGCTCACATGATCGCAGTCGCTCGCCACTTCCTCAGTGGTCAAATGATCACGGTCTCGGGTGCTTCCTCAGTGGTTACATGATCGCGGTTTCCTGTCACTTGCTCAGTGGTCACATGATTGCGGTTTCCTGCCGCTTGCTCAGTGGTCACATGATTGCGGTCTCCTACCGCTTGCTTAATGGTCACATGATCGCGGTCTCCTACCGCTTAATCAGTGGTCACATGATCGCGGTTTTCCTGTCGCTTGCTCAGTGGTCACATGATTGCGGTTTCCTGCCGCTTGCTCAGTGGTCACATGATCGCGGTTTCCTGCCGCTTGCTCAGTGGTCACATGATTGTGGTTTCCTGCCACTTGCTCTGTGGTCACATGATCGCGGTGTTCTGCCGCTTGCTCTGTGGTCACATGATCGCGGTTTCCTGTCGCTTGCTCAGTGCTCACATGATTGCGGTCTCCTGCCGCTTGCTCAATGGTCACATGATCGCGGTCTCCTACCGCTTGCTCAGTGCTCACATGATTGCGGTCTCCTGCCGCTTGCTCAGTGGTCACATGATCGCGGTTTCCTGCCGCTTGCTCAGTGGTGACATGATCGCGGTTTCCTGTCACTTGCTCAGTGGTCATATGATTGCGGTTTCCTGCTGTCACGGGGTCCTTCTCTGGTATCACACAATCAACAGAGCAAGAGGAGAGTGAACAATTCCAAGACATTTATTTAGGCAAAAATATGAAAGGTCCATATTCAGTCCACCGCACAAAGGATAAGATAGTCCAGAATCTGAATGCAGTTCAGTAACAGTATAACATGTCCAGGGAGATCGGAGTCCAAAATCCAGCTGTCAGTGATGATAACATGTTCCATATATTCTTCTTTCTCTCTGAAGTCCTGTCTTCACACCATGCTCTGCACACAGCAACTGACTTGCCCAGCCCCTATCCTCCCCAGCCCCCCTCATTATGTCCAGAGAGTCAAAACAGGTTGGGGGCCGGTTTTCAGGCCTCCCAGACTTGACAAAAGGTGCCTGGGGGATTATGACACTACAGGGGGTCATCAAGAGTCATAGATAAAAGTCAGGCTGCAGACATACAAGGCATCAAGATTAACACTATGCAAATCAGTGAAATAGCAATATACACAAAATGATATCCATATAGCATATCACACCATCACAACCTCTCCCCCGTCATAATAAGTGAGCACGCTATGAGGTCTACACAGACCTCTGGCCTGCTCACTATAGTCCACATTGCTCAATCGTTTATAGTTCCTTGTACAGTGGCAGGGGTTGCAATAATTATAAGCACTTGATGTCCTTCCAAAAATTCCCGGGTCCTGGCGTTACGGTCATACCAGGTTTCTTGACTTGACTGGGCCATTTGCTGTTGATCATTAGCCACTAGCTGGGCGAGACGATCTCTGAACTCTAGAACGTAGAGAATGATGGGCATACCAATGTCTGCGATATCTTCCTCCAATTGTTCTTTCAGAAGAGTGAGAGGCCCACGGACCTTCTGGCCAAACAGATTGCTCCTCAGTGGGGTCCAAATGTTGTGGTGCTTGAAGGGCCTGTAGTCGGGTGACTGCTCCCACAAAATGACACTGTAATACCCCAATGTCGTTCCCAAGGAGGATATCTGCAGGAAGTCCTCCCATAACTCCAATCCAGCACAGTTTTTCTCCAAAACCATAATCCAAACGCACCAAAGCTCGCTGTATATATTTGCGGACACCCCCCGCCAAGACAATGGGAATTCCTGCACCCTGGTGAATTGCCTCGGGTCGAACCACACGGGTGTCAGCGATAGTCAGAAATGCCCCCGTGTCTCTAAATCCTGACACTTGGTATCCATCAGTTAAGACCTCCTGCAGGTGGTGTTGCCGTTGCTCTGGGTAGCCAAAGGACAGAGGCCGAAGTCCGTATACTCCAGGAGGAGTATCTATGGTGCCGTGGTCGGTGGTCCACTCTGGTTGGGATGGTGGTAGCTCTTTCTCAGGCGGGATGGAGTGTACCAGATGCACTGGACGAGGTGGGGCTGCGCGGGGCTCCCTCCGAATCCTTGAGGGACATCCAAACTGCAAATGTCCAGGTTGCCCACACCCATAACACCTCCTCTCTGTGATACCCCTAGGTCGTGGTCGGAACTGTGGGGGCCTAGGATTGTGAGGTGTGATTGTCATCGGCTTGCGACTAGGTGGAAGGGCAGATATAATCTGAGGGGGACGGGGCACGGGAGCAGGCCGTGGTTCATTGTCCAGAAGCCTCCTCCATTGCGGCCAGATAGTAAGGGCTTCATCGGCCAAGGCTGCAGCTCTCTTCACGGTACACGGCGTGCGCTCCCGGACCCATTCCCGTACCTCTGCACTCGTCACTTGGCAAGAAATTGTTCTATAAGGAACACCTGTGTAACATCTTCCACGGTAAAGGCGTTTTCTGCTTCCAGCCATCTCCGTCATGCCTCGGACATCATATGTGCATACATCCTAAACGATCCCCCCGTGGTGCATGGGAGGTCTCGGAACTTGGCCCTATATGAGTCTGGGGTGATAGCATGGTAATCCAGGATAGTCCGCTTTACAATGTTATAATCCCGATTCCGCAGTGCATCAATGGTTCGGTAAGCCTCCGCCAAGCTTCCGTTCAGGAGCCCCACTAACAAACGCATCCAGCTAGAGTGGGGCACCTCCATCACAGCACACTGCTGCTCAAAGTCTTTGAAGAACCCCTCCAACAAGAACATCTCCAGAAGCCTCATCAAATGACTTAAACTCTGTCCGGGTGATCCGTACAGGCTCCCGGATTGTTGGGGTTACACTCCACATTGCGTTACTCCCTTTTTCAAGCTCCATTGCTTCCTGTCTCCGCTGTGCCCGGCGGGCAGCCTCCTCCTTGTACTCCTGAGAGACGCCGGGTCCCAGAACCGCCATCTCTTCTTCATACCATACCAACCACTGGCTTTTCTGGATGGGGATCCCTGTCTCCAGTGCTCGTCCTTCAGACATCTGGGAGGAGGTGGCCGGGCTAGCGCCCACCAGTAGATCGATTAAGGCCTCTTTAGTCAGTCCCTGGTAGTTCAGGCCCAGGTCTCTGGCTCTCTCCTGTAAACTGCATACAGTCCAATTTCTGTACTCACTCTGTGGGTGGTTCTCCATTGGGTGACGCTCTGTTGATCCCACCGCTGCCACCAGTTGTCACGGGGTCCTTCTCTGGTATCACACAATCAACAGAGCCAGCGAAGAGTGAACAATTCCAAGACATTTATTTAGGCAAAAATATGAAAGGTCCATATTCAGTCCACCACACAAAGGATAGATAGTCCAGAATCTGAATGCAGTTCAGTAACAGTATAACATGTCCAGGGAGATGAGAGTCCAAAATCCAGCTGACAGTGATAACATGTTCCATATATTCTTCTTTCTCTCTGAAGTCCTGTCTTCACACCATGCTCTGCACACAGCAACTGACTTGCCCAGCCCCTATCCTCCCCAGCCCCCCTCATTATGTCCAGAGAGTCAAAACAGGTTGGGGCCGGTTTTCAGGCCTCCCAGACTTGACAAAAGGTGCCTGGGGGATTATGACACTACAGGGGGTCATCAAGAGTCATAGATAAAAGTCAGGCTGCAGACATGCAAGGCATCAAGATTAACACTATGCAAATCAGTGAAATAGCAATATACACAAAATGATATCCATATAGCATATCACACCATCACAACCTGCCGCTTGCTCAGTGGTCACATGATCACGGTTTCCTGTCACTTGCTCAGTGGTCACATGATTGCGGTCTCCTACCGCTTGCTCAATGGTCACATGATCGCGGTCTCCTACCGCTTGCTCAGTGGTCACATGATCGCGGTTTCCTGCCGCTTGCTCAGTGGTCACATGATTGCGGTCTCCTACCGCTTGCTCAGTGGTCACATGATCGCGGTTTCCTGTCGCTTGCTCCGTGGTCACATGATTGCGGTTTCCTGCCGCTTGCTCAGTGGTCACATGATCGCGGTTTCCTGCCGCTTGCTCAGTGGTCACATGATTGCGGTCTCCTACCGCTTGCTCAGTGGTCACATGATCGCGGTTTCCTGTCGCTTGCTCCGTGGTCACATGATTGCAGTTTCCTGCCACTTGCTCAGTGGTCACATGATCGCGGTTTCCTGCCGCTTGCTCAGTTGTCACATGATTGCGGTCTCCTACCGCTTGCTCAGTGGTCACATGATCGCGGTTTCCTGTCGCTTGCTCAGTGGTCACACGATCGCGGTTTCCTGCCGCTTGCTCAGTGGTCACATGATTACGGTTTCCTGCCGCTTGCTCAGTGGTCACATGATCGTGGTTTCCTGCCGCTTGCTCTGTGGTCACATGATCACGGTCTCCTGCCGCTTGCTCAGTGGTCACATGATTGCGGTCTCCTACCGCTTGCTCAGTGGACTAATGATCGCGGTTTCTTGTCACTTGCTCAATGGTCACATGATCGCGGTCTCCTACCGCTTGCTCAGTGGTCACATGATCGCTGTTTCCTGTCGCTTGCTCAGTGGTCACATGATTGCGGTCTCCTACCGCTTGCTCAGTGGTCACATGATCGCAGTTTCCTGCCGCTTGCTCAGTGGTCACATGATTGCGGTTTCCTGCCACTTGCTCTGTGGTCACATGATTGCAGTCTCCTGCCGTTTGCTCAGTGGTCACATGATTGTGGTCTCCTGCCGCTTGCTCAGTGGTCACATGATCGCGGTTTCCTGCCGCTTGCTCTGTGGTCACATGATCGCGGTCTCCTACCGCTTGCTCAGTGGTCACATGATTGTGGTTTCCTGCAGCTTGGTCTGTGGTCACATGATCGTGGTCTCCTACCACTTGCTCAGTGGTCACATGATAACGGTTTCCTGCCACTTGCTCAGTGGTCACATGATTGCGGTTTCCTGCCGCTTGCTCTGTGGTCACATGATCGTGGTTTCCTGCCGCTTGCTCTGTGGTCACATGATCACGGTCTCCTGCCGCTTGCTCAATGGTCACATGATTTCGGTCTCCTACCGCTTGCTCAGTGGACTAATGATCGCGGTTTCCTGTCGCTTGCTCAATGGTCACATGATCGCGGTCTCCTACCGCTTGCTCAGTGGTCACATGATTGTGGTTTCCTGCCGCTTGCTCAGTGGTCACATGATCGTGGTCTCCTACCGCTTGCTCAGTGGTCACATGATCACTGTTTCTTGCCGCTTGCTCAGTGGTCACATGATCACGGTCTCGGGTGCTTCCTCAGTGGTTACATGATCGCGGTTTCCTGCCGCTTGCTCAGTGGTCACATGATCGTGGTCTACCGCTTGGTCAGTGGTCACATGATCGCGGTTTCCTGTCACTTGCTCAGTGGTCACATGATTGCGGTTTCCTGCCGCTTGCTCAGTGGTCACATGATCGCGGTTTCTTGTCGCTTGCTCAATGGTCACATGATCGCGGTTTCCTGTCGATTGCTCAGTGGTCACATGATCACGGTTTCGTGTCGCTTGCTTAATGGTCACATGATCGCAGTCTCCTGCCGCTTGCTCTGTGGTCACATGATCGTGGTCTCCTACCGCTTGCATCCTTGTATTTGTAGAAATCCCTTCTCAGGTTCAGACTCGGCAGGTTTTCTACGAGCTGTGGTCCCTGGATCGCCGCCATCTTCTCTGCCCCTGGCACCGGTCCCGTCACCCCTCCTCCATTGTGCCCATAAACCCAAAGTCTTCCCGGAATCAGCCGCGGCCCCTGCGCCCAGAGCTCACATGGCCGTCATCAATATTCACCATACGCAGCACCGCGGCGGATCGTGGCTCAGTTACGGGGGGGGAGTCAGCCGCCATCGCTCTTCCCTTATACTACGTCATAAATTAGCTCTACTTCCAGAACGACCGGAGCAGAAATTCCGCGGAGACGCCGGCAATACCGGGCTTTTATTATTTAATTTGTGGACGCGGATAATAAATGTCTCCGGGAGAAAATGAAAAATTGTGATCAACAGAAAAAATGATGTGCGCCAAAGTGTCAGAACATTTACCCCCGAAAATCAGAAATACCGGGAGCATGCGTCTGGTCCTGTGACACTGGCTGACAACCAGTATGGCCCCTTATAGCCCCCACAGGGGGTGTCAGCTCCCCTACAGACCTGTTTGTGAATCAGGAGGCTCAGGATGAGATGCGGATATCTGTGGGGTTCTGAGGTGGTCTACGGGTGGTCAGACCATGCTGTATGAGAGATTCTGGAGGAGCATTTGGGGGCCTTGTCTGGTCCCCGTAGTCCCCCCCCCCTTGTGAGTGTCTCTTGGATAATTGATTGTTTGCAGTGATCGCTCATTGCCGTTCATCAGCCTAAGAGCCGCAATAAATCCATCGCCGTCTGGTTCTCGCTGATGTCAGCACCCGGGCACCGCGGCCCCTCTGGGAACTCTCGTTTCGGTCACCTTGGGATAGACGTCTGTCAATGTCCTGCACCTGAGCTACAGCAGAGGGGATGCTGCAATAGTCATCATCATCATCCTGACATCACCCCCCCCCATTATTACAGATTCCTGGGATTGTCTGTCCGCCGTCTCTAACATCATGTCCTCCCTCTGACACTCAACCTATCAAAGACTGAACCCCTCGTGTTTCCTCCTCCACTGACCGACCTATGCCTGATATTGTCATCTCCATGTGTGGTTCCACCATTACTCCTCAGCAGCATGCCCGCTGTCTTGGGGTTATATTTGATACAAAACTTTTCTTTATTCCCCACATGCGATCTCTTGCTGATGTCACCTACACCTCAAAAACATCTCCAGAATCCGACCTTTTCTCACCTTTGATAAAGCAAAAACTCTTACTGTCGCTCTTATTCATTCTCATCTGGACTATTGTAACTCTCTACTGATCAGTCTCTCTCTTACCAAACTCTCCCCTCTCCAATCCGTCCTGAATGTGGCAGCCAGGGTTGTATTTCTCTCCAGTCACATCACCGATGCCTCCACCCTGTGCCAGTCATTTCACTGGTTACCCATCCACTGCTAAGTCTGATATTAACTTATCACTCTCACCCACAAAGATCTCCACACTGCTGCACCACCCTACATCTCCTCATCTCTGTCTACCACCCTGCCCGTTCTCTCCACAGTGCTGTACCACCCTACATCTCCTCATCTGTCTACCACCCTATTCGTCTTCTCCACAGTGCTGCACCACCCTGCATCTCCTACTAATCTCTGTCTACCACCCTACCCGTCTTCTCCACAGTGCTGCACCACCCTGCATCTCTTCCTCATCACTGTCTACCACCCTACCCATCCTCTCCACAGTGCTGCACCACCCTACATCTCCTCCTCATCTGTCTACCACCCTACCTGTCCTCTCCACAGTGCTGCACCACCCTACATCTCCTCCTCATCACTTTCTACCACCCTACCCATCCTCTCCACAGTGCTGCACCACCCTACATCTCCTCCTCATCTGTCTACCACCCTACTGATTCTCTCCACAGTGCTGCACTACCCTACATCTCCTCATCTGTCTACCACTCTACCTATCCTCTCCACAGTGCTGCACCGCCCTACATCTCCTCCTCATCACTGTCTACCACCCTACCCATCCTCTCCACAGTGCTGCACCACCCTACATCTCATCTCTGTCTACCACCCTACCCATCCTCTCCACAGTGCTGCACCACCCTGCATCTCCTCCTCATCACTGTCTACCACCCTACCCATCCTCTCCACAGTGCTGCACCACCCTACATCTCCTCCTCATCTGTCTACCACCCTACCTGTCCTCTCCACAGTGCTGCACCACCCTACATCTCCTCCTCATCACTTTCTACCACCCTACCCATCCTCTCCACAGTGCTGCACCACCCTACATCTCCTCCTCTTCACTGTCTACCACCCTATCCATCCTCTCCACAGTGCTGCACCACCCTACATCTCCTCCTCATCTGTCTACCACCCTACCTGTCCTCTCCACAGTGCTGCACCACCCTACATCTCCTCCTCATCACTTTCTACCACCCTACCCATCCTCTCCACAGTGCTGCACCACCCTACATCTCCTCCTCATCTGTCTACCACCCTACTGATTCTCTCCACAGTGCTGCACTACCCTACATCTCCTCATCTGTCTACCACTCTACCCATCCTCTCCACAGTGCTGCACCGCCCTACATCTCCTCCTCATCACTGTCTACCACCCTACCCATCCTCTCCACAGTGCTGCACCACCCTACATCTCCTCCTCATCTTTGTCTAAATCCTACCCGTTCTCTCCACAGTGCTGCACCACCCTACATCTCCCCCTAATCTCTGTCTACCACCCTACCGGTCTTCTCCACAGTGCTGCACCACCCTACATCTCCTCATCTGTCTACCACCCTACCCGTTCTCTCAACAGTGCTGCACCGCCCTACGTCTCCTCCTCATCACTGTCTACCACCCTACCCATCTTCTCCACAGTGCTGCACCACCCTACATCTCCTCATCTGTCTACCACCCTACCCATCCTCTCCACAGTGCTGCACCACCCTACATCTCCCCCTAATCTCTGTCTACCACCCTACCAGTCTTCTCCACAGTGCGGCACCATCCTACATCTCCTAATCTCTGTCTACCACCCTACCCGTCTTCTCCACAGTACTGCACCACCCTACATCTCCTCTTCATCTCTGTCTACCACCCTACCCGTCCTCTCCACAGTGCTGCACCACCCTACTTCTCCTCATCTGTCTACCACCCTATTCGTCCTCTCCACAGTGCTGCACCACCCTACATCTCCTCCTCATCTGTCTACCAACCTACATGTGGTCTCCATTCTGCTAATTAACTAAAACTAACATCCTCTATAATCCAATTCTGTCTCCAGGAATACTCTTGTACTGCACCAGTTTTCTAGAATGCACTACCTAGAACAATCCAGTTAATTCCCAGTACCCACAGATTCAAGCGTGCCCTAAAACACCTTTCTTTAGACTGGCCTAATAGTGCACTAATCTCACTAACTCTCCGCTTGTCTTCCTTTCGCACTCTGTAGCACTTTGTATTGTAGACACACTGGCTGATGACTGAGTGATGCCGCATTATGGGATGACCCTATTTATTACCCTGTTGGCCGGACCTTACACATCAAGCACTTGTTAGTTTTATTACAACGTGAAA
Organism: Dendrobates tinctorius; assembly: GCF_039654945.1. NCBI lineage: Eukaryota > Metazoa > Chordata > Amphibia > Anura > Dendrobatidae > Dendrobates > Dendrobates tinctorius. Next base: position 2,938,953 of record NW_027361903.1, on the reverse strand, counting down.
TATGCGCAAACTGTGACTGGGTGAGGATGACACCATATGACACTAATCCGATGCGGTGGTCAAAGACTTAAATTACATTTAAACGGCTGTTGTCAACACAGAGCGACTGTTCACACTGAGCACAGGTCGTCGGGGCATCATGACGGCCAATCATTTATATACAGTGGCCTTCATCTTTTACATTTTAAAAATTAGAAAAAGGAAAATGGACCAATGCAAAATTTTGGGCACCCTACATGCTTGGTAACTAGTAGCACCTCCTTTTGAAAGTATCACAGCTTGTATACGCTTTTTGTAGCCAGACAGGCTTGTTTAGATGTTCTTTTGCATACTTCTGATGCTGAATTTTATGGTGAGGACGCAGGAGAGATTTTCTTCTGATGACTCTTCCATGAATGCCTTGTTTGCGCTGGTGTCTCTGAACAGTAGAACAATGTACCACAACTCCAACGTCTGCTAAATCTTTCTGTAGGTCTTTTGCAGTCAAGTGGGGGTTCTGATTTGTCTCTCTAGCAATCCTACTAGCAGCTCTCACTGACATTTTGCTTGGTCTTCCAGACCTAATCTTGACCTCCACTGTTCCTGGTAATGGCCATTTCTTAATTACAAACTGAGGAAAGGGCAACTTGAAAACGCTTTGCTATCTCCTTATATCCTTCTTCTGGTTTGTGGTCTCCACCATTTTCATTTTCAGAGTGCTCGGCAGCTGCTTGGAAGACCCCATGGCTGCTGGTTTTTAACACAAGGTTAGATGAGGCCAGGTTTTTTATAAATCTGGGAAATTTACATCACCGGGCCTGTCCTAACGATGATAGTGAAGAAGCCATAACCCTAACAGGATAATTAAGGTCTAAGATACAAAGGAAATGTGTCATGTGTAACTTTAGGCCTTTAAATTGCTTAACTGTTCACAATAACAGTCACTTTAACCAGGGGTGCCCAAACTTTTACATGTACCTGTACACCTCCCACCTGATTGTTTCCCTCTATCTCCATCCTCTTCATTGATTGACACCTCTGGCTTCATAGAGCCTGAGAAGGGCGGAGCTAGAGGGAAACAATCAGGTGGAAGGTGCCCTGTAAATGTTTGGCCGCCCTGATGTCCCGAGTGCCTGTGCTTGGTGTGAACAGTCGTTCGGTGCTGACAGAGCGAGCGCCGCTCCCTCCATAGTCCACCTTTCAGTGCTTTTTGACATTCCTTCCATCGGTTGCTCTTGTTGCTTTGGTTGCGTGCAGTTCTCCACAGGAGGTGTAATCAGGGCACTGCATGCTGGGCAGTGTAGTGCGCCACCTTTATCCCATCATGGTCATTGGCGGAATGTTTTATCCTGGAGAGAAACGCAGCTCTCAGGCTCAACTGGCGGCCGCTGATCGTCCACGTGGTGCTAACCACGATCGCCATCTTTACAGCCCACTACATAACGAGCTTATACAGCCAGAGAAGAGACGATGAGCCGCCTCCACGACTGCAGCTCTGGAGGATAAGACACGGTACAGAAGAATAGTGAGTGCAGCTCTGGAGGTGACAGGAGGATAAGACACGATACAGAAGAATAGTGAGTGCAGCTCTGGAGGTGACAGGAGGATAAGACACGATGTAACAGCAGAATAGGGAGTGCAGCTCTGGAGGTGACTGGAGCATAAGACACAATGTAACAGTAGAATAGTGAGTGCAGCTCTGGAGGTGACTGGAGCATAAGACTTGATGTAACAGCAAAATAGTGAGTGCAGCTCTGCAGGTGACTGGAGGATAAGACACGATGTAACAGCAGAATAGTGAGTGCAGCTTTGGAGGTGACTGGAGGATAAGACACGATGTAACAGCAGAATAGTGAGTGCAGCTCTGGAGGTGACTGGAGCATAAGACATGATGTAAAAGCAGAATAGTGAGTGCAGCTCTGGAGGTGACTGGAGGATAAGACACGATACAGAAGAATAGTGAGTGCAGCTCTGGAGGTGACAGGAGGATAAGACACGATGTAACAGCAGAATAGTGAGTGCAGCTCTGGAGGTGACTGGAGCATAAGACACAATGTAACAGTAGAATAGTGAGTGCAGCTCTGAAGGTGACTGGAGGATAAGACACGATGTAACAGCAGAATAGTGACTGCAGCTCTGGAGGTGACAGGAGGATAAGACACGATGTAACAGCAGAATAGTGAGTGCAGCTCTGGAGGTGACTGGAGCATAAGACATGATGTAACAGCAAAATAGTGAGTGCAGCTCTGCAAGTGACTGGAGGATAAGACATGATGTAGCATCAGAATAGTGAGTGCAGCTCTGGAGGTGACAGTAGGATAAGACATGATGTAACAGCAAAATAATGAGTGCAGTTCAGGAGGTGACTGGAGGATAAGCCATGATGTAACAGCAGGATAGTGAGTGCAGCTCTGGAGGTGACTGGAGGATAAGACCCAATGTAACAGCAGAATAGTGAGTGCAGCTCTGGAGGTGACTGGAGCATAAGACACGATGTAACAGCAGAATAGTGAGTGCAGCTCTATAGCTGACTGGAGGATAACACATGATGTAATAGCAGAATAGTGAGTGCAGCTCTGGAGGTGACTGGAGGATAAGACATGATGTATGTAACAGCAGAATAGTGAGTGCAGCTCTGGAGGTGACAGGAGGATAAGACATGATGTAACAGCAGAATAATGAGTGCAGCTCAGGAGGTGACTGGAGGATAAGCCACGATGCAACAGCAGAATAATTAGTGTAGCTCAGGAGGTGACTGGAGGATAAGCCACGATGTAACAGCAGGATAGTGAGTGCAGCTCTGGAGGTGAGTGCAGCTCTGGGTGTTACATGAAGTGGATTGTACTTTCCTCCTTACCCTGTGGTGCTTCCACCTTCTTGGAGGGTAGGAGCAGTAGTTGTGTGTTGGGGGCTCCTGGGCTCATCGCTCGGCCTGTAGATGGATCTGCTCTCCAGTCACTTCCCGCTATAGCTGGCTGACATCTGCGAGCGCCTCCGTCCCGGCGATGAGCAGTTTGTCCTTGGAGATCTGCCGAGATCTTCACTTCCACGTTGCAGGGATTCTTCTGAGTAACGAGATCCAGTTATCAGCCAAAAGCCAGAGAGTGAGAAATCACCGCCGTGATGGAGGCAGCGGCCCCCGACCAGCGCTGGAGGGTCCTGTGCTCCCCCAAAGTGTCGGAGCTCAGGCTGGTCATCACCCTTTATGATAATGCTGACTGACCCCTATTTCACAGTGCACTGCCCCTCCAGGCTGCACAGACTTGTTTCAGGAGAGGATCACAGCTTCAGTATAAGAAGCCAGAAAGGCGAGCGGAAAAGTGCAGGATGATGAAGATGATGGTGATGGATGGATGATGAAGGTGATGGTGATAGATGGATGATGAAGATGATGGTGATAGATGGATGATGAAGATGATGGTGATTGATGGAAGAAGATGATGGTGACTGATGGATGATGAAGATGATGGTGATTGATGGAAGAAGATGATGGTGACTGATGGATGATGAAGATGATGGTGATAGATGGATGATGAAGATGATGGTGATTGATGGAAGAAGATGATGGTGACTGATGGATGATGAAGATGATGGTGATTGGGTGATGAAGATGATGGTGATAGATGGATGATGAAGATGATGGTGATTGGGTGATGAAGATGATGGTGACTGATGGATGATGAAGATGATGGTGATTGGATGATGAAGATGATGGTGATTGGGTGATGAAGATGATGGTGACTGATGGATGATGAAGATGATGGTGATTGGGTGATGAAGATGATGGTGACTGATGGATGATGAAGATGATGGTGATTGGGTGATGAAGATGATGGTGATAGATGGATGATGAAGATGGTGATTGATGGATGTTGATGATTGGTTGCAGCTCCTCAGCAAATGCTCTGCTGCCATGATCCTCTTGGTTTTGATCTGCAGCGTTAACCTTCTTGCTGCTCTGGATGTGACCAGAGTATTATAGGGGCATAATACACATTCCTCTACTGTGCAGACCCTGGAGCAGCAGGGGCCGCGCTGACATGTGAGCTCCTATGCGTGCACCTATCACACCCGTATCCCACTCTAGTAGTGACTGGGTGGGTAACACAGAATCACCCTAGAGGCCCCCATAATTCCGGCTGAGCCTCCCCCCACAGGTCCAGGCAGCATGGACACAATGCATACAATATATACAGTATATATACACACTATATACATGGGGGCCGCCACAGCGGGTAATGATAAGAGTGCCGCAAAACCAAACACTCTGTAAAACCGCTGCTAGATAAGAACGGTTACTGCTGATCCTGTCGCCATCAATTGAGACAACGTGATTCTGCCATTGTAGTAGTAAAGGCTCCGGAGACGAGCGGAGACCCAGCACACGTGCCACAATGTATCCGGCCATCCTCATCCTCACAGTATTGTGTCCTTGAAGGCAGAAGGACCGGAGCCTTATGGATCCTGCCTTCATCCAGGGTTATATCATCTGTTATCCTCTAGTCACACCCAGAGCTGCAGCCACAGTTTTGTTTTGTCAGGATTTTATCCATCAGAAGCCACCGACAAAACTTCAGACTTGTTGACCCAAAGTCAAAGTGTATCATTAACTTATAGAACTTTTCATTCCTCAGTGATGTAGTTGCTCGATTCCTCCGGCCTCGCGCAGCGTCACATTCCGCTGTCCCCGCGCAGCGTCACATTACTCCGTCCCCGCGCAGCGTCACATTCCGCCGTCCCCGCACAGCGTCACCTTCCTCCGTCCCCGCGCAGCGTCACCTTCCTCCGTCCCCGCGCAGCGTCACCTTCCGCCGTCCCCGCGCAGCGTCACCTTCCGCCGTCCCCGCGCAGCGTCACATTCCGCCGTCCCCGCGCAGCGTCACCTTCCTCCGTCCCCGCGCAGCGTCACATTCCTCCGTCCCCGCGCAGCGTCACATTCCGCCGTCCCCGCGCAGCGTCACATTCCTCCTTCCCCGCGCAGCGTCACATTCCGCCGTCCCCGCGCAGCGTCACATTCCGCCGTCCCCGCGCAGCGTCACATTCCGCCGTCCCCGCGCAGCGTCACCTTCCTCCGTCCCCGCGCAGCGTCACATTCCTCCGTCCCCGCGCAGCGTCACCTTCCTCCGTCCTGTGCAGTGTATATATACAGGAGGAGGGGTACTGTGCAGTGTATATATACAGGAGGAGGGGTACTGTGCAGTGTATATATACAGGAGGAGGGGTACTGTGCAGTGTATATATACAGGAGGAGTGGTACTGTGCAGTGTATATATACAGGAGGAGTGGTACTGTGCAGTGTATATATACAGGAGGAGTGGTACTGTGCAGTGTATATATACAGGAGGACTGGTACTGTGCAGTGTGTATATATACAGGAGGAGCGGTACTGTGCAGTGTATATATACAGGAGGAGCGGTACTGTGCAGTGTATATATACAGGAGGAGCGGTACTGTGCAGTGTATATATACAGGAGGAGGGGTACTGTGCAGTGTATATATACAGGAGGAGGGGTACTGTGCAGTGTATATATACAGGAGGAGTGGTGCTGTGCAGTGTATATATACAGGAGGAGTTGTACTGTGCAGTGTATATATACAGGAGGAGTGGTACTGTGCAGTGTATACATACAGGAGGAGTGGTACTGTGCAGTGTATATATACAGGAAGAGTGGTACTGTGCAGTGTATGTATACAGGAGGAGTGGTACTGTGCAGTGTATATATACAGGAGGAATGGTACTGTGCAGTGTATATATACAGGAGGAGTGGTACTGTGCAGTGTGTATATACAGGAGGAGTGGTACTGTGCAGTGTATATATACAGGAGTGGTACTGTGCAGTGTATATATACAGGAGGAGTGGTACTGTGCAGTGTATATATACAGGAGGAGGGGAACTGTGCAGTGTATATATACAGGAGGAGTGGTACTGTGCAGTGTATATATACAGGAGGAGTGGTACTGTGCAGTGTATATATACAGGAGGAGTGGTACTGTGCAGTGTATATATACAGGAGTGGTACTGTGCAGTGTATATATACAGGAGGAGTGGTACTGTGCAGTGTATATATACAGGAGGAGTGGTACTGTGCAGTGTGTATATACAGGAGGAGTGGTACTGTGCAGTGTATATATACAGGAGTGGTACTGTGCAGTGTATATATACAGGAGGAGTGGTACTGTGCAGTGTATATATACAGGAGGAGGGGAACTGTGCAGTGTATATATACAGGAGGAGTGGTACTGTGCAGTGTATATATACAGGAGGAGTGGTGCTGTGCAGTGTATATATACAGGAGGAGTGGTACTGTGCAGTGTGTGTATATACAGGAGGAGTGGTACTGTGCAGTGTATATATACAGGAGTGGTACTGTGCAGTGTATATATACAGGAGGAGTGGTACTGTGCAGTGTATATATACAGGAGGAGGGGAACTGTGCAGTGTATATATACAGGAGGAGTGGTACTGTGCAGTGTATATATACAGGAGGAGCGGTACTGTGCAGTGTATATATACAGGAGGAGGGGAACTGTGCAGTGTATATATACAGGAGGAGTGGTACTGTGCAGTGTATATATACAGGAGGAGCGGTACTGTGCAGTGTATACAGTCATGGCCAAAAGTATTGACACCCCTGCAATTCTGTCAGATAATACTCAGTTTCTTCCTGAAAATGATTGCAAACACAAATTCTTTGGTATTATTATCTTCATTTAATTTGTCTTAAATGAAAAAACACAAAAAGAATTGGCCTAAAGCCAAATTGGATATAATTCCACACCAAACTTAAAAAAGAGGGTGGACAAAAGTATTGGCACTGTTGGAAAAATCATGTGATGCTTCTCTAATTTGTGTAATTAACAGCACCTGTAACTTACCTGTGGCCCCTAACAGGTGTTGGCAATAACTAAATCACACTTGCAGCCAGGTGACATGGATTAAAGTTGACTCAACCTCTGTCCTGTGTCCTTGTGTGTACCACATTGAGCATGGAGAAAAGAAAGAAGACCAAAGAACTGTCTGAGGACTTGAGAAACCAAATTGTGAGGAAGCATGAGCAATCTCAAGGCTACAAGTCCATCTCCAAAGACCTGAATGTTCCTGTGTCTACCGTGCGCAGTGTCATCAAGAAGTGTAAAGCCCATGGCACTGTGGCTAACCTCCCTAGATGTGGACGAAAAGAAAAATTGACAAGAGATTTCAACGCAAGATTGTGCGAATGTTGGATAAAGAACCTCGACTAACATCCAAACAAGTTCAAGCTGCCCTGCAGTCCGAGGGTACAGCAGTGTCAACCCGTACTATCCGTCGGCGTCTGAATGAAAAGGGACTGTATGGTAGGAGACCCAGGAAGACTCCACTTCTTACCCCGAGACATAAAAAGCCAGGCTGGAGTTTGCCAAAACTTACCTGAAAAAGCCTAAAACATTTTGGAAGAATGTTCTCTGGTCAGATGAGACAAAAGTAGAGCTTTTAGGGCAAAGGCATCAACATAGAGTTTACAGGAGAAAAAAGAGGCATTCAAAGAAAAGTACACGGTCCCTACAGTCAAACATGGCGGAGGTTCCCTGATGTTTTGGGGTTGCTTTGCTGCCTCTGGCACTGGACTGCTTGACCGTGTGCATGGCATTATGAAGTCAGAAGACTACCAACAAATTTTGCAGCATAATTTAGAGCCCAGTGTGAGAAAGCTGGGTCTCCCTCAGAGGTCATGGGTCTTCCAGCAGGACAATAACCCAAAAGACACTTCAAAAAGCACTAGAAAATGGTTTGAGAGAAAGCACTGGAGACTTCTAAGGTGGCCAGCAATGAGTCCAGACCTGAACCCCATAGAACACCTGTGGAGAGATCTAAAAATGGCAGTTTGGAGAAGGCACCCTTCTAATATCAGGGACCTGGAGCAGTTTGCCAAAGAAGAGTGGTCTAAAATTCCAGCAGAGGATTGTAAGAAACTCACTGATGGTTACCGGAAGCGGTTGGTCGCAGTTATTTTGGCTAAAGGTTGTGCAACCAAGTATTAGGCTGAGGGTGCCAATACTTTTGTCCGGCCCATTTTTGGAGTTTTGTGTGAAATGATCAATGTTTTGCTTTTTGCTTCATTCTCTTTTGTGTTTTTTCATTTAAGACAAATTAAATGAAGATAATAATACCAAAGAATTTGTGTTTGCAATCATTTTCAGGAAGAAACTGAATATTATCTGACAGAATTGCAGGGGTGTCAATACTTTTGGCTATGACTGTATATACAGGAGGAGGGGGTACTGTGTGCAGTGTATATACTGTATACAGGAGGAGTGGTACTGTGCAGTGTATATATACAGGAGTGGTACTGTGCAGTGTATATATACAGGAGGAGCGATACTGTGCAGTGTATATATACAGGAGGAGTGGTACTGTGCAGTGTATATATACAGGAGGAGTGGTACTGTGCAGTGTGTATATATACAGGAGGAGGGGTACTGTGCAGTGTATATATACAGGAGTGGTACTGTGCAGTGTATATACAGGAGGAGTGGTACTGTGCAGTGTATATATACAGGAGGAGGGGTACTGTGCAGTGTATACAGGAGGAGTGGTGCTGTGCAGTGTATATATACAGGAGGAGCGGTACTGTGCAGTGTATATATACAGGAGTGGTACTGTGCAGTGTATATATACAGGAGGAGTGGTACTGTGCAGTGTATATATACAGGAGGAGGGGTACTGTGCAGTGTATATATACAGGAGGAGTGGTACTGTGCAGTGTATATATATACAGGAGGAGTGGTACTGTGCAGTGTATATATATACAGGAGGAGGGGTACTGTGCAGTGTATATATACAGGAGGAGCGATACTGTGCAGTGTATATATACAGGAGGAGTGGTACTGTGCAGTGTATATATACAGGAGGAGTGGTACTGTGCAGTGTGTATATATACAGGAGGAGGGGTACTGTGCAGTGTATATATACAGGAGGAGTGGTACTGTGCAGTGTATATATACAGGAGTGGTACTGTGCAGTGTATATACAGGAGGAGTGGTACTGTGCAGTGTATATATACAGGAGGAGGGGTACTGTGCAGTGTATACAGGAGGAGTGGTGCTGTGCAGTGTATATATACAGGAGGAGCGGTACTGTGCAGTGTATATATACAGGAGTGGTACTGTGCAGTGTATATATACAGGAGGAGTGGTACTGTGCAGTGTATATATACAGGAGGAGGGGTACTGTGCAGTGTATATATACAGGAGGAGTGGTACTGTGCAGTGTATATATATACAGGAGGAGTGGTACTGTGCAGTGTATATATATACAGGAGGAGGGGTACTGTGCAGTGTATATATACAGGAGGAGCGGTACTGTGCAGTGTGTATATACAGGAGGAGCCGTACTGTGCAGTGTATATATACAGGAGGAACGGTACTGTGCAGTGTATATACAGGAGGAGCGGTACTGTGCAGTGTATATATACAGGAGGAGCGGTACTGTGCAGTGTATATATACAGGAGGAGTGGTACTGTGCAGTGTATATATACAGGAGGAGCGGTACTGTGCAGTGTATATATACAGGAGGAGCGGTACTGTGCAGTGTATATATACAGGAGGAGCGGTACTGTGCAGTGTATATATACAGGAGGAGGGGTACTGTGCAGTATATATATGCAGGAGGAGCGGTACTGTGCAGTGTATATATACAGGAGGAGCGGTACTGTGCAGTGTATATATACAGGAGTGGTACTGTGCAGTGTATATATACAGGAGGAGTGGTACTGTGCAGTGTATATATACAGGAGGAGTGGTACTGTGCAGTGTATATATACAGGAGGAGTGGTACTGTGCAGTGTATATATACAGGAGGAGTGGTACTGTGCAGTATATATACAGGAGGAGTGGTACTGTGCGGTGTATATATACAGGAGGAGTGGTACTGTGCAGTGTATATATACAGGAGGAGTGGTACTGTGCAGTGTATATATACAGGAGGAGGGGTACTGTGCAGTGTATATATACAGGAGGAGGGGTACTGTGCAGTGTATATATACAGGAGGAGTGGTACTGTGCAGTGTATATATACAGGAGGAGTGGTACTGTGCAGTATATATACAGGAGGAGTGGTACTGTGCAGTGTATATATACACAGGAGGAGTGGTACTGTGCAGTGTATATATACAGGAGGAGGGGTACTGTGCAGTGTATATATACAGGAGGAGTGGTACTGTGCAGTGTATATATACAGGAGGAGTGGTACTGTGCAGTGTATATATACAGGAGGAGTGGTACTGTGCGGTGTATATATACAGGAGGAGGGGTACTGTGCAGTATATATACAGGAGGAGTGGTACTGTGCAGTGTATATATACAGGAGGAGGGGTACTGTGCAGTGTATATATACAGGAGGAGTGGTACTGTGCAGTGTATATATACAGGATGAGTGGTACTGTGCAGTGTATATATACAGGATGAGTGGTACTGTGCAGTGTATATATACAGGAGGAGCGGTACTGTGCAGTGTATATATACAGGAGGAGCGGTACTGTGCAGTGTATATATACAGGAGGAGCGGTACTATGCAGTGTATATATACAGGAGGAGTGGTACTGTGCAGTATATATACAAGAGGAGTGGTACTGTGCAGTGTATATATACAGGAGGAGTGGTACTGTACAGTGTATATATACAGGAGGAGTGGTACTGTGCAGTATATATACAGGAGAAGTGGTACTGTGCAGTGTATATATACAGGAGGAGTGGTACTGTGCAGTGTATATATACAGGAGGAGTGGTACTGTGCAGTATATATACAGGAGGAGTGGTACTGTGCAGTGTATATATACAGGAGGAGTGGTACTGTGCAGTGTATATATACAGGAAGAGTGGTACTGTACAGTGTATATATACAGGAGGAGTGGTACTGTGCAGTATATATACAGGAGAAGTGGTACTGTGCAGTGTATATATACAGGAGGAGTGGTACTGTGCAGTGTATATATACAGGAGGAGTGGTACTGTGCAGTGTATATATACAGGAGAAGTGGTACTGTGCAGTGTATATATACAGGAGGAGTGGTACTGTGCAGTGTATATATACAGGAGGAGTGGTACTGTGCAGTGTATATATACAGGAGGAGTGGTACTGTGCAGTATATATACAGGAGAAGTGGTACTGTGCAGTATATATACAGGAGGAGTGGTACTGTGCAGTGTATATATACAGGAGGAGTGGTACTGTGCAGTGTATATATACAGGAGGAGTGGTACTGTGCAGTGTATATATACAGGAGGAGTGGTACTGTACAGTGTATATATACAGGAGGAGTGGTACTGTGCAGTATATATACAGGAGAAGTGGTACTGTGCAGTGTATATATACAGGAGGAGTGGTACTGTGCAGTGTATATATACAGGAGGAGTGGTACTGTGCAGTATATATACAGGAGGAGTGGTGCTGTGCAGTGTATATATACAGGAGTGGTACTGTGCAGTATATATACAGGAGAAGTGGTACTGTGCAGTGTATATATACAGGAGGAGTGGTACTGTGCAGTATATATACAGGAGAAGTGGTACTGTGCAGTATATATACAGGAGGAGTGGTACTGTGCAGTGTATATATACAGGAGGAGTGGTACTGTGCAGTGTATATATACAGGAGGAGTGGTACTGTACAGTGTATATATACAGGAGGAGTGGTACTGTGCAGTATATATACAGGAGAAGTGGTACTGTGCAGTGTATATATACAGGAGGAGTGGTACTGTGCAGTGTATATATACAGGAGTGGTACTGTGCAGTATATATACAGGAGAAGTGGTACTGTGCAGTGTATATATACAGGAGGAGTGGTACTGTGCAGTGTATATATACAGGAGTGGTACTGTGCAGTGTATATATACAGGAGAAGTGGTACTGTGCAGTGTATATATACAGGAGGAGGGGTACTGTGCAGTGTATATATACAGGAGGAGTGGTACTGTGCAGTGTATATATACAGGAGTGGTACTGTGCAGTGTATATATACAGGAGGAGTGGTACTGTGCAGTGTATATATACAGGAGGAGTGGTACTGTGCAGTGTATATATACAGGAGTGGTACTGTGCAGTATATATACAGGAGAAGTGGTACTGTGCAGTGTATATACAGTGGGGAAAAAAAGTATTTAGTCAGTCAGCAATAGTGCAAGTTCCACCACTTAAAAAGATGAGAGGCGTCTGTAATTTACATCATAGGTAGACCTCAACTATGGGAGACAAACTGAGAAAAAAAAATCCAGAAAATCACATTGTCTGTTTTTTTTTCATTTTATTTGCATATTATGGTGGAAAATAAGTATTTGGTCAGAAACAAAATTTCATCTCAATACTTTGTGATATATCCTTTGTTGGCAATGACAGAGGTCAAACGTTTTCTGTAAGTCTTCACAAGGTTGCCACACACTGTTGTTGGTATGTTGGCCCATTCCTCCATGCAGATCTCCTCTAGAGCAGTGATGTTTTTGGCTTTTCGCTTGGCAACACGGACTTTCAACTCCCTCCAAAGGTTTTCTATAGGGTTGAGATCTGGAGACTGGCTAGGCCACTCCAGGACCTTGAAATGCTTCTTACGAAGCCACTCCTTCGTTGCCCTGGCGGTGTGCTTTGGATCATTGTCATGTTGAAAGACCCAGCCACGTTTCATCTTCAATGCCCTTGCTGATGGAAGGAGGTTTGCACTCAAAATCTCACGATACATGGCCCCATTCATTCTTTCATGTACCCAAATCAGTCGTCCTGGCCCCTTTGCAGAGAAACAGCCCCAAAGCATGATGTTTCCACCACCATGCTTTACAGTAGGTATGGTGTTTGATGGATGCAACTCAGTATTCTTTTTCCTCCAAACACGACAAGTTGTGTTTCTACCAAACAGTTCCAGTTTGGTTTCATCAGACCATAGGACATTCTCCCAAAACTCCTCTGGATCATCCAAATGCTCTCTAGCAAACTTCAGACGGGCCCGGACATGTACAGGCTTAAGCAGTGGGACACGTCTGGCACTGCAGGATCTGAGTCCATGGTGGCGTAGTGTGTTACTTATGGTAGGCCTTGTCACATTGGTCCCAGCTCTCTGCAGTTCATTCACTAGGTCCCCCCGCGTGGTTCTGGGATTTTTGCTCACCGTTCTTGCGATCATTCTGACCCCACGGGGTGGGATTTTGCGTGGAGCACCAGATCGAGGGAGATTATCAGTGGTCTTGTATGTCTTCCATTTTCTAATTATTGCTCCCACTGTTGATTTCTTCACTCCAAGCTGGTTGGCTATTGCAGATTCAGTCTTCCCAGCCTGGTGCAGGGCTACAATTTTGTTTCTGGTGTCCTTTGACAGCTCTTTGGTCTTCACCATAGTGGAGTTTGGAGTCAGACTGTTTGAGGGTGTGCACAGGTGTCTTTTTATACTGATAACAAGTTTAAACAGGTGCCATTACTACAGGTAATGAGTGGAGGAAAGAGGAGACTCTTAAAGAAGAAGTTACAGGTCTGTGAGAGCCAGAAATCTTGATTGCTTGTTTCTGACCAAATACTTATTTTCCACCATAATATGCAAATAAAATGAAAAAAAAACAGACAATGTGATTTTCTGGATTTTTTTTTCTCAATTTGTCTCCCATAGTTGAGGTCTACCTATGATGTAAATTACAGACGCCTCTCATCTTTTTAAGTGGTGGAACTTGCACTATTGCTGACTGACTAAATACTTTTTTTCCCCACTGTATACAGGAGGAGTGGTACTGTGCAGTGTATATATACAGGAGGAGTGGTACTGTGCAGTATATATACAGGAGGAGTGGTACTGTGCAGAGATCATAGTTTCGTTTTGGTGCCCTTATTCCCCGTGTTCGTCCCCTCGTCCCCCCAGGTGTGATGGGGTCCGGGGGTTTGGCTCATCAGCCTGTAGACTGAGCAGATGGCAGCTCGGAACATTAAGTCCTGCGGTGCCATCATCCTGGCGCAGTAAATGGACAGGGCGAGTCTTAGTCTAATGAAGGATCCATCTCGCTCCAGTGTCGCAGCGCTGCTCCAGTTAGCAGCTCGGGGTCGGCGTTGATCAAGGGCTCTTGAATCAGACTTGGGAAGAAGCTTTCTCGGCAGCCCAGGAGCTGATTGAGGACAAGGGGGCATTGTCTCCGGGCTTCACAAGACTCCTTGGAGTGGGGACCACAGCTATGGGGGGGGCGGCTTTTAGAGCTATTGGCAGCTCTCAGTCTTGTGTGATTGCTGCAGCGCTGACATGACGCCCCAAGCTGCTGATCACTGATGGACTCTCAGTTTTGTCCTTCTTCCAATTCACTTTTTGATACTTATTTTCCCTCCTCTCTATGGCCAGTGGTTACAATCTCCACCATCATCCTTTATGGATGCTGTGGGACTACAATCCTCAGCATGGCATTTGATAGAGAAAAAAACAGTCATTATGTAATATTTCAGCAAGTGACTGACAACCTATGATGACCGCCATGACAGCATCAACCAGGGTGTCTCCTGGCTTTATGAGGAACCTGATTTATACACTGCTCAAAAAAGTAAAGGCAGCACTTAAACAACAGAATATAACTCCAAGTAAACCAAACTTCTGTGAAATCAAACTGTCCACTTAGCAAGCAACACTGATTGACAATCAATTTCACATGCTGTTGTGTAAATGGAATAGACAACAGATGGAAATTATTGGCAATTATCAAGACACCCTCAATAGAGGAGTGGTTCTGCAGGTGGGGACCACAGACCACATCTCAGTACCAATGCTTTCTGGCTGATGTTTTGGTCACTTTTGAATGTTGGTTGGGTTTTCACACTCGTGGTAGCATGAGACGGACTCTACAACCCACACAAGTGGCTCAGGTAGTGCAGCTCATCCAGGATGGCACATCAATGCGAGCTGTGGCAAGAAGGTTTGCTGTGTCTGTCAGCGTAGTGTCCAGAGGCTGGAGGCGCTACCAGGAAACAGGCCAGTACACTAGGAGACGCGGAGGGCAGCAACCCATCAGTAGGACCGCTACCTCCGCCTTTGTGCAAGGAGGAACAGGAGGAGCACTGCCAGAGCCCTGCAAATGACCTCCAGCAGACCACAAACCCATCCGTTTACAAGCGGGAAACTCTCTGCCCCACCGTGCAAGGTCTTAAACCAATCAACAACCCCCCCCCCCCGGCAGGCCATATCTCAGAAGGACAGACCAGAAGTACTCTAGGATTAACCCGATCAAACGCTTTTGCCTGGTCCTGTGACAGCATGTACCCCTTCCAGTGACCAGCCCTACCCTGCTCCACTGCCTCTCGGACACAGAGCACAGCAATAAATGTGATGCTGCCTGTAACAGATAGCAGTGCTGGCCTCGGTAAGGAGTTGGGGTGCAAATTCACCAGCCGATTAAACAGCACCTTTGTCAGCTCCTTCCTGTCTACATTGAGAAGCGCTATGGGACGCCAATTCTCAATGCACGATGGGTCCTTACCCTTTGACAAGGTGATCAGGGCAGACCTCCTCATTGACTTGAGCAGAGTACCCGAGGAAAGACACTCATTGAATACCACAGTCAAGAGGGAAACCAAAGCGTCCTTAAAGGTCTTATAGAACCCAGATTTTTAGCCATCTGGACCGGGCGACTTTTTTAGGCAACTTCCTCTTCCCTGATCATCTCTGTCAAAACGTCAAGAGAGGGGTCTACCCCTGATTCGGGAATGGCTTCAGCCAGGAAAGTCGATATCTCATCCCACTCAAGATCCCTCTTTCCCAAGAGGTGCGAGTAGAAGGATCTGACAACCTCCTGGATCCCTGATCTGGATCGCCTCAGGGACCCCGTAGTGTCGACCAGTCCTGTAACCACTTTACTCACTGACATCTTGCAGTTTCTGTAAGGGTCGGGCGAGCGGTACTTCCCGTAATCCCTCTTAAAAACCAAAGATGCGAGTCTATCGTTCTGACACCTCTTAAGCAAAGATTTCACTCTGGAGATCTCCTCGCGGCTACCTCCAGTTGAGACAAGATGCTCGAGTTTCCTCCTCAGACCCTGATACAGGCGGTACCTGTTCAGACTCCTGAGGCTCGAGAGCTGGCGGAAGAATCTCGCTACCCTTTTCTTGAACATCTCCCACCACTCTGACTTACTACTACAAAGATCCAGTAAGGGTACCTGGCTCTGAAGAAAATCCTCAAAGGACTGTCTTATGTCCGCTTCTTGCAAGAGAGACGAATTGAGCCTCCAAAAGCCTCTTCCCATCTGGAGGGTCTCTGTAACATACAGAGAATTCAAAATTAAATAGTGGTCGGAGAACTCCACCTCAACAACAGACACTGCTGAAGAGACAGCTTCCTCCTTTAAATAAAACCTATCTATTCTGGACCTACAGTTACCTCTATGATAGGTGAACCCCTCGTGGCCTGGGGTGTGCCGAATGTGGACATCCACCAGGCGAGCCTCACTAGCTATACAATTAAGGGCGACGCTATCATAAGTCAGCTTGTCTCTGGAACCTCCTCTATCTTTGGACCTCGTGACAGTATTGAAGTTCCCTCCAAAGGCAACCTGCCGACTCTTAAAAAGGTAGGGCTTGATCCTCATACTAGAGAAGAGAGAGAGAGGATTCAAAAAGATTTAAATAAACTGGAGAAGTGGGCAGCAACTAACAGAATGGTTTTTAACAGGGAGAAATGCAAAGTACTACATCTGGGCAATAAAAATGAAAAAAGCATATATAGAATGGGAGGAATAGGGCTAGTGACCGCACATGTGAAAAAGACTTGGGTATACTAATAGATCACAGACTGAATATGAGTCAACAGTGTGATGCAGCAGCAAAAAAGGCAAATGCAATTCTAGTATGTATTAACAGAAGCATACAGTCTAGATCACGTGAAGTCATTATTTCCCTCTACTCCTCTTTGGTCAGACCTCATCTGGAATATTGTGTCCAGTTTTGGGCACCACATTTTAAAAAAGACATCAACAAACTGGAGCAAGTTCAGAAAAGAGCGACCAGAATGGTGACCGGTCTGCAAACCCTGTCTTATGAGGAAAGGTTGCAGGATTTGGGATTGTTTAGTTTGCAAAAGAGAAGACTGAGAGGAGACTTAATAGCTGTCTACAAATATCTAAAGGGCTGTCACATTGTAGAAGGATCAACTTTATTCTCATTTGCACAAGGAAAGACTAGAAGCAATGGGATGAAACTGAATGGGAGGAGACACAGATTAGATATTAGAAAAAACTTTTTGACAGTTAGAGTGATCAATGAGTGGAACAGGCTGCCACGAGAGGTGGTGAGTTCTCCTTCAATGGAAGTCTTCAAACAGAGGCTGGACAGACATCTGACTGGGATGATTTAGCGAATCCTGCTTTGAGCAGGGGGTTGGACCAGATGGCCCAGGAGGTCACTTCCAACTCTACGGTTCTATGATTCTATGATTCTCATAAAGAGACACTTCCGGTCCCATTTAGATTGGGCACCATAGATGTTAAAGAGCCGGAGCTCTTGTCCCTTCATGAGGACATCTAAGATCAGGCACCTCCCCATTTCTAACTCAATAACTCGTCGGCATTCCACCGGTGCGGTAAAAAGGACCGCCACTCCGCTATACGGCTCGGCTGCAAGAGACCAATAGGAGGGCCCGAGTCTCCACTCCCTCTTAGCTTTAAACACATCTACCATGTTTGGCAGCCTGGTCTCTTGCAAAAAGAAAATGTCAGCTTCAACACGGCTGAGAAAATCAAAGGCCGCAAATCTGGCTGTTTTTTACTTTATGCTGGCGACATTAATGGACGCCAGCGGCAACGGAGTGGGTAGCGCCATCATTGGTGATTGAGTTTGATGGCTTTCTTCTTCCCACTCCCCTTATACTCTGCCTCAGAGGAGGAATTCTTCCCCCTCTTTAAAGACACAGAGGTATCCATTCCCACGTGATTTTTCTTTTTGTCGTCCTCGTCTCCGGACTCTGGGCCAGTCCCTCCCTCCAAGGACCTTACATTCCCAGAATAGAACACTCGGCACGCCCCTGTAAGCCCCGCAGAAGCAGGAACCTCATCCTCAGCTTCCTCCTCAGAGGAAGAGATATTCTCAAGGGCTTGGAATCGGTTAGAGAGACCAACCAGGGGAGTCAGTTTTTCCTTCCTTAGGTACCTTGATCAGAGCGGGAGAAGATGTTTTATCTCCCTTCTTCCTCTTCGTTTTGGTGCCGAGTTTACGCTTGTCCTCTAGCCACTGCCTATTATCCTCATCCATACTTTCATAATGGGAGAATTCGGAGGCAGTGGCATAGAATCATAGAATCGTAGAGTTGGAAGGGACCTCCTGGGCCATCTGGTCCAACCCCCTGCTCAAAGCAGGATTCTCTAAATCATCCCAGACAGATGTCTGTCCAGCCTCTGTTTGAAGACTTCCATTGAAGGAGAACTCACCACTTCTCGTGGCAGCCTGTTCCACTCATTGATCACTCTAACTGTCAAAAAGTTTTTTCTAATATCTAATCTGTGTCTCCTCCCATTCAGTTTCATCCCATTGCTTCTAGTCTTTCCTTGTACAAATGAGAATAAAGATGATCCTTCTACAATGTGACAGCCCTTTAGATATTTGTAGACAGCTATTAAGTCTCCTCTCAGTCTTCTCTTTTGCAAACTAAACAATCCCAAATCCTGCAACCTTTCCTCATAAGACAGGGTTTGCAGACCGGTCACCATTCTGGTCGCTCTTTTCTGAACTTGCTCCAGTTTGTTGATGTCTTTTTTAAAATGTGGTGCCCAAAACTGGACACAATATTCCAGATGAGGTCTGACCAAAGAGGAGTAGAGGGAAATAATGACTTCACGTGATCTAGACTGTATGCTTCTGTTAATACATCCTAGAATTGCATTTACCTTTTTTGCTGCTGCATCACACTGTTGACTCATATTCAGTCTGTGATCTATTAGTATACCCAAGTCTTTTTCACATGTGCTGTTACTAAGCCCTATTCCTCCCATTCTGTATATGCTTTTTTCATTTTTATTGCCCAGATGTAGTACTTTGCATTTCTCCCTGCTAAAAACCATCCTGTTAGTTGCTGCCCACTTCTCCAGTTTATTTAAATCTTTTTGAATCCTCTCTCTCTCTTCTCTAGTATTAGCTATCCCTCCTAGCTTTGTGTCATCAGCAAATTCAATCAGTTTACCCTCAATTCCTTCATCTAAATCGTTGATAAAGATGTTGAACAATACAGGGCCCAGGACAGAGCCCTGTGGTACCCCACTTGAGACATTCTTCCAACTGGATGTGCAGCCATTTACGACCACTCTTTGGGTCCCATCACTAAGCCAGTTATGAATCCACCTAACAGTTGCCTTGTCCATTCCATACTTAGTCATTTTTTCAATAAGGATTGTATGAGAGACTTTGTCAAATGCTTTGCTGAAGTCAAGATATACTATATCTACAGCATTTCCTTGATCCACCCAATCAGTGATACCGTCATAGAAGGAAATTAAGTTAGTCTGACATGACTTATTAGTTACAAACCCATGCTGACTCTGTTTAATCACTTCATTCTTATCCAGGTATTGACATACATGTTGTTTAATAATTTGTTCAAAGATCTTTCCTGGTATAGAAGTCAGACTCACCGGCCTATAGTTGCCTGGGTCCGCCTTCTTCCCCTTTTTGAAGATAGGAACAACATTTGCTCTTCTCCAGTCTTCTGGCACTTCTCCTGTTCTCCAAGAATTTTCAAAGATTATGGAGAGGGGTTCAAAAATTTCTTCTGCTATCTCCTTCAGTACTCTGGGGTGTAATTCATCTTGACCTGGAGACTTGAATTCATTTAGGTTAGCTAAGTGTTTCCTCACTATCTTTCTGTTTATAGATATCCTGGATTCTTCTATTCCCTTAATAGGACAGTGAAGAACAGTTGATGTTACATTTCCTTTCTGAGAGAAAACAGATGCAAAATAGGAATTTAAAAGTTCAGCCTTCTCAACATCCTGTCTTACCATTTCATCATTTTCATCCTGTAAAAATCCTATAGCATCTTTGACTTTTCTTTTACTTTTGACATATCCCCAAAATCCTTTATTATTGCTTTTGACATCTCTTGCAAGCTTCAATTCATTTTCAACTTTAACTAATCTAATTTGTGCAGTTTCCTCCATGTGGATCCTCCTGACCTCCTCATCCAACTCATCATCCTTTGGGGCCTCAGCAGCAAGCTTGGCATCCTGGATAGGGGCCACCTCAGTAGCACGGGGCTCGCCCAGCTCCCTCTCCTGTCTGCGCCTGTCTAGACGCCTCAGCTGGGCAGGCGTCTTTTTATTGCTTTTCCTCCTTGGCCCCTCAGCTCCCTCACCCCTGCTAGTCCCTTCCCTGCAGAATCAGTCTGTTAGCTCATCAACCTTAAACCTTGGAAAACACGCATCTCTGTCCCTCCACCAAAGACGGACCGACTCACATTCCTACGCACACTACCTGGCTCGACTGTTGGGATGGACCACACTGCATCCCCCCTTTTTGCTCTTGGAAGGCCCCGAGGCCATGCCTCTCTATCCAGAAGAATAGATCAACCTCTCGACCCTCTACCATCAGTGATCTCTCCCCCTTCTTTATAGCCTCTGCAACTTGCTGTCCCCGGAGTTCAGAGACGAGGAGGACGCCCTATTTCCCCCGGAGGTGACAGAGGCATAACGCCTGACGGGTGCTGCCACCACTGGACTGGGCAACTGGACCAGTGACCGCATCAACACCCACGGTACCATTTTTTCTCACCTCCATAACCCACTCACCCTCCGCCAAACCAGCAACCACACCACTAGACAAAGAAATTTCCTCATCCACACCTCCTATCACATTCACTCCTGCTGGACCAGTGACAATAGGGGGTGACATTCTGACCTCTGCATCATCAGGCACAAGGGGCTCAGTCTCCTTCACAGAACTGGAGGCGACCTCACCCCTGGACTTACGTTTGCCCTCAGCATCATCAGCTGGTAATTTCTGTTGCTTTACTATTGATACCAGACGCCTCTGATCTTTCGCCACTGTGAGGCGCCGCTGATCCTTTATATCAGCATCTTGTTGACCAGCGGTGCCAACGCAGAACAGGACATTGGTGGGAGGACTGGAACTCCCAGCTCTGGCAACCACCTCACGCTGACGCCGCTTCTCAACTAAGTGATCAGTGGCAACAGAATTCAGGGGTGCCGAGGCTACCGGAGCTGCCCCCGACACTGGTTTGCTCCCCCTTCCCACTAAGGAACGTACCACAGTATCGTGGCCTGACCATACGCCCGCCGCCGGGCCACCCTCACTGTCCAGCCCCGCGGCTGATGCACCTGCTGCTACGTCCCCGCTACTACAAGCAGAGACGGAGCTCTGCGCCTCACTACCGTGCTCTGTACTCTCCCCGCGCCTTTGCACCGGATCCACAGCAGAACCCGGGCTGGGCTGGGCAACGGGGCTTATGCAGCGAGCTGACCCTGCAGCTGACTCAGGGGGTACAGGTGGGGGGCATACACGTAGCTTACCGCTTCCTGCAGCTTTGGCTTGTTCTTCTTTGCCTTTTTCATCTGGCCCCCCAGGTGCCTCCTCTGGTAAATCATCACCAAGATGGAAGTTCTGAAGGCACACTGGGGACTCCAGGACCTTTATCTCCGCTGTTGTCACTGTCCTCCCCAGAGCCAGCAGAACAGCGACCAGATGTCAGTGTCGCCTGTTCAGCAGGGAGCTCTCTGCATGTGGCTTGCGGGTGACTTTGCAGGTTGCAAGGTGGGGCTTTCTGCTGGTCCTCATCCTCCTCCTCATCATCATCCACCTGGCTCTCAGGCGGCAGCCCCATCTGCCTTTGCTCTCTGTTACCAGCCATTTCTCTAAATCCGTCCTCATTCATTACCTTTTCCTTGAAGGGACCACTCTTCTCTCTTATGAAGGCTTTCCTTACCTCCAGCTCATTAATTTCAAGCTTCAGCCTTTTTACCTCCGCCTTGAGTTTGGTCTTCCTCGGTGTGAAGGAGCTTGCAGGTTTGGCGCTTGTGCAGCGCAGCTCCTCCTGGAGCCTCCTCAGGATCTTACTCGCATCTTGATACACACGGAGGTGGCTCATGACTCGGGAGCCATAGGTGGACACAGACTCCTGGGGTATCTGCAGCGCCCAAACTTCCTGCGGCCTCTCTGGGTCTCTGCCAACCTGGGGGAGTAGGAGCCACATTGCTGTGACTCCTGGTGCAGCGTCTCAACCCCAAGGCCTCTGATGTGCAGGCCGGTTGCTGGTTTCTTGTGTCCCCCCCCCCCCCCCCCCCCGCCTGGTTCGGGAAACAGAAGACTGAGATTTGACTCCATTGCTCATCCCAGGAAATTCACTCCCTCCCTGGGTAGGAAAGAGAGCAGGTCCCTGGTGGAGAGGTGGTGGTTTCTCAGGAGCACACAGCAGGATTAGTAACTACCACACCCACAATCACCACAGCGAGCAACAGCTGAACAGCGCTGCACTCACTATTCTGCTGGTGCAGTCACTGTGTACATACTTTACATTACTGATCCTGAGTTACATCCTGTATTATACCCCAGAGCTGCACTCACTATTCTGCTGGTGCAGTCACTGTGTACATACATTACATTACTGACCCTGAGTTACATCCTGTATTATACTCCAGAGCTGCACTCACTATTCTGCTGGTGCAGTCACTGTGTACATACATTACATTACTGATCCTGAGTTACATCCTGTATTATACCCCAGAGCTGCACTCACTATTCTGCTGGTGCAGTCACTGTGTACATACATTACATTACTGACCCTGAGTTACATCCTGTATTATACTCCAGAGCTGCACTCACTATTCTGCTGGTGCAGTCACTGTGTACATACATTACATTACTGATCCTGAGTTACATCCTGTATTATACCCCAGAGCTGCACTCACTATTCTGCTGGTGCAGTCACTGTGTACATACATTACATTACTGATCCTGAGTTACATCCTGTATTATACTCCAGAGCTGCACTCACTATTCTGCTGGTGCAGTCACTGTGTACATACATTACATTACTGATCCTGAGTTACATCCTGTATTATACCCCAGAGCTGCACTCACTATTCTGCTGGTGCAGTCACCGTGTACATACATTATATTACTGATCCTGAGTTACAGCGCCTTGCGAAAGTATTCGGCCCCCTGGAACTTTTCAACCTGTTCCCACATATCATGCTTCAAACATAAAGATACCAAATGTAAATTTTTTGTGAAGAATCAAGAACAAGTGGGACACAATTGTGAAGTTGAATGAAATTTATTGGTTATTTTAAATTTTTGTGGAAATTCAAAACTGAAAAGTGGGGCGTGCAATATTATTCAGCCCCTTTACTTTCAGTGCAGCAAACTCACTCCAGAAGTTCATTGTGGATCTCTGATCCAATGTTGTCCTAAATGACTAATGATGATAAAAATAATCCACCTGTGTGTAATCAAGTCTCAGTATAAAAGCACCTGCTGTTGTGAATTCTCTCTCTGGCCTCCCTCTGGAGATTACTGAAGGTAGTGGATTGGATCAGATTGACAGAGGGGTTGCGAGTTCTCTTTCTGGTCTCCCGCTGGTGGTTACTGGAGGTAGTGGAGCTGTTCTGATTGACAGAGGCTTGCCACCTGATAATGAGGAAGATGATTGGAGATCTGGGGTTTCTGATTGGGATTTAAGACAGCTGACTCCGTCTATCCCTGCTGGTGATTTTCTTCCTGTGCCTTCTGAGGTCTGATTTCTCCTGCTCTTTCCCTGCATGGTTCAGCTAAGTGGTTCATTTGCTATTCTGTTTGCATTTGATCTGGTTTTGTCTATCTCTGCTTTGTGCGGGTCAGCCAGCTCCGGCTGGGGCTGTGCTGAATCACCGCCCATATGTTACTGCATGTGCCAGTTTGTTTTGTCCCCTGTTATATTGGTCTCTTTTTGCTTTGCTTTCAGAATATACCAGAGTGCTGATATAGTAGGGGCAAAGTCGTACGACTTCAGTGTTTTTTGTGCATCAGACGTGTTGAGACTTTTTGCAGGGTTTTTTGCGTGATTGCAGGCAATGTCTTTCCTGTCCTGTCTAGTCATTGTGGGCCCCATCGTTTGCTCAGTCTATTTTTCTGCCTTCGTTTGTGTTTTCAACTTGTCTCACCGACAATATATGTTTGGGGGCTGTCTATTCCTTTGGGGTCTGCTCCGGGGCAGTTTAGATTTCCCCTTTCTTGCTTTAGGCTTAGTTAGCTCTCCGGCTAAGCCGAGGCATCTAGGATCATCGTAGGTACTCTCCACGGCTACTGCTAGTTGTGTGGACAGGATCAAGGGTCTGCAGTCCGCTTAGTTACCAACCTCTCTTGTTTTCTGTGGTTTAGCCTGGGCCTGATATCCTCCTCGGTGACCCATTCATAACAACCTGCTCTGTGATAGTCTCTGTGTTCTGTTTGAAGCACAGAGAGCATCATGAAGACCAAGGAATACAACAGGCAGGTCCGTGATACTGTTGTGGAGAAGTTGAAAGCCGAATTGGGTACAAAATGATTTCCAAAACTTTAAACATCCCAAGGAGCACTGTGCAAGCGATTATATTGAAATGGAAGGAGTATCATACCACGGAAAATAT
Source organism: Dendrobates tinctorius (assembly GCF_039654945.1). Taxonomy (NCBI): domain Eukaryota; kingdom Metazoa; phylum Chordata; class Amphibia; order Anura; family Dendrobatidae; genus Dendrobates; species Dendrobates tinctorius. The sequence continues at coordinate 2,914,385 of NW_027361903.1, read as the reverse complement.
AACAAGACCCGGCCGTCCCTCTAAACTTTCATTTCAAACAAGGAGAAGAGTGATCAGAGATGCAGCCAAGAGGCCCATGATCACTCTGGATGAACTGCAGAGATCTACAGCTGAGGTGGGACAGTCTGTCCATAGGCCAACAATCAGTCGTACGCTGCACAAATCTGGCCTTTATGGAAGAGTGGCAAGAAGAGAGCCATTTCTCAAAGATTTCCATAAAAAGTGTTGTTTAAAGTTTGCAACAAGCCACCTGGGAGACACACCAAACATGTGGAAGAAGGTGCTCTGGTCAGATGAAACCAAAATCAAACTTTTTGGCAACAGTGCCAAACGATATGTTTGGCATAAAGGCAACACAGCTCATCACCCTGAACACACCATCCCCACTGGCAAACATGGTGGTGGCAGCATCATGGTTTGGGCCTGCTTTTCTTCAGCAGGGACAGGGAGGATGGTTAAAATTGATGGGAAGATGGATGGAGCCAAATACAGGACCATTGTAGAAGAAAACCTGTTGGAGTCTGCAAAAGACCGGAGACTGGGACGGAGATTTGTCTTCCAACAAGACAATGATCCCGAACATAAAGCAAAATCTACAATGGAAATGTTCACAAATAAACGTATCCAGGTGTTAGAATGGCCAAGTCACAGTCCAGACCTGAATCCAATCGAGAGTCTGTGGAAAGAGCTGAAAACTGCTGTTCACAAACGATCTCCATCCAACCTCACTGAGCTCGAGCTGTTTGCCAAGGAAGAATGGGCGAGAATTTCAGTCTCTCGATGTACAAAATTGATAGAGACAAACCCCAAGTGACTGCAGCTGTAATCGCAGCAAAAGGTGGCGCAACAACGTATTAACTTACAGGGGCCGAATAATATTGCACGCCTCACTTTTCAGTTTTTCCACAAAAATTTAAAATAACCAATAGATTTCGTTCAACTTCACAATTGTGTCCCACTTGTTGTTGATTCTTCACCAAAAATTTACATTTGGTATCTTTATGTTTGAAGCATGATATTTGGGAAAAGGTTGAAAAGTTCCAGAGGGTCGAATATTTTCGCAAGGCACTGTATCGCCTATGTTATACTCCAGAGCTACACTCACTATTCTGCTGATGTAGTCACTGTGTACATACATTACATTACTCATCCTGAGTTAAATCCTGTATTATACCCCAGAGCTGCACTCACTATTCTGCTGGTGTAGTCACTCTGTACATACATTACATTACTCATCCTGAGTTACCTCCTGTATTATACCCCAGAGCTGCACTCACTATTCTGCTGGTGCAGTCACTGTGTATATACATTACATTACTGATCCTGAGTTACATCCTGTATTATACCCCAGAGCTGCACTCACTATTCTGCTGGTGCAGTCACTGTGTACATACATTACATTACTGAACCTGAGTTACATCCTGTATTATACCCCAGAGCTGCACTCACTATTCTGCTGGTGTAGTCACTGTGTGCATACATTACATTACTGATCCTGAGTTACATCCTGTATTATACTCCAGAGCTGCACTCACTATTCTGCTGGTGTAGTGACTGTGTACATACATTACATTCTGCTGGTGCAGTCACTGTGTACATACATTACTGATCCTGAGTTACGTCCTGTATTATATTCCAGAGCTGCACTCACTATTCTGCTGGTGGAGTCACTGTGTACATACATTACATTACTGATCCTGAGTTACATCCTGTATTATACTCCAGAGCTGCACTCACTTTTCTGCTGGTGCAGTCACTGTGTACATACATTACATTACTGATCCTGAGTTACATCCTGTATTATACCCCAGAGCTGCACTCACTATTCTGCTGGTGCAGTCACTGTGTACATACATTACATTACTGATCCTGAGTTACATCCTGTATTATACCCCAGAGCTGCACTCACTATTCTGCTGGTGCAGTCACTGTGTACATACATTACATTACTGAACCTGAGTTACATCCTGTATTATACCCCAGAGCTGCACTCACTATTCTGCTGGTGTAGTCACTGTGTGCATACATTACATTACTGATCCTGAGTTACATCCTGTATTATACTCCAGAGCTGCACTCACTATTCTGCTGGTGTAGTGACTGTGTACATACATTACATTCTGCTGGTGCAGTCACTGTGTACATACATTACTGATCCTGAGTTACGTCCTGTATTATACTCCAGAGCTGCACTCACTATTCTGCTGGTGGAGTCACTGTGTACATACATTACATTACTGATCCTGAGTTACATCCTGTATTATACTCCAGAGCTGCACTCACTTTTCTGCTGGTGCAGTCACTGTGTACATACATTACATTACTGATCCTGAGTTACATCCTGTATTATACTCCAGAGCTGCACTCACCAGTCTGCTGGTGCAGTCACTGTGTACATACATTACTGATCCTGAGTTACATCCTGTATTATACTCCAGAGCTGCACTCACTGTATACATACATTACATTACTGATCCTGAGTTACATCCTGTATTATACTCCAGAGCTGCACTCACTATTCTGCTGGTGCAGTCACTGTGTACATACATTACTGATCCTGAGTTACATCCTGTATTATACCCCAGAGCTGCGCTCACTCTTCTGTTGGTGGAGTTAATGTGTAGACAGTTTGCATTTTATTCCCATCCTAGTTCTGATTTGTTCCTCCTCAGTGAAATCTTCCTTAGGATATAATAATAGTAAATACAATATTTATGCTTTTCCTTCTGGTTGTAGATAGAAGAAATGATCTGAGAACTTCGTGTTCTGCTGAATTATCATTATTTCTGGAATATTCTTAACTTTTCTGAAAATTGTGAAATTACTGATGTAAATGTAAGAAAGTCGTAAAACAAAGCAATAAATAATAAAGGAACAAAAACCGGAAAGAAATAACCGGAGGATCAGCTGCTCCATTGCTCTTATAGGGGGGTCTGCCTCTCCAGCATGCTTTGTCAGCCATAAGGGGCCACTTCCACATTCCATTAATTTGAGCTCTGCCCTTGGACCCTAAAGTCGCTGCCTGTATTGTACACACATTCTTTACCCCTTTTTTCTGTGACTACTTCCTGTAGTTTTGGGACCCCGTCACCTCCATAGTATTGCACAGTTCTCCTGTTACGTGGCTACATAATGTGACGGCTGCTCCCCCTGATATTAACATTTATATCTCATCAGAAGAAATAAATAAATCACCAGCAACTGCCTGAAATGTCACCGAGCTACAGGGGAGCGGCTGAAACTCGGGAACCCTATGACCTGAGTGGGCCGATGCTTCTGCAGAACTCATTATTTCCAGAGCTGAAAAACGAGAAGTAATATTCCCTCAACTCCACAGAATCCAATAAAGCTGGAGGTTCACAGCGAGAACACCTCCCCCAGTAATGGCTGATAACGGGGAGTAATAGATTGTAGTCTCCTGTCCTACAGTCTCCTCCCCCAGTAATGGCTGATAACGGGGAGTCATAGATTGTAGTCTCCTGTCCTACAGTCTCCTCCCCCAGTAATGACTGATAACGGGGAGTAATAGATTGTAGTCTCCTGTCCTACAGTCTCCTCCCCCAGTAATGGCTGATAACGGGGAGTAATAGATTGTAGTCTCCTGTCCTACAGTCTCCTCCCCCAGTAATGGCTGATAACGGGGAGTAATAGATTGTAATCTCCTGTCCTACAGTCTCCTCCCCCAGTAATGGCTGATAACGGGGAGTAATAGATTGTAGTCTCCTGTCCTACAGTCTCCTGTCCTACAGTCTCCTCCCCCAGTAATGGCTGATAACAGGGAGTCATAGATTGTATTCTCCTGTCCTACAGTCTCCTCCCCCAGTAATGGCTGATAACGGGGAGTAATAGATTGTAGTCTCCCGTCCTACAGTCTCCTCCCCCAGTAATGGCTGATAACGGGGAGTAATAGATTGTAGGTCTTTTTTATTATTATAAAATCCTTCACGACGTTACAAAATAAAACACAACAGAACAAACATAGAACAAAAACTCCAATCAGAAACAATATGACAAAATCAGACACAAACACAAAGAAATAAACCAGAAATGGAAACAATAAGGGAAATTCTCGACCTACAAAACGGGAAAAGAAAATTAAATTAAAGAAACAAGAAATTAAAAACTAAAAAAAAACTAAAATAAATAAAATCATGTAAAACCCCCGACCCAGCTCCATTCACACTATTATATACACCCCATGAACTACATTTACACTGTCCTATATACAATACTATATACACTATATACAATATAAACATATGACACCAGTCCGAATATTGTACAAGACACACCTAATACCCTCTGGTCCCACTGCCTTACCTCACAGCCTCCCCCTTACACCGCCACATTCACACTTACGACAAACCTAATTACAAACATAGTATAGAAAATTAACAATATTTATATATTTTTTCCTTTTATTTATTTATTTTTTTTATTTTTTCCTTTTTTTGGGATTTTTTTTTTTTTTACACTATATATAAAACACACATCTACTCTATCTATCCCACCACCCCTGATCCAGCTCTGGCCACAAAGTTCAGGATTTCTCCGAGCTAGGATCAGGCCCCAAAGTTTTTCCCCAGGCGGGGCCTGGACCAGGCCAGATCAGTCTCTTATCACCGCTGTTGAAAACCCCCCATCCCCCCAATCCCCCCACCCAACCTAACTAAGACCCTCTATTATATACAATACATACTTTACGCTGTATACAATATATACATAAACCAACGTTACAGAACATAACCTACGTACTCACCACTTAAGGCTCAAGTTCGATGCTTGCAAACCTTCTATTCAGGAGACTGAAATTCAAAACAAAACTCTAGAGTGAAAAGGCATCAGCCCACCACCAGGATATAGGAGTACTAACGGACTAAGGCACCCCGAAGGAGAAACCCCTCCAGAGATGGGCCGCCCTCCGGGCACCCAGTCTTTCATACTCCAGAGAACGGACCTTCACCAGGGCACCTAGGATGCTGCTATAAACTTCGTCTACACGGAGGATTTTACTCTGCGTCGAAACTAAAACTTGTGCGTTCCACGTGAAGTACCTGACCACTGCGCTGACTATAAATAAAGTGACTCTGTCCCTTCTCCCGAGGTCTCCGAATGCTCCATAGGCCCACTCGGCATAGGACAGAGTAGCCAGCCGCGGCCAACCAATGGAAGCTCCCACCCTGTTGTACACCTCTGTATTAAAGGGACAATGAAGCAGGAAGTGCTCCATGCTTTCCAGCATGTTGGCACAAGCCTCACGGGGGCAATTCCTGTCCTCGGAGCTCCTGTACTTCATATTGTCCCTCACATACGACTTACCTTGGAAGCAGCGCCAAGTCAAGTCCCAGTACTTCTTGGGGATCCTATTAGAATTTAACAAACTCAACCCAACCTCTAGATCCCGACTTGGGCAGTCCTTGAGGACCATTGGACTCTGAAAATGCGAAAGCAAGACCCGCATGTCGAGGAGTTTCTTCGGGAGGGACCTCACCTCCCACATTCCCAGACCCCACCGGCGCATCATCTTCAGAACCGGGGTAACATAAGCCGGGAGATGCCCATGCGGTGTGCGAAGATCCTTCAATCTTCCCCCTGTCTCCCATTCCTGGAAGAAAGGCTGAAACCATCTCCTTGCAGGAGAATACCCACGGAGGAGCCCTCTCTTTCCAGAGGTTTGCCATGTTGACCTTCAAAAAGGTGTTCACAAGGAACACCACGGGGTTCACCATATTCAACCCCCCTAGTCTCCTCGTGCAGTAAGTGACCTCCCGCTTGACTAGGTTCAGTCTATTCCCCCATAACATCTGAAAGAACAGACTGTAGACCCGAGTCCAGAGAGGCTCTGGCAAGACACAGACGCTGCCCAGGTAGATTAGCAAGGGGAGCAGGAAAGCTTTGCACAGGCCAACCCTTTCCCTCAGGGTCAAAGACCAACCCTTCCATTGGTCTACTTTTTGAGCGATACCTTTGATTCTGCCTTCCCAGTTTTTCGTGGGGTAATCACCCTGGCCAAATTCGATGCCTAGGACTTTGGCGTGTTCTTGGGGTTCGGGGAGGGTGTCCGGAAGATCAAACCCGGGATCCCCGCCTCCCAGCCAGAGACTCTCACACTTGTCCTGGTTGACCTTGGACCCGGAAGCCTCCGAGTAGCTCTCCACTTCTGACATCACCAACATCGCCTCCTCTCGCGAAGAAACAAAAACGGTGACATCGTCCGCGTAGGCCACTACCCTCAGGATAGCCTCTGGCTCCACCCCGCCCATCCTCACCCCCGCCAACGGTCCACACTCGATCCTTCTGAGGAAGGGATCGATTGCAAATGCGTAAACAAAGGGCTAAGAGGGCAGCCCTGACGGACACCAGATCCTACCCCGAAAGGTTGTCCAATCCACCCATTTACCAGAGGGAAAGTCTCTACCCCAGCGTATAAGGTCTTAAGCCAGTCCACAAACCCCCCAGGCAGACCGTACCTCAAAAGAGTGGACCAGAGGTACTCGTGGTCAACCCAGTCAAAAGCCTTTGCCTGATCCAGGGTCAGCAGGAACCCCTTCCAAAGGCCCGCCATGCCTTGCTCCACGGCCTCTCGGACACCCAGAACAGCACTGAAAGTGCTACGGCCAGGAACGCAACAGTTCTGAGCCTCTGAAAGGAGCCGCGGCGCAAACTTCACCAGCCTGTTGAAAAGTATCTTAGCCAAAACCTTCCTGTCCACATTGAGAAGTGCTATGGGACGCCAATTGTCAATGCGTGACGGATCCTTACCCTTTGACAAAATGATCAAAGCTGACCTCCTTAATGATCTCGGCAGGGTGCCCGAGGACAGACACTCATTAAACACCTGAGTCAAAAGGGGGACCAAGGAGTCCCTAAAGGTCCTAAAGAACTCGGATGCTAAGCCGACCGGACCTGGTGATTTTTTGGGCCTGAGCCCATCGATCGCCAGTCTCACTTCCTCTTCTTTGATCGCTTCTGCCAAAACGTCCAGCGAGAGGTCAGCCCCTGGCTCCGGAACAGCTTCAGCCAGGAAAGCCGCCATCCTGTCACGATCCAGTTCCCTCCTTCCCAAGAGGTGTGAGTAGTATGAACTGACGACCTCCAAGATCCCTGATCTGGACCTCTTCAAGGATCCCGTACTGTCCATCAGCCCCGTCACTATCTTACTATTCATTGACATCTTGCAGCTTCTGTAAGGGTCGGGCGAGTAGTACTTCCCGTAGTCCCTCTCAAAAACCAAAGATGCGTGCCTATCGTACTGACACCTCTTCAGCAAGGACTTCACACCGGAGATCTCCTCGCGGCTACCTCCAGTCGAGACAAGATGCTCGAGTCTCCTCCTCAGGCTCTGATACAGGCGATCCCTGTTCAGGCTTCTGAGGTTCGAGAGTTGCCGGAAGAATTTCCCACCACTATGACTTAGTGTTACTTAAGCCCAGCAGCGGTACCTGGCTCTGAAGAAAATCCTCAAAGGACCGTCTTACAGCTTCTTCCTCAAGGAGTGATGAATTCAGCTTCCAATAACCTCTTCCCATCCTAGGAGTCTCTGTAACGTTCAGAGAAAACATAATCAAACAGTGGTCGGAGAGCTCCACCTCCACAACCGACAACGGCGAGGAGACGGCTTCCTCCTTCAAATAAAACCTATCTATCCTAGACCTGCACTGACTACCTCTAAAGAAGGTGAATCCCGTGCTGCCTGTGTTGTGCCGGATGTGGACATCAACTAGGCGTGCCTCACTTACTATCCTGTTTAGCGCGACGCAATCATAAGTCAGCCGGTCCCCAGAACCTCCTCTATCACAGGGTCTCGTGACGTTGTTGAAATCCCCTCCAAAGACCACCTGCCGACTTGAAAATAAGAAAGGTTTGATCTTCATGAAGAGACATTTGCGGTCCCACTTGGATTGGGGACCGTAGATGTTAATGAGCCGAAGCTCCTGTCCCCCCATGGAGACATCTAGGATCAAGCATCTCCCCATTTCTAATTCAATTAATCGTCTGCATTCAACCGCTGCGGTCTTAAAAAGGACCGCCACCCCGCTATACGGCTCGGCCGCAAGAGACCAGTAGGAGGGCCCATGCCTCCACTCCCTCCTTGCTTTATGCATGGTTGATAGGTCAGTCAACCTGGTCTCCTGCAAAAACAAAATGTCGGCATCAAGTTGGCCGAGAAAATGAAAGGCTGTGTACCTTGCCGCTTCTGACTTTATGCTGGCAACATTAATGGTTGCCAGCGTCAACGGGGTGGGTGCTGCCATCATGATTGATTGGATTAGATAGCCTTTTTCTTCCCACCCCCAACAGCTTCACCCTCTTCCTCAGACAATGATGAGCTTTTAGTGCGCTTAAGACACACAGACTCATCCATTCTCTCCTTACATACACTCTGGCCCTTCTCTGGTGGTCCCGAGGTAGTCCCCCCCCCAGAGGGCCCTTTAATTGCTCCCTGAGAAGAAGACTCAGCGACCCCCTGAACCCCAACATCCCCGTCCGCAACCTCCGGCTCCAGGCTCCCGTCCTCCCCCTCTGCAGGGGAGTCCTGGAGGGCCCCGAACCGGTTGGAGAGATCCACCAGAGGGGGGGCGGCTGGACCTTCCAATGGCACCTGGATCAGGGCTAGAGAATCAGAGGGGTCGCACTCCAGAGCGGAGGCTCGAGACTCGGACCCACTCCTACCCTTGGTTGTTTTCCGGTTACCCTTTTTCCTTTGTTGTGACCATTCCCCCTCTCCCTCATCCAGACTGTCACCGGATGAGGGTTCTTGGGAGGACATGGCGTCCGCCTGCTCCTCCCTTTCAAGTCTCCTGACTTCCTCACTCAATTCGCTGTCTTTAGGATCCTCAGCTGCAAGTGAAGTACCTGGGTCAGGGTTTAGGATCATTACTCCCTGCCCCCTGTTCCCATGGCGTTGCTCCTGCCGCCTGATGTTGGATGGCGGCAGCTTGCTCCTCACCGATTTCCTGCCTCCTCCGCCCCTACTGGTCCCTTCACCGGCAAGATTAGTCCCGGCTTTCGCCTGTCCCGCACTCGCCGCTTTCAGGACTGCATTGGCAAAGGAACGCGGACAGCGACTGAATGGATGACCGAGGTCACCACACAAGTTACACCTAATCCTGCCACAGTTAGCAGCGAGATGGCCAAGGTCCCCACACAGTGCGCATTTCTGGGTGGTACACTGCTCACTGAAGTGTGTGGGGCTGCCGCACCTGTGACAGACCTTAGGCTGCCCCTGGTAGAAAATCAGGATCCTGTCCCTCCCCAAAAATGTAGAGGAAGGTATATGGGTAACAGTGTTTCCTGAAACCTTCAATTTCACCATGAAGGTCCAGGCCCCTGACCAGATACCATGGTCGTCGCGGGTCTTCTCAGGAATGCCGACGATGTCGCCATATCGACCAATCCAGGTGGAGATGTCCATGCAAGAAAGTGACTCGTTACTGGTCAAAACGGTCACCTTCCTGACCGAGTTCTGGCGGGATATTGCGACAGGGACGAAACCTTGCCATTCGGGGCCACCCCGAGCCAGCTCATGGCGAGACCAAAAAAGCTCAAGGCCCTCCGGTCTCACGAAGCTGACATCGAAGTAGGAGGTCCCATATGGATGGATCAAGCCAAAGATGTCATATGCCGCGAAGCCCATCCCCAGCAGGAGCTCAGCAACCTTTGACCGATCAGGACAGGCATCCTTGCTTACCCACTGGAGACGGGCCACGTTCCTACGGTAACTCCTCTGCCCCGGTGTCGGCAGAGACCACACAGTCAGTCTCTGCCCCTCTATCTCGGAAGGCGGAAAGACCGTGTCTCTATCAAGAAAGACAGATCAACTTCCCTCCCCTCTACATTGATGGAACTCTCCCCTTTCTTCAGGGCATCCAGGAAGCCCTGCTGCAAGTCACCGTCCTCGGGGCCACCAGACAAGGGCGCACTACTACCCCCAGTAGTGACAGCCCCCGAATAGCTAGGGGCTGAAGCCCTCGCCACCGCTGGGGGGGCAGTGGGACCACTACCTACTTCCCCTCCACCAACACCAGTGCTGCTCTCCTCATTCACTCCACCAATACTCCCATCATTTGCGGCACCACAACTCCCATCATTCACTCCACCACTACTCACTCCAGCAGTACTCCCATCATTTGCGGCACCACAACTCCTATCATTCACTCCACCACCTGTCCCATCATTCACTCCACCAATACTCCCAAAGTTTGCGGCACCACAACTCCCATTATTCACTCCACTACTACTCCCATCATTCACCCCATTACCACTGTTCTCTGCACCTTCCACAGTCACGTCCATTCCCTCCTCCCTTGTGTCTGCAGTCTCTGCACTCACACCTGCTGGGTCGGGGGAGCGGTGCAGCACCACACCCGTTTTAATTAGCTCAGTGCTGACATTGTGCAGTTCTTTTGGAGCACTGTGCCCCTTATTGTCCTGGGCAGAATGTTTCTGAGCTGCCTGCCCTGTAGCCACAGACTTCGGGGTGCTGGTATCACATTTAGGGGCATGCTGTCCCCCCGTCACGGCAGAGCGCACAGTGTTCCTTGCTGATGATGTTCCCTGCTTTTGCTGTGTATTTTTTTTCCCGTGGCTCTGACTCAGCTGCGCGCCTCCTCTCCTCTGTTGAGGCGCACTGCGCCCCTGTCACAACAGTGCGCCCCCCTTTCACCGCACCATGCTCCTCGGCCCTGCCCCCCACAGCCCCGGCGTCGGCCGACTCAGCTGCAATGAGAAGGGATGGAGTCTGCCCACACCGTCCCCCTTTCGCAACGGTGTGGACATCCCCCCCACTCTCCTCGGCCCCGGTGATAACCGGCTTAGCCGCAGCAGGCAGGGAGGGAAACTCCACGGGGTCCCCTATGTCCGGCACCGTGAGTACCTCCACAGCCTCACCCCCTACACTGTTCCCCGCACAGACGGCAGCATTGCCGGACGTCCTCCTCCTCTCCCCACCTTGCCTATGCCCCGGACCCACTGCAGAGCCCGTGCTTTTAGGTTTGGTGGGGTTTACACAGGAGGTGGTAGGTGTAACATCAGACATTGGTACATATTTGTAACTCTCCACCTCCTGTGTCATCTTTTTTGTCTTCCTCCTCTTTTTCGTATCCTCCGCTGGCTCGTCCTCCCCGAAGGAGAATCTGGTCAGGTCCACAGGAGACTCCAGCTCTCTGATCTCTCTCAAAAGACCGCACTCCTCCTCTTCCTCCGCTGACACTCCAGCATGGGCTGTCAGAGTCCTCTGCCGTGCCGGGAGGCCACTTCCTGGTTGGCTCTGCGACTCTTTCTCCCGGCTTGTTCCAGCACGTGAGACTCCAGCCACGACTTCGTCGTCCTCCTCCTCCTCGCCTAGGACGCCGGCTGGCAGTTCTCCCGAGGTATTTAACCCCTTCATTTCAGAGAACCGCCGCTGGTTCTTAAACCTCTCCAGGAAGGGACCTGCGCTTTTCTCAATCCCCTCCCGGAGGAGCACTAACCGGACCACCTCATCTCTGAGGGCTTTAAACCTCTGGGAGGTCACGGGTCTTTCCTTGTTAGAGGCACGGGTGTTCAGGATCCGTGCCTCCCGCAGCTGCTCCTTCAGCCCGGTCAGTGCTTTGCCGGCGTCCTCGTACTCTCGCAACATGGCGACCACTCGGGAGGAGAAGGAGCTCGTGGACTCGCTGGAGGTCATCTTGCCCCATGATGTTTCTGGGCTCTTCTTCCTGGGGCCTGGGGTGCCCCTGTCTCCCTCTCTGGGCGGACGATGAGCCGTCTCGGGGTTGGAGTAGGTGGGTACGGTCTTTCTCATCCGACCAGATCTCCTCACGCCCTCCTGGGCCGGTTACAGACCGGGGAACAGAAGCCTGGGAAGCCATGCCTGGCTCCCAGGAAGCCTGCCTCTCCCTGGGGAGAAGAGAGGCAGACTCTGGGCCTCGTCCTGGAGCTCACAAGACAGGTGCTGCTCTCAGCAGGGTGTGACTGATTGTATTCTCCTCTCCTACAGTCTCCCCCCCAGTAATGGCTGATAACGAGGAGTAATAGATTGTATTCTCCTCTCCTACAGTCTCCCCCCCAGTAATGGCTGATATCGGGGAGTAATAGATTGTAGTCTCCTGTCCTACAGTCTCCTCCCCAGTAATGGCTGATAACGGGGAGTAATAGATTGTAGGTCTTTTTTATTATTATAAAATCCTTCACGACGTTACAAATAAAACACAACTGAACAAACATAGAACAAAAACTCCAATCAGAAACAATATGACAAAATCAGACACAAACACAAAGAAATAAACCAGAAATGGAAACAATAAGGGAAATTATCGACCTACAAAACGGGAAAAGAAAATTAAATTAAAGAAACAAGAAATTAAAAACTAAAAAAAAACGAAAAAGGAACAAAATTACAATAATTACACCAGCACCCCCTTAAAATAATAAATAAATAAAATCATGTAAAACCCCCGACCCAGCTCCATTCACACTATTATATACAACCCTGAACTACATTTACACCGTCCTATATACAATACTATATACACTATATACAATATAAACATATGACACCAGTCCGAATATTGTACAAGACACACCTAATACCCTCTGGTCCCACTGCCTTACCTCACAGCCTCCCCCTTACACCGCCACATTCACACTTACGACAAACCTAATTACAAACATAGTATAGAAAATTAACAATATTTATATATTTTTTCCTTTTATTTATTTTTTTTTTATTTTTTCCTTTTTTTGGGATTTTTTTTTTTTTTTTAACACTATATATAAAACACACATCTACTCTATCTATCCCACCACCCCTGATCCAGCTCTGGCCACAAAGTTCAGGATTTCTCCGAGCTAGGATCAGGCCCCAAAGTTTTTCCCCAGGCGGGGCCTGGACCAGGCCAGATCAGTCTCTTATCACCGCTGTTGAAAACCCCCCATCCCCCCAATCCCCCCACCCAACCTAACTAAGACCCTCTATTATACACAATATATACAATACATACATTACGCTATATACAATATATACATAAACCAACGTTACAGAACATAACCTACGTACTCACCACTTAAGGCTCAAGTTCGATGCTTGCAAACCTTCTATTCAGGAGACTGAAATTCAAAACAAAACTCTAGAGTGAAAAGGCATCAGCCCACCACCAGGATATAGGAGTACTAACGGACTAAGGCACCCCGAAGGAGAAACCCCTCCAGAGATGGGCCGCCCTCCGGGCACCCAGTCTTTCATACTCCAGAGAATGGACCTTCACCAGGGCACCTAGGATGCTGCTATAAACTTCGTCTACACGGAGGATTTTACTCTGCGTCGAAACTAAAACTCGTGCGTTCCACGTGAAGTACCTGACCACTGCGCTGACTATAAATAAAGTGACTCTGTCCCTTCTCCCGAGGTCTCCGAACGCTCCATAGGCCCACTCGGCATAGAACAGAGTAGCCAGCCGCGGCCAACCAATGGAAGCTCCCACCCTGTTGTACACCTCTGTATTAAAGGGACAATGAAGCAGGAAGTGCTCCATGCTTTCCAGCATGTTAGCACAAGCCTCACGGGGGCAATTCCTGTCCTCGGAGCTCCTGTACTTCAGATTGTCCCTCACATACAACTTACCTTGGAAGCAGCGCCAAGTCAAGTCCCAGTACTTCTTGGGGATCCTATTAGAATTTAACAAACTCAACCCAACCTCTAGATCCCGACTTGGGCAGTCCTTGAGGACCAATGGACTCTGAAAATGCGAAAGCAAGACCCGCATGTCGAGGAGTTTCCTCGGGAGGGACCTCACCTCCCACATTCCCAGACCCCACCGGCGCATCATCTTCAGAACCGGGGTAACATAAGCCGGGAGATGCCCATGCGGTGTGCGAAGATCCTTCAATCTTCCCCCTGTCTCCCATTCCTGGAAGAAAGGCTGAAACCATCCCTTGCAGGAGAATACCCACGGAGGAGCCCTCTCTTTCCAGAGGTTTGCCACGTTGACCTTCAAAAAGGTGTTCACTAGGAACACCACGGGGTTCACCATATTCAACCCCCCTAGTCTCCTCGTGCGGTAAGTGACCTCCCGCTTGACTAGGTTCAGTCTATTCCCCCATAACATCTGAAAGAACAGACTGTAGACCCGAGTCCAGAGAGGCTCTGGCAAGACACAGACGCTGCCCAGGTAGAGTAGTAAGGGGAGCAGGAAAGCTTTGCACAGGCCAACCCTTTCCCTCAGGGTCAAAGACCAACCCTTCCATTGGTCCACTTTTTGAGCGACACCTTTGATTCTGCCTTCCCAGTTTTTCGTGGGGTAATCACCCTGACCAAATTCGATGCCTAGGACTTTGGCGTGTTCTTGGGGTTCGGGGAGGGTGTCCGGAAGATCAAACCCGGGATCCCCGCCTCCCAGCCAGAGACTCTCACACTTGTCCTGGTTGACCTTGGACCCGGAAGCCTCCGAGTAGCTCTCCACTTCTGACATCACCACCATCGCCTCCTCTCGCGAAGAAACAAAAACGGTGACATCGTCCGCGTAGGCCACTACCCTCAGGATAGCCCCTGGCGCCACCCCGCCCATCCCCACCCCCGCCAACGGTCCACACTCGATCCTTCTGAGGAAGGGATCGATCGCAAACGCGTACAGCAATGGGCTAAGAGGGCAGCCCTGACGGACACCAGATCCTACCCCGAAAGGTTGTCCAATCCACCCATTTACCAGAGGGAAAGTCTCAGCCCCAGCGTATAAGGTCTTAAGCCAGTCCACAAACCCCCCAGGCAGACCGTACCTCAAAAGAGTGGACCAGAGGTACTCGTGGTCAACCCGGTCAAAAGCCTTTGCCTGATCCAGGGTCAGCAGGAACCCCTTCCAAAGGCCCGCCCTGCCTTGCTCCACGGCCTCTCGGACACCCAGAACAGCACTGAAAGTGCTACGGCCAGGAACGCAACAGTTCTGAGCCTCTGAAAGCAGCCGCGGCGCAAACTTCACCAGCCTGTTGAAAAGTATCTTAGCCAAAACCTTCCTGTCCACATTGAGAAGTGCTATGGGACGCCAATTCTCAATGCGTGACGGATCCTTACCCTTTGACAAAATGATCAAAGCTGACCTCCTTAATGATCTCGGCAGGGTGCCCGAGGAGAGACACTCATTAAACACCTGAGTCAAGAGGGGAACCAAGGAGTCCCTAAAGGTCCTAAAGAACTCGGATGTTAAGCCATCCGGACCTGGTGATTTTTTGGGCCTGAGCCCATCGATCGCCAGTCTCACTTCCTCTTCTTTGATCGCTTCTGCCAAAACGTCCAGCGAGAGGTCAGCCCCTGGCTCCGGAACAGCTTCAGCCAGGAAAGCCGACATCCTGTCACGATCCAGTTCCCTCCTTCCCAAGAGGTGTGAGTAGTATGAACTGACGACCTCCAAGATCCCTGATCTGGACCTCTTCAAGGATCCCGTACTGTCCATCAGCCCCGTCACTATCTTACTATTCACTGACATCTTGCAGCTTCTGTAAGGGTCGGGCGAGTAGTACTTCCCGTAGTCCCTCTCAAAAACCAAAGATGCGTGCCTATCGTACTGACACCTCTTCAGCAAGGACTTCACACCGGAGATCTCCTCGCGGCTACCTCCAGTCGAGACAAGATGCTCGAGTCTCCTCCTCAGGCTCTGATACAGGCGATCCCTGTTCAGGCTTCTGAGGTTCGAGAGTTGCCGGAAGAATTTCGCCACCCGATGTTTGAACATCTCCCACCACTCTGACTTAGTGTTACTTAGGCCCAGCAGCGGTACCTGGCTCTGAAGAAAATCCTCAAAAGACCGTCTCACAGCTTCTTCCTCAAGGAGTGATGAATTCAGCTTCCAATAACCTCTTCCCATCCTAGGAGTCTCTGTAACGTTCAGAGAAAACATAATCAAACAGTGGTCGGAGAACTCCACCTCCACAACCGACAACGGCGAGGAGACGGCTTCCTCCTTCAAATAAAACCTATCTATCCTAGACCTGCACTGACTACCTCTAAAAAAGGTGAATCCCGTGCTGCCTGTGTTGTGCCGGATGTGGACATCCACTAGGCGTGCCTCACTTACTATCCTGTTTAGCGCGACGCAATCATAAGTCAGCCGGTCCCCAGAACCTCCTCTATCACAGGGTCTCGTGACGTTGTTGAAATCCCCTCCAAAGACCACCTGCCGACTTGAAAATAAGAAAGGTTTGATCTTCAAGAAGAGACCTTTGCGGTCCCACTTGGATTGGGGACCGTAGATGTTAATGAGCCGAAGCTCCTGTCCCCCCATGGAGACATCTAGGATCAAGCATCTCCCCATTTCTAATTCAATTAATCGTCTGCATTCAACCGCTGCGGTCTTAAAAAGGACCGCCACTCCGCTATACGGCTCGGCCGTAAGAGACCAGTAGGAGGGCCCATGCCTCCACTCCCTCCTTGCTTTATGCATGGTTGATAGGTCAGTCAACCTGGTCTCCTGCAAAAACAAAATGTCGGCATCAAGTTGGCCGAGAAAATGAAAGGCCGTGTACCTTGCCGCTTCTGACTTTATGCTGGCAACATTAATGGTTGCCAGCGTCAACGGTGTGGGTGCCGCCATCATGATTGATTGGATTAGATAGCCTTTTTCTTCCCACCCCCAACAGCTTCACCCTCTTCCTCAGACAATGATGAGCTTTTAGTGCGCTTAAGACACACAGACTCATCCATTCTCTCCTTACATACACTCTGGCCCTTGTCTGGTGGTCCCGAGGTAGTCCCCCGCCCAGAGGGCCCTTTAATTGCTCCCTGAGAAGAAGACTCAGCGACCCCCTGAGCCCCAACATCCCCGTCCGCTACCTCCGGCTCCGGGCCCCTGTCCTCCCCCTCTGCAGGGGAGTCCTGGAGGGCCCCGAACCGGTTGGAGAGATCCACCAGAGGGGGGGCGGCTGGACCTTCCAATGGCACCTGGATCAGGGCTAGAGAATCAGAGGGGTCGCACTCCAGAGCGGAGGCTCGAGACCCGGACCCACTCCTACCCTTGGTTGTTTTCCGGTTACCCTTTTTCCTTTGTTGTGACCATTCCCCCTCTCCCTCATCCAGACTGTCACCGGATGAGGGTTCCTGGGAGGACATGGCGTCTGCCTGCTGCTCCCTTTCAAGTCTCCTGACTTCCTCACTCAATTCGCTGTCTTTAGGATCCTCAGCTGCAAGTGAAGTACCTGGGTCAGGGTTTAGGGTCATTACTCCCTGCCCCCTGTTCCCATGGCGTTGCTCCTGCCGCCTGATGTTGGATGGCGGCAGCTTGCTCCTCACCGGTTCCCTGCCTCCTCTGCCCCTACTGGTCCCTTCACCGGCAAGATTAGTCCCGGCTTTCGCCTGTCCCGCACTCGCCGCTTTCAGGACTGCATTGGCAAAGGAACGCGGACAGCGACTGAATGGATGACCGAGGTCACCACACAATTTACACCTAATCCTGCCACAGGTAGCAGCGAGATGGCCAAGGTCCCCACACAGTGCGCACTTCTGGGTGGTACACTGCGCACTGAAGTGTGTGGGGCTGCCGCACCTGTGACAGACCTTAGGCTGCCCCTGGTAGAAAATCAGGATCCTGTCCCTCCCCAAAAATGTAGAGGAAGGTATATGGGTAACAGTGTTTCCTGAAACCTTCAATTTCACCATGAAGGTCCAGGCCCCTGACCAGATACCATGGTCGTCGCGGGTCTTCTCAGGAATGCCGACGATGTCGCCATATCGACCAATCCAGGTGGAGATGTCCATGCAGGAAAGTGACTCGTTACTGGTCAAAACGGTCACCTTCCTGACCGAGTTCTGGCGGGATATTGCGACAGGGACGAAACCTTGCCATTCGGGGCGACCCCGAGCCAGCTCATGGCGAGACCAAAAAAGCTCAAGGCCCTCCGGTCTCACGAAGCTGACATCGAAGTAGGAGGTCCCATAGGGATGGATCAAGGCAAAGATGTCGTATGCCGCGAAGCCCATCCCCAGCAGGAGCTCAGCAACCTTTGACCGATCAGGACAGGCATCCTTGCTTACCCACTGGAGACGGGCCACGTTCCTACGGTTACTCCTCTGCCCCGGTGTCGGCAGAGACCAGACAGTCTCTGCCCCTCTATCTCGGAAGGCGGAAAGACCGTGTCTCTCTATCCAGAAAGACAGATCAACCTCCCTCCCCTCTACATTGATGGAACTCTCCCCTTTCTTCAGGGCGTCCAGGAAGCGCTGCTGCAAGTCACCGTCCTCGGGGCCACCAGACAAGGGCGCACTACTACCCCCAGCAGTGACAGCCCCCGAATAGATAGGGGCTGAAGCCCTCGCCACCGCTGGGGGGGCAGTGGGACCACTACCTACTTCCCCTCCACCAACACCAGTGCTGCTCTCCTCATTCACTCCACCAATACTCCCATCATTTGCGGCACCACAATTCCCATCATTCACTCCACCACTATTCCCACCATTCACTCCAGCAGTACTCACATCATTCACTCCACCAATACTCCCAACGTTTGCGGCACCACAACTCCCATTATTCACTCCACTACTACTCCCATCATTCACCCCATTACCAGTGTTCTCTGCACCTTCCACAGTCACCTCCATTCCCTCCTCCCTTGTGTCTGCAGTCTCTGCACTCACACCTGCTGGGTCGGGGGAGCGGTGCAGCACCACACCCGTTTTCATTAGCTCAGTGCTGACATTGTGCCGTTCTTTTGGAGCACTGTGCCGCTTATTGTCCTGGGCTGCCTGCCCTGTAGCCACAGACTTCGGGGTGCTGGTATCACATTTTGGGGCATGCTGTCCCCCTGTCACAGCAGAGCGCACAGTGTTCCTTGCTGATGATGTTCCCTGCTTTTGCTGTGTATTTCTTTTTTCCCGTGGCTCTGTCTCAGCTGCGCGCCTCCTCTCCTCTGTTGAGGCGCACTGCACCCCTGTCACAACAGTGCGCCCCCCTTTCGCCGCACCATGCTCCTCGGCCCTGCCCCCCATAGCCCCAGCATCGGCCGGCTCAGCTGCAGTGAGCAGGGATGGAGTCTGCCCACACCGTCCCCCTTTCGCAACGGCGTGGACATCCCCCCCGCTCTCCTCGGCCCCGGTGATAACCGGCTTAGCCGCAGCAGGCAGGGAGGGAAACTCCACGGGGTCCCCTATGTCCGGCGCCGTGAGTACCTCCACAGCCTCACCCCCTGCACTGTTCCCCGCACAGACGGCAGCATTGCCGGACGTCCTCCTCCTCTCCCCACCTTGCCTATGCCCCGGACCCACTGCAGAGCCCGTGCTTTTAGGTTTGGTGGGGTTTACACAGGAGGTGGTAGGTGTAACATCAGACATTGGTACATATTTGTAACTCTCCACCTCCTGTGTCATCTTTTTTGTCTTCCTCCTCTTTTTCGTATCCTCCGCTGGCTCGTCCTCCCCGAAGGAGAATCTGGTCAGGTCCACAGGAGACTCCAGCTCTCTGATCTCTCTCAAAAGACCGCACTCCTCCTCTTCCTCCGCTGACACTCCAGCATGGGCTGTCAGAGTCCTCTGCCGTGCCGGGAGGCCGCTTCCTTGCTGGCTCTGCGACTCTCTCTCCCGGCTTGTTCCAGCACGAGAGACTCCAGCCACGACTTCATCGTCCTCCTCCTCCTCGCTTAGGACGCCGGCTGGCAGTTCTCCCGAGGTATTTAACCCCTTCATTTCAGAGAACCGCCGCTGGTTCTTAAACCTCTCCAGGAAGGGACCTGCGCTTTTCTCAATCCCCTCCCGGAGGAGCACTAACCGGACCACCTCATCTCTGAGGGCTTTAAACCTCTGGGAGGTCGCGGGTCTTTCCTTGTTAGAGGCACGGGTGTTCAGGATCCGTGCCTCCCGCAGCTGCTCCTTCAGCCCGGTCAGTGCTTTGCCGGCGTCCTCGTACTCTCGCAACATGGCGACCACTCGGGAGGAGAAGGAGCTCGTGGACTCGCTGGAGGTCATCTCGCCCCATGATGTTGCTGGGTTCTTCTTCCTGGGGCCTGGGGTGCCCCTGTCTCCCTCTCTGGGCGGACGATGAGCCGTCTCGGGGTTGGAGTATGTGGGTACGGTCTTTCTCATCCGACCAGATCTCCTCACGCCCTCCTGGGCCGGTTGCTGCTGCTCTCTGTCCCCCGCCGGCACAGACCGGGGAACAGAAGCCTGGGAAGCCATGCCTGGCTCCCAGGAAGCCTGCCTCTCCCTGGGGAGAAGAGAGGCAGACTCTGGGCCTCCTCCTGGAGCTCACAAGACAGGTGCTGCTCTCAGCAGGGTGTGACTGATTGTATTCTCCTCTCCTACAGTCTCCCCCCCAGTAATGGCTGATATCGGGGAGTAATAGATTGTAGGTCTTTTTTATTATTATAAAATCCTTCACGACGTTACAAATAAAACACAACAGAACAAACATAGAACAAAAACTCCAATCAGAAACAATATGACAAAATCAGACACAAACACAAAGAAATAAACAAGAAATGGAAACAATAAGGGAAATTCTCGACCTACAAAACGGGAAAAGAAAATTAAATTAAAGAAACAAGAAATTAAAAACTAAAAAAAAAAAACAAAAAAGGAACAAAATTACAATAATTACACCAGCACCCCCTTAAAATAATAAATAAATAAAATCATGTAAAACCCCCGACCCAGCTCCATTCACACTATTATATACAACCCTGAACTACATTAACACCGTCCTATATACAATACTATATACACTATATACAATATAAACATATGACACCAGTCCGAATATTGTACAAGACACACCTAATACCCTCTGGTCCCACTGCCTTACCTCACAGCCTCCCCCTTACACCGCCACATTCACACTTACGACAAACCTAATTACAAACATAGTATAGAAAATTAACAATATTTATATTTTTTTTCCTTTTTTTTCCTTTTATTTATTTTTTTTTTTATTTTTTCCTTTTTTTGGGATTTTTTTTTTTTTTTTTTTAACACTATATATAAAACACACATCTACTCTAACTATCCCACCACCCCTGATCCAGCTCTGGCCACAAAGTTCAGGATTTCTCCGAGCTAGGATCAGGCCCCAAAGTTTTTCCCCAGGCGGGGCCTGGACCAGGCCAGATCAGTCTCTTATCACCGCTGTTGAAAACCCCCCATCCCCCCAATCCCCCCACCCAACCTAACTAAGACCCTCTATTATACACAATATATACAATACATACTTTACGCTATATACAATATATACATAAACCAACGTTACAGAACATAACCTACGTACTCACCACTTAAGGCTCAAGTTCGATGCTTGCAAACCTTCTATTCAGGAGACTGAAATTCAAAACAAAACTCTAGAGTGAAAAGGCATCAGCCCACCACCAGGATATAGGAGTACTAACGGACTAAGGCACCCCGAAGGAGAAACCCCTCCAGAGATGGGCCGCCCTCCGGGCACCCAGTCTTTCATACTCCAGAGAACGGACCTTCACCAGGGCACCTAGGATGCTGCTATAAACTTCGTCTACACGGAGGATTTTACTCTGCGTCGAAACTAAAACTCATGCGTTCCACGTGAAGTACCTGACCACTGCGCTGACTATAAATAAAGTGACTCTGTCCCTTCTCCCGAGGTCTCCGAACGCTCCATAGGCCCACTCGGCATAGGACAGAGTAGCCAGCCGCGGCCAACCAATGGAAGCTCCCACCCTGTTGTACACCTCTGTATTAAAGGGACAATGAAGCAGGAAGTGCTCCATGCTTTCCAGCATGTTGGCACAAACCTCACGGGGGCAATTCCTGTCCTCGGAGCTCCTGTACTTCAGATTGTCCCTCACATACAACTTACCTTGGAAGCAGCGCCAAGTCAAGTCCCAGTACTTCTTGGGGATCCTATTAGAATTTAACAAACTCAACCCAACCTCTAGATCCCGACTTGGGCAGTCCTTGAGGACCAATGGACTCTGAAAATGCGAAAGCAAGACCCGCATGTCGAGGAGTTTCCTCGGGAGGGACCTCACCTCCCACATTCCCAGACCCCACCGGCGCATCATCTTCAGAACCGGGGTAACATAAGCCGGGAGATGCCCATGCGGTGTGCGAAGATCCTTCAATCTTCCCCCTGTCTCCCATTCCTGGAAGAAAGGCTGAAACCATCCCTTGCAGGAGAATACCCACGGAGGAGCCCTCTCTTTCCAGAGGTTTGCCACGTTGACCTTCAAAAAGGTGTTCACTAGGAACACCACGGGGTTCACCATATTCAACCCCCCTAGTCTCCTCGTGCGGTAAGTGACCTCCCGCTTGACTAGGTTCAGTCTATTCCCCCATAACATCTGAAAGAACAGACTGTAGACCCGAGTCCAGAGAGGCTCTGGCAAGACACAGACGCTGCCCAGATAGATTAGTAAGGGGAGCAGGAAAGCTTTGCACAGGCCAACCCTTTCCCTCAGGGTCAAAGACCAACCCTTCCATTGGTCCACTTTTTGAGCGACACCTTTGATTCTGCCTTCCCAGTTTTTCGTGGGGTAATCACCCTGGCCAAATTCGATGCCTAGGACTTTGGCGTGTTCTTGGGGTTCGGGGAGGGTGTCCGGAAGATCAAACCCGGGATCCCCGCCTCCCAGCCAGAGACTCTCACACTTGTCCTGGTTGACCTTGGACCCGGAAGCCTCCGAGTAGCTCTCCCACTTTTGACATCACCACCATCGCCTCCTCTCGCGAAGAAACAAAAACGGTGACATCGTCCGCGTAGGCCACTACCCTCAGGATAGCCTCTGGCTCCACCCCGCCCATCCTCACCCCCGCCAACGGTCCACACTCGATCCTTCTGAGGAAGGGATCGATCGCAAACGCGTAAAGCAAAGGGCTAAGAGGGCAGCCCTGACGGACACCAGATCCTACCCTGAAAGGTTGTCCAATCCACCCATTTACCAGAGGGAAAGTCTCAGCCCCAGCGTATAAGGTCTTAAGCCAGTCCACAAACCCCCCAGGCAGACCGTACCTCAAAAGAGTGGACCAGAGGTACTCGTGGTCAACCCGGTCAAAAGCCTTTGCCTGATCCAGGGTCAGCAGGAACCCCTTCCAAAGGCCCGCCCTGCCTTGCTCCACGGCCTCTCGGACACCCAGAACAGCACTGAAAGTGCTACGGCCAGGAACGCAACAGTTCTGAGCCTCTGAAAGGAGCCGCGGCGCAAACTTCACCAGCCTGTTGAAAAGTATCTTAGCCAAAACCTTCCTGTCCACATTGAGAAGTGCTATGGGATGCCAATTCTCAATGCGTGACGGATCCTTACCCTTTGACAAAATGATCAAAGCTGACCTCCTTAATGATCTCGGCAGGGTGCCCGAGGAGAGACACTCATTAAACACCTGAGTCAAGAGGGGGACCAAGGAGTCCCTAAAGGTCCTAAAGAACTCGGATGTTAAGCCATCCGGACCTGGTGATTTTTTGGGCCTGAGCCCATCGATCGCCAGTCTCACTTCCTCTTCTTTGATCTCTTCTGCCAAAACGTCCAGCGAGAGGTCAGCCCCTGGCTCCGGAACAGCTTCAGCCAGGAAAGCCGACATCCTGTCACGATCCAGTTCCCTCCTTCCCAAGATGTGCGAGTAATATGAACTGACGACCTCCAAGATCCCTGATCTGGACCTCTTCAGGGATCCCGTACTGTCTATCAGCACCGTCACTATCTTACTATTCACTGACATCTTGCAGCTTCTGTAAGGGTCGGGCGAGTAGTACTTCCAGTAGTCCCTCTCAAAAACCAAAGATGCGTGCCTGTCGTACTGACACCTCTTCAGCAAGGACTTCACACCGAAGATCTCCTCGTGGTTACCTCCAGTCGAGACAAGATGCTCGAGTCTCCTCCTCAGGCTCTGATACAGGTTATCCCTGTTCAGGCTTCTGAGGTTCGAGAGTTGCCGGAAGAATCTCGCCACCCGATGTTTGAACATCTCCCACCACTCTGACTTAGTGTTACTTAGGCCCAGCAGCGATACCTGGCTCTGAAGAAAATCCTCAAAGGACCGTATTACAGCTTCTTCCTCAAGGAGTGACGAATTCAGCTTTCAATAACCTCTTCCCATCCTAGGAGTCTCTGTAACGTTCAGAGAAAACATAATCAAACAGTGATCGGAGAACTCCACAACCGACAACGGCGAGGAGACTGCTTCCTCCTTCAAATAAAACCTATCTATCCTAGACCTGCACTGACTACCTCTAAAAAAGTTGAATCCTGTGCTGCCTGTGTTGTGCTAGATGTGGACATCCACCAGGCGTGCCTCTCTTACTATCCTGTTTAGCGCGACGCAATCGTAAGCCAGCTGGTCCCCGGAACCTCCTCTATCACAGGATCTCGTGACGCTGTTGAAATCCCCTTCAAAGACCACCTGCCGACTCGAAAATAAGAAAGGTTTGATCTTCATGAAGAGACATTTGCGGTCCCACTTGGATTGGGGACCATAGATGTTAATGAGCCGAAGCTCCTGTCCCCCCATGGAGACATCTAGGATCAAGCATCTCCCCATTTCTAATTCGATTAATCGTCTGCATTCGACCACTCCAGTCTTAAAAAGGACCGCCACCCCGCTATGCGGCTCAGCCGCAAGAGACCAGTAGGAGGGACCATGGCTCCACTCCCGCCTTGCTTTATGCATGGTTGATAGGTCAGTCAACCTGGTCTCCTGTAAAAACAAAATGTCGGCATCAAGTTGGCCAAGAAAATGAAAGGCCGTGTACCTTGCCGCTTCTGACTTTATGCTGGCAACATTAATGGTTGCCAGCGTCAACGGGGTGGGTGCCGCCATCATGAATGATTGAATTAGAAAGCCTTTTTCTTCCCACCCCCAACAGCTTCACCCTCTTCCTCCGACAATGACGAGCTTTTAGTGCGCTTAAGACACACAGACTCATCCATTCTCTCCTCACATACACTCTGGCCCTTGTCTGGTGGTCCAGATGTAGTATCCCCCCCCCAGCGGGCCTTTTTATTTGCTCCCTGAGAAGAAGACTCAGCGACCTCCTGAGCCCCAAAAACCTTGTCCGCAACCTGCGGCTCCAGGTTCCCGTCCTCCCCCTCTGGAGGGGAGTCCCAGAGGGCCCCGAACCGGTTGGAGAGATCCACCAGAGGGGGGGGCGGCTGGACCTTCCAATGGCACCTAGATCGGGGCTAGAGAATCAGAGGGGTCGCACTCCAGAGCTGAGGCCTGAGACCCGGACCCACTCCTACCCTTGGTTGTTTTCCTGTTACCCTTTTTTCCTTTGTTGTGACCATTCCCCCTCATCCAGACTGTCACCGAATGAAGGTTCCTGGGAAGACATGGTGTCTGCCTGCTCCTCCCTTTCAAGTCTCCTGACTTCCTCACTCAATTCGCTGTCTTTTGGATCCTCAGCTGCAAGTGAAGTACCCGGATCAGGGTTTAGGGTCATTACTCCCTGCCCCCTGTCCCATGGGGCTGCTCCTACCGCCTGATGTTGGGTGTCGGCAGCTTGCTCCTCACCGGTTCCCTGCCTCCTCCGCCCCTACTGGTCCCTTCACTGGCAAGATTAGTCCCGGCTTTCGCCTGTCCCGCACTCGCCGCTTTCAGGACTGCATTGGCAAAGGAACGCGGACAGCGACTGAATGGATGACCGAGGTCACCACACAAGTTACACCTAATCCTGCCACAGGTAGCAGCGAGATGGCCAAGGTCCCCACACAGTGCGCACTTCTGGGTGGTACACTGCGCACTGAAGTGTGTGGGGCTGCCGCACCTGTGACAGACCTTAGACTGCCCCTGGTAGAAAATCAGGATCCTGTCCCTCCACAAAAATGTTGAAGAAGGTATATGGGTAACAGTGTTTCCTGAAACCTTCAATTTCACCATGAAGATCCAGGCCCCTGACCAGATACCATGGTCGTCGCGGGTCTTCTCAGGAATTCCGACGATGTCACTATACCGACCAATCCAGGTGGAGATGTCCATACAGGAAAGTGAGTCGTTACTGGTCAAAACGGTCACCTTCCTGACCGAGTTCTGGCGGGATATTGCGACAGGGACGAAACCTTGCCATTCGGGGCGACCGCGAGCCAGCTCATGGCGAGACCAAAAAAGCTCAAGGCCCTCCGGTCTCACGAAGCTGACATCGAAGTAGGAGGTCCCATAGGGATGGATCAAGGCAAAGATGTCGTATGCCGCGAAGCCCATCCCCAGCAGGAGCTCAGCAACCTTTGACCGATCAGGACAGGCATCCTTGCTTACCCACTGGAGACGGGCCACGTCCCTACGGTTACTCCTCTGCCCCGGTGTCGGCAGAGACCAGACAGTCTCTGCCCCTCTATCTCGTAAGGCGGAAAGACCGTGTCTCTCTATCCAGAAAGACAGATCAACCTCCCTCCCCTCTACATTGATGGAGCTCTCCCCTTTCTTCAGGGCATCCAGGAAGCGCTGCTGCAAGTCACCGTCCTCGGGGCCACCAGACAAGGGCGCACTACTACCCCCAGCAGTGACAGCCCCCGAATAGATAGGGGCTGAAGCCCTCGCCACCGCTGGGGGGGCAGTGGGACCACTACCTACTTCCCCTCCACCAACACCAGTGCTGCTCTCCTCATTCACTCCACCAATACTCCCATCATTCAAGCTATGTGCCCACGTATGCAGAAAATTTCTGCATGAAAACCGGACTCCTTCCCAGAAAACGCTCGTTTTTTTTCCGCACGTTTTTTGAGCGTTTTCCGCACGTCCCCAGTCTCATAGAAAATAGTTAAAACGCGGACTTTTCCGCAAAATTAATGAGCATCCTGCGTTTTTTATTGCGATCCGCATCAATGTGCACAAAAAGTCCAGAATACATTAAAATGAATGGGATGCTTCTTTTAAGCGTTTTTGCAGGTGAAAACGCTTAAACGCAAAAAAAAACCCGTTTACGTGGGCACACAGCCTCACTCCACCAATACTCCCATCATTTGCGGCATCACAACTCCCATCAATCACCCTATTACCACAGTTCTCTGCACCTTCCACAGTCACATCCATTCCTTCCTCTCTTGTGTCGGGAGTTTCTGCACTCACACCTTCTGGACCGGGGGAGGGGTTCAGCACCACACCTGTTTTCTTTGCTTCAGTGCTGACTTTATCCTGGGCTCTTGGAGCACCATGCCCCATGTTCTCCTTGGCAGAATGTTTGTCAGCCGTCTGCCCTGTAGCCACAGACTTAGGAGGTTTAGTGTCTTTTTTGCTGCTGGGGCACACTGCTCCCCTGTCGCCGCAGTGCGCCCAGTATTCCTGGCAGTTTTAGTTTTTCTTTGCTCTTTTTCTGCAGGAACATTCCTGACACGTGACTTCCCTGACGCAGCCACGCGCCTCTTCTCCTCTGTTGAGGCGCGCTGCGCCCATGTCTCTACAGTGCGCCCGACTATCACCGCACCATCACCCTGTTATAACGCTCCAGTAATGATATAACCTACAGATATTACACCATATGTGACTGATATCAGCCACTCTTATAATGCTCCAGTACTGATATAACCTCCAGACATTACACCATATGTGACTGATATCAGCCCCTCTTATAAGGCTCCAGTGCTGATATAACCCCCAGACATTACACCATATGTAACTGATATCAACCCCTCTTATAACGCTCCAGTACTGATATAACCCCCAGACATTACACCATGTGTGACCGATATCAGCCCCTCTTATAACGCTCCAGTGCTGATATAACCCCCAGACATTACACCATATGTGACTGATATCAGCCCCTCTTATAACCCTCCAGTACTGATATAACCCCCAGACATTACACCATATGTGACTGATATCAGCCCCTCTTATAACGCTCCAGTACTGATATAACCTCCAGATATTACACCATATATGACTGATATCAGCCCCTTATAATGCTCCAGTACTGATATAACCCCCAGACATTACACCATATGTGACTGATATCAGCCCCTCTTATAACGCTCCAGTAATGATATAACCTACAGATATTACACCATATGTGACTGATATCAGCCTCTCTTATAATGCTCCAGTACTGATATAACCTCCAGACATTACACCATATGTGACTGATATCAGCCCCTCTTATAAGGCTCCAGTGCTGATATAACCCCCAGACATTACACCATATGTAACTGATATCAACCCCTCTTATAACGCTCCAGTACTGATATAACCCCCAGACATTACACCATGTGTGACCGATATCAGCCCCTCTTATAACGCTCCAGTACTGATATAACCTACAGACATTACACCATATGTGACTGATATCAGCCCCTCTTATAACGCTCCAGTACTGATATAACCCCCAGACATTACACCATATGTGACTGATATCAGCCCCTCTTATAACGCTCCAGTACTGATATAACCTCCAGATATTACACCATATATGACTGATATCAGCCCCTTATAATGCTCCAGTACTGATATAACCCCCAGACATTACACCATATGGGACTGATATCAGCCCCTCTTATAACGCTCCAGTGCTGATATAACCTCCAGACATTACACCATATGTGACTGATATCAGCCCCTCTTATAACGCTCCAGTGCTGATATAACCCCCAGACATTACACCATATGTGACTGATATCAGCCTATTATAACCCTCCAGTACTGATATAACCCCCAGACATTACACCATATGTGACTGATATCAACCCCTCTTATAACGCTCCAGTACTGATATAACCCCCAGACATTACACCATATGTGACTGATATCAGCCCCTCTTATAACGCTCCAGTACTCATATAACCCCCAGACATTACACCATATGTGACTGATATCAGCCCCTCTTATAACGCTCCAGTACTGATATAACCCCCAGACATTACACCATATATGACTGATATCAGCCCCTTATAATGCTCCAGTACTGATATAACCCCCAGACATTACACCATATGTGACTGATATCAGCCCCTCTTATAACGCTCCAGTGCTGATATAACCTCCAGACATTACACCATATGTGACTGATATCAGCCCCTCTTATAACGCTCCAGTGCTGATATAACCCCCAGACATTACACCTTGTGTGACTGATATCAGCCCCTCTTATAACGCTCCAGTGCTGATATAACCTCCAGACATTACACCATATGTGACTGATATCAGCCCCTCTTATAACGCTCCAGTGCTAATATAACCTCCAGACATTACACCATATGTAACTGATATCAACCCCTCTTATAACGCTCCAGTACTGATATAACCCCCAGACATTACACCATGTGTGACTGATATCAGCCCCTCTTATAACGCTCCAGTGCTGATATAACCTCCAGACATTACACCATATATGACTGATATCAGCCCCTCTTATAACGCTCCAGTACTGATATAACCCCCAGACATTACACCATATGTGACTGATATCAGCCCCTCTTATAACGCTCCAGTACTGATATAACCTCCAGATATTACACCATTTGTGACTGATATCAGCCCCTCTTATAACGCTCCAGTACTGATATAACCCCCAGACATTACACCATATATGACTGATATCAGCCCCTCTTATAACGCTCCAGTACTGATATAACCTCCAGATATTACACCATATATGACTGATATCAGCCCCTTATAATGCTCCAGTACTGATATAACCCCCAGACATTACACCATATGTGACTGATATCAGCCCCTCTTATAACGCTCCAGTGCTGATATAACCTCCAGACATTACACCATATGTGACTGATATCAGCCCCTCTTATAACGCTCCAGTGCTGATATAACCTCCAGACATTACATCATATGTGACTGATATCAGCCCCTCTTATAACGCTCCAGTACTGATATAACCCCCAGACATTACACCATGTGTGACTGATATCAGCCCCTCTTATAAGGCTCCAGTGCTGATATAACCCCCAGACATTACACCATATGTGACTGATATCAGCCCCTCTTATAATGCTCCAGTACTGATATAACCTCCAGATATTACACCATCTATGACTGATATCAGCCCCTTATAATGCTCCAGTACTGATATAACCCCCAGACATTACACCATATGTGACTGATATCAGCCCCTCTTATAACGCTCCAGTGCTGATATAACCTCCAGACATTACACCATATGTGACTGATATCAGCCCCTCTTATAACGCTTCAGTACTGATATAACCCCCAGACATTACATCATATGTGACTGATATCAGCCCCTCTTATAATGCTCCAGTACTGATATAACCCCCAGACATTACACCATATGTGACTGATATCAGCCCCTCTTATAATGCTCCAGTACTGATATAACCTACAGACATTACACCATATGTGACTGATATCAGCCCCTCTTATAACGCTCCAGTACTGATATAACCCCCAGACATTACACCATATGTGACTGATATCAGCCCCTCTTATAACGCTCCAGTACTGATATAACCTCCAGATATTACACCATATATGACTGATATCAGCCCCTTATAATGCTCCAGTACTGATATAACCCCCAGACATTACACCATATGGGACTGATATCAGCCCCTCTTATAACGCTCCAGTGCTGATATAACCTCCAGACATTACACCATATGTGACTGATATCAGCCCCTCTTATAACGCTCCAGTGCTGATATAACCCCCAGACATTACACCATATGTGACTGATATCAGCCTATTATAACCCTCCAGTACTGATATAACCCCCAGACATTACACCATATGTGACTGATATCAACCCCTCTTATAACGCTCCAGTACTGATATAACCCCCAGACATTACACCATATGTGACTGATATCAGCCCCTCTTATAACGGTCCAGTACTCATATAACCCCCAGACATTACACCATATGTGACTGATATCAGCCCCTCTTATAACGCTCCAGTACTGATATAACCCCCAGACATTACACCATATGTGACTGATATCAGCCCCTCTTATAACGCTCCAGTACTGATATAACCTCCAGATATTACACCATTTGTGACTGATATCAGCCCCTCTTATAACGCTCCACTACTGATATAACCCCCAGACATTACACCATATGTGACTGATATCAGCCCCTCTTATAACGCTCCAGTACTGATATAACCCCCAGACATTACATCATATGTGACTGATATCAGCCCCTCTTATAACGCTCCAGTACTTATATAGCTTCCAGACATTACACTATATGTGACTGATATCAGCCCCTCTTATAACGCTCCAGTACTGATATAACCTCCAGATATTACACCATATATGACTGATATCAGCCCCTTATAATGCTCCAGTACTGATATAACCCCCAGACATTACACCATATGTGACTGATATCAGCCCCTCTTATAACGCTCCAGTGCTGATATAACCTCCAGACATTACACCATATGTGACTGATATCAGCCCCTCTTATAACGCTCCAGTGCTGATATAACCCCCAGACATTACACCTTGTGTGACTGATATCATCCCCTCTTATAACGCTCCAGTGCTGATATAACCTCCAGACATTACACCATATGTGACTGATATCAGCCCCTCTTATAACGCTCCTGTGCTAATATAACCTCCAGACATTACACCATATGTAACTGATATCAACCCCTCTTATAACGCTCCATTACTGATATAACCCCCAGACATTACACCATGTGTGACTGATATCAGCCCCTCTTATAACGCTCCAGTGCTGATATAACCTCCAGACATTACACCATATATGACTGATATCAGCCCCTCTTATAACGCTCCAGTACTGATATAACCCCCAGACATTACACCATATGTGACTGATATCAGCCCCTCTTATAACGCTCCAGTACTGATATAACCTCCAGATATTACACCATTTGTGACTGATATCAGCCCCTCTTATAACGCTCCAGTACTGATATAACCCCCAGACATTACACCATATGTGACTGATATCAGCCCCTCTTATAACGCTCCAGTACTGATATAACCCCCAGACATTACATCATATGTGACTGATATCAGCCCCTCTTATAACGCTCCAGTACTTATATAGCTTCCCGACATTACACTATATGTGACTGATATCAGCCCCTCTTATAACGCTCCAGTACTGATATAACCTCCAGATATTACACCATATATGACTGATATCAGCCCCTTATAATGCTCCAGTACTGATATAATCCCCAGACATTACACCATATGTGACTGATATCAGCCCCTCTTATAACGCTCCAGTGCTGATATAACCTCCAGACATTACACCATATGTGACTGATATCAGCCCCTCTTATAAGGCTCCAGTGCTGATATAACCCCCAGACATTACACCATATGTAACTGATATCAACCCCTCTTATAACGCTCCAGTACTGATATAACCCCCAGACATTACACCATGTGTGACTGATATCAGCCCCTCTTATATGGTTCCAGTGCTGATATAACCCCCAGACATTACACCATATGTGACTGATATCAGCCCCTCTTATAACGCTCCAGTACTGATATAACCTCCAGATATTACACCATCTATGACTGATATCAGCCCCTTATAATGCTCCAGTACTGATATAACCCCCAGACATTACACCATATGTGACTGATATCAGCCCCTCTTATAACGCTCCAGTACTGATATAACCTCCAGACATTACACCATTTGTGACTGATATCAGCCCCTCTTATAAGGCTCCAGTGCTGATATAACCCCCAGACATTACACCATATGTAACTGATATCAACCCCTCTTATAACGCTCCAGTGCTGATATAACCTCCAGACATTACACCATTTGTGACTGATATCAGCCCCTCTTATAAGGCTCCAGTGCTGATATAACCCCCAGACATTACACCATATGTAACTGATATCAACCCCTCTTATAACGCTCCAGTGCTGATATAACCTCCAGACATTACACCATTTGTGACTGATATCAGCCCCTCTTATAAGGCTCCAGTGCTGATATAACCCCCAGACATTACACCATATGTAACTGATATCAACCCCTCTTATAACGCTCCAGTGCTGATATAACCTCCAGACATTACACCATTTGTGACTGATATCAGCCCCTCTTATAACGCTCCAGTGCTGATATAACCCCCAGACATTACATCATATGTGACTGATATCAGCCCCTCTTATAACGCTCCAGTACTGATATAACCCCCAGACATTACACCATATGTAACTGATATCAACCCCTCTTATAACGCTCCAGTACTGATATAACCCCCAGACATTACACCATATGTGACTGATATCAGCCCCTCTTATAACGCTCCAGTACTGATATAACCTCCAGATATTACACCATATGTGACTGATATCAGCCCCTCTTATAACGCTCCAGTACTGATATAACCTCCAGACATTACACCATATGTGACTGATATCAGCCCCTCTTATAACGCTCCAGTACTGATATAACCTCCAGATATTACACCATATGTGACTGATATCAGCCCCTCTTATAACGCTCCAGTACTGATATAACCTCCAGACATTACACCATATGTGACTGATATCAGCCCCTCTTATAACGCTCCAGTACTGATATAACCTCCAGATATTACACCATATGTGACTGATATCAGCCCCTCTTATAACGCTCCAGTACTGATATAACCTCCAGACATTACACCATATGTGACTGATATCAGCCCCTCTTATAACGCTCCAGTACTGATATAACCTCCAGACATTACACCATATGTGACTGATATCAGTCCCTCTTATAACGCTCCAGTACTGATATAACCTCCAGATATTACACCATATGTGACTGATATCAGCCCCTCTTATAACGCTCCAGTACTGATATAACCTCCAGACATTACACCATATGTGACTGATATCAGCCCCTCTTATAACGCTCCAGTACTGATATAACCTCCAGACATTACACCATATGTGACTGATATCAGCCCCTCTTATAACGCTCCAGTACTGATATAACCTCCAGATATTACACCATATGTGACTGATATCAGCCCCTCTTATAACGCTCCAGTACTGATATAACCTCCAGACATTACACCATATGTGACTGATATCAGCCCCTCTTATAACGCTCCAGTACTGATATAACCTCCAGACATTACACCATATGTGACTGATATCAGTCCCTCTTATAACGCTCCAGTACTGATATAACCTCCAGATATTACACCATATGTGACTGATATCAGCCCCTCTTATAACGCTCCAGTACTGATATAACCTCCAGACATTACACCATATGTGACTGATATCAGCCCCTCTTATAACGCTCCAGTACTGATATAACCCCCAGATATTACACCATATGTGACTGATATCAGCCCCTCTTATAACGCTCCAGTACTGATATAACCTCCAGACATTACACCATATGTGACTGATATCAGCCCCTCTTATAACGCTCCAGTACTGATATAACCTCCAGACATTACACCATATGTGACTGATATCAGTCCCTCTTATAACGCTCCAGTACTGATATAACCTCCAGATATTACACCATATGTGACTGATATCAGCCCCTCTTATAACGCTCCAGTACTGATATAACCTCCAGACATTACACCATATGTGACTGATATCAGCCCCTCTTATAACGCTCCAGTGCTGATATAACCCCCAGACATTACACCATATGTGACTGATATCAGCCCCTCTTATAACGCTCCAGTACTGATATAACCTCCAGATATTACACCATATGTGACTGATATCAGCCCCTCTTATAACGCTCCAGTACTGATATAACCTCCAGACATTACACCATATGTGACTGATATCAGCCCCTCTTATAACGCTCCAGTACTGATATAACCTCCAGATATTACACCATATGTGACTGATATCAGCCCCTCTTATAACGCTCCAGTACTGATATAACCTCCAGACATTACACCATATGTGACTGATATCAGCCCCTCTTATAACGCTCCAGTACTGATATAATCTCCAGACATTACACCATATGTGACTGATATCAGCCCCTCTTATAACGCTCCAGTACTGATATAACCTCCAGACATTACACCATATGTGACTGATATCAGTCCCTCTTATAACGCTCCAGTACTGATATAACCTCCAGATATTACACCATATGTGACTGATATCAGCCCCTCTTATAACGCTCCAGTACTGATATAACCTCCAGACATTACACCATATGTGACTGATATCAGCCCTTCTTATAACGCTCCAGTACTGATATAACCTCCAGACATTACACCATATGTGACTGATATCAGCCCCTCTTATAACGCTCCAGTACTGATATAACCCCCAGACATTACATCATATGTGACTGATATCAGCCCCTCTTATAACGCTCCAGTACTGATATAACCCCCAGATATTACACCATATGTGACTGATATCAGCCCCTCTTATACAGATCAACCTCCCTCCCCTCTACATTGTTGGAACTCTCCCCTTTCTTCAGGGCGTCCAGGAAGCGCTGCTGCAAGTCACCATCCTCGGGGCCACCAGACAAGGGCGCACTACTACCCCCAGCAGTGACAGCCCCCGAATAGATAGGGGCTGAAGCCCTCGCCACCGCTGGGGGGGCAGTGGGACCACTACCTACTTCCCCTCCACCAACACCAGTGCTGCTCTCCTCATTCACTCCACCAATACTCCCATCATTCAAGCTATGTGCCCACGTATGCAGAAAATTTCTGCATGAAAACCGGACTCCTTCCCAGAAAACGCTCGTTTTTTTTCCGCACGTTTTTTGAGCGTTTTCCGCACGTCCCCAGTCTCATAGAAAATAGTTAAAACGCGGACTTTTCCGCAAAATTAATGAGCATCCTGCGTTTTTTATTGCGATCCGCATCAATGTGCACAAAAAGTCCAGAATACATTAAAATGAATAGGATGCTTCTTTTAAGCGTTTTTGCAGGTGAAAACGCTTAAACGCAAAAAAAACCCCCGTTTACGTGGGCACACAGCCTCACTCCACCAATACTCCCATCATTTGCGGCATCACAACTCCCATCAATCACCCTATTACCACAGTTCTCTGCACCTTCCACAGTCACATCCATTCCTTCCTCTCTTGTGTCGGGAGTTTCTGCACTCACACCTTCTGGACCGGGGGAGGGGTGCAGCACCACACCTGTTTTCTTTGCTTCAGTGCTGACTTTATCCTGGGCTCTTGGAGCACCATGCCCCATGTTCTCCTTGGCAGAATGTTTGTCAGCCGTCTGCCCTGTAGCCACAGACTTAGGAGGTTTAGTGTCTTTTTTGCTGCTGGGGCACACTGCTCCCCTGTCGCCGCAGTGCGCCCAGTATTCCTGGCAGTTTTAGTTTTTCTTTGCTCTTTTTCTGCAGGAACATTCCTGACACGTGACTTCCCTGACGCAGCCACGCGCCTCTTCTCCTCTGTTGAGGCGCGCTGCGCCCATGTCTCTACAGTGCGCCCGACTATCACCGCACCATCACCCTGTTATAACGCTCCAGTAATGATATAACCTACAGATATTACACCATATGTGACTGATATCAGCCTCTCTTATAACGTTCCAGTGCTGATATAACCCCCAGACATTACACCATATGTGACTGATATCAACCCCTCTTATAACGCTCCAGTACTGATATAACCTCCAGACATTACACCATATGTGACTGATATCAGCCCCTCTTATAACGCTCCAGTACTGATATAACCTACAGACATTACACCATATGTGACTGATATCAACCCCTCTTATAACGCTCCAGTACTGATATAACCCCCAGACATTACACCATATGTGACTGATATCAACCCCTCTTATAACGCTCCAGTACTGATATAACCCCCAGACATTACATCATATGTGACTGATATCAGCCCCTCTTATAACGCTCCAGTACTGATATAACCTACAGACATTACACCATATGTGACTGATATCAACCCCTCTTATAACGCTCCAGTGCTGATATAACCTCCAGACATTACACCATATGTGACTGATATCAGCCCCTCTTATAAGGCTCCAGTGCTGATATAACCCCCAGACATTACACCATATGTGACTGATATCAGCCCCTCTTATAACGCTCCAGTGCTGATATAACCTCCAGACATTACACCATATGTGACTGATATCAGCCCCTCTTATAAGGCTCCAGTGCTGATATAACCCCCAGACATTACACCATATGTGACTGATATCAACCCCTCTTATAACGCTCCAGTGCTGATATAACCTCCAGACATTACACCATATGTGACTGATATCAGCCCCTCTTATAACGCTCCAGTACTGATATAACCTCCAGACATTACACCATATGTAACTGATATCAACCCCTCTTATAACGCTCCAGTACTGATATAACCTCCAGACATTACATCATATGTGACTGATATCAGCCCCTCTTATAACGCTCCAGTACTGATATAACCTCCAGACATTACACCATATGTGACTGATATCAGCCCCTCTTATAACGCTCCAGTACTGATATAACCTCCAGACATTACACCATATGTGACTGATATCAGCCCCTCTTATAACGCTCCAGTACTGATATAACCCCCAGACATTACACCATATGTGACTGATATCAGCCCCTCTTATAACGCTCCAGTACTGATATAACCTCCAGATATTACACCATATGTGACTGATATCAGCCCCTCTTATAACGCTCCAGTACTGATATAACCTCCAGACATTACACCATATGTGACTGATATCACCCCTCTTATAACGCTCCAGTACTGATATAACCTCCAGATATTACACCATATGTGACTGATATCAGCCCCTCTTATAACGCTCCAGTACTGATATAACCTCCAGACATTACACCATATGTGACTGATATCAGCCCCTCTTATAACGCTCCAGTACTGATATAACCCCCAGACATTACATCATATGTGACTGATATCAGCCCCTCTTATAATGCTCCAGTACTGATATAATCCCCAGACATTACACCATATGTGACTGATATCAACCCCTCTTATAACGCTCCAGTACTGATATAACCTCCAGACATTACACCATATGTGACTGATATCAGCCTCTCTTATAATGCTCCAGTACTGATATAATCCCCAGACATTACACCATATGTGACTGATATCAGCCTCTCTTATAATGCTCCAGTACTGATATAATCCCCAGACATTACACCATATGTGACTGATATCAACCCCTCTTATAACGCTCCAGTACTGATATAACCTCCAGACATTACACCATATGTGACTGATATCAGCCTCTCTTATAATGCTCCAGTACTGATATAATCCCCAGACATTACACCATATGTGACTGATATCAGCCTCTCTTATAATGCTCCAGTACTGATATAACCCCCAGACATTACACCATATGTGACTGATATCAGCCCCTCTTATAACGCTCCAGTGCTGATATAACCTCCAGACATTACACCATATGTGACTGATATCAACCCCTCTTATAACGCTCCAGTAATGATATAACCTACAGATATTACACCATATGTGACTGATATCAGCCTCTCTTATAATGCTCCAGTACTGATATAATCCCCAGACATTACACCATATGTGACTGATATCAACCCCTCTTATAACGCTCCAGTAATGATATAACCTACAGATATTACACCATATGTGACTGATATCAGCCTCTCTTATAATGCTCCAGTACTGATATAATCCCCAGACATTACACCATATTTGACTGATATCAGCCTCTCTTATAATGCTCCAGTACTGATATAACCCCCAGACATTACACCATATGTGACTGATATCAGCCCCTCTTATAACGCTCCAGTGCTGATATAACCTCCAGACATTACACCATATGTGACTGATATCAGCCCCTCTTATAAGGCTCCAGTGCTGATATAACCCCCAGACATTACACCATATGTAACTGATATCAACCCCTCTTATAACGCTCCAGTACTGATATAACCCCCAGACATTACACCATGTGTGACTGATATCAGCCCCTCTTATAACCCTCCAGTGCTGATATAACCCCCAGACATTACACCATATGTGACTGATATCAGCCCCTCTTATAACCCTCCAGTGCTGATATAACCCCCAGACATTACACCATATGTGACTGATATCAACCCCTCTTATAACGCTCCAGTACTGATATAACCTCCAGACATTACATCATATGTGACTGATATCAGCCCCTCTTATAACGCTCCAGTACTGATATAACCTCCAGACATTACACCATATGTGACTGATATCAACCCCTCTTATAACGCTCCAGTACTGATATAACCTCCAGATATTACACCATATGTGACTGATATCAGCCCCTCTTATAACGCTCCAGTACTGATATAACCTCCAGACATTACACCATATGTGACTGATATCAGCCCCTCTTATAACGCTCCAGTACTGATATAACCCCCAGACATTACACCATATGTGACTGATATCAGCCCCTCTTATAACGCTCCAGTACTGATATAACCCCCAGACATTACATCATATGTGACTGATATCAGCCCCTCTTATAACGCTCCAGTACTGATATAACCCCCAGACATTACACCATATGTGACTGATATCAGCCCCTCTTATAACGCTCCAGCATTGATATAAGCCCCAGACATTACACCATATGTGACTGATATCAGCCTCTCTTATAATGCTCCAGTACTGATATAATCCCCAGACATTACACCATATGTGACTGATATCAGCCTCTCTTATAATGATCCAGTACTGATATAACCCCCAGACATTACACCATATGTGACTGATATCAGCCCCTCTTATAACGCTCCAGTGCTGATATAACCTCCAGACATTACACCATATGTGACTGATATCAACCCCTCTTATAACGCTCCAGTAATGATATAACCTACAGATATTACACCATATGTGACTGATATCAGCCTCTCTTATAATGCTCCAGTACTGATATAATCCCCAGACATTACACCATATGTGACTGATATCAACCCCTCTTATAACGCTCCAGTAATGATATAACCTACAGATATTACACCATATGTGACTGATATCAGCCTCTCTTATAATGCTCCAGTACTGATATAATCCCCAGACATTACACCATATTTGACTGATATCAGCCTCTCTTATAATGCTCCAGTACTGATATAACCCCCAGACATTACACCATATGTGACTGATTTCAGCCCCTCTTATAACGCTCCAGTGCTGATATAACCTCCAGACATTACACCATATGTGACTGATATCAGCCCCTCTTATAAGGCTCCAGTGCTGATATAACCCCCAGACATTACACCATATGTAACTGATATCAACCCCTCTTATAACGCTCCAGTACTGATATAACCTCCAGACATTACACCATGTGTGACTGATATCAGCCCCTCTTATAACCCTCCAGTGCTGATATAACCCCCAGACATTACACCATATGTGACTGATATCAGCCCCTCTTATAACCCTCCAGTGCTGATATAACCCCCAGACATTACACCATATGTGACTGATATCAACCCCTCTTATAACGCTCCAGTACTGATATAACCTCCAGACATTACATCATATGTGACTGATATCAGCCCCTCTTATAACGCTCCAGTACTGATATAACCTCCAGACATTACACCATATGTGACTGATATCAACCCCTCTTATAACGCTCCAGTACTGATATAACCTCCAGATATTACACCATATGTGACTGATATCAGCCCCTCTTATAACGCTCCAGTACTGATATAACCTCCAGACATTACACCATATGTGACTGATATCAGCCCCTCTTATAACGCTCCAGTACTGATATAACCCCCAGACATTACACCATATGTGACTGATATCAGCCCCTCTTATAACGCTCCTGTACTGATATAACCCCCAGACATTACATCATATGTGACTGATATCAGCCCCTCTTATAACGCTCCAGTACTGATATAACCTCCAGATATTACACCATATGTGACTGATATCAGCCCCTCTTATAACGCTCCAGTACTGATATAACCTCCAGACATTGCACCATATGTGACTGATATCAGCCCCTCTTATAACGCTCCAGCATTGATATAACCCCCAGACATTACACCATATGTGACTGATATCAGCCCCTCTTATAACGCTCCAGTACTGATATAACCCCCAGACATTACACCATATGTGACTGATATCAGCCTCTCTTATAACGCTCCAGTACTGATATAACCCCCAGACATTACACCATATGTGACTGATATCAGCCCCTCTTATAACGCTCCAGTACTGATATAACCCCCAGACATTACACCATATTTGACTGATATCAGCCCCTCTTATAACGCTCCAGTACTGATATAACCTCCAGACCTTACACCATATGTGACTGATATCAGCCCCTCTTATAACGCTCCAGTACTGATATAACCCCCAGACATTACACCATATGTGACTGATATCAGCCCCTCTTATAACGCTCCAGTACTGATATAACCACCAGACATTACACCATATGTGACTGATATCAGCCCCTCTTATAACGCTCCAGTACTGATATAACCCCCAGACATTACACCATATGTGACTGATATCAGCCCCTCTTATAACGCTCCAGTACTGATATAACCTCCAGACATTACACCATATGTGACTGATATCAGCCCCTCTTATAACGCTCCAGTACTGATATAACCTCCAGACATTACACCATATGTGACTGATATCAGCCCCTCTTATAACGCTCCAGTACTGATATAACCCCCAGACATTACACCATATGTTACTGATATCAGCCCTTCTTATAACGCTCCAGTACTGATATAACCTCCAGACATTACACCATATGTGACTGATATCAGCCCCTCTTATAACGCTCCAGTACTGATATAACCTCCAGACATTACACCATATGTGACTGATATCAGCCCCTCTTATAACGCTCCAGTACTGATGTAACCCCCAGACATTACACCATATGTGACTGATATCAGCCTCTTATAACGCTCCAGTACTGATATAACCCCCAGACATTACACCATATGTGACTGATATCAGCCCCTCTTATAACGCTCCAGTACTGATATAACCTCCATACATTACACCATATGTGACTGATATCAGCCCCTCTTATAACGCTCCAGTACTGATATAACCTCCATACATTACACCATATGTGACTGATATCAGCCTCTCTTATAACGCTCCAGTACTGATATAACCCCCAGACATTACACCATATGTGACTGATATCAGCCTCTTATAACGCTCCAGTACTGATTTAACCTCCAGACATTACACCATATGTGACTGATATCAGCCTCTCTTATAACGCTCCAGTACTGATATTACGTCCAGACATTACACCATATGTGACTGATATCAGCCCCTCTTATAACGCTCCAGTACTGATATAACCTCCAGACATTACACCATATGTGACTGATATCAGCCCCTCTTATAACGCTCCAGTACTGATATAACCCCCAGACATTACACCATATGTGACTGATATCAGCCTCTCTTATAATGCTCCAGTACTGATATAACCCCCAGACATTACATCATATGTGACTGATATCAGCCCCTCTTATAACGCTCCAGCACTGATATAACCCCCAGACATTACACCATATGTGACTGATATCAGAATCTCTTATAACGCTCCAGTACTGATATAACCTCCAGACATTGCACCATATGTGACGGATATCAGCCCCTCTTATAACGCTCCAGTACTGATATAACCCCCAGACATTACACCATATGTGACTGATATCAGCCCCTCTTATAACGCTCCAGTACTGATATAACCCCCAGACATTACACCATATGTGACTGATATCAGCCCCTCTTATAACGCTCCAGTGCTGATATAACCCCCAGACATTACACCATATGTGACTGATATCAGCCCCTCTTATAACGCTCCAGTACTGATATAACCCCCAGACATTACACCATATGTGACTGATATCAGCCCCTCTTATAACGCCCCAGTACTGATATAACCTCCAGACATTACACCATATGTGACTGATATCAGCCCCTCTTATAACACTCCAGTACTGATATAACCCCCAGACATTACATCATATGTGACTGATATCAGCCCCTCTTATAACGCTCCAGTACTGATATAACCCCCAGACATTACACCATATGTGACTGATATCAGCCCCTCTTATAACGCTCCAGTACTGATATAACCCCCAGACATTACACCATATGTGACTGATTTCAGCCCCTCTTATAACGCTCCAGTACTGATATAACCTCCAGACATTACACCATATGTGACTGATTTCAGCCTCTCTTATAACGCTCCAGTACTGATATAACCTCCAGACATTACATCATATGTGACTGATATCAGCCCCTCTTATAACGCTCCAGTACTGATATAACCCCCAGACATTACATCATATGTGACTGATATCAGCCCCTCTTATAATGGTCCAGTACAGATGGAACCCCCAGACAAGTCACCATATGTGACTGATATCAGCCCCTCTTATAACGCTCCAGTACTGATATAACCCCCAGACATTACACCATATGTGACTGAGATCAGCCCCTCTTATAACGCTCCAGTACTGATATAACTCCCAGACATTACACCATATGTGACTGATATCAGCCCCTCTTATAACGCTCCAGTACTGATATAACCTCCAGACATTACATCATATGTGACTGATATCAGCCCCTCTTATAACGCTCCAGCACTGATATAACCTCCAGACATTACACCATATGTGACTGATATCAGCCCCTCTCATAACGCTCCAGCACTGATATAACCTCCAGACATTACACCATA
Source organism: Dendrobates tinctorius (assembly GCF_039654945.1). NCBI lineage: Eukaryota > Metazoa > Chordata > Amphibia > Anura > Dendrobatidae > Dendrobates > Dendrobates tinctorius. Next base: position 2,870,784 of record NW_027361903.1, on the reverse strand, counting down.
TGTGACTGATATCAGCCCCTCTTATAACGCTCCAGTACTGATATAACCCCCAGACATTACACCATATGTGACTGATTTCAGCCCCTCTTATAACGCTCCAGTACTGATATAACCTCCAGACATTACACCATATGTGACTGATTTCAGCCTCTCTTATAACGCTCCAGTACTGATATAACCTCCAGACATTACATCATATGTGACTGATATCAGCCCCTCTTATAACGCTCCAGTACTGATATAACCCCCAGACATTACATCATATGTGACTGATATCAGCCCCTCTTATAACTGTCCAGTACAGATGGAACCCCCAGACAAGTCACCATATGTGACTGATATCAGCCCCTCTTATAACGCTCCAGTACTGATATAACCCCCAGACATTACACCATATGTGACTGAGATCAGCCCCTCTTATAACGCTCCAGTACTGATATAACTCCCAGACATTACACCATATGTGACTGATATCAGCCCCTCTTATAACGCTCCAGTACTGATATAACCTCCAGACATTACATCATATGTGACTGATATCAGCCCCTCTTATAACGCTCCAGTACTGATATAACCTCCAGACATTACACCATATGTGACTGATATCAGCCCCTCTTATAACGCTCCAGCACTGATATAACCTCCAGATATTACACCATATGTGACTGATATCAGCCCCTCTTATAACGCTCCAGCACTGATATAACCTCCAGACATTACACCATATGTGACTGAGATCAGCCCCTCTTATAACGCTCCAGTACTGATATAAGCCCCTTTCTCCCGGTGATATTTCCGCGGACCCTTCGCCTCCTTCTCGCTGTCATTTCTTGCCGCTGTCGCTTCACTTAATTAAAGCAATTTCCAATTTGTCTCCGATGAGGTGAAATTAGTTCCTGATTCCAGAGTGGAGGAGTAATTACACGAGAATTAACGGTCTGCAAATATACATCAGATGTATGGAGAACGACAGACGGCCGGATCCCCGGGGCCACAGGGCAGCAACTATAGAGGAGAGAATGTCAACAATTCATTATTGTAGCTGCACTCACTATTCTGCTGTTACATCATGTATTATCCTCCAGTCACCTCCAGAGCTGCAGTCACTATTCTGCTGTTACATCATGTATTATCCTCCAGTCACCTCCAGAGCTGCAGTCACTATTCTACTGTTGCATTTTGTCTTATCCTCCAGTCACCTCCAGAGCTGCAGTCACTATTCTACTGTTACATTGTGTGTCATCCTCCAGTCACCTCCAGGGCTGCAGTCACTATTCTACTGTTACATTATGTCTCATCGTCCAGTCACCTCCAGAGCTGCAGTCACTATTATACTGTTACATTGTGTGTCATCCTCCAGTCACCTCCAGAGCTGGAGTCACTATTCTACTGTTACAATGTGTCTCATCCTCCAGTCACCTCCAGAGCTGCACTCACTATTCTGCAGCTACATTGTATCTTAGCCTCCAGTCACCTCCAGAGCTGCAGTCTCTATTCTGTTGTTACATCGTATCTTATCCTCCAGAGCTGCACTCACTATTCTTCTGTATCGTGTCTTATCCTCCAGTCACCTCCAGAGCTGCAGTCACTACTCTGTTGTTACATTGTATCTTATCCTCCAGAGCTGCACTCACTATTCTTCTGTATCGTGTCTTATCCTCCAGTCACCTCCAGAGCTGCAGTCACTATTCTGCTGCTACATTTTATCTTATCCTCCAGTCACCTCCAGAGTTGCAGTCACTACTCTGTTGTTACATCGTGTCTTATCCTCCAGAGCTGCACTCACTATTCTTCTGTAGCGTGTCTTATCCTCCAGTCACCTCCAGAGCTGCACTCACTATTCTGCTTTTACATCATGTCTTATCCTCCAGTCACCTCCAGAGCTGCAGTCACTATTCTGCTGCTACATTGTATCTTATCCTCCAGTCACCTCCAGAGCTGCACTCACTATTCTGCTGCTACATTGTATCTTATCCTCCAGTCACCTCCAGAGCTGCAGTCACTACTCTGTTGTTACATCGTGTCTTATCCTCCAGAGCTGCAGTCACTATTCTTCTGTATCGTGTCTTATCCTCCAGTCACCTCCAGAGCTGCACTCACTATTCTGCTGTTACATCATGTCTTATCCACCAATCACCTCCAGAGCTGCAGTCACTATTCTGCTGCTACATTGTATCTTATCCTCCAGTCACCGCCAGAGCTGCAGTCACTATTCTGCTGCTACATTGTATCTTATCCTCCAGTCACCTCCAGAGCTGCAGTCACTACTCTGTTGTTACATCGTGTCTTATCCTCCAGAGCTGCACTCACTATTCTTCTGTAGCGTGTCTTATCCTCCAGTCACCTCCAGAGCTGCACTCACTATTCTGCTTTTACATCATGTGTTATCCTCCAGTCACCTCCAGAGCTGCAGTCACTATTCTGCTGCTACATTGTATCTTATCCTCCAGTCACCTCCAGAGCTGCACTCACTATTCTGCTGCTACATTGTATCTTATCCTCCAGTCACCTCCAGAGCTGCAGTCACTACTCTGTTGTTACATCGTGTCTTATCCTCCAGAGCTGCACTCACTATTCTTCTGTATCATGTCTTATCCTCCAGTCACCTCCAGAGCTGCACTCACTATTCTGCTGTTATGTCATGTCTTATCCACCAGTCACCTCCAGTGCTGCAGTCACTATTCTGCTGCTACATTGTATCTTATTCTCCAGTCACCTCCAGAGCTGCAGTCACTACTCTGTTGTTACATTGTGTCTTATGCTACAGAGCTGCAGTCACTATTCTTCTGTTACATTGTGTCTCATCCTCCAGTCACCTCCAGAGCTGCACTCACTATTCTGCTGTTACGTCATGTCTTATCCTCCAGTCACCTCCAGAGCTTCACTCACTATTCTGCTGCTACATTGTATCTTATCCTCCAGTCACCTCCAGAGCTGCAGTCACTACTCTGCTGTTACATCGTGTCTTATCCTCCAGAGCTGCACTCACTATTCTGCTGTTACGTCGTGTCCCCATAGTTTTAGTGTGTACATGATGGCAGAGTGAGTCCTTCTTTGCCGCCTCCAGCCTCTTGTATTTGCACCTTCTCGCCGCCTCTTTCCTGCCATATTGCGCCGTGCTTTGCGTCTCCCATGCTTTTGGCTTTGGGTTCCTCTCTGAAGGTTGTGTTTCTTCGCTCGTGACCTCGTCTGTCAGGTGGAGCATGGCCGGGGGTCTCGCCGTCCTCCTCAGCATCTGTTCTGCTCTGTGTGGTGGAGCCGTGCCCTGTGGAGAAGCTGAAGGTCGCAGGAGAACGTCCCTATTCACCTCCAAAGTCCTCACCAATGGATAGCCCCCTATGTTTATAACCCCTCAGCCGGGACATTTGGGGTTAATGCCGTCACCGTTTTCACCCTTTCTTCCACTTTTGTCTTTCAGATCGCCTTCTCGCAGCACAACACCATCATGGACCTGGTGCAATTCTTCGTCACCTTCTTCAGGTAAAACCGGCGCGGCTGTAATAAGAAGTGCAAAATAATGTCATGAAAAGTCCCATAATGCACCTGGCTATTTGGGGGGCTGAAAGCCCGTGTGCGCCTGTAGCCCCTCGCTGTCCTGCCAGTCCTAGCACACAGCGGTCTCTCAGTGACCAGCCTATTAATCGATCACTGGTTACAATGTTTCTCTATTGCTTCCTCTGAGGTCATGTGACCTTCTGTTCGGATCAGCAGTGGAACCAATGGCGGAGAAGCGTCTTCATTTGTGAGGGCGCCGCTGATTGTGCTGGAGGCAGGACATTACCTGTCCCACTGACAAAGCTGTGCTGGATATGCTCCTGTGCCGAGCGCCACGGTGTTTAATAGGGATAATGGCGGTGTGCGGGCATTACTGGAGGTTGCTCACGATCGGCGTGCGGTCATTACTGGAGGTGGCTCACGATCGGCGTGCGGTCATTACTGGAGGTTGCTCACGATCGGCGTGCGGGCATTACTGGAGGTGGCACACAGTCGGCGTGCGGGCATTACTGGACATGGCACATGGTCGGTGTGCGGGCATTACTGGACATGGCACATGGTCGGTGTGCGGGCATTACTGGAGGTTGCTCACGGTCGGCGTGCGGGCATTACTGGAGGTGGCACACAGTCGGCGTGCGGGCATTACTGGAGGTGGCGCACGGTCAGCGTGCGGGCATTACTGGAGGTGGCACACGGTCGGCGTGCGGGCATTACTGGAGGTGGCACACGGTCGGCGTGCGGGCATTACTGGAGGTGGCACACGGTCGGCGTGCGGGCATTACTGGAGGTGGCACAAGGTCGGCGTGCGGGCATTACTGGAGGTGGTTCCCGATTGGCGTGCGGGCATTACTGGAGGTGGCTCACAGTCGGTGCGCGGGCATTACTGGAGGTGGCTCACGGTCGGCGTGCTGGCATTACTGGAGGTGGCTCACGATCGGCGCGCGGGCATTACTGGAGGTGGCTCACGGTCGGCGTGCGGCCATTACTGGAGGTGGCTCACGGTCGGCGTGCGGGCATTACTGGAGGTGGCTCACGGTCGGCGTGCGGGCATTACTGGAGGTGGCACACGGTCGGCGTGCGGGCATTACTGGAGGTGGCTCACGGTCTGCGTGCTGGCATTACTGGAGGTGGCTCACGGTCGGCGTGCGGGCATTACTGGAGGTGGCACACGGTCGGCATGCGGGCATTACTGGACATGGCACATGGTCGGCGTGCGGGCATTACTGGACGTGGCACACGATCGGCGTGCGGGCATTACTGGAGGTGGCTCACGGTCGGCGTGCGGGCATTACTGGAGGTGGCACACGGTCGGTGTGCGGGCATTACTGGAGGTGGCACAGGGTCGGAGTGCGGGCATTACTGGAGGTGGCACACGGTCGGCGTGCGGGCATTACTGGAGGTGGCACAAGGTCGGCGTGCGGGCATTACTGGAGGTGACTCCCGATTGGCATGCGGGCATTACTGGAGGTGGCTCATGGTCGGTGCGCGGGCATTACTGGAGGTGGCTCACGGTCGGCGTGCTGGCATTACTGGAGGTGGCTCACGATCGGCGCACGGGCATTACTGGAGGTGGCTCACGGTCGGCGTGCGGGCACTACTGGAGGTGGCTCACGGTCTGCGTGCTGGCATTACTGGTGGTGGCTCACGGTCGGCGTGCGAGCATTACTGGAGGTGGCTCACGGTCGGCGTGCGGGCATTACTGGAGGTGGCACACGGTCGGCGTGCGGGCATTACTGGAGGTGGCACAAGGTCGGTGTGCGGGCATTACTGGAGGTGGCACACGGTCGGCGTGCGGGCATTACTGGAGGTGGCACAAGGTCGGCGTGCGGGCATTACTGGAGGTGGCTCCCGATTGGCATGCGGGCATTACTGGAGGTGGCTCACGGTCGGTGCGCGGGCATTACTGGAGGTGGCTCACGGTCGGCGTGCTGGCATTACTGGAGGTGGCTCACGATCGGCGCGCGGGCATTACTGGAGGTGGCTCACGGTCGGCGTGCTGGCATTACTGGAGGTGGCTTACGGTCTGCGTTCTGGCATTACTGGAGGTGGCTCACGGTCGGCGTGCGGGCATTACTGGAGGTGGTTCACGGTCGGCGTGCGGGCATTACTGGAGGTGGCACACGGTCGGCGTGCTGGCATTACTGGAGTTGGCTCACGGTCGGCGTGCGGGCATTACTGGAGGCGTCATACGGTCGGCGTGCATTACTGGAGGTGGCACACGGTCGGCGTGCGGGCTTTACTGGAGGTGGCTCACGGTCTGCGTGCTGGCATTACTGGAGGTGGCACACGGTCGGCGTGCGGGCATTACTGGAGGTGGCTCACGGTCTGCGTGCTGGCATTACTGGAGGTGGCACACGGTCGGCGTGCATTACTGGAGGTGGCACACAGTCGGCGTGCTGGCATTACTGGAGGTGGCTCACGGTCTGCGTGCTGGCATTACTGGAGGTGGCACACGGTCGGCGTGCGGGCATTACTGGAGGCGTCACACGGTCAGCGTGCGGGCATTACTGGAGGTGGCACACGGTCGGCGTGCGGGCATTACTGGAGGTGGCTCACGGTCTGCGTGCTGGCATTACTGGAGGTGGCACACGGTCGGCGTGCGGGCATTACTGGAGGCGTCATACGGTCGGCGTGCATTACTGGAGGTGGCACACGATCGGCGTGCTGGCATTACTGGAGGTGGCTCACGGTCTGCGTGCTGGCATTACTGGAGGCGTCACACGGTCGGCGTGCATTACTGGAGGTGGCACACGGTCGGCGTGCGGGCTTTACTGGAGGTGGCTCACGGTCTGCGTGCTGGCATTACTGGAGGTGGCTCACGATCGGCGTGCTGGCATTACTGGAAGTGGCTCACGGTCGGCGTGCTGGCATTACTGGAAGTGGCTCACGGTCGGCGTGCGGGCATTACTGGAGGTGTCACACAGTCGACCCTGTCACCCTGTTTTCTAAGTACATTTTATCCGTTGGAATCCATTGTGAACTGGTCATCAGCAGCGCAGGCGCCATCTCCCTCCCGTTTCGCACCGTTTGGTCGGTCCAGTGACCGATGTCCGGGCAGCAGCTGATCTATATGTCCTGCCCGCTACATGTTGCTTTGTAGCAGCGCTATAAGGGGAGTGCCTTCTTTCCTTGCCACCTTTGCGCTTTCTTTCCCAGTTTTGTCGTTTGTTGGTGCTCGATGTCCCTTCATTAGCGGCTTTCTACATTGGGGATGACCACCGTGGGCTACAGAGAATGACTGCGGCTCAGCGGCCCCCTCATCTAATGACGCTGATGGGGGTAAACGCGCTCATTTTCCGCACCGCGTGATTTACCCTGAGATTTGCTTTCTTTTGCCCGTTTGCGTGTGCGGCCGCGGCGCCTGGCGATGTCCTGTTGGCGCAGCTAAGCGAACATGACGTGACATGTCATCTGATAAACTTGCACGACTCTGCAGGCTGTCAGCCCCCAGGACGTCAGCCATGAAGGGCGAGCGCGACATTGTGGGAGGGCGATGTATTCTCCAGCTTATTATTTCATGGGTGAGATACATCGTGTCTTCCCTGCGGCTTCATCCAGTCCCAGACGATCACGTTCCGCTCCTCAGCCGCTGTGATGTGTAAATGTAACACAACCGCTGCTGTGCGAAGCGGCGACCAGAGTGTACAGGAGATTCAGGCAGGGAGGGGGTGCACAAACTTATGTCACACCTATAGGCTGAGCTGCTGGATCTAATCAGGAAAGATGGATATCTCTGGACCATCTTTTCAGTTAGCCACAAAAAGGAATCAACCACTGAGGACGCTCAATTCTGAATATGTTTGTATCTAAGTCAGTCAGGTGTGATACTGTCTGCTGAGCTGCTGTATCTAATCCTATCCTGTGTGATACTGTCTGCTGAGCTGCTGTATCTAATCCTATCCTGTGTGATACTGTCTGCTGAGCTGCTGTATCTAATCCTATCCTGTGTGATACTGTCTGCTGAGCTGCTGTATCTAATCCTATCCTGTGTGATACTGTCTGCTGAGCTGCTGTATCTAATCCTATCCTGTGTGATACTGACTGCTGAGCCATGTATCTAATCCTATCCTGTGTGATACTGACTGCTGAGCCGTGTATCTAATCCTCTCCTGTGTGATACTGACTGCTGAGCCGTATATCTAATCCTATCCTGTGTGATACTGACTGCTGAGCCGTGTATCTAATCCTCTCCTGTGTGGTACTGTCTGCTGAGCTGTGTATCTAATCCTATCCTGTGTGATACTAACTGCTGAGCTGCTGTATCTAATCCTATCCTGTGTGATACTAACTGCTGAACCATGTATCTAATCCTATCCTGTGTGATACTGTCTGCTGAGCTGTGTATCTAATCCTCTCCTGTGTGATACTGAGTGCTGAGCCGTGTATCTAATCCTCTCCTGTGTGATACTGAGTGCTGAGCCATGTATCTAATCCTATCCTGTGTGATACTGTCTGCTGAGCCGTGTATCTAATCCTATCCTGTGATACTGACTGCTGAGCCGTGTATCTAATCCTATCCTGTGTGATACTGTCTGCTGGGCCGTGTATCTAATCCTCTCCTGTGTGACACTGACCGCTGAGCCGTGTATCTAATCCTCTCATGTGTGATACTGTCTGCTGAGCAGTGTATGTAATCTTCTCCTGTGTGATACTGTCTGCTGAGCCGTGTATCTAATCCTATCCTGTGTGATACTGACTGCTGAGCTGTGTATCTAATCCTATCCTGTGTGATACTGACTGCTGAGCCGTGTATCTAATCCTCTCCTGTGTGATACTCTCTGCTGGGCTGTGTATCTAATCCTATCCTGTGTGATACTGTCTGCTGGGCCGTGAATCTAATCCTCTCCTGTGTGACACTGACCGCTGAGCCGTGTATCTAATCCTCTCATGTGTGATACTGTCTGCTGAGCAGTGTATGTAATCCTCTCCTGTGTGATACTGTCTGCTGAGCCGTGTATCTAATCCAATCCTGTGTGATACTGACTGCTGAGCTGTGTATCTAATCCTATCCTGTGTGATACTGTCTGCTGAGCCGTGTATCTAAACCTCTCCTGTGTGATACTGACTGCTGAGCCGTGTATCTAATCCCATCCTGTGTGATACTGACTGCTGAGCCGTGTATCTAATCCTATCCTGTGTGATACTGACTGCTGAGCCGTGTATCTAATCCTCTCCTGTGTGATACTGTCTGCTGGGCCGTGTATCTAATCCTATCCTGTGTGATACTGTCTGCTGAGCCATGTATCTAAATCTATTTTGTTTGATACTGTCTGCTGAGCCATGTATCTAATCCTATCCTGTGTGATACTGACTGCTGAGCCATGTATCTAATCCTATCCTGTGTGATACTGACTGCTGAGCCATGTATCTAATCCTATCCTGTGTGATACTGACTGCTGGGCTATGTATCTAATCCTCTCCTGTGTGATACTGTCTGCTGAGCTGTGTATCTAATCCTCTCCTGTGTGATACTGACCGCTGAGCCGTGTATCTAATCCTGTTCTGTGTGATACTGACTGCTGAGCCGTTTATCTAATCCTTTCCTGTGTGACACTGACTGCTGAGCTCCTGGATGAGGGTAGAAGGATAGAGGAGTCATGGAGGAGGATAGAGGAGTCATGGAGGAGGGGAGGAGAATAGAGGAGTCATGGAGGATCGAGGAGTCCTGGAGGAGGATAGAGGAGTCATGGAGAAGGAAGGAGGATAGAGGAGTCCTGGATAAGGGTAGAAGGATAGAGGAGGGGAGGAGGCTAGAGGAGTCATGGTGGAGGATAGAGGAGTCCTGGAGGGAGGAGAAGGATAGAGGAGTTCTGGAGGGAGGAGGATAGAGGAGTCCTGGAGGAGGGAAGGAGAATAGAGGAGTCCTGAATGAGGGGAGGATAGACGAGCCATGGAGGGAGGGGAGGAGGATAGTGGAGTCCTGGAGGAGGGGAGGAGGATAGTGGAGTCCTGGAGGAGGGGAGGAGGATAGAGGAGTCCTGGAGGAGGATAGAGGAGTCCTGGAGGAGGGGAGGAGGATAGAGGAGTCCTGGAGGAGGATAGAGGAGTCCTGGAGGAGGATAGAGGAGTCCTGGAGGAGGATAGTGGAGTCCTGGAGGAGGGGAGGAGGATAGAGGAGTCCTGGAGGAGGATAGAGGCGTCCTGGAGGAGGGGAGGAGGATAGAGAAGTCATGGATGAGGGGAGGAGTATAGAGGAGTCATGGATGAGGGGAGGAGGATAGAGGAGTCATGGATGAGGGGAGGAGGATAGAGGAGTCATGGAGGATAGAGGAGTCATGGATGAGGGGAGGAGGATAGAGGAGTCATGGATGAGGGGAGGAGGATAGAGGAGTCATGGATGAGGGTAGGAGGATAGAGGAGTCATGGAGGATAGAGGAATCATGGAGGAGGGGAAGAGGATAGAGGAATCATGGATGAGGGGAGGAGGATAGAGGAGTCATGGATGAGGGGAGGAGGATAGAGGAGTCATGGATGAGGGGAGGAGGATAGAGGAGTCATGGATGAGGGGAGGAGGATAGAGGAGTCATGGATGAGGGGAGGAGGATAGAGGAGTCATGGATGAGGGGAGGAGGATAGAGGAGTCATGGAGGAGGATAGAGGAATCATGGAGGAGGGGAGGAGGATAGAGGAATCATGGATGAGTGGAGGAGGATAGTTGAGTTCTGGAGGGAGGAGGATAGAGGAGTCCTGGAATGAGGAGAAGGATAGAGGAGTGTTGGAGGAGGAGAGCAGAGTCTGAAGGGAGAAGAACAGAGGAGTCTAAGAAGAGGGGAGGAGGATAGAGGAGCCCTGTGAGTAAGAGGACAGAGGGGTCCTGGGGGAGGACAGAGAAGTTCGGGAAGAGTGGAGGAGGCTAGGTGGTTTCTGGAGGATAACAGAGGAGTCTGGAGGGAGGAGTACAGATGAGTCTTGGAAGAGGGGAGGAAGTTATAGAAGACCTGGAGGAAAAGAGGGGCCCTGGACGAGTGGAGGAACACAGAAGTTTTGGAAGAGTGGAGGAGGATAGATGATTTGTACAGGAGGATAGACCAGTCCTGGAAGAGGGGAGAAGGGCAAAGGGGTCCAGGAGATAATAGAAGAGTCCTTGAGGAAGGAAGATTGATGGGTACTGGAGGAGGACAGAGGAGTCTGGAGGAGGAGGATAAAGGGGTTATGGAAGAGGGAAGGAGGATATAAGAGTTCTAGAGGGAGGAGGACAGATTGGTCCTGTAGGGAAGAGGGGGACCAAGGAGTCCCAGAGGGAGGAGGAGGGCAGAGGATCCGGGAGGAAGGAGGAAAGAGGCATATGAATGAGGAGGATATAGGGGTCCTGGAAGAGGGTAATAGGATGAAAGAGTCCTGGAGGACAGGGTACAGGTGGATCCTGAAGGGAGGAGGAGAACAGAGGAGTCATAAGGAGGATATAGGAGTCTTGGAAGACCCCTAGAGTCGTCTGGAAGGAGGTGGACTAGAGAGGAGTCTGGATGGAGGAGGACAACAGTGGAGTCTGGAGGGGGGGGTAAGATGGGTCTTGCAGTGACTTACCTTCCTCTACTGTTGAGACTACATGCGTGTTCTGCAGACTCCTGTGTGCATGGGGGTCTGGAGAATAGAAGGTTAATTAGATTTAACCAGGAATGCTCATTTTCATCCAACATAATCTGTATAGTCGTGGCCAAAAGTTATTAAGCGACTCGGCACTCAACTTAAGTGATCAGATAATTTAAGGTTGTCCACACTAGTAGTAAGCAAAACGTTTCGGTCTTACATCAGACTTTCATCTATAATCTAGGTGTATATTCCTCCCCATGACCTAGATTATTTTCATTATAGATCAAGTGATATTCCACCAAGATTCTTGGTCCACCTGACCTAATAACCTTACTGATATGCCCTGCCTTTCCTCCACTAAATACTCTCTGGCCTCACTTCTATGGTCCATTATTTTCTACACCGTAGATTATTATTTCCTAATACCTGAGACTATTTCTCTGTACTTGAGATAATGTGATTGGTTCTTGCTACTGTGTTCATTAGCATTGATCTTAATTACTAGTGTAATCTATTTTTGACCATGTCTCTGCTTATTGTATATACTTTGTTTTGTTTATTTGTTTTTTTCCTAATTTTTGTATCTTGTTTGTAGTAACTGATGAAGGTCTGATGTAAGACGGAAACGTTTTGCTTACTGCTCTTAATATATGTTAATGGTGTGGGGACCTACTGTGGCACCTACTAAAGCTGTGCACACGCTTATCTAATCAACTGTTTGTGGCCAAAAGTTGTGAGACTGACACAATGTCATGATCCAGACCGCATTTTGAGTCCTGTCTTTCCATGTTCCTGGTCTGGTCATTTCAGGGGTTAACTTTTCTCAGCCTGAGTCTGGTCTCTTGTTTGCTATTTAGCTACGCTGCATCCTGCAGGCGATGTCGGCTTTATTTCTGCCTTCGGAGTGTGTATCTGACTCTGGTATATCCTGATTTGTCCTGCTGTGATCCCTGACTTGCCCCGTGTCTGTTGATTCCTTCTGTCTGTCCTGATAAAGTGTTTCCCTGTACGTTTGTTGACTCCCTGGTTTTGACTTGGCTTGCATTTGGACCTGCTGCTGTCTTTGTCTTATCCGCTTCCGACCATTGCTAACTCTCTGGCTTGTTTCTGACCACGAGTGCTGCTGTGACCTCTGTTACTTCTGCTCCTGACTGTTTCTGACTCGGCTTGTCTGACCACTCTGTTGCCACCTGGTGGCTCTTGTGCTGCTGCTCAGTGTTGCTACGCTGTGTGTGCAACCTCTTTTCCCTCACCAGCACCCCCTGGTGGAGGTTGCGCTATACTGCACTGCAGTAGCATGACACACAAGTTTTAGTTTTTGCATTTTGTGGCTTCAACGTTTTCCCTCTTTTAGTCGCTGTTTCTATGGTTACTGACGGACAGTTATAAACATTCCGTACGATGTTACATTTTATTGACATAGATGAAGTTTCTGTGACGCCTCAATATTCCCAGCGCTGCCCCTTATCCGCCAAACTCTTGCCCCTTGTTCTCTGCACTTCTGCCCCTTGTTCTCCGCACTCCTGCCCCTTGTTCTCCGCACTCCTGCCCCTTGTTCTCCACACTCCTGCCCCTTGTTCTCCACACTCCTGCCCCTTGCTCACCGCACTCCTGCCCCTTGCTCACCGCACTCTTGCCCCTTGTTCTCCGCACTCTTGCCCCTTGTTCTCCGCACTCTTGCCCCTTGTTCTCCGCACTCCTGCCCCTTGTTCTCCGCACTCCTGCCCCTTGCTCACCGCACTCCTGCCCCTTGCTCACCGCACTCCTGCCCCTTGCTCACCGCACTCTTGCCCCTTGTTCTCCGCACTCTTGCCCCTTGTTCTCCGCACTCTTGCCCCTTGTTCTCCGCACTCCTGCCCCTTGCTCTCCGCACTCCTGCCCCTTATTCTCCGCACTCCTGCCCCTTGTTCGCCGCACTCCTGCCCCTTATTCGCCGCACTCCTGCCCCTTATTCTACGCACTCTTGCCCCTTGCTCTCCGCACTCCTGCCCCTTGCTCTCCGCACTCCTGCCCCTTGCTCTCCGCACTCTTGCCCCTTGCTCTCCGCACTCTTGCCCCTTGTTCTCCGCACTCTTGCCCCTTGTTCTCCGCACTCTTGCCCCTTGTTCTCCGCAATCTTGCCCCTTGTTCTCCGCACTCTTGCCCCTTAGTCTCCGCACTTCTGCCCCTTGTTCTCCGCACTCTTGCCCCTTGTTCTCCGCACTCCTGCCCCTTGCTCACCGCACTCCTGCCCCTTGCTCACCGCACTCTTGCCCCTTGTTCTCCGCACTCCTGCCCCTTGTTCTCCGCACTCCTGCCCCTTGTTCTCCGCAATCTTGCCCCTTGTTCTCCGCACTCTTGCCCCTTAGTCTCCGCACTTCTGCCCCTTAGTCTCCGCACTCGTGCCCTTCACCTGGCAGCTGGATCTCGGCTTCTGGGCAGATCCTGACTGATGGCCGCCTATTCTTGTCTCATCAGAGCTCGGAGTTATCACAAGTTCTAGGTGTTGTCACTTTTTCAGGATTGATCTCAGGTTCTCAATGGGATGAGATCTGGAAGTCTCCTGGTCCCAGAATGTCAGTGTTTTGTTCCCGAGCCACTTAGTTATCACTTTTACCTTGTATAATGGTCTCCATCATGGGGGGTAAAGCATCATCACCACATTGTTCTGGTTGATGGGAGAAGACTGCAGTCCAATCTCTGTGGTCTGATGAAGATAGAAAAAGTGAGCGCTGCCATCAGTCCTGTCTCCTCCAACAGAAAAGCCTCCTGAGATCATCCATGATCATCCATGTGTGGGGGCTTCTCATCCATTGGGGGCTCACTCACTATTATACCCACACTGATGGTCTGCCTCTGATTTCTCCTCTGCAGCTGCTTCCTATCGCTCCTCCTGGTGGCCGCTGTGGTTTGGAAGATTAAGCAGACATGTTGGGCGTCCCGGCGGAGAGAGGTATGTCTGATAAATCCTGGCCCTGTTGCCTGTCACCTGTGATATTTTTACATGACGTCCTATATGGATACACTGCTCTGCACCCCCTGGACTTTGCATTGTGTGGAGAATCCCTGTGCGGCCGATACAGTGTTTTAGAATGTTGATGTGTTTTATTTGTAGTTTGAATTTAGGTGACTGAGATGTCAATAATTCACATGGGAAAAGTCATGAAGAAAATTCTGTATATCTCACCCCAGTGTGGTATGATGCCAGAATCAGCAGCATGGATGATAAGTGTTTTACATTTTCTCAGTGCTGGATTCACAGCTACACTGCTCAGTAGAGCTGTATACTGTGCTCCATGCTTCCTTATAAGTGTTTATCTTACATCACTGCTGTATTCAGAGCTACAAAGCTCAGTACTACTATATAATGTCCTCCCGACTACTGGTGCTTTCTCATAAGTGTCTTACATCACCCCATTGCTGGATTCACTGCTCAGTGCTGCTGTGTAATGACCTCAGTGCTGCTGATTTCCAGTAAGTGTTTATTTCACTCACTGTTGTATTCATATCTACACTGCTCTGTACTGCTATGCAATGTCTTCTGTTATGAATGGGTCACCGAGGAGGATAGCAGGCCAGGATATGCCACAGAAATCCAGAGAGGTTGGTAACTAAGCGGATACAGACCCCTGATCCTGTCCACACAACTAGCAGTAGCCGTGGAGCGTACCTACGACGATCCAAGACGCCTCGCCACAGCCGGAGCGCTAACTAAGCCTAAAGCAAGAAAGGGAAAATCTAAACTGCCCCAGCGCAGACCCCAAAGGAATAGATAGCCCCCAAACATATATTGTCGGTGAGACAAGATGAAAACACAAGCGCAGGCAGGAAAATAGACTGAGCAAATGATGAGGCCCACACTGACTAGACAGGATAGGAAAGGAAAGACACTGTCTGCAATCACGCAAAAAACCCTGCAAAAAGTCCAACACGTCTGTTGTACAAAAACACTGAAGTCGCACGACTTCGCCCCCACTATATCAGCACTCTGGTATATTCTGAAAGCAAAGCAAAAAGAGATCAATATAACGGGACAAAACAAACTGGCACATGCAGTAACATATGGGTGGTGATTCAGCACAGCCCCAGCCGGAGCTAGCTGACCTGCACAAAGCAGAGATAAACAAAACCAGATCAAATGCAAACAGAATAGCAAATGAACCACTTAGCTGAACATGCAGGGAAAAAGCAGGAGACATCAGACCTCAGGAGGCACAGGAAAAAAATCACCAGCAGGGATAGAGGGAGTCAGTTGTCTTAATTCCCAATCAGAAACCCCAGATCTCCAATCGTCTTCCTCATTATCAGGTGGCAAGCCTCTGTCAATCAGATCAGCTCCACTACCTCCTGTAACCACCAGAGGGAGCCCAGAAATAGAACTCTCAATCTGACCAGCGCCACTATCTTCAGTAATCACCAGAGGGAAGCCAAAGAGAGAATTCACAATAGTCTTCCTTGTTGCTGCTTCTAGTAAGTGTTTTTCTTACCCCAGTGCTAAATTCAGAGCTATACTGCTCAGTACCACTGTGCAATGTCCTTAGTGCTGCTGATTTTCAGTAATCGTTTCTCACCCCACTGCTGTAGTCACAGCTACACTGCTCAGTTTTGCTGTATAATGTTCTCCTTGCTGCTGCTTATGAACAAGTCCTACATAGAGACTGAAGAGCAGGAGGCCCAGATGTATGTGTGTGCTGTGTATGGACATTGTAGCAGCTCGTACTTACCCACCGGCTCAGAGACCACTGAGAATTAGGGCTCATGCTCATCTACGTTTATCAGATTGCTCTTGGACGTTTTAAATAATCGTATTGCACTCTAACTAATGTTGTTCTATGATTCCGTGCTCATCTGCAATTTTTTTCTCAGCTTGGATCCGACTGAGAAAAAATTGCAGCATGCTGCGAGTGGCCGCATATATCGTACGAGACTCGCCAATGCAAGTCAGTGAGTGCAAGAAAAAAAATGCATGGCACACGGACCATGCGCGTGCCGTGTGATTTTTTTTTTACGCACCAATCTCATGGGAATCCTGACATTTCATCACCTGAATACAGTAAATTCACAGTGAGAACCAACAGAACCAATATATAGATAGAATAAATTTAAAGAAATGGTGTGGGGTCCCCCTTTACTTTTCCTGCTGAAGGAAAGCGGGCAGCTGGAGTCTGATGTTTATAGTCTGGGAAGGGGGTAATAAACCTGGTGCATCCTATTAATATCATCTCAGCTGTTTACTTGGCCTTTACTGGTTATTAACAAGGTATAATTCCCTCATTTTTAATAACCAGCAAAGGCTAGGCAGACAGCTTCAGGCTGATATTAACAGCCTAGGAAGGGGGCCATGGATCTTGGCTCCTGCCAAGACTTAGAACATCAGCCCTCAGCTGCCCTAGAAGTGGCACATCCATTAGATGGGCCAAATATGGATCTTAGCCTCCACTCTTTCTGCTCTTTCCACTTGCTACTGCACTTGCCATGGAGTGGTGGCAAGTGATGCAGTAGTTGTCGGGTTGATGACAGTTTTTTATTGTCAGCTGACATCAAGCCCAGGTTTCTGGGGCGGCTGAGGGATGATGTTCTTTGTCTGGGAGAGTGCCAATATCCATGGCCCTTCTTAGACTATTATCATTCTGCAGCTGTCTGCCTAGCCTTTACTGGTTATTAATAATAGGGGGATACTTCATTTTTTTGGGGGGTGTCCTGCATTTTAATTACCAGTAAAAGCTAAGTATACAGCTGTGAGCTGATATTAATAGCCTGGAAAGCTCCATGTTTATTACCCCCTTCCCAGGCTACTAAGAACTGCCCCCATCTGTCCACTTTCCCTTAGCTGGTTAATAAAAAAATTAGGAGGACCCCACAACATTTTTTTTTAATTTAATTAATTTTGAAATAAATGCAGAAAACTACACATGTAAATCATTGATTTTATGTCTCACTGACATCTATCTATACACAAGCTTGAAATGACAGACAATTACTGTATGTAAAAGCTGATTGTATACGGATGTCATACGGATCGCACTCCACTCATATGACGCTCGTCTGACTTTTCAGGAACAACATTGGAGTGATTTTACTGATGCTGAGGAGTGCAAGCTCTTAGAGATAAAACCTGCAGAGGGAAAACTAGTGAAAATTGCAGGATACAAGTCCCATAATGTCCAGAATCGGTGGGACTGCTCCTGTGCACAGACAGCACAGCGCATTCAGAAGCCACCTGCAATGACTGCTACACTTATAGCTGAAGCTGTGTGTAAGGATTCTCTTCAGTTACTATGAATGGTCAGTAATCTCTGACTACCACTGATGATCGTTGTGCTGCAGAGAGTCGCAGCCTTGATGTGAGGCACATGGCAGCGGCCGATGTCGTGGCTGGCAGCGCCGTACAGGAGATAAATGTGATCTAAAGTAACAGTGCGCCGATCAGGGTCTGTGGAGAGCTGGGTGACCAGGGACATAGGACACGGAGCATTGTGCCGCGGCTCCGGCAGTCTCGTGTGTAATTCCTGACGACCATTCTCTATGAAATGGAAAGCAGACGTTTGATCTCTGAGCTGGTAAATATGCCAGATGCGCCTGACAGGTGGACGAGCGCTGCGGGATATTCTGCAACATGCAGACAAGCTGCCGGGCGCTGCGAACAATCGCCCCAAGAGGGGACGGGGAGGGTAACAAGCCACGATCGAGCATCCATGATACTGATAGCGCCACAGCCGGAATGGGACTGAACCAGCGTCCGGACGGGGAATGGCCGCAATTACAGGACTCCTATCACAACGAGGCAAACGGACGGCGCACAAGATACGACCCCTCATGTCCGCAGCTATAGGGCTGCGTCGTTACCGTCAATGCTGCGTCCATTACTGACAGCAGAATATTATGTTATTTACCAAGTGTTACAATGTTCTCATGATTCAGGGTCTCGGAAGCGTCTTCAGACCCCACAGGAAAGTCATTATATGTCTCCCGAGTGCGCTATATCTGGATTATAACCGGTGTGGCCATCCATAGAGATTGCACCCAGCTTTCCCAGACCCTGCATGGCTGCGTCTACCCAGTCGTTCGGGGACGACCCCTGAAATCCCACTTTCCATGCTGTCACATCAGCCTGATGTTCGGGTTTGCCGTTCAGGAGTCAGGGAAAGCCGCTAACCCCCAATAATCAGTCCCAGCTTTCCCAGGCAGCGAGCTCTTGTGATGCTGATTGCATTAGGAGATGATTTTTAATCCCAAATCTAAACGTTATCATGTGACATTTTGGCTGCGTTTTCCTATAATCCTCGGGGGGCCGCGGCAGAGCGATCCTCTGGGCCCCCCGTGGCGGCAAAGCGATCCTCGGGGGGGCCCTCACGGTGGCAGAGCATTCCTCGGGGGCAGAGCTCGGCGGCAGAGCAATCCTCGGGGGGGCCCCCGCTGTGGCAGAGTGATCCTCGGGGGGGCCCCCGCCGTGGCAGAGCGATCCTCGGGGGGGGCCCCCACTGTGGCAGAGCTCGGCGGCAGAGCGATCCTCGGGGGGGGGGGGGGGCCCACGGTGGCAGAGCGATCCTCGGGGGCAGAGCACAGCGGTAGAGCGATCCTCGGGGGCAGAGCGCGGCTGCAGAGCGATTCTCAGGGGCAGAGCGCGGCTGCAGAGCGATTCTCGGGGGCAGAGCACAGCGGCAGAGCGATCCTCGGGTGCAGAGCACGGCGGCAGAGTGATCCTCGGGGGGCAGAGCGCGGCTGCAGAGCGCAGCGGCAGAGCGATCCTCGGGGGCAGAGCGCGGCAGCAGAGCGATCCTCGGGGGCAGAGCGCGGCAGCAGAGCGATCCTCGGGTGCAGAGCACAGCGGCAGAGCGATCCTCGAGGGGCAGAGCGCGGCCTCTCATCTGATCAGGCAGGAGATGTTATCGGGGCGACTCCTGTAGATCTCAGCCTTCATCCCTAATCTTTAGGCAGAGTTTCCGTCCTGGATTTCGCCGCGCTGTCACCATCTCGCCCCCTATCCCAATACATCGATGCGAGGCTGGGCAATGCTGGGAGGGGGCGCTGCTTTCGCTTTTCCAAATCCGATTTTTCTCCCCACGTGATGCCGGGGTCTGGCTGAGAACCAGCCACCTCATTAGCCCTGTGACCGCCAGGCGCTGTGATATGGAAACCGCCATAATAATGCGGGGCAGTTTTCCACCTGTCTCTGCGGACACCGGAGCTGACGATGTCAGGCAGGAACGTCTGCCGCCAACGGTCCGGTCGCATCACTTATCCTCATCGCGGCTGAGGGTTTGTTGCTATTGTATCCAGTGTAAACAATCCTCTGTGAGCCAGACATCCTGGACTGATACATTGTACCAAACCCTCTGCAGCCGATGACTGCAGATACCGCACAGCCTCTGGACAATCTCATTGTCAGCGATGACGTCCTGCACCCCCCACCATGAATCCCACTGACGGACACAGAAAAGGGCCCCTGTGCAAGAACCACATATGGGCCCTTGATTGCACCAATGATATGTCCGCCCCTGATGCCTCCGCTGAGGCGGCGTTCCCACAATCAGGTTTTCGGGAGGTTTTTTTTTTATGCTGCGTAATTTTGAAAAATGCAAGTAGCAGATTTTACTGACTGGGTGCAGAAATGGCGCCGAAAATCTGCAATATCAAAAACAAGCCAAAAACCTCATTGTGGGAACTTAGTCCAATACACTCCGTTATTTCCAGAGCTGCATTCAGAATTCTTCCTGCAGCCACAGACGATCCCTGACAACCCCTGACAACTCAGCCGAGGATCTGTAATGTGCTGCCATCATTACTTCTCCCACAATGCTGTGCAGTAGCTCATGGTGGTGATTGGCAGATGCAGCCCGAGAACTGAAAGAGTATCCCTGCTTGTACTGCAGGGTCGGGTGTCAGCCATCGTGGGGGGACCTGCCTGGTGCTCGCTGGGACCTGACCACCACCTGCCAATGGGGGGACCTGCCTGGTGCTCACTGGGACCTGACCACCACCTGCCAATGGGGGGACCTGCCTAGTGCTCACTGGGACCTGACCACCACCTGCCAATGGGGGGACCTGCCTGGTGCTCGCTGAGACCTGACAAGCTCCTGCCAATGGGGGGACCTGCCTGGTGCTCGCTGGTACCTGACCAGCACCTGCCAATGGGGGGGACCTGCCTGGTGCTCGCTGGTACTTTACCACCACCTGCCAATGGGAGGACCTGCCTGGTGCTCGCTGGGACCTGACCACCACCTGCCAATGGGGGGACCTGCCTGGTGCTCGCTAGTACCTAACCACCACCTGCCAATGAGGGGACCTGCCTGTGCTCACTGGGACCTGACCACCACCTGCCAATGAGGGGACCTGCCTGGTGCTCGCTGGGACCTGACCACCACCTGCCAATGTGGGGACCTGCCTGGTGCTCGCTGATACCTGACTGACCAGCACCTGCCAATGGGGGGGACCTGCCTGGTGCTCACTGGTATCTGACCAGTATCGGCCAATGGGGGGGGACCTGCCTGGTGCTCGCTGATACCTGACCAGCACCTGTCAATGGGGGAACCTGCCTGGTGCTCGCTGGTATCTGACCAGCACCTGCCAATGGGGGGACCTACCTGGTGCTCACTGGGACCTGACCAGCACCTGCCAATGGGGGGACCTGCCTGGTGCTCACTGGGACCTGACCAGCACCTGCCAATGGGGGGACCTACCTGGTGCTCACTGGGACCTGACCAGCACCTGCCAATGGGGGGACCTTCCTGGTGCTCGCTGGTACCTGACTAGCATCGACCAATGGGGGGACCTGCCTGGTGATCGCTGGTATCTGACCAGCATCGGCCAATGGGGGGGACCTGCCTGGTGATCGCTGATACCTGACCAGCACCTGCCAATGGGGGGGACCTGCCTGGTGCTCGCTGGTACCTGACCAGCACTTGCCAATGGTGGGTCCTGCCTGGTGCTCGCTGGTACCTGACCAGCACCAGCCAATGGGGAGGACCTGCCTCGTGCTTGCTGGTACCTGACCAGCATCGGCCAATGGGGGGTCCTGCCTGGTGCTCACTGGTACCTGACCAGCACCAGCCAATGGGGAGGACCTGCCTCGTGCTTGCTGGTACCTGACCAGCATCGGCCAATGGGGGGGACCTGCCTGGTGCTCGCTGGTGCCTGACCAGCACCTGCCAATGGGGGGTCCTGCCCAGTGCTCGCTGGTACAGTCCGCTCTCACCTGATGGAGCACTTTGTTTCTGCAGATTGCCTGGGTTCATTTCTATTACCATGGACAATGGGAATGTGATCGCCTCCCAGTAAAGGCGCCTCCGCATACATGTATAAATATATGCCTTACTATTGTGCCTTAGAGAAAACAGTCCTGTTGCTGCAGAACCTCTTTTTTTAAGGGACAGTGAGATGGTGGGTTTATATTCATGACATAATATAATGCCAAAACCACAATGCAGACTGACACTGCTACACAAAGCAGTAAGGAGGAGGATCTGCTGTTTTGTGCCCACAGCCCCTATGCAGATCTGTGTGTCTCCATGGTTACAGACTGCTACAAACCCTGATCTGTCTGTTAGTTTTGGGTCAGCAGGATCAGGCAACACAAGGGCTGTTTGTAGTCTGTAACCATAGAAACACATAAGTCTGCATAGGAGCTGCATACATGTTACGAGTGAAGTTCTGGAGCCATAGAAGCATTATTATTATTATTTGGTTGTTTGTTTTTTTTCTTTGACTTCTTCATTGATCACCTGACGTTTCCTCACCGCGCTCTGCTCAGCGCCATCTATACACTGTGCATCACCGCGGCCTGGAGGATTTCTCGCGGTGTCAGACCTCATTTCTGCTGTGAACAGAGACGACTGACACAGTTTTGCTAATCGCTTTATTAATAATGAGACTTTTAGCCACAGAAGGTCCTTAAACACACAAATTACGCAGACTTGGATGTCGCCACCGCCGAGCACCACCACATCCCCATTAGGAGAGCAGTGTTTGCTTTAGTAAAACTCGCAGATGGATTCAGCGAAGCTTCCGGGAGCGGCTCCATAATGAAACATTAATGACTGCGGTGTGCACAGCGCCGAGGGAGCCGCACTACAACTCCCATCATCCTCTGCATTGTGGGGGACACATCAGGGCGACCCCCCCCCCCCGCACCATGTCGGATAAAGATCGCTGGATCCTAATCCTTCAAGGGGATTTGTGCAGATGAAACACAAGGAAGGAAAAGTTCTACAACTTCTAATAAACTCCGCGAAGTGGAGAACTTTTATCTTACATCGGCGCCACTTATCTGGGGGTTAAAAGCCGCAAACTCCAGCGCCTGTCTGATCGGGGGAGTTCTGGGAGATGTTTCTCTGCATAAATGAAGGAGACCTCGGCATGCAGGATGCCAGCGAGGTGCGTTCTCCAGAGCTGTGCACCGTACTAGAACCCTAATGCCGGAGTCACACTAGCGAGAAATTTGGACGAGTACTATGCGCAAAAACAAAGCATTGTACTCGGACCAATGTTAATCTTTGGGGCACTGTGGGCTCCCGTGGTAATTTCTCCGCCAGAGAGGGAAAGCCAGTGAATGAGGGCAGATATTAATAGCCTAGAGAGGGACCATTGTTTTTAGCTCCCTCCGGCTAAAAAAATGTGCCCCCAGCCACCCCATGTGTCTGCACAAACTGTTAGAAACTGACTCCATGAGGATGGTCTGAGTGCCCGACGTCCACAGATGGGGGTTGTGCTCACAGCCCAACACCGTGCAGCCCTCCAAAGAAATGCTACCCCACACCATTACTGACCCACTGCCAAACCGGTCATGCTGAAGGATGTTGCAGGCAGCAGATCGCTCTTCACGGCGTCTCCAAACTCTGTCACGTCTGTCACATTTGCTCAGGGTGAACCTGCTTTCATCTGTGAAGTGCACAGGGCACCAGTGGCGAATATGCCAATCCTGGCGTTCTGTCGCAAATGCCAAACGTCCTGCACGGTGTTGGGCTGTGAGCACAACCCCCATCTGTGGACGTTGGGCCCTCAGACCATCCTCATGGAGTCGGTTTCTAAGTTTGTGCAGACAGTTGCACATTTGTGGTCTGCTGGAGGTCATTTTGCAGGGCTCTGGCAGTCTCCTCCTGTTCCTCCTTGCACAAAGGCTGAGGTAACGGTCCTGCTGCTGGGTTGTTGCCCTCCTACGGGCCCCCTCCATGTTTCCTGGTGTACTGACCTGTCTCCTGGTAGCGCCTCCAGCCTCTAGACACTACGCTGACAGACACAGCTACCCTTCTTGCCACAGCTCGCATTGATGTGCCATCCTGGATGAACTGCACTACCTGAGCCACTTGTGTGGGTTGTAGAGTCCGTCTCATGCTACCACGAGTGTGAAAGCACAACCAACAATCAATAGTGACCAAAACATCAGCCAGAAAGCATTGGTACTGAGATGTGGTCTGTGGTCCCCACCTGCAGAACCACTCCTTTATTGAGGGTGTCTTGATTTTGCCAATAATTTCCATCTGTTGTCTATTATATATATATATATATATATATATATATATATTTATTCTGTGTGTCTATATCTATTCTTTTGTTTGTGTTTCAACCTGTCATTGGTTTCCATTATATGTCCATTTTGCAAGCCGACGATGCAATAAGGGTGTCATACGGATGCTTACGTATGCAAATATCGTATCCTAACCTTGCCAACGGATCACATATGGATCACTGTTCAGGAAACATTTCTTCGTATTACGAACGTAAAATGTGGACCGTATTTTTAAACGTTGTGTCTGACTCCAGCCTAATATTCAGCGTATGAAGCGCCAGCTGCAGGCTCCGTACACAGGGGCGTCCATTGTTCAGCCCCTTCACCGGTTCAGGAGAACGGGAAGAATAACGGCAGCACCAGACCCGTCCTGTGATGGCGCCCATCTCTACTGGGTGTGCCACCTCTCCGCCATGGTGTCCGGCTTTGTGCCCTTGGTTTCCACTTCTCACCAATTTCTAGATCCTCGGTTGCTGTCAGTGAACCAGGACGCCTGCTGACAGCTGAAGGTTCGTTACACTCGTGTCCAATCCTCTGTGAGTCTCCGGTCTGACACATTGTAACAAAGGATGTGTTCCGCTCACAGAGCCTCGTCCAGACTGGACACCCTTGTATCATGTCCGAGGGTGACATTAGACTTGCGTTCAGTGACAGCGGGAAGACATTCTGAGGAGCAGACGTTTCTGAGAAGTTGTAGCAGAGATTCCGCTTCATCTGCATGTAACAATTTCGCGTGAGCGGCTTCTCTGATCGCGGCCGCTGACATCCTCGCCAAGCCATCAGGTACCGCGACGTGCCTCACCCTCGTCCGCATGAAGCCGGGGTCGTGTCAGACATTTACCGTCTACGTGTGGCCATGTTAGAGACGGAAGGTATCGCAGCGCTAATCTCGGGCTGGCGGAGAGACCCCGCCACCTCTCGTGTTGTGGCTTCCTTTATGTAATTAATAATTTACACCGAACCTTCGCCTCACGCTTTTATCTCCGCGCATTGATGGAAGTCGCCGCGAATTAAAAGTCTCGTGGAGAAAAGAAAAAGCTTTGAAATGCAAAATGAAATTAAAATGACTGCGGATATTTGGGGCGGCGTCAGCGCGGCGACGATCGGGAACTTGATGAATATTTGAGCAGACTATTATTTTAATCAGCTGTGTTTAATTAATACGTACGGCGCGCAGTAAAGCGCTCAGACAGTTCCCGAGCATTTTTTATGTATCTAGTTTGACAGCCAAGAAAGCTAAATTATAATGCGGGGAAATTACCCCGGACTCCGCCACAATCAATTCACACATGTAATTAACCAAAATGAAGCTGCCACAAACACAATTCACTTGCACCGTCGCTACTTTGTTTATTTAAGAACCTTCAGAGCAAACGAAATAACCCGACGACGGCTACTTAACGAGAAGACACTCGGGTGGATTGGAAGCAGACGGTGCCGAGTAGTCACATCATGGCGGCAGCTGGAAAATCTGCGCAGAGACGGAGAATCTCGTCCCTGGTGACCAATCAGAGACCCAGGGCCGTCAGTGCACAGGGGTCACATAGGTGTCACCCGTCACATAGGTGTCACCCATCACACAGGGATCACCCGTCACACAGGGGTCACACGGACAGTTACATTACTAAGGCCAAGCTGCTAATGGCAAAGATTTACTATAGATAGACTTCATATATACTGTACACAGTGTTAAGCTCACTAGGGGAGGTGGAACCTCAAAGCCCAAGGTCCGGGAGGGCACACAGACCACAGGCGTCGGTGCAGCAGGCAGTTGAGGCACGTGGGAAACAGTTAGCAGAGTTACAGGGACCGCAGTCAGACAGGAGTGTGAAAAAAGGTAGTAGAGGTGCAGGTGACCGTGAACACGTAGTAGAGGTCCCGGAAGCAACAGGCGGACACGTAGCAGAGGTCTCGGAAGCCACAGGCGGACACGTAGCACAGGTCTCTGAAACCACAGGCGGACACGTAGCAAAGGTCTCGGAAGCCACAGTCGGACACGTAGCAGAGGTCTCGGAAGCCACAGGTGGACACGTAGCAGAGGTCCTGGAAGCCACAGGCGGACACGTAGCAGAGGTCCTGGAAGCCACAGGCGGACACGTAGCAGAGGTCCTGGAAGCCACAGGCGGACACGTAGCAGAGGTCCTGGAAGCCACAGGCGGACACGTAGCAGAAGTCCTGGAACAAACAGGCGGACACGTAGCAGAGGTCCTGGAACAAACAGGCGGACACGTAGCAGAGGTCCTGGAAGCCACAGGCGGACACGTAGCAGAGGTCTCGGAAACCACAGGCGGACACGTAGCAGAGGTCCTGGAAGCCTCAGGCGGACACGTAGCAGAGGTCCTGGAAGCCACAGGCGGACACGTAGCAGAGGTCTCGGAAACCACAGGCGGACACGTAACAGAGGTCCCGGAAGCCACAGGCGGACACGTAGCAGAGATCCCGGAAGCCACAGGCCGACACGTAGCAGAGGTCCCGGAAGCCACAGGCCGACACGTAGCAGAGTTCCCGGAAGCCACAGGCAGACACGTAGCAGAGGTCCCGGAATCCACAGGCAGACACGTAGCAGAGGTCCCGGAAACCACAGGCGGACACGTAGCAGAGGTCCCGGAAACCACAGGCGGACACGTAGCAGAGGTCCTGGAACAAACAGGCGGACACGTAGCAGAGGTCCTGGAACAAACAGGCGGACACGTAGCAGAGGTCCTGGAAGCCACAGGCGGACATGTAGCAGAGGTCCTGGAAGCCACAGGCGGACACATAGCAGAGGTCCCAGAAGCAACAGGCGGACATGTAGCAGAGGTCCTGGAAGCCACAAGCGGACACGTAGCAGAGGTCCTCGAAGAAACAGGTGGACACGTAGCAGAAGTCCTGGAAGCCACAGGCGGAGTTACAGGGACTGCAGTCAGACAGGAGTGCGTAAACAGGTAGTAGAGGTGCAGGTGACCGTGAACATGTAGCAGAGGTCCCGGAAGCAACAGGCGGACAGGTAGCAGAGGTCTCAGAAGTCACAGTCGGACACATAGTAGAGGTCTCGGAAGCCACAGGCGGACACGTAGCAGAGGTCTCTGAAGCCACTGGCAGACACATAGCAGAGGTCTCGGAAACTACAGGCAGACACGTAGCAGAGGTCCTGGAAGCCACAGGGGGACACGTAGCAGAGGTCCTGGAAGCCACAGGCGGACACGCAGCAAAGGTTCTGGAAGAAACAGGCAGCCACCTAGCAGAGGTCCTGGAAGCCACAGGCGGACACGTACCAGAGTTCCAGGAAGCCACAGGCGGACACATAGCAGAGGTCCTGGAAGCCACAGGCGGACACGTAGCAGAGGTCCTGGAAGAAACAGGTGGATATGTAGCAGAAGTCCTGGAAGCCACAGGCGGACAAGTAACAGAGTTACAGGGACCGCAGTCAGACAGGAGTGCGGAAACAGGTAGTAGAGGTGCAGGTGACCGTGAACATGTAGCAGAGGTCCCCGGAAGCAACAGGCGGACACGTAGCAGAGGTCTCAGAAGCCACAGGCGGACACGTAGCAGAGGTCTCGGAAGCCACAGGCGGACACGTAGCAGAGGTCTCTGAAGCCACTGGCAGACACATAGCAGAGGTCTCGGAAACTACAGGCAGACACGTAGCAGAGGTCCTGGAAGCCACAGGGGGACACGTAGCAGAGGTCCTGGAAGCCACAGGCGGACACGCAGCAAAGGTTCTGGAAGAAACAGGCAGCCACCTAGCAGAGGTCCTGGAAGCCACAGGCGGACACGTACCAGAGTTCCAGGAAGCCACAGGCGGACACATAGCAGAGGTCCTGGAAGCCACAGGCGGACACGTAGCAGAGGTCCTGGAAGAAACAGGTGGATATGTAGCAGAAGTCCTGGAAGCCACAGGCGGACAAGTAACAGAGTTACAGGGACCGCAGTCAGACAGGAGTGCGGAAACAGGTAGTAGAGGTGCAGGTGACCGTGAACATGTAGCAGAGGTCCCCGGAAGCAACAGGCGGACACGTAGCAGAGGTCTCAGAAGCCACAGGCGGACACGTAGCAGAGGTCTCGGAAGCCACAGGCGGACACGTAGCAGAGGTCTCGGAAGCCACAGGCGGACACGTAGCAGAGGACCTGGAAGCCACAGGCGGACACGTAGCAGAGGTCCTGGAAGCCACAGGCAGACACGTAGCAGAGGTCCTGGAAGCTACAGGCGGACAGGTAACAGAGTTACAGGGACTGCAGTCAGACAGGAGTGCGGAAACAGGTAGTAGAGGTGCAGGTGACCGTGAACATGTAGCAGAGGTCCCAGAAGCAACAGGCGGACACGTAGCAGAGGTCTCGGAAGCCACAATCGGACACGTAGCAGAGGTCCTGGACGTCACAGGCGGACACGTAGCAGAGGTCCTGGAAGCCACAGGCGGACATGTAGCAGAGGTCCTGGAAGCCACAGGCGGACACGTAGCAAAAGTCCTGGAAGCCACAGATAACATGAGGTCACACCAGGTTATCTGCAAAGCCCGTTGTGGAGCACAACAGAGTTCAGCGGACTAGGTGAGGAGAGCAGCGCCCATATCTAGAACATATGTGTAACACACGTCCTGCACCACGAGTAGGCGTCATGTATACCGTATACACTGAGTAGGCGTCATATACTTTATACCATATACATGTCAAGCACCACGAGTAGGCGTCATATATACCATATACACATCCTGCACCACGGCTAGGCGTCATATATACCGTATACACGTCCTGCACCACGAGTAGGTTTCATACCGTATACACATCCTGCACCACGGCTAGGTTTCATATATACCTGTCACGGGGTCCTTTTCTGGTATCACACAATCAACAGAGCAAGCGAAGAGTGAACAATTCCAAGACCTTTATTCAGGCAAAAATACGAAAAGGTCCACCACACAAAGGATAAGATAGTCCAGAATAAGAATGCAGTCCAGTAACAGGATAAAATGTCCAGGGAAACGAGATTCCAAAACTAGCACCAGAGGATAAAATGGGTCCTTCTCTCTCTGAAGTGCTGTCTGAACACGATCCTGTCCACTCCGGAACTGACTTGCCCAGCTCCTGTTCTCCCCCGACGCCCTTCCTTGTCCAGGGAAAGTCAAACAAGTTGAGGCGGTTTCCAGGCCTCCCAGAGGAGAACAAAGGGCCTTAGGGATTAATGCACTACGGGGGGTCATCAAGAGACAGATACAGTGAGGCTGTAGACTTACAATGTAATAAGAAAAACACTATGAAAATAACTGGAATTGTTAAAAATAGGAATATACAAAAAATGACATCCACATAACATATCACACCATCACAATACCGTATATACGTCAAACACCATGGCTAGGCGTCATATATACCGTATACACGTCCTGCACCACGAGTAGGCGTCATATATACCATATACACTTCCCACACCACGGCTAGGTTTCATATATACCGTATACACGTCAAGCACCATGGCAAGGTGTCATATATACTGTATACATGTCCTGCACCACGTGTAGGCGTCATATATACCATATACACGTCCTGCTCCGCGAGTAGGCGTCATATATATCGTATACACGTCCTGCACCACGGCTTGGCGTCATATATACCATATACACGTCCTGCACCACGAGTAGGCGTCATATATACCGTATACACGTCCTGCACCACGAGTAGGCTTCATATATACCATATACACGTCCTGCACCACGAGTAGGAGTCATATATACCGTATACACGTCCTGCACCACGAGTAGGCGTCATATATACCGTATACACGTCCTGCACCACGGCTAGGCGTCATATATACCGAATACACGTCCTGCACCACGACTAGGAGTCATATATACCGTATACACGTCCTGCACCACGAGTAGGCGTCATATATACCGTATACACGTCCTGCACCACGGCTAGGCGTCATATATACCGAATACACGTCCTGCACCACGACTAGGCGTCATATATACCGTATACACGTCCTGCACCACGGCTAGGCGTCATATATACCGTATACACGTCCTGCACCACGAGTAGGCGTCATATATACCGTATACACGTCCTGCACCACGAGTAGGCGTCATATATACCGTATACACGTCCTGCACCACGAGTAGGCGACATATATACCGTATACACGTCTTGCACCACGGCTTGGTGTCATATATACCGTATACATGTCCTGCACCACGGCTAGGCGTCATATATACCGTATACACGTCCTGCACCACGAGTAGGTGTCATATATACCGTATACACGTCCTGCACCACGAGTAGGCGTCATATATACCGTATACACGTCCTGCACCACGAGTAGGCGTCATATATACCGTATACACGTCCTGCACCACGAGTAGGCGTCATATATACCGTATACACGTCCTGCACCACGAGTAGGCGACATATATACCGTATACACGTCTTGCACCATGGCTTGGTGTCATATATACCGTATACACGTCCTGCACCACGGCTAGGCGTCATATATACCGTATACACGTCCTGCACCACGAGTAGGCGTCATATATACCGTATACACGTCTTGCACCACGGCTTGGCGTCATATATACCGTATACACGTCCTGCACCACGGCTAGGCGTCATATATACCGTATACACGTCCTGCACCACGAGTAGGCGTCATATATACCGTATACACGTCTTGCACCACGGCTTGGTGTCATATATACCGTATACACGTCCTGCACCACGGCTAGGCGTCATATATACCGTATACACGTCCTGCACCACGGCTAGGCGTCATATATACCGTATACACGTCCTGCACCACGAGTAGGCGTCATATATACTGTATACACGTTCTGCACCACGAGTAGGCGTCATATATACCGTATACACGTCCTGCACCACGAGTAGGCGTCATATATACCGTATACACGTCTTGCACCACGGCTTGGTGTCATATATACCGTATACACGTCCTGCACCACGAGTAGGCGTCATATATACCGTATACACGTCCTGCACCACGAGTAGGTGTCATATATACCGTATACACGTCCTGCACCACGAGTAGGCGTCATATATACCGTATACATGTCCTGCACCACGAGTAGACGTCCTATATACCGTATACACGTCCTGCACCACGAGTAGGCGTCATATATACCGTATACACGTCCTGCACCACGGCTAGGCGTTATATATACCGTATACACGTCTTGCACCACGACTAGGCGTCATATATACCGTATACACGTCTTGCACCACGGCTTGGCGTCATATATACCGTATACACGTCCTGCACCACGGCTAGGTGTCATATATACCGTATACATGTCCTGCACCACGAGTAGGCGTCATATATACCGTATACATGTCCTGCACCACGAGTAGACGTCCTATATACCGTATACACGTCCTGCACCACGAGTAGGCGTCATATATACCGTATACACGTCCTGCACCACGGCTAGGCGTTATATATACCGTATACACGTCTTGCACCACGGCTAGGCGTCATATATACCGTATACACGTCTTGCACCACGGCTTGGCGTCATATATACCGTATACACGTCCTGCACCACGGCTAGGTGTCATATATACCGTATACATGTCCTGCACCAGCCCACCATTTCTCGGCGGTGTGGTGTCCTCAGTATAGGATATATTTTGGGGTCACCTGTGACATTTTGCCCCTGGTTGTGGTTGTTGCTGCTCCGGCTTTATCCCACTTCTCTCCAGTTTCTCAGGTTTTCCCGTTTCCGGCCGGTACATGATGGGCGCACTGAGCATTGTAAGGAAGGTAATGCAAGTGTCGTAAAACGCACCAGACTCCGAGGCCGCCATCAATATTCTGTACCGGACACAGCGCAATTCTCAGCTGAATCACATATATGTCCTGCACATTGGAGGGGCTGCAGAGGTCCGGGCCCCCGCTGCAGAGGTCCGGGCCCCCACTGCAGGGTCCTGCCTGTCCATGGCTATTGAGAAGGACTGATGGCAGCGGGAAGCTGGTGCCCCCATGACAGTGAGGAGCTTCGGCTGCCCTCAGGCTCGACGAGGGGCTCAGCACCTGCAGTATAGTGCTGCATTGTCCATGGTGGTTGCCACCAGGGACGGTCGGCGCTCCGGCTCCTCATCTAATGACTTTCCTGGCTGAGACATTTGCTGATAATTACTTCAACGTCTGATTGTGCTCAGTCCTACAGAACGGAGAGGACAAAACCAGGGCTGTGCGGTGCGGCCAGTACACCACGCAAATGGCCGGCGCAACCCGGCGCGGCACAGAACTCAGAGCCGAGTGCCTGCAAGTAGTCACCAAATGGCGCACCCTGCGAGTCTCCCGACCTGTGGGATAAAGAACGGTCTGACACATTCTAATGTGTGTCCAGTCATGGAGACTGCAACACTGAGCGCAGCTCTGGAGTATAAGGCTATGTGCACACGGTGCGGATCCTCCCGCAGATTTTTCCAAATCCGCAGGTCAGATGACCTGCATTTTTCATGTAGATTTAGTGCATTTTTTTGTGTGGTTTCACTGTTGTTTTCCACCTGCGGATTTGTAGAATGGAGCAGGTGGAAAACTGCAGCAAAACCCACAAAAGAAGTGACATGCTGCTTTTTTTTTCCGCATAAAATCCGCATGGAAAAATCCGCAGCATGTGCACAGCGTTTTTTTTTTAACATAGGCTATAATGGTACTGTACATCACCTGCAGTTCTGCTGCGGATCCGCAGGGCCAAATCCGAACCGTGTGCACAGACCCTAATACATGATGTAACTCAGGATCAGTAATGTATGTACACAGTGACTGCACCAGCAGAAAAGTGAGCGCAGCTCTGGTGTACAATACAGGCTGTAACTCAGGATCAGTAATGTATGTACACAGTGACTGCACCAGCAGAATAGTGAGTGCAGCTCTGGGGTATAATACAGGAGGTAACTCAGGATCAGTAATGTAATGTACACAGTGACTGCACCAGCAGAATAGTGAGTGCAGCTCTGGAGCATAATACAGGATGTAACTCAGGATCAGTAATGTATGTACACAGTGACTGCACCAGCAGAATAGTGAGTGCAGCTCTGGAGTATAATACAGGATGTAACTCAGGATCAGTAATGTAATGTATGTACACAGTGCCTGCACCAGCAGAATAGTGAGTGCAGCTCTGGAGTATAATACAGGAGGTAACTCAGGATCAGTAATGTATGTACACAGTGACTGCACCAGCAGAATAGTGAGTGCAGCTCTGCTCAGCTGCTGCTCATTGTGCTAATTATGGGTGCGGTTGACACTGATCCTGCTGTTTGCTCCTGAGCTCTGAGATCGAATACCTCTCCACCCGGGGACCTGTTCTCTCTCTTACCCAGGGAGGGAGTGGGTTTCCTGGGATGAGTGAAGGAGCCAAGTCCCAGGCTTCTGTTTTCCGATCCAGGCCGGGTGGGAACAGAAGAAACCAGCAACCGGCCTGCACATCAGAGGACTCGGGGGTGAGATACTCCACCAGGAGTCGCAGCAATGTGGCTCCTACTCCCCCCAGGTCTACAGAGAACCAGAGAAGCCGTAAGGCTTCCAACATGGAGGAGAAGCCTGCTAGCAGCATGCAAGATGGCGGTCCTTCCGGAGGAAAGCTGAGTGCTCACGGAGGTAAGGACGACCTCGCTGAGGAAAGTTGGGGGCTGCAGAAACCAAAAGAGTCTGTGTCCACCTATGCCTCCCGGGTCATGAGCCACCTCTGTGAGTATGAAGAGGCGAGTAAGACCATCAGGAGGCTCCGGGAGGAGCTGCGCTGCACAAGAGCCAAAGCTGCAGGTGCCTCCAGACCCAGGAAGACCCAACTCCAAGCGGAGGTAAAGCAAATAAAGCTGGATATTAATGAGCTGGAGGTGAGGAAAGCATTCCTAAGAGAAGAGTGGACCATTTAAAGAAAAACTAATAAATTAGGACAGATTTAGAGAAATGGTTGATTACAGAGAGCAAAGGTAGATGGGGCTGCAGCCTGAGAGCCAGGTGGATGATGATGATGATGATGACCAGCAGAAAGCCCCACCTGGCAGCCTGCAAAGTCACCCGCAGGCCACGTGCAGCGAGCAATAAAAAGACGCCTGCCCAGCTGAGGCGTCTAGACAAGCGCAGTCAGAAGAGGGAGCTGGGCGAGCCTCGGGCTACTGCGGTGACCCCTGTCCTGAATGCCAGTCTTGCTGCTAAGGCCCCGATGGATGATGAGTTGGATGTGGAGGTCAGGAGGATCCACAGGGAGGAAACTGCCACTGCCTCCGAATCCTCCCATTATGAAAGTATGGATGAG
The DNA here is from genome assembly GCF_039654945.1 of Dendrobates tinctorius. Taxonomy (NCBI): domain Eukaryota; kingdom Metazoa; phylum Chordata; class Amphibia; order Anura; family Dendrobatidae; genus Dendrobates; species Dendrobates tinctorius. The sequence continues at coordinate 2,837,022 of NW_027361903.1, read as the reverse complement.
GATAATAGGCAGTGGCTAGAGGATAAGCGTAAGCTCGGCACCAAAAAGAAGAGAAAGAAGGGAGATAAAACATCTCCCGCTCTAACCAAGGAACCTAAGGAAGGAAAAACTGACTCCCCTGGTTGGTCTTTCTAACCGTTTCCAAGCCCTTGAGAATATCTCTTCCTCTGAGGAGGAAGCTGAGGATGAGGTTCCGGCTTCGGCGGAGCTTACAGGGGGTGCCGAGTCTCCTTCTTCTGGGAATGTAAGGTCCCTGGAGGGAGGGACTGGCCCGGAATCCGGAGACGAGGACGACAAAAAGAAAAATCAAGTGGGAATGGACACTTCTGTGTCATTAAAGAGGGGGAAGGATTTCTCCTCTGAGGCAGAGGATAAGGGGAGTGGGAAGAAGAAAGCCATCTAACTCAATCACCAATGATGGCGCTACCCACTCCGTTGATGCTGGCGTCCATTAATGTCGCCAGCATAAAGTCAAATACAGCCAGATTTGCGGCCTTTGATTTTCTCAGCCGTGTTGAAGCTGACATTTTCTTTTTGCAAGAGACCAGACTGCCAAACATGGCAGATGTGTTCAAAGCCAAGAGGGAGTGGAGACTCGGGCCTTCCTACTGGTCTCTTGCGGCCGAGCCGTATAGCGGAGTGGCGGTCCTTTATACCGCACCGGTGGAATGCCGACGGGTTATTGAGTTAGAAATGGGGAGGTGCCTGATCTTAGATGTCCTCATGAAGGGACAAGAGCTCCGGCTTATTAACATCTATGGTGCCCAATCTAAATGGGACCGGAAGTGTCTTTTTATGAGGATCAAGCCCTACCTTTTTACAAGTCGGCAGGTTGTCTTTGGAGGGGACTTCAATACTGTCACGAATACGATGCCCCGAGATAGAGAAGGTTCCAGAGACAAGCTGACTTATGATAGCGTCGCCCTTAATTGTATAGCTAGTGAGGCTCGCCTGGTGGATGTCCACATTCGGCACACCCCAAGCCAAGAGGGGTTCACCTACCATAGAGGTAACTGTAGGTCCAGAATAGATAGGTTTTATTTAAAGGAGGAAGCTGTCTCTTCAGCAGTGTCTGTTGTTGAGGTGGAGTTCTCCGACCACTGTTTAATTTTGTTTTCTCTGAATGTTACAGAGACCCTCCGAATGGGAAGAGGCTTTTGGAGGCTCAATTCATCTCTCTTGTAAAAAGCGGATATAAGACAGTCCTTTGAGGATTTTCTTCAGAGCCAGGTACCCTTACTGGATCTTTGTAGTAGTAAGTCAGAGTGGTGGGAGATGTTCAAAAAAAGGGTGGCGAGATTCTTCCCCCAGCTCTCGAGCATCAGGAGTCTGAACAGGTACCGCCTGTATCAGGGTCTGAGGAGGAAACTCGAGCATCTTATCTCAACTGGAGGTAGCCGCGAGGAGATCTCCAGAGTAAAATCTTTGCTCATGAGGTGTCAGTACGATAGACACGCATCTTTGGTTTTTGAGAGGTATTACGGGAAGTACCGCTCGCCCGACCCTTACAGAAACTGCAAGATGTCAGTGAATAGTAAAGTGGTTACAGGACTGGTCGACACTACGGGGTCCCTGAGGCGATCCAGATCAGGGATCCTGGAGGTTGTCAGATCCTTCTACTCGCACCTCTTGGGGAAGAGGAATCTTGATTGGGATAAGATGTCGGCTTTTCTGGCTGAAGCCGTTCCCGAACCAGGGGTAGACCCCTCTCTTGACGTTTTGACAGAGATGATCAGGGAAGAGGAAGCTGAGTTGGCGATTGAAGGGCTTGCCCCAAAAAAATCGCCCAGTCCAGATGGCTTAACATCTGAGTTTTATAAGACCTTTAAGGACGCTTTAGTTCCCCTCTTGACTGAGGTATTCAATGAGTGTCTTTCCTCGGTCACTCTGCCAATGTCAATGAGGAGGTCTGCCCTGATCATCTTGTCAAAGGGTAAGGACCCATCGTGCATTGAGAATTGGCGTCCCATAGCGCTTCTCAATGCAGACAGGAAGCTTCTGGCAAAGGTGCTGTTTAATCGGCTGGTGAAACTTGCATCCCGACTCCTTTCGGAGGCCCAGCATTGCTCTGTTCCAGGTCGCAGCACATTTAGTGCTGTGCTCGGTGTCTGGGAGGCAGTGGAGCAGGGTAGGGCTGGACACTGGAAGGGGTACATGCTGTCACTGGACCAGGCAAAAGCATTTGACCGGGTTAATCATGAGTACCTCTGGTCTGTCCTTCTGAGATATAGCCTGCCGGGGGGGGGGTTTGTTGATTGTCTTAAAACCTTGTATGGTGGGGCAGAGTTTCCTGCTTGTGAACGGTTGGATTGGCAGGTCTTTTGAGGTTGGTTCTCGTGTTTGCCATGGTTGTCCCTTGAGCCCGCTGCTGTACATGTTTGCGATTGACCCAATTCTTAGGAGGGTGGAGCGTGGACCGTTGGCCGGGATCGGGATGGACCAGGCAGCACCGGAAGCCACTCTGAGGGTGGTGGCATATGCCGATGATGTCACTGTTTTTGTTTCCTCTCACGAGGAGCAGGGTGGCTGATGTCAGAGGTAGATCGCTACTCGGAGGCATCCGGGTCCAAGATCAACCGGGATAAGTGTGAAAGTCTCTGGCTGGGAGGAGGAGATCCTGGTTTTGATCTTCCGGACTCCCTTCCAGGACCCAAAGTCTCTGCAAAAGTCCTTGGCATCGAATTTGGCCAGGGGGATTACCCCAAACAAAATTGGGACAGCAGGCTAGAGATTGCCTCTCAGAAGGTGAACCAATGGAAGGGTTGGTCTTTGACCCTCAGGGAAATGGTAAACTTGATGAAAACTTACCTGCTCCCTTTACTGATTTATCTGGGCAGTGTGTGCATCTTTCCGGAGTCTCTCTGGACTCGGGTCTACAGTTTGTTCTTCCAAATGTTATGGGGGAATAGACTGAACCTGTTCAAGAGGGAAGTTACTTATCGTATGAGGAGACTAGGAGGGTAGGGTATGGTTAACCCTGTGGTATTCCTTGTGGATACCTTCATTAAGATCAATATTGCAAACCTCTGGAAGGAGAGGGCTCCTCCGTGGGTATTCTCCTGTAGGGGATGGTTTCAGCCTTTCTTCCAGGAATGGGAGACAGGAGGGCAAGTGAAGGATCTTCGCACACCGCATGGACATCTTCCGGCTTACGCTACCTTGGTTCTGAAGGTAATTCGCCGGTGGGGTCTGGGAATGTGGGAGATCAGGACTCTGCCAAGGAAACTCCTTGACAATAGGGTTCTGTTGACCGATTTCCAGAGGCCTCTGGTGCTCAGGGATTGCCAAAGTCGGGACCTTGGGGTGGGTTTGTGTGACGAACGGGTGTCCCGCTGCCACCAAAACTCGACGGACAGCGGACCCTGTGTCACCAATATGTCACAATCCCACCACTGACACGGGTGTATCAGCGGACGGAGGGACGCGACACACGGCTATCACAGGCACAGTGGGGGCTTATCCTAGCTATCCCACCACTGGCATCATGTGACAAAAATGCAGCAAGCTAAACTTGCTCTAACAATTTTCCGCAGGAGGGTTATTTTGGATGCCCCACCACTGCTAACAACCTTCCAAGAACTGCGAGGATTTATGTATATCCCACTTTCTCAGTTCCACTTTGGAACTTGCAGCTCTCCGGCACCCCCCTTACCCTCAGGTCAGTCAGGGAACTGCACCTAGGATAATTAGTCACCGGATGGGCAGCTTGTTGTGCACGGGCCACTAGACTACGGCAGTAAGGGAATTATCAATGCTGTGGCCGCAGCCTCTCATTCAGCTTGTAAGACCCGTCTGTACTGCCAGGTAGCTTAGCCAGCCGTGCACACCACGCTGCCACCAGCCACGCTTTACTTAATCAAAGAGTTAATTAAGAGGGTCTGTGACAAATCCCTGAAATCAGTAGCGATTGTCTAAAAGAGGCGCATAGTTCGCTTCTTAGAGCATGGAGACAAACTGATCTCCATGATTCAGTCGGTATCAGGCGGACCATGCGGCTTGGGGGATGGGCAGCAGCCAAACGTCCCAAGACATGGGGTAGGTCTGTTCAGCATCAGAACTCCAGCTTAACTGACTGGAACTTGCTAGGGGATAACTATAGACTTGGGTCTGTGACCTCATGAAATGGGCGGTCTGGAGAGGTCCAACCTCCCTCTCTCCAAGTTAAGATTTGGCTACAAAACATACAGATCTTACAGACATTTTACATTACAGTTTGTATCTTTTGAATTCTATCAGGATCCCCTCAAAGTTTTGGGACTTGGCTTGGCGCTGCTTCCGTGGGAAACTGTGTGTGAGGGACAATCTGAAGTGTAGGAGCTCTGAGGACAGGAACTGTCCTCGGGAGCATTGTGGTACCGTGCTGGAAAGCATGGACCATTTCCTGCTTCATTGTCCCTTCAACACAGAGGTGTACAACAGGGTGGGCGCCTCCATTGGCTGGTCTCGGCTGGCCGGTCTCTCCTATGCGGAATGGGCCTATGGAGCATTCGGAGACCTTGGTGGCTGGGACCGTTGCACCTTATTTCTAGTTAGCGCAGTGGTTAGGTATCACACGTGGAACGCACGGTGCTTAGTATCTACGCAACGGAAAATCCTCCCAGTGGACGATGTGTTTAGGACCATACTGGGTGACCTGGTGAAGGTGCGTTCTCTGGAGTATGAGAGACTGGGCACACGTAGGGCCGCTCTCCTCTGGAGGGGCTTTTCTTTTAGTGTGCCCTAGTCTGGTCATCTCCTTTCCTGGTGGTGGGCTGCCGCTGACACTGTAGATTTTTGTTTTGTGATCGGTATACAGTGATGTAGGGCTGCAGGCGCCGAACTTGGGCTTTGTGATTTGTGGGTGTTGTAGTGTTTCTGTATATATCTGTATATAGGGATATAGATTTGGGTGTAGGTGTGAGGTTGGGTGGTGGGAAAAGGAGGGAGGTGGGTTTATCTTGTGGGACTATGGGACACTGGGGTGTTTGGGGAAACACTGGCACTGCCTGATCTGGCCTATGGACGTTGAACATGGACTGAGGCATGAGACGCAGGACCAGCTCTCCGGTCAGTGCGAGGGTTGGGAATGGTGGGCTTGAGTGTGGGGTGTTTAGTTTAGTCTTGTATATATTTGTATAGTTTGTGGTTATTTTATTTAAAAATTAAAAAATAAAATAAAAGTATGTATATAGTGTTTGTTTGCTATTCTTTATTTTATTTTGTTATTAGTTTGTTGGTGACCGGACCAGAAGGTGTAAGATATTATTAGTTATTATTCTGTATATACAGAAAAATGTGTGACAGGAGAGAATGAGCGACCGGACCAGTGTTCAGTATACGGAGTATTGTCTGGCTGATATTCCTGTTATTATTATTGTTATGTCTTTCATTTTTATAATAAAAGATCTACAGGAGGTAACTCAGGATCAGTAATGCAATGTATGTACATAGTGACTGCACCAGCAGAATAGTGAGTGCAGCTCTGGGGTATAATACAGGATGTAACTCAGGATCAGTAATGTATGTACACAGTGACTGCACCAGCAGAATAGTGAGTGCAGCTCTGGAGTATAATACCGGAGGTAACTCAGGATCAGTAATGTAATGTATGTACACAGTGACTGCACCAGCAGAATAGTGAGTGCAGCTCTGGAGTATAATACAGGATGTAACTCAGGATCAGTAATGTATGTACACAGTGACTGCACCAGCAGAATAGTGAGTGCAGCTCTGGAGTATAATACAGGATGTAACTCAGGATCAGTAATGTAATGTATGTACATAGTGACTGCACCAGCAGAATAGTGAGTGCAGCTTTGGAGTATAATACAGGATGTAACTCAGGATCAGTAATGTATGTACACAGTGACTGCACCAGCAGAATAGTGAGTGCAGCTCTGGAGTATAATACAGGATGTAACTCAGGATCAGTAATGTATGTACACAGTGACTGCACCAGCAGAATAGTGAGTGCAGCTCTGGAGTATAATACAGGATGTAACTCAGGATCAGTAATGTAATGTATGTACACAGTGACTGCACCAGCAGAATAGTGAGTGCAGCGCTGGAGTATAATACAGGATGTAACTCAGGATCAGTAATGTAATGTATGTACACAGTGACTGCACCAGCAGAATAGTGAGTGCAGCTCTGGAGTATAATACAGGATGTAACTGAGAATCAGTAATGTAATGTATGTACACAGTGACTGCACCAGCAGAATAGTGAGTGCAGCTCTGGAGTATAATACAGGATGTAACTCAGGATCAGTAATGTAATGTATGTACATAGTGACTGCACCAGCAGAATAGTGAGTGCTGCTCTGGAGTATAATACAGGATGTAACTCAGGATCAGTAATGTAATGTATGTACATAGTGACTGCACCAGCAGAATAGTGAGTGCAGCTCTGGAGTATAATACAGGATGTAACTCAGGATCAGTAATATAATGTATGTACACAGTGACTGCACCAGCAGAATAGTGAGTGCAGCTCTGGAGTATAATACAGGATGTAACTCAGGATCAGTAATGTACTGTATGCACACAGTGACTGCACCAGCAGAATAGTGAGTGCAGCTCTGGGGTATAATACAGGATGTAACTCAGGATCAGTAATGTATGTACACAGTGACTGCAGCAGCAGGATAGTGAGTGCAGCTCTGTAGTATAATACAGGAGGCAACTCAGGATCAGTAATGTAATGTATGTACATAGTGACTGCACCAGCAGAATAGTGAGTGCAGCTCTGGGGTATAATGCAGGATGTAACTCAGGATCAGTAATGTAATGTATGTAAACAGTGACTGCACCAGCAGAATAGTGAGTGCAGCTCTGGAGTATAATACAGGATGTAAATCAGGATCAGTAATGTAATGTATGTACATAGTGACTGCACCAGCAGAATAGTGAGTGCAGCTCTGGGGTATAATGCAGGATGTAACTCAGGATCAGTAATGTAATGTTTGTACACAGTGACTGCACCAGCAGAATAGTGAGTGCAGCTCTGGGGTATAATACAGGAGGTAAATCAGGATCAGTAATGTAATGTATGTACATAGTGACTGCACCAGCAGAATACTGAGCGCAGCTCTGGAGTATAATACAGGAGGTAACTCAGGATCAGTAATGTAATGTATGTACACAGTGACTGCACCAGCAGAATAGTGAGTGCAGCTCTGGGGTATAATACAGGAGGTAAATCAGGATCAGTAATGTAATGTATGTACATAGTGACTGCACCAGCAGAATAGTGAGCGCAGCTCTGGAGTATAATACAGGAGGTAACTCAGGATCAGTAATGTAATGTATGTACACTGTGACTGCACCAGCAGAATAGTGAGTGCAGCTCTGGGGTATAATACAGGAGGTAACTCAGGATCAGTAATGTAATGTATGTACACAGTGACTGCACCAGCAGAATAGTGAGTGCAGCTCTGGGGAATAATACAGGATGTAACTCAGGATCAGTAATGTAATGTATGTACACAGTGACTGCACCAGCAGAATAGTGAGTGCAGCTCTGGAGTATAATACAGGATGTAACTCAGGATCAGTAATGTAATGTATGTACACAGTGACTGCACCAGCAGAATAGTGAGTGCAGCTCTGGAGTATAATACAGGATGTAACTCAGGATCAGTAATGTAATGTATGTACACAGTGACTGCACCAGCAGAATAGTGAGTGCAGCTCTGGAGAATAATGCAGGATGTAACTCAGGATTAGTAATTGTGGTACAGTAAAGGGTGTTTTACTGGATGGAAGATATGTTTCTCCCAGCAGATTAATGTTTAGCCGGGTTTTTCCCTAAAGACGGGACCTGCGGTGATGTCAGGGTCACGTGATCAGCGCATGTGATGTCTACCTCACTGGTGGGAGGGGTTAGGCCCTATGTAATGGAGGTTGGTGATTGACACAGTTGTGAGTGTTTCTGGAAGCTACAGGGACTTGTGTGGACTCAGCCTGACACTTGTATACTGGATTCCCGTGCTGCAGGACTATAGCAGCAAGACTCGGGAGGACCCCGGGAATGGCACCTGGCGGATGCCGCAGGACCTGGCAGCCACTTAGTTACGCCCGTCCCGTGCAAGGGGTGAGTCTGGGACCAGTGGTTCTCAAAGCTGGAGTATGTGTTTGCTTTTCCTTATGTTCTGTTAAGCTGCTGGTTACTGAGTGACATTAAAACCACTGGAATTGGACTTTATGCCTGTGTGTTGCCTCGTTACTGCCGCCCAGCTATTGCCTACCAAAGCGAATCCCTACAATTGGTGGACTGAATGCGGGTAGAAGCAGTGAGGCCAGGCTGTTGTTATTTTTGATTTGTACCCCAGCCTATGTCCTGGGTGAAACGAGTGGCACAGACCCAGGCGGGGAACTTTCCAGAAATGGAGGCCACGGTAAAAACACTCATAGAGGCCATGCGACAGCAGCAGGCTACACAGCAACAGCAAGCTATGCAGCAGCAACAGGAGGCCATGCGACAGCAGGCTATGCAGCAGCAGGCTATGCGACAGCAGGCTATGCGACAGCAGGCTATGCAGCAGCAGGCTATGCAGCAGCAGCAGGAAACCAATCAGCTGTTGATACAGCATATTACGACAGCACAGGCAAAAGGAGCTGACCGGGGAATCCATGATATTTGGAAAGCCGTTCGTACAGCGATTCCCAAAATGGAGAATTCGGACGATGTGGAGGCGTATCTGGAGATGTTCGAAGGAGTCGCTGAGAGAGAGAAGCTCCCCCGGGACCATTGGGCAGATATCCTCGCTCCGTTTCTGACCCCAGGGCCGTTGAAAGCGTGTCAGGACCTACGCCCAGAGCAAAGGGTGGACTACACGGTCGTCAAGGGTGAGATATTGGCACGCCTTGGGGTAAATTTGTTAGTGCGGGCCCAGCGGGTACACCAGTGGGAGTTTATCCCCTCCAAGCCAGCCCGGTCCCAGTATTACGACCTGTTACAAAAGTGGTTGCAGCCTGAGGTGTTGTCCCCCACGGCCATGCTGGACCACATAGTGACTGATACATTTTGGAAGACTTTGCCCCACTCTCTCCAGACATGGGTCGGTCAGGCATCCCCTACTAATGCCATGCAGATGATAGACCTCATAGAAAGGTATGGGGCTACCAAAGAGTTACAGGGCGGGACCCCTCGAAAGGTAACTGGAAGGTTCCCTAAGGCTAAATTCACACGTACCGGAACTCTCGCGGAAATTACCGCGAGAATTCCAGAATTCCATCCCGCGGGAAAATCGCATTTTAAATTCCCGCGATTTTCCCGTGGAAAAACTAGCATTTTGCAAGCGTATTTAGCTTGCAAAATGCTAGCGTTTTCCAAGCTATCTGTAGCATCGCTTGGAGAACTGATTGATAGGTTGGTCACACTCGTCAAACATAGTGTTTGACGAGTGTGACCAACTTTTTACTACTGAGGCCGCCTATGCAGCATCAGTAGTAAAAGATAAAATGTAAAAAAAAATAAAAAATGGTGTTATTCTTACCTTCCGACGTCCCGCGCAGCCGTTCCCAGTAATCCTTTGCGAAAATGCCCGCCATGGCGTCCGTTCTCGCAGGATCGCGATGTCTCGCGGTAATTCGCGATGACGTCGCACAAATGACCGCGAGACTTCGCGATCCCTCAAGAACGGACGACATCGCGGGCATTTTCGCAAAGGACTACTGGGAACGGGAGCGTGAAGAGAGGCGGGAAGGCTGTGCGGGACGTCGGAGGGTGAGAATAACAATATTTTTTATTTTAAATTCTATTTTTTACAGGGATATGGTACCCAGAGCCTGGAGGACAGTCTCCTCTCCTCCGGACCGTGGGTACCATCCGCAATTGTTCTGCTTCCTTTCCGCATGGTGTGCACAGCCACATGCGGAAAGTAAGCGGAACAACGCATTCCTATGGGTGCGGGATCGCCGCGATTCCGCAAAATTAATGAGCATGCTGCGGTTTTTACCGCGAAGCGATTCCGCCACGGTAAAAACCGTAGCATTAGCACAGCATTGCGGAATCCCATAGGAATGCATGGGATGCTTATTTTTCACGGCAAAATCGCGCGGTTAAAACCGCCGCAGAAACGCGTTAAAAACGCCACGTGTGAACTCAGCCAAAGTCCCCACCCCTTGTTCGGCGAGCGGAGCCCTGGAAGGCCGCTCAGGACTTATCTGGGGAAGTGAGGAGCCCCATAATCTGCTGGCGTTGCCAGGAACCAGGTCATATGAGAGCTGATTGCCCCCACCTGACTGAGCCCATGGACACCAATTTTGGGTACCACCAGTCCCATTATGCCGAACCAATGTGTGCAGTGGGCACCCGAAAGGCCCCAATATGGAACATTTGTGTCGGGTGGAAGTGGAGGGCACCCCGGTTGTGGCCCTATTGGACTCAGGGAGTCTTGTAACCCTGGTACGAGCCAGCTGGATCCACACCAGCGAGTATACGGGTCGGAATATTGGGGTGTTGTGTATACATGAAGACTTAAAAGACTATCCCACCGCACTAGTGGTGATCAGCACGCCAGCAGGGAGGCGGTGCCACGAGGTGGGGGTGGTGACTAATTTACATTATGAAGTGATAATTGGAAGAGACTTTCCATTGTTTTCTGTGCTGTGGCCATCTGTTGTCCCGTCCACTGAGCAACTGCCGGCACCAGAGGCAACCAGGTTACATTCTCCAGAAGGGGGGCATGAACCTGGTGGCCCGGAGGAAGAAGTGCCGGCTGTAGGACTAACCTTCCCTTCAGTGGAGGAGGGTGAGAATTCTCCCAGGGAAGTATTGGCTGGAGAGGTGGAAGACTTGCCGCTGGGACCCGAGTTGTCAGACTTGAATGTATCAGGTGATAATTTTGGTACAGCGCAACTCCGAGACCTCACTTTAGCCCGGGCCAGAGAAAATGTACTGTTTGTCAATGGGGAACCCCAACAACCTGAGGCAGATACGGTGTTTCCACGCTTTGAGTTGAACCAGGATTTGTTGTACCGAGTGGAGAAAATACGTGGGGAAATGGTAGAACAGTTACTTGTACCTCAGACGTAACGAAGGCTGGTAATGGATTTAGCGCATGCGCATGTACTTGGGGGCATTTGAGCCAAAAAAAGACCCTCGACCGAATTCTGCAGCAATTTTACTGGCCAGGGGTCCATGAAGAAGTTAAACGATACTGTAGCTCCTGTCCAGTATGCCAGGTAACCAGTCCCCAGCCTCACTTTCGGAGCCCTTTGGTGCCTTTGCCAGTTATAGAGGTATCCTTCAAGAGAGTAGCTATGGACCTGGTGGGGCCTCTCAATAAGTCGGCAAGGGGACACCAACACATTCTTGTAGTTCTAGACTATGCTACCCGATATCCTGAGGCCATTCCTCTGCGCCACACATCAGCTAAGCTTATAGCAAAGGAACTCATGGGTATGTTTTCAAGGGTGGGAATTCTGCAAGAGATTCTAACAGACCAGGGAACCCCTTTATGTCAAAAATGATGAAGGAACTCTGCCGGTTGTTAAATGTCAAACAGTTGCGCACCTCGGTCTATCATTCCCAAACAGGTCGTCTGGTGGAAAGGTTCAATAAGACACTGAAGAGCATGCTAAAAAAGGCAGTTTCCAAAGATGGGAAGGACTGGGATCTGTTATTGCAATATTTGTTGTTTGCAGTGCGGGAGGTGCCTCAGGCATCTGCGGGGTTCTCACCATTTGAACTATTGTACGGCAGGCGTCCGCGGGGCTTACTCGATATAGCCAAAGAGGCCTGGGAGAATCAACCTACCCCCCACAAAAGGGTGATAGAACATGTTGCAAAAATGCAAGAGAGAATGGAGACCGTCCTACCCTTGGTCCGGGAACATATGGAGGCAGCACAATGGTCACAGAGTCAGGTCTATAACCGGGAGGCTCGGGTAATAACCTTTAGCCCTGGGGATCGGGTCTTGGTGCTTGTGCCTACTGTAGATAGCAAATTTCTTGCAAGGTGGCAGGGACCCTACGAGATCATGGAGAAGTTGGGGCCGGTAGACTACAAGGTACACCAGCCAGGACGGAGAAAGCCAGAACAGGTTTACCATATTAATTTGCTTAAACCCTGGAAAGATAGAGAGCACCTTGGTGGGGATAGTCCGCTGCCAGCATTTCAGATGGAAAAGGCTCCCTTACCTCAGGGCGAGGCAGGAGAAACCCAACCCGGGGTCAAAATTGCAGATACTTTGCCTACTAAACAGGTTCAGGAGGTCCGGGAGTTCATTAGCCGAAATACAGATGTTTTTTCGGAGCTCCCGGGACGCACCTCCCTAATCCAACATGACATTGTCACAGAGCCACAGGCCAAGGTCCGACTAAAGCCTGAGGCCTGGCGACAAGCCATCTCGGAAGAGGTAAAAATGATGCTACAGTTAGGGGTCATAGAAGAGTCTCAGAGTGAGTGGGCCAGCCCAATAGTTCTAATACCCAAGCCTGATGGGTCTCTAAGATTCTGTAATGATTTTAGAAAACTCAATGACATTTCAAAGTTTGACGCCTACCCCATGCCCCGGGTTGACGAGTTGATAGAGCACTTTGGGCAAGCACGGTATTTTACAACTCTGAACCTCACAAAAGGTTATTGGCAGGTATCCCTAACAGAGGCGGCGAAGGGAAAGACGGCATTTATAACTCCTGAGGGGCTGTTCCAGTATAAGGTGTTACCCTTTGGGTTGCATGGCGCACCAGCAACGTTCCAGCTTTAATGGATATTGTTCTCCGTCCCCATCGCCGCTATGCCTCAGCCTATCTAGACGATATCATTGTGTACAGCACCGACTGGGAAAGTCACTTAGACTCTCTGCGACAAGCAGGGCTAACTGCCAACCCAAAGAAGTGTTTCATAGGGTTGGAGGAAGCCCGGTACTTGGGTTATGTCATTTGGGAGAAGAGTTCTCAAGCCCCAAGTGAACAAGGTCGAGGCAATTCAGAACTGGCCCCGTCCCCTCACAACAAAGCAGGTAAAAGCCTTTTTGGGTCTGGTGGGATATTGCAGGCGATTCATTCCCAACTTTGTAACCCTGTCCGCGCCTTTAACAGATTGCTTAAAAGGAAAAAAATCTGTGATGGTCCACTGGAATGATCAGTTAGAGGAGGCCTTTACAAAATTAAAAGGGGTACTGTGTGGTACACCAGTCCTGATCACTCCAAATTTCAGAAAAGAGTTCGTGGTGCAGACTGATGCCTCTGAGATAGGCCTCGGTGCCGTGCTGTCTCAGGAAGTTAACGGGGAAGAGCATCCCGTTAGATTCCTAAGCCGGAAGCTTACCCCAGCTGAAACCCGGTACAGTATTGTGGAGAGAGAGTGCCTGGCCATCAAGTGGGCACTGGAATCGTTGCGCTACTATTTGCTGGGGAGAACATTTCGCTTGGTGACAGATCATTCCCCTCTTACGTGGATGAGTCAAGCTAAGGAGAGGAATGCCCGAGTCACCAGGTGGTTCCTGCCCCTGCAAAATTTTAAATTTTCAGTGGAACATCGTGCAGGCAGACTACAGGGGAATGCAGATGCCCTGTCCAGAGTTCACTGTATGTCATGTGTCCACCCCCCCTAGGGTTGAACATAGGGGGGAGGTATGTGGTACAGTAAAGGGTGTTTTACTGGATGGGAGATATGTTTCTCCCAGAAGATTAATGTTTGGCCGGGTTTTTTCTTAAAGACGGGACCTGCGGTGATGTCAGGGTCACGTGATCAGCGCATGTGATGTCTGCCTCACTGGTGGGAGGGGTTAGACCCTATGTAATGGAGGTTGGTGATTGACAGAGTTGTGAGTGTTTCTGGAAACTACAGGGACTTGTGTGGACTCAGCCTGAAACTTATATACAGGATTCCCGTGCTGCAGGACTATCGCAGCAAGACTCGGAAGGACCCCGGGAATAGCACCTGGCGGATGCTGCAGGACCTGGCAGCCGCTTAGTTACGCCCATCCCGTTCAAGGGGTGAGTCTGGGACCAGTGGTTCTCAAAGCTGGAGTATGTGTTTGGTTTTCCTTATGTTCTGTTAAGCTGCTGGTTACTGAGGGACATTAAAACCTCTGGAATTGGACTTTATGCCTGTGTGTTGCCTCGTTACTGCCGCCCAACTATTACCTACCAGAGCGAATCCCTACATAATGTAATGTATGTACACAGTGACTGCACCAGCAGAATAGTGAGTGCAGCTCTGGAGTATAATACAGGATGTAACTCAGGATCAGTAATGTAATGTATGTACACAGTGACTGCACCAGCAGAATAGTGAGTGCAGCTCCGGAGTATAATACCGGAGGTAACTCAGGATCAGTAATGTAATGTATGTACACAGTGACTGCACCAGCAGAATAGTGAGTGCAGCTCTGGAGTATAATACAGGATGTAACTCAGGATCAGTAATGTAATGTACACAGTGACTGCACCAGCAGAATAGTGAGTGCAGCTTTGGAGTATAATACAGGATGTAACTCAGGATCAGTAATGTAATGTATGTACTTAGTGACTGCACCAGCAGAATAGTGAGTGCAGCTCTGGGGTATAATACAGGATGTAACTCAGGATCAGTAATGTATGTACACAGTGACTGCACCAGCAGAATAGTGAGTGCAGCTCTGGGGTATAATACAGGATGTAACTCAGGATCAGTAATGTAATGTATGTACACAGTGACTGCACCAGCAGAATAGTGAGTGCAGCTCTGGGGTATAATACAGGATGTAACTCAGGATCAGTAATGTAATGTATGTACACAGTGACTGCACCAGCAGAATAGTGAGTGCAGCTCTGGGGTATAATACAGGATGTAACTCAGGATCAGTAATGTAATGTATGTACACAGTGACTGCACCAGCAGAATAGTGAGTGCAGCTCTGGAGTATAATACCGGAGGTAACTCAGGATCAGTAATGTAATGTATGTACACAGTGACTGCACCAGCAGAATAGTGAGTGCAGCTTTGGGGTATAATACAGGATGTAACTCAGGATCAGTAATGTAATGTATGTACTTAGTGACTGCACCAGCAGAATAGTGAGTGCAGCTCTGGGGTATAATACAGGATGTAACTCAGGATCAGTAATGTAATGTATGTACACAGTGACTGCACCAGTAGAATAGTGAGTGCAGCTCTGGAGTATAATACAGGATGTAACTCAGGATCAGTAATGTAATGTATGTACACAGTGACTGCAGCAGCAGAATAGTGAGTCAGCTCTGGAGTATAATACAGGAGGTAACTCAGGATCAGTAATGTAATGTATGTACACAGTGACTGCACCAGCAGAATAGTGAGTGCAGCTCTGGGGTATAATACAGGATGTAACTCAGGATCAGTAATGTAATGTATGTACACAGTGACTGCACCAGCAGAATAGTGAGTCAGCTCTGGAGTATAATACAGGATGTAACTCAGGATCAGTAATGTAATGTATGTACACAGTGACTGCACCAGCAGAATAGTGAGTGCAGCTCTGGAGTATAATACAGGAGGTAACTCAGGATCAGTAATGTAATGTATGTACACAGTGACTGCACCAGCAGAATAGTGAGTGCAGCTCTGGAGTATAATACAGGAGGTAACTCAGGATCAGTAATGTAATGTATGTACACAGTGACTGCACCAGCAGAATAGTGAGTGCAGCTCTGGGGTATAATACAGGATGTAACTCAGGATCAGTAATGTAATGTATGTACACAGTGGCTGCACCAGCAGAATAGTGAGTGCAGCTCTGGGGGATAATACAGGAGGTAACTCAGGATCAGTAATGTAATGTATGTACACAGTGGCTGCACCAGCAGAATAGTGAGTGCAGCTCTGGGGTATAATACAGGATGTAACTCAGGATCAGTAATGTAATGTATGTACACAGTGACTGCACCAGTAGAATAGTGAGTGCAGCTCTGGAGTATAATACAGGATGTAACTCAGGATCATTAATGTAATGTATGTACACAGTGACTGCTCCAGCAGAATAGTGAGTGCGGCTCTGGAGTATAATACAGGAGGTAACTCAGGATCAGTAATGTAATGTATGTACACAGTGGCTGCACCAGCAGAATAGTGAGTGCAGCTCTGGGGTATAATACAGGATGTAACTCAGGATCAGTAATGTAATGTATGTACACAGTGACTGCACCAGTAGAATAGTGAGTGCAGCTCTGGAGTATAATACAGGATGTAACTCAGGATCATTAATGTAATGTATGTACACAGTGACTGCACCAGCAGAATAGTGAGTGCAGCTCTGGAGTATAATACAGGATGTAACTCAGGATCATTAATGTAATGTATGTACATAGTGACTGCACCAGCAGAATAGTGAGTGCAGCTCTGGAGTATAATACAGGAGGTAACTCAGGATCAGTAATGTATGTACACAGTGACTGCTCCAGCAGAATAGTGAGTGCAGCTCTGGGGTATAATACAGGATGTAACTCAGGATCAGTAATGTATGTACACAGTGACTGCTCCAGCAGAATAGTGAGTGCAGCTCTGGGGTATAATACAGGAGGTAACTCGGGATCAGTAATGTAATGTATGTACATAGTGACTGCACCAGCAGAATAGTGAGTGCAGCTCTGGGGAATAATACAGGATGTAACTCAGGATCAGTAATGTAATGTATGTACATAGTGACTGCACCAGCAGAATAGTGAGTGCAGCTCTGGAGTATAATACAGGATGTAACTCAGGATCAGTAATGTAATGTATGTGCACAGTGACTGCACCAGCAGAATAGTGAGTGCAGCTCTGGAGTATAATACGGGATGTAACTCAGGATCAGTAATGTATGTACACAGTGACTGCACCAGCAGAATAGTGAGTGCCGCTCTGCAGTATAATACAGGATGTAACTCAGGATCAGTAATGTAATGTATGTACACAGTGACTGCACAAGCAGAATAGTGAGTGCAGCTCTGGGGTATAATACAGGAGGTAATTCAGGATCAGTAATGTATGTACACAGTGACTGCACCAGCAGAATAGTGAGTGCAGCTTTGGGGTATAATACAGGATGTAACTCAGGATCAGTAATGTAATGTGTGTACACAGTGACTGCACCAGCACAATAGTGAGTGCAGCTCTGGAGTATAATACAGGAGGTAACTCAGGATCAGTAATGTAATGTATGTACACAGTGACTGTACCAGCAGAATAGTGAGTGCAGCTCTGAAGTATAATAGAGGACGCACAGGTGCTTCACACCAAATTAGAATATCATCAAAAAGTGAATTTATTTCAGTTCTTCAATATAAAAAGTGCCTCTCCTATATTCTATAGAGTCATTACACACAGAGTGATCTCTTTCACGGGTTTATTTCTGGTAATGTTGATGATTATGGCTTACAGCCAATGAGAACCCAAAAGTCATTATTATCTCAGGAAATTAGATTACTTTATAACATGATTACAAATGATTGTAAAATCTGAAATGATGTCCTACTGAAATGTATGTTCAGTAAATGCCCTCAATACTTGTGTCATGATCCCAGGGCAGGTTTTTGAGCTGCACGTCAGGGGTTAATGTCTGGAGCTCAGTGCAGGTTTTGACCTGCACACCTGGGGTTAATAATTGTAGCCTCTTTTTGGTTCTGGGAGAGCTTCTTAAACCCCTGGGAAGCTCCAATCCCTGCCAGTTATGCTTTTGCCTTTGGCCGAGTGTGCTGACCCCTGTGTGCCTGTGCCTGTTCGTTGTTATAGCTTGTTTATATGGTTCTGACCCGGTTCTGTTCCCCGTTGTGAGTTTGCCTGTTGATTCTGTACTTCACTATCCTCTCTGTGTATGACTCGTTGCCTGTGACCTGACTACTCTCTGCTCACCCCTCTTGTACCTTGCAGCTATCTGTGTATGACTCATTGGCTATGTCCTGACTATCCTCCCTGTCTATGCCCCTTGGTAACTTTGTCTTGCAGTTACCCTGCTAGGAGTGCTCTTGCAGCTCCTAGCTCTCTGGAGTTTAGGCCACGCCCCCAGCAGTCACGTGCTTCAGGTCCTGCTGTTCTGAAGTACGCACCTACTCGGCTGCTGCCCGCTCCACAGGTTTCTTTGAGCACCGTTCACTTTACTCAGGACACGCGCACTGGCTCAGTGAGCAAGCTCAGTGCGGTGTTCCTGACATAACTGACCTTGAATTTTTTTTTTTTCCTCTCCTCACTTCTGCAGCATGGACCCAATGTGTGCTTTATCTGAGCAGGTGAAATGCTTGACTCAGTCGCTGCAGAAGCTTAGTTTGGAACACCAAACTATGGCCCAGTCCCAGCGGCAGGTTGCGGACTCGGTTCAGGGGGTGCTTTCCGCAGGCTTTCAGCAGGTGGGGAATAGAGATGTCATTTTAGTCCCACCCGAATCCCCGGTTAAGTTGCCCGATAAGTTTTCTGGTAACACAAATGAATTTAGAGCATTTAAGGAGGACTGTAAGCTCTTTTTCTCCTTGAGACCCCGCTCCTCTGGGGATGAGAAACAGAGGGTGGGGGTGGTTATGTCCCTGCTTAGGGGGTCCCCGCAAGCCTGGGCATTTTCGCTTTCCTCTTCTGCCCCTGAGAGAATGTCTGTGGATTCGTTTTTTGAAGTCTTAGGTCTTATTTATGATGAGTCCGATAGAGTGCATGTGGCTGAAGACAAGGTGATGAGTGTCTGTCAGGGGGAGCACTTGGCCGAGTGGTTCTGTACGGAATTCAGACGTTGGGCAACCGAGATTTCTTGGAGTGGTGCCGCCCTTCTTGGGCTGTTCCACAGAGGCCTGTGTGAACGTCTGAAGGATGCCTTGGCACTCCATCCTTCACCTGACTCCCTGGAGGATGCCATGACCCAAGCGGTTCGCATGGATCGCAGGCTGCGGGCTAGAGGCGTTATGCAACTGGAAACACCATTATTCAGTGGAGATGAGACCTGGACTCTTCCTGTGGCTATGGAGGTGAGAGCTGTCACTTGTAAGGAAAAGGAAAGAAGACGCCGCCGGGAGAAGCAGTTGTGCTTCTATTGTGGGGAATCTGGACACTGGAAGAAGGACTGCCCCTCCTGTCCGTCATCCTCCAAGATGGCGGGAAACGACTAGGTCTGGTTAGTAGTCGTGGAGGCTACCCAGACCTTCAGGTACAATTTTCCTCACGTGCAAAAATGGTGCTGCAGGTGGAACTGGAACTTGGTAATGGTCCGGTTCAGACTACGCTTTTATTGACTGTGGTTCTGCTGTGAACCTTATTGATACCAAAATTATGACTCTTAATAAGATAGGGACAGTCAGGCTTCAGGATCCTGTTAAACTTGTGGCAATTGACTCGTCCTCTCTTACCCAGGACGGTATCTCTTGCAGGTCTGAACTTTTTTCTCTAAAAGTGGGTTCCACTCATGTGGAGAAACTAAGTTGTCTGGTGGTAGATAACTTGCCTGCAGGACTGGTACTGGGGATGCCTTGGCTTCAACGCCATCATCCTACCATTGATTTTATCGTGCGTGCTTCAGGTCCTGCTGTTCTGAAGTACGCACCTACTCGGCTGCTGCCTGCTCCATAGCTATCATTGAGCACAGTTCACTTTAATGAGGACACGCACACTGGCTCAGTGAGCAAGTTCAGTGCAGTGTTCCTGACAACTTGATGGGGCTCCTTCTGCATCAATTGCTGCATCAATGCGGCGTGGTATGGAGGCGATCAGCCTGTGGCACTGCTGAGGGGTTATGGAAGCCCAGGTTGCTTTGATAGCAGCCTTCAGCTCGTCTGCATTGTTGGGTCTGGTGTCTCTCACCTTCCTCCTGACAATACTCCACAGATTCTCTATGGGGTTAAGGTCAGGCGAATTTGCTGCCAATCAAGCCCAGTGATACTGTTGTGTGTACACCAGGTATTGGTACTTTTGGCAGTGTGGACAGGGGCCAAGTCCTGCTGGAGAATAATATTTCCATCTCCAAAAAGCTTGTCGGCAGAGAGAAGCATGAAGAGCTCTAAAATGTCCTGGTAGACGGCTGCGCTGACTTTAGTCTTGATAAAACACAGTGGACCTACACCAGCAGATGACATGGCTCCCCAAACCATCACTGATTGTGGAGACCTCACACTAGACCTCCAGCAGCTTGGATTGTGGCCTCTCCACTCTTCCTCCAGACTCTGGGACCACTGACCACAGTCTGGATCTTCTCCTTGGCCCAGGTAAGACGCTTCTGGCGTTGTCTATTGGTCATGAGTGGCTGACACAAGGAATGCGACACTTGTGGCCCATGTCCTGGAGACGTCTGTGTGTGGTGTGAAGCAATGACTCCAGCAGCAGTCCACTCCTTGTGAATCTCCCCTACATTACTGAATGGTTTTTTTCTTAACAATCCTTTCCAGGCTGCGGTTTTCCTGGTTGCTTGTGCACCTTTTTGCACCACACTTTTTCCTTCCACTCCACTTTCCATTAATATTCTTGGATACAGCGCTCTGTGAACAGCCGGCTTCTTTAGCAATGACCTTTTGTGGCTTCCCCTCCTTGTGGAGTGTGTCAGTGACTGCCTTCTGGACATCTGTCTGGTCAGCAGTCTTCCCCATGATTGTGGAGCTACTGAAACAGACAAAAGGACCTTTGTAAACACTTAGGAGCCTTTACAGGGGTTTATTGTTCATTCTAATTTACTGAGATAATGACTTTTGGGTTCTCATTGGCTGTAAGTCATAATCATCACCATTACCAGAAATAAACCCGTGAAATAGATCACTCTGTGTGTAATGACTCTATAGAATAGAGGAGAGTCACTTTTTGTATTGAAGAACTGAAATAAATTCACTTTTTTATGATATTCTAATGTTGTGAGAAGGTCCTGTAAGTCAGGATCAGTGCTGGATAAGTAATAAAATGTCCAACTCCCTCCCAGCAGGGACATCTTGATTTGTGAATCTTTTTTATCTTGCTTTGAATTGTCTTCCCATTATTTCTAATACTTCAGTCACCTGCAGAGCTGCATTCACAGTTCTGTTAGTTGCCATTGGATACACACTGGCGTTTCTCTGCAGTGTGCTGTCGTCCTGTATTCTGACATGTGAATGTTACAGAATAGACTTTGGCTGGGTCTCAAGTTTCCTTCCTGGCTGTAGATCCTTATGTTGGAGATGATGGAGACGTGTTATCACATGGTCTCTAATATTTGTCTCTGATAATTAGGAGCCATCCTGGCGGCCCTGGGCATCTGCTCTGTATGTCTCGCACACGGTGCGTGTCTGAGCCTTGTAATCACCCCCCGGACATCTGCTCTATACGTCTCGCACACAGTGCGTGTCTGAGCCTTGTAATCACCCCCCCGGACATCTGCTCTATACGTCTCGCACACAGTGCGTGTCTGAGCCTTGTAATCACCCCTGACATCTGCTCTATACGTCTCACACACGGTGCGTGTCTGAGCCTTGTAATCACCCCTGACATCTGCTCTATACGTCTCACACACGGTGCGTGTCTGAGCCTTGTAATCACCCCTGACATCTGCTCTATACGTCTCACACACGGTGCGTGTCTGAGCCTTGTAATCACCCCCCGGACATCTGCTCTATATGTCTCACACACGGTGCGTGTCTGAGCCTTGTAATCACCCCTGGACATCTGCTCTATACATCTCACACACGGTGCGTGTCTGAGCCTTGTAATCACCCCCCGGACATCTGCTCTATATGTCTCGCACACGGTGCGTGTCTGAGCCTTGTAATCACCCCTGGGCATCTGCTCTGTATGTCTCGCACACGGTGCGTGTCTGAGCCTTGTTATTGCCCCCTGGGCATCTGCTCTGTATGTCTCGCACACGGTGCATGTCTGAGCCTTGTAATCACCCCTGGGCATCTGCTCTATACGTCTCGCACACGGTGCATGTCTGAGCCTTGTAATCACCCCTGACATCTGCTCTGTATGTCTCGCACACGGTGCATGTCTGAGCCTTGTAATCACCCCCCGGACATCTGCTCTGTATGTCTCACACACGGTGCGTGTCTGAGCCTTGTAATCACCCCTGATATCTGCTCTATACGTCTCGCACACGGTGCGTGTCTGAGCCTTGTAATCGCCCCCCTGGACATCTGCTCTGTATGTCTCGCACACGGTGCGTGTCTGAGCCTTGTAATCACCCCCCGGACATCTGCTCTGTATGTCTCGCACACGGTGCGTGTCTGAGCCTTGTAATCACCCCTGACATCTGCTCTATACGTCTCGCACACAGTGCGTGTCTGAGCCTTGTAATCACCCCCCGGACATCTGCTCTGTATGTCTCGCACACGGTGCGTGTCTGAGCCTTGTAATCACCCCTGACATCTGCTCTATACGTCTCGCACACGGTGCGTGTCTGAGCCTTGTAATCACCCCCCGGACATCTGATCTGTATGTCTCGCACACGGTGCGTGTCTGAGCCTTGTAATCACCCCTGACATCTGCTCTATATGTCTCGCACACGGTGCGTGTCTGAGCCTTGTAATCACCCCCCGGACATCTGATCTGTATGTCTCGCACACGGTGCGTGTCTGAGCCTTGTAATCACCCCTGACATCTGCTCTATACGTCTCGCACACGGTGCGTGTCTGAGCCTTGTAATCACCCCTGGGCATCTGCTCTGTATGTCTCGCACACGGTGCGTGTCTGAGCCTTATTATTGCCCCCGGGCACAGCGGCCACCGTATCACGAGTCCTTGTCAGGATGAGGTATCTGTCACCTACAGACACCTCTGATCTGCCGGGAAAGGACCAGACGCACAGGAGAATTCCCGGCGTTGTTTTTTTTATTGTATTTGTCATGCATTGATCAGAATTGTGAACAGAACCCAGCGCGGCCTCATGGACTCCCGGCTCTTCAGGCGTTCATCGTTGGCTCTGGATGAGGTCTCCCATCGCACGTTGTGCCGCAGGTGGAGGAGAAGCATTCGTTACAGTGTCACATTATAATGTGGGAAATGTCTGGGTGGGGTGTCCGGCGAGGAGCGACCCCGCAGGGGTCTGAGTCCCTCCTCCACATTAGGGGGACCTGATAATGTCCAATGTATGCACCAGACTGGGCCATAGACATTGGTACCAGGGCTGATCATTTTGTGGGATGCCGTCCTACAATATGGGGTGAGGTTCCCTTACTCTGCATTCTGTGTGAGGTTTGTCTGTCAGCCTCACATGCATCAGGCGGTTACAGGATGAGCAGTTACAACGCTGTCTCCTAATGGATCGGACAACTCCTCTGGGTTTTGTTCAGCGGCCCGTGAGATAGAGTTGTTAAACGGACTAAAACACATGACCAGTCATAAACCAGCACAGGTGCTGTCCGTGTGTCTATGTATGTACTATACGTGTGCCGTTCATGTGGCGCCTATGTGCACCATCAGTGTGACACATACTGGAAGAGAAGCAGAATAGAAATGACAGATGGTTAGATAGAAAATGCATAGATAGATATAGATTTTAGATAAATAGATGTCCAAGAGATATATAATTAGTGCTGTGAGTGTGTATTTTACTGTACTTGTATTCAGAAAAAAATAAATGAAAAAAATGCCATTGGGTCCCAGTTATTTTTAATAACCAGCTAAGGAAAAGCCAACAGCTGGGACCTGATATTATCAGACTTGGAAGGGCCCGATAACTATGGAAATAAATGGTAAGGAGTGCTGGTCTGCACATAATGCAGCATGACCAGTCAGTGTGTACAGTACAGACACAGAGGGCTAGTAAGTGCATGGAGGCTGTGTAAGCAGCTACGAGAGTCCTTTGTTTGGAAGAAAATTTTGAATGGGCAAAACAGGGATAGTTAGATAAGTATGTTGAGGCAGTAGGCCAGTTTAAACAAATGCGTTTTTAGGCCTCGCTTAAAACTGTAGGTATTGAGAATTAATTGAAATGTCCTGGGTAATGCATTCCAAAAAATTGGCGCAGCAGAAGAGAAGTCTTGGAGATGGGAGTGGAAGGTCCGGATTAGTGAGGATGTTAATCTTAGTTCAGTAGCAAAACAGAGGGCACAGTTGGGGTGATAGAGATGACAAGATGTAGGGTGGTGCAGCACTATGGAGAGGACAGGTAAGTAATAGACAGATGAGGAGGAGATGTAAGGCGGTGCAGCACTATGGAGAGGACAGGTAGGTACAGTTAGGTCCATATACATTTGGACAGAGACATTTTTCTAATTTTGGTTCTAGACATTACCACAATGAATTTTAAACAAAGCAATTCAGATGCAGTTGAAGTTCAGACTTTCAGATTTCATTTGAGGGTATCCACATTAAAATTGGATGAAGGGTTTAGGAGTTTCAGCTCCTTAACATGGGCCACCCTGTTTTTAAAGGGACCAAAAGTAATTGGACAGATTGAATAATTGGAAATTAAATGTTCATTTCTAGTACTTGGCTGAAAACCCTTTGTTGGCAATGACTGCCTGAAGTCTTGCACTCATGGACATCACCAGACGCTGGGTTTCCTCCTTTTTGATGCTCTGCCAGGCCTTCACTGCGGTGGTTTTCAGTTGCTGTTTGTTTGTGGGCCTTTCTGTCTGAAGTTTAGTCTTTAACAAGTGAAATGCTCAATTGGGTTGAGATCAGGTGACTGACTTGGCCATTCAAGAATATTCCACTTCTTTGCTTTAATAAACTCCTGGGTTGCTTTTGCTTTATGTTTTGGGTCATTGTCCATCTGTAGTATGAAACGACGACCAATCAGTTTGGCTGCATTTGGCTGGATCTGAGCACACAGTATGGCTCTGAATACCTCAGAATTCATTCGGCTGCTTCTGTCCTGTGTCACATCATCAATAAACACCAGTGACCCAGTGCCACTGGCAGCCATGCATGCCCAAGCCATCACACTGCCTCCGCCGTGTCTTACAGATGATGTGGTATGCTTTGGATCATGAGCTGTACCACGCCTTCACCATACTTTTCTCTTTCCATCATTCTGGTAGAGGATGATCTTGGTTTCATCTGTCCAAAGAATGTTCTTCCAGAACTGTGCTGGCTTTTTTAGATGTTTTTTTTAGCAAAGTCCAGTCTAGCCTTTTGATTCTTGATGCTTATGAGTGTCTTGCACCGTGCAGTGAACCCTCTGTATTCACTTTCATGCAGTCTTCTCTTTATGGTAGATTTGGATATTGATACGCCTGCCTCCTGGAGAGTGTTGGTCACTTGGTTGGCTGGAGTGAAGGGGTTTCTCTTCACCATGGAGACTATTCTGCGATCATCCACCACTGTTGTCTTCCGTGGGTGCCCAGGTCTTTTTGCATTGATGAGTTCACCAGTGCTTTCTTTCTTTCTCAGGATGTACCAAACTGTAGATTTTGCCACTCCTAATGTTGTAGCAATTTCTCGGATGGGTTTTTCTGTTTTTGCAGCTTAAGGATGGCTTGTTTCACCTGCATGGAGAGCTCCTTTGACCGCATGTTTCCTTCACAGCAAAACCTTCCAAATGCAAGCACCACACCTCCAATCAACTCCAGGCCTTTTATCTGCTTAATTGAGAATGACATAAGAGATTGCCCTCACCTGTCCATGAAATAGCCATGGAGTCAATTGTCCAATTACTTTTGGTCCCTTTAAAAACAAGGTGGCACAAGTTAAGGAGCTGAAACTCTTACACCCTTCATCCAATGTTAATGTGGATAACCTCAAATGAAAGCTGAAAGTCTGAACTTCAACTGCATCTGAATTGTTTTGTTTAAAATTCATTGTGGTAATGTCTAGAACCAAAATTAGAAAAATGTTGTCTTTGTCCAAATATATATGGACCTAACTGTAATAGACAGATGAGGAGGAGATGTAGAGTGGGGCAACAGTGTGGAGAGGACGGGTAGGGTGATAGAGATGAGGAGGAGATGTGGGATGGTGCAGCACTTTCGAAAGGACAGGTAGGGGATAGACATGAGGAGGAGATGTAGGGCGGTGCAACACTGGAGTGGACAGGTAGGTAGTAGGCAGATGAGGAGGAGATGTAGGGCAGTGCAGCACTGTGGAGGGGATGGTTAGGTGATAGAAAGAGATGAGGAGATGTAGGGTGGTGCAGTACTGTGGAGGGGATGGTTAGGTGATAGAAAGAGATGAAGAGATGTAGGGTGGTGCAGCACTGTGGAGAGGACAGGTAGGGGATAGACAGATGAGGAGATGTAGGGCAGTGCAGCACTGTGGAGGGGACGGTTAGGTGGTAGAGATGAGGAGGATATGTAGGGAAGTGCAGCACTGGAAAGGATGAGTGTCATGAACTGGGGGTGTGAGGTTGCCTCTAGTTGTCGGTGATTTATTATATCCCACCAATTGTCAAAAAATGTACTATTTATTAGTGGTCGTGGGCCATATAACCACCCACAACTTTTGTTTCCACCTTCAGTTCCGGTTTTTGAACATGCAGCTCTCTGGTGCCCCCCTTACCTTCAGGTCAGTCAGGGAACTGCACCTAGGATAAGTAGTCGCCAGAAAGGCTGCCTTTCCGTGTTCTGGCTATTGGGCACTCTGCTGGGAGGGCGGTATGTATGTCCCCAGTCTCAGGCTGGTAAAGCCTCTGTTCCGTCACTAGCAGATTCTCCCAAATCCCCAGAACACTGTGCTGCCACCAGCTCCTCGTTCTACATAAAAATCAATATCGGGTCAGGAGGCAACGCAATAGGTAGCGTAAATTTAGCACAGAGAATGTGGCGGTACGTTATAAAGCAAGGGGGGAAAAAAAACTAGTAAATTTTTATAGATTTACTCCAGAAAATATAGGCAGTGTTTACAAAAATATAAAAGATGTTGCAAACGAGATGATATAATATATACAGAAAATTAAAAAATAAAATTGATTAAAATATGAAACTTGCATATCTCAGTCAATGGCACGCCATGTGCAGGAGGGGGGAGGGGCGCCTTCCCCAAGGGAAAATGATCTAGGAGCACAGCTTCTTAGCCGGGCAAATGACTACTTCCTACTTGAGCCCCCTAGTTTTATGCCTTTCCCTGGGTGACCTCACTGGGTGGGCAGAGCTATAGCATGCACTCCCCTTTTAAAAGTTACTAACAGGTATGAGAGCCATAACTTAGTCTGCGAGGCTCACAGCTTGATGGCAGAAGTGTTATAGTTTTTCTGACAAACTTTTCTTTCATTTATGCCTAAACATGCCGTGGCTGTGAGGCACGGTCGGGTACAAATCCGTTTCTCAGATTCTGGAAGTCGTTAAAGTTTCAAAACCCACCTGTGGATAGCTTTTCTTATGCAGATTGCAAAAATATAGGTTTCCTACCTCTATGAATATTCTGTGTTATTATATTCAATCTGAAATGGACAAAGGAATCATGTGCTTTTACACAAAGGCTGAGTTAGCTGATCACAAACCACATTCCCAAGGGAGGAGGAAAGAGTGGGGTAGAATTACACAGTGCAGCTGTGTGCCTGGAGAAACAAAGGGGGGGAAGGGCAGCGTTTCCTCTTACAAACCAAGGAGATACAGCAGAAAGCACTGTATGTGTAATCGAAATCATGAAAAATTAGTCATCTTTTCCTGACAACGGGTAGAGTGGTAGACAGAGATGAGGAGGAGATGTAGGGCGGTGCAGCACTCTGGAGAGGACAGGTGGGGGATAGACAGATGAGGAGGAGATGTAGGGCGGTGCAGCACTGTGGAGAGGAGGAAAAGGGTGGTAGACAGATGAGGAGGTGATGTAGGGCGGTGCAGCACTGGAGAGGAGGAAAAGGGTGGTAGACAGATGAGGAGGAGATGTAGGGTGGTGCAGCACTGTGGAGAGGACAGGTAGGGTGATAGACAGAGATAAAGAGGAGATGTATGGTGGTGCAGCACTGTGGAGAGGACGGGTAGAGGATAAACAGATGAGGAGGGGAGGTAGGGTGATAGACAGAGATAAGGAGGAGATGAAGGGTGGTGCAGCACTGTGGAGAGGACGGGTAGGGTGATAGACAGAGATGAGGGGGAGATGTAGGGTGGTGAAGCACTGTGGAGAGGACGGGTAGGGGATAGACAGATGAGGACATGTAGGGTGGTGCAGCACTGTGGAGAGGACGGGTAGGGTGATAGACAGAGATAAGGAGGAGATGTAGGGTGGTGCAGCACTGTGGAGAGGACGGGTAGGGTGATAGACAAAGATAAGGAGGAGATGTAGGGTGGTGCAGCACTGTGGAGAGGACGGGTAGGGTGATAGACAAAGATAAGGAGGAGATGTAGGGTGGTGCAGCACTGTGGAGAGGACAGGTTGGGGATAGACGAGGAGGAGATGTAGGGTGGTGTAGCACTGTGGAGAGGACGGGTAGGGTGATAGACAGAGATGAGGAGGAGATGTAGGGTGGTGAAGCACTGTGGAGATGACAGGTTGGGGATAGACGAGGAGGAGATGTAGGGTGGTGTAGCACTGTGGAGAGGACGGGTAGGGTGATAGACAGAGATGAGGAGGAGATGTATGGTGGTGAAGCACTGTGGAGAGGACGGGTAGGGGATAGACGGATGAGGAGATGTAGGGGGGTGCAGTACTGTGGAGAGGATGGGTAGGGTGATGGACAAGAGGAGGACATGAAGGGCGGTGCAGCACTGTGGAGAGGACGGGTAGGGTGATAGACAAAGATAAGGAGGAGATGTAGGGTGGTGCAGCACTGTGGAGAGGACAGGTTGGGGATAGACGAGGAGGAGATGTAGGGTGGTGTAGCACTGTGGAGAGGACGGGTAGGGTGATAGACAGAGATGAGGAGGAGATGTAGGGTGGTGAAGCACTGTGGAGAGGACAGGTTGGGGATAGACGAGGAGGAGATGTAGGGTGGTGTAGCACTGTGGAGAGGACGGGTAGGGTGATAGACAGAGATGAGGAGGAGATGTATGGTGGTGAAGCACTGTGGAGAGGACGGGTAGGGGATAGACAGAGATGAGGAGGAGAGATGTAGGGTGGTGCAGCACTGTGGAAAGGATGGGTAGGGGATAGACGGATGAGGAGATGTAGGGTGGTGCAGCACTGTGGAGAGGACGGGTAGGGTGATGGACAAGAGGAGGACATGTAGGGCGGTGCAGCACTGTGGAGAGGATGGGTAGAGATTTGTAAATGATCAGACAGAAGAGGGAAGGGTACTCAGTGCAGCAGAGGAGAACTGCAGGGAACAGTTACTGTACTCAGTTCAGTCTTCTCTGCAGCCACTTATTCCCAGAACTGTGCTCATCGATGTTCATGTTATTGCAGAGGAGGATGTGATTTTGCAGACTCCTTTATCGCCCTGTGATGAGATCGGTGATAATAATGGTTGTAAAGTCGCAGATTACATTTTCGATAACAAATGTTTCGGCTCAGCGGCGCCGCTGGTGGCTTCTCTGCTGCTCTCGGAGGTTGTGGTAGAGTAATTTTTGATCATTCATATGTTTTTTCACACTTTCAGGGTTGGTTATGGATAGCTATAATACTTTGGGGTTCATCAGTATCTTTGTCAACTGCTGATACTGATTAGTGATGCGGATACAAATGCAGGAGATATGACTTCTACTTATCTATGGTGGAAGCTCCCCAGATATCAGTTATATTATACAGAGGAGACATCGCCGCTCCCCAGATATCAGTTATATTATACAGAGGAGACATCACCGCTCCCCAGATATCAGTTATATTATACAGAGGAGACATCCCCGCTCCCCAGATATCAGTTATATTATACAGAGGAGACATCACCGCTCCCCAGATATCAGTTATATTATACAGAGGAGACATCGCCGCTCTCCAGATATCAGTTATATTATACAGAGGAGACATCGCCGCTCTCCAGATATCAGTTATATTATACAGAGGAGACATCACCGCTCCCCAGATATCAGTTATATTATACAGAGGAGACATCGCCGCTCCCCAGATATCAGTTATATTATACAGAGGTGACATCGCCGCTCCCCAGATATCAGTTATATTATACAGAGGAGACATCACCGCTCCCCAGATATCAGTTATATTATACAGAGGAGACATCGCCGCTCCCCAGATATCAGTTATATTATACAGAGGTGACATCGCCGCTCCCCAGATATCAGTTATATTATACAGAGGTGACATCGCCGCTCCCCAGATATCAGTTATATTATACAGAGGAGACATCACCGCTCCCCAGATATCAGTTATATTATACAGAGGAGACATCGCCGCTCCCCAGATATCAGTTATATTATACAGAGGAGACATCGCCGCTCCCCAGATATCAGTTATATTATACAGAGGAGACATCGCCGCTCCCCAGATATCAGTTATATTATACAGAGGAGACATCGCCGCTCCCCAGATATCAGTTATATTATACAGAGGAGACATCGCCGCTCTCCAGATATCAGTTATATTATACAGAGGAGACATCACCGCTCTCCAGATATCAGTTATATTATACAGAGGAGACATCACCGCTCCCCAGATATCAGTTATATTATACAGAGGAGACATCACCGCTCCCCAGATATCAGTTATATTATACAGAGGAGACATCACCGCTCCCCAGATATCAGTTATATTATACAGAGGAGACATCGCCGCTCCCCAGATATCAGTTATATTATACAGAGGAGACATCGCCGCTCCCCAGATATCAGTTATATTATACAGAGGAGACATCGCCGCTCTCCAGATATCAGTTATATTATACAGAGGAGACATCGCCGCTCCCCAGATATCAGTTATATTATACAGAGGAGACATCGCCGCTCCCCAGATATCAGTTATATTATACAGAGGAGACATCGCCGCTCCCCAGATATCAGTTATATTATACAGAGGAGACATCACCGCTCTCCAGATATCAGTTATATTATACAGAGGAGACATCACCGCTCTCCAGATATCAGTTATATTATACAGAGGAGACATCACCGCTCTCCAGATATCAGTTATATTATACAGAGGAGACATCGCCGCTCCCCAGATATCAGTTATATTATACAGAGGAGACATCACCGCTCCCCAGATATCAGTTATATTATACAGAGGAGACATCACCGCTCCCCAGATATCAGTTA
Organism: Dendrobates tinctorius; assembly: GCF_039654945.1. Classification (NCBI taxonomy): domain Eukaryota; kingdom Metazoa; phylum Chordata; class Amphibia; order Anura; family Dendrobatidae; genus Dendrobates; species Dendrobates tinctorius. The sequence continues at coordinate 2,806,142 of NW_027361903.1, read as the reverse complement.
TATTATACAGAGGAGACATCGCCGCTCCCCAGATATCAGTTATATTATACAGAGGAGACATCGCCGCTCCCCAGATATCAGTTATATTATACAGAGGAGACATCACCGCTCTCCAGATATCAGTTATATTATACAGAGGAGACATCGCCGCTCCCCAGATATCAGTTATATTATACAGAGGAGACATCACCGCTCCCCAGATATCAGTTATATTATACAGAGGAGACATCGCCGCTCCCCAGATATCAGTTATATTATACAGAGGAGACATCACCGCTCTCCAGATATCAGTTATATTATACAGAGGAGACATCACCGCTCCCCAGATATCAGTTATATTATACAGAGGAGACATCGCCGCTCCCCAGATATCAGTTATATTATACAGAGGAGACATCACCGCTCCCCAGATATCAGTTATATTATACAGCGGTGACATCGCTGCCTCGTGATTACAGTGTGTGGATTTCTCTTCCTTTCTCTTGTGTGTGTATATATACTGATCGGTGCTGTATACAGTTCGGGGGTTTTCAGGTGATCGCCGTCTCCTTCTTCCGTCTGTCAGCGTGTGGGTTTTCAGTCTTTATCGTGATGGGGCCCCTCTGGTGAGAATTGGGCTCTGAGCTGCTGGAGAACGATCAGGTTGTAGCGGGATGTCAGCCCATAATCCTACAAATCTCTATAATTTCTCAGTCAATTAGGTCTAATGGAAATACTTTTCTCCTGAAGTGTTTAGATATATTACATGTCATACGGAGGCTTTCTCCGCAGCGCCAGGTTATCGGAACGCCGTACACACTGCAAAGATCACCGTGTACCCACTAATGAGCAGTCACAGGGCCTGTGCCCCGAGAGGGTGACCAGAGCTCGGGACCAGCTCTTCATCCAGACATTCGGCAAAACGCCGCAGACTGGAGACAATTGTGAGAACATTCCACCTGCCATGTGTGTCTCCATCACTCCCAGAGCAAGAAGGAGCCATGAACCCGGCCGAGAGTCTCAGGATAATCGGCCACTCAGCTTTTGGCAGATGAGACTTTCAGGGAGCACAGGCGCTGGCTATGGAGCCCTTGGAATCTTTGGGGGCTCCAGGGGTCCTTAGATAACGATTTGTTTTGCGGTTGGAGGTCAACATTTACGGGATTTGCAAGGGGAACAGAGCTGTGTTTTTGTGAATTGGGAAGGTGAACTGAGACCTGTAGGCCCCTGACGCAGGTGTGCCTGAAGCTGTAGAGACTCTGATGGAGGTGTGCTGGGACCTGCAGCAGCCCCTGATGGAGGTGCACTGGGACCTGCAGCAGCCCCTGAGGGAGGTGTACTGGGACCTGCAGCAGCCCTTGAGGGAGGTGCACTGGGACCTGCAGCAGCCCTTGAGGGAGGTGTACTGGGACCTGCAGCAGCCCTTGAGGGAGGTGCACTGGGACCTGCAGCAGCCCTTGAGGGAGGTGTACTGGGACCTGCAGCAGCCCCTGAGGGAGGTGTACTGGGACCTGCAGCAGCCCCTGAGGGAGGTGCACTGGGACCTGCAGCAGCCCCTGAGGGAGGTGTACTGGGATCTGAAGGAGCCCCTGAGGGAGGTGTACTGGGACATGCAGGAGCCCCTGATGGAGGTGTACTGGGACCTGAAGGAGCCCCTGAGGGAGGTGCGCTGGGACCTGAAGGAGCCCCTGAGGGAGGTGCACTGGGACCTGAAGGAGCCCCTGAGGGAGGTGCGCTGGGACCTGCAGAAGCCCCTGAGGGAGGTGCACTGGGACCTGCAGGAGCCCCTGAGGGAAGTGCACTGGGACCTGCAGTAGCCCCTGAGGGAGATGTACTGGGATATGCAGCAGCCCCTGAGGGAGGTGCACTGGGACCTGCAGGAGCCCCTGATGGAGGTTTTCTGGGACATGCAGAAGCCCCTGATAGAGGTGTACTGGGACCTGCAGGGGCCCCTGATAGAGGTGTGCTGGGACATGCAGGAGCCCCTGATGGAGGTGTACTGGGACCTGCAGGAGCCCCTGATGGAGGTCCTCTGGGACCTGAAGGAGCCCCTGAGGGAGGTGCGCTGGGACCTGAAGAAGCCCCTGAGGGAGGTGCGCTGGGCTCTAAGGGAGCCCCTGAGGGAGGTGCGCTGGGACCTGAAGGAGCCCCTGAGGGAGGTGCACTGGGCTCTGAGGGAGCCGCGCTGGGACCTGAAGGAGCCCCTGTGGGAGGTGCGCTGGGACCTGAGGGAGGTGCACTGGGCTCTGAGGGAGCCCCTGAGGGAGGTGCACTGGGACCTGAAGGAGCCCCTGAGGGAGGTGCACTGGGACCTGAAGGAGCCCCTGAGGGAGGTGAGCTGGGACTTGCAGGAGCCCCTCAGGGAGGTGCACTGGGACCTGAAGGGAGCCCCTGAGGGAGGTGCGCTGGGACCTCTACAGGTGGTTCTCGATCTCATTCACTGTCAGCACCATCAACCCTACCTGCCTCTTGTTACCGGAGCTCTAAGCGTTGGGATGTTTCGCCCCCCGCGTCCTGTCAGCACGCAGACAGCCGTCATGTTCAGCAGCTCATTTCCCTGAGATCTGGAAAATGTCCTCGAGCTTTACAGCAATAGGACCCGACTCAGGAGCAGGTGATCATCTCAGGAGCTGCGCTCGTTTGCGCCAGGAAAACGTTTTGAGAATTTAATGTGACTTTTGCAAATGCAATTAGTCTCCGGGGTATGAACGTCTCAGGCCAGGGACAATGCTCTGCGCCGCAGTAACGGATCCGCGGGGTCTGTCTATACTGGCGGTTGAGGCACAGATTACAAGAAGACGCTACATGGCTCTTGTATCTCAGCATCATTTATAGGAAACAGGTGAAAAGACGGTAAATAAGCCGCACAGAGACCGCGCTGCCGTCCCAGCACCGCAGGCCGCCCATAAGAGACCGAGCAACACCGATATGTAGGAGCCAAAATATCAATGTGCAGCAGGAAGAGCAATGCTCTGCAGAGAGGTCAGTAGTGTAATAATCTGCAGGATATATCACTGTGTGTATCTGTCAGGAGGTGGAGGAGCGATGCTCTGCAGAGAGGTCAGTGGTGTAATAATCTGCAGCATATATCTCTATGTATCTGTCAGGAGGAGGAGGAGCGATGCTCTGCAGAGAGGTCAGTGGTGTAATAATCTGCATGATATATCACTATGTATCTGTCAGGAGGTGGAGCAGCGATGCTCTGCAGAGAGGTCAGTGGTGTAATAATCTGCACGATATATTACTATGTATTTGTCAGGAGGTGGAGGAGCGATGCTCTGCAGAGAGATCAGTGCTGTAATAATCACCAGGATATATCACTATGTATCTGTCAGGAGGTGGAGGAGCGATGCTCTGCAGAGAGAGGTCAGTGGTGTAATAATCTGCAGGATATATCACTGTATCTGTCAGGAGGTGGAGGAGCGATGCTCTGCAGAGAGGTCAGTGGTGTAATAATCTGCACGATATATTACTATGTATTTGTCAGGAGGTGGAGGAGCGATGCTCTGCAGAGAGGTCAGTGGTGTAATAATCTGCAGGATATATCACTGTGAAAACCAAAAGCAAAACACAAAACAAATATCCTGGAATAAAAAAATAAAAAAATATATTGCAAAAATTGCATGAAGGTAGTAATAATAGTAATAATAAAGGTATTTAGTTAACATAATTTTGATCAAAATAATGTAGAAGCCATCCCGCCACGTCACGGCAACCCTTGTGGGACAGTCCTAACTCTTGTATTTAAAACCTTTCCACTTGTCAAATGACGTAAATGTGAACAAGGACAGACGGACTGAATCACCAGTAATAGTATAGGCCAGACAGGATGGATTTTCCAACTCAGAAACAGGGCGGTCACACCCTTATATGCACAGAATGCACAATGAAACAAATGAGAAACTGGGTCTGAGCCCTGTTTCTGAGTTGGAAAATCCATCCTGTCTGGCCTATGCTATTACTGGTGATTCAGTCCGTCTGTCCTTGTTCACATTTACGTCATTTGACAAGTGGAAAGGTTTTAAATACAAGAGTTAGGACTGTCCCACAAGGGTTGCCGTGACGTGGCGGGATGGCTTCTACATTATTTTGATCAAAATTATGTTAACTAAATACCTTTATTATTACTATTATTACTACCTTCATGCAATTTTTGCAATATATTTTTTTACTTTTTTATTCCAGGATATTTGTTTTGTGTTTTGCTTTTGGTTTTCTCTGTGTAAAGGTCATGTGTTCATATGCAATTACATTTTGCATGCACATTAATTTACTTTTTCTGCTCAGACCCAGTTTCTCATTTGTTTCATTGTGCATTCTGTGCATATAAGGGTGTGACCGCCCTGTTTCTGAGTTGGAAAATCCATCCTGTCTGGCCTATACTATTACTGGTGATTCAGTCCGTCTGTCCTTGTTCACATTTACGTCATTTGACAAGTGGAAAGGTTTTAAATACAAGAGTTAGGACTGTCCCACAAGGGTTGCCGTGACGTGGCGGGATGGCTTCTACATTATTTTGATCAAAATTATGTTAACTAAATACCTTTATTATTACTATTATTACTACCTTCATGCAATTTTTGCAATATATTTTTTTACTTTTTTATTCCAGGATATTTGTTTTGTGTTTTGCTTTTGGTTTTCTCTGTGTAAAGGTCATGTGTTCATATGCAATTACATTTTGCATGCACATTAATTTACTTTTTCTGCTCAGACCCAGTTTCTCAGGATATATCACTGTGTATCTGTCAGGAGGTAATAGTCTGCAGGATATATCACTGTGTATCTGTCAGGAGGTGGAGGAGCGATGCTCTGCAGAGAGGTCAGTGGTGTAATAATCTGCAGGATATATCACTGTATCTGTCAGGAGGTGGAGGAGTGATGCTCTGCAGAGAGGTCAGTGGTGTAATAATCTGCAGGATATATCACTGTATCTGTCAGGAGGTGGAGGAGCGATGCTCTGCAGAGAGAGGTCAGTGGTGTAATAATCTGCAGGATATATCACTGTATCTGTCAGGAGGTGGAGGAGTGATGCTCTGCAGAGAGGTCAGTGGTGTAATAATCTGCAGGATATATCACTGTATCTGTCAGGAGGTGGAGGAGCGATGCTCTGCAGAGAAGTCAGTGGTGTAATAATCTGCAGGATATATCACTATGTATCTGTCAGGAGGTGGAGGAGCGATGCCCTGCAGAGAGGTCAGTGGTGTAATAATCTGCAGGATATATCACTGTGTATCTGTCAGGAGGTGGAGGAGCGATGCTCTGCAGAGAGGTCAGTGGTGTAATAATCTGCAGGATATATCACTGTATCTGTCTGGAGGTGGAGGAGCGATGCTCTGCAGAGAGGTCAGTGGTGTAATAATCTGCAGGATATATCACTGTATCTGTCTGGAGGTGGAGGAGCGATGCTCTGCAGAGAGGTCAGTGGTGTAATAATCTGCAGGATATATCACTGTATCTGTCAGGAGGTGGAGGAGTGATGCTCTGCAGAGAGGTCAGTGGTGTAATAATCTGCAGGATATATCACTGTATCTGTCAGGAGGTGGAGGAGCGATGCTCTGCAGAGAGATCAGTTGTGTAATAATCTGCAGGATATATCACTGTATCTGTCAGGAGGTGGAGGAGCGATGCTCTGTAGAGAGGTCAGTGGTGTAATAATCTGCACGATATATTACTATGTATTTGTCAGGAGGTGGAGGAGCGATGCTCTGCAGAGAGGTCAGTGGTGTAATCTGCAGGATATATCACTGTATCTGTCTGGAGGTGGAGGAGCGATGCTCTGCAGAGAAGTCAGTGGTGTAATAATCTGCAGGATATATCACTCTGTATTTGTCAGGAGGTGGAGGAGCAATGCTCTGCAGTGAGGTCTGGTGTAATAATCTACGGGATATATCACTATGCATCTGTCAGGAGGTGGAGGAGCGATGCTCTGCAGAGAGGTCAGTGGTGTAATAATCTGCAGGATATATCACTGTATCTGTCTGGAGGTGGAGGAGCGACGCTCTGCAGAGAGGTCAGTGGTGTAATAATCTGCAGGATATATCACTATGTATCTGTCAGGAGGTGGAGGAGCGATGCTCTGCAGAGAGGTCAGTGGTGTAATAATCTGCACGATATATTACTATGTATTTGTCAGGAGGTGGAGGAGCGATGCTCTGCAGAGAGATCAGTGCTGTAATAATCACCAGGATATATCACTATGTATCTGTCAGGAGGTGGAGGAGCGATGCTCTGCAGAGAGAGGTCAGTGGTGTAATAATCTGCAAGATATATCGCTATGTATCTGTCAGGAGGTGGAGGAACGATGCTCTGCAGAGAGAGGTCAGTGGTGTAATAATCTGCAGGATATATCACTGTATCTGTCAGGAGGTGGAGGAGCGATGCTCTGCAGAGAGGTCAGTGGTGTAATAATCTGCACGATATATTACTATGTATTTGTCAGGAGGTGGAGGAGCGATGCTCTGCAGAGAGGTCAGTGGTGTAATAATCTGCAGGATATATCACTGTGTATCTGTCAGGAGGTAATAGTCTGCAGGATATATCACTATGTATCTGTCAGGAGGTGGAGGAGCGATGCTCTGCAGAGAGGTCAGTGGTGTAATAATCTGCAGGATATATCACTGTATCTGTCAGGAGGTGGAGGAGTGATGCTCTGCAGAGAGGTCAGTGGTGTAATAATCTGCAGGATATATCACTGTATCTGTCAGGAGGTGGAGGAGCGATGCTCTGCAGAGAGAGGTCAGTGGTGTAATAATCTGCAGGATATATCACTATGTATCTGTCAGGAGGTGGAGGAGCGATGCTCTGCAGAGAGGTCAGTGGTGTAATAATCTGCAGGATATATCACTGTATCTGTCAGGAGGTGGAGGAGTGATGCTCTGCAGAGAGGTCAGTGGTGTAATAATCTGCAGGATATATCACTGTATCTGTCAGGAGGTGGAGGAGCGATGCTCTGCAGAGAGAGGTCAGTGGTGTAATAATCTGCAGGATATATCACTATGTATCTGTCAGGAGGTGGAGGAGCGATGCTCTGCAGAGAGGTCAGTGGTGTAATAATCTGCAGGATATATCACTGTATCTGTCAGGAGGTGGAGGAGTGATGCTCTGCAGAGAGGTCAGTGGTGTAATAATCTGCAGGATATATCACTATCTGTCAGGAGGTGGAGGAGCGATGCTCTGCAGAGAGGTCAGTGGTGTAATAATCTGCAGGATATATCACTGTGTATCTGTCAGGAGGTAATAGTCTGCAGGATATATCACTATGTATCTGTCAGGAGGTGGAGGAGCGATGCTCTGCAGAGAGGTCAGTGGTGTAATAATCTGCAGGATATATCACTGTATCTGTCAGGAGGTGGAGGAGTGATGCTCTGCAGAGAGGTCAGTGGTGTAATAATCTGCAGGATATATCACTGTATCTGTCAGGAGGTGGAGGAACGATGCTCTGCAGAGAGAGGTCAGTGGTGTAATAATCTGCAGGATATATCACTGTATCTGTCAGGAGGTGGAGGAGCGATGCTCTGTAGAGAGGTCAGTGGTGCAGTAATCTGCACGATATATTACAATGTATTTGTCAGGAGGTGGAGGAGCGATGCTCTGCAGAGAGATCAGTGGTGTAATAATCTGCAGGATATATCACTGTATCTGTCAGGAGGTGGAGGAGCGATGCTCTGCAGAGAAGTCAGTGGTGTAATAATCTGCAGGATATATTACTATGTATTTGTCAGGAGGTGGAGGAGCGATGCTCTGCAGAGAGGTCAGTGGTGTAATAATCTGCAGGATATATCACTGTATCTGTCAGGAGGTGGAGGAGCGATGCTCTGTAGAGAGGTCAGTGGTGTAATAATCTGCACGATATATTACTATGTATTTGTCAGGAGGTGGAGGAGCGATGCTCTGCAGAGAGGTCAGTGGTGTAATCTGCAGGATATATCACTGTATCTGTCTGGAGGTGGAGGAGCGATGCTCTGCAGAGAAGTCAGTGGTGTAATAATCTGCAGGATATATCACTCTGTATTTGTCAGGAGGTGGAGGAGCAATGCTCTGCAGTGAGGTCTGGTGTAATAATCTACGGGATATATCACTATGCATCTGTCAGGAGGTGGAGGAGCGATGCTCTGCAGAGAGGTCAGTGGTGTAATAATCTGCAGGATATATCACTGTATCTGTCTGGAGGTGGAGGAGCGACGCTCTGCAGAGAGGTCAGTGGTGTAATAATCTGCAGGATATATCACTGTATCTGTCTGGAGGTGGAGGAGCGACGCTCTGCAGAGAGGTCAGTGGTGTAATAATCTGCAGGATATATCACTATGTATCTGTCAGGAGGTGGAGGAGCGATGCTCTGCAGAGAGGTCAGTGGTGTAATAATCTGCAGGATATATCACTATGTATCTGTCAGGAGGTGGAGGAGCGATGCCCTGCAGAGAGGTCAGTGGTGTAATAATCTGCAGGATATATCACTGTGTATCTGTCAGGAGGTGGAGGAGCGATGCTCTGCAGAGAGGTCAGTGGTGTAATAATCTGCAGGATATATCACTGTATCTGTCTGGAGGTGGAGGAGCGATGCTCTGCAGAGAGGTCAGTGGTGTAATAATCTGCAGGATATATCACTGTATCTGTCTGGAGGTGGAGGAGCGATGCTCTGCAGAGAGGTCAGTGGTGTAATAATCTGCAGGATATATCACTGTATCTGTCTGGAGGTGGAGGAGCGATGCTCTGCAGAGAGGTCAGTGGTGTAGTAATCTGCAGGATATATCACTGTGTATCTGTCAGGAGGTGGAGGAGCGACGCTCTGCAGAGAGGTCAATGGTGTCTCCCCCCAGCAGTATGAGGTGTCGGCGGATTTACTGTCCTCCATGGACCCTTTTGTCAGGACGTATCCGGCTGTGAAGTGTAAGCGATGAGCTCAGTGATTTGGCTCCTGATGTCGGGGCCCCAGGGAGCCCCTGCACATATGTCAGGTGGAGCGTGGAGCAGGTGGCTGCAGAACACGACATGTGAGACTGTGTTTCCGGCTGCGATCATCCGTGGGCCTCAGTCCAACATGGCATATGGTGATGTGTGTACGGGGCGGCCTCCGACTGCGGAGACCCATGATCCCTGCACACTCTATTACCAGAGATGGGGAGCAGTGCAATACTCTGCAGAGAATTCCTATGTATCTGCCAGGAAGACGCGCCATGTTCTGCACATCTCCGGAGAGCGCTGCTGTGTCCTGCGGGAGAGCTGGATGTGGGGAGAAGATTCTCTGTGTTTGAGGGAATCCTCATTGGATGTTTTTTGTTGCTGTCTGGTATAATAAAACTTGTGTAGACTGAGCAGCGATGGGTTAATGATTCCTGGACAAAATCTGCGGGAAGGAGAGTGCAAACAGTGACACATCTGAGGAATCTGCAGAAAACAACGTCCCGGATTCCCGCCGTTCTGGGGAGAAACAATGTAACGTCCCGGATTCCCTCCATCCTGGGGAGAAACCATGTAACGTCCCGGATTCCCTTCATACTGGGGAGAAACAATGTAACGTCCCGGATTCCCTCCATCCTGGGGAGAAACCATGTAACGTCCCGGATTCCCTCCATCCTGGGGAGAAACCATGTAACGTCCCGGATTCCCTCCATCCTGGGGAGAAACCATGTAACGTCCCGGATTCCCTTCATACTGGGGAGAAACCATGTAACGTCCCGGATTCCCTCCATCCTGGGGAGAAACCATGTAACGTCCCGGATTCCCTCCATACTGGGGAGAAACCATGTAACGTCCCAGATTCCCTCCATCCTGGGAAGAAACAATGTAACGTCCCGGATTCCCTCCATCCTGGGGAGAAACCATGTAACGTCCCGGATTCCCTCCATACTGGGGAGAAACAATGTAACGTCCCGGATTCCCTCCATCCTGGGAAGAAACAATGTAACGTCCCGGATTCCCTCCATCCTGGGGAGAAACAATGTAACGTCCCGGATTCCCTCCATCCTGGGGAGAAACAATGTAACGTCCCGGATTCCCTCCATCCTGGGGAGAAACCATGTAACGTCCTGGATTCCCTCCATACTGGGGAGAAACCATGTAACGTCCCAGATTCCCTCCATCCTGGGGAGAAACAATGTAACGTCCCGGATTCCCTTCATACTGGGGAGAAACCATGTAACGTCCCGGATTCCCTCCATCCTGGGGAGAAACAATGTAACGTCCCGGATTCCCTCCATCCTGGGGAGAAACCATGTAACGTCCCGGATTCCCTCCATACTGGGGAGAAACCATGTAACGTCCCGGATTCCCTCCATACTGGGGAGAAACCATGTAACGTCCCGGATTCCCTCCATCCTGGGGAGAAACAATGTAACGTCCCGGATTCCCTCCATACTGGGGAGAAACCATGTAACGTCCCGGATTCCCTTCATACTGGGGAGAAACCATGTAACGTCCCGGATTCCCTCCATCCTGGGGAGAAACAATGTAACGTCCCGGATTCCCTCCATCCTGGGGAGAAACAATGTAACGTCCCGGATTCCCTCCATACTGGGGAGAAACAATGTAACGTCCCGGATTCCCTTCATACTGGGGAGAAACAATGTAACGTCCCGGATTCCCTTCATACTGGGGAGAAACAATGTAACGTCCCGGATTCCCTTCATACTGGGGAGAAACCATGTAACGTCCCGGATTCCCTTCATCCTGGGGAGAAACCATGTAACGTCCCGGATTCCCTTCATACTGGGGAGAAACCATGTAACGTCCCGGATTCCCTCCATCCTGGGGAGAAACAATGTAACGTCCCGGATTCCCTCCATACTGGGGAGAAACAATGTAACGTCCCGGATTCCCTTCATACTGGGGAGAAACCATGTAACGTCCCGGATTCCCTTCATACTGGGGAGAAACAATGTAACGTCCCGGATTCCCTTCATACTGGGGAGAAACCATGTAACGTCCCGGATTCCCTCCATCCTGGGGAGAAACAATGTAACGTCCCGGATTCCCTCCATACTGGGGAGAAACAATGTAACGTCCCGGATTCCCTTCATACTGGGGAGAAACAATGTAACGTCCCGGATTCCCTTCATACTGGGGAGAAACCATGTAACGTCCCGGATTCCCTTCATCCTGGGGAGAAACCATGTAACGTCCCGGATTCCCTTCATACTGGGGAGAAACCATGTAACGTCCCGGATTCCCTTCATACTGGGGAGAAACAATGTAACGTCCCGGATTCCCTCCATCTTGGGGAGAAACCATGTAACGTCCCGGATTCCCTCCATCTTGGGGAGAAACCATGTAACGTCCCGGATTCCCTTCATCATGGGGAGAAACAATGTAACGTTCCGGATTCCCTCCATACTGGGGAGAAACAATGTAACGTCCCGGATTCCCTTCATACTGGGGAGAAACAATGTAACGTCCCGGATTCCCTCCATCTTGGGGAGAAACCATGTAACGTCCCGGATTCCCTCCATCTTGGGGAGAAACCATGTAACGTCCCGGATTCCCGCCATCATGGGGAGAAACAATGTAACGTTCCGGATTCCCGCCATCCTGGGGAGAAACAGTATTTCCTTTTCCCAGAAACTAAAATTGACGCTGTGCGTTCATGGCGCTGTAATGCCGCTCGTCTGGCGGTGAGATGACAGCTAGAGATGTGCTCGGATTACCATTGATCATGGAGTCATTTAGCAGAAATTACTCTCAGTGATCAATAAATTGTTATTAAAGGGCCGGCGCGGATTACAAGGATTATGAATTCAGCCGTCAGGGCCGATCCGCCTTACTCATACAATCAATGTTTTCTCTTGTTCCGCTGACGATCATCAGTAATTGTCATGTGACCAGCGCATTAATCGGCCGCGACATTTCGTCAATTCATCTGAGATGTTGGAAAAATGTTTATTATTAATCAAGGGACTGGAGATGGTGGCACAGCCACGGCAGTGAGCGGACCCTCCGTGTTGCCCCCAGCTTCGACCCTCTCCCACGAGTAAGTTCAGTTACTGTTCTCTATAATTTCTCGGAGGGAGTTCAGCCGAAGATTAGAAAAACTTGGCGACTTCCTGCATAACAACAGCGCCACCCCAGACTGTAGGTCACGCATGGTAATGCAGCTCAGCTCTGTTCACTACAGTGCAATGTCAGATACATCCAGCTGACTTGAGGGCGCTATTTACCAAAGAAAGCAAATGTGTTATTAATCACCACTTTAAGATCATCAGATTGGCCTCCCCCCAGGACCCCAAAGATCCCAGCACAACCCCACCACCCCCAGTTGTAAAGGCCCATCCCCCACCACCCCCATTAACATAGTCATAACATCAAATCCCCCAAGCCATGTGATAGCATCCTGTGGGGGGGCTGTGATAGCATCCTGTGGGGGGGCTGTGATAGTGTCCTGTGGGGGGGCTGTGATAGTGTCCTGTGGGGGGGCTGTGATAGCGTCCTGTGGGGGGGCTGTGATAGCGTCCTGTGGGGGGGCTGTGATAGCGTCCTGTGGGGGGGGGCTGTGATAGCGTCCTGTGGGGGGGCTGTGATAGCGTCCTGTGGGGGGGCTGTGATAGCGTCCTGTGGGGGGGCTGTGATAGCGTCCTGTGGGGGGGCTGTGATAGCATCCTGTGGGGGGGCTGTGATAGCGTCCTGTGGGGGGCCTGTGATAGCGTCCTGTGGGGGTCTGTGATGGCATCCTCTGGGGGAGCTGTGATGGCGTCCTGTGGGGGGCCTGTGATAGCGTCCTGTGGGGGGTCTGTGATAGCGTCCTGTGGGGGGCCTGTGATAGCGTCCTGTGGGGGGCCTGTGATAGCGTCCTGTGGGGGTCTGTGATGGCATCCTCTGGGGGAGCTGTGATGGCGTCCTGTGGGGGGTCTGTGATGGCGTCCTGTGGGGGGTCTGTGATGGCATCCTCTGGGGGAGCTGTGATGGCGTCCTGTGGGGGGTCTGTGATAGCGTCCTGTGGGGGGGCTGTGATAGCATCCTGTGGGGGGGCTGTGATAGCGTCCTGTGGGGGGCCTGTGATAGCGTCCTGTGGGGGTCTGTGATGGCATCCTGTGGGGGGTCTGTGATGGCGTCCTGTGGGGGGCCTGTGATAGCGTCCTGTGGGGGGTCTGTGATAGCGTCCTGTGGGGGGCCTGTGATAGCGTCCTGTGGGGGGCCTGTGATAGCGTCCTGTGGGGGTCTGTGATGGCATCCTCTGGGGGAGCTGTGATGGCGTCCTGTGGGGGGTCTGTGATGGCGTCCTGTGGGGGGCCTGTGATAGCGTCCTGTGGGGGGTCTGTGATGGCGTCCTGTGGGGGGTCTGTGATGGCATCCTGTGGGGGGCCTGTGATAGCATCCTGTGGGGGGCCTGTGATAGCATCCTGTGGGGGTCTGTGATGGCGTCCTGTGGGGGTCTGTGATGGCGTCCTGTGGGGGGCCTGTGATGGCGTCCTGTGGGGGGCCTGTGATAGCGTCCTGTGGGGGGCCTGTGATAGCGTCCTGTGGGGGGCCTGTGATAGTGTCCTGTGGGGGGCCTGTGATTGCATCCTGTGGGGGGCGCTGCCTCATTACTGCTGCAGATAATGTCCTCTGATGAGTAACTCGGATCCTTTGTTGTCAAATTGCAGCACTTTATAATGGACTTTTTATAATTGTTGGGGGAGGAGAGGGTCGGCTACTGATCTGTGGGGGATTATAATAGTTTGGAGGATTATACACTGTGACTGTATGGCAGTCGCTGCAGTAATTTGCGCTACCTTTGACACTGTGACGCCCCCACCGCTCTTATTAGTGAGGCGCAGGTCACACAAGTCCATAGCCGTATTGTATGGGCGCACACTGTGCAGGCAGCATATGGCGGCACACAGAGGACAGTACCGCGTACATGGAGGCCTGGACGTGACGCCTAAGCCCACAATGTCTGTTTGTTACAATGTGTCGGTCTTTACTGCAGAGTTTCCTCCTCGTTGAGACTTATGGATTGTAATAAAACTGACATTAAACCACGAATATTCTGAAATCCCGTAATATTCAGTGAAGCCGTTACTTCGGCCATCGGACATGGGACCTTCACCACCGCAGTAATCTCCATCCCCCTCTATTGTGAAGCGGCTTTTCTATGGTGATCACCCCCATCATCCACACAGATAATAACAAACTTCTCACTGAGTTGTCACTATACATGGAGACCACCGGTGCCCTGCATAATGGCCGCTCTTATGGGGGGATTAAGGGTTTAGTTACGTCCCAGGAGACGATGCCGGTCACTGGAGAAGTTTATTTCCTCGTCCTCTTAGTGGCGTCCTTCCATGCTCCTCGTTTCCTCCACTCTTTGTGGGCGCTTTGCAGAAGACAATAGTGTCGTGGGAATGGGCGAGGTCGTAAGTTTGGTTTTATTAAGATTTATTAAACGAGTCTGTCATTCTTTCAATTAAAGGACTTTTTTCTGGGTGTCTGTGCTTTCATACAATGTGAATATGGGGTTAGTAATGGGGGTGTCTTATAGTCGCCTCTCCAGTACTAACCACTGAGCTTGATGTCACCTGACAATACAAAGGTGACATCAACCCCCACCAACTATCACCCCACTTTCTACTGCTACATGACAAGTGGGAAGAGCGAGGCTAAGTGCCAGAATTGGTGAATCTTAGAGATGCACCTTTATGGGGCAGCTGAAAGCTGATGTTTTTAGCCTGTATGGGGGGCAGTATCCATGGCTCCCTCCTGGCTATTAATATCAGCTTGCAGCTGTCTGCATAGACTGCTGGTTATAGGAGGACCCTACGTCATTTTTTGGGCTGGGTCCGCCCTTTTAATAGCCAATAATAGCTAAGTTTACAGTTGTGACCAGATATTAATAGCCTGGGAAGCTCCATGGGTATTACCCCCTTCCCAGGCTATAAACATTGGCCTCCAAACGTCGGCTTTCCCTCTGCTGGTTATGAAAATCACGCAGGAGCCCATGCCATTTTTTTCGGAAAAATAATTTTTTATTAATTACGTGTACAGTAAGCTGCACACACTGTACTAATTGTATTTGTCACTGACATCTGTATATCTAGCTATTCTATTTGTATTTACTGTATGTAATCCATCTATTCTATCCTGTCGGCTCCTGCAGTGATGTTACACTACCACGACTGCTGAATTACCGACTTTTCTACTATCTATGTATATTATAATATATATATATATATATATATATATATATATATATATTTATTTACTGCTCAAAAAAATAAAGGGAACACAACAGAATATAACTCCAAGTAAATCAAACTTCTGTGAAATCAAACTGTCCACTTAGGAAGCAACACTGACTGACAATCAATTTCACATGCTGTTGTGCAAATGGAATAGACAACAGATGGAAATTATTGGCACTTATCAAGACACCCTAAATAGAGGAGTGGTTCTGCAGGTGGGGACCACAGACCACATATCAGTACCAATGCTTTCTGGCTGATGTTTTGGTCACTTTTGAATGCTGGTTGTGCTTGCACACTCGTGGTAGCATGAGACGAACTCTAGAACCCACACAAGTGGCTCAGGTAGTGCAGCTCATCCAGGATGGCATATCAATACAAGCTGTGGCAAGAAGGTTTTCTGTGTCTGTCAGCGTAGTGTCCAGGGGTTGGAGGAGCTACCAGGAGACATGGAGGGGAGCCGTAGGGGGTCAACAACCCAGCACCAGGACTGCTACCTCCGTCTTTGTGCAAGGAGGAACAGGAGGAGCACTGCCAGAGCCCTGCAAAATGAGATCCAGCAGGCCACAAATGTGCATGTGTCTGCACAAACGGTTAGAAACTGACTCCATGAGGATGGTCTGAGTGCCCAAAGTCCACAGATGAGGGTTGTGCTCACAGCCCAACACCGTGCAGGACGCTTGGCATTTGCCACAGAACACCAGGATTGGCAAATTCGCCACAATCACCCTGTGCTCTTCACAGATGAAAGCAGGTTGACACTGAGCACATGTGACAGAGACTGGAGACACTGTGGAGAGCGATGTGCTGCCTGCAACATCCTTCAGCATGACCGGTTTGGCAGTGGGTCAGTAATGGTGTGGATTGGCATTTCTTTGGAGGGCTGCACAGCCCTCCATGTGCTCACCAGAGGTAGCCTGACTGCCATTAGGTACCAAGATGAGATCCTCAGACCCCTTGTGAGACCATATGCTGGTGCGGTTGGCCCTGGGTGCCTCCTAATGCAGGACAATGCCAGACCTCATGTGGCTGGAGTGTGTCAGCAGTTCCTGTAAGATGAAGGCATTGAAGCTATGGACTGGCCCTTCCGTTCCCCAGACCTGAATCCGATTGAGCACATCTGGGACATCATGTCTCGCTCCATCCACCAACGTCACGTTGCACCACAGACTGTCCAGGAGTTGGCTGATGCTTTTGTCCAGGTCTGGGAGGAGATCCCTCAGGAGATCATCTGCCGCCTCATCAGGAGCAAGCCCAGGTGTTGTAGGGAGATCATACAGGCAAGTGGAGGCCACACACAATACTGAGCATCATTTCCTTGGCATGAGACATTTCCACTGAAGTTGGATCAGCCTGTAATTTGATTTTACACTTTGATTTTGAGTATCATTCCAAACCCAGGCCTCCATGGGATATTAATTTTGATTTACATTGATAATTATGTTTTATTGTTCTGAACACATTCCACTATGCAATGAATAAAAATTTGCAACTGAAATATTTCATTCAGAGATATCTAGGATGTGGTACTTTAGTGTTCCCTTTATTTTTTTGAGTAGTGTGTGTGTGTATGTGTATATGTGTGTGTATGTGTGTGTGTGTGTGTATGTATATATATATATATATATGTATATATATACATACATACAAAACACACACGCGCAAGCATGCATAGATACAGTCATATGGTAAAGTTTGGGCACCCCTATTAATGTTAAACTTTTTTCTTTATAACAATTTTGGTTTTTGCAACAGCTGTTTCAGTTTCATATATCTAATAACTGATGGACTCAGTTATATTTCTGGATTCAAATGAGGTTTATTGTACTTACAGAAAATGTGCAATCTGCATTTAAACAAAATTTGACCGGTGCAAAAGTATGGGCACCTCAACATAAAAGTGACATTAATATTTCGTAGAGCCTCCTTTTGCAAAAATAACAACCTCTAGTCACTTCCTGTAGCTATTAAGGAGTTCCTGGATCCTGGATGAAGGTATTTGTGACCATTCCTGTTTACAAAACAATTCCAGTTCAGTTAAGTTTGATGGTCGCCGAGCATGGACAGCCCGCTTCAAATCATCTCACAGATGTTCAATGATATTCAGGTCTGGGGACTGGGATGGCCATTCCAGAACATTGTAATTGTTCCTCTGCATGAATGCCTGAGTAGATTTGGAGCGGTGTTTTGGATCATTGTCTTGCTGAAATATCCATCCCCTGCATAACTTCAAATTCGTCACTGATTCTTGCACATTATTGTCAAGAATCTGCTGATACTGAGTTGAATCCATGCGACCCTCAACTTTAATAAGATTCCCGGTGCCGGCATTGGCCACACAGCCCCAAAGCATGATGGAACCTCCACCAAATTTTACTGTGGGTAGCAAGTGTTTTTCTTGGAATGCTGTGTTTTTAGCCTCCACGCATAACGCCTTTTTGTATGACCAAACAACTCAATTTTTGTTTCATCAGTCCACAGGACCTTCTTCCAAAATGTAACTGGCTTGTCCAAATGTGCTTTTGCATACCTCAGGCGACTCTGTTTGTGGCGTGCTTGCAGAAACGGCTTCTTTCGCATCACTCTCCCATACAGCTTCTCCTTGTGCAAAGTGCGCTGTATTGTTGACCGATGCACAGTGACACCATCTGCAGCAAGATGAGGCTGCAGGTCTTTGGAGGTGGTCTGTGGATTGTCCTTGACTGTTCTCACCATTCTTCTTCTCTGCCTTTCTGATATTTTTCTTGGCCTGCCACTTCTGGGCTTAACAAGAACTGTACCTGTGTTCTTCCATTTCCTTACTATGTTCCTCACAGTGGAAACTGACAGGTTAAATCTCTGAGACAACTTTTTGTATCCTTCCCCTGAAAAGCTATGTTGAATAATCTTTGTTTTCAGATCATTTGAGAGTTGTTTTGAGGAGCCCATGATGCCACTCTTCATAGGAGAATCACATAGGAGAACTACTTGCAAGTGGCCACCTTAAATACCTTTTCTCATGATTTGCACCTGGCTATGAAGTTCAAAGCGCAATGAGGTTACAAAACCAATTTAGTGCTTCAGGAAGTCAGTAAAAAGTAGTTAGGAGTGTTCAAATCAAGAAAATGATAAGGGTGCCCATACTTTTGCACCGGTCAAATTTTGTTTAAATGCAGATTGCACATTTTCTGTTGGTACAATAAACCTCATTTGAATCCAGAAATATAACTGAGTCCATCAGTTATTAGATATATGAAACTGAAATAGCTGTTGCAAAAACCAAAATTGTTATAAAGGAAAAAGGTTAACATTAATAGGGGTGCCCAAACTTTTACATATGACTGTGTGTGTGTGTGTGTGTGTGTGTGTGTGTGTGTGTGTGTGTGTGTGTGTGTGTGTGTATATATATATACACATACGTGTGTCACTGACATCTATCTATCAATGTATTCTATCTGTATATATCTATTCTTTTCTAACCTGTCATGCTGTGATTATACTGAACGCTGCACAGGAATTGCAGGCTTTCATTCTATCCTATACAGGTGCATCTCACAACATTAGAATATCAAAAAGTGAATTTATTTCCGTTCTTCAATACAGACAGAGACTCTCCTCTATTCTATAGAGTCATTACACACAGAGTGATTTATTTCACGGGTTTATTTCTGGTAATGGTGATGATTATGGCTTACAGCTGTAACAACCCTGCTGGCATCACTGCATGGTCTCCCATCCCCTGCACACCAACTTACTTTCTGCTTCAAGCCATGCTGTGAATTCTGTCTGTTGCAGGTCCTGTGCTCTGTGCCTCTGCTCTATGCTTCCAAGCTATGTGTGTATAGGGAGGCGGCACCAGAACTCTCTGGTTCTTATGCAGTCAGGGGGCACCTGTGTAATATGTCCCTGACCAATCACCTAGAGCCCTTGACTATTTAGTTCCACCACTTCCACTAACCTTTGCCTGTGCAATGTCTAATCTCAGTTAGTATTGATATAGAAGAGTTAATGGTTTGCTTTTATATCCCTTTAATTGCCTTTAAGACTTCAATTGCCTTTTGCCTTATTATTGCTATGTGTTATTCTTATGTAGATTACTAGTCTCTGTCTTCAAGGAAACTATACTTGTTATCATATTTGTTCTCAACAACATGTTCTGGGTACATTGTAAACAAGGTACGACCCTGAGGTGATGGTGGGGGCCAAATGAGCTCCATAGAGTCACATATTGTTGTAAATGGTATAAAAACATGTCTTGTATTTCATTACGCCAGATAAAGTGATTTGACCACGGCTTGTGTGTTGAAGTCTCTTTGTCTCCAAGCGCTTGCAACAGAAAGGGCGAAAAACCTGGTAATTCGGACTCACTGGTGATCTGGCACAGCTGACTCTTGGTCAGAACAAAAGCAGCTACGACAGTATCTTGCTGCTGAGGAAGCCAGGCCCTGTTCTGTGTATTTCCTCCTTCTCTGGAGGAATACTTCTTGTCTTGCCTTGTACCTTGTCTGCCTGCCAGGAGGCTAAATATCCTGGCCCTTGAGTCTTGGTTCCAGTACCTTGTCTGTACTCTGTCCTACCTTAATCTCCCTTTCTCCTTGTCAGTGGCTTCCTTCCCTGCAGTGTCTTTCCTTGTGTCCTCCCTGTCTGTGCAGCTGCACCCTTGCAGCTCTGTCTGTTCATCTGCACCCTTGCAGCTCTGTCTGTTCATCTGCACCCTTGCAGCTCTGTCTGTTCATCTGCACCCTTGCAGCTCTGCCTGTGAATCTGCACCCTTGCAGCTCTGCCTGTGAATCTGCACCCTTGGAGCCCAGCCTACTCTGCACTCCTGCGGCTCCGCCTACCTGCACCTCCTGTGTGAATAGGTCCCAACCTGTTCCTTCACATTCCACTCCTTCCTGCCTATATCCATACCTGCACCTCCTGTGTGAACAGGTCCAAACCTGTTCTCTCATATATCACTCCTGCTTGCCCTGTGTCTCAAGCCGTCACCTACCTGCCCAGTGTCTCCAAGCCATGCCCGCTTGCCCAGTGTCTCCAAGCCGTGCCCGCTTGCCCAGTGTCTCCAAGCCGTGCCTGCCTGCCAGTGTACCAAGCCGTGCCTGCTTGCCCAGTGTCTCATCGTGCCTGTTAGTCACACCTGTCCAAGTGACTTGTCCCCGAGTGGGATCAGCAGCCACAGCCAGACACCACCCTGGAGTGGCACCCGACAGCTACCTGCCGCACAAGCCTGACCTCACCATCAGAGGCTCCAGTGAAGACCGAGGTAGCTGTCGTAGTCACGCCCCTTTCAGGGTAGCCTGGTTTGTGGCACAGTGGGGCCACAACCCCCCGGCTCACGCCATTCAGCCAAGGCGTGAGCGTGACAACAGCCAATGAGAACCCAAAAGTCATTATCTCAGTAAATTAGAATACTTTATAACACCTGCCTGAAAAAATGATTGTAAAATCAGAAATGTTTTCCTACTGAAATGTACGATGAGTAAATGCTCTCAATACTTGGTCGGGGCTCCTTCTGCATCAATTCCTGCATCAATGCGGCGTGGCATGGAGGCGATCAGCCTGTGGCACTGCTGAGGGGTTATGGAAGCCCAGGTTACTTTGATAGCAGCCTTCAGCTCGTCTGCATTGTGGGGTCTGGTGTCTCATCTTCCTCTTGAAAATACTCCATAGATTCTCTATGGGGTTAAGGTCAGGCGAGTTTGCTGCCAATCAAGCCCAGTGATACTGTTGTGTGTACACCAGGTATTGGTACTTTTGGCCGTGTGGACAGGAGCCAAGTCCTGCTGGAGAATGACATTTCCATCTCCATAAAGCTTGTCGGCAGAGGGAAGCATGAAGAGCTCTAACATGTCCTGGTAGACGGCTGCGCTGACTTTAGTCTTGATAAAACACAGTGGACCTACACCAGCAGATGACATGGCTCCCCAAACCATCACTGATTGTGGAGACTTCCTCCTGTATATATACACTGCACTGTACCGCTCCTCCTGTATATATACACTGCACAGTACCCCTCCTCCTGTATATATACCCTGCACAGTACCACTCCTCCCGTATAGATACACTGCACAGTACCGCTCCTCCCGTATAGATACACTGCACAGTACCACTCCTCCTGTATATATACACTGCACAGTACCACTCCTCCTGTATATATACACTGCACAGTACCGCTCCTCCCGTATATACACACTGCACAGTACCACTCCTCCTGTATATATACACTGCACAGTACCATTCCTGTGTATATATACACTGCACAGTACCACTCCTCCTGTATATATATACACTGCACAGTACGACTCCTGTGTATATATACACTGCACAGTACCACTCCTCCTGTATATATACACTGCACAGTACCGCTCCTCCCGTATATACACACTGCACAGTACCACTCCTCCTGTATATATACACACTGCACAGTACGACTCCTGTGTATATATACACTGCACAGTACCACTCCTGTGTATATATACACTGCACAGTACCACTCCTGTGTATATATACACTGCACAGTACCACTCCTGTGTGTATATATACACTGCACAGTACCACTCCTCCTGTATATATACACTGCACAGTACCGCTCCTCCCGTATATACACACTGCACAGTACCACTCCTCCTGTATATATACACTGCACAGTACCATTCCTGTGTGTATATATACACTGCACAGTACCACTCCTCCTGTATATATACACTGCACAGTACCGCTCCTCCCGTATATACACACTGCACAGTACCGCTCCTCCTGTATATATACACTGCACAGTACCATTCCTGTGTATATATACACTGCACAGTACCACTCCTCCTGTATATATATACACTGCACAGTACGACTCCTGTGTATATATACACTGCACAGTACCACTCCTCCTGTATATATACACTGCACAGTACCTCTCCTCCCGTATATACACACTGCACAGTACCACTCCTCCTGTATATATATACACTGCACAGTACGACTCCTGTGTATATATACACTGCACAGTACCACTCCTCCTGTATATATATACACTGCACAGTACGACTCCTGTGTATATATACACTGCACAGTACCACTCCTCCTGTATATATACACTGCACAGTACTGCTCCTCCTGTATATACACACTGCACAGTACCGCTCCTCCTGTATATATACACTGCACAGTACCACTCCTCCTGTATATACACTGCACAGTACCGCTCCTCCTGTATATATACACTGCACAGTACCACTCCTCCTGTATATACACACTGCACAGTACCACTCATCCTGTATATATACACTGCACAGTACCACTCCTCCTGTATATAAATATACACTGCACAGTACGACTCCTGTGTATATATACACTGCACAGTACCACTCCTCCTGTATATATACACTGCACAGTACCACTCCTGTGTATATATACCCTGCACAGTACCACTCCTCCTGTATATATACACTGCACAGTACCACTCCTGTGTATATATACACTGCACAGTACCACTCCTCCTGTATATACACACTGCACAGTACCACTCATCCTGTATATATACACTGCACAGTACCGCTCCTCCTGTATATACACACTGCACAGTACCCCTCCTCCTGTATATACACACTGCGCAGTACCCCTCCTCCTGTATATATACACTGCACAGTACCGCTCCTCCTGTATATACACACTGCACAGTACCCCTCCTCCTGTATATATACACTGCACAGTACCCCTCCTCCTGTATATATACTGCACAGTACCACTCCTCCTGTATATATACACTGCACAGTACCACTCCTCCTGTATATATACACTGCACAGTACCACTCCTCCTGTATATATACACTGCACAGCACCACTCCTCCTGTATATATACACTGCACAGTACCCC
Source organism: Dendrobates tinctorius (assembly GCF_039654945.1). Taxonomy (NCBI): domain Eukaryota; kingdom Metazoa; phylum Chordata; class Amphibia; order Anura; family Dendrobatidae; genus Dendrobates; species Dendrobates tinctorius. The sequence continues at coordinate 2,783,159 of NW_027361903.1, read as the reverse complement.
TCCTCCTGTATATATATACTGCACAGTACCCCTCCTCCTGTATATATACACTGCACAGTACCACTCCTCCTGTATATATACACTGCACAGTACCACTCCTCCTGTATATATACACTGCACAGCACCACTCCTCCTGTATATATACACTGCACAGCACCACTCCTCCTGTATATATACACTGCACAGTACCACTCCTCCTGTATATACACACTGCACAGTACCACTCCTCCTGTGTATATATACACTGCACAGTACCACTCCTCCTGTATATATACACTGCACAGTACCACTCCTCCTGTATATATACACTGCACAGTACCGCTCCTCCTGTATATATACACTGCACAGCACCACTCCTCCTGTATATATACACTGCACAGTACCACTCCTCCTGTATATATATACACTGCACAGTACCACTCCTGTATATACACACTGCACAGTACCACTCCTCCTGTATATATACACTGCACAGTACCACTCCTCCTGTATATATACACTGCACAGTACCCCTCCTCCTGTATATATACACTGCACAGTACCACTCCTCCAGTATATATACACTGCACAGTACCACTCCTCCTGTATATATACACTGCACAGTACCGCTCCTCCTGTATATATACCCTGCACAGTACCACTCCTCCTGTATATATACACTGCACAGTACCACTCCTGTGTATATATACACTGCACAGTACCACTCCTCCTGTATATACACACTGCACAGTACCACTCATCCTGTGTATATATACACTGCACAGTACCACTCCTCCTGTATATACACACTGCACAGTACCACTCATCCTGTATATATACACTGCACAGTACCACTCCTCCTGTATATATACACTGCACAGTACCCCTCCTCCTGTATATACACACTGCACAGTACCCCTCCTCCTGTATATATACACTGCACAGTACCGCTTCTCCTGTATATACACACTGCACAGTACCCCTCCTCCTGTATATATACACTGCACAGTACCACTCCTCCTGTATATATACACTGCACAGTACCACTCCTCCTGTATATATACACTGCACAGCACCACTCCTCCTGTATATATACACTGCACAGTACCCCTCCTCCTGTATATATACACTGTACAGTACCACTCCTCCTGTATATATACACTGCACAGTACCACTCCTCCTGTATATATACACTGCACAGTACCACTCCTCCTGTATATATACACTGCACAGCACCACTCCTCCTGTATATATACACTGCACAGTACCACTCCTCCTGTATATATACACTGCACAGTCGCACTCCTCCTGTATATACACACTGCACAGTACCCCTCCTCCTGTATATATACACTGCACAGTACCACTCCTCCTGTATATATACACTGCACAGTACCACTCCTGTATATATACACTGCACAGTACCACTCCTCCTGTATATATACACTGCACAGTACCACTCCTCCTGTATATATACACTGCACAGTACCACTCCTCCTGTATATATACACTGCACAGTACCACTCCTCCTGTATATATACACTGCACAGTACCACTCCTCCTGTATATATACACTGCACAGTACCAGTCCTCCTGTATATATATACACTGCACAGTACCACTCCTCCTGTGTATATATATACACTGCACAGTACCACTCCTCCTGTGTATATACACTGCACAGTACCACTCCTCCTGTGTATATACACTGCACAGTACCACTACTCCTGTATATACACTGCACAGTACCACTCCTCCTGTATATATACACTGCACAGTACCACTCCTCCTGTATATATATACACTGCACAGTACCACTCCTCCTGTATATATATACACTGCACAGTACCACTCCTCCTGTATATATACACTGCACAGTACCACTCCTCCTGTATATACACTGCACAGTACCACTCCTTCTGTATATATACACTGCACAGTACCCCTCCTCCTGTATATATACACTGCACAGTACCCCTCCTCCTGTATATATACACTGCACAGTACCACTCCTCCTGTATATACAGTCATATGTAAAAGTTTGGGCACCCCTATTAATGTTAACCTTTTTTCTTTATAACAATTTTGGTTTTTGCAACAGCTATTTCAGTTTCATATATCTAATAACTGATGGACTCAGTTATATTTCTGGATTCAAATGAGGTTTATTGTACTAACAGAAAATGTGCAATCTGCATTTAAACTAAATTTGACCGGTGCAAAAGTATGGGCACCCTTATCATTTTCTCGATTTGAACACTCCTAACTACTTTTTACTGACTTCCTGAAGCACTAAATTGGTTTTGTAACCTCATTGAGCTTTGAACTTCATAGCCAGGTGTATCAAATCATGAGAAAAGGTATTTAAAGTGGCCACTTGCAAGTAGTTCTCCTATTTGATTCTCCTATGAAGAGTGGCATCATGGGCTCCTCAAAACAACTCTCAAATGATCTGAAAACAAAGATTATTCAACATAGCTTTTCAGGGGAAGGATACAAAAAGTTGTCTCAGAGATTTAACCAGTCAGTTTCCACTGTGAGGAACATAGTAAGTAAATGGAAGAACACAGGTACAGTTCTTGTTAAGCCCAGAAGTGGCAGGCCAAGAAAAATATCAGAAAGGCAGAGAAGAAGAATGGTGAGAACAGTCAAGGACAATCCACAGACCACCTCCAAAGACCTGCAGCATCATCTTGCTGCAGATGGTGTCACTGTGCATCGGTCAACAATACAGCGCATGCATAACGCCTTTTTGTATGACCAAACAACTCAATCTTTGTTTCATCAGTCCACAGGACCTTCTTCCAAAATGTAACTGGCTTGTTCTAATGTGCTTTTGCACACCTCAGGCGACTCTGTTTGTGGCGTGCTTGCAGAAACGGCTTCTTTCGCATCACTCTCCCATACAGCTTCTCCTGGTGCAAAGTGCGCTGTATTGTTGACCGATGCACAGTGACACCATCTGCAGCAAGATGATGCTGCAGGTGTTTGGAGGTGGTCTGTGGATTGTCCTTGACTGTTCTCACCATTCTTCTTCTCTGCCTTTCTGATATTTTTCTTGGCCTGCCACTTCTGGGCTTAACAAGAACTGTACCTGTGTTCTTCCATTTCCTTACTATGTTCCTCACAGTGGAAACTGACAGGTTAAATCACTGAGACAACTTTTTATATCCTTCCACTGAAAAGCTATGTTGAATAATCTTTGTTTTCAGATCATTGGAGAGTTGTTTTGAGGAGCCCATGATGCCACTCTTCATAGGAGAATCAAATAGGAGAACTACTTGCAAGTGGCCACTTTAAATACCTTTTCTCATGATTTGATACACCTGGCTATGAAGATCAAAGCTCAATGAGGTTACAAAACCAATTTAGTGCTTCAGGAAGTCAGTAAAAAGTAGTTAGGAGTGTTCAAATCAAGAAAATGATAAGGGTGCCCATACTTTTGCACCGGTCAAATTTTGTTTAAATGCAGATTGCACATTTTCTGTTAGTACAATAAACCTCATTTGAATCCAGAAATATAACTGAGTCCATCAGTTATTAGACATATGAAACTGAAATAGCTGCTGCAAAAACCAAAATTGTTATAAAGAAAAAAGGTTAACATTAATAGGGGTGCCCAAACTTTTACATATGACTGTATACACTGCACAGCACCGCTCCTCCCTTGCCATTTATGCTTTTCTCAGCAGTTTTCAGTAATATTATATTATCCTGCTTCTCATTATTTCAGTGAAAACATGAAGTTGCGTTTTCTTCTCACTTTTCCGCTCCTGTGAGACGTTCCTTCCCAGCGGGATTTTTACCGTTCTCCTAATAGCATTTAATCAGTCGCTGTGAGACTCCAGGTGGGATTTTAGCGAGAATCTCTAAAACACATTGAGCTGCAGATATTTCCACAGATCTGTTGTCACATCCTCACACTGAATATTTACACCAGATTCTTCTTTCGTTCAGTTTTTTAATGACTTTTTTTCTCTCTGTGATCTGTATCAGTGCGACAAACTATTGTCAGAGCGAATGGAAAACTAGAGACGTTTACTATATATACAGGACAGGAGAGGTGGCACTGTGCATGCAGTGTATATACAGCTCTGGCAAAAATTAAGAGCCCACAGCACAGTTTTATAAAGATCAGGTTATCTCCATGTCTGACAGCCATTCCTCCATCCCAGTGTCAGCTGAATTCCAACCAGAGTCCACCTCATTCTACTTCATGTGCTTCTGATTAGGTGATCACCTGAACCAAATCTTATTTAATAAAGGAAAGTATAAAATCCCTGCTGTGGTGTTCACAGTCCTCCTGCAATAGTACAAGGTGGATGGCAAAACAAGTGCTAGTAATATCCCAAAAGTAATAGGAATGAAAAATAACTTTTAACCATGCCAAAGGAGCTGAAAAGAAAAGTCTTGAGTGAGGAAAAGAAGGGCTCAATTCTGGCTTTACTAGCAGAGGGATACAGTGAGCGTCATGTTGCCTCCATCTTTAAAATTTCTAAGACGGCAGTCCATTACAACAAGGTCAAGCAGACGTTGGGGACAACAAAGCTACAGACCGGCAGAAGGCGAAAACAACTCTCCACTGACCGGGATGACAGTCTTCTTATTTGAATGGCACTCAGCAACCGCAGGATGACATCAAGTGACCTACAAAAGGAATGGCAAATAGCAGCTGGGGTGAAGTGCACGGCAAGAACAGTTCGTAACAGGCTCCTAGAAGCAGGGCTCAAGTCATGTAAAGCTAGAAAAAAGCCTTTCATCAATGAGAAGCAAAGGAGAGGCAGGCTGAAGTTTGCCAAAGACCATAAGGGTTGGACCATAGAGGACTGGAGTAAGGTAATCTTCTCTGATGAGTCTAATTTTCAGCTTTGCCCAACACCTGGTTGTCTAATGGATAGCTGGAGACCTGGAGAGGCGTAGAAGCCACAGTGTCTTGCACCCACTGGTGGAGGATCGGTGATGATCTGGGGAGGCTTCAGCAAGGCTGGAATTGGGCAGGTTAATCTTTGTGAAGGACGTATGAATCAAGCCGCAGACAAGGTCATCCTGGAAAAACAGCTGATTCCTTTTGCTCAGGCAATGTTCCCCAACTCTGAGGACAATGCGCCATGCCACACAGCTAGGTCATCAATGTGTGGATGAAGGACCACCACATCAAACCCCTGTCATGGCCGCCCAATCTCCAGACCTGAACCCCACTGAAAACCTCTGGAATGTAATCAAGAGGACGATGGAGAGTCACAAGCCTTCACACAAAGAAGAACTGCTGACATGTGTGTACCAGGAGCGGCATAAGGTCACCCAGAAGGCGTGTGAGAGACTGGAGGAAAGCAGCCAAGACGCAGGAAAGCTGGGGTTAACAATCATGGGGATTCCACACAATATTGATTTCTGAACTCTTCCTGAGGTAAAACATTAGTATTGTTCTTTCTAAATGATTATGACCTTGTTTTCTTAGCATTATTTGAGGTCTACAAGCACTGGGTGTTTTTTTATTTTGACCATTTCTCATTTTCTGAAAATAAATACAAAATTTAGTGCTTGGAAATTCGGAGACATGTTGTCAGGAGTTTATAGAATAAAAGAGCAATTTACATTTTACTCAAAAATATAAAGAGAAAAATCAGACAAAGTGAACATTTGGAAGTGGTCTCTTAATTTTTGCCAGAGCTGTATATACAGGACAGGAGAACGTGGCACAAATTCAATTCAAATTCAAAGAAGCCTTATTGGCAGGACTAAATACACATTAGTTTTGCCAAAGCAAGTGTACAAAAGGGAATAGGGATAGGGACTGTAGGAAAGGTGGATGGGGCAGATCCAGGATGGGGGCTATAGATATCCATGGCATAGGGAAGGTGGATGGGGCAGATCCAGGATGGGGGCTATAGATGTCCATGGCATAGAGAAGGTGGATGGGGCAGATCCAGGATGGGGGCTATAGATATCCATGGCATAGGGAAGGTGGATGGGGCAGATCCAGGATGAGGCTATAGATATCCATGGCATAGGGAAGGTGGATGGGGCAGATCCAGGATGGGGGCTATAGATATCCATGGCATAGGGAAGGTGGATGGGGCAGATCCAGGATGGGGGCTATAGATGTCCATGGCATAGGGAAGGTGGATGGGGCAGATCCAGGATGGGGGCTATAGATGTCCATGGCATAGGGAAGGTGGATGGGGCAGATCCACGATGGGGGCTATAGATGTCCATGGCATAGGGAAGGTGGATGGGGCAGATCCAGAATGGGGGCTATAGATGTCCATGGTATAGGGAAGGTGGATGGGGCAGATCCACGATGGGGGCTATAGATGTCCATGGCATAGGGAAGGTGGATGGGGCAGATCCAGGATGGGGGCTATAGATGTCCATGGCATAAGGAAGGTGGATGGGGCAGATCCAGGATGGGGGCTATAGATGTCCATGGCATAAGGAAGGTGGATAAGGCAGATCCAGGATGGGGGCTATAGATATCCATGGCATAGGGAAGGTGGATGGGGCAGATCCAGGATGGGGCTATAGATGTCCATGGCATAGGGAAGGTGGATGGGGCAGATCCAGGATGGGGCTATAGATGTCCATGGCATAGGGAAGGTGGATGGGGCAGATCCACGATGGGGGCTTTAGATGTCCATGGCATAGGGAAGGTGGATGGGGCAGATCCAGGATGGGGCTATAGATGTCCATGGCATAGGGAAGGTGGATGGGGCAGATCCACGATGGGGGCTTTAGATGTCCATGGCATAGGGAAGGTGGATGGGGCAGATCCAGGATGGGGGCTATAGATATCCATGGCATAAGGAAGGTGGATGGGGCAGATCCAGGATGAGGCTATAGATGTCCATGGCATAGGGAAGGTGGATGGGGCAGATCCAGGATGGGGGCTTTAGATGTCCATGGCACAGGGAAGGTGGATGGGGACATGGGGAAGATCCAGGGATTGGCTATAGAAGTCCATGGCATAGGGAAGATGGATGGGGGGCATGGGGCTGTGCATGCAGTGTGTATATGTGTATATATATATATATATATATATATATAGTAGCGCTCACTGAGTGCATTGGGGAACGCCCGCTTGGCAGCGCTATAACATTCAGGAAGACTCAATTTCCCTAAAAGTTCTCCTGGGTTTATTGCTCCATATCCCCAGCAACACAAACACAGAGTAGTCAGCCTTTAGGTCCGGCAACATAAAATAATAGTGTCCATAAACAGGGCTTTGCTCCCTCAGACCCTGTTCACACACAGGCCAGGGCAATGTCTGTTAAACATTCAGTTCCATAGGACAGTACAGTCTCTTACTGACCGGGGCAGAGGTGTATCTAGGCTTTCTGGCACCCGGGGCAAGAATCCGTTTCGGCGCCCCCCCCCCAAGTACATATGCGACTTGCACAGTTAGTCATGTACCCACGAGCTGCTCCTCCTAATGCTCTCAATGTTCAGTAAAAAACTGAGAGAAGCAGGAAGAGAATCTCGTTGTCACAGGACCATACCTATGAAAATCGCATATGAGTGAAGTGTCCGTGTGACGACTACTGGAACCTGCAGAGCTGAGTCCTGACATTGCAGCTTCTGAATTCTCACAATGAATGCACTGCACACTTTTAGGATTCTCCCTTGCCGATGTACAGTAATGTCAGCACAAGTATGTGATTTATATACTTCTGGCCACATTCCGACTAGACGTGCCCGGCCTCGCTCCGTGCATTATCATTGAGTGAGGCCACACATGTCTAGTCAGCATGTGACCGTATGTATGTAAATTACCGGCACAAGAGAATCCTGACAGCGTTCAGTGAGCACTGTGAGAATTCAGAAGTCTGCAGTCACATAGAATGTCTGCAGACTCAGCACAAACCTGGAGAACCCCTTTAATGTTCCTAACAAATAAAACCATGAGAATTAGTCAGTGTCACAAATAACATTTACATCCAGGTACCTTATAGATGACGTCGTCTCTGCAGTCAGTCACCTTTTCTTCTAGACCCCATGATGAGTTTTCTCATCCACATCTCGTCTCTGCAGACGTCCATCTTCTCCGGTCTTCTGCAGCAAATCTCCACACAACGCCCTTAAAGATAGAAGTGTCATTATAATGCCCCTAAATAAAAATATCTGCAATATACTGTCACCACACACTATTCCCCTCCCTCCTCATACTGTCTCCTCTAACATCCCCCTGTTCACCATACTGTCTCCTCATATATTTACCCCCTCACTCTCTATACTGTCTGCTCACACATAACCCTGATTCCCCATACTGTGTCCACATACATTAACCCGTTCGCTCCCCACACTGTCTGCACCAATCCCCCATACTGTTTCCTCATACATACTCTTTATTTTGCGTCCTCAAATCTCCTCACACATTAAACCCCCCCCATCCCCAATCCCCCACACATTAAGTACACCCATTCCCACTCCAAATCCCCCCACACATTAACCCAATCCCCACTCATTAACCCCCATCAGCACTCCAAATACCCCCACTCATTATCGCCCCCATACATTAACCCCCATCCCCATTCATTAACCCCCGCACACATTAACCTAATCCCCACTCATTAACCCCATCACCACTCCAAATCACCCCACACATTAAATAACCATCTCCACTCCAAATACCCCCACACATTAACCCCCATCCCCACTCATTAACGCCCCCACACATTAACCCCCATCCCCATTCATTAACCCCCGCACACATTAACCCAATCCCCACTCATTAACCCCCATCACATTAAATAACCCCCATCTCCACTCCAAATCCCCCCACACATTAACCCCATGGCATCCCCACTCATTAACCCCCACACACATTAACCCCCATCCCCACTCTAAATACCCCCACACATTAACCGCCATCCCCTCTACAAATCCCCCCCATCTCCACTCATTAACTCCCCCTCATCTCCCATCTTCGGTGGTTCTTCAGCTCCACAGAGCAGCACACTTACCACCAGCATTTGCTTTGGGCGCCGGGGAGTGACGTCAGCAGCGTGATCACATGACCTGATCACGCTGCTGACGTCGCTCTGGCCCGGCGGTCAGAGCATCAATTGTACTGGCGTCTGTATAGACGCCAGTACAATTGTTCCCTGGGAGCCGGCACGCGCTCCTTCTCTGCGCCCGCTGTCAGCTTGACAGCTGACACAGAGAACCGCCGACTCTCAGGCCGGGGGGGCGGCAGAACGCAGCCGCCAAGGAGGACACTGCGGACCGCTGCATTAGGCGGCCCGACTGCGCCCCCCTGCTGGCTGCGCCCGGGGCAACTGCCCCGGCTGCCCCCCCCAGATACGCCCCTGGACCGGGGTCAGTGCCACTCACGGTTGTCCGACCGTCCACTCTGGAGGTATCTCACAGACCTCGTTCCTCTGGTTCAGGAAAGCCAGCACTGCTTCCCCAGGCTAAGCGATATCCAGCAAGCAGGGTTGGCCTGGAGCCACACACACAGGAGGCCTTCTACCTCCCAGGTCACAGACAACTCTGTAGTGGCCCACCTGGACACATGGAAATCTGTGCACAATCCAGACCTAACCTGCTCTCCTTTCATACAACACACCTTCATTATGTAGGCTGTAACCCCCAACTCCAGCTGATGTATGGATCACATGGCTGGTTACCTGGTCATGACCTCACGGCAGGCCCCGAACATACCTGCAGCTTCTGAAGGAAAACAGGGGTAAAGCCAGCACCCTCACCCAAAGGTGAGGTCATATGGGTAGCCTGACCCTCCCATCTCTCATAGCTACCCGCAACCCGGACCCAGGTGCACTGACCGTTATCTTAGTGCTCACGTGCACTAATATAAAACACTCCGGGTTGCATCTCAAGGAGCATCCGTCCCTGTGACATATATCGGCCATTCACAATCCTGCCAGTCTCTGTTTCTGCATCACCACAGAGGGAACGCCTGTATGCATGACCTGGGGAGCCCATACAGCGCCCCCTAGCTGTCACAGGGGTCACTGCATCACATACCCCCCTCTGTTCAAACTTGTGGGGTTGAACACTTGTCACAAACCGGGGCCCTCTCAGTCGTCTTTGAGCATCAGCTCTCGAGACGTAGTCCATCACTGTCATTGTATCCCTCTCTGGGACCACCACACTATCAGACTTTGTCCTTTCACGTTTCAGAGTCCATCTGTTAGGCCTCGCCCGCCCCCAGCGGTCCTTATGTCGGCCTTGAGCTTTGGCCTTTAAGTCACAGCCAACTGTGTTATCAGACCTTTGTTAGTCTCCACATTTCTGCCGTACGCCCCGTCACCCAACCTTTCTCTCAATGGTCGGCTCTCCCGGTTCGTACAGGCATGAGTCCCACGTCCAGTCGAGCTAACTGGCTGGTCTGAGTCTCACCCTTTGTCGCTACATCCACCAACGGGTCTCTTGCCTATGCTACTAAGATTAGAACTGCCACTTGCAGATTCTCGACATCCTTGTCTTCGGCTACATGCCACTTCATCATTTGGAGGATCCCTTTGGGTCCTTATATCTTAGGTTGGAGGTGGATGCCACCTGATGTTCTGCATGTTTATTCATCTGCAGTCAGAGCAGCTACGACGGGACCATCTCCTTTAGGTGCGTTACCCGATATTCCAGGAGCATGCAGAGGTTCCCAATGCTTTCCACCGAGCCATCAACAATGACTGGAACCATGTCATCTTCAACAGCGACTTGGATTTCACCAGCAGGTGGGATCCTCACTCTCTTCACACCGGATCGATGCACCATCTCCTGCATCACCTTTCCAAATCTTCCAAGGACTTTCCCCACCAGACTTCTGGGTACCGGAATTATGTCTTCCACATATGCCAGCCGACTTTGAGCTTTCCTCGCAAGCTCCAGGCGTCGAGCGGCTTTCTTATTACCCAACACGACCATCTGTTTTGTGCGGAGACATTGTAGGTGCATCTCCTTCAGGACAGTCACCCGCTTCTCTGTAACTTCCCTATCTGCCAGTATCACCAACTGGTTTGTCTCCGGGGCCCAGTTCACACTATAGGCTTTTATTGCCTTTTTAACGGCCTCATGCGCACCCTCACTGGTACACGCGTCTCGCACATCTTCGGGTACGTCCATCACGTACTTAAAGAGCAAAGCCTCACTCTCTTCATGGACAGATGGCTCCTGGTTTACCACGGACACTTCCCTCAAGACATCTGCCACGACCGGGTGACTGTCTTGTTCAGCTCTTAGCTCACAATTCCTGAGATTTACCCTCTTCAGGACACCTTGCCAAGATGGGCATTTGCAGCTCCGCCTTGTTATCATTCGGGCATGGCTGCTGTACGTCTTTGACCACCAACTTCTCCTCCTGCAGGAGACCTCTTACTGCTTCTCTGAGCACTTCCACCTCTTCCCTTAGGGTCTTATTCACACCTTGCCACGTTGTCAGGTGACCTCTGAGCTCAGAGACTTCCTTCTCCAGCTCCTCCACTCTGTGCTCGGCCATTTGTCTAAGGGCCTTAACTGCTGAGAGCTCGGACTCTAGGTGGTGCAGCCGCTCCAACTGCACGTAGTTGGCAACTTCCATACTCGCCACTTTTAGACATTCCTTCGCCAGCTGTTGACACATCTCTTCGCGCCCTTGCTCCAAGTCTCGTATGTGCGCCTCTACCCTGCGAAAACTGTCAACTTGCTCTTCCCAAGTGTCCATCTCCTGGGTCAGTTTGTTAACTTGACCCTCTAGTCGTCGGGTGATGGCGTTCAAATTGGAGATCTTCTCTTCCTGCTCCAACTTCTCCGAGGATGCTGTTGGTTCAGCCCCATTCCGGCTTTTACCCCTCCGGCGACGAGACGAAGACTTGCCACTTAGTCCTGAGTCAGTATTACTGTTCTGCTTTCCACTGTGGTCACCGTCTGAATGGGAGTCACCACCACCCGACCGGTCATCCTGTACGCCTTGTGGAGCACTGTCATCACACTGGGTCCGAGCTTCTGTCTGCACAACATTGTCCTCAGCCCTAGTGATTGCTAACAGTAATAACATGTCACCCCTGGTGTCTGTGTCACACCCCATTGTATGGAAAACACTCACGTTGCTCTCTGTTCGGGTGTCAGCTCCATTCCCTTTTTCTACCACATCATCAGTCACACTGTGGTACCCGTCAGGTGACATCCTGTCCGTAAGTGGGGCAAAGGTATCCTTCCTCTGGTCACTACAACTTCTGACCCGTCACGGTTGGAAGATGTTATTGCCTTTATGTACGCAGCCCCCGCAGCCAAGAGCCCTCCATCCTCCTGCTGTAGAGCCGCTCCCCTCTCCCACAAGTTAGAGAACAGCCCAGAGTCCTGGCCTATGACTACTGGACACCATAAATTGGGGACTATAGCGACATCCTGTCCGGTACTGTCCCAGATCGTCTCAAAGATCACCCTGGCCACTGGATAGTCCCTAGTGCTCCCATGAACGCAAGTGACCCCGACCTTCCTATTGGGTATTACAAATCCCTGGGGCGCCACCCTCACTCGAGTTACCGGGGTCCCAGAGTCGACCAGTCCATACATTTCCTCCTCGTTCACCTGCAGGGCACACCCCCGTTGCCTCTTGCCGGGTGGGTAGTTCATCAGGCAGACTGGACACCTATAGTACATTTGCCGCTGGCAACAATTCGTCTGCACCACCCCTTTTATGTCGGGATGCTCCTCCCCCTTTTGGGCCACTATCCCCTTTTGGGACTCCGCCTTCCTCTGGGACTCCACCCCTTTTTGGGTCACCACCCCGATTTGGGCCACCACCTTCCTTTGGGGCTCCACCCCCTTTTGGGTCACCACCCCGATTAGGGCCACCGCCCCCTTTCGGGATTTCCCCATGTCCCCTCTACAGGCCTTCTTAGGCCAGAGTTCACACAGTACCGTTTGTCTTTTGGGCTTAATACTGGCCTTTTAGGAAGATGAATACTCCAATGTCCTCTTACTATACGACACCAGCTCCTGCTGGCACTGCCACAGCTCCTGCTGTAGCCGCAAATCACCGGCGCCTCAGGCTGCCGCTCACAAACCGCTGCTGGCGTCACTGCAGCTCCTGCTGCGCTGTATTCGTGGACCCACCGATCCACAGCAATCTTCGTAACCCCGCCGAGTTCCAGCAAGCCGCTTGTCACCTTCGTAACCCCGCCGAGTTCCAGCCAGCCGCTTGTCACCTTCGTAACCCCGCCGAGTTCCAGCCAGCCGCTTGTCACCTTCATGACCCTACTGAGCCACCGCAAGCTGACTTGAGAGGGAGAAAAAAAAAACAACACAAAAAATACACGTGGCCTGTCCGTGTGCTATTCAGGACGTCCGTCCCCACGTGGAACTGTCCAACACACAGGCCTCACCGGGTGCTATTCAGGGATCCAACCCTCCTCCCAAGGTCTCCCAACACACCGGTCACCAGGTCCAGGGTCTCAGCATGTGCTCCAGGGATCTGGTACCCTGAACCATTCAGGTACACAGTCTCTCAATGACCCCGGTCAGTACAACACGGGCTCCTGTCCGTTACCTGCTGCCGTCGGCCACACAGGTTTCCGGGTACCTCTTATCCACAGAGGCACCCTATATCTCCTGGCTCAGAGTCGCCAGCACTGCAACACGTGCTTCTTGAAACCGTTGCCCCTAGCAACCGATTTTGTAGTCCTCATCCGTTTCCCCTAGCAACAAGGCTACAGCAGTGCCCTTAGCATTCTCCACCATATGTAGGGTAGCGCTCACTGAGTGCATTGGGGAACGCCCGCTTGGCAGCGCTATAACATACAGGAAGACTCAATTTCCTTATAAGTTCTCCTGGGTTTATTGCTCCATATCCCCAGCAACACAAACACAGAGTAGTCAGCCTTTAGGTCCGGCAGCATAAAATAATAGTGTCCATAAACAGGGCTTTGCTCCCTCAGACCCTGTTCACACACAGGCCAGGGCAATGTCTGTTAAACATTCAGTTCCATAGGACAGTACAGTCTCTTACTGCCCGGGGTCAGTGCCACTCACGGTTGTCCGACCGTCCACTCTGGAGGTATCTCACAGACCTCGTTCCTCTGGTTCAGGAAAACCAGCACTCCTTCCCCCGGCTGTGCGATATCCAGCAAGCAGGGTTGGCCTGGAGCCACACACACAGGAGGCCTTCTACCTCCCAGGTCACAGACAACTCTATAGTGTCCCACCTGGACACATGGAAATCTGTGCACAATCCAGACCTAACCTGCTCTCATTTCATACAACACACCTTCATTATGTAGGCTGTAACCCCCAACTCCAGCTGATGTATGGATCACATGGCTGGTCACCTGGTCATGACCTCACGGCAGGTCCCGAACATACCTGCAGCTTCTGAAGGAAAACGGGTACAGCCAGCACCCTCACCCAAAGGTGAGGTCATATGGGTACCCTGACCCTCCCATCTCTCATAGCTACCCGCAACCCGGACCCAAGTGCACTAACCGTTACCTTAGTGCTCACGTGCACTAATAATAAAACACTCCGGGTTGCATCTCAGGGAGCATCCGTCCCTGTGACATATATTGGCCATTCACAATCCTGCCAGTCTCTGTTTCTGCATCACCACAGAGGGAACGCCTGTATGCATGACCTGGGGAGCCCATACAGCGCCCCCTAGCTGTCACAGTGGTCACTGCATCACATATCCCCCTCTGTTTAAACTTGTGGGGTTGAACACTTGTCACCAACCGGGGGCCTCGAGATCGGGCACCCATGTCGCCTTGCCGTACCAGTCGAGAGGGCCCTCTCAGTCGTCTTTGAGCATCAGCTCCCGAGACGTAGTCCATCACTGTCATTGTATCCCTCTCTGAGACCACCACACTATCGGACCTTGTCCTTTCACGTTTCAGACTCCATCTGTTAGGCCTCGCCCGCCCCCAGCGGTCCTTATGTCGGCCTTGAGCTTTGGCCTTTAAGTCACACTCCCCGATCACAGACAACTCTGTAGTGTCCCACCTGAACACATGGAAATCTGTGCACAATCCAGACCTAACCTGCTCTCCTTCCATACAACACACGTTCATTATGTGGGCTGTAACCCCCACCTCCAGGTGAGGTATGGATGACACAGGAGATGTGGTACCGTGCATGTAGTGTATACATATATATATATAATATATACACAGGTGAGGTGGTGCTGTGCATGTAGTATATATGTACACATGACAGGTGAGTTGTTACTGTGCATGCAGTATATATATATATACAGGACAGGTAATGAGGTACTGTGCCTGTAGTATATATGTACATTGTGGCAGTACAACTCACTCAGCAGTTCACAGAGGTAGGAAACCAGAACGGTGTCTCTTTAAATCTTCAGTTGGTTATTATATGGCAGCATAAACCAACAAGTACGGGAAAGTAAACCACAGCCCTTCAGGAAAACAACAAAGAAAACAAAAATGCTGTACACAGTCCATACATTTGCAGGGAGGTTCCTGCTCTGCAGCACCACAGGTTCAGCATTTCCTCCTCAGGAAACAAACTACAGGAGATCCTCTCTCCAGTCCTGCTGAACCAAAACTACCTCTGGAGCCCAGCTATTTAAGCTCCAGACCAAACCCTGAGGTGGAGATAAGGTGGACATCCTCCCACCCACTCTATGGATGTCCACATGAAAAACAGCCATTACATAAATTAGTTTAACCCCTCACGGCACTTAGTGTGCTGGAGGATAAAACTCTGGGTTTTATATCACTGACGCC